>NC_062555.1:73235529-74658110 GCF_016906955.1 Phacochoerus africanus | reverse complement strand
CGAACCCGAACCCTAACCCTAAACCCGAACCCGAACCCGAACCCGAACCCGAACCCGAAACCCGAACCCGAACCCGAACCCGAACCCTAAACCCGAACCCTAACCCCTAACCCTAACCCTAACCCTAACCCTAACCCTAACCCGAACCCGACCGAACCCGAACCCGACCGAACCGAACCCGAACCCGAACCCGAACCCGCCGAAACCCGAACCCGAACCGAACCCGAACCCTAACACGAACCCGAACCCGAACCCGAACCCGAACCCGAACCCGAACCCGAACCCGAACCCGAACCCGAACCCGAACCCGAACCCGAACCCGAACCCTAACCCTAACCCTAACCCTAACCCTAACCCTAACCCTAACCCTAACCCGAACCCGAACCCGAACCCGAACCCTAACCCAACCCGAACCCTAACCCTAACCCGAACCCTAACCCTAACCGAACCCTAACCCTAACCCGAACCCGAACCCAACCCTAACCCTAACCCTAAAACCCGAACCCTAACCTAACCCGAACCCGAACCCGAACCCGAACCCGAACCCTAACCCTAACCCTAACCCTAACCCTAACCCTAACCCTAACCCGAACCCTAACCCTAACCCGAACCCTAACCCTAACCCTAACCCTAACCCTAACCCTAACCCTAACCCGAACCCGAACCCGAACCCGAACCCGAACCCGAACCCGAACCCGAACCCGAACCGAACCCGAACCCGAACCCGAACCCGAACCCGAACCCGAACCCGAACCCTAAACCCTAACCGAACCCTAACCCGAACCCGAACCCTAAACCGAACCCGAACCCTAACCACGAACCTAAACCCGAACCCTAAACCCGAACCCGAACCCGAACCCGAACCGAACCCGAACCCGAACCCGAACCCGAACCCGAACCCGAACCCAACCCGAACCCGAACCCGAACCCTAACCCTAACCCCGAACCCGAACCCGAACCCGAACCGAACCCGAACCCGAACCCGAACCCGAAACCCGAACCCGAACCCGAACCCGAACCGAACCCGACACCGAAACCCGAACCCTAACCTAACCTAACCCTAACCCTAACCCGAACCCGAACCCGAACCCGAACCCGAACCCGAACCCGAACCCGAACCCGAACCCTAACCCTAACCCGAACCCTAACCCGAACCCGAAACCCAACCCTACCCTAACCCAAACCCTAACCCCAACCCTAACCACTAACCCTAACCCTAACCCTAATAGAACCCTAACCCTAAAACCTAACCCTAAACCCTAAACCCTAACCCTAACCCTAACCCTAACCCTAACCCTAACCCTAACCCAAACCCTAACCCGAACCCTAACCCTAACCCTAACTAACCCGAACCCTAACCCTAACCCTAACCCTAACCCTAACCCGAACCCTAACCCGAACCCGAACCCTAACCCGAACCCTAACCCGAACCCTAACCCTAACCCTAACCCGAACCTAACCCTAACCCGAACCCTAACCCGAACCCTAACCCGAACCTAACCCTAACCCGAACCCTAACCCGAACCCTAACCCGAACCCTAACCCGAACCCTAACCCGAACCCTAACCCGAACCCTAACCCTAACCCGAACCCTAACCTAACCCGAACCCAAAACCCGAAACCCTAACCCGAACCCTAACCCGAACCCGAACCCGAACCGAACCCGAACCCGAACCCTAACCCGAACCCTAACCCGAACCCGAACCCGAACCCTAACCCGAACCCGAACCCGAACCCGAACCCTAACCCGAACCCTAACCCGAACCCGAACCCGAACCCGAACCCGAACCCGAACCCGAACCCGAACCCTAACCCTAACCCGAACCCGAACCCGAACCCGAACCCGAACCCGAACCCTAACCCTAACCCTAACCCTAACCCTAACCCTAACCCTAACCCGAACCCGAACCCGAACCCGAACCCGAACCCGAACCCGAACCCGAACCCGAACCCGAACCCGAACCCGAACCCGAACCCGAACCCTAACCCGAACCCTAACCCTAACCCTAACCCTAACCCGAAACCCGAACCCTAACCCGAACCCGAACCCGAACCCGAACCCTAAACCCGAACCCTAACCCCTAACCCGAACCCGAACCCTAACCCTAACCCGAACCCGAACCCCGAACCCTAACCCGAACCCTAACCCTAACCCTAACCCTAACCCAACCGAACCCTAACCCTAACCCTAACCCGTAAACCCGAACCCGAACCCCTAACCCTAACCCCTAACCCGAACCCTGAACCGAACCCGAC
Source organism: Phacochoerus africanus (assembly GCF_016906955.1). Taxonomy (NCBI): domain Eukaryota; kingdom Metazoa; phylum Chordata; class Mammalia; order Artiodactyla; family Suidae; genus Phacochoerus; species Phacochoerus africanus. The sequence continues at coordinate 74,655,854 of NC_062555.1, read as the reverse complement.
ACCCGAAACCCTAACCCCGAACCCGAACCCGAACCCTAACCCGAACCCCTAACCACCGAACCCGAACCCTAACCCCGAACCCGAACCCGAACCCGAACCCGAAACCCGAACCCCGAACCCTAACCGCACCCAACCCGAACCCGAACCCTAACCCGAACCCTAACCCGAACCCGAACCCTAACCCCTAACCCGAACCCCGAACCCTAACCCGAACCCCGAACTCCCTAACCCCTGAACCCGAACCCTAACCCGACCCAACCCTAACCCGAACCCGACCCTAACCCGAACCCTAACCCTAACCCTAACCCGAACCCGAACCCGAACCCCTAACCCGAAAACCCTAACCCTAACCTAACCCGAACCCTAACCCCGAACCCTAACCCTAACCCTAAACCCGAACCCCGAACCCCTAACCCTAAGCCCGAACCCGAACCCGAACCCGAACCCGAACCCGAAACCTAACCCTAACCCCGAACCCGAACCACGAACCCGAAGCCGAACCCTAACCCGAAACCCGAACCCGGACCCGGACCCGGACCCGGACCCGGACCCGGACCCGGACCCGAACCCGAACCCGAACCCTAACCCGAACCCTAACCCTAACCCTAACCCTAACCCTAAACCCTAACCTAACCCTAACCCTAACCACTAACCCGAACCCGAACCCGAACCCTAACCCTAACCCTAACCCGAACCCTAACCCTAACCCTTAACCCGAACCCGAACCCGAACCCGAACACGAACCCGAACCCGAAACCCGCAACCGAACCCGAACCCGAAACCCTAACCCGAACCCGAAACCCGAACCCGAACCCGAACCCGAACCCGAACCGAACCCTAACCCGAACCCGAACCCGAACCCGAACCCGAACCCGAACCCGAACCCGAACCCTAACCCGAACCCTAACCCGTACCCGAACCCCTAACCCCAAACCCCTAACCTGTACCCTAACACGAACCCGAACCCCTAACCCGAACCCCAACCCGAACCCTAATCTCACCCTCTACCCCTAACCCGAACCCTAAATCCAAACCCTGACCCCCAACCCTATCCAGTACCTTATCCGTACCGTAAGCCTTACCCTTAGCCTTACCCTATCCCTATCCCTAATTAGGGGCCTATATTATTTCAATTTGGTCCCTTTTTTCTATCCCAATCACGCTCTATGGTTTCCTAACTAAGCCCTGCTTTCTCCCTAACAATAGCCTCAAGATGTTGCTTTCTAGAGACCTCCTTTGTCCCTAAATTTAGCCCCCTTCTGTCCTAACTGGAGATCTATGATACCTAAGACCCTACATTGTGTCTTCCTAAATTCCTGATATTTCCTTAAATAGGGCCCTGGGCTCTTCCTAGCTCTAACCCTGCACTGTCCTGGTCTACAGCCCTGCACTGTCCTGGTCTACAGCCCTGCACCTACTCATTTTAACCCATACACTAACCCTATCCACTCTTCTTATACTAAACTTAACCCTTAATCTAAACCATACCCTACCTTGTATGTAACTCATACATTAAACCTTACATTAACCTTAGCACTTACCTTAATCCAAAACCTAACTGGATCCCTAAGTCTGAAACTGGAACCTGAACCCTAATCCATTAACCGTTACACCAGCCTAACCCCAACCCTAAGATCACAAAGAATATACCAGAGATTGAAGCATCACATATCCAGAACAGAGACTAGGAGTTTGGAAACACACAGAACACCAAGGAAATTTCTTACCATGTGCTGATCTCTAGATGACTTACCATCACGTCCAATCCCCTTGCCAGGAACTTGTCCAACCAGATGGTGAATTCTTTATCTCACCCACTACTAGAGGATCAGCTGGTTTCAGAAGACCAACCACTCAGGCCAGTCCTCTCAATAGAGGTCTCACTCCAACCAGATGGCCAAATTCCTTTCCCTTAATCAGCCCACTACTATAACCAACCTTGGCTTTATTGGCTTGAGTGGGGTCAGCACCCCATGTAATTTGCTTCCTCAACACAAAACCCAATCCAGAGCAAGCATCCTTGTTTTAAATGTGCCAGGGTGGAGGAAGGGTCTTTACCTGGGGAGCCTTTCAAATAACTCTTGGCTACTTTTTGATCTCAGAATGAATTCAGGAGCCCTCACTGGCCCAGAGGTCAAGGACTGGGGAAACTGCCATTATTTAACCAGTTTCATTGATTCCAGGTCAGTGAGCAAGGACTGGCTGAGTTACTGGATGGAACAGCAGAGCCAAGGCTGGCCTCCTACCTAACTCACCAAATTTTGTTACAGAGTTAAGTCATGCAGACCTCCGAGGAGGGGCCCATGTAACTTAATTTGGCAACAGAAGCACTATGTACATGCAATGCAATCCTCCCAATATTCAAAGGGTATATTTCACAGAAACAGAACAAAAAGTCCTACCATTGGTATGCAACACTGAAGAACACTGAATAGCCTAAATGATCCTGAAAAACAAGAACACAGCTGGAGGCATCCCCCTCCCTGACTTTACACTACATTATGAAGTTACTGACACCAAAACAGTGTGGCATTGGCACAGGAACAGGGACATAGACAAGAGGAACAGAATAGAGAGCACAGAAATAAATCCACTGGTATATCATCAGTTACCTCACAACAAAGGAGCCAAGAACAGAAACAAGGGACAGGACAGTCCTTTCAATAAATGGTGCCAGGACACCACACACCAAAGAACCCTGGACGCCATAAGCACCACATAGGAAACCAATTAAAATCCACAGTTTTTCACATCAAGGCCTTCCTCTGCTGGATCCTCTGAAAATAGACGCCCCCCTCCCATAACACTAAGCCAGATAGAGAAATCTCCCAGCACCCCCTTTTCCTCCCACGGTGGGGACACCTGGAAGATCTTGAAGACATCTCTTTCCTGCCTGCATGGACTCGCCTGAGTGTAGTCTCAAAGCTGAAAACGTGGCAGACCTTGAAGAGACTGAGCTTCTATCGGCAGCATGAGGAACAAGTTCCTTCATGAGCCAGGTCCACCCGTGGACCACACATGTACCTCAAGGGTAAGAGAGGCGAGCTTGGTGCCCCCTGCCAGCCAGCTGGGAAGTGCAGGCCACAACCTCCCAGTTCAGTGGAGGCCATGGTCTGAGAAGGCAAGACTGCAGACTCCACTACATTTGGAAATTCAAACCGAAAGAGAGCCAAATATCCCATGCCTTCTTCAAAAATACTTAGACAATAATTAATTGGAAACCATATGCAATCAAGAGAATGCAGACACAAATGGTACAACTTACACCAAAATTTACTCAACATTGTCCTTAGGCAAAATTTAAAATGCAAAACTATAAAAACTGTAGATGAGTATCCAGGATCAAATGGTGGAATATGATGTGGAGCTCACCTTCTACTACAAAGATTTTTAAAAATCTACTCTTAAAATGAATCTCATTAGATGAGATTCTAATCAGTAGGTTCTCGTATCTAGTGAATGCTGGAAGGCCTCAGACTTCCAAAAAGGGCAAAAAAAACCCCACCACATGACTGGGTAGAACAAAAGGAAAAAGACAGAGAAGTGGGGGAAAAAAAGAATTCAGGACGTGACCAACACTCCTGAGAAGTATCTGCATAAGGGGAAAGGAATCTGCACCCTGGGAGGCCCCTGACTGGCAGGGAAATCAGCTGGGATGGAGGAGGCGCCTCAAAGCCTCAGACAAAAGCACAGCAACCGGTCTGAGGAAGGAGAAGCAGAGAGCTGCACACATGATCAGTACCACTGCCCAGCACACTACAGCCTGAGACACTCAGGCAAGGCCTGGGTGCTGAGGTTCAGGCTTTGGAAGTCAGTGCCAGGGAAAGAACTAGGGTTGGCTGTATGAAAACAGCATGGGGGGCACCTAGGGAGCGGTGCCCCATAACCGAGGCACTGTGGGAGGAGGCCTGAGACCACCAGGGAAGCAAGGCACCACTGCTGGGGAGGGTGAGAGGAAGGGGAGCAGGACCACCACAGGAACTTCCTTCTCTATGCACACAGACTCTCAGGCAGCAGGGTGCCTCTTTCACGGGCTACAGGAGCAGGTGCAAACCTCTGCAGCCAACTCTGACTCCAGAGGTGGGCACAGTCCGCCAGCACTGAGGGTCCCATGACCAGGCACTGCCTACTGCCCCAGTCACCCCAGAGGTTGCCACTGCAGAGGACCATGCAACTGAGCACTGCCATTGCACCCACCTTCCTGGGAATGCACACACCACAATGTTACCAGTGCCAAGGGCTCCAGATACCTTCCCCACCTCCTAGGGGGTCCCTGCCACTGCCAAGGGCCTTACAACCAGGCACAGCCTGCCACCCTCACCTCACTAGGTCACCAAGGATAAAAGGATAAAGACATTCTCAGACAAACAAAAGCTAAAGGAATACAGCAATACTAAGTCTATCCAAGCAGAAATATTGAATGGTCTCCTCAAACTGGGAAAGAAGTAAGAAGATATAGGATGGAGGAGATCATGCTGGAAAGTAAGCACTTGAATAAGTCGGTACACAGATCTACGAGGAAGAAAAGCTATTCGTGAAAGCAGAGACAAACACAAGGAACAGCCAAAGGGTAAACATGAAGATGCAAACAAGGACATCAACGTCATAAAATGCGGGGAAGGAGAGGAAGAAAATCTAGACTTATTTTTAAAATGTGTTTGACACTATACGACTATCAGTCTAAAGTGAGCACATATAAGAAAGGGCTAACAGACTACCAACTACAAATGTAATAAAATTCACTGAGTAATAAAAAAGGAAAAAAGCAAAAGAATTTTAAAACTAAAAAAATAAAATGGCAATATATACATATCAATAATTACCTTAGATGGAAATGCTATAAAATTGTGTTTTGATAATTGTTGATCATTGTACAACTATAAATGTAATAGAATTCACTGAGTAAAAAAAATTAATTACCTTAAATGTCAATGGACTGGATGCTCCAATCAAAAGACATAGAGTGTCACACTGGATTTAAAAAAAAGAAAAAGAAAAAAAAAAAGCAAGAGCCAAAAATATGCTGCCTAAAAGAGACCCTCACAGATTGTAAGTGAGGGAATGGAAAAAAAAGATATTTCATGGAAATGGAAATGACAAGAAAGCAGGAGTCACAATACAAAATATACTTTAAAGCAAAGGCCATCAAGAAAGATAAAGGAAGACAGTATTTAACGTTGAAAGGATCCATTCAAGGGGAGGATGTTACACTCATCAACATACACGCACCCAACATAAGAGCAGTCAGATACCAACCAACGGAAAAAGAGCAGTCAGATACCAACCAACCCCAGGGTTAGGAGGCTTTAACACCCCATTCACATCAAAGGACAAACCCTCTAGACAGAAAACCAATAAGGCCACAGAGATGCTAAACGAATAGAACCATTACATTTAAAGGATATTTTCAGGACACTGCACCCAAAAAAATCAGATTATACATTCTTTTCAAATATACATGGCACGTTCTCTAGGACTGACCACATACTGGGGCACAAAACTAACCTCAACAAATACAAGAATATAGAAGTTATTTCAAGCATCTCCTCTGACAACAATGGCATGAAACTAGAAATCAACCACAGGAAAAGAAATGAGAAAAAAACCAACTACATGGAGACTAAACAATGTGCTACTAAAAAACAATCGGTCAACAAAGAAATCAAAAAGGAAATTTAAAAATACCTTGAAACAAACAACAATGAACCAAAAAAAATATACAAAATCCGTAGGATGCCACAAAAGCAGTTCTTAGAAGTAAGTTCAAAGTGATAAAAATCCTTTCTGAAAAAATAAGAAAAATCTCAAATAAACATCCTGACCTATAGCCTGGGAACCTTCCTATGCCACAGGTGTGGCCCTAAAAAGATGAAAAAGAAAAATGCATAAGTGAATCAGGGTCTGTCCATTTCAAGAGGAGCTAAATATGCCTGTTAATATAAGGAATATTTTAAGCTAATTATTTTTTTTAAAAAAGAACACATTGGAGTTCCCGTGGTGGTGCAGTGGTTAACGAATCCGACTAGGAACCATGAGGTTGCCGGTTCGGTCCCTGCCCTTGCTCAGTGGGTTAACGATCCGGCGTTGCCGTGAGCTGTGGTGTAGGTTGCAGACGCGGCTTGGATCCTGCGTTGCTGTGGCTCTGGCGTAGGCCGGTGGCTACAGCTCCGATTCGACCCCTAGCCTGGGAACCTCCATATAGCGAGGGAGCGGCCCAAGAAATAGCAAAAAAAAAAAAAAAAAAAAAGAACACATTGGAAAATCTCTGAAAATAAAATCAAGATGACCCTTTTTTTGAGGAAAAGGTACATTTACAAGGAAAATCTCCATTTGAAAGGTTGTCTCCCTCTGCATACCAGGGACAGAAGGATGACTAAATCTCAAGAAACTCTTATCAATGGAGAATGCTAAGGCTTAGGTCTGCACAAAAACCAGACCCTTCCATTCTTCTGTCTGTAGATGAAGATGGCATTTAAGGTGGTGGCTTGGGCCGTTTCAGGGTGTTCCTCAGTCTTCATGAATCTTTCCTTTGCATGTAGGATACACACATGATATTAACCTTCCGAGTGCTTTCCTCTAGTTCATCAGCCTTTCACTTTCATTACGAGGGGGGATCACAGGGAAAACCAAGAAGGGTAGAGGGAAAAGTACCCCCCATACACAGGTAATGGAATAGTATTCAGAAATATAAAGGAATGAACCTTCACCCTATGCAGAAACACACATACTGCTAAGTAAAAGAAGGCAATCTGAAGTGCTACCCGTTGGATGACCCCATGTACGATGTTCTGGAACAGGTAAAACTGAGATGGTAAACAGGTTGTGGGTGGGGGATTGAAATATTCCACATGATACTCTGCTGATAAATACCTGCAACTATACATCTGTCTAAACCCATACATTTTTACAGCACAACAAATCACAATGTATTAAATTTTAGGATATGGGAGTGCCACAGGATGCATTCCAGAATTTAAAAAAAAAAAAAAAAGGTGTGTGGGGGAAAAAATACTCCCTGTTGGTGGTGGGATAAAAGGTGCTGGCCTCAGTAAATTTGTAAATGAATGCAATCTATAGACTAAAGGCAAAATACCCTGCACCTAAACAGTGGACTCTATTTTATAAAATTCTTTCCTTGAGGGTAGGAGCTAAGAATGCTGAAACTGCTAGGTCTGTCATCTGGAATAGAGACAGCCATGGATTAGTAAAATGACAGATGGTGGAAGGCGGGGTTCTCAGCATTGGAATAGGAAGTTGCACATAAGCAAAGGGAGAAGGCTACGATATCCACAACATAATGGATCAGGTGGGTGACATCTATAAAAACTCATCTTTATCTTAACATGATTACAGACAGTTTCTCAAAGAAATCTTTCTAATAAAGTGTATATTCACAGGTTGGAATATTTGCATACATTTCAGTGCATTGTCAGTTGATTACATTTACCTTCCAAATGCAAGTTTTTAATACCATCTTCTAATAAAAGGGATCAGGACTGTTTGAAGAAAAGGCTGCTACAAGGACTCAGAGAGGAAATATCTGAGCCATGATAAACTTCAAGTATCAGAAAGTAAAGAAGTACCAAGAGAAGAACAACAAAAAGAAAAGCCTACAAGATGTTTTCATCGGACGTAATTCCATGAGACAATGGAAAACGCTCAACAGCCAGGCAAGAACAAACTATGCACCAAAATACTGTATGGCTAGATTATAACCATAAGCATAAAGTAACTATTCAGGTGTCCACAACAGCAAAATAAATGTTCACACACACTTTTTATAAGTTGGGTTGAATAGAAACGTCCTATGCAGAATTCCATACAACTGATATAGACACTCAGCCATCCATCAAGGAGGTGGAGCTAAACCCTCTCTCCATACGTGCTGGTTCCCAAAGCGCTTTTCTTCCAAATACAGCATATAACAAGGACATGGGAAAAATAACTTCACAGAAAAACGCGACCTCAGCCACGTGGCCAAAGTTAACATGAACAGAGCTAAGTTGCCTTGAGAGGCTGATCCTTTGACCTAAAATGTTGAGAGGTCACCCGACCTCTGTGATCTGCTTCCACAAAACCCATAAACCCCGTCTCATCACAAGAAAAACACCAAGTAAATACTAATGTGGGACAGTCTACAAAATACATGGCAGTCCTCCTCAACTGTGTCAAGGTCACAGAAACAAGGAGAGTCTGAGAAAGAGTCAAAGCCCAGAAGAGCCTACACACACATGACAACAATATTTCATGTGCCCTGGATAGGAAGTGGAACAGAAGAAGCTAGAACGGGGGGAACCAGAATAAAAACAGAATAAAGTATCTAGACTTCAGTTAATAAAAAGGTAGCAACATGTTCGTTAACTGTGACAATTCTGTAGGCAACTAAGAGAGACGAAAAAGTAAAAGTTAGATGAGAAAAATCTATTTATCAAACAGGAAATGTAGAAGAAATGGGTGATTTTGTAATAAAAATACACTAAAAATGACCCCAAAATAAGGAAAATACAGAGACCAATTAGCCACCCAGGGACCTCCTTCCCCTTCTGCTTCTCCTCTCGTTGTTTTGGGGCTCTCCCTCTCCTGGACAGAGAAGAAACAGGTACAAAGATGTCCAGCAGCTCCCCTAAGATCTGACCCTACCCAGTGTCTCCACCACTGACCACCATGGCTCCATGAAAGAGGACACCCTACCAGGGGGAGTCTCAGGGGTTACTGAGCTAGGACTTTTTTGATGCCAAGGGACTGCACACACTTAATGATGTAAAATAAATTAGTAAGTTTCTTAATGACAGAAATAAAATAACACTTCCAAGAGGCAGTTATAGGAGGGGTCCTGGGTCTGGTGGGACGGGGCTCACACCCTCACAGTGTGACCCAGTCCCCTTTCCTACTAAGTAACTCTGTGGTGGCCCCATCCACAGGCACAGTCTCTCTTTCTCTCTGCATCAGGGGCCTCCAGCAACCCCAGGCTGACACTGATTCGTGTCCATTCTACTGGGAAGGATCTCTCCATTATGTTCCATGGAAAGTCACTCCTTTAAATACCTTCACTCCAACTTGAGTCCTATTCTCATCCTTGAACCCACCAGAGCACCAAGAGGACGGAACATGGGATTGGCTGGCCACGGATCATATGCCCGTCTTTGAGGTGGGTGGATCACGGGATCAGTGCTTGGCAAATGTGTGGACCAGAATCGGATAAGATTGAATTCCCCAAAACTGAGATACGAGAATAGATGCTGGGGTGGGGAAAGCACCTGACTCCACATGGTTGACAGCACACCGCACGGCTGTGTATCTGAAGCCCAAGGAAAGAAAGAGTTCGCCTTGGGGTCGGGGCTGTGGCCATCCATCCAGTGCTCTTTCTGTCCTCCCGGGATGGCAAAAAGCTCTTCCGGTTGCTCAAAAATCACCTTTGCAGCTGGGGGTAAACTCAGGACTCCTGCCTTGGGCCCTGGTTCCTCATATCTCAGAGACTGGCCGAGAATAGCCTGTGTGCCCTCAGAAAGCACACAGAACTCATTCCTGGCACTGGGAGGTGGAAACCCAGGAGTCAGGCCTGCTCCAAGACCACATGATTCACCCATGAAGAACAAATTTCCTCATTTTCCAGTCTTTTCTCTCTCCTTTTCTAAAGAACAGAGACCAAATGCTACGGTGGTAAAGAAATTCTTGCTCAATGAAGCAGTGAGAGTCTCAAGGATTATTTTACACCACGGTACCATGGTTGGCAGGTTGGCAGAGATCAGAGGGCATGGGCCAGGTGCACACATGTCTCCCTGAGGTCATAAGACCTCAATGGGAAACTGCCTGTTAGGAGGCCCAGGTGCTTCCATACCTTTGATTCCAGTGAACACGAAGGTCCATCTTTCTTCCAACCAGAAGGTCAGAGGACTGCAGGGCCACAGTCTGTGTGTGGGTGTGGTGATCAGGGCCACCCTCGACATTTGAAGGGTGATTTCCTCTCTTGGCAGGCTAGGAGGACATGAGGGAGGAGGCATTTGCTCAAGGACATGGATGCTGGGAACTGAAGCATCCCAACACAGCTGTTCCTTACCCAGCAGTACAATCAGCTCAGTCATTGGCCATGGGGGCTTGAGGGCCAAGGCTGACCTCAGCTGCCAGACCAGGAATGCCTGCCTAGATGGTCAGAGGCCAAGGGCTGCTCTGAGGCCTGTTTCTACACCCAGGTAGATGCCATAAAGATCCATTCAGTGCCAGGAGGGTTCACCAGCCCTCCAAAGAGCAGCACCTGGGGGCCGGCAGCTCGATGCACCCAGTCCTGTACACATCTGCACATGTCTACTGAGCACTCTGTGTCAGCGCCGTGCTGGACCTGGGGCTGCCCAGACAGAGTGGGGCCTTCATCCACTTCCCAAGCGGAAGGGCAGAAGAAAGCCCTGTGTGATCTCCACGGGCCTAAGAACTCTTGACGAAGGTTGAGATTAATTTGAAACAGCAAGTGACCAGAGCAGACGTCCTTCATCTTCCGTCAGAGCCCAGGATGGGAGGAGCAGGAAAAGAACGGCCCGACTCAACCCTGAGTCCAATGCCGACACTGATCCTAACCCTAAACTCTGACCCCGACCCTAACCCTTGACTTAGCATTAGCCCTAGCCCTTGCCCTAAACCTGTATCTTACCTAACCCATACTCATCCCCACAGCCTAACTCTAACCCTAACACCCTGAGACCTGAACCATACACTTTAAATAATGAAACCATAATCCTAACCAAAATCATAACCATACAGCGTAAAATGTATTAATCATCCATACACATAAATAAATCATCACCATAAATCACCACCTGAAGACTTAAACCGTAATGGTAAACATTCACCACCCCCAACCCCCACTCGAGTCCCAGCCCTAACGCTAACCCTTCAAACCAGTAGCACCAAGCCAAAGTGTACCTTACAAATAGGAATGTAAAAATCCTCCACAAAATAAGAGCACCGTGGAACCCGCAGAGCATTAAATGGATGATATCACAAGCAAGTGTGTCTACAACAGAAATTGGAGATGGTACACAAGCAAGTGTATCTGCAAGAGCAATTTCAGGTTGGTTGACACACTGAAACCAGTCAATGAATTAGACCGCAATAAAGATGGGAGGTAAAAACACATGATCGTGACAATCACTGCAGACAAGGCTGTGATCAAACTGTGTTATTTCATGTTACAAACACTCAAGAATGTAAGAATGAAACGAAGATTGCTCAATACGGAAAAAAGCACTATGCAAAGCCACAGCAAACTTCCTGCACAAAAGTAAAGACAAACATTTACTCCTGAAACCAGAAACGAGGCCGGGAAGCTGGCCTTCACCACCATTACTCAACAGTGTACTAGAAGTTCTACCTAAGGGCTTGAGGAAGGAAGTCAAAGGCGTCCATGTGTGGATGGATCCAGTAAAACTGCGACGAGGCACAGAACACAGATGACATCGTCTTATACATAAAACTTCCTATAGCAACAGAAAATTATTGGACCTGGTAAACAAATTCAGCAAAGTTACAGGACAAAATATCAATTCACAAAAATGTGTATGTATACACTAGCAATAAATAATCTGAAAAAGAGTATATAAAAACAATTCCATTTAAAATAATGTCAACATGGAGTTCCCATCATGGCTCAGTGGTTAACGAATCCGACTAGGAACCATGAGGTTGCGGGTTTGATCCCTGGCCTTGCTTAGTGGGTTAAGGATCTGGCGTTGCCATGAGCTGTGGTGTAGGTCACAGATGTGGCTCAGATCCCACATTGCTGTGGCTCTGGCGTAGGCCAGCCGCTATTGCTGATTAGACCCCTAGCCTGGGAACCTCCATATGCTCGGCCCAAGACAAGGCAAAAAGACAACAAAATAAATAAATAAAATAAAATAATGTCAACATTACTATGTAGGAATATATTTACCCCAGAAATAAGACATGTTTTTATCTTGGTAAAGTTGTCTGTATGTTCAAAATTAATGGAAAAAAGATTACTTCTGAAAACTCCATGTCAATACCATGCCAGAAAAGCCGGGAAAACATCAAACTTCCATATGGAGGCCAAGTCTTCCCAGATTCACTTGACCCAAAGTCCATGTGTAATTTAGAGACACTGGGGGAAAATTATACTCGGAGCCACTTTCTTCTGGGCTGTGAATGACATGGATGCAGCAGAAGCAGTGGATTTTTACATTCCAATGTTTCACACTAGTCCACCAGAAAAACTATTAGAACTAATACATGAATTCAGTAAATTCACAGAATTAACACATAGATATCAATGGCCCTGGGCTGTTTCTACCTAAAGACCTGCACCGTCCACAACTAAGGTCCTGAGCTGTCTCGAACAAATGGTCTGCTCTGCCACTAACGAAGGCCCTGCACTGTCCCCAGTAAAGGCCCTGTTTGGTCTCCTAGTAAGTCCCTAAGCTGTACCTAATGAAGACTCTGAGCTATCTCTAAAAGAGTTACTGCAGTGTTCCTTACTAAGGCACTGCTGTCTCCCTAACTTAGGCCCTACACAGTCTCTGCCCTGCACTTTCCCATCTAACTAAAGCCCTGAGCAGTCCCTTGATTATATCCACATAAGGCCCAGATCCTGCCCCTAACTAAGGCCCTGTGCTGTGTCCAACTTGGTCTTGACCATTCCCCTGAGAAAAGTCCTACTGCCGTCCTTATCTTAGGCACTGCACTGTTCCTAAGGCTGCACACCATCCTTGACTGAGGCTCAGTTATGTCCATAACTAAGGCCACTGCTGTCCAAACCCAAGGCCCTGGCAGTGTGCCTAATGAAGGCCCAGGACTGTCCCTAACAAAGACACTGGCACTGTCCTTAACAAAGGCCCTACACTGCCCCTAAACATGGTTCTGCCCTGTGCCAGGCACTGTGCCTGGCTGAAGCCCTACACTGCCCCTATTTGAGACCGTTGTGTGTCCATCACTAAGTCCCTGAGTTATCTTGAACAAAGACCCTGTGCTATGTCAAACTATGGCTTTGACTTTGTCCCTAAGAAAAGTCCTAGTGCTGTCATGAACCTAGACCCTCTACTGTTCCTAAAGTCATGCACTGTCCTTAACAAAGGCTCAGTTATGTCTCTAACTAAAGCACTGTGCTATGTCCAGTGCTGTCCCTAAGAAAAGTCTTCCTGGAGTTCCCGTCGTGGCGCAGTGGTTAACGAATCCGACTAGGAACCATGAGGTTGCGGGTTCGGTCCCTGCCCTTGCTCAGTGGGTTGACGATCCGGCGTTGCCGTGAGCTGTGGTGTAGGTTGCAGACGCGGCTCGGATCCTGCGTTGCTGTGGCTCTGGTGTAGGCCGGGGGCTACAGCTCCAATTCGACCCCTAGCCTGGGAACCTCCATGTGCCGCGGAAGCGGCCCAAAGAAATAGCAAAAAGACAAAAAAAAAAAAAAGAAAAGAAAAGTCTTCCTGTTGTCCTCCACTTAGACCCTGCACTCTTCCTAATGCCCAGTTATGTCCCCAACTAAGGCCCTTGCTGTCTACACCTAAGGCTCTGACACTCTTCCTAACTCAGTTCCTGCATTGTCCCTACCTGTGGCCATGCACTGTCCAAGAGGCCTTTATGTGTCCTTAACGAAGACCAAGATTTTCTCTCCTAAGGAATTGAGTTCTCACCAACGATGGCCCTGACTCTGTCTCTAAGTCAAGTGCTAATGCTGTCCCTAACACAGGCCCTGTACTCTCCCTAAGGCTCTGAATTGTCCCTAACTAAGGCCCTGGCCTATCCCGAAATGAGGCCCTGACAATGTCCCTGCTGAAGTCACTACGCCGTCTTCATCCAAGTCCCCAACACCATGCCTAAGGAAGGCCCTGCTTGTCCTTAACCAAGACCCTACACTGTCCTGCACCATAACCTGGAGCCTTCCCCAACCAAAATCTGACTCTTCCTGGAACTAGGGCACTGGGCTCTCCCTAACTACCATCTGAGCTTCTTCTAACTGAATCCTTGGCTCTCCCCAGAACTGAGATGCTGTGATGTCCCTAAATAAGGCCCTGGGCTCTCCCTGAAAGAGGCCATGCACTGTCCCCTCTCTAGTCCCTAGTCAATCTCTAATGAAGGCCCTGACCGGGTGCCTAACTTAGGCCCTGTGCTGTCCCTATATAAGCCTTGCCCTGTCCCTAACTAAGAACTTACCCTTCATTACCAGCCTGAGCTCTCTCCAAATGAGGCCCTGTTTGCCTACCTAAGGCTCTGTGCTGTGCCTAAATAAGGTCCTGGCATGTCCCTACCTAAGGCCCTGCACTAACTCTGACTCATGCTCTGAGCTGTCTCTAATTAAGGCTCTGTCTACTTACCTAATTTAGGCCCGGACTTGCCCTTATCTAAAGCCCTAAGCTCTCTCCAACTAGACCTCCACTCGTTACATTAAAGGCCCTGACTCTACCCCAAGGAAGCCCCGTTGTTGTCCCGAATGAGGAATGTTGCCCTCACTGAGTGGAGGCAAACTGGGCCACTGGGGCAGAGGCACCACGTACACAAACACAAGGCTCTGGGCCCCTCCTTGAGGTTCCATCCATCCATCCATCTCCAATCACTTTCCCAGCCTGGTGAGGCAGCCAGGGAGAGGCAGGGGGAGCGGCTCACCTGCCTCTCTGGGGCCCTCTGGCGGACACGCACCCTAACAACAACCCTCAGCCCTTCCTTGGCCTCCCAGGGCAGAAGCCTGGTCTGTACTGGTCTGGGGCATTGGCCAGCATGATTTCCTGACTCCTCTCCCTGGCAGGGCACAGAAATGCACGATAGGCCAGTGTGTGACTATCTCAAAGTCGACCAGGCCACTCACCCCACAGGACACCATCCCACTCCCTGAAAACAGACACCCTGCTTGTTAAGTCAGCACAGCCAGTTGTTGATCAATCAGCACCCCTCCGCCCTGGCATCTGGCTTGAGATCCAGGACCTCCCATGAGTTAGTCACTTTTACCTGGATTTGGGTAAGTTCCTTGGCAAACTTGTCCAGCAGAGGAGGAAGATGCTCCGGTGTAGCAGGAAAAGGGAGGGTGTGCGGATCCTGGAGTGAAAGAGCACAGCAATGAGCACGGCCCGGCCACCAATACACCATCGCAGGGACACACTGCATTCACCGCCCAAAGCCCGGCTTTCCGGAAGCCACACTCCCTGCCAGGCTGGTTCTGGAAAACCGCACGTTCAAGCCTGGTGTTTCTGGGTCCAGAGTGCTGCCTCCAAAGAAGGAAAGGACACTCAGACCCCAGCGAGCCGGTCAAGCTCTCTGATCTTTGGGACACCCCACCAGACAGGAATTGCATTAAACATGTGATGGTGGACCTATGTCCCCTCACTGAGTTGAGGCAAACTGGGCCACAGGATCAGAGGCATCATGTACACAAACAAGGCTCTGGCCCCCTCCTTGAGGTTCCATCCATCCATCTCCTGCCATGTATCGGAGCCTGGAGATGCAGGAGAGGAGATGCAGAGGGAGCTGCTCGGCTTGCGCTTTGGCGCCATCTGGCGGACATGCGCCCTAACAGCAACCCTCCACTCCTCTGCCTCCCACAGCAGGACCCTTTTTGGCACTGGTCTTGTGCACCTGCCAGCGTGATTTCCTGACTCCTCTCCTTCAATGAGCCCTGAAATGCCTGATGGGCAGCCATGATTTTCTTACTCTTCTCCTTCTCAGGGCATGAAATCCATACAGGCTGGGGTTTGGCAATCTCGGATTTGGCCTGGGCACCTACCCTTTCTGATGGCAACCACTCTGAAATCAGATGTGTGAACCCTCCTGTCTGGTACTAAAACCTCTGGATACCTGAGTGCCCTAGGAGCAAGACAGAATTTTAAGTTGGTATTGCCTGTAATCCTCCCATTGCCATCATCTGGATATGGAGCTATTGTGACAGTTTTCCTTAAGTTCCTATGATTTTTTTTTTTTTTTTTTTTTTTTTTTTTTAGGTCACAGCTCTATCATTTGTATGTTCTTTGGCTAGGGGTTGAATTGGATCTTCAGCTGAACCTGACATAGTGTCTGAGACGATGCAGGCTCAATCCCTGGCCTCGCTCAGTGGGTGAAGTATCCAACATTGATGTGAACTGTGGTGTAGGTTGCAGATGCGGCTCGGACCTGGTGTTATTGTGGCTGTGACACAGGCCGGCAGCTACATCTCCGATTCAACTCCTAACCTGGAAACTTCTGTATGCCGCAGGTGCAGCTGTAAAAAGGAAAAAAAAAAATTCTTCATACAAAGTTATTTTTATTGCTAATAAATTTGCAATAGATGTAACAAGATCTTATTTAATTTTATAAAGTCTAGGTACAATAAAATATTATATTTAATGTTGGAGTTCCTGCTGTGGCTCAGTGGGTTAAGAACCTGACTAGTATCCATGAGGATGCAGGTTCCTCCCCTGGCCTTGCTCAGTGGGTTAAGGACTCACTGTTGCTCTGGCTATTATTTGACCCCTAGCCTAGGAGTTTCCATATGCCACACCTGCAGCACCCCCCCCAAAAAAAAGTATGCTTATTCTCGATGGCTTTAAAGACATGTATATATTAATTATAGCAACAAATTTTAATAGCAGGTATTACTTTAATACTGAATATTTCCCAGTTCACATGAACCTAAAATTAATTCTGGCCTGTTATCAGTATTTTTGAGCATTTATATAAGCACTTAATTTTTAAGCCAATCAAGTAAAGCTCATTGAAAAATTACTTTAGATAATTCCATCCAACCTAGCATATCAGAAAACCAGTCTGAAACCTTAGTCACTACTTCAGAGGCATAAGCATTCTCCTGGTTTACTTTCTGTATTTGGGCTTTCATCTGATCAAGCAAAGCCCTGATATCACCAGATCATACAGTATAAAAGCATAGCATTCTGAGTGAAAGATGTGCAGGTTCCTCCTTGAGAGGCAGTGAGGACATCTGGGGAGATGCTATTTTGTAGGATTGCCTTTCTCATCAGGGAGACCTCAGTATTTAACAAGGCAATACTTTTCTGGCTATCTTTTAAGGTTTAAGGGGTGAACCTGACCAGAGCTTCTCAGTGGAGACTGACACTCTCCAGGCCTATGTTGGGAACAAAGAAATCGATCAAGGAATCATACACTCTGAAAACCGACTGAGTCCATGTGGTAGAGAGATGTGGTAGGTTGGCAATTTGGCAAATTGCAGGGTTTTTGTTTATGTCCTTGGGCCCTAGGGAAACCCAGAGTGCCTCTCCCAATCCACCCCGGAGGGAGCCAGGGCCACAAGTTAATTCCACAACTCCAGCAGGTCCCATTAGGGGCCCTCCAATAAACTTAGGGTCTCCCTACTCACTCGGTGGCAAAAAAGTCACTATTTTTAATCACAATTAGATGGAGACATTGTTCCCAGGGTGTCCAACTGAGGAAATGGGTAGAATTTGTCCAATTACATAGAGTATGTTTCCTCTGTTCCCCATTTAGGGGTGCCTTGTCACTTAATGTCCCAAATTCGGGGGTGAGCCAGGAAAGGCCATCCACACCTCGTTGAATCCTTCTAAGGCACAGTGGGGGTTCTGGACAAATTTTGGTCCCTTTGCTTCTAAATTTTAGGTAGATGTCATATTAGATTGTATAATAGTATTTTTTTTTTTTTTGGTCTTTTTGCCGTTTCTTGGGCCACTCCCATGGTATTTGGACATTCCCAGGCTAGGGGTTGAATCGGAGCTGTAGCCACCGGCCTAAGCCAGAGCCACAGCAATGCAGGATCCGAGCCGTGTCTGCAACCTACACCACAGCTCACAGCAACGCTGAATCCTTAACCCACTGAGCAAGGCCAGGGATCGAACCCGCAACTTCATGGTTCCTAGTCAGATCCATTAACCACTGAGCCACGACGGGAACTCCAAGATTAAGAGAAAACAAGACATTATGGCCCAGTTCCTTTAAAGTGTTACTGATAGGCCTTTGTGGATAATACTTTTCCCAAAGTTAGAAAAGATCTCAAAAGAAAATACAGATCACTTAAAGGCAAAGAACTTCACATAACTGTTGTCAAAAGTACCATTCCAAGATGACTTTGTTCTCTTAGCAGAGAGAGAAAAGCCAAATTCAAGTTTTGCACCAGCTTGCTTTCAAAATTAATTTACAGTTAAATTTAGTCTAAACTTTGTCGGTTCCAACCATGCCCAAAACTCCTTTCTCAATGTCCACTTCCCACACGTCCTACATCACTTTCTGTATCCATATTGGTCTGTCCCTTATGTTTCCATCCAGAGCCACAAACTACAAGGCAATGCTCCTTTTTCCCTTGATAAAGTGCAATTCCCTTCCTCATTCCTTCTTCAAAGAACACACATGTGCTACTTTTCTAAAGCAGTGATGGACTTTTATCATTTCTAAAAACATGTTTTCCTTACAGAGAACATCTCGGGGTGACACTGAACCCAGTAATAGTCCTAAACACCTTTAGTTTCTGTTTGTAGTTGGTATCTCAGTATCTCATTTGACTACTATGAAACCTAGGCACAATAAGGAATTATACTGAATGCTGGTAAGTCTAAAGACATGTCTCTATTAGTTAATTAACAAACTTTAGCTTTAATGCTAGATAATAATTTAATACTGAATATTTCTCTGTTCATGTGAACCTAAACGTTATTCCGGCCAGTTACCTGCTATATTTGAGAATTTATGTAAGCGCTTTGTTTCCTTTAAGCCAGTTAGGCAGGGCTCCTTTGCATTTAATGTCTGATGACGTCATCCCAAAGGTGAGACAGGTGATGCACATACACACGGACACAGAGATCTCGTAGCTTCCTCTTCTAAGCTTAGTCACGAGTCAGGTATTACAAATAAAACTCACTAGCTTAAAAATAAGTTTTGAAGACTTTTCCCAATTTTTCCTTTTCAGCCTCAGGAATTAGAGATGGTCTAGACAGGTGTTCCTGAGAGCCCAGGTCAAGGCAAATGCAAGAAAAGCAGGTTCTCCTAGAAGGACTTCTTCTCTCAAGTTCAGAATCCTGAAAAGAGGTTTTCTCAAGCTTGATTTTTTTTTAATTGCACATGCAAAAACCAACTTTCTCTGGACTCTAAACAATGTTGTGGTCATACAGTTAAAACGTTTTTTTTTCTTCTTAGTCTTAGCCTCTTTCCTGCCAGACAGAATTCTGGACAGGGCTCTGCAGTGGAACAGAACCAGAGCTTCCTCTTTCCCTCAGTAGAATGGCCATCACAACGTAAACACAGAACATAAAGTACAAATCCCACAAGCACAGTCTTCCTCATCAGACACTCCCTTACGTGCAAGACTGTAGCCTCTCAGAAGACCTGCAGAGACAGAGACCCTTCAGATCCGAGTCCTAATGAACGGAGGAAATGGACATGTCTCGGGTCCTCGAAGGTCTCAAAGGGACGGAAAGAGGGCAGCTCGTGAGAAGGGACATGGAAAAGCTCAGAAAATCTCTTGTCCCTTACCCGGTCGGGGCACCCTGGCCAGTCACCATCCTCAGGAGAGGACCAGGGACCAGAGGGTCCCGGTCATAGCCACTGGGTCGGGTCCATCAGCGGGCGAGCTGGTGCCCAAGTCCCCAAGTGGTCGGGATGTCAGTCAAGACGCAGAAGGGACATCCGCCAGGGTCGCGAATCCTGAAAAGACTTCTTTCCAAGCTAGCTTCCTCTAATAACTGCATCTGCAATAAAAGAGCCCATTCTGACTGATTCTTAGGGCAGAAATCCTCCTTTACTACTTTTTTAACTAGATACTTGCAAGTGTAAGTTTTGTACGTACACACAAAAATCTGGCTGAGGTGTTAGTTGGAGGCTGGCTTTCCGATGCTCCTCGTTTTTCTGCTTGAAACTCCATTTCCCATTTTAAAGTTGAATTTGTCAGTGATAAAGTTTACCCATGACATTGTGTGGTGGGCCAGTATGCTGCTCGAGAGCTTCATTCTGAAACTGACAGCTCTAATAGCTGAACCTAGAACACAGATTGGGACTTGAACCCACGTGCTTGAACTCGAACCCAGCCGAAACCCAGACTGGGACTTAAATCCATGTGCCGGGACTTGAACTCAGCCAAAATCCATGTTGGGACTTGAACCCATGTTCTGGGACTCAAACCCATCCTAAAGCCAGATTGGGACTTAAACCCACGGTTTTAAATTAGAATTACTCACCTGTGCCTGGACTCACTGAGGTTCAGGTTCTCTATGCCTCTGCTCAGAAGGAATTCAGTGAGAGACAAAGTGATAGGCAAGAAACAGAGTTATTGCGATAGGATGTTTGTGAGAGATGCAAGCGGGAAATAAAGGAAGCTCTGCTCCAAGGATCCCGGGGTCCGCAGTTTTACCTTCCAAGGGAAGTGGGGGTTGGAAAGGCCCGCCTCTTCCTTTCTGGGAGGAGTAGCTCCTCCTTAGTATCCGGTAAAGTGTGTATTCCAATCAGCTGAAGGGCGGTCCTCAAACTCTTGCCCTCGGTCTGAATCTGAATGCAGGGCTCATCCCATCCCCCATCCAATGACCTGAGGCAATTCTCACGCCTCCACCAATCAAGTAAGACTTTCTTGAACTTACAGAGGTCTCCCAAAATCCCCCAGGTTTCCCTCTTTAGCGATGATCCCCTACTGGGACTTCTCAACCACCTGTGCCTACTCTAGCCCTGGCAATTCCTCTAGGTTTTAGCTGGGCATTGCTTCAGCTCTCTCTCACGTGTCTCTCGGGTCTCCTAGTGGCATCTAGGACAACACAGGTGCTCGGATCACTGCATGGCTAGTTCTTACTCACATCCCTGGTTGAGCAGGTGGTAAGTAATGAGTGGGTTTCCCTATGGGACCACTGCATGGTGTGGGGGCTCGGCCTCCACCACCCCCGTTAAATGTCTCAGTCACCAACCGGGAGGAGCCCTGTCCCTTTTCTTCAGAGCACACGCTCTCAAGTAACACCTTCACCTTTACCCAACACATTATATTAAGGGAGACAAACTGAGGAAAAGCGTCAGATCAGCCCATATTCGAACCACTCAGTCCAGAACACTCAGTCTCTTTCCTAGGTACCCTCAGATGGACGTACAAAGAATATTGGGGGGGGGGGGGTCTGTCATGTAGACAAAGGGACCACCACGTGTCTGACCTTGGCCTCCAGCCCTGTGGGGACGCAGGAAGCCCCACCACACACCATGTTGTCAGCATAGCCCAGCCTGGAGCCAGGCCCATGTAGCCTGGACACTCCCATGAGACTCAAAGTGACCTCTGGAGCCAGGAACAGAGGTCCAGCCTCTCTGTGGGCAGGTAAACCTGCACCACACACCCAGACGCAATGCCCTTTCCATGAGGTCAGCACAGGCACAGAGGGGCCACCAGGTGCCTGCCAGTATGTCCCACGCAGTGACCACTGACCACACTGTCCTGCTCTGCTCACAAGAGCAAGGCCAATGAGGGGACAACAGGGGGTGGGAACAAATTCAGGCCAGGGTTGGGCCAGGTGAGAAAGGGCCCAAAGAGTGAGAACGTGGCTGCCAAGGGAATTCCTGGCCTGACTTCTTATCAGGTAACTTACAGGGTGAGAGCAGGAACAGACAGATGACTGGAAGCATTTGCTGCTTTGACTTGCATGGCCGAAGGGTCACGGGAACAATTTATAGTGAACATGGGGCAGTGGTACTTGCAAACAGGACGTGCTGTGTCACGGTTCATGAATAGGGCACCAGGCTCATGGGTGCCAGGAACCCATCGGTGTTCACTGTCTGGGGACTAACAGCGTAGAGGCCCCCAGGTCCTAATAACTATTAAACGATCTATTAACTAGAAGGGCCCGGAGAACAGAGAAGCAAATGACCACACAGCACAGTCCTGGGTGGGATCAATGCACAGACAGGAGCAGCTGGAGGGGCCCAGGGTGCATCAGTAATGCTGACAGCCTCACAGGAGGGAGAAAGGGCTGCAGGAGGCGCAGGTGGGCCAGGCAGTGGGCAGGCCTTGCTCCTCTAGCAGGATAGGGGCCATGGCTCCAAGAAGGTGACCTCACACTTGCTGGTAGGGACCCAGCTGTGCACAGGGGACATACCTGGGTCCAGGTCCATGTGCTGCTGCTTTGGGGCTAGACTGCTCAGACCTTGGCGTGACCTCCATGTGACCTCTGCATGACCTCTGCATGACCTCTAAAGGCCAGCCTGAGCTGCAGCATCAGGTCCAGGGTCTTAGGCAGGTCACATCCCCAGGGTGCAGGGAGGACCCCCAGGAGAACTTGGAAGCCACTTCTGGGGGGGAGGGCTCGACTCCACCCACTGAGGGAGGGTAAACAGGGTGGGGGGTGTCCACAGGGACGGGCAGTGTTATCAGCTCACCTCAGAAAATTCCTTCCATGGCTCCGGGTGTTATGGTAAGAATCATGTTTCTACCGTGTGTGTTTTCCAGTAACACGAGGTGTTCCCACCCTACTCTGCAGCCGCACCCATGTTCCCGCAGCTCCCATGGACTGACTGCAGGGCCGTCTGCTTCACCCGGCAGGTCCCAGCCTCGGGGTGAAAGGAATCAGGACACACCCCCCGCCCCCCGGCGTCCAGGGCCAAAGTCAGTCAGTCAGCCTGTGCGGGGCCACGGCCCCACAGGGCTGGTCACAGCGTGTCGTGAGACATGTTTCTCTCTCTTGTCCTGCTTTACTTTACCCCATCTTCCTGCTTGAAAAACAGTCGCAGTGACGGTGAATGACTTAGGCTTAAGAACAAAGACCTAAAGGCGTAAGTTATTCACAGGGTCAGCGGAATGAGGACTTAATGCGTTGGTCTAGGCACGCCAGGCCTGTGCAGATTGGTGCACCGTTTGCACAGCATGATACATCCTCTTTTTTTTTTTTGTCTTTTGTTGTTGTTGTTGTTGTTGTTGTTGTTGCTATTTCTTGGGCCGCTCCCGCGGCATATGGAGGTTCCCAGGCTAGGGGTTGAATTGGAGCTGTAGCTGCCAGCCTACGCCAGAGCCACAGCAACTCGGGATCCGAGCCGCGTCTTCGACCTACACCACAGCTCACGGCAACGCCGGATCGTTAACCCACTGAGCAAGGGCAGGGACCGAACCCGCAACCTCATGGTTCCTAGTTGGATTCGTTAACCACTGCGCCACGACGAGAACTCCCATCCTCTTAAGAATAAAAGAGGAGCCCCATAGCCCCAAGGGGTTTATGAGGGGTCATTAGCTGGATATGCATTATCAAAGAAGAACCGAGGTGCAAACCGCAGTCTGCAGAAGCACAACGGAAGTTCTCTATATACTATGCATAGATAGCTTCCTCACATGCTAATGATTTTTTTTAAGTTAACTTTCCTTTCCTTTGTATTTGTATTTAAGTATGATGCTTTTTGTGTATGAGCCATCCTTTTTTTTTTTTTTTTGACTTTTTGCCATTTCTTGCACCGCTCCCGCGGCATATGGAGGTTCCCAGGCTAGGGGTCGAATCGGAGCTGTAGCTGCCAGCCTATGCCAGAGCCACAGCAATGCAGGATCCAAGCCGCATCTGCAACCCACACCACAGCTCACGGCAATGCCGGATTGTTAACCCACTGAGCAAGGGCAGGGATCGGCAGGGATTGGCAGGGATCGAACCCACAACCTCATGGTTCCTAGTTGGATTTGTTAACCACTGCGCCATGACGGGAACCCCCTGCTAATGATTGTTAAATGCCTAAAGGTCAGAGTAAAAGCTTAATCAGCAACTGGCTCTGTGACTTTTAAAATAACTTAAGGGGAGTTTCTTTTTTGTTTGGTTTTGGTTTTGGTTTTGGTTTTTTTTTTTTTTTTTTTTTTTTTTTTTGCTTTTTAAGGCCACACCTGTTGTATATACAACCTCCCAGGCTAGGGGGCCAGCCTACACCACAGCCATAGCAATGTCGGATACTTAACCCACTGAGCAAGGCCAGGAATGAAACCTGCATCCTCATGGAGACTGTGACAAGTTCGTTTCCACTGAGCCACAACTAGAATTCCATAAAACCCACACCAAGATTTTACAGAAAAGTTGCCCACTGCCCAGGCTTGGGAAATCGCAGTGCCTGTCACCTTGGATAATGTCAGGGTCTTTATCCATGAGACACATCTGCTGCTTCTCTGTAGGAGGCATTACACTGAGTCTCTGGGCCACAACATACATGGGACCTGTTCCCTGCTCCCTTGTGGGAGCAGCTTTCATCCCTAGTGGCAGACCTGATGGGTTAGGGCCTATTCTCCAAGTCCATGATTTTCTTTTCTGTGGAAAAGTTCATTTGTGCCATATATTAGATTCTGTATGTAAGTGATATCATATGGTTTTTGTCTCTCTGACTTACTTCACTCAGTATGAGAGTCTCCGGTTCCATTCATGTTGCTTCAACTGGCATTATTTTATTCTTTTTTCTGGCTGAGTAGTATTCCATTGTGTATATATACCACATTTTCCTAATCTAATCATCTGTCAATGGACATTTAGGTTGTTTCCATGTCTTGGCCTTTGTGAATAGCTCTGAGGTCAACATGCGGTTTGCATGTGTCTTTTTCAAGGAAAGTTTTGTCTGGCTATGTGCCCAAGAGTGGGATTGTTGGGTCACATGGTAGCTCTATGTGTAGTTTTCTAAGGTATTTCCATACTGTTTGCCATAGTGGTTGTACTAACTTACATTCCCCCCAACAGAGAAGGAGGGTCCCCTTTTCTCCACACCCTCTCCAGCAGTTGTTATTTGTGGACTTATTAACAAGTGAGGGTGTGAGGTGGTACCTCATGGTAGTTTTGATCTGCATTTCTCCAATCATCAGTGATGTTGAGCATTTTTTCATGTGCTTGTTGGCCATCTGTGTATCTTCTTTGGAGAAATGTCTATTCAGGTCTTTTGGAAATAAACCCAGACACCTATGGTCAATTAATCTTTGACAAAGGAGCCAAGAACATACAATGGGAAAAAGACAGTCTTTTCAGCAAGTATTGCTGGGAAACCTGGACAGCTGCATGCAAATCAACGAAACTGGGAACACACCCTGACACCATGCACAAAAATAACCTCAAAATGGCCTAACGACTGAAATGTAAGACAAGACACCCTCAAATTCCTGGAAGAGAACAGAGGCAAAACATTCTCTGACATCAACCTTACAAATGTTTTCTCAGGTCAGTCTCCCAAAGAATCAGAAATAAAGGCAAAAATAAACCAAAGGGACCTAATCAAACGGACAAGCTTTTGCATAGCAAAGGAAACCAAAAAGAAAACAAAAAGACAACTTATAGAATGGGAGAAAACAGTGTCAAATCATGGAACGGACAAGAGCTTAATCTCTAAAATATGCAAACAACTTATACAACTCAACAGCAAAAAAGCCAACAACGCTTTTTTAAAAAATGGGCAAAAGACCCCCATGCATTTGTGAAAGCCCCTCCTCGTGCTTACTGCGTCCCGTGTTGACTGAGAAGGCAGAGGGCGGCGTGGATACAGCTGAGGAAGTGCTCAGTGGAGAAGGCAGCAGCATGCCTTCTCCACTGGCTGACTCCCAGGGTGCTGCCCGAGGGCTCGAGGCCAGGGCATGGGGTCACCTGGGTGGTTCTCGGCACCAGTGCTGAGCGGACCTGAATCTGTATTTGGAAACCAGAGAGCTGGGTCTTCAGCAAGGGAGAGGATGAGTGACCACATCTGTGCACCTGGGAGGAGGTGAGTGCCTCCTGGCAAGCACGGGATTGGTGTCCATGGGGATGGGACAATTTTCCTCCCATCATGGACAAACTCATGACCTTCTCAGGCGGGGGGGGGGGGGGGGGGGGGCAAATGGGAGGATGAGGGGCTTATTACAAAGTGACACAGATTCTGATGAAACAGAGGCCTGGGGACATGGGGACGGGAGGGGACAGGGACCCAGAGATCAGATAACCGCCGTTATGGAAAGAGGCCTGGGCACACGGGGACCAGAGTAAACAGGATCCTCTTAGTGTCACATGACTTGTGTTTGGGGAGAGGTGCCCTTTGCAGTGGAGAAGCAGACACACATATGGGTCCCCACAATAGTGACAGACACAGAGATGCCCCCGATGGTGACACAGGGCACACCAACAGGCACCCTACCTGATGGGGGAAACGCATCCACAGGTGCCTCATACTGCCCATGCCTGGGCCCTGCAAGGAGGGATTTGCTGTATGTCACTCCTGCAGTCCTTTGAGGCCTGTGCAATTCAAGTCCAGTTAGAAAGGAAACTTTTACTCCACAAGAATTACTGTGAGGAGGAAGGGGGACGATTACCTGGGATGAGGGTACTAATGGGGGGACCATTACAATAGAAGGGGGACGGTTACTAAAGAGGAAGGACTGTATCCCTACAAGGAACACTAGGGAGGGGACTCCTGTACAGAGGTGACGAATGTGATGGGGATGTGACACTGAGTTGGGGCCAAGACAACGTGGGGGATGATACCCTGGTGCGGGGACTCTCACCATAAAGGAGGACCGCTGCTGTACTGGGGGGATGGTTCCCGCGGGGGGAAAGTTACAATGGGGGACTAGGATGACGTGGGGGTGCTGCAACAGGGAAGGGACTGTGACAGTACAGGGGGCTGCTGTGATAAAGGGGACTAGCCCAATAGAGGAGGCCCATTCTGCAGAGAGTAATGATGACAGTAGAGGTGGGGCTATTTCTGTGGGGTACTCTTACCATAGAGGGGGGACTGTTATCACTGAAAGGGGGTTCATTCATGCTGTAGCTTGTGACAGAATTTCCTTCATTTTTAGGGAGAAAAACCTTCCATTGTGTGGGTGGACAGCATTCTGCTTCTCTATCCATCCATCAATAGGCAGTAATGTAACATCTACGTTAATTTCCCATGTCATAATATTGTGGAATAACTTCAGAAAGTTCTATGAATCAAAGGTCATTGACTAGTAACTTTTTTCTTAAACTTTTTATTTTGAAAAACAGTAAATTGAAGAAAAAGGGAGGAATACATGTGAACTTCACTTGTGTTCAGGAATTAACACTCTATGATACTATTCCCTGTGTGCGAAGTGTGTGCATAGACTGTGTGCTGTGTGTGCATAGCTGTGTGTAGGAGCACATGTTAGTGTGTGCAGGGCATATGTGTGCTATGCATTGTGTGCATGCACATTCATGGGCTAGTGTGTGTGTATTTGTGCTGTGTATGTGCATATGTTAGAGTGTGCGCTGCACATGCATGTTCACACACCTGTGTGTTGGCCGGAACCACTTGCAAGTTCGTTGCAGACTAAATTGGGCCCCAAATATATCAGCACATCCTGCTCAGTCGATCCCGTGTTGCCATGTGAGGTCACAGATCTTGGGCATTTAGGCGGATGGAGAAGGCTTTCCTAACAGAGTCTGTCTCCCCGCCATGGTGGCTGTCTCAGGAATGTCCTTCACACCTTCTCTAAGCCCCTTTTGAGGTTCCACTTAGGCCCCCATTACATTCAGCCACCTGTCCCGGACCTCCTTTAAGCCACAATGTCGTGATGGGAGAGCCTGGCCAGGGCTGTGGACCCCCCTCCTGTGGGCCTCACCTCCAGGCCCTGAACGTAGCTCCTGTGTCCGCATCACTCAGCACGGCCCCGACTGGGATCAGCCACACAGCCTCCTTCCTTGGAGGGTCCTGAAACCAAGTCAAGGGGTTGATTCTCCCAAAATTCAGCATGAGGAGTGGGGGTTGATAGCCCCCCTGGGTGTGAGAGCCTGTGCTTTTGAAAGAGCAGGCAGTGGGCATGTGGGGTGGATGCGGGCCAGCTGAAGGGGGCACACAGGCTGCAGGTGGAGACAGGCAGGTGCCCAAGGAGCTCAGGCTCTGGGTTCCCCAGTTGAGTGGCTTCTGTGCCCCAATGTCTCCCTGTGATGCCCCCACTCTGCACATGTTGCCATGAAGCAGAACATGGGGGCCAGGTTCTTAGCACCCTGAATGCACTCCACCTGGACTGTGCAGGACCGTCCTGCCCAGCTTCCAGGGCAGCCACTCCTGAGGAGACCAGGATGCTGGCATCAGGCCACATCTGGTCTGTCCTTGCTGGAGCCTAGGCTGCACTATGAAAAGCTCCTGGCTGATGCCTGGGTCCTGACCATCATGTGGCCAGAGAAATTGGGAACACTTTTGTTTTGCATGGTGAAATATTTAATGACAGACTGTGCAGTTGCCTGAGGAAGGTGAGGTGTAGAGCCCAGTGTGGATTTATTCACCGAGAAATGGACATCCTACTTCCCACAGGAGGCTGAGCCCCTGTCCAAAGATGAGAGACTCCACGTGGGTGACATTGTGCCTCCCAGGGGAGCAGCCCTAAGCCAGTTTAAACCTGACCAAGTTCTGTGTACACAGTAGATTTAGACCTCTCCATGTGCTGTCTACACTGAGTGTGTTTAGACCTGACCATGTGCTGTCTACAGTGAGAACACTTAGACTTGACAGGTTCTGCCCACACCAGGATGTGGGGGCCTAGGTGGAGACCCGGCCTCAGTCTTGGAGCTTCAGGGCAGTGTGGGGACCTGAGGAAAACATGGCCTCAGTCCTGGGAAGTTCTATGCCTCTGTCTGAATGTCAGTGCTTAAGTGTTGAGTCTAGAGCTGTGCGGGCTTGTCTGTTCAGAGTATCTGCTCGGAGCATGGTGACCTGGCCTCCCAGGGCTCAGTGCCCTGGGAGGGCCCGAGTCCTACTCCTGCAATGGTCACCTTCCCTTGGGGTTGGTGCAGACCCCTCACCTGGGCTGCCTCACAATGACTCCCATTCAGCAGCACACGCAGGGTGAGGAGGGGGCAGGTTTCCCTGGTGAACTCTTGCTGGGCTCATGGATCTCAGTTTAAGGCCAAAGGTCAGCAGGTGAGGCAGCCTTAGAGTCTCCTTCCGGTTGCCCGTCCCACTCAGCCGAGCCCAGACCTGCACCTCCTCTTTCAGCTCTGCCGTCCTGTGAGTTTTCTCATCACCTCAGTGAGACGAAAGGGCTGAGCCTGCCAGAGTCAAGGTAATGTGTTCAACTTTATCATGAAAGCTTTAAAAACAGTGAAGATAACCCGGAATCAAGTGAAAAGAGGAGGGAACTGACTTCTCTGGGACAAGTGTTGGGGGAGGAGATGGACCCTGCATTTCTTTCTACTGTCCTAGCAGCTCCCAGGGACCCAGCTCACAACGGGGGTCCACCCAGCACAGCCCTGGTATCAACCAAGGGGATGTGAGCTGAGGCGCAGGGTTTGGGGAGGTGGGGTCACTCTGAGGGTGGATGTGGTACCCAGGTAGGGAGTCTGGGGAGTTGGGGTGGAAATCTCACTCCCCCCACCCCACAGTCCTGGCTCTGTGGTCCATGAGTTGTCAAATCCAGGCCCCCATTTGAGCGGATTCCTGCAGTGTTTGCTGAGGGGTCAGTTTGGAAGAGCTGACCTTCAGTGTGAAGCTCAGCCTGTTTGCATCTCAAGACCCTGCATTTAGGGATGGCATATGAGGGACAGTGTGTCTGGGGCTCTGATGAACCATGACCTGACTGGCCATGTGGGTCTCTCTGGTCCCATCTCTTGGGCTGAGCCTCATCTGCATCATCGCTGTCCCCACTGGTGCTCTGGGGACTCTGGCGTCCCTGCTCCCCTCTCCCTGCAGGTTGGGGAGAGGCTACTTTCTGGGTGCTCCCTGCTTCTGTGGCAGGAAGGACCCTGCAGGGGGGACCGCAGAGTGCGGGCTCTGATCCCAAGAGCATGGGGCCGGCATAGCATGCAGCAGCAGGGCTGTGACAAGTGATTGGGCTGTCCCATCACACAGAGTGTTCCCAAGATCCCATGGAGGAGGGCGTGATGGGAGGCCTGGGACCTCAAAGGCCGTGTTCCTGTCCTGAAGCTCAGCTAGCACATCCACCCTGGACTCCGGATTCACCCTGCGTCTCCGCCATCTCCCTCTGTCATGTCGTGAATGCAGGAAAACAACGTGAACTGATCATTTTCCACAATATAGGCCTGGTCATGTCAGAATCAGGGCCTCTAATTTAGGCGTCCTGGAATAGGAGCTGTTTTTAGGCCTAAAGAGGGAACAGCTAATGAGTGTAAAACATTTTCAGGTGAAATTAATATTCAATGATTGTATTACTCAGCTGTTGACTTCTATTAGTCATAATTCTCCTGGGTTTAGATCTGCTATAGAGGTTTAAATCTTCACCATCTGTGCATTAGCAGCTTCAGTGTCATTGATGACCTGTGGTTTTTAGGGAGGAGTGACTGATTTCATGTATCATGTAAAGGACTGGCAATGCGGATGGGGAAATTAAGATTAGAACAGTGGGAGTTCCCACTGTGGCGAAACGGGATCAGCAGCGTCTCTGGAGCAATGGGAAGCAGTTTCCATCCCCAGCCCAGTACAGTGGGTTAAGAACCCAGCATTGCCACAGCTGCAGCATAGGTTGCATCTGCAGCTCAGATCTGATCCCTTGTCTGGGAACTCCATGTGCTGCAATGTGGCCAGAAGAAGAAGAAAAAAATTGGATCCCAGTTCGTGGTGGATTCTGTAGGTCATAGAAGGTGTCATGAATTTCCTCTCACTGTAACGGGAAGCCAGTAAGGCATTTAAGAGCCAGAGTCACATAATTAGATTGACTTGAGGGGCAGACATAGGCACAATCGTGGTGTATCTGTGAAATGTAAGAATTCTGCCCTGACCTGAATAGAAGACAGCCACTAGAAAATCATGAAAAATGGGGTCATGATAGATAATGCCACCCAGAAATGGGTTTAGACTTTATGTAATTTTTTAAAAAAGATTAGAACAGCAGCTGGTAAATGGTTCAGATTGTCCTACGTATGCATCTAGTATATGTGTATGTATCAGTTTCATTGTCAATATTAGTAAAATAATATAAAAGACCACAGAACTTATCCAACAATGGTTATTAATGTGTGATCATGAAAATGTAGAAGTCCTTCCATGATAGGTGATGTTGCCTCTTATGAGCCTACCTGAAATGGATATGCCTGGTGATATACAGGATTTCTGCCTATGGTTTCACTTTGACAAAGCAACGTAATTTTTACCTGATGCCTCACTTACTGAGAAAGACATAATGGTTATGGTGCTGGCTTGACACCAGTGGACAAGGATTGGATTCCTTCCTTATTTCACATATACATGGGTAGCCTCTGCAAACACAGCACACGGTGGAGGCTTCGTGTAAACATTCCAGGTGGGTAACCATTTCTCTGTTAGTGGTGGTAGTTTTAGTTGCTGAGACGTCTCTTCTGGATGCAAATGCTTCTGAGATGATGAAGATAATTGGCATCCCTGCTGTTACTGAGTGAATGAGCCTATAGATGAAGTATGTCATGTTGTGTGTGCATCAGGGTAGTGGGAGTAACGTGGTGACACCCCTGAAAAACAAAGAAAGTGCTGTGGGAAGAAGTCATATTTACCACTACAAATGAAATTGCAAAGTGAATTTCTGCTCACATTAAGTGTAAATCTGAGAATAGTGGAAATCAGTGTACAAAGCCTCCTATAACAGTGCAGGCTGCTCCTGTGGACATTATGTAATGGAAGTGCACTGCTACAGAGTATGGGCCATGGAGGACAGTGTCCAGGGATGAACTGAATAAGATGCTTCCTGTAAAACCACCTGTTGTAAAAAGAAGAATAAAGTCTGAAACTCAGGGGAGTTCCCATCGTGGCTCAGGGGTTAATGAATCCGACTAGGAACCATGAGGTTGTAGGTTCGATCCCTGGCCTTGTTCTGTGCGTTGAGGATCCGGCGTTGCCGTGAGCTGTGGTGTAGGTTGCAGACATGGCTCAGATCCCATGTTGCTGTGGCTCTGGCTTAGGCCAGTGGCTACAGCTCTGATTCGACCCCTAGCCTAGGAACCTCCATATGCCACAGCAGCGGCCCAAGAAATGGCAAAAAGACCAAAAAAAAAAGTCTAAAGCTCACACAGATATCATATTATACTACCTCAGTGAAGACTTGCTAATCAGCTAAATGCTATTACTCCTGTAGGAATAACACTAATTGTTACCAGAATCTGGGTTCTTGTTCACAGAGCCAAAGAAAGAACTTCACAAACACATACAGGCAGCAAGCAAGCAGAAAGTCTTTATTACAGGAAAGAAAATAGCCCCCAGCACAGACACTGGGAGGGGGAGGAAGATTCCCCTTCTCTAATCTCTGTGGAGGTTTTATCTCTTAAAGACAGAGGTACCAACGTGGGGTCCCACCGTCAGTTCTTTTTCACGTTTGCCTTGCCCACTTTACCTATATCAGGCCTTGTCCAACAGGGACTTTAGAGTTAGGGTGTGCTCCATAAGTTTTATGGTACTTTTAGTTTTCTTTCCCCTGGACTTAGAGTCGACACTCTTTACGTTCTTTTGATAATAGTCAGATGCATAGTTCAGGGGTTAATTCCCACCCTGACCTAAAACAAATGTACTTTCAATAGTTATCTTCCTACAAGCAAGGCCTGTTTGTCTTGATTAGTTTTTACAAATCTTAAACCATGGACATTAATCAGGGAATCTATCGAAGCCCATGTTCCTACACTACCTGAATTATGATTCCACCTCATAATTATAGCAGCTGATGTAAAGTAAGCTCATGGGTCCACATCTATCCATACGGTAAACGTATGATGGCCCCAGAAGTTAAATCCTAAAAAGCCAGTGGACGTGATTCATACCATTCCCATGTATCTGAAAAGCACTTTTTGTCCTAAATAGCATGTAATGATATGTGAGATAATTCCAAACCCTGGCAGGCTATGAGTACAGACTTTGGTGTGAGCAAAAAATCAAATAAGGTGTTGGTATAGAATTGGGTTTCCTCCTGCAGGGTCAAAGAAAGTAGTATTTAGATTTTTGACCTAACAGTATGGTCATTCTGGCTGCTAGTGTTGCCAGAACTTGGCCGCTGCTCACCAGTGCTGAATATAAATGCAGAGACAGAGTTTTGGGTGAAGGAGAAAAAATATCTTTACTGCTTTGCCAGGCAAAGGAGGGTCACAGCAGGCTAAGGCCTTAAGGACTGTGCCTACCCACCCCCCACCCCACACCCCACACCCCACACCCCACACCCCCACCCCACCCGAGGAGAGATTGGGAGGTGGTTTTATACTTTTAAGAGGGAAAAATAGGGCTGCAGATAAGGATCAGAGTAGAGGCAAGCTTGCATTGTTTTCAAAGCTGGTGTTCAATGGTCTTCCTTCTGGAATAGAGAATGTTTCATTAACACCTTCCATGTGTTGGGGGTTCTAGTTCTGCAGAAGAACTCAAAGATATTGTTTTCCATATTCCTTGAGGAGGGACCAAGACCCTGCCCCAAAGCTGCACTATTGTTTCTTGATTGCTCCTCTCTGATCTCTGCATCCCCTCCCTTCCCTGTTTAGCAACTGTTTTAACCTGCCCTTTGGAACCCAGGGAAGGTCATGGAGGCTGAAGTCTATTCCCTAAAACCAAGCAGTGGGGGGCACAGAAAAGCTTGTGTGCCTAGGAGCCCCACAGGGCACTGGCTTGGTTACACTAGGACTGAGAATGATAATTATAGTGATACGGCTTTAACTGGGGCTGGTCAAACAATCATGTTTGGTATTGGAATAATGGCTGGTGGTTTTATATTAAAGACTGCAGTCATAAAAGTAATAGCACCAAGATTGGAGGAAACATCTGCTAAAATTAAGGAGAAAATGGTTAGGTCGACAGAGGTTTCTGCATGTGCCAGGTTGCCAGCTAGAGGTGGATGTGTGCTTCCACTGGTACCAGAACCGGCTCTACTAGTGATGACACAAGTAGGAGTAAGAAGGAGGGGGGATGTAGTCAAAAGCTTATATTATGTATGTGGGGGAATGCGACATCAGGAGACCCAGTTATTAGTGGAACAGGACGGTTCCAAACCTTCCAATCATAATAGGCACAACTATAAAGAAAATTATTACAAAAATACAGGGGCTGCCAGGACAGCATTACAGATTTGCTCATCTCCAGGAGGCTCCAGATCAGCCCAGCTCAACATGGATTCCCAGACTTCAGGTGTTGCTTACTGTTCCAGCTCAGACACCAAATAGTAAATACAAAGTGCCGATATCTTTGCGATGTGTTGAAAATAATCAGCAGTGTATGGACACAGGTAAAATGGCTGAGCAAGCATTAGAGTATAAATCTAAAGAAAGAGATGGAGCCCTCTTTTTGCCAAACCCTGTGATGAATCAACAAACTGAATTGCAAATTCAGAGAAACAGCTTCAGTTCTACAGCTGCTTTTCCAGACTTTTATTTCTCTTGAAGGTGAGAGAAGTAGATTATAGCCAATTGACTAGAATATTTACCTGTTAACCTAAAATTTCCTAGATCAGAAGCCCATCTTAAAGAGTGTGATTTGCATTCCATTGATGTAGGCGGGAGTCTTGCAATCCTTATTTTCAGGAATTAAATAAATTATATTTGCTTAGGGTTTTCAAAACTCTTGGTCAAAACAAACCTAAATTCCCAGTCCAGCACTGATAGAATGGGTGTTAATTGTAGTAATAAAGGGAGTTCCCATTGTGGCTTTCTGGGTTAAGAATCCAGCTAGTATCCATTAGGATGTAGGTTCAATCCCTGGCCTTACTCAGTGGGCTAAGGATCAAGCATTGCTGTGAGCTGTGATGTAGGGCACAGAGGCAGCTGTGATCTGCTGTTGTGGCTGTGGTGTAGGCTGGCAGCTACAGCTCTGATTCAGCCCCTAGCCGGGGAATGTCCATATGCCATAGGTGTGGCCCACCCCAAAAAAAATAAATGAAATAATTGTAATAATAGAGTTGATGTTATGATTGGTAATCAAGGAAGGTTATTTGTTTTGTGACAAGGCCTGCTTGTTAACCCAGGTCCTGAAGTCGGCAGTACCACAGAAATAAGAAGAAAGAGACACAGAAATAGAGGGGGGATCAGGGGTCTACCGCCTTCAAGAGGCAATAGTAACCCTCTGAGCCAATTCATGGTTTTTATTTACTATTTTCCACTTCCTTGTACATGCAGGGGATACATCAGTATTTTACTTCAAACAGATTGGAAGCAATATGTGCTAGGACAGCCATTCCTAAGCACATAAAGTAATCATAAATGTTTTAGCCCTCCCAGGCTGTAATTTGCTGTTTGCTTCAAGCCATCTATGGCCTCTCCAAAAAATCCCCCAAGGCTCCAGTCCTGGGAGTGTCAGAGCTGATGGTTTTCCATCAGCACCATCAATACTTCAGCAGTCTTGTTTTCACGATGCCATTCTTTGATGATGTTCTCATTTGCTTTGCCTCAAGGGTCATGAGACTGACCTCTACGGCCACTCTATGGCACCAGCCTTTTCTTTCCATTCTGTGTCACCTCACATATTCCTGCCTCCAACAGTTTGGTATGTGCAAATTGTCATTGTGTCTTTATGTTTATTGGAGGGAATATGGTGAAGTGGAGAATGACGGCCACAAACAGAAATACATGCTGAGTGGTGCTCTGATGGCTGCTAGAGTGATGATACTAGAATGGTGTAGTCATTTTTGTTATTTCTGGAACAATTACGCACTTGGGTAAAGACTCTGATGGTGGCGGGAGACCTAATGGTGCTCCTGTGGTGAGGAGAAGGGCTGTGGTGGGAGGTGCGTGTTTTTATGTGTGTGATGATGATGCTGTTGTGGCACCTGAGCTGGACATCGGTAGTGAGAAGACAGTGCTATGACGATATCAATCAGTGCACTGAGGATTGGGACGGCTGGATTGTGCACTGTAATAGCTGTTATTCATGCTTTTAGGCACTTGGCGCACAGACCATAATTTCTGTAGTTGATCCTGGTTGAATCCCCTGCAGCCTCCATTGTGATTCATGACAGAGCTGACTGATGGTATGTTTAGGTCTGAGGCGGGAGATAGAGAGGCTCCAGGGTAGACATTTACAACTAACCTCTTGTGGACCCTTCCCGAGGCGGGAGAAAGGTGTAACTAGCCTCTTGTTTTCATTTCCTGAGGCAGGAGATAGGTGGACCCTGGGATAAATATTTACAAGAGTCACCTGTCTGTACTTCAGGATGGACATAACAATGGGCACAAGGCAAATACCTGGTACTTGTCTTCTGTGACCTTGTTAAACAATGGTAACGACAGGACCACAAGAGGGGCTGAGCCCTGCTTGGTCAAAAGAGGTCACATACTTCCCATCCTCAGGGTCAGGGAGACCCCAACTGCACATGCTCAGAAAGACCCCTCTGGGTCAAAAGGTGAGGGATACCAAGCCATAATACGTCTAGATAACCTTCCCACAAGGCCTTGCTTTGGAATCCGTATTGGCCAAAAGATGTGCACGCAGATCACAGATCGGGAAGCGCCCTGGGTGTGAAAGATACAAGATAATTGGCCAAAGGAAAGCAAAGACCCAGAAGAACAGGCCTATGTAAGGGATTTACATCACCTCTCTTGGTGCTCCTTGTTCAGGGGGACGCCTGAGTCTTGCTCCTCCTCTGGATGTGTTTTACTCTTTGCTTCTGCCTTAGAGAAATAGGCTGCTTCTCTCTGTGCTTTCCCACGTGTTGGACTTTGTCTCTGACAATACACTTCATACCTGTTTTTTCAGTCTTTGCCTCCTTGAAACATTTTGCTTTCAACAGGGGGCAAGAATTGGGGGATTTTTCTTTTTCTTTTTCTTTTTCTTTTTTTTTTTTTTTTTGTCTTTTCAGGGCCACACTCAAGGCATATGGAAGTTCCCAGGCTAGGGGTCAAATCAGAGCTGTAGCAGGCAGCCTACACCACAGCAACATGGGATCCGAGCTGCATCTATGACCTATTACCACAGCTCATGGCAATGCCAGGTCCCTGACTCACTGAGCGAGGCCAGGGATCAACCTGGCATCCTCATGGATACCAGCCACATTCATTTCCCCGGTGCCACAACAGGAACTCCCAAGAATCAGGGTATTCTGCTTCTAGCCTCTAGCTAGTCTGGTAGCCAGGGCTTCTTGATTCACCCAGGCTGCCCAGGTTCAATTCCTGAGCAGAGAATTAAGATCTTGCTTCAAGCCATCATTCATTGCTGTCTCTCTGAGATCAGATGGATGGTAAGATTTGGTATAAAACTGTTAGGGGTGCAGGTCTATCACATTATAGCATCAGGCCTCCTGTTAATGGAAGACTTTATGTTACCTCAGGCACTCAGAGATGAAATGGGGAGGGTTCCAATTTTATGGCAAAACTGTTGTTTTGATGGTAGATGCTGTTTTACTAAAGATTTTTGTAATTTATTGTATTCCCTGAACAGAGTATATTAGATTAACAGTAACAGCCATCATAAGTAGTATTGATGTGGTGGATTGTTTTAGAAAATATTTGCTGGATGCTTCTATGGCTTATACGTTGATTTTTTTTACTAGAATGGGGCTAATGTTAATAATTATGCACCTGGGAGTTCCCATCATGGCTCAGTGGTTAATGAATCCAACTAGGAACCATGAGGTTGCAGGTTCGATCCCTGGCCTTGCTCAGTGGGTTAGGGATCTGGCGTTGCTGTGAGCTGTGGTGTAGGTTGCAGACACGGCTTGGATCCCTGCATTGCTATGGCTCTGGCGTAGGCTGGTGACTGCAGCTCTGATTCGACCCCTAGCCTGGGAACCTTCCTATGCCGCGGGAGTGGCTCAAGAAATGGCAAAAAGACAAAAAAAAAATGGTAGTAATAATTGTGTGCCTGTTACTACAATTGTGCTTCCTGAGCTGATGGTCGGTAGAATGACAGTAAAAGCAATAGGGTTCATTAGCACAGGAAGGATCTAAGCAACCTCTTGGGGGTGTAGGCCTGATAGCTCACTATGTGGACCTCACTCTCGCATGTGGTATAACACGGAAGCAGGGAGCATGTAAAACTCTTAACGGCAGGTTCAGTTCCTAGAATTCTAGAAATAAGAGGGTTTAGACCTTTGTTATTTGCTCTAAGTAACTTTTTTGACAGACATACTGAGTTTATGGTGGGATTTCTGATGTGAGGACAGGTAGTGAAACCTCTCATTTACATGGGGGCTAATGGTAAAAATAAAATAGTAGATGTGTAAGTGGATCATATCAAAACTGTGGGTTAGGTGCTCAAATTCATAGAAGGGAGATTGTTAGGGGTGTTTTAATTACGACATTGGACGTAGGTAATTCTGGCCCGTAGGGGTTGTGAAATGCTCCTAAAAGTAGGATTGTTATGAAAAATTCATTACAATGATGTTGACACAGTATCTAGGAAGAACAAGGAGATGGGCCTGCTACACTTTCTATATGGAAGCCTAATACAGATTTTGATTCTACTTCTGTTAAATTACAGGGGGCTCCACTGGATTTCTGCTAGAAGAATCAAGTTCTGGTCAGGGGTCAAGGTGGGAAAATCAGTCCCAGGTGTTCTTGTGTAACAATTACTGGTGAAAGTGTAAATGGTCCATTTATCAGTAGTACTGATAAGAGAATAATTGCTGGTGTTACTACTTTGTATGAAATGGCCTGTGCTGCTGCCCACAGAGAGCTGCAATGAGTGTGCATTTTGAATCTGAAGCTCATCCAGACCAGCAGATGGAATAAATGGCTAGGCTTCATACAGCTGATATGAAGGGTATAGCTGGGTTTATGTCACTGAGTGGTTATGACATGGGGAGAGGAATTCATAATGGGACAGCCAGTGCTAATGGTAGCATTGCTGCCACAATGTACAAGTTGATGATGGTGTTGGTCGTAGTGGCTCTTTAATAAGTAACTTGGCTGCATCAGTAATGGGTTATGATAAGCCATAGGGGCTGACAATATTTGACCCTTTCTGGATTGGTAGATAGCCTAGGAGTTTTAATTCACTTAATGTGAGGAACACTATAGCAGGTCAAACTGGGTGATTAGTGGAAGAATGCTGATTGTAAACATATTAGGAAGAGGACTTAAACCACTGTGGATAAAGGTTCCAGTTTTATGCAATTGCTGGGCTCTGAAAACCCTAACAAACCCTGTTCTACAGTAGGGGGTGTATAAATTAATCAAAGGTAGATTATATCCTCAATTAGTTTGAAGACATTTTGAAAATTAGGCCTTATCTCTCTTTTCCTTTCTTACTGGGAGAAATCTATAGTAGGTAGAAGGTGACCAGGACTGCTCCAGTCTGAACTCAAGCCGTGTAGGACTTTCACTGTGGGACAGATAGGCCCTTCATAGCAGTTACACCATTGGGGTGTCCTGATCCAGCATTGAGGTTGTAACCCTACTGTTGAAATCTAGAATAGGATTATGGGAGTTCCCATCGTGGCTCAGTGGTTAATGAATCCAACTAGGAACCATGAGGTTGCAGGTTCGATCCCTGGCCTTGCTCAGTGGGTTAAGGATCCAGTGTTCCCGTGAGCTGTGGTGTAGGTTTCAGATGTGGCTCAGATCCCACATTGCTGTGGCTCTGGCATAGGCTGGCGGCTACAGCTCCGATTCAACGCCTAGCCTGGGAACCTCCATATGCCACGGGAGCAGCCCTAGAAAAGGTAAAAAGACCAAAAAAAAAAAAAATAGAATAGGATTATCCTGTTATCCCTAAGGTAACTTGTTCCAGTGGTCAGTGCTATAGATCAGTAGGTGATAAGGCATTTTGATTAGTTGGTCTGAATTTTAATCACTCCAAGATTGTTTTGAGGCAGAAGATACCTAGGCTCCAGGTTAGATATTTACAACTGCCTCCTGTTTATACTTCAAGAGAAAATAACAGGAACAGGATAAATAGCTGGACTTTTTCTCCTGTGGACACTTTAAAATAATTGTAAGGCAGGACAGAGAGGGGCTAAGCCCTGCTTGGGTAAAAGATCAAGAGGTCACATACTTCCCATCCTTGGGGTCAGGGAGACCCCAACTACACATGTGCAGAAAGACTCAGCGTTAAAAAGGGAGGGGTACCACCCCATAATTGATGCTGTCAGTCTTCCCATAAACTCCTGTGCTGGAATCCGTCTGGGCTAAGACACACACACACACCTAGGAGAGCCCTGGGTTCAATCAAGTGTGAGAAACAAAGCAAGATAGCTGGCCAGAGGAAAACCAAGACTTAGAGTAATTGCCATTGGCCAGAGGAAAACCAAGACCTGGGAGATCTACCCTATACAAGTGATTTAATGATGCTCTGGCACTCTCCCCACCAGCAGGAGAGTGTGCTGTTGGGCTTCTAAATACTTCCCTGGGTGTTCTTCCACATGTGCTGTGCTTATAATAATAAACTTTATGACTCTTTTTATAGCTTTTTCCTCCTTGAAACACTCTTGCTTTCAATGGGGGCAAGAGTCAGGGCAGCTCTGCTTTTAGCCTCTGGCCCCTGATGGTCTAGAGCCTAGGGTTCCTGGTTTTCAGCCAGCCTGCCCAAGTTCAATTCCTGAGCAGGAAATTAGGATGTCACTTCAAGCCAGTGCTCACTGCTGTCTCCTGAGATCAGGTTTATTCTCAATGGGATCCCAACCAAAATTGCTAATCCATTAAAAACTATGTTACCCTTAAAGTTGTTACTGGCTTTTTGATTAATTAATTAAAGCTCTATAGGGTCTTCTCAAATTATTCCTTCCTTTACTTGGGAAGGTCAATTTCACTGATTAAAAAGAGACAGTAAAACCCTCATGTAACCAGTTACACAGTCCCTATTTGGAGAACAAATGACTGTGCCACCTTTCCACACTCAGGATGTAGTGACCATAAACAGATACCACTGTGCAGGCAGAGCCTCTAATACCAGAAGTGCTAGAGGCAATATTTCCTATAAAGAGGCCAGGTTTGTAGTTGTAGAGTTCCTTTTGCCTTTTTAAAAATTTTTCTTTAAATGCATACTTTTGTTGGGTTAACAAAATTTGAATAGATTAAGCATTAGTTTAGGTTTTATTTCATTGTAGCTTTAGGTTTATTTCATTGTCAACTATCAGTGACGTCACTTTTTCCCTTTTTTTAAATGAATTTTATTACATTTATAGCTGTACAAGCATCATCACAACCAGTTTTAAAGTACTTCCATCCCAAACCTCCAGCCGTCCCCCACCCCCCAACCTGTCTCCTTTAGAAACTGTAAGTTTTTCAAAGTCTGTGAGTCAGTATCTGTTCTGAAAAGAAGCTCATTGTGTCCTTTTTTTTTTATTATTCCAGATGTAAGTGATAGCAGATGATGTTGGTGTCTCACTGTCTCACTAACTTCACTTAGCATGATAATTTCTAGGTCCATCCATGCTGTTAGTTTGTTCCTTTTAATGCCTGAGTAATATTCCATTGTGTATGTGTACCACATCTTCTTTATCCACTCCCCTTCAAGGGACATTTAGGTTGTTTCCATGTCTTGGCTATTGTATATAGTGCTGCAATGAACACTGGAATACATGTATCTTTTCAAGTCATGGTTTTCTCTGGATAGATGCCCAGGAGTGGGATTGCTGGATCAAATGGTCGTTGTATGTTTAGTTTTCTGAGGCATCTCCATACCGTTTTCCACAGTGGTTGCACCACTTTACATTCCCCCCAACCGTGTAACAGGGTTTCCTTTTCTCCACGCCCTCTCCAGGTGGACCCGGAAATACTGGGCTCTGATTTTAGCCCTACAATTTGCTAGAATCAGGCTGGTCCACGTAGAATTGTACTTCTAGAAAGTTGGCCTTCTGATTGTGAATGCAGTGTCAATACAGTGGTTTCTGGGGACAGGCTGTGCTCATACCTGAGCTCTTTCTCTCTAGAGGCCTCCTGAAGCTTTTTCTTCCCTCCCACCTGATCTTCTCCCTCCTCAGCCAGACACCTTCTCCAGCATTTATTGTTTGCAGACTTTCTGATGATGGCCAGGGTTGTGCCTCCAAACCATCAAGGGAACTCAGACCCGAGTTAGCCTGTCGAACTCTCTAACCATTGGGCTACCAGACCAAGGACCCATCTCCAATCTTGCCTGGGAGCCTGAAGGTGAAGTGTAGGTGATGCAGGGGGGCCACTCTGGTGCTATGTTGCCATCTGGTGGCCATCTTCTCTAACAAAATCTCAGGCCTGCCTCTGCCTCCCACAGCAGAACCCTGATTGAAAGCAGATGCTGTGTGGGTCCCGGCTCCTGCCTCTGGAGGAATACAAGGCAATCTGAATCCCAGTGAAACCCTCAAGCATTCTAAACACTCTGCCACCAGACCACACTCTGCTAATCCACATCCAGTGCTAAAGGAACACCTGTGTCCTCAGTGTGACATCAGGCTTCTTGGAGCAGAGAGTCACAGGACCCCAGGGAACAATGCCAAACCTCTCGGTGCTTGCTGGGGGTTCTGCCATACCCACCATCGACCCCACTTCTGAGCCTGGATATGCAGCCTTGGGGCTGTACAGGGGTCAGAAGGTACTCTGGCGCCATCTTGTGGACATCTGCTCTAACAGCAACTCTCAGGTTTTCCTCCTCTCTCTGGCTCAGCAGCCCCCAGGGCTGCCGTGGCCTTGGGCAATATGCCGGTTGGCTTTCCTTCCCCCTATTTCTTTAAATACCAAGCAGTGCTCAACTAAGTGGGCTATGTCTCTCTAAGTCTTCCAGAGCACTGAGGCCAACCTACCCCCCACTTCAATCCACTCAAACCCTCAGCTCCATACCCATCATGTTATGCCTCCTTCACCTTTTCATATATTTATGCACTTACGTATTTATGGATGTTGGTGTGTATGTACGTATTGATTTGTTTTCTTACCTTTCTGACTTATTCATTCATACATACATGTCTTTCTTTCTATTTCTTTCTTTCCTTTTTCCTTTCTTTCCTTCTTTCTCCCTCTTTCTCTCTCATTCTTACTTTATTGACACCAACTGAAGCATGTGCGAGCACTCTGCCCATGGACAGATTTGAAGCCACAGATGTTATCAATCCCCCCGCAGGGACAAAGTCGGATCCTTTACCCAGGTAGACAGAAGGGATCTCTGGGACAGATTTCTTTATATCAATCTACTGGCCTTAATTCCCCGGAGCTGGCTTTTGATCAGGTCTTCCTACCAGGTGTATAGAGAATGGAAAGAAAAGAATGGAGTTTCAGGAGACCTCTCGAGAGAAAAAGCATAGAGGTTAGTGCAACTTCTCACCAAAATATCACTGTTTTACCACCTTCCATTCACCACCCACAGGCACTTTATCCAGATCACAAAACCCAGCTCTGCATCTGGTTTCAAAATTTCCAGCTCTGGCTTCACAAGAGATGGTGTCCTGGTGAAGACTCCTGCCTCAGCAGGTGGTCGGACCCCTCTGAACCTGCCAAACTTTCTTACCACTGTGACACCCAACCAGGCTGCAAATCCACATCCAGTGCTGAAGGGACCCCTGTGTCCTCTGCCTGACATGAGGCATCTTGGAACAGAGAGTTACTGGTGCACAGAAAACCATGCCAGACCTCAGGGTGCTTGCTGGGTGTTCCACCACACTCACCCCAAACACACCATCAACCCCATCAGTGAGTCTGGATATGCAGGCTTGGAGCTGCACATGGTTCCAGAAGGTATCCTGGCGCTGTCTTGTGGACATCTGCTCTAACAGCAGCTCTCAGGCCTGCCTTCCCCCTGTCTGCCTCAGGTCTCCTGGGAGCTGCACTGGCCTTGGGCAAGCTGCGGCTTTGGATTTTTTTATTTTATTTTTAATGATTTTTATTTTTTTCCATTACAGCTGGTTTACGGTGCGCTGTCAATTTTCTACTGTTGTACAAGGTGACCCGGTCACACATACACATGAACATCCCTTTTCTCACGTTACTATGGTCCATTGTAAGTGGCTAGATACGGTTCCCAGTGCTGCACATCAGGATCTCATTGCTTATCCATTCCAAAAGCAATAGTTTTCATCTATTAACCCAAATTCCCAGTCCATCCCGCTCCCTCCCCCTTGCCAAGTCTGCTCTCCACATCCATGAGTTTCTTTTCTGTGGAAATGTTCGCTTGTGCTGTATATTAGGTTCCAGATATAAGTGACACCATACGGTATTTTTCTTTCTTTTTTACATTTGTTTGTTTGTTTATTGTCTTTTTAGGGCTGCACCCGCAGCATATGGAGGTTTCAGGCTAGGGGTCTAATCAGAGCTGTAGCCACCGGCCTTTGCCAGAGCCACAGCAATGCTGGAATCCAAGCTGCATCTGCAACGTATACCACAGCTCATGGCAACGCTGGTTCCTTAACCCACTGAGCAAGGCCAGGAAGCAAACCCACAACCTCTTGGTTCCTAGTCGGATTTGTTAACCACTGAGCCACAATGGGAACTCCTTTTTCTCTTTCTTACTTTCTTACTTAGTATGAGAATCTCTAGTTCCATCCATGTTGCTGAAAATGGCATTATTTTGTTCTTTTTATGGCTGAGTAGTATTCCATTGTGTATATATACCACATCTTCCGAATCCATTCATCTCTCAATGGACATGTAGGTTGCTTCCATGTCTTGGCTGTTGTGAATAGTGCTACAATGAACATACGGGTGCATGTGTCTTTTTCAAGGAAAGGGGAAGTTTTGTCCAGATATATGCCCAAGAGTGGGATTGCAGGGTCATGTGGTAGTTCTATATATAGTTTTCTAAGGTACTTCTATACTGTTTTCCATAGTGGTTGTACAAATTTACATTCCCACCAACAGTGCAGGAGGGTTCCCTTTTCTCCACACCCTCTCCAGCATTTGTTATTTGTGGACTTATTAATCATGGCCATTTTGACTGGTGTGAGGTGGTACCTCATAGTAGTTTTGATTTGCGTTTCTCTGATAATCAGTTATATTGAGCATTTTTTTCATGTGCTGTTGGCCATCTGTATATCTTCCTTGGAGAAATGTCTCTTCAGGTCTTTTGCCCATTTTTCAATTGGGTTGTTGGCTTCTTTGCTGTTGAGTTGTACAAGTTGTTTGTATATTTTAGAGATTAAGCCCTTGTGCATTGCATCATTT
This sequence comes from Phacochoerus africanus, assembly GCF_016906955.1. Taxonomy (NCBI): domain Eukaryota; kingdom Metazoa; phylum Chordata; class Mammalia; order Artiodactyla; family Suidae; genus Phacochoerus; species Phacochoerus africanus. The sequence goes on along the minus strand of NC_062555.1, from coordinate 74,611,080 downwards.
GAAACTCTTTTCTCCCATTCTGTAAGTTGTCTTTTTTGTTTTTTGGTTTTTGTTTTTAATGGTTCCCTTTGGTGTGCAAAAGCTTATTTTTGCTTTTATTTCTGCTTTGGGAGACTGACCTGAGAAAACATTTGTAAGGTTGATGTCAGGGAATGCTTTGCCTATGTTCTCTTCTAGGAGTTTTATGGTGTCTTGTCTTACATTTAAGTCTTTAAGCCATTTTGAGGGTATTTTTGTGCATGGTGTGAGGGTGTGTTCCAGTTTCATTGATTTACATGAGGCTGCCCAGTTTTCCCAGCACCATTTGCTGAAAAGACTGTCTTTTTCCCATTTTATATTCTGGCCTCATTTGTCAAAGATTAATTGACCATGGTCGTCTGGGTTGATGTCTGGGTTTTCTATTCTGTTCCATTGGTCTGTCTGTTTTAGTACCAGTACCACACTGCCTTGATGACTGTGGCTTTGTGATATTGCCTGAAGTCTGGGAGAGTTATGCCTCCTGCTTGGTTTTTGTTCCTCAGGATTGCTTTGGCAATTCTGGGTCTTTTGTGGTTCCATACAAATTTTTGGATTGTTTGTTCTAGTTCTGTGAAAAATGTCATGGGTAATTTGATAGGGATTGCATTGAATCTGTAGATTGCTTTGGGTAGTATGGCCATTTTTATAATATTAATTTTTCCGACCCAGGAGCATCAATATCTTTCCATTTCTTTGAATCCTCTTTAACTTCCTTGATTAATGTTTTATATTTCTCAGCATATAAGTCTTTCATCTCCTTGGTCAGGTTTATTCCCAGGTATTTTATTTTTGGGGGTGCATTTTTAAATGGTATTGTATTTTTTATTCCTTTTCTAACATTTCACTGTTAGTATACACAAATGCAACTGATTTCTGAATGTTAATCTTATAACATTAACATATATATCCTGCTACTTTGCTGAATTTATTGATCAGTTCAGGTAGTTTTGGGGCTGAGTCCTCAGGGTTTTCTATATATACTATGATGTCACCTGCCTACAGTGACAATTTTACCTCTTCTCTTCCAATTTGGATATCTTTTATTTCTTTTGTTTGTCTGATTGCTGTGGCTAGGACTTCCAATACTCTGCTGAATAAAAGTGGTGAGAGTAGGCATCCTTACCTTGTTCCAGATTTTAGTGAGAAGGCTTTCAGCTTTTCTCCATTGATTATATTCCAGTGGGTTTGTCATAAATGGCTTTGATTATGTTAAGGTATGTTCCCTCTCTACCGACTTTGGTAAGAGGTTTTTTGGTTTTTTTGTTTTGTTTTGTTTTGTTTTGTCTTTTTGCCATTTCTTGGGCCGATCTCACGGCATATGGAGGTTCCCAGGCTAGGGGTCTAATCGGAGCCGTAGCCACCAGCCTACGCCAAAGCCACAGCAACGCGGGATCCAAGCCGCGTCTGCAACCTACACCACAGCTCATGGCAACGCTGGATCGTTAACCCACTGAGCAACGGCAGGGATCGAACCCGCCACCTCATGGTTCCTAGTCGGATTCGTTTACCACTGCGCCACCACGGGAACTCCTGGTAAGAGTTTTTATTATGAATGGATGTAGGACTTTGTCAAGTGCTTTTTCTGCATCTGTTGAGATGATCATGTGGTTTTTGACTTTTCTTTTGTTAATGTGGTGGATGACGTTGATTGATTTGCATATGTTGAACCATCCTTGTGAACCTGGGATGAATCCCACCTGGTCATGTTATATAATCTTTTTTGTATGTTATTGGATTCAGTTGGCTAAAATTTTGTTGAGAATTTTTGTATCTGTATTCATCAAAGATATTGGCCTTTAGTTTTCTTTTTTGGTAGTATGCGTGTCTGATTTTGGTAATAAGGTAATGGTGGCATCATAGAATGTCTTCAGGAGTGTTCCTTCTTCTTCATCCTTTTGGAAAATTTTAAGGAGAGTGGGTATAATTTCTTCTCTGTATGTTTGGTAGAATTCACCTGTGAAGCCATCTGGCCCTGGACTTTTATTTGTAGGGAGTGTTTTTATTATGTATTCAATTTTATTTCTCATGATCAGTCTCTTCATTTGATCTAGTTCTTCTTGATTCAGTTTTGGCAGGCTGTAAGTCTATAGAAAGTTGTCTATTTCTTTTAGGTTGTCAAATTCATTGGCATATAATTGTTCATAGTATTCTCTTAGGGCTTTTCGTACTTCTGCAGTATCCATTGTGATTTCTCCTTTTTCATTTATTTTGTTTATTTGGGTTTTTTCCCTCCTCTTTTTGGTGAGTCTGGCCAGAGGCTTGTCAATTTTGTTTACTTTTTCAAAGAACCAGCTCTGGGTTTTATTGATTTTATTCTATTGTTTTTTTTTTTGTCTTTTTGTCTTTTTCTTTTTTGTTGTTGTTGTTGTTGTTGTTCTTGCTATTTCTTGGGCTCCCGCGGCATATGGAGGTTCCCAGGCTAGGGGTCGAATCGGAGCTGTAGCCACCGGCCTACACCAGAGCCACAGCAACGCGGGATCCGGGCCGCGTCTGCAACCTACACCCCAGCTCACGGCAACGCCGGATCGTTAACCCACTGAGCAAGGGCAGGGACCGAACCCGCAACCTCATGGTTCCTAGTCGGATTCGTTAACCACTGCGCCACGACGGGAACTCCCTATTGTTTTTTGAATCTCTATTTTATTGATTTCCTCTCTGATTTTTATGATTTCCTTCCTTCTGCTGACTTTAAGTTTTGTTTGTTCTTCTTTTTTCTAAATCATTTAGGTGGTGGGTTAAGTTGACCATGGGAGATTTTTCTTCTTTTTTGAGGAGGGCCTGTATCGCCATGAATTTCCCTCTAAACACTGCTTTTGTGGCATCCCATAGATTTCCAATGGTTGTGTCTTTATTATCGTTTGTCTTGAGGTATCTTTTAATTTCCTTCTTGATTTCCTCATTGATGCATTGGTTTTTAGTAACAGGCTGTTGGTCTCCATGTAGTTAGTTTTCCGTCATTTCTTTTCCTGTGGTTGATTTCTAGTTTCATGTCATTGTGGTCAAAGAAGACACTTGAAAAATTTCTATGCTCTTAAATTTGTTGAGGTTAGCTTTGTGCCCCAGTATGTGATTGATCCTTGAGAATGTTCCATGCGCACTTGAGAAGAATGTATATCCTGATTTTTTGGATGTAATGTCCTGAAGATATCGATTAAGTCTAACTTTCCTATTGTGTCATTTAGGAGCTCTGTTGCCTTATTGATTTTTCTGTCTAGGGGATCTATTCATTGATGCGAGTGAGGTGTTAATCTCCTACTATTATTGTGTTCTCATTAATTTCTCCTTTTATGTCTGTTAGTATTTTTTGTAGGTATCTAGGTGCTCCTATGTTAGGGGCATATATATTGACCATTATGATATCCCCTTCTTTTTTTTTTTTTTTGTCTTTTTGCCTTTTCTAGGGCCACTCCCACAGCATATGGAGGTTCCCAGGCTAGGGGTCTAATTGGAGCTACAGCTGCCGGCCTATGCCAGAGCCACAGCAGCACAGGATCCGAGCCGCATCTGCAACCTACACCCCAGCTCACGGCAATGCCAAATCCTTAACCCACTGAGCCAGGCCAGGGATTGAACCTGCCACCTCATCGTTCAAATTCATTAACCACTGCACCACAATGGGAACTCCCATGATATCCTCTTCTTGAATGGATCCTTTTACCATTAAATAGTGTCCTTCTTTGTTTTTCTTTATGGCCTTCATTTTAAAGTCTATTTGGTCTTGTATGAATATTGCAACTCCTGCTTTCCTGTCTTATCCATTGGCATGAAATACCTTTTCCCATCCTCTCACTTTCAATCTATATGTGTCCTTTGCCCTAAGGTGTGTCTCTTGCCGACAGCGGATTGTAGGTTTTTACTTTTTTATCCAATATGCCACTCTGTGTCTTTTGATTGGAACATTCAGTCCATTGACATTTAAGGTGATTATTGATAAATATGTATTTATTGCCATTTTAAACCTTGTTTTCCAGTTGATTATATGTTTCTCTCTCTCTCTCTCTCTCTCTTTTTTTTTTTTTTGGTTGGATGATTTCTGTTATGCTTGTGTACTTCTTTTCTTTTTACTTTTTGTGAATATAATGTTTGGTTTTGATTTGTGGTTGCCCTGTTTTTTAGGTATGTTAACCCCTTCCTGCATCTGCTGGCTTTAGCCTGATAGTCTGGTAGGCTCAAACACGCTATTTTATTTTATTTTATTTTTTTGTCTTTTCTAGGGCTGCTCCTGCGGCATATGGAGGTTCCCAGGCTAGGGGTCTAATCGGAGCTGTTGCTGCCAGCCTACACCACAGCCACAGCAACGCCAGATCCGAGCCATGTCTGTGACCCACACCACAGTTCACAGCAACACCAGATCCTTAACCCACTGAGCGAGGCCAGGGATCGAACCCACAACCTCATGGTTCCTAGTCAGATTCAAAATTAGACCAAGTAGTTTTCTTGAATAATCTCCATCGGGAGGTTAGTAATCAGTGAGACTGTAGTGTTTCTGTAGAGAAATCAGCTGATAGCCTTAGGGGGATTCCCTTATAATTAACGCTTTGTTTTTCTCTTGCTGCCTTTGGAATCCTCTCTTTATTTTTAACTTTTACCATTCTTATTTCATGTTTATTATAACATGTCTTGGTGTGGGCCTACTTGGGTTCACCTTGTTTGGGGCCCTCTGTGCCTCCTGTGTCTTGATATCAGTTTCCTTTAGATTTGGAAGGATTTCAAACATAATTTCTTCAAATATATTTTCAATCCCCTTTTCTTTTTCCTCTCCTTCTGGAATCCCTATTATGCATAGATTGGCCTGCTTTGTACTATTCCATAGATCTCTCATATTGCTTTTGTGTTTTTTTATTTGGTTTTCTGTCTGCTATCCTGATTGGGTGATTTCCATTATTCTATCTTCCAAGTCACTAATTCGTTCCTCTGCATTATTCATTCTGCTCTTTAGTGGCCTTTAGCTCAGTTTGTATGTGTGCAAAAGTATTTTCTAACTTTTCCACATTCCACCTTATATTTTCTAGTTTCTCTCTAAAATAATCTGCATTATTGTTCATATCTGCTCTTAATTCCTTGATATTCAGCCTTAATTCCTTCAGTATTTTCATTATCTCCCTTTTGAACTCAGTGTCTGTCAGACCACAGAGGTCTGTTTCATTGTTTTCTGCTTCAGGTGAATCCTACTATTCTTTTAACTGGGAATAGTTCCTGAGCTGCTTTATCATGCTCATGTTTTTCTGTGAGTTTAGGGAAGGCACACTCTAGTCTTGGAGGGCTACTTCTCTGCAAGAGCACCACTTTGTACTTTGTGGGGGGTTAGTATTTATTGTTGGCCTGGGAGTTTGGATATTTTCCGTCTCTTTCTTTGGTGTGAACAAGCCACTGTCCACAGGGTGCTGAGTGTGTTTCCAGGGAGAGGGATGCATTGGGTAGGGCTAGGAGTCAGTGCCTGGTTTCTGGGCTCTCAACAGCAGCAAGGACTTGCAGGAAGGTGGCACAGGCTCTTCCTTGTTGCAGGGCCCTGGGAAGTGGTAATGAGCCTTAAGCAGATTTATGAGGTGCCCAGAGCATTTGGCAATGGCAGCAGCAGGGTTTGTGAGTTCCCAGGGGAGCGATACCAACAACAGGTAGTGTTTGATCGCAATGCCCTCCTCTGAGGTGATTGGGGCTGCAAGTGGTGCCTGTTCAGGGACCCCTAGTGGTAGCAGGCCATGCCCACCTCTGGAGTCAGTGATAACTGTGGTGGTTTGCCCCTGCCAATTGTAGACCATGCAAGAAGCACCCCCTCCTGCTTAGCCCACACAGGAGGTGCTGCACAGGCTGCTCCTAGTTGCAGGATCCTGTGAAGTGATAGTGATCAAGTGTGTGGGCACTGCCTGGAGTGACTGGAAGTGGCAGCAGCAGGGTGGGTGTGTTCCCAGGGGTGCAAGAGCAACAATGGGTAGTGCTTGGTTGTGGTGCCCTCTTTTTTTTTTTTCCTTTGTTCAGCCTCTGAGGTGACTGGGGCCCCAGGTGGAGCCCACTCACAGGCCCCCAGAGGTGGCAGACCATGCCTCCCTCTGGTCTCTGAGATGACTGCCGCAATCCATCCCTGCTGCCTGTGAATCACACAAGAGGCACCACATTGCACTTAGCCCCCGACTACCCTTAGCTTACACAAGAGGTGGCCAGATGCCTATAGCCTGCGCAAGAAGTCCCCTGTCTTCCATAGCCTGAGCTAGTGGCTTCTCACCACCCATAACCCCTACCAGAGGTGCCCTACCCTCTCAGTGTCCACGTGTGCCTGCATAGGGAGATTCCTATGGCAGTCCGCCCCTCCTCCTCTCACCCTCCCCAACAGTGGCACCTTACTTCCCCTGTGGGCCCAGACCTCTTCCCTGGTTCCCTCTGCTCTGGCATTCCACTCCCCAGTCTGTAGCACACCAATCCTTAGCCCCTCAGTCTGTCCCCACACAGCCAACCCTAGTACTCTCCCTGGAATTGACTTCCAGAGCCTGAGTCTCAGCACCCAGGCCACACCCAAGCATCTCAGAATGTGGGGTCTGGGCCAGTGGTTCACATGATCTGTGTGGCTCTCACTCTACTGTGCCCTCCTCAGCCCAGCTGCTGTGCTTTTCTCAGCGACTTTGAGGTCCCTCCATCTCAGTTGATCTCCCTGTCAGCTAGGTGGCTTCCCAGGATGTGGGTTCCTTTTCTATTTCAAAGCTCCTTCACTGGAATGCTAGTCCTATCCTTATTATTTCTCTCTCTCTCTATTTTGTTCTACACAATTATATTGAGTGTCTTGCCTGTTTTGAAGGTTTAAGTTCTTCTGCCAGCATTCAGTAGATGTTCTGTGTGAATCATTTTACATGTTCATGTGTTTTTCTGATGTGCTTATGGGAGAAGGTGAGCACAATGTCTTACCACTCCACCATCTTGATCCTTCCCCTTGGCTTTGAATTTCTATTTCCTCTCATTCTAAGTGCCATGAAGTTCCCTAAGAAGTGGGGTACTTCTCTCTGAAAATCTTTCACGGCACACAGCCTAACTTACCCAAGGCTATTATAGCAATACCCTCTGCTGCCCCACATGTTGTGCCATGGAAGCCTTATTGCTATCATCATACATGAATTATGTGAAACAATTAACTATGGCATATGAATTTGTGGATTTATACCCATCATTACTTATTAATTTATTCACTTTTTTAATTGATACTTTTTTTTTGATCCGCTTGTGGCATGCAGAGATTGTCTAACAAGGAATTTAAATGACATCACAGCTGTTATTACCCCTGCCTTGTACTTAAAACCTTCTGAAACCGCATGTATAATGTCAGGAGAGCCTTTCATATTGCATTATCTATCAATTATCTCATCTACTATGTAGGGTTGTATATATGTAGTTATCAAACTTTGATCTATTGATCTTCTTTGACTAGTTACTTTTATTTATTCATTTATTCGAGTGCCACCTGCAACACTGGGGAGTTGTCTGGAAAGGTTTTGATCTCACAGTGCAGCTCTTAGCACAGCCCCAGCAGTGACAGAAATACTCTTAAGCTAGGCAGCCATGATGGAACTCCATGAGAGCTTTCTTGATATCAATCAACCCTGCTTAATTCATCAGACCTGGGTTTGGTCAGGCCTCCCCAGCCTGGCGTGGCACTGAAGAGGGAGGCTCATGTGGAAAAGGAAGAAGGAAGTTTCACTAGGTCACTTAAGTGAAAAAGGCACAAAGATTAGCATAGCCATCAGCCAAAATGCCAGTGAATTCCACCATCCATTCATCAGCACCAGCCTCTAACCATATACCTAAACCCTTGACAGTCAGGGATTGAAAATTGCCAGCACATGAATCAAAATGGATGCTGTGTGGGTCCCGGCTCCTGGCTCTGGAGCAACACAAGGCAATCTGAAACCCAGTGAAACCCTCAAGCATTCTAAATGCTCTGCCACCCGATCAGGCTGCAAATCCACATCCAATGCAGAAGGGACACTGGTTTCCTCCACTGACAAGAGGCACCTTTGTGCAGAGTCTCCGGAGCCTGGAGAACCATGCCAAACCTCTGGGTACTTGCTGGGGTTTTGACTAAACCCACGAACAACCTCACCTCTGAGCCTGGATAGGCAAGCAGCCTTGGAGCCGCACAGGGTCCAGAAGGTACTCTGGTGCCGTCTTGTGGACATCTGCTCTAACAGCAACTCTCAGGATTTCCTCCTCTCTCTGCATTGCCCTTGGGCAATATGCTAGTTGGTTTTCCTTCCCCCTCTTTCTTTAAATACCGAGAAGTGCTCCACTAAGTAAGCTGTCTCGCTGAATGTCTTCCAAGGCACTGAGGCCAACCTACACCAGAACAATCCATTCACATCCTCAGCTCCAACCCATCATGTCATGACAGCCTTATTCAATTTTTCATGTATTTGTGCACTTATGTTTCTATGAATGTAACTGTGTATGGATGTAATTATTGATTTATTTTCTTGACCTTAGGAACATTATCCATTCATGCATACCTGTCTTTCTCTTTGTTTCTTCCTTCTTTCTTTCTTTCTCTTTCTTTCTTGACCTCAGTTGAAGCATAAATGAGTTGTCTGCCCATCGACAGATTTCAAGGAAGAGAAGGTATCAATCCCACTGCAGGGACAAAGGCAGATCCTTTACCCAGGGAGCCAGGAGGGATCTCTGGGAGAGCTTTCTTTATATCAATCTACCTGCCTTAATTCCCCAGACCTGGCTTTCAATCAGGTCTTCCTACCAGGTGTATATAGAGAAAAAAAGAGGCTCATATAGAAAGAAAGGAACAGAGTTTCAGGAGACCTCTTGGGAGAAAAAGCACAGGGGTTAGAGCAGCTGCTCACCAATCCATCCTCCATTCACCTCCCGCAGGCACTTGTTCCAGATCACAAACCCCAGCTCAGCCTGGGGTTTCAAAATTGCCAGCTCCGACTTCACAAGCCATGGTATCCTAGTCCAGATTCCCGCCTCTTGAGAAACAACAGGCCGTCTGATCCCATTGAACCTGCCAACCTTTCTTACCACTGTGACACCCAACCAGGCTGCAAATCCACATCCAATGCTGAAAGGGCACCTGTGTCCTCTGCCTGACAGGAGGCATCTTGGCCCAGAGAGTCCCAGGTGCCCTGAAGACAACCCTAAATCTCTGGGTGCTTGCTGGGGCTTCAGCCAAATGCATCATTCACCCCTTCTCTGAGCCTGGAGCCTGCAGCCTTGGAGCTGCACGTGGGTCTGGGAGGTACTCTGGCACCATCTTGTGGACATGGGCCCTAACAGCACCTCTCAGGCCTGCCTTCCACCTGTTGCCTCATCTCTCCTGGTGGCTGCACTGGCTTTGGGCAAGCCTGAGGCTTTGACTTTATATTTTCTTTCCATCTAAGTGCCATGAAGTCCCCTAAGATGTGGGGTATTTCTCTCTCAAAGAATTTCGGAGCACTCAGCTATACAAGCTGCCAAGGCTGTTATGTGAATTCCCTCTGCCGCCCAACCCATTGTGCCATGGGAGCCTTATTTCTTTCCTCAGATATTAATTACCAGTAATTACTTCTGGTGTACGAATCAATGATTTATTGACATCTTTATTTACTTATTTTTTTTTTTTGGATCCCCCCCTGGGGAATGCCGATATTGTCTGGCCCAGATTTGAAACAATGCCACAGCTATCACTACCCCAGCCTTGTACTTAAAATCCTCTGCCTCCACAAGTATAATGTCAGGAGAGTGTTTTGTATTGATTTATCTATCAATTGACTTAGCTACTCTGTAGGATTTTATATGTGTAGTTATTGACTTTTGATAAATTGATCTTTGACTATTTACATTCATTTATTCAGATGACACCTGTGACACTGGGGACTTGTCTGGCCAGATTCTGATCTCCCAACACAGCTCTTCTCACAGCCCCAGCAATGACAGAGACAGGCTCTTTGCCAGGCAGCCACGAGGGAACTCCATGAGAGCTTCCTTGATATCAATCAACCCTGCTTAATTCATCAGACCTGGGTTGGTCAGGCCTCCATAGCCTGGCGTGGTACTGAAAAGAGAAACTTGTATAGAAGGGTAAGAAGGAAGTTTCGCTAGGTATCTTGAGTGAAAAAAGCAAAAGAATTTGGCCAGCCACCAGCCAAAATGCCACCAATTTCTGCCATCCATTATTCAGCACCAGCCTCTATCCAGATGCTTAAACCCTCAACACTCAGGGGCTTGAACATTGCCAGCACATTAATCAAAACAGATGCTATGTGGGTCCCGGCTCCTGGCTCTGGAGCAACATAAGGCAATCTGAAACCCAGTGAAACCCTCAAGCATTCTAAGTGCTCTGTCACCCAACCAGGCTGCAAAGCCACATCCAATGCTGAAGGGACACCTGTTTCCTCTGCCTGACATGAGGCATCTTGGAGCAGAGAGTCACCATGCCAAACCTCTGGGTGCTTGCTGGAGGTTCTACCAAAACCACCATCAACCTCACCTCTGAGCCTGCACGCACATCCTTGGAGATGCACAGGAGTCCAGAAGGTACTCTGGCACCATCTTGTGCACATCTGCTCTAACAGCAACTCTCAGGTTTTCCTCCTCTCTGGCTCAGCAGCCCCTGGGGCTGCATTGGCCTTGGGCAATATGCTGGTGGGCTTTCCTCCCCTCTCTTTCTTTAATACTGAGAAGTGCTTGACAATGTGGCCTATATCTCTCAAAGTCTTTCAGAGCACTGAGGCCAACCTAACCCTAATCCTAACCCTACCACTAATCCTCTAACCCTAACCCCTGCCCATGAACCCAAACCCTCTAAAACTAACCCACTAATCCCAACCCCTACCCCCAAACCCGATCCTAAACCCAAACCTGAACCCAAACTCAAACCTAAACCCTGACCCTAACCCCTAACCCAAACCCCAACCCTACACCCTAAGCCTAACCCATCAGGTGCCTATGGTTGTGGGAAAAGGGCCTTGCTCCTCAGGTTCTGTGCAAAGAACATGTGTGGTCCTGAGGGTCAAGGTAGACTTGGGGCTGCAGCTCCAGCTTGTTTCCTAATCATTCTAATTGGCTCGTGAGTGGGAGACAATTTTAAGAAGACTCTGTTCATGAGAGAAATCCTGGAATTAGGGAGAAGAAGGGAGGTGGGTGGAAACAGGGGCCAGGTACCCTGGTGCATTGGAAGCCTCTGGAAAACCCATCAGAGGGAGGCTGCACAAAGAGAAGCCCAGGGGCACAGACCTGTCCGGGAGCTGCTGTTCGTTAGTTTAGATCTTGCTCTGAGGTCCTTAGGGTCCACTCTAAAAAGTGGGGCTGGGGAGGGGTCAGCAGTGAGGTCTCTGTATATGGTTCGTGTGTGCTGATCCCTGTCAGGGTGCCTGTCCAGGTGAGCTCCATATCCTGGGAGGAGCCTGTCCTCGTGAGCCCCGTGGGCTTCTGGGTGATTGCCCAGGTAAGCTCCATATCTTGGGTAGGGCCTGCCCTTGTGGGCCCCGTGTGATGATGGGTGATTGCCCAGGTGAGCTACATATCCAAGGCATGACCTGCCCTCGTAAGCCCAGGGCCTGATGGGTGCCTTCGCAGGTAAGCTCCACATCCTGGGCAGGATCTTCCCTTGTGAGCCCCAGGCACTGGGAGGGGCTTGTGAACAAGCATCCTTTGTACTTGGCACAGGGTTGTTTAGTGTGATTCTCCTGGGGGCATTGCTGAAATGAGATGAGAACCAGAAAGTGCTGCAGGTCTTTGGACCCCCCACTCAGGCTCATCCAGAGTGACAAGGTCAACAGGTGGGTGCTGGCCGCTGTGCCACATGAGGGAGGCCCCATGAGTACTTTTTGCTTTTTCAACCTGACAACACGGAGGCTTCCTTAGGACAGAATGGACAGCCCACCCCAGGCGGCAGCTCCTGGTGACCGTGCAGGGGACATGGGAGGGAAAGGCAAGGAGGGAGGGGAGAGGGTGCCCAGGCAGAGCCTTGGGGTAGGAGACTGAAGGGGATCTTCCTGCATCTGAGCTGGAAATGGAGACGAGGTGGTGAGTGTGACCCAGGAAAGCTGATCTTCTGACATGAGCCTAAACCCGCTTCAGGGGGAAATGCTTGCTGGGCGACCCCAACACAGGATTGTAAGACAAATCCCATCAAAGAAATGATTTGAAGGATGAATCCCACTGAATGGAAGGCTTGCAAAATGAATCTTCATAAGAGGAAGCTCTGTGAGCTTGTCCCCTCAGAGGAGGGTAGTGGAAACTGCCAGGGGCAGGTAATGCCCCTGAGTGGGCAGCAGGTGCACTTCTGCTGGTCACTGCCCACAGCACAGGCCTGGCCCTGCGGACATCAGGACCTGTCATCTAGGTGTCCTTGGGTAGCATCTGTTTATAAGCATAAAGGGGGGATCAGCACGAGTGTAAAACATTTTCAGAGGAAACTAATATTTGATGACTGTGGTCCTTGGTTGTTGATTTGTTTCAGTCATAATCCTCCTGGTTTTATATCTGATGTGGGTATCATAGAGGAGTCAAAATTTAAGTTCTCACAATCTGTATTTGTAGCTTCAATATCATGGATGACCAATAGTTTAATGGTTAAGAAAGGATTATTTATATCATGTAAAGAATTCCAATGGTGATAAGACAGTTAAGATTACAATGGTGGCTAACAAATGGTTCAAATTGTCCTACTTGTGCATCTAGTGTACATGTATGGGTCATTTTAGTCGTCAGCAGGATGAACGCTTTTAGTGGGGACCTGGGACAGTAAAATTGGGCCACTTCTGGTCTGCCCTTGTGGGAGCCTGGGCTGACTTCTGAGTCCTGACCACGGCCAGAGAAATTGGTAATGTTTTTGTTTTGCAGGTTGAAACATTTAATGACAAACATTTTGTGCACTTCGCTGATGTGGGTGAAATGTGGAGCCTTAAGCTGATTTATTCTCCAAGAAATGGACATCCTACTTCCCACCAAGGGCAAATCTCTGTCCAGAGGTGAAAGACTCCATCTGTGTGACATGTGACCCACAGAAGAGCAGCCCCAAACTACTTTAAAACTGAGTTGTCTGCATGGTAGATTTAGACCTCTCCGTGCCCTGTCTACACTATGTGTTTTTAGACATGACCAAGTCCTGTCCACACTAGGATGTGGGGACCTGGGTAGAGACCCAGCTTCAGTCCTGAGAGCTTTGAGGGGGACACCGGGTCCTGGGTAGAGACGCAGAGTGGCCTCAGTCCTGGGAAGGTCTGTGCCTCTGTCCAAATGTCTGTGCTTAGATGTCAGATCTGGAGCTGAGGTGGGCTTATCTGGTCACAGCCTGTGTTCTGAGGATGGTTCTCTGCCCTTCCTGAGGGCCATTGCTATGGGGTGGGCTTAGTCCTTACCCCTGGAGGTTCACCTTCCCTGGGGCTGGTGGAGGCTCCTCAGGTGAGCTCCCTCATAATTAAACCAATTCACCAAGGAGTTCCTGCTGTGGTTCAATGGTTAAGAATCCGACTGCAGTAGCTCTGGTCACTGCAGAAGTTTAGGTTCGAGCCCTGGCCTGACACAGTGGGTTAAAGGATCCGTCATTGCTGCAGTGGCAGCATGGGTCTAAGCTGCAGCTTGTATTCAGTCCCTGGCCCTTCCATATGCTATGAGTGCGGCCATTAAAATGATAAACTAACTAAATCACAAGGATGCACAGGGTGAGGAAGGAAGCAGGTTTGCCTGGTGAGTTGATTGCTGGGCACGTGGGTCTGGGTGTAAGGCCAATTGGCAGCAAGGGAAGTTGCCTCTGGGGTCTCCTTCTGGTTGCCTTTCCCTACTCAGCAGAGTCCAGTCCTGCACCTCCTCTTTCAGCCCTGCCTTCCATGAGTTTTTTCAGCACTTGAGCAAGACAGGAAATGACTGAGCCTGCTAGAACAAAGGAAGAGTGTTCAACTTTAGCATAAAAGGTTAAAACCAATTAAAATAGTCCAGAACCAAAGTGAAAATAGGTGGGGACTGACTTCTCTGGAACAAGTTTGGGGGAAGAGACAGACCCTACACATTTTTTACAGCCCTAGCAGGTCCCAGGGAACTGGTTCATTCCCACATTGGGGACTCACCCAGCACAGCCCTGATGTCCTGCCCAAGAGGACCTGTAACCCCAGGCGCAGGGTCTGGGGAGGTGAGGCCACCCTGGTGAGCATAGACATAAGCCCCCGGGTTCAGAATCTGGGGAGGTGAGGTCACCTGGTGAGTGTAGACATGAGCCCCCAGGTGCAGGGTCTGGGGAGATGAGGACATCCTGGTGAGTGTAGATATGAGCCCCCAGGTGCAGGGTTTGGGGGTTGTGTGGGTCTCATGCCATTTATGTGGGTCAGGCTCTATGCAGGCAAGACCCCATGTCTGCTCTCTACCTCCAGTGTGTCTTGTCCTCTCTGAAGTTTCAAACATCTGAATTGAGGGTGTTGCCCTGATGAACCTGTGGTCCCTTTCTTCTCTTTATCTTGTCCCGTTCATATGAGGATAAGCACCTTTGTGTGGTTGCTGCTCCATGTTCTGCTGAGTGACAACCCTTTGTGAAATCATATTAATATCATAGTAGATCATATATCTAACATGTGGGGGCCACCGCTGTCAGGGTTCCCCTGGATAGAGCTCGGGTAGCACAGACTAGTACCCCTAAGAATGATCCCCACGTGCCACACGGAAGTACCATGATGGCTTCCTTGGTTGGGGACAGTGCGTGGGCCTCCCACATTTGTGATAAAGGGGAGTCAAACTGGAATCTCAGTAAGACATCATTTTAAGATTTAAGTGACCATAACACATGTCACGTACTCTTCACTATCATCGCTATTTCAAGCACGTGTTTCTGAGGCATTAGGTACATTCACCTTTTTGTGGAGCCCTGTTCATAGCCACTATCCATAGAAATTTTCATCTTGTAAAACCAAAGTTGCAAAACCATGAAAGTCTCACTCCTCACCCTCTCTGGTAGCCCTGGCACCATGGTCCACTTCCATCCATGAGTTGTCACCTCCAGGGCCCCCAGTTGAATGCAATCCTGTGGTGTTTGCTGACGGGCTAACTGCTTGCCAGGTGGTCTCTGCTCCTAAGGCAAGAGGGACCCTCATCACCCACGCAGGATGCTCCCATGACCCAACTCAGGAGGGCACAGTGGGTAGCCTGGGGCCCCAGAGGCCCCATGCCTGTCCAGGACTTCAGAAGCCATGTTCACCACGGGCTCCAGATTCACCCCACGTCTCCACTGTCTCCCTCTGTCCTTCTTCTACCCATCAGTGGCCACAACATAGGCCTGGTCCTGTTGATATCAGGGTCCTTTAATTAAGGTGTCCTGGGATAGCAGCTTTTTCTAGGCCTAAAAAGGAATAGCTTATGAGAGTAAAACATTTTCGGAGGAAATTAATCTCTATACCACTCAATTATTGACTTCTATTAGTCATCATTCTCCTGGTTTTAGATCTGATATGGGGTTACAAAGGAGTCAAAATTTGTCTTTCCATACGGATGGCCAAAAAACACATGAAAAGATGTTCAACATCATTCATTTATTAAAGAAATGCAAATCAAAACCACTAGGAGGTACCACCTTACACCCGCCAGAATGGCCATCATCAAAAGGTCTACAAACAATCAGTGCTGCAGAGGCTGTGGAGAAAAAGGAACCCTATGACACTGTTGGTGGGGTTGTAAAGTGGTGCAACCACTGTGGAAAACAGCATGGAGATTCCTCAGAAAACTAAACATAGAACGACCATTTGATCCAGCAATCCCACTCCTGGGCATCCATCCAGAGAAAACCATGACTCACAAAGACACGTGTACTCCGATGTTCATGGCAGCGCTGTTTTCAATGGCCAAGATGTGGAAACAACCTAATGTTCATCGACAGAGGAGTGGATCAAGAAGATGTGGTACATATACACAATGGAATATTAGTCAGCCATTAAAAGGGACGAAATAATGGCATTTTTAGCAATATGGATGGACCTAGACATTATCGTGCTAAATGAAATCAGTCAGACAATGAGACACCAACATCAAATGCTTTCACTGACACGTGGAATCTGAAAAAAGGACAAAATGAAATTCTTTGCAGAACAGATACTGACTCACAGACTTTAAAAAACTTATGGTTTCCAAAGGAGAGGGGGTGGGGGGTGGGGGGGGATGTCCTGGGGGTTTGGGGCAGAAATGCTATAAAACTGGGTTGTGATGATCATTGTACAACCATAAATGTAATAAGTTCATTGAATATAAAAAAATAAATACAAGTTAAAACACCAAAAAAAAATTTAAGTCTTTATAATCTATGTATTCATAGCTTCAGTATCACTGATGACCTGCATTTTTTAGGTTTAGGGCAGGGTTATTGATTTCATGTACCACGTAGAGGACTCACAATGATAATGGGGCAATTACGATTAGAATGGTGGGAGCTCCCTCTGTGGTACAACAGGATCAGGGGCATCTCTGCAGTGCAGGTTCGATCCCCTACCCAGCACAGTGAATTAAAGGCTATGGTGTTGCCACAACTGTGTGTAGGTTGCAGCTCTGGCTTGGATTTGATCCCTGGCCCAGGAACTGCATATGCCATGGGGAAGCCAAAAAGAAAAAAAAAAATTAGAGTGATGGCTGCTAAACGTTTCAAATTGCTCTGCTTGTGCACCTAATATACATGTATGAATCAGCTCAGTTGTCAATATTAGTGAAATAATATACATGGCAAGAGAACATATCCAAAAATAGATGTATTTTGGCCCTACTCCTGGAATGTAGAAGTTCCTGGACCAGGGATGGAACCCAAAAGACAGAAGCGACCCAAGCTGCTGCATTAACAACTCCAGATCCTTAAACCACTGTGCCACAGGGAACTCTCAAAAATGATTACTAATGTGTTATCACGAAAATGTAAAAGTTCTTCCATAATAGGTGATGTTGCTGTGCGTGAGCCTACCTGTAATAGATACGCCTAGTGCTATAGAGGATTTTGGCCTATGATTTAACTTTAACAAAGTTACGTAACTTTTACCTATAATCACACTTGTTGAGAAGGATCTAACAGTTATGGTGTGGGCTTGACACCGTTGACAAGGACTCAATTCCTTCCTTATTTTTTATTTTTATCTTTTGCCACCCCTGCAGCATGAGAAATTTCCAGAGACAGGTGTTGAACTTGTACCCCAGCAGCGACCCAAGCCACAGCACTGAAAGGCCAGATTCTTAACCCCCAAGCACAGAGAAGCACCCCCTCCCTCCTGATCGTGAGTGTCCACATGCAGGCTCTTCACACCTGGAAGGTGATAGAGAACATCCCTGTAACCATTCTAGGTTAGTAGTGGCGGTTTCCGCTACCGAGACTCCGCGTTTGGATGAAATGCTTCTCAAAGTCTGAAAATAATCAGCCCAACTGAGCAAACAAGACTAGAGGGGAAGCACTTCCTGTTGTGTGTGCGTCAGGGCAGGTGGAACAGACTGTAACGACACCCTAACAGGGCAAAAAAGTGCTGTGGAAGGAGGTCATGTTTACGCCCACAGAAGAAATTCTGAAGTGAATTTTTGCTCATGTTTAGCTAAGCATACACCTGAGAATAGTGGCAATCAGTGTATGGAGCCTCCTGCAATAGTGAAGACAGCGCCGCTGACATCACGCAGTGGAAGCGTGCCACTGCATCATAGGGACCCTGGAGGACAGGGTCCCCGGATGAGCTGGCTAGGATGATTCCTGTCAAACCACCTGTTGTAAAAAGAAAAATAAAGCCTGAATCTCACAGTGTAGTGGGAGATGTTATGCTGCCTCTGCGAAGGATTACTAATCAGCTGAATATCTTTACTCCTGCCGGAGGAGCCATAGTTACGGCACCTGATGTAAAGTAAGCTCGTTGACATCTCTCCCTATGGTAAATATATGACGGAACCATAAGATAAATGCTAAAAAGCCAATGAACATATTCAAACCATTCCCATATATCTGAAAGGCTCTTTTTGTCCTAAATAGTATGTAATGATATGTGAGACTATTCCAAATCCTGGTAGGCTATGAATATAGACTTCAAGGTGACCAAAGAACCAAAATAGCTGTTGGTATAGGACGGGGTCTCCTCCTGTAGGGTCAGAGGAAGTAGTATTTATATTTTGATTTAACAGTATGGTAATTCCAGCTGCTGGGACTGATCATGATAATTATAGTAATATGGCCATAATTGGAGCAGATCAAACAAATAATGGCATTTGGTATTGGAATAATGGATGGTGGTTTTATATTAAAGATTGTAGTCATGAAAGTAATAGCACCAATAGTTGAGGAAACATCTGCAACAAGTAAGGAGAAAATGGTTAGATGTACAGAGGCTTCTGCATGTCCCAGATTTCTGA
The DNA here is from genome assembly GCF_016906955.1 of Phacochoerus africanus. Taxonomy (NCBI): domain Eukaryota; kingdom Metazoa; phylum Chordata; class Mammalia; order Artiodactyla; family Suidae; genus Phacochoerus; species Phacochoerus africanus. Next base: position 74,592,750 of record NC_062555.1, on the reverse strand, counting down.
CTTGAGGTGGATGTATGCTTCAACCAGTACAGAACCAGAGCTACTATAGAGGATATGAGTAGGAGTATGAATGAGGGAGAAGTAGTTAAAAGCTTATATTATTTATTTGGTGAAACCCTATATGAGGTGCCCCGATTATTAGTGGGACAATACGATTTCCAGACCCTCCAATCATAATGGACACAACTGTAAAGAGAAGTATTAGAAATGCAGGGGCTGCCATGACTACGTTATAGATTAGCTCCTCTCCAAGCAGGTTCCAGGTTAGCATAGCTGAGCATGGATTAATAGACTTCAGGTGTTACCTACTGTTCCAGCTCAAGCACCAAATAATAAAGTGACAATACATTCGTGATTTGCTGAAAAGACTAGTCAACAGTTTATGAACACAGGTAAAATGGCTGAGCAAGCATTAGAGTACAAATCAAAAGAAAGAGATCAGGAGTTCCTGTTGTGGCTCAGTGGTTCACGAACCCGACTGGTAACCATGAGGTTGCGGGTTCCATCCCTGGCCTCGCTCAGTGGGTTAAGGATCCATGAGCTGTGGTGTAGGTCGCAGATGTGGCTCAGATCCCACATTGCTGTGGCTGTGGTATAGGCCAGCCGCTATAGCTCCATTTAGACCCCTAGCCTGGGAACCCCCACATGACTTGGGTGCAGACCTAAAAAAGACCAAGAAAAAAAAAAGGAAGAGATTAGCCCTCTTTTTGTCAAACCCTGTGATGAATCAACAAATTGAATTGCAAATTCAAAGCAGCTTCAAATCTGCAGGTGCTTTTCCAGATTTTTCTTCCTTCTTAAAGGCAAGAGAAGTAGCATGAAGCCAGTTGACTAGAATAGTTACCTGTTAACTAAAATTTTCTGGAGTGGGAATTCCTGTCGTGGCTCAGTGGTTAACGAACCTGACTAGCATCCATGAGGATGCAGGTTCGATCCCTGTCCGCACTCAGTGGGTTAAGGATCTGGCATTGCCCTGAGCTATGGTGTATGTCGAAGATTCGGCTCAGATCCTACGTTGCTGTGGCTGTGGTGTAGGCTGGTGGCTACAGCTCCGATTCCACCCCTAGGCTGGAAACCTCCATATGCTCCCAGTGTGGCCCAAAAAGATAAATAGATAGATAGATAGATAGATAGATAGATAGATAGATAGATAGATAGATAGATAGATAGATAAAAATAATAAAGTTTCCTGGGGTGGAAGTCCATCTTCAAGTGTTTTGTTTCAGGAATTAAGTAAATTGTACTTGCTTAGGGCTTTGAAAGCTCTTGGTCTAAACATAAATTCCTAGTGCAGCACTGATCGAATGGGAGTGAAGGGTAGTGATAGTGTGAATATTGCAATCAGTAATGACTGAAACGTTACTGGTTTCATTTTATTTTTTTTATCATTTATATATTTATATTTTTATGCTGTACAGCATGGTAACCCAGTTACACTTACATGTATACACTCTTTTTTCTCACATTACATGTTCCATCATAAGTGACTAGACAGAGTTCTCAGTGCTACACAGCAGGATCCCATTGTTTCATATGTGCGAATTGTCCTTCTATATTTACGTTTATTGAGGGGAATACAGTTAGTGAGATGGAGAATGATAGCCAAGTAAAAACAGGCTGAGTAGTGCTCTGATGGCTGTCAGTGTAAGTAGAATGGAGTTATTGTTTTAATTCCTGCACAATTACTCACTTGGGCAAAAACCCTGGTGATGACGGGAGACTTCCTAATGGTAGTCTAATGATGAGGATGAGGGTTGAGATGGGAGGCGTGTTGTTTCAGGTATGTGACAACGATACTGTTGTGGTACCTGAGCTGGGCAGCAACAGCAGGAAGACGCTGTTACTATGATCTGACTTAGCGTATTTAGCATCGTCATAGTTGGGTTATGCATCACAACAGCTATTATTCATCCTATATGGGCAGCTGATGAGCAAGCCACGATTTTCGTAGTTGCTCTTGGTTGAGTCCCTGCAGCCTCCAGCTGTGATTCACAATATAGCATGGCTAGTATTATGTCTGGAGTGATGAGTGGTGAGATTTGGGTACAAGCCTGCCACGTGGATGGCATCAGGCCTGCTGTTCATGCACTTCTTTGAGTTACTTCAGGTGCTGAAGTACGGAAGTGAAATGGGGAATGTCCTCATTTTATGACAAAAACTATTGTCTTGGGGTAAATGCTGTTGGACTAAAGATTTTTTTAATTTATTGTGTTCACTGGCCAGGGTATATTATATTAAGAGTAACAGCCATCTTAAATAATATCAATGTGGTGGATTGTTTTAGAAAATATCTGTTGGATGCTTCTACAGCTCAGGGTTTAATTTTTATTAGAACGAGGATAGAGTTAACCAGTATGAGCCTGTTACTACAATTATGCTCCCCGAGATAATGGTCAGTAAAATGATAGCGAAAACACCGTGGTTTATTAGTGCATGAAGATATAACACAACATGTCTAGAACATCTTGGGTGTACGGGCCCAATAGCTCACTTAGTGGAGCTGCTGTAGCATGCGGTGTAACATGGTGACAAGGAGCATGTAAAACTCTTAACAGTCGGCTCAATTCCTACAATTCTAGGAAACCTCTACTATTTACTCTAAATAACTCTCTGCCCCATATGTCTTACGTTTGTGGTGGGATGCCTGACGTGAAGATAGGTGGTGAAACTGCTCATATACTTTGGTAAACTTCTCATAATGTTAACAGTAAAAAAATTTATAATAGATGTATAAGTCGATCGTATCAGTATCGTGGGTAGAATGTTCAAATTCATTGAAAGGAGATTGTTAGGAGTGTTTTAATGATGACATTGGCTGTATAGAATTCTGGCCTTTAGGGGTTGTGAAATGCTCCTAAAAATAGGATTGTTGTGAAAATGTTGATGAGAGTGATATTGACATACTCTCCAGGAAAAACATGGGCCTGCTGCATTTTCTACATAGAAACCAAACAGAGGTTTTAATTCTACTTCTGTTCAATCAAACGGGGCTGCATTGGACTTCTGCTAGAATAATCAAATTCTGGGTAGGGGTCAGGATGGGAAATTCGTCATAGGTGTTCTTGCATTATAATTACCAGTGAAAGTGTAAATGATCCATTTATCAATAGGGCTGATAAGAGAATAATTGCTAGTGTTACTTCATATGAGATTGTCTGTGCTACTGCTCACAGAGCTCCAGTTAAACTTATTTTGAATCTGAAGCTCCTCCAGGTCAGAGGATGAAATACACTAGGCTAGGCTTCATGTAGCTAGTAAAAGAGTATGCTTAGGTTTATGTTAATTAGTGGATAGGACATGGGAAGATGTTCATTACATGACAGCCAGGGTTAAGGCGAGCATTGGTGCAATAATATGTACATTGATGATGGTAGGATGGCCATAGTGGTTATTTAATAAATCATTGGACTGCATCAGTAAGAGGTTATAATAATCCATAGGAGCTGGTGGTGTTTGGCTCTTTCTGAATCTGTAGATAGCCTAGGATTTTCAATTCAGTTAATGTAGGAAATGCTATAGCAAGCAAACTGGGTAATTAGTGGAAGAATGCTGATTATAATCATATTCTTAGGAAAAGGACTTGAACCACTGTGGATTAAGGTTTAAGTTTTGTGTGACTGCTGGGCTGTGCAAACCCTAACGACCCTGCCATGCAGTAGGGTGTGTATAAGTTAAATTACACACCATCACTTAGTCTGAAGACATTTTGAAAATTAAGTCTTATTTCTCTTGTCCTTTCACACTGGGAGAAATCTGTAACAGATAGAGAGGGACCAGGATTGCCCCGGTCTGAACTCAAGTCATGTAGGACTTTAACTGTTGAACAAACAAACCATTCATAGCAGTTATAATGTTGGGAGATCCTGATCCAGCATCGAGGTCATTAACCCTATTGTTAAACTCCAGAGTAGAACCGCGCCCTTATCGCTAAGTTTTATTCTCCAGGGTTAGCCCAACCAAAATTGTTACTCCATTAAAAACTGGGTTAACCCTTAAAGTTCGGTTATTGGAGTTTTAATTAATTAAAGTTCCACAGGGGTTTCTTGTCTTACATTATTCCTGCCTTTTCTTGGGCAGATCAATTTCATTGATTAAAAGGGACAGTAAAACCCGAGTTTGACACGTCACATAATCCCTATTTAGGGAGAAAATGACTGTGTAACCTTTCCACACTCAAGATATGGTGACCATCAAAGGGACGTCACGGGTCAGGCCATGCCTCTAATACCAGAAGTGCCAGAGGCAATGTTTTTTATAAATAAGCAGCATTTGTGATTGCTGAGTTCCTTTTACTTTTTGAAATATTTTCTTAAATGCATACTTGTGTTGGGTTAATAATGTTTGAATACATTAAGCATTGTCTAGGTTCATTTTATTAACTATCAGTGGGCTATCTTTTCCAACATAAGCTTATGCAAGGAGAGATATTTCTTGTTACTCACCTTAACAGCACTTCTGCTATAAATCAATAGACTAGTCCAGTATTAACTTATTCTTTGATCTAGTTACTGTTGGTATTAAGATGAGTGTGTGATTGACTTTGAATGCTTTCTTAATTGGTGGCTACTTTTAGCCAACCACGATATAAGCTTATTCTCCAGAGACAGTTGTATCCTGCATCTAAAACGCTTCGGCATTTTAGAATAACATCAAAACTTACATTAAAACCTATGTTTTTAAAGTCACATTTAAAGTCGAACCAACACTCTTCTGAACAGCCAGCGGCCACCAGGCTCGTCAGGCTTGTCACATCTCCCCGTCGATCTTCTCACTGTCTCGCCATTTAAATGGGTTTGTTCTGGCATGTGCTGTCCCACCGTAGCTCCTCTGGTTTCAGGAACTTTACTTACGTTCTCTTTGTTAAAGGTTTCTAGTTCAATCATCATGCCAAAGGGAAGAGGGGTAAGTTTTTGGTACTTTTAATGCTTCTCTCTCTCCCTCTTTTTTTTTTTTTTTTTAGATGGCCGCGCCTGCAGCACTTGGAAATTCCCAGGCTAGGGGTCGAATGGGAGCTGTAGCCACTGGCCTACACCACAGCCACAGCAACACTGGATCCGAGCCGCACCTTCGAACTACACCACAGCTCAGGGCCACGCTGCATCCTTAAGCCAGTGGGGGAGGCCAGGGATCAAACCTGCATCCTCATGGATCCTATTTGGGTTCGTTAACCACTGAGTCACGAAGGGAACGCCAAGTCTTTGGAATGCTTCTTTCATCATTCCCTTATGGTACTTTAGAGCACCAGATATAAACTTCTACCTTCTATACATTAGATGTTGAATATGAATGTTTGATTTAGTTTACTTATGATAGTTGAATCTGCTGAGAAGTTGTGGCTGGTTTTAGTTCAAGGTATTTATGCAGTAAGAACTCTCCTGTGTGTAAACTAGATGCTTTTCTTGTAAGCTACATTTTGATTCATCCAAGCACACGTAGCAACATGCACACCCCATTACAAGTTATCCCCCCACACACACACCTTTTTTTCTTTTTCTTTTTAGGGCCGCACCTGTGGCACATGGAAGTTCCCAGGCTAGGGGTAGAATCAGAGCTACATCTGCTGGCCTGCACCACAGCCTCAGCAATGCCGGATCCGGGCCATATCTGTGATTGTGCTGCAGCTTGTGGCAATGCCAGATCCTTAACACACTGAGTGAGGCCAGGGATCAAAACCGAATCCTTATGGATGCTAGTCAAGTTCTTAACCTGCTGAGCCACAACAGGAACTCCTTATCTCCCATTTTATGTTTGGCACCTGTTAATAGGTTACGAAAAGTTATCTGTACCAGAGGACGGTGGTGAGCTGTGTGTCTGTGACTCACTGCCTGATTCAAATAAGCATTCTGTTCTAAATTTTCTATGGAACCCTCCTTTGGTTTTTACTCCATAAAAACCTTGTTTAAATTATTTTATGCTTTTGGTGCAGAGAGTTTACCCCGCCTCTTCCATCGCATTAGTTCCGCCTTGATCACATGCCTTTGCATCTGGTAACTATGCTCACTGTTGCTCTTTGCCAGGGCTTCCTGAGCTTGTCAGCATATAGGGCGGGTGAGTTCACCCAAGTTTATTGATTATAGAACGGCCTCCTCTAGAAGGCTGTGAAGACCACTAAATGCTTTGAATTTTAGGCAAATGTTAGTAGTACTCTGGTGAATAACTTTGCCGTCATATTTATTTAAGTTTAGCACTAGGCATAGTGGGACATCTAATGTCACTTTGCGTCTTAGCTGTGATGCAATCGGTACTGTTAAAGTCCCTCTCATAGCCTGTTTTTATTTCAGCTATGGCTTTGTAAAGCTTAATTAGGACTTAACCTTTTTTTGGACCTAACATGCTTTACTCTGGATTTCTCTTAATATGGGATAATATTAGGACCAAGGTGGCTGATAAAAATTTTACCAAAACCCCGATTAGTCAACATGCTCAAACTATTTTTATGGCTTAATTTTTATCACTACCATTTCCCATGGGGCAAAGTTAAGCAAGGCATTTTGAGCTACCTTTTTAGTGTGCTGGATGTTTGCTCCTTTTAATTTTTCACGATTTAGAAGACATTGTCCATGGGCTGCAGATTCTTGCATGTGTAAGCTTTTTAGAAATTAATAGGCTGGGACCACACCTTTGTGTTTATGGAGCTAGTCAATTCATCTAGGCATTTACAGTGCCTCACTTTAAATATTAAACTACATCAACAGATTGAGTAGAACTTTGTACATATAAGATTTATGCATTCATGTCATATATTAGTATTCAGTGTAGTACTCTGAATTATGTTAATATTAGTATTGAAATATTTAATATATTTTCTTTTGGAAATTATTAAAATATACTTTATTTTTAACTTTGATGTAAATGACAGCTAGAGGGGAACATTATTCTATATAAGCCTTATATATCTAAGTAATTAATTGGTATTTATTAGGAGGCTAGTTGTAGTTATACTAACTTTGGGTCACTGAAGTAATAGCAATATGTTTGTTAGATGAGTTAGTTGACTCTTATGTAGTTATATGATTTGCCTTGTTTGGGAGGGTTTGGCAGAGCAATAATGGCATACCAAGTAGGAGATTTAGTGGGAGGTAGGAAGGTTTGATTAAAGAAAGTTATTTACCTGATAAGCATGTGTGTGTGTGTGTGTGTGTGTGTGTGTGTGTGTGTGTGTGTGTGTAACTGTTCTATGTCCTGTGACCATTGATTCAGCGCCTTATGGTGGATCATGTTGGTAAATACTATTCAGTTTAAACTCAGGTACAAGTTGTTTGACCGTGATAAGGCCTCTGATGGCCATACCTGAGTCACAGCATCCTCCAGAGTTAAAAATACTAAATGTGGGAGTTTCCGTCATGGCTCAGCAGAAATGAATCTTACTAGCATCCATGAGGATGCATGTTCGACCCCTGGCCTTGCTCAGTGGGTTAAGGATCCAGTGTTGCTATGAGCTGGGGTGGTAGCAGATGAAGCTTGGATCTGGTATTGCTGTGGCTATGGTGTAGGCCAGCAGCTACAGCTCCGATTTCAACCCCTAGCCTGGGAACTTCCCTATGGCATGGGTGCAGCCCTAAAAAAGACAAAAAAAAATTTTTTTAAATAAAAATAAAAATTCCAAATGCATAAACCAGTTATGTGTGAACCTAACCTGATTAGATAGTCCACTGATTAGATAGTCCCCTGAGATGTCTAATTTAAGGAGGAAAAGTGGGCAATTAAGAGAGAAATGGCCCCAAAATAAGAACCAAATGCAAGATATAATTCATTTGGAGTTTCCTGGTGGCCTAGCGGTTAAGGACTTGTGTTGTCACTGCTGTGGCTTGGGATCAATCCCCGGCCCAGATACTTCAGCATGCCTAGATGCATCCAAAACATACATAAATTCATTTGTAGAAATCCACATGGTTCTTGGGCCCAGAACTAGGAGAGAAGCACATTTGTGGACAGGATGATGGTTTATCAAGGCTTTCTGATTATGTTCTGGTTGTTGGTTATGATAAGCATATTGACTGGACAATGTTTGGACATTACATGGTATGTGTAGTTAATAAATATTTGTCCTATATAAAGTCAATCGCTTTAATTACCCCTATGAATATTCTGTAGGGACTGGAATCTAATAAGGATTGAACTAATTTTTGTTTTGTTTTGTTTCTTGGCACCCATAGCACATAGAAGTTTCCAGGTCAGGGATCAAACCCAAGCCACAGCAGTCTTAATGCCAAGTCCTTAGCCACTAGGCCACCAGGGAACTCCTGGATGGACCTGTTTGATGTGTCCTGTGATAACAGTAGGCTGAAGTACATGCTTATGCACATGAGGGAGATAATGCATGATTATAGGACTAGTATTATGTACGATAAAGCACACGTATTGTACTTGTATGTGTGGGTGGACATGTCGGTTTTCACGATACACAGCAATCAAAGGTAGTGTAAACGTCCCATATGCAAATTGTTCAGGGAATGGTTTAAATCGAATTTCATCTCTGGGAGTTGGAGGTGGAACTGGAGCTATTTCCTTGAGTCTTGGGGAGATATGTTGTTCTCCTTTTCTGATTTATCTATTTATTTATTTTTCCTATTTTTTAGGGCCGCAACCACGGCACATGGAGGTTCCCAAGCTAGAAGTCTAATAGGAGCTGCAGCTGCCGGCCTACACCACAGCCACAGCAACGCGAGATCCAAGCCACGTCTGCAACCTACACCACAGCTCAGGGCCATGCCAGATCCTTAACTCACCGAACAAGGCCAGGGGTTGAACCCACATCCTCATGGATCCCAGTTGGGTTTGTTAACTGCTGAGCCACAGAGGCAGCAACTCCTTTTCTGATTTATGAACCAGTGTAATAAATATTTGCAAGGTCTCTTTTTTTTTAGGTGGTCATTTTCAATCATGCTTGTTATTAGTATATGGACAAGATAAAAAGAATTAAAAGAAAATTAAAATAGATGCTAGTTTGGGTTTGTGCAGCCAAAAAATGAAACCGAAGCTGAGGTGGATGCAGCCCGAGTTTTATTCAGTGGGCAAAGAACGGAGAAGCAGAAACTTAGTTCACACATCAAATTCCTGCCCACGCGGTGAGAGGGATTTGATTTTAATTAGTAAAGATAAAGCGAGGAGGAGTGAGGCTGATGACAGGGAGGCCTGTCCGTCAGTCTTCAGGGAAGGGTCAGGGCTCTCCTGGAAATGGGGTGCCACCCCTTCTTATCCTTTCTTTGGTCGGCGTCTTCCAGTCATCGCCACCGCAGGTGTGTCATGAGGTAGCTGATGCAGGAAGAGAAGCACTGAAGAGACGCGGAGTCTGTGGGAGACCAGCTTCGTCACCATCTTGATTCCACTGGTTCCACCTGGTTTGGGCCCATCTCTTCCTACAGCTTCCTCCTTTTGTCTCCAGACCTTTGCACTTCAAGATACAAGTTAACTCCTGTTCAAGGAGGGCTTAGCAGGTTTTGACAAGGATCTGCTGTCAGCTCGGGCAGCAACACCCCCTTTCCTTGGCACATCTCCCCATCCTTGAGGGCGAAGCTCTGTCTTCTGAAGCTGCTTCCTACTGAACATGGGCACAGGTTTTCCTGAACTGGAGGCCTGCCCAGCCTAAAATAAGTCTGATTGTCACGAGGCTGCAGTCCCAATGCTTGTACCCTTGTTCGTATCGTCTGAAGTTGGCGGGCTTCAAGTCCTTTCCCAACGAAGTTGACGAGGCAGTTATGGAGGCAAGGCCTGAAGCTGAGCAGGAAGTTAGTGGCAGTTAGTGGGCCAAGAAATGGAAGAATCCAGGTTAAACCAGAAAGCTCTGTTTGACCACACTCCAGAGGGAGCTTGGATTGGGCCTTTCTGTGGTCTGTCTTGTAACCTTTGAGCTTGCTTACATATCTCTTTTATGTTTACCTCAATCTGTCCAGAGTTACTGGCAAGTGTGTGGCAGGGTTTATTAGGAACTGTGCAGAATTTCCCTCGCTCAGCCAGGGGACAGTCAAGGACTAGCCTGTTGTCAACTACAGTATTTTCTTTCTTTTTTTTTTTTTTTTTTGGTCTTTTTGCTATTTCTTGGGCCACTCCTGCGGCATATGGAGGTTCCCAGGCTAGGGGTCTAATCGGAGCTGTAGCCACCGGCCTACGCCAGAGCCACAGCAACGCAGGATCCGAGCCGCGTCTGCAACCTACACCACAGCTCACGGCAACGCCGGATCATTAACCCATTGAGCAAGGGCAGGGACCGAACCCGCAACCTCATGGTTCCTAGTCGGATTCATTAACCACTGCGCCACGACGGGAACTCCCAACTACAGTATTTTCTACTGAGTTCAGAGAAGTGTAGGGTCCTTGTAAGGCATCCCTCATGTTTAGACATGTCCTCAAGGGCCTGTGTGAGATTTTGTACAGTGATTTCAAGGTATGCAGAACCTCCCCAGGGGGCCACCCGTCCAAGAGCAATTCCTGCTCCTGCCACAGTGAGGGTGCGGCCCTAAAAAGACAAGAACAAATAGATAAATAAAGCCGGTTACCTGACGTGAAATAAGTTCAGCCTATCGACTTAAGGCAGTGGTGTTTAACTGGGAGGGTGGTGCCCTGGGAGGCTCTGAGAGAGAGTACCCTCATCGGTCAGGCACTAGACTGTGCTTAGAGGGAGAGGAGGAAGGAAATCAGGTTGCTAGGTGCTCAAGCCTAGTGCTTCCCCAGGTTTGGGCAGGAGGCTCTGAGCTGTTTGAGGGGTGCTACTAGAGGGCAAGCAACACCGGCAAAGCTGCTGCTGCACGTCGGCACTTCCGGGCTCAGAGATGGATGTGAGACTGCGATGGTGGCACGCCAAGGATGTGCCCAGCAGCGAGGGGTTGGTTACAAGCTACCGCAGATTCTTGGGTCCCACTTGCTTCACCCACTAGAGGGAACATAGTTCTGCCTTCATATCCATGGGTCCCTCCCAGACGAGTTGTGTGTCCCAGTGGCCGGTTTGACCAACTGTGTGCTGTCCGACTACATTTGGTTCTCCAGAGGCAGAACTCTGGACCCAGAAATATCTGCTTTATTCATTTCTCTATTTGCTTACTTTTTTTAGGGGCGCACCTGTGGCACATGGAAGTTCCCAGGCTAGGGGTCAGATCGGCACTGCAGCTGCTAGCCACAGCAACATGAGATCCAAGCCACATCTGCAGCCTATACCATAGCTCATGGCTGAGCAAGGCCAGGGATGGAAACTGCATCCTCATGGGTACTAGTCGGGTTCATTACCACTGAGCCACAAAAGGGACTGCAAAAATACCTGGTTTTAATCTTGGGCTGCAGTTTTCCAGATTCGGGCTTGCATGTGGTTTGGCACCTCTAATGACTGACTCGTGGTCATAAACAGGCGTATGAAAAGGTGATAATCTGGTGGGTGGTCTTTGCCTATACCCGTGGATTCTCTCTCCCCTAAGTTCCTTATTCTTGTTCCATGTGAGCCTCTTCCTCCTTTCATTGACTCTTGGAGGAATAACCAGAACTGTGAATTAGGGGGGTGGCTGATTAATTTAAAACCGGTTACATGACTGGTAGTCCATCAGGTTGTGTTAAAGTAGTGGTGTTGGATAGGGAGCATTTTGTGCCCTGGGAGACCTTGGGAGAGAAATACTAACTCTGAAAGGCACCGGATTGTTGTGAGAGGGAGAGGAGGAAGGAAATCAGGCTGTCAGGTACTCAAGCCAAGGGCAGTCCCGGGTTTGGTCAGCAGCCCTGAGGACTCTGAGTTATTGTTAGGCGAAATGGCCGCTAGAGGGCACCAGAGCGCCGGCAGAGCCCACCTGCTGCCCTGTGTTGGCACTTCCAGGTTCAAAGATAGCGTAGGAGAAGGGGAGGTCAAACCACGGAAAGGAGGGCTTAATTACAGGCCATTTTCTATTCTTTTATCCGTATTGCCCCCGCCTGATAGAGAAGTCATAGTTCTGCCTTCATGTCTGGGTCCTTCCAGACTTGCCAAGTGTGCCCACAAACAGACAGTTTGACAATCTGGACGCTGACTGCCATTTGTCTCTACTGAGGCAGAACTCTGGATGCAGAAATACCTAGCATGAATTTTCAGCATGTAGTTTTCCAGAATCAGGCATGCATGGGATTTGGCGTCTGGAAAGCTGGGCTGTTAGCTGTGAATGGAGTGTGTAAAAGCAGTTATAATTTAGTGGGCAGTCTTTCCCTCTCTTTGGATAGTTCTCCCTTAAGTTCCTTATTCTTCTTCCTTCTGATACTCTTCCTCCTGTTGTTGACCTATGTGGGAAGAACGTGACCTATAACCAGGCCTGTGGATTAAGAGGGGGGGTGCTGATTAATTTAAATCCCTTTATGGGACTTGCAGTGGGTTTATCTGATTGACTTAAACTAGTGGTGTAGAATATGGAGTTTTGTGTACTCTGGAAGATTTTCAGAGGGAAACACCCCTCTCCTAGGCACTTGGTTACTGTTAGAAGGAGAGGAGGAAGGAAATCTGGCTGTCAGGTTCTCAAGGACACTGCAGTTCCCAGTTTGCTCAGGAGGCATGAGGAGGGGTCTGAACTGTTGTCAAGGGAATAGCCACTAGCCTTAACCCTAATCCCTAACCACTAGCCCCTAACTTTCTTCTATCCATTTTGGGTCCTATAGCTGGACAAATAATAAAATATCTCAAGACATCACCAGAAGAAAAATGAAACAAATTTTAATTCCTAAACACAGAGGCCTCATAGAAATGAGGCCTAAGAAGTAGTCAAACAGGGAGTTCCCGTCGTGGCGCAGTGGTTAACGAATCTGACTAGGAACCATGAGGTTGCAGGTTCAGTCCCTGCCCTTGCTCAGTGGGTTGAGGATCCGGCGTTGCCGTGAGCTGTGGTGTAGGTTGCAGACGCGGCTCGGATCCCGCGTTGCTGTGGCTCTGGCGTAGGCCGGTGGCTACAGCTCCGATTCAACCCCTAGCCTGGGAACCTCCATATGCCGCGGGAGCGGCCCAAGAAATAGCAACAACAACAACAAAACAAACAAACAAAAGAAGTAGTCAAACAGGAATATTTTACACCTTTTAGACAGAAATAATTTGTGCTGAATTGACAGGCCAAGAAAGCATAGGGTTTTTGTGCTCAATGGGTGAAGAATCTAAACAGAGTTTGCCTTGGGTTAGTAAATAAAGAAGTAACAGCATTCATTTACATAGGCTTCTGCATATTTCACGTGGAATATTTATTTCCTTCTTTCAAGGAGATAAAGTGGAGAGTCAGCATCTCCCTCTTCTATTGTCTCTTTCTTAAGTAACTTTAATTCAGAATAATCAATATGCCATCCTGGAATATTTTGGAGCAGCTCTCATTTAACCTCACCAAGATACATAGGTATAAACACATGCATAAATTTCCTTGCATTTTCCTCTGAACACATTTAGCTTCTATATGAACCTTTTAAATACCATTCTCCAATAAAAGAAACCAAAGCTCTTAGAAGGAATGTCTGATACTAGGACTGAGCTAGAATAACCTTGAATCTTGTATCAGAAAATAAGGAAATACTGAGGAAAAACCCCGCATAATAGAACAGTCACAAAGCAAAACCGGAGCCATTGGAAAGAGGTTTCAACAGCCAAAGCAGGAATGAACATAACCAGTGTAGTCATGGGTTCTAATAGAAAGCTTAAAATAACTATCCAGGTGTCCACACCTGCAAAATTAATTGATTACATAGGTTTGTTTATATATAAATGAGAGTGATTAGCAGTCTTTTATGCAGGAGAATTTTAAATAATTGGTATAGACATTCAGCCATTCCTCCAGGAGGTGGAGCTAACACACCTCTCCTGAAGTACAGGTTCCACATAGTGACTCCCTCCCAGAGAAGGCACCCAGCATGAACCACACCGTGGGCGACACTGACCAGCAGTCCGCCAGGTAGGTAACTGGAAAAGATAACGATAACTTTAACCGTGACAAGTTGCCTTGAAATTCTGCTCCCTTGACATAAAGGGTTGAGCGCACACTTGACTCTGTGATCTACTTCCACAAAACCCTTAACCCAGTTTAATCATGAAAAGAACACCAAGTAAATCCCAAAGCAAACAGCAATGCCTGACCAGTCCTTCTTTACGCTATAAAGGACACTGAAGCAAGGAGGGTCCGAGCAACTTTCAAAGCCTAATGAGATGCTGTGACGGTATGTTGTGTGGTACCCTGGATGGGACCCTGGAACAAACGAAGGCAGAAAGAAGGGATCCAAATAAAATACGGACTTTAATGATAAATAATAGAAGTTAATGATAAAGTATCCATATTGGCTCATTAATGGCGATAATTCTGTAGAAACCTAGAAAGAGAAGAAAAATTAAAAGTCAAATGAGAAATGTATTGCATCAAACTGGAAGTCTAGAGGAAATAGTGGTTTACAAGTAAAAATAGGCATTAACAAAATGGACCCTAAAATGAGAAATACTAACAGGCCAGTTAGCCACCCAGGGATCTCATATCCCTGCTGGGTCTCCTTTCATTGTCCTGGAGTTTCCTCTCCAGAGAAAGGGAAGGCACAGGGACGGGGCTGTGTGACCCGGTCCCTCTCCAGCCCTGTGTCCTGCTACCAGCTTCTGGGAGACCCCATTTACAGTTCCTCTCACTGCATCTGGGCCTCCAGGAACTCTAGGCTGACACCCCCTGACCATCCATTTTACCTGATATAGTTCCTCCTTCTCTTGGATTCTATGAAAAGTAATAGTTTAAAATTATTTTGGCCTGGTTGTGATCACATTTTCACCCTTTACCCAATCACAGCACCAAAAGCATGGAACATAGGATTGGCTAGATGTGGGTCACCCTTCATGGAGGATGGACGGTGTGGCTGTGCTCTGGAAAGATTTGGTTTGGCAGCAGATGAAATGTAATTCCCAAAAGAAAGCTAAGGTGCTGGACATGGGCATGAGAATGGATTCCAAAGCCCGAGGAAGAAAGAAGCTCACTGAGGGTCCGAGGCTGCATCCACCTATCCAGTCCTCTTGCCATCCTCCCATGACAGCGAGAAGCTCTTCTACTCACAGAAAAAGCAAGGTTGACGCTGGCAGCATACACAAGGCTCCTTCCCTGGGCATCGGTCCTCATAGCTCAGAGACTGGCCAGAAGAGCCTGTGTGCCCTCGGAAGATGCACAGACCTCATTGCTTTCAGGGGGTGGGGGTGGATCCCAGAAGTCACAGCTGGCCCTGGTCACGTTAATCATCTAACACCCAAGAACCCATTTGCTCATTTCCCAGTCTTTCCTCACTCCTTTACAGAGGTTAGAGACCAAAGAACGGGTGTTGAGGAAACTCCTGCTCAATGAACCTGAGGTCTCAAGGATATTTCATTCCATAGACTTCACAGTAGGCAAGCTTCTGGGGGGGCCACAGGAGCTGAGCCTTGAATGTACGTGGTTCTCTGAGACTATGAGGCCTTAGTGCGAAACTGCTCCTTGGGAGGCCGGTTACTCCCAGGTCTTTGATTATTAACAAGTATTCACATCAAAGGTTTGCTGTAACCAGAAGGCCAAAGGATTGAAAGACACAGACTGCCCTGTGGTTGTTGTGGCCAGGGTCACATTCAATATTTGGAAGGTTATTACCGCTCTTTGTGAGGGAAAGTCACTCTCAACCACGGGGATGTTGAGAACTGTAAAATCCCAAGAGGGTGTCTAGCTGCTCAATTGCCCAGCAGCATAGCCAGCTTAGTAATTAGCCACAAGAGCTTTATAGCGGCCAGACTGGCCTGAGCTTGAGAACACAGATGCCTACCTGGATAGTCAGAGGACAAGAAATATCCCTTCTGAGACGTGACCATCTACTGCTGCATACATGGATGGGATTAAAGATTTAGTCCCAGAAGTACCTTCGAGAAGGCAAAACCTGGTGGCTAGCAGACTGCTGTACTCTGCCATACCAGTGCTCCATCCCAACCCCAGGTCACACTCATGTGTGACCCTGGACATGTCCTGTCCATCCTGGAGGCATCAGAGATGAGAGAGGAGAAGTGGGCCAGTTAGAGTTCAACCTAACTCGCACCCTACTACCTAACCACTAACCACACTACTAACCTTTGTTCCCAACCCTAGCCCTAAACCCTAGCCCTGACCCTAATCCCGCCTTTGTAATCATCCGTATTCCTTTCCATGATGTTCCAGTGCTCGTCCCTAGGCCCATCAGCAGAAGGGGTGAAGACTCTTTGAAGATGTGGGCACGCTTCCCCTCCTGCGGCTCGCCTCTTTTGGGACAGGCCATCAGCTTTGGCTGTGTCGCACCTCCAGGTCCAGTTTGTCAAGAGCTGAGCCACTGTGCACAAATATGGGCACAATTAGGTCCAGTTTGGTGGGTTTTAACCACATATTTACCCAAATATCTCCACCTTGTGTATTATTTATGTGATGCATTCTTGTGACACAGGTTTAACAAAACTAACTGAGTAAGAGTCTCATCACAAAGTTGGCAATTTTAACACTGCTTACCAGGATGTGGTGCATGAGACAATATCCTGTGAAAAGTGTTTAAACTCCGCGTTTAACAAATTAAGTACTTGATTGAGTGTGTACAACCTTGAATCTTGGAAACACTGTGCTTAGCACTGCATGGTATAAGTGCCACTTTGTAATTGTGTTTAAATCCAGTGTCTAACACAGCTAGATGGGAAAGAAACTGAGTGGAAAATAAATTCTTTGAAACATTGATTAGCATCATGTGCCACATTTAACACATTAGTCTGTGATTCATCGCTCACCAAACACCACCCAGTTTTTGCCTTTTTTTCTTCTTCTACTTTTTAGAAGAAGAACGGCTGCGGCATACGGAAATTCCCAAGCTAGGGGTTGAATCAGAACTGCAACTGCTGGCCTATGTCACAGACACAGCAACATCAGATCTGAGCCACATCTCTGATCTATGCCACAGTTTGTGGCAATGCTGGACCCTTAACCCACTGAGCGAGGCCAGTGATCAAACCTGTATCCTCACAGATACTATGTTGGGTTCTAACATCCTGAGCCACAACAGGAACTCCCAGTTTTTATCTTAACCCTAGGATTTGTGTCTAAACTGTCTCAAATTCAAATTTCCATGCCATCTGCAGAGACCAGGTCTACAGCATCAGGATGACTGTACTATTTTCTGTAGGAGGTGAAAGATTATTTTTGTCACTCTGGAACAAGGCATCAGTCAAAGAACTAAAGACGAGAGAATACAGATCACTTGGAGTAAGTAAGCCAGTGTCCCTACGCAAACTGATGCCACACATTTGTTAATATAGATCTCATCCAGAAAGAAGACAGATTGCTTCATCCATTCTAAATTATCTTTTTCAAAGACCTGAGCCAGAGTTTCATTAGCCAAATTCAATAATGTTTTCCTTTATGAAAGCACAAGGGCATATCTGCAGATAATTAATGGTCTGTTCCAGATGAACTTGAGAAAGCATCACTGAAAATGTCATTCATTGGATGTGTAATAAAGTGGTGGTATTTGTTAAAGTAAAATCCATTATACCTGAGAGTGGATTTGACCTTTATTCTCTGAAATAGCGCAATCATCTTTAAATCATCCTAAATGATGTTGGGATTTTAAGAGTAACACCTACACATCTGAAAGTCAAGGTCGTTTATAAGTTTCTTTCAGACAAGTACTGCAGCTCTCTGACCTCTTGGTGTCCAGGTCATCCTTACTTCCATGGATGAGTCCAACTTGATTGGCGCAAACCTATAGCTTGGACATCTAACAGCAGTGCTGGATCAAGACTTCTGTTTGTCTTACAAGCCTAACAAATGAGTACTTCGACTGTGACTTTCACAGAAAGCGTTTACTTTTTGGCAATGTTTCTCATTTAATCTGCCCTACCGTGGGTTACTGGCAACTTGGTATAACTAATGGATATCAATAATTCGGACCAATATGAGACACTCCATTCACTTTCCTCAGCCCCTGAATCAACTGGGTGCATGTTGGCTCCTGGTAAATCTTGAAAACTCAAGAAAAAAAGACTTCTTCCCTATCACTTCTTCTGGAGCCATCATAGAAGCTCTTCCTTTCCTGTTACCTGCACCTTACTAAACTTCTTTCAGTGTCTTTCCTGATCTGAGGAATAGGAAGAGTTAGATTTCAGTTCTCTGTCTTCACAGGAAGTCTTCAAGGGTGTTGAGTTTGGTTTATTTCTCCTTCCTTCCCCAAACCTCAATTTGCCTAGTTTCTTAGAAACCAGAGGATAAATCTTACTAACAATTCAAAGTCTTTATCCAAACTCTTTTTCCATATTTTGATACCCGCTCACGTTGGGTGCTTCCTCCTTTGACAAAAGTGTCAAGACATTAGATTTGACAATGATTTTTTGGTATGACATCAAAGGCGCAGGCAACAGCAATCAAGAAGCAAACAAATTAGATGTCATGAAAATTTTAAAATTTGTTCATCAAAAGACGCTATCCTCAGAGTGAAAAGGCAACTCACAGAATGGGAGAAAAAAAATACAAATCATATATATGATGAGAGATTAATGTCAAGAATATACAGAGAACTCATAAAACTCAACAGTAAAAAAAAATTTTTTTTAAATGTACAAAAGACTTGAAAAATACTTCATATCTATTCATGTATATATACATATACTCCAACAGGCACATGAAAAGATACTCGACATCACTGATCATTATACAAATGAAAATACAATGAAATACCATCTCACACATCAGGATGACTACTATCAAAAAACAGAAAATAACAAGTATTGGCATAGATGTGGATAAATTGGCCCTCTTGTGCTCTGTTGGTGGGGATATAAAATGGTACAGCCACTGTGGTAAACAGCTCAGTAGTTCCTCAAAAGCTTAAAAATGTATTTACCACATGACCCATCAAATCTGCTTCGGGGGATATAACCAACAGAATTGAAAGCAGAGTCTCAAAGAGCTATTTACATACCCACATTCACAGCAGCAGCATCCAGCATAGCTGAAATGTGGATGCAGCGGAAGTGTTCATCCATAGATGAAAAGATAAGCAAAACGTGTTACATACATAACGGACTATTATTTAGCCTTAAAAAGAAAGGGGAATTCCCATTGCGGCTCAGCGGATTAAGAACCCAACCTAGGGTCCACAAGGGTATAAGTTCAATCCATGGCTTTGTTCAGTGGGTTAAGGATTTGGTGTTGCCGCAAGCTGTAGTGTAGGTCACTAATGTGGCTCAGATCTGACATTGCTGTGGCTGTGGCATAGGCTGGCAGCTGCAGCTCCAGTTTGACCCCTAGCCCAGGAACTTCCATATGCTGCAGGTGTGGCCCTAAAAATAAAAATAAAATTAAAAACGAAATAAAATGGAAGGAAAGTCTACAACATTGTATAACATAGATGAACCTTAAGGACATTATGCTAAGTGAAGTAAACTAGTCACAGAAAAACATATTATGTGATTCCACTTACATGAGGGATTTAGAGTAGATAGAAAAGATATACAGATGGGAAATCTGCATCTGAAAAGATGTTCCACAAAATATGTCATCAAGGAGATGCAAATGCTTTACTGGTTAGTGGACATCGTTTGGCTTGGTAACAATCATAAGATGGCTATTTGGGCATGGCCAGGGGATACATGGAAAAACCTTTGTATCTTCCTCTCAGCTTTTCTGTTTACCTAACACTGTTATTTTCTAATGTCTCAAAAGAAAAAAAAAAAGTCTTAGGGATGTACTAAATGTGAAAGAAAAATTTAGACAAACAATTTAACAATAAGAAACTTCAAAAGAAAGCATTTAATGTGTACATAGATATGATGCTCTCATATTTGCTCTGATTCTTTTACTATGTGGTTTAAAGTAATCAATATTGCATCAATAATATCATTAATTAGTTTGCGGTAGCAAATGAATTAAGTGACATACTGATACTGCAGATCTTTAATAAATTGCCAAATCCCCAAGCTACTTTGGATAATCCAAAGAATAAGGGAGTAAGAACTGAAAAAATGAAGGAAGACAATCTCTCTCCCACAGCCCATGACTATTTTGACTCTTTGCTTCAATATTCCTTATATACAAAGAAAAAAATGCCAGGAAATAGAGTTGATGATTTAGCCAAATTTAAATTTTAGAAATATGAAATTACCAGTTTTGACCGTCACTGAACTTGAAAAAATGGGCTATTTTGAGTCACATTTTCTGTGTCAAACTGGTTTAGCCAGCTTTTCACTGTTCATAATCCAGGCAGACGCTAATCAAAAATGTCTTGTTGACACGTAAGCACCAGAGTACATCCGTACATTTATAATCCAGTGTGAATTGTGCCTCAGAAGACAAGACAAAGCAGGTACCACTAAAGTATCTGAGAAACATGGTCAAGACTGTACACAAAACTAGGGTAAACCACTAAATACAAGTAGATAAAGACATCACATTTGCAGTGTTGTGTGTCACGTTGTGACTCAAACAATTTGAAGAAATCCAGACCCTGGCAAAAGACCCTCAACCAGCTCTTTCTGTCTAAGCGCTTGCTCTGACTCTCATGGCAAAAAACTTAAGTCTTCAGGTGCCAGATGTCCTTGAAGAAAATAGTGTGTTGATCTCATAAGAAAATGTACAGCCAAGAAAAGATTTTTTTCTTTTTATGGCTGAATCTGTGGCATGTAGAAGTTCCTGGGCCAGGGGTCAAATCAGAGCTGCAGCTGCAGCAACAGAGCCACAGCAACACCAGATCCTTAACCCACTGAGCAAGGCCAGGGATCGAACCCACATCCTTATGTGGGGTCCTTAACCCGCTAAACCACAATGGGAATTTCAAAAGATATTTTAAAAAGCGGAGGAAAACAGTAGATAAAGTCAAATTATCTTAAGGAAGATAATGGGCGGGGGGAAGCTAACTAAATAAAAAAATGTACAAATGTAGCAAGCCTGACCATTTGTTTGCAATTGTTAAAACTGGATAACAGCACATGGCAGTGAATCAGTCCATGCTCTTGACTTTGTGTTTGAAATTTTCCATACTGAGAAAAAAAATCCAATTTGTTTGTTTGTTGCTTTTTAGGGCTGCACCTGTGGCATATGGAAGTTCTTGGCCAGGGGTTGAATCAGGGCTATAGCTGTTGGCCTACACCACAGCTCACAGCAACGCCGGATCCTTAATCCACCGAGCAAGGGCAGGGATCGAACTGACATCCTCATGGATCCTAGTCGGGTTTGTTAACCGCTGAGCCGCAAGAGGAACTCCCCAATTTGTGTTTTTTGAAGATCTTCCTATACAACTAAATAAAACTATAGAGAAGCGGTTAGGAGACGTATGAAAACAAGATCCATTGAGTTAAAACAGTACAATACAGAATATTGAATTAATACCAGGGGAGAAAAAAAAAGCAAGAAAAGCTTGTGACTTTTAACAAAATGAATAAGCTCAGTTATTCTTTCTTGTTGTTTTAAGATTTTAACCAGATAAATGAGAAACTTCATTTGGAAAAGTTAACATTGCTGGTTTAAAACACACACACACACACACAAATTATCCCTGAAACAGAAGAGGGGGTTCTTAGGGAACAGCAATATATATGAGCAGGAACAGTTGACCCTGGAACAATGTGGATTTGAACAGTGCAAGTCCACTTAATGTGTGTGGATTCTTTTTTTCAATAAATGTGTACATGATCCAAAGTTGGTTGAATCTGTGGATGCAGACCATGAGTATAGAGGGCTGGTTGTAAAATAATGCTTGGATTTTCATCTGTGGAACAGTGGGCACCCCTAACTTTCATGTTGTTCAAGGGTCAACTATAGTTTTAGATAAATAACTTGAGAAAGATGGTTTGTGTACTAAGTCAGTTTTTTTTTTAAATCACTGGGTGCTAGAAAATGAAAAGTTTCTAAAAAACAAATTCAAAGACAAAAGGGAGGTTTTGGGTTAAATGATAGTATACCGAGTCCAATATAAATACCTTAGTAAAATTATATGAAGTTTAAAACTTTTTAAAATAGAATCAAAAGAAAAACAATAGTAAATTTTAAAGAAAACCAGGCCTAATATTAAGTAGTTTTTTTGTTAGAATCTCAGTATGGATGGATGACCTTAGTACATTATCCCTTATTTTGTTGAAAATAAAATATATATCCTGCCTCAGGAAATTTTGTCTCAAATTTGAATCTACATATGAACTAGCTCCTCAGTGAAAAACAGTCAAGCTGAACAACGAATGTTAAAGAAAAGCAAAGAGTTTGTATCATTAAGAAAACAATAAAGGAGTTCCCGTCGTGGCGCAGTGGTTAACGAATCCGACTAGGAACCATGAGGTTGTGGGTTCGGTCCCTGCCCTTGCTCAGTGGGTTGACGATCCGGCGTTGCCGTGAGCTGTGGTGTAGGTTGCAGACGCGGCTCGGATCCCACATTGCTGTGGCTCTGGCGTAGGCTGGCAGCTACAGCCTGGGAACAAATTCAAAGACAAAAGGGAGGTTTTGGACCCCTCGCCTGGGAACCTCCATATGCCATGGGAGCGACCCAAGAAACAGCAAAAAGACAAAAAAAAAAAAACAAAACAAAAAAACAAACAAAAAAAAAACAATAAAAATTTCAAGCCTGCATATTTTGTTCTCAGAAGTTGCCTGTGGAATGATAGCAGCATAAATACACTTGCCTAGGTAGGAGGGTTTTCTTGGCTGCTTTGTTCCCGGCATCTGACCTCTTTTCCTTCCGTTAGGACCCCTGGACCCTGTCTATAATCTAACATCCAATTCTTACCAGAATTTTCTGTCTTCTGAATAAATCCTGTCAACTCCTTAAAGTTAATTTTGTATAGAACAAGATTATTTAGACAATCTTTTGACAAATTTCTTTAAAGACTCTTAATTTAGAAGGAAGAAAATCACACCCAACAGGCAACTAAATAACTTAGTGATTTTCACAGAGACCTAAAGGGAAAGTTAGGGGCGAACATGGGCATTTATTTATTTTTTAGCTTTATGGTGGTATAAATAACAAAATTGTAAGATATTTAAAGTATGTAACATGGTGATTTGATATAGATCAACACTATAAAAGGATGCCCCCTCCTATCAGGTTAATTTACACATCGCTCTGGGTTTTTTAGGGGGTGGTGAATATCTAAGTTCCACTCTCTTGCTTAGCAAATGTCAGTTACACAGCCCAGTGTTATCAACTCATAGTCACCACGTTATACTTGGGATCTTCAGACCCTGCTCATCTCATAACTGAGTTGTTCCTTTTTATTGACCGCTTTCTCCCCCATCCCCAGTCCCTAGAAACCACTTTTCTACTCTTTGTCTTCAACTTTTTTAGAGTCCCCTTGTAAGTGATACCTTGCAGTGCTTGTCTTGCTCTGTCTGGCTTCTTTAATTTAGCACAATGCCTTCCAGGTCATCCATGTTGTCAAAAATGGCAGGATTTCCATCTTTTTAGGGTTGAGTAATATTCCATTAGTGTGTGTCTAATATTTTCTTGATTATCCTCCTACTGACAGACGCTTAGTTGTCTCCATACCTTGGTTACTGTAAATAATTCTGCAGTGAACATAGGGCACATCTATCTCCTTAAGATAAGATTTTAGCTTCCTTTGGATATATACCCAGAAGTGGGGTCACGCGATCACATGGTACTTTTAAGTATTGAGAAACCTCAAAACTGTTTTCCATTGTTGCTGTACAAGTTCACATTCCCATCAAGTGCACACAAATGTTCCTTTTTTAAACATGAAAGACCTTACTATATTCAAAAGCATAAAATTATATCACACATGAAAAAATTTACAAAGCTTCTTAGCATATAAAGTTAATTTTAAATTACAATGAATGTACAACATTTTATACTATAAACTCCTGTCTGTTTGAAAAATGTAATGATCATTCTTTAAAATTAAATTAAGATTCTGTATTAGTCATCTCTGTGGCTATACAGGGATAGCACAGATATCTTTTTCTACTTTGATGTTTTAAATTTCATCTCAGACTAATTTGAGATATCTCAAATTAGACTAATTTTGGCAGACATGACAGCAGCTACTTCTCAGTTGTGTTAGATGCATGTTCATCAGCATCCCACTCTAATGACAAAAACTGTAAGATTGTTTCTTTAGGGAGATCCACAGCCAAAATGTCCATTCCACTGCTTTTCTGATGTAAGCTGGCAAGGGTAGTCTGAAATGAGCTTTCTTCCTGCGATTCATACTGTCTTCCAGTGCAGACTGACAGCTTATCTGGGGCTCACACTTAACAATGGGAACAACTGCTGCTCCATGGATTGCAAGAAAACCTGAAGCATTTGACAATGACCCCTTCAGATTTTGTACTGCAAGATCATTGGAAGCTTCTCTGATAGTCCTTTTGCAACCAAGAAGGACCCTATGGGACCTTCCTGGGAAAACTCACCATGTCCTCCACCTGCTTCTTATCTTAAGTTAGAAACACTTTAGCCAAAGAATAAATTTAATCAGAGAAGTGGAGAAAATGCAAAAGAAAAGAAAAGCACTCACATAAGACAAAATAATGATAGTTTAGTCATTAAACAAAGTCAAGGACCTCCAGTTCCTCCTCAAAGGCTGTAGATAATGCGTTGAGCTGTTTTGCAGTTACCAAAACCCCCACCAGGTAGACGTTAACTACATGATGACCAGACTGTAGCCATGACATAAGCTGCCACAATTCCAAGAACTGGCCGCAAAGAATTGGGAATAAGCTGACCCTGGAACTGAAGATCGATTATACTCAATACGGGTGACACTGATCAGACAGCGCACAAGCAGCTTCAAGACGATTGTCAGCGCTGACTCTGCTGGTCTGCAGGTAGCCCCCTTCCCTCCACCTGCACCCTGCCCTTGAAAAGCTCTTGCCCCTGATTGGCAGTTGGGAATTTGTTCTTTGGGACATGAGTTCACCTTCTCACCAGGATTGCTGGCCTCCTAAATAAACCACCTTTTCCTTTCCCACCAAGTGTTGTCTCTTGGGTATGGACTTAAAAGCAGTGAAGAGCTGAACCTGAGTTTGGTGACGCTTTCATCACTGAATTCAGTCCTCAGTGTCTGCACAACAGGTCCGCAGATCAAACTCCAGCTTGCCTTTCTCTGCCTTTGCTTCTCAGAAAACTTAACTTTGACGTGGCTTCCTCTTTATCTGACCCAAGGGCCCCACGGGTGAGTTCACGGGGTCCACGTCACCCCTGTACTCCTCCAGGGATGCGACCAGTCAGACATGATTTCTGCCGTGATTCCCACTGACCAGAGTTTCCGGTTTAGGTCGATGTCCTAGCCACGGACATCTGGCCATCACTTACAGCCAGGAGGCCACAAGGGCTTATTAGAACATGTTGTTCATGTGAGGATACCAGGTTCCTTTCCTCCACATCCCTGCCAACACTTGCTATTGCTCGTGCTTTTTGTAACAGCCCTCCTAACTGGTGTGAGGTAGTACTGCAGTTTTTTTCAGCCACACCCAAGGCATGTGGAAGTTCCTGGGCCAGGGATTGAACCTGTGTCGCAGCACTGACTTGAGCCACAGCAGTGACAATGCTGGATCTTTAACTTGCTGAGCCCCAAGAAAACTCCAGTAACCCTGTGGTTTTGATTTGCATTTCTCTGACAGTTAGTAATGTTCAGTCCCTTTTTATGTACCTGTTGGCCATTTGTATATCTTCTTTAGAAAAAATACTATTTCACTCTTTTGCCCATTTTAAAAATGGATTGTTTGTAGGTTCTTTTGTTATTGAGTTTCATGAGTCCCTTGTATATTTTGGATATTAACCTTTTTTTTTGGTCTTTTTTGTCCTTTTAGGGTGACACTTGTGGCATATGGAGGTTCCCAGGCTAGGGGTCTAATCGGAGTTGTAGCCACCGGCCTACACCACAGCCACAGCAACGCCAGATCCAAGCCATGGCTGCGACCTACACCACAGCTCACGGCAACGGCGGATCCTTTAACCCACTGAGTGAGGCCAGGGATCGAACCCGCTACCTCAAGGTTCCTAGTCGGATTCGTTTCCGCTGCGCCACGACGGGAACTCCAGGATATTAACCTCTTATCAGATGTATGGTTTGAAATATCTCCTCCCACTATGTAGGTTGCCTTTCCATTTTGTTGATGGTTTTCTTTGCTGAGCAGAAGCTTTTTACCTCACATTTTGTTCACTGGTGTGAATAGAAGCAGAAATAATCATTGTTGAGTTTATAACAACTCTAAATTGAAAGAGGTAATGCAAAAAAAATGAATGTATGGAATAAACAGATTATAGAATTTCCCATGAAAGAAAAAACTTCTGTGATAAATGACTTCTGACTTTTTAGCAGTAAATCAGTTGGAAGTTTCAGGAATTGAAATATTTTTTTCTTTTTTCTTTTTTTTTTTTTGTCTTTTGTCCTTTTAGGGCCATGCCCACAGCATGTGGAGGTTCCCAGGCTAAGGGTCTAATCAGAGCTGCAGCTGCTGCCTACACCACAGCCACAACAACGCCAGATCCGAGCCACATCTGCAATCTACACCACAGCTCACGGCAATGCTGGATCCTTAACCCACTGAGCAAGGCCAGGGATCAAACCCACAACCTCATGGTTCCTAGTCAGACTCGTTTCCACTGTGCCACAACGGGAACTCCTGAAATGTTTCTTCTTAAGTTTCACTAGTTTTCTGTAGAAGATTTAACTTTGTTTTCCTAGAAACTGATAATTTTCCATAGACACATAATCAACAAGTGATACTCTGCCCCATTAAAAGTAACATTCATTATTTATCAAAAGGGAGAAATAGATAATAAATTTTAGAAATATGTATTTCAAATGTATTAATAAAACAGGTCTTGGTGTTTGACACGCAATTTTTAGTTTCCTGAAAAATTCGTTTATGTGGAATGGCTTATTCCCTGACAGGGTCATAGTACAAGATTTTTTTTTTGTCTTTTGTCTTTTTTTGTTGTTGTTGTTGTTGCTGTTGTTGTTGTTGTTGCTATTTCTTGGGCCGCTCCCGCGGCATATGGAGGTTCCCAGGCTAGGGGTTGAATCGGAGCTGTAGCCACCGGCCTACGCCAGAGCCACAGCAACGCGGGATCCGAGCTGCGTCTGCGACCTACACCACAGCTCACGGCAACGCCGGATCGCTAACCCACTGAGCAAGGGCAGGGACCGAACCCGCAACCTCATGGTTCCTAGTCGGATTTGTTAACCACTGCGCCACGACGGGAACTCCAGTACAAGATTTTTTTGTTTATAACCTCACTTGTTATTTTTGCTTTTGTTGCCAATTCCAGAAAATCATTGCCAAGACCAATGTCAAGGAGCTTACCCTTTATATTTCTCCTAGAAGTCTTACGGTTTCTGGTCTTTTTTAATTTAATTTTTATTTTGTATTGGAGTAGAGTCGATTTACAGTGTTGTGTTAGTTTCATGTGTACAGCAAGGATGTACACATGATGCTACTCAGGTTCATTAACCACTGAGCCATGACAAGAACTCCCGCGCGTGTGTGTGTGTGTGTGTGTGTGTGTGTGTGTGTGTGTGTCTTGTTGGAGGCTTTTGACTACTGATTCAGTCTCCCTTACTAGCAATTGATCTGTTCATATTTTATATTTATTCATAATTCAGTCTTTTTTTAAATTTTATTTTAACTTTTTGTACAGAATAAAATACATATATTTAAACACAATTACACTCACACAGATTATTATATCATGGATCTTAAGAAACAGATTAAGTGACTCCCTCTGGAGAAGTGGAATGGAAAATATGCTGAGACAAATAGGAAATTTATTTTATACTTTATCCCATTTTGTATGGCTTTCATCTTTACTATTTAGTATTATCTATTACGTTTCAATTTTTCCTTAAAAATTAGCCTTATATTAAAATTGGGTATATTATGCAACTAAAATTTATAAAGAAAGCCTTATATACCATTAAATATTTTATATAGCATAATAAAAAGAATAACAACTGATAAGAATAACAAAAATAATACACCCTCTGAAAATAAGTAAAATATAAAATGCATAAATTGATTAAAAAACAGAGTAACTATATAAATATGTCTTCACAATTTGTTACATCTTACTGATTCTTCAATATAGGCATTACACCATTCTAGGTGATGTGATAAATAAGACATTATAGACCTTACATTGTACCATGGAGAGAAATGGTTATTAATAATACAATTGTAGAACTGTATTATTTAATTATACAGTGGCATTATTTAATTATAATTATCATAAGTTCTTTGATGGAGAGGAAATCAGAATCAGATCTAAGAAGACTTCAGCATTCCAAGAATGATGTCAAATGACCCCCTTCATGGTGGATTATGCACTTATTTACTATGAGATGTATTTCTTCTCCAGAGATTCCTTGTTTGTGTATCAATTGTAGATTTTTGGTTTGCACTTATTCTGAAGTTTTGATATAAGAGTCTATATGTATATGAGATTGTTTTAAGTTGTTATTCTCTTAATTGCAAGTGCATCTCCAGTGTCCTGCATTTGTACCCACCTCTTCTCATGATTTCTGATTTTGGTGGCATAATTGTGCATGGATGATTTTGTATCTTTACTGTATATATACCTTGACTGGTGAGCCTTGCCATTTGTGGTATTTTTGTTTCTTGTTGTGGCCTTATCTCTTCTGCCTAGAGAAGTTCCTTTAGTATTTGTTGTAAGGCTGGTTTAGTGTTGCTGAATTCACTCAGCTTTTGCTTATCTGTGAAGGTTTTGATTTCTCCTTCAAATCTGAGTGAGAGCCTTGCTGGGGAAAGTAATCTTGGTTGGAGGTTTTTTCCTTTCATCACATTAGGTATATCATGCCACTCCCTTCTGGCCTGCAGAGTTTCTGTTGAAAAATCTGCCAATAACCTTATCGGGATTCCCTTGTCTGTTATTTATTTCTTTTCCCTAGCTGCTTTCAAGATTTTCTCTTTGTCTTTAATTTTGGTTAGTTTGATTAATGTGTGTCTCAGTGTATTTCTCCTTGGGTTTATTTTATATGGTACTCGTGCTTCCTGGATTTGAGTGAGTGGTTCCTGTCCCGTGTTAGGGAAGTTTTCAGCTGTTATCTCTTGGAATATGTTTTCTGTCCCCTTCTCTCTCTCTTGTCCTTCTGGCACCCCTATAATACTGATGTTGGTGTGTTTAACTTTGTCCCAGAGTTCTCTGAGACTCTCTTCATTTGTTTTCAATCTTTTTTCTCTTTTCTGTTCTGCATCCATAATTTCCACTAATCTGTCCTCCACCTCGCTTATTCGTTCTTCTGCCTCCTGTATTCTGCTGTTAGCTGCTTCTAGTAAATTTTTTATTTCAGTTATTGTATTTTGCATGTCTTCTTGTTTAAGTTTTATATCTTGTATCCCTTTGCTCAGTGTTTCCTGTAAGTTATCCATCTTTGTCTCCAGTTTATTTCCAATGTCTTGCATCATCTTCAGTATCAACAATGTAAAGTCTTTGTCCTGGAGGCTAAGAATCTCCTTGTTGCTAGCTGATTTTCTGGGGTTTTTCCTTTCTCCCTCATCTGAGTTATAGTTCTCTGTCTTTTCATTTTTATAGGTTTTTGGTGTGGTGACCTTTTTACAGATAAAAGGGTTGAAGCCTCTCTTACTTCTGGTGTCTGCCCCCCTTGTGGCTGAAGTCTGTATGGGGGCTTGCTGTAGGCTTCCTGATGGGAGGGGCTGATGCCTGCCCCCTGGTAGGTGGAGCCGATTCTAATCCCTCTGGTGGGTGGGGCTTAGTCTCTGGATGGGATTAGAGGCAGCTGGGTGCCTGAGGGGTCTTTAGGCAGCCTGTTTACTGAGGGGCAGGGCTGTGATCCCACCTGGATTGTTGTTTGGTCTGGGGCTTCTCAGCAGCTGACTGATGGGTGGGGCCAGATTTTCCCCACATGGCCACCTCCAGAGAAAGGCAGGCTGCTGAATATTCCTGAGAGCTATGCTTTCAGTGTCTGTCTCTCACAACAAGCCACACTCACCCCTGCTTTCCCAGGTTGTCCTCCACAAACTGCAGTCAGGTTTGACCCAGTCTCCTATGGAGACTTTGCTTTGCCCTGGGACCCAGTGCATGTGAAATTCTGTGTGTGCCTTTTAAGAATGGGGTCTCTGTTTCCCCCAGTCCTGTTGAATTCCTGCACACAAGCCCCACTGGCCTTCAATGCCAGATGCTCCAGGGGCTCTTTCTCCCTGTGCCAGATCCCTGCACATGAGGGTTTGATGTGGGGCTCAGAACTCTCACTCTGGTAGGTGAGTCTCTGTGAACCAGTTAGTTTCCAGTCTGTGGAGCTTCCCACCCAGGAGGTATGGGGTTGTTTATATCATGAAATTGCCCCTCCTCCCTCTTGATGTGGCCTCCTCTTTTTCTTCTTTAGTAGGATATCTTTTTTAAGGTTTCTGGTCCATTTGGCTGGAGATTGCTCAGCTTTTAGTTGTGAATTTTGTTGTTTTTAGGAGAGAAGTTGAGCTCCAGTCCTTCTATTCCACCATCTTAATCCTCCTGAACTCATAGTTCAGTCTTGGTTGCTTGTATGTTTCTATGAATTTCTCCATTTCTTCCAGGTTATCTATTTTGGAAGATATTTGGAAGCTTTGGTGTATAATTGCTTGTAGTAGTTTCTTAGGATCCTTTGTGTTTGTGAAGTATCATTTGTAATGTGTCCTCTTTTATTTATAATTTTGTCTTCTTTTCTTGATGAATCCAAGATTTGTTTATTTTGTTTGTCTTTTCAAAAACAACTCAGTTTCATTAATCTTTTTTTTTTTTTTTTTGGTCTCTATTTCATTTAGTTTTGCTCTGATCTTTGTTATTTCCCTTCTACTAACTTAGGGCTTAGTTTTTTCTTCTAATTCTTTCAGGTGTAAAGTAAATTTGCTTGAGTTATTTTTTTCCTTAGTACAGGTGTTTATGGTTATAAACTTCTTTCTTAGAACTGCCTTTCTTTCATCCCATCGTTTTTGTACTGTTTATATATTTATCGTAACAATTTTATTAGGATTATTTGTTTTCACATACTCAGATATGCCTGTGAATTGGCATACATGACCAGGCCCAATAAATGCAAACTCATACCAAGTCAGTACGCCTGCATTTTACGTATTTGCCCCTACGCTGCTCAGATATACTGCTGTCACAATGCCACTCAAAAATGTCAAAAAATGTGGAAAAAGCCACCGCTGAGCAACTTGTCTACTGAAAACAAAGTCTTGAAATAAGATATTTTGTCAATAAATGAGGGAGTGGACCTTTTCAGGTGCTCTGTTTTGACAAACTTTGCTTAGAATAACCTGGAAACCTTCAGATATTTACTTACAAAGCTTTAGAATGAAGTTTACACACATTAAGATGGAAAGGACGCATATTAACCCCAAATATACCACAACAGGGCAGAGACAGAATTCCACACGAAAACATTAAATTCCTTCCCCTTTAGTAGGTTACCTGAACTTCAAAAGTATATATAATATGATGTAAGTCCATGTACTATGAAGTAAATTAATTTTACTTCCCACTTTAAACCTTTCATGATGCGTCCTGTTTTCTTACCTTTCTGTACAAGTTGCATCTATGAGTATCATGCACACGAAGCACAAATATAAAAATTCCACACTTATCTTTTAATGTATTTAGTGTGGAAACAAAGAACACTGTGTCACTTCACATAATACACAGGAGACCTGAAGATTAAATTATCAGTTCTTTAATCAGATTTTTCTCAACTAAAAAAAAAGCAAAGCAACAGACAATAGAACCCATCCACACCCAAAAGAGAAAAAAACCTAGAAGGAAGAAAGCCCACAGAGATTTATATGCCAGGCAGAGAGGTGGTTGCTCCAGACCCCTGTTGAATGAAAGCGCTCCAGCAGCCTTGGCGAGCAGTGGGCTTGTTATTTAAGAGGACAGTTCCTTTGTGAGCTTCGGCACTCCCCGCGCCCAGCCCCTGTCTGCTCCTTTCAGCAGTGCAGCAAATCATCTGTTGCCAGGGGATGTACAGAGGTTTCAATGGCAAAGCTCCCAGAGAAACTCCCTGGGGTCACAGTCTCCTCCTGGGAGAAGTGGTTAGAGCAACAAGTGGTTTTTCTCGTCATGACTCTCATCTCCCCACAGTCTTCCTCTGTGGCTCCTTTCCCCAGACTTATAGATAGATTTGGTGGCTGAACTGATGCTGTGAGAGAGAGCAGTTGACCTAGTTAACTTAGTGACATTGTTTGAGCCATACATCCATTCAGGAGAAACAAAACCTTTGTTTTGGCATTGTGAGGATTCTTTCAAGCACAGAAACACTGCATTTTTGGTATCTGTATAATGTTGTACCATCATCACAGTCTTTAAAATATTGAAATCCCAAACTCAGTGATTTATGCCTTTTTGTAATGTAATAGATAAACTATAGGACAAAGACTGAATATAATTGGTGAGATCAACAACGCCTAGAAGGACTGAAAAAAAAAAAAGGAAGACATGCAAGAGAGGAGAAACAGTAGGGAAATCTGTTAACTCATGAAGAATTGAGGGGGTATGAAATATGCATATGTCTCACAAAATTGCTGAGCTAGCAGATACTGAAAGTCATATATAAAATAAATAATAGGAGTTCCCATCATGGCTCAGTGGTTAATGAATCCAACTAGGAACCATGAGGTTGCGGGTTCGGTCCCTGGTCTTGCTCAGTGGGTTAAGGATCCAGCATTGCCGTGAGCTGTGGTATAGATTGCAGACACGGCTCGGATCCTGTGTTGCTGTGGCTCTGGCATAGGCCGGCAGCTGTAGCTCCAATTAGACCCCTAGCCTGGGAACCTCCACATGCCACGGGAGTGGCCCTAGAAAAGGCAAAAAGACAAAAAAAAATTAATTAAAAAATAAATAAAACAGGAGTTCCCATCGTGGCACAGTGGTTAACAAATCTGACTAGGAACCATGAAGTTGCGGGTTTGGTCCCTGCCCTTGCTCAGTGGGTTAAGGATCCAGCGTTGCCGTGAGCTGTGGTGTAGGTTGCAGACGCGGCTCGGATCCCGTGTTGCTCTGGCTGTGGTGTAGGCCGGTGGCCACAGCTCCGATTGGACCCCTAGCCTGGGAACCTCCATATGCCGCAGGAGCGGCCCAAGAAATGGCAAAAAGACAAAAAATAAATAAATAAATAAATAAATAAATAAATAAAATAATAGATTAGGCAGATTGTTTTTACTTATAATAAATATGAATAAGTCAAGATATATCAGTTCTATTATTGTGTCAGAATGATGATTAAATTATTTAATCTCAACGTAACATTATTCTGTGGAATACATGTTCCTTTGAAAGATTTCTCTTTCCTTTGATCATTTAGATCATTTAGGTCTAAGAATCGTTTAAAGTTCTTGAGTCTACATCAAGTTATTGAAAGAGTCAGCGTGGACGGTGTTACGTTGCAATTAATGATCAGGCTCCTCTTAGCTGCGGGACGAGAACTATGATCTTCTAAACACTGCGTCTGAGGAGAGCAAACATTTTCTTAACTAGCTAGAGGCAAACAACTGTAAGACTATCTCATCCAAATGGCAGCCATCAGCCACTAAAATTACTTTTTTCTTTGGTCTTTTTGCCTTTTCTAGGGCCTCACCCGTGGCATATGGAGGTTCCCCTGCTAGGGGTCGAACTGGAGCTACAGGTGCCAGTCTACACCGCAGCCACAGCAACACCAGATCTGAGCCGCATCTGTGACCTACCCCACAGCTCAGGACAACGCCGGATCCTTAACCCGCTGAGTGAGGCCAGGGATCAAACCCACAACCTCATGGTTCCTAGTCGGAATCGTTAACCACTGAGCCATGACAGGAACTCCCTACAACTCATTTAAACTTCAGTCCACCCCTTGCACTTACCGTATGCCAAGTGCTCAAAGCCACACTGGCCTGAATGGCGACCGCAACGGACAGAGCGGGGGCAGAGTGTTTCCACCACAGAGTCCTCCCGGTCGTTGCTGCTCTGAGGAGAAGCCTCCGAGAAGGGAGAATGTAGCAGATAAGCATAGAGAGGAAATGAGCTCTTGACCGTATTTCCTCATTGGGCACCTATGCCCTCCTCGTTTTTGTATCAGTTTTACCTCATTATCGAGGCAGAGATAGATGAATGTTTTTCTCTCAGAGTTTGAAAGAAGAATTACGTGCCCTGTGAGCTCAGTCAGAAAATTGAATTATGACGCCTTACTCTCAGGTGCAAGGTGTAGTCCAACAAGACTCAGATACAGTTTTCAGTTATTTTTTTCTTTTATTCCATCTGCACTTGTGGCTAGTCGTGGAATCGGAGCTGCAATTGCCAGCCTACACGACAGCTGCAGCCAGGATCCAAGCCACATCCATGCCCTATGCCACAGCTTGTGGCAACACCAGACCCTTAACCCACCAAGCGAGGCCAGGGATCGAATCTTCATCCTCACAGAGACAGTGTCGGGTTCTTAACCCATGGAGCCACAACGGGAGCTCCATTTTCAGTTATTTTAGATGACTAATTTTAAACTAACAACGAATGAAGGCATAAAGAATCTAGATTACAAGAGAAAACTATGCCCTTGACAAACTGGGGGAAGTTTAATTTAACGTTTTAGCAGTCCCTTAAATGTTTATGACCTCTTCTAGCAAAAAGCATCAATGAGATTTATGAGCCTTACAGGGTCTCTCCGTGACAGATTCAGGCCATTTTTAGCTGCCGCTATCCAGGTTCAAATAGGCACAACAATTTTGGAAAAGAAAGGAGGAAAAAAACATGTTTCGGTTGAAAACTTTAGGACCTAAAAGGAGACAAATGTATTTACGCTAAAACACAGCCATAACAGAGATGGGAAAAAAGCACCTATTTCAGAGGAATTGATATTGAATCTTTAATAATTTTATAAAGAAGAATTTGGACTTGGGCCAGTGCTTTTCTTTTCCTACTGCTGCTAGATAAACTAAGAGTGTGTGTCTTCTTTACAAAAGTACTCAAATCAGCTTACAAAGTGAAAAAAGAAAAAGAAAAGAAATTAACACTTGAATCTGGAGGGAAATCTAGAATAACCAGGTACACACAGCAAGAAAGAAATAAAAACCATACTTTCTGGACAAAAAACAAAAAGGGAAATAAGGATGAAGTTAGACTTCTAATCCTTTCTCCCTTGATGAAGAAAAATAAAAGAAAATGTAATCCTTTTAATTTCCTTTGGAAATTGGCAAGTTTCTTATACGTTAATATAATACTAATTTTCTCCATTATATTGTTATCATCAGTATGGTACATATTGAATGAGTATATACTCCTTTTAGCTAAAGAAAATGAATTCACCTCACTCCTCCAGGATTTGTGTGAAAATCAGCGTATAGCATTAGGTAAAACTGATTAGAGTACTTCTTTACTGGAATTGGGACTATAGGAATTTTAACCGTGCCAGCTATTAATTGTCCTCAATAACTTTTGGCTACTCCCTTTATCTAATTTGATAGAAGTGTATTGTCCTGAGAGAGATTTAATTCAGACTTATTTCTTCTTCCAGGACGTAGTTACAGATCTTTAGATATACAAACCTCAAGTTGAAGAGCAGGCCACCCTCAGAACTGCTGAAAGTATTACAAACCACACTGGAAACTACTTCCCCACAACCTAGGTCATCTCTTCCCTGGCCAGAGTGGGACTGACGCCTCCCCCAGGTTCTCAAAACTTTTGGTGCTAGAATCTTTTCACTCCAGGAACCCAACAGAAACAACACACCCTTCCCCTGCCCGTATCCCTGTTTGGCCCCAGACTTTTCAGACAATACTCATTTCTACTCAAGAGATCAGGGAAGGGAACCCTCCGGGCAAAGAAGACAAGCAAATTCTTCGTGTGTGGGAATTACATTGAGCACAACAAAATTCAGAGTCAGCTGGTCTCGCTGATTACTAACCTCCCGATGGAGATTACTCGAGAAAACTACTTGGTCTAATTTTCCTGGAGATGTGCTAGGAATGGAGCAACGTAAAGGCTTGTGGACATGTCCTTCCATTCTTCTCTTCTTTCAAAAGACAGAAAGAGGAAATGAAGTAAGGAATATAGGTTTATGCTGTGAGTGCTGCACCCGTGTCTCTGAGTTTTTGATAATGAAAGCTCAGCCCCATGGGAATATAGGGCATTTGTAAGGATGAGCCACCAATTCTATAAATGTGCCACCTAAGAAACTGTTTTGTCTGCATGGCTTGCCGGGGGTATATTCATTCAAAACCAAAACAGGCATGGCTAATCCACTCTCCCAGCAACCACGCAGCAGGCTGCAGTGACTATAGGGCCATTGTCCCCTCCATCCAGGCATAAAAATAGAGGCTGAGTATACAAGGAGGTTTTTTTAATGGTTAAAATCACAGCCCATGTAACCAAGACCCACAAGGAATCAAAAGAGGGAATTCTTTGCACTATGTGGAAACAGTGCCTTCTGAGAGAGAAAACTCCTAATATGCCATCAAACCCTAGAATACCTGGAGTGATTTTATTCCTCCATCTAGTAAGTCTATACTTGAGTTCATGTTCAGAGTTAAACAGATCTGTTAAACACTCTTTTTTTTTTTCCTTTTTTTGTCTGCCCCGAGGCACATGGAGTTCCCCAGGCAGGGATCAGATCCAAGCCAAAGTTGCAGCCTATGCCACAGCAGCAGCAATGCTGGATCCCCCAACCCATTGTGCCTCGCTGGAGCTGAAGCCCATGTCCTGGCACTGCAGACACCACCAAGCACTTTGCGCCACAGCAGAAACTCTAGCTCTTTAGTTGTGATTACTTTCAAATGAAGGACTTGTAATTTAACTTTAGGCAATTTTATCAACATACGAGGTAAACACATTTATTTCCTACTAAAACACATTATTTAACTAGAATATATTTTACTGGAGAAAAGATTTCCTGTTCTCTTTGGTAAACATTGCACCTTGCGTGAAATTACTGCCAAGTCAGGAGCTGAAGGCAATCTCTGGCTCCCGGTTCAGGAGCTGGGGAAAGGGGCTCGCTGGTCCTACACAGAATCTAAGACATACACTCTGAAACTATCACAAGCTTGCAAAAGAAATGAAGGAAAACTTCTGATTAGAAGGATGGAGTAAATAGGTAGTTGACAATCATGAGTTAACTCTAAAAGGCAGCTACTTATTTGATCTCCTCTGCAAAGGGAATAAGACAAACTTCTATTTCATGTTACTACATTGTCTGAATTTTAGAAAATATTCCCTGGAATAAAACAAAAACATTTATATATTTCATAACCAGTGGAGTTTTTAGTGCCAGTGCTTTCCTTGTAGAAATGACTTGGGTGAAATGCTCCCTGACTGAGGTAGGTTGTATGTGCTGGATGGAAAAAATACTTTACCTTTCTGAAAATAGTACAAAATACAACATAAGCCTTATGTTAGATTTGATAATTCATCGGTCATGCTATTCTGACCTATTTCTAAGTAACCTAGATTCAGTTATTAGAATTATTACTTCATAGAAAAAATATTATTTTATTTTTAAACAAATAGAATTATGTATATTCATACAATGGATTTAAAATTTTTTGTAATGATGTCTGCCAACGCCATTTTTTAGATGAGTGTTAAGACCAATTACTGTTCTTTTCCACTGAAAATAATTGAAATTCTGCATTTTCCAAGAAAGTAAACAAGCTCTAAAATATCTCACTGGATTTAGGAGTTCCCACTGTGGCTCAATGGGTTAAGAACCCAGTGTTGTCTCTGTGAGGATGCTTGTTTAAGCCCTGGCCTGGCTTAGTGGATTAAGGATCTAAGGTGTTGCCACAAGCTGCTTCAAATGTGACTCAGATCAGGCGTTGCCATGGCTGTGCCATAGGCCTTAGCTGCAGCTCTGATTTGACCCTGGGAACTTCCACATGCCCACAGCTGTGGCCATAAAAAGAAAAAAAAATTTCACTGCCTTTAATGATTATGTAAAATAGGGATTGTACCCTTTCTAAAGCAGTATGTAAAACTATTACATAGATTTAAAACTTTGATATCTTTTAAAACATTACCAATGAATTGCCTTGGTAAAAATTAATAGAAATGGATCTCATATCTGCATGTGGGTTTCATTTGGTAAGATCTCTTTAGAGCTAGATGAGGACAAGATTGCCGACACCACGGAAAGCCCTCCCTACCGTGAGCTGGGAATTGGCACTTCTGCTCTCAGTGGACTCTCCTTTCATCCATGGGAATATGGAGACTCGTCTTACCTTCCTGGGAAACAGGGTGTAAAGGAAGGATTGAGAGCAGGGCAATTGTTCTATAGAAATCACTTGGTGGGCAAATGCAGAGGAAATAGTAAAGAATGTGGAGCCAGATAACCATCTCACTCCTGGTCAGATTCTGTAGCTTTTACATCTATAGCACAGTTACGAGGATTT
Source organism: Phacochoerus africanus (assembly GCF_016906955.1). Lineage (NCBI taxonomy): Eukaryota > Metazoa > Chordata > Mammalia > Artiodactyla > Suidae > Phacochoerus > Phacochoerus africanus. The sequence goes on along the minus strand of NC_062555.1, from coordinate 74,554,471 downwards.
TCTAAAGTGTAAAGCCTTATAAAAATGGGATTAGATGTGTAAGCTATCTTAGTTACAGTAAGGAAAAGATGAACAAGAAGATTAAAGAAAAATATTTTTCTTGCCTCTCATTTTACATGAAGGATGCAACATAGAAGTTTATTAATTCCCTTATTGGGCTTGATTAGGCGCTTTGTGTACTTCCCAAGATCGAAGTCAAGAAACCTGATGAGCAGGTTGCTCTGAGCAAGGCTCTCCAGAAGCGGTATCCAAGTGGACTCTGCTTACCCATGTGCACTGGGCACAGTGTGGAATCATGTGCCCATCTCCTTGGACACAGTAAATCTCCTTGGACAGTCACACACTCTCTCTGCACAACCCCACTTAGACAAGCCCTTCACAGAGCCCCTGCCCCAGCATCCCAGATATTGTCCTTAATTTAAATAGCTAGTGAAGAGAATGAGATTAAAAAATAACTTTTAAATTTCAGGCATGATTTACAAAATTATAAATTAATTTTCTAAATCATCTAAACAATTTATCTCTTGGAAATTTTACTAACTTCTGTAAACTTCCAATGGAAATATAAATTTAGAGCATCTTTCTGCTTTCTCATTAGTATCCTACCAGACCATGGCGTACATTGTAGGTCGACACATGGAGGGGTAGAAATTGTTGAAGTGATAAATACAGGTAGGTAAGAATTTAAAAAGCGGAGTATTGTACAGAATCTCTTTCCTGTGTACTTCACCAAACCCTTTTTAAAAATGTTTTTACTCTTGTCGATTTACATAGTTCTGCCAATTTCTGCTGTACAGCAAAGTGACCCTGTCATACATCCATACACCCTATCTTTCTCATGTTAATCTTTCATCATGTCCCATAACCAGTGATTGGCGTAGTTCCCTATGCTGTACAGCAGGACCTCATGTCTATCAGTTCTAAGTGTAACAGTTTGTATCTAATAACCCAGGACTACCAGTCCATCCCACTCCCTCTCCCCCTCCCCCTTGGCAACCACAAGTCTGTTCTCCTTGTCTGTGACTCTGTTTCTATTCTGCAGATAGGTTCATCTGTGCCATATTTTAGATTCCACATCTAAGTGATATCATATGGTATTTGTCTTTCTCTTTCTGACTTAATTCACTTAGTGTGAGAGCCTCAAGTTCCACCCATGTTGCTGCAAATGGAATTATTTTGTTCTTTTTTATGGCTGAGTGGTATCCTCTTGTGCATATGGACCACATCTTCTTAATCCTTTCATCTGTCAATGGGCATTTGGGTTACTTCCATGTCTTGACTATTGTGAATAGTGCTGCAGTAAACACTAGGGTGCCTGTATGATTTTCAGTAAAAATTTTGTCTGGATATATGCCCAGGAGTGGGATTGCTGGATCCCTTGGTAGTTTTATATTTAATTTTCTGAGGCACCTCTATACTATTTTCCACAGTGGTTGTGCCAGTTTACATTCCCACCAGCAGTGCAGGAGGGTTCCGTGTTCTCCACACCCTCTCCAGGGTTTGTTATTAGTAGACTTACTTATGATGGCCATTCTGACCAGCATGAGGTGGTACTTCACTGTAGTTTTGATGTGCATTTCTCTGATAATTAGCAGGAACTTTGAATATATACTGCCTCCTCTTCTGGCCTGTAATGTAAAGAAATCAGCTGGTAGCCTTATGAGGGGTTCTCTTGTAATGAAGTCATTATTTTTCTCTTGCTGCCTGTAGAATTCTCTCTCTAACCTGGTCGTTTTTATTATAATATGTTTTGATGTGGGCCTGTTTGGGTTCAACTTGTTCGGACCCTCCCTGTGCTTCCTGTGTCTTAACATCTGTTTCCTTTAGATTTGCAAAGTTTTCAGCCATAATTTCTTCAAATATAGTTTCAATCCCCTTTCTTTTTCTTCACCTTCTGGGATCCCTATTATGCATTGATTGGCCTACCTTATATTTTCCCATAGATCCCTTATATTGCTTTCATGTTTTTTCATGTGGTTTTCTGTCCTGATTGAGGCTGCAGGAGAAGCAAAGCTTAAATACTGGGGAGGATGAGAGGAGGAGGGGTGGGACCACTATTTTATCTTCCGAGTCACTTATTCGTTCCTCTGCATTATTTATTCTGCTCTTCAATGCCTTTAACTCAGCTTGTGACTCTGCAAATGAATTTTCTAACTTTTATTTGCTCCTCTATATATTTTCTGTTTCCTTTCTAATTAAATTCATATCTGCTCTTAATTCCTTCATATTTGCTCCTAATTTCTTCAGAATTCTCACTCTCTCCTTTCTAAACTCAGTGTCTGTTGGACTACAGAGGTCTGTTTCATTGTTCGCTCCTTCAGAGGAATTCTCCTGTTCTTTTAACTGGGAATCGTTCCTGAGCATCTTCATTTTTGCTTATATTTTTCTTATTCTGTGAGTTTAGGGAAGACAACTACTGTAGTCTCAGAGAGCTATTTATACGTGAGAGTGCCCTTGGGGAGTTTGTGAGGGCTTATTTTTTTTTTTTGGTCGTGGGTGCTGCTTTTGCTGTGGATGCTTGCTGTCTCTTTCCTCAGTGCGTGCAGGCTCTTATCCCCGTAATACAGGGTGTATTGATGTAAGGCCCAGGCTTGGTCCCTGGAAGATGGGGGCAATGGCAGGGCCAGTAGCCAGTGCCTGGTTGCTAGGCTCTTGACAGTGGTGAGGACCCGCAAGGAAGTGGCACAAGCTGCTCATGGTAGCAGGGCCCTGGAAAGTGGGAGTGACCCTCAGAAGGTTTAGGCACGCCCCAAGACCTTGGCATCGGCAAGAGCAGAGTGTGTGCATTCCCAGGGGAGTGAGAGCAGCAAGTGGCACTCAGTGGCAGTGCCCTCCTCTGCACTAATCCCAGAGGTGACTGGGGCCATAGGTGGTGCATGTTCACAGACCTCTAGTGGTGGCAGGCCATGCTCACTTCTGGAGTCTGAGGTGCCTGCCACCCATAGCTCATGCACGAAGCACCCCATTGCCCACAGTCTGTGAAGAGGTGCCCCAGTGCCCAAGAGCCAGCTGTGCAAGAGAAAGACATTCCTACGGTGGTCCTGCCCCTCCTCTTCTCACCTCCCCAGTCATCAAGCCTTTCTTCCCCTGCAGGCCCAAGCCTCCACCTACGCTCCCTCAACTGTGGTGCACTGCCGGGGCCAGCTCAGCAGGATGGAGCTGGAGAACGGGTGCTGTGGAACTTAAGGAAAAATAGTTAACATAAAACAAGACACAGAGACATTTATCTTAAGTAAAGGTGGGAGCCAGGGAACTCAAGGTCTCCGGGACCAAGAGCGGCGCTGCCTCAAGAAACCATACTGCTTTTATTGTGAGATCAAGTGAGGAGTGGCTATGGGTGGATGATACAGGGTTTGTTTACTATATATAAGTTCTTTTACTATTTAAAAAGCCACTTAGGTGGTAAAGGGTTAAGCTCTTACTGTGACCTCTAGGCACAAAACAGTTCTTAAGCTTAAGTCATTTATGCCTTTAGGTCTTTGTTCTTAAGCTTAAGTCATTTACCAGCACTGTGACTGTTTTTCCAAGCAGGAAGATGGGATAAAGTAAGACAAGAAGATGGGATAAAGTAAAGAAGGACAAGATGGAGTTTTCAAGGAAACATGTCTTGCAACAGCGCACGACGCCCTAGCCCCTCCGGGTGTCTCCGCACAGCCAACCTTAATCCTCTCCCCAGAATTGACCTCTGAAGCCTCAGAGTAAGTGCTCAGCCCCAGCTTGCGTGTCTCAGGCTGCGATGTCTGAGGGTGGTGGTCCTGACGTCTGTGCAGCTCTCTTTCTGCTTGGCCCTCATCTGCCCACTGCCGCACTTTTCCCTGAGGCTTTGAGTTTCCCCTCCAGGACCGTGGCCTCTCAGGAGGTATGTTCCTTTCCCTCCCGGGAGTGCTGGTCCCATCCTGATTCCTTTTTTTTTTTAATCTCTTTTCTCTCTCTTTTTCTTTTTTCCCCCTTTTGTTCTACCCCATTACATGGAGAGTTTCTTGCCCTTTCTGGACATTTCAGTAGATGTTCCATGCCAGTCATTCTATATGTAGATGGTTTCTTGCGATGTTTTGTGGGAGAAGGTGGGTGCCATGTCTTACTCCTCTGCCATCTTGATCCCCTCCCAAGCACTTTTACTTATGAAACATATCTGCTTAACATACAATTATAATAAGTCCTGTTTCGTATCTACCAAAAACCACTTTTCCAGAGGGTTCCTGTTGTGATTCAGCAGTAAAGAACCTGACTAGTATCCATGAGGATGCAGGTTCAATCCCTCACCCCACTCAGTGGGTTAAGGATCTGGCATTGCTGTGAGCTGTGGTGTAGGTCACAGACGTGGCTCAGATCCCGAGTTGATGTGGCTGTGGTGTAGGCCAGCAGCTCCAGCTTCAATTCAACTCCTAGCCTAGGAACTTCCATTATGCCACAGGTGCAGCCCTAAAAAGAAGAAAAAAGTGGAGCAGAAATAAAGGCTGTCTTAAAAAAAAATTGAGGGTTTTTTTTCTTTTTTTTTTTTTGGCCAGTAAACCTGCTTTGCAAGAAATGTTAAAAGAAGTTTTCTTAAAAAAAAAAAAAAAAGTTTCAGAGTTCCCATTGTGGTTAATGAACCCAACTAGTATCCACGAGGATGCGGATTTGATCCTTGGCCTCGCTCAGTGGGTTAAGGATCCAGAGTTGCCGTGAGCTGTCGTGTAGGTCACAGAGGTGGCTCAGATCCCACCTTGCTGTGGCTGTGGTGCAGCCAGGAGCTGTAGCTCAGATTCAGCCCCTAGCCTGGGAACCTCCATTTGCTGTGGGTGTGGCCCAAAAAAAGACAAAAAAAAGTTTCTTTACAGAGAAAGAAAATGATAAAATCATTAAACCAGATCTACATAAAGAAGAGCAGCAAAGAAGGAATAAAAGAAAATAAAAATAAAACTTTTATTTTTCTTATTCTCAATTGATCAAACAGGTAACAGTTCATAGTAATGGTAACAATAAATTTGACTATGCTTAGGTGTTGACCATATATACGTGTAGGTGTATAGATATGCTTATATATGCTTATAGATAAGTGAAATGAATCACAGCAATGATAAAGCAATAGGAGAGAGGAATTAGGACTATTTGTCAAGATACTCACACTACCTGTGAAGTAGTATCGGTTATTTAAAAGCAGAGTTGGATTAGTTATAAATGCATATCGTAAACTTTAAGGCAACCACAGTAAAAAGTAAAAAAAGCCCTTGGAAAACTATGTAAACTCAAATCTGAACCAAATTCTTTTGCATGAACATGGGACTTGCTACATTATCACATACAAAGATGACTGTGATTTTATAAAAGTAGAAATAATAAAAATATTTCCATTCAAATTATAATTTAAAACCCTGTCACCCAGGCTAAATGCTTAATGCTTTGATAAAGGAGTTACTTTTAAAAGAACCTAGTAGTTATAACTCTCATACCTAACAGTAAATTTGTTTGTTTTTTTTTGTCTTTTTTGTCTTTTTTTGTTGTTGTTGTTGTTGTTGTTGCTATTTCTTGGGCCGCTCCCGTGGCATATGGAGGTTCCCAGGCTAGGGGTTGAATTGGAGCTGTAGCCACAGGCCTATGCCAGAGCCACAGCAACGCGGGATCCGAGCCACGTCTGCAACCTACACCACAGCTCACGGCAACGCCGGATCGTTAACCCACTGAGCAAGGGCAGGGACCGAACCCGCAACCTCATGGTTCCTAGTCGGATTCGTTAACCACTGCGCCACGACGGGAACTCCTCTAACAGTAAATTTGGAAGTTCTTCTCTGTACTTGTCATCATCCACCTCACTAATCTTGCCAGAGCATAATCTGAGCATTCTAGACTTCCTGAAGGAAATGATAAAGGAAGTAGCCAAGGTGGGCCCAATTCTGAACTCTCTGACCCTAAGCAATAGATAATTAAAGGAAGTTTTTTTCACTTGGGGTGACTCATTTGAATACGGTATTTGGGTTTCTTTTTCCATGTTTGTTTGATAGTTGTTTTATTTTGCTTTGTTGTTTGTTTGTTTTTGCTTTTTAGTGCTGTGCCTGTGGCTTATAGAAGTTCCCAGGCTGGGGGTTGAATTGGAGCTGCAGCTGCCGGCCTATACCACAGCCACAGCAAAGTGGGATCTGAGCCACATCTGTGACCCACACCACAGCTCATGGCACCAACAGATCCTTAACCCACTGAGTGAGGCCAGGTATTGAGCCTGCTTCCTCACCAGTACTAGTCAGGTTGGTGACCTGCTCAGCCATAAGGGAAACTCTTATACTTTTTCACATATCTAAAATCCTTTGTTTAGTGAATTGCATCTTTTATTTCAAATGTTTAATTTTTTTATTCTGATGGAATAGAAATTTTAATAAAAAGCAGAGAGATTTCGTATGTGTGATATCATAGGTAAATTATTTTAAAAAATGTGTTTCTAACTGAGGAGCACATTTGAAATATCAGGAATAGCCTAGACTTCAGACTCTCTCAGGAGGTAATTCTGGATGCAAGTCTGAGTTCAGTCACTTGCCATCTCTGAGCTTTGGAAAGACACTTTATTTTTCTAAGTCTTAGCTTCCTCATGAGTAAAATGTCAGTAATAAAGTTAGCCATTGTTAAGTATGAAACAAGCTAGGGCAGTGAAAGATAATTCACTCTCCACTACCCAGAGCTCAGGATATTTTAGGTTTTTGAATAAAGGTCTTTTTGGACAGAGATTTAACAACCAAAGTTATATGTGTAGAAGAAATGAACTTTTTAGTTCCTCATGATCATACAGAAAGTTGCTTAACTTTATATCTGTGTGAGCTCAGTATCACTGCATTTCAATGTGGAATATTGAACTGACTTCTGGAAACTGAGTTGGAGGCAAAATGCACATGAAATACCATGGGCATTTCTCCTAACTGGACTCCAATAATTCTATGATTGCCATTTTCCTAAAGAACACACTTAAATCTGGCTTAATTTTACTTTTCAAAAATCCCATGCAGGGAATCTGAAGATCACTGCTATCAGGTTAAACAATATGAAAGTGTCAGCATTCAGTTCCTTTGACCTAGAAAAATATTTTGTTTTCAGAATTTTTTATAATTGCAAAAATGAATATAGTATTAAGAAAATAAAATATAAAAAAGAAAAAGTAAACCACATGCAATTTTATTTGCCAGATATTAATATATTTAGTCATTTATATTACCTTCTTTTTTCTATTAATATGTGTGTTTATGTGGTTGTAATCATTATCTCCAATGATTATCATAGTTTTCACCTAACACAGAAACATAATTATCAACAATTTCTTCAATGGTTACATAAATCATATCTATGAATAAATCACAATTTATTTAGCCATGCTGCTTATGTGTGTATGTGAGAGAGAGAGACAGAGACAGAGAGAACTTGCTGACATAATATGCTATTTACACAAAAGATTCCAAAATGTGTTCAACACATAACAACGAAGCAACTCTACTAGAAACTCTAGCTTAAATTTTAACTAGAAATAAATACATATCCATTCAAAACAGAGAGCCACTGTTTATTTCCGTTATAGATTTACCTAGAATGGAGGCATACACTAGAACATTTTTATAATTAGCATTAAGTACATTAGCAACATATAAGAAAGTCTATACTTACCCCTAGATCTTGTTCTAATATGTAGATTCCCTTGGTTTCTCTTTCAGCAACTTTCCTTTGAAAAATACAATGACTAATTTTTAAAAAATGTGCTGAGTTTCACTTTTACTTTCTTCGCCCATACTCTAGAGGAGTTTTCAAAATAGCAATAAGAGAAATGAGAAAAAATAAGAAAGGACAATTCACCCCTTAACGTCATGTGTGTGAAAGCTAACACAAGGCTTCACCAGAGGCAGAAACACTCTCAACTTCAGGAGGTAGCCTACGGGCCAGACTCAGGTCAGAAACAGAAAGAAATGCACTGCTTTTGAATGCAGCTGTCGAGGAAGCAGAACTTCCTGTGTTTTAAATTCTGTGTCTGCAGTTAAATAAAAAGAAAAAAAAGGAAGTACGTAGTGCTCTCTGCAGATTTTCTCCAACTTTAGCTAAATACTACATAAAAGCAAAAGAGCCCATCAAACTGCAGATATAGAGGAAATAACCAAATCACTCAGAAAACATTTTTGGGCTGTAATAACTTGTTTGTCTTTTTAGGGCCGCCCCCGCAGCATATGGAAATTCCCAGGCTAGGGGTGGCCTATGCCAGAGCCCAGCAACATGGGATCCACGCCATGCCTGAGAACTACACCACAGCTCATGGCAACCCTGGATCCTTAACCCACTGAGCAAGGCCAGGGACTGAACCTGCATCTGCATGGATACTGGTCAGGGTTTGTTACCACTGAGCTTCCACAGAACTCCTTGACTGTGATAACCCTTAAGAAAATATAATTTAGCACTATAATTATTTACTTTTCGTGTTCCCTTAGATTTTTAATTCTTACACATATCCCCTGAGCAGTCTAAAACACCTTATACATTTTTCCTTAGCTCTTTAAGGGATTCATCACTAGGCAATACAGTCAGAGAGTTTCCTTCGAATGTTAAAGAGACGGTAAGAGCACAGAGGATATTTTATGTTTCACTATTGCTAAAAACAATTTCTCATGATCTATTTATTTAGAATTGTAATCTCTAGTGTTCTGGTCCTCTAAGGCTTTAAACTATCTTCATCAACTCTGTTGGTATTACGAACCTGAAACACATAAAAATAACATCACTTTTAATTTTATATCGATTACCCAAATCTGAGAGAAAGCTTCTCCTAATATTAAAAATGAAGGACAAGATACAAGATAAAAAAACAGAACAAGATATGATCCCAAAGTTAATGATTAAAAAATACCCTGACATCTTTTATTTTTAATTAATTAATTGATTAATTGAAGTGTGGTTAATTTACAATGTTGTGTTATTTTCTGGTGTACAACAGACTAATTCAGATACTCTTTTCCATTATAGTTATTACAAAACATAGAATATAGTTCCCTGTTCCACACCGTAAGAACTTCTTGTTTGTTTGTTTATTATTTTTTCCTTTCTAGGGCCACACCTGCAGCATATAGAAGTTTCTGGGCTAGAGGTCAAATCAGAACTGCAACTGCCAGCCTACACCACAACCACAGCAATGCTGGATCCGAGCCACGTCTGTGACCTATGCTGCAGCTTGCAGCAATGCCAGAGCCTTAACCCACTGAGCATGAACCTGCCTCCTCATGGATATAAGTAAGATTCTTAACCAGCTGAGCCACAATGGAAACTCCTGCTCATCTATTTTATACATAGTAGATTGCATGTGCCAATCCCAAATTCCTAATTTATCCCTCCCCCTAAACACACGCATTTTTCCCTTTAGTAATCATAAGCTTGTTTTCTATGTCTGTGATCTGTTTCTCTTTTGTAAACTAGTTCATTTGTGTCATATTTTCGATTCCACATGTAGGTGATATAATAACATGGTATTTGTCTTTCTCTGTCTGACTTCTTTCACTTAGTATGATAATCCCTAGGTCCATCCATATTGCTTCAACAGGCATTATTTCATTCATTTTTATGGCTGGGCAGTATCCCACTTTATAGTCTTTATCCATTTATCTGTTGAAATTCAGGTTGCTTTCTTGCCTTGGCTATTATAAACAGTGCTGCCGTGATGCTGCGAATGGTGCGTGGATCTTTTCCAATTAGAGGAATTAGCGTTTTCTCTGGATATGTACCCAGGAGTGGGATTGTTGTCTCATAGGGCAACACTATTCTTGTTTTTTAAGGAACCTGTGTACTAGTGGTTGTACCGATTTGAATTACCAGCAATTGTATAAGAGGGTTCCTTTTCTCCACACCCTCTTCAGCATTTATTATTTATAGACTATTTAATGATGGCTATTCTGACTGGCATGAAGTGATTCCTTATTTTAGTTTTGATTTGCATTTCTCTATTTTTTTTTTTTTTTTTTGTCTTTTTGCCATTTCTTGGGCCGCTCCCGCGGCATATGGAGGTTCCCAGGCTAGGGGTCGAATTGGAGCGGTAGCCACCCGCCTACGCCAGAGCCACAGCAACGCGGGATCCGAGCCGCGTCTGCAACCTACACCACAGCTCACGGCAATGCCGGAGCCTTAACCCACTGAGCGAGGGCAGGGAACCTCATGGTTCCACTGCGCCAAGACGGGAACTCCCGGCATTTCTCTAAAAATTAGTGATGTTGAGCATCTTTACATATGCCTATAGGTCATCCGCATGTCTTCTTGGGAGACATGTCTATTTAGATCTTCTTTCCATTTTTTGAATGGATCGTTTGGGTTTTTGTTATTGAGTTGTATGGGATGTTTATGTTTTTTTGGAAATTAAGTCTTTATCAGTCACATTGTTGGGAAATACCTTCTCCCAGTCCATAGGTTTTCTTGTCATTTTGTTTATGGTCTCCTTTGCTGTGCAAAAGCTGATACGTTTGATTAGCTTCACTCTGTTTATTTTGCTTCTACTTCTCTTGCCTTGGGAGACTGACCTAAGAAGACATTGCTACAACTTATGTCAGAGAATGTCCTGCCTATGTTCTCTTCTGGGAGTTTTATGGTGTCATGTCTTATACTTAAATCATCAAGCCACTCTGAGTTTGTTTTTTGTATGGTATGAGGGGTGTTCTACCCTCATTGACTCACATGTGACCGTCCAGCTTTCCCAACACCACTTGCTGACTGTCTTTTCTCCATTGTATACTCTTGCCTCCTCTGTTGAAGATTAATTTACTATAGGTGTGTGAGTTTATTTCTGGGCTCTCTATTCTGTTCCTTTGATCCATATGTCTATTTTTGTGCCAACACCACACTATTTTATCATAGCTTTGTAGTGTTATCTGAAGTCTGGGAAGGGTATAACTCCTGCTTTGTTCTTTTTCCTCAGGATTAATTTGTCAGTTCTGGGTCTTTTATTGTTCCATATAAATGTTAGTATTATTCCAGTTCTGTGAAAAGTGTCGTGGGTGGTTTGCTAGAGCTCACATTAAATCTGTAGATTGCTTTGGGGAGCACGGCTATTAACAACATTAATTCTTCCAGTCCAAGACCCTGGGATATCTCTCCATTTCTTTGAACCATCTTAGTTTCGTTTATCAATGTTTTATGTTTCTCAGCATATAAGTCCTTCACGTTCTTGGTAAGATTTATTCCTAAGTATTTTATTTTATTTTTGGATGCAGTTTTAAAAGGGATTTTTTTTTTTACTTTATCTTCGTGATATGTAACTGTTAATGTAAAGAAATACAACAGATTTCTGTATGTCAATCTTATATTCTGCTACCTTGTCAAATTTATTTATCAGTGCTAGTAGTTTGGGGTTTTTTGTTTTGCTTTGTTTTGTTTTATTTTTTGGCTTTGCCTATGGCCCACAGAAGCTCCAGAGCCAGAGATTGAACCCAAACTACAGCAGTAACCTGAGCCACAGCAATGACACCACCATGTCCTCAACCTCTAGGCCACCAGGGAACTCCAGTGCTAGTAGTTTTTGTGTGGAATCTTTAGGGTTTTCTATATAGATTATCATGTCATCTGCATATGATGATAATTTTACATCTTCCCTTCCAATTTGGATACCTTTTCTTTTTCTTGTCTGATTGCTATGGCTAGGACTTCCAATACTGTGTTGAGTAAATCTGATGTTTTCTTAAATATGAATTTTTGTGGGCAGGGACATAACTATCTAATCATATGAAGCTTAAGGCAGAGAATTTTTAAAAAAATCTTAAATACTATACACTGCAATACTAGGTTTTAAAGAAACTCAGAATATTTCCCAAAAGGTTCTCATTTATGAAAAGAATTTCATAAAATATAGCATTGAAAAAGGCCTTCTGTTCATAGTTCCATGTGCTCAGACTTGTTCATCTGCCATCGCTGGGAATGCAGACCGCAGTAACAGTGGGTAAGTGCAGGTGTCTCCTATTTAATGTAAACTCACTACATGAAGTTCTTCATAAGATGATCATGTGGAATGCGACTAAATTTTATCCTCACTGAAAAGTGTAAGATGTTGAAAATGTATCTCTGACAAGAGGTTGGAGAATGTATATAAATGTAGATGTGCATTTACCGTAGTTTTCTATGTTTAGATGAAGACGAGGGAGAGATGCTTCTACCTGGATCCAGTAGGTCTAATGGGATCTGTTCAGAGGCCAGGAATCATTTAACACCCATCCCCCCCCCCAAAAAAAACCCAGAAGGGTAAAAAAGGAAGAAGCAAAACCAGGAGTAAAGAGAATAAGGGTGCACAAAGAGAAAGAATATCTGATAAACAAGATTTCACAAGGATCCTTAGAACAGCAGAGACAACAGGACCTCCAGGAACAGGTGTGAGAGTAGCACTGGAGACTGTAGAACTTAAGTGCCAGTGGGAGTCTTAAAGGGCAGTGAACAAACCTCCTTTATTTACAAAGGAGAAAATCAATGCCTGGAGAGGTTACTGTGACAACTGCCCACATATATTTACATTCATTTTTATTAGCTTCGATTGTCCAATAGTTATGTTTTTTTTGGCTTTTTATGTAAATGTTGGGATGTGAGCTATGGATAGATTGCAGCCACAAAATCTCTCTATACATTAACTACAGAAACCAATGAAAAAAAGATTCTATATAAAATAGTTTTATAGTTAGTGTTCTGAAAAGCATATATTCTTTCAAGTAGGGGATATACAATGTTGTTCCATAAATGGGGAAGAACCAGTCTCCTAAGTTAATATTCCTAGTAATTATTTCCTAATAATGAAAAAATATTTTTAAAAACAAAGATATCTGTAACCCAAAGAAATACTCATTGTTAACATTTTCTTCCACAGTATTTTCTTTTAATATTAAAAAAATTGAAATTGTGTGCACATGTGATTTTATATCTCTTTCCAAATTTACAGCTTCTAATGCTGGATTTTTATCTTATTTCAACTTTATTGATTTTACAAAAAACATTGGATGACTCTCAGTCATTAATTCATCAAATAGTTTTGAGTGCCAAATATTTTTTGAGTGAGTTCCAAATATCTGGAAAAAGTGCCTAATCCTGAGCAGTTACAAACTCACTACCAACTTCCGGCCCCTCTCTCCCCGCAGTCTCGTTCCAGTCCCCAAACTGGGTGGTGAGGTCCAGGTCTCCTATGCCAGGCCTATTTCCAAAAATGTTAAAAAGGAGAAAAAGTGATTTGGATAATTGTATTGCCGTTCTTTTGTCTTGCCGCAGGTTAATGTTTCTTTTGGGGGTGTCAGCCACTTGATATTGACTTTCCTTCCATCTAAATTCTTGCCGTGACAATCCTAATGCTGTTCGAGGTGCACAGACGCCTCAGGCTAACTAGGGATCTTGCGCATGGAAGTACAAAGGAGGAAGGTGTATTAATATGCTTCAAAAACGTCACTCCTGTACGTACATGTACATGTCTTCTGTTTCTCTCTCTCTCTCTCTCTCACACACACTTCACTCATGCATAAATGGCCAGAATGAACATGTCTCCATTCCTCCCGGGGCTTGGGAGAACTGCATTTAGAAGATCCTTTACCCCACAGCGCTGAGCAATTATTCTAAGTATAACATGATCTATTAACACGTAATTTTGATTAATGCACATTAAGAACTACAATACTTGAGTGACAGGACCACTGGTTATGTTATTTAAAAGCCATACACGGGGTTCCTGGCATGGCTCAGCAGCTAAGGAACCCCACTAGTATCCATGAAGACGTGGGTTTGATCCCTGGCCTTGCTCAGTGGGTTAAAGATCTGGCATTGCCATGAGGTGTGATATAGGTCGCAGACTCGGCTCGGATCTGGCATTACTATGGCTGTGGCTGTGGCTGTGGCCAGCAGCTATAGCTCCGATTCAACCCCTAGCCTGGGAACCTCCATATACCACAGTCACAGCCCTGGAAAAAAAAAAAAAGCAAAACACTAGTACCTTGATAGTACCCTCTCAAATGCAATAGGATCACCAATTTTATCTGTGCCATTTTCCCATTAAACCCATATTTATTGGGTGTCTAGGTATGCTATAGAGAACAAATTCTCTTGTTAGCCCATAAACACTGAGGTAAATATACCATTACAAACAATTCTGTCTTATGGAGGAAAATTGCACCAACTTAGATTGGGGGTTCAGGAGGATCTTTTTGGAAAAAGTGACCAGTGAACAGACACCTGGAGAAGGATTATTCCCAGGAAGACAGAGGAAGGATGTTCCAGAAAGAGGAGACAAAGATCAGTGAGGCAGGAATGAAATGTGGAATCAAGTTAAAATTAGGAAGCAGGTAGGGGCCAGACAAAGCTGGCCTTTGTGAGCCAAAGAACAGGGTTTGATATTATTCAAGACTCAGCAGAAAATCATCGAAGGTTTTTAAGTTGGAAGAACAATTGGTGCATATATTCTTGTTTGTCTTTCAGCTAATATGTTTAGGATAGATTTCCAAATGTGGATGTCTGGACTTAACGATGTAAACATTTTTAAGGCTCTCCTATTTCAAGGGCATTCATACCAATTCAGTGTCCTATCAGTAGTGTATGAAAGTGTCCACTTCGCTAACCTCGGTGGCATTATCCCTGAATAATTCTGCCATTGAAGAAAAGCAGTGTTATTTTGGCATTTTATTACTAGCAAATTTGAACATTTGTCAATATATATATATATATTTTTTTGTCTTTTTGCTATTTCTTGGGCCGCTCCCGTGGCATATGGAGGTTCCCAGGCTAGGGGCTGAATCAGAGCTGTAGCCACCAGCCTACACCAGAGCCACAGCAACGCGTGATCCGAGCCACGTCTGCAACCTACACCACGGCTCACGGCAATGACGGATCGTTAACCCACTGAGCAAGGGCAGGGACCGAACCCGCAACCTCATGGTTCCTAGTCGGATTCGTTAACCACTGCACCACGACGGGAACTCCCATTTGTCAATATTTATTAATAGTTTATATTTCTTCTTTTGTAAATCATCCATGACCTTGTTCTTTTTTTTTTTTTTTTGGTATTGTGTGTGGTGTTTATCTTACTGATGTGACATAGCTTTTTATATTTAAAGACTATTACTCTCGTTCTTATTTCCTACATATACATATTTTTCCTCCCGTTTGTTTGCCTTTTAGTTTTACTTGTAGTCTTCCCCACCTTACGAGAGTAATTTGTTTGTTATTGCAAAACCATTCGTGTAAGTTGAAAATGCAGTTACTATTAGTTTAAATTAGAAAAAGGGATATATATTCCTGAGTTCCCGTAAATGAAAAGCACAAGGTCTCATTGAAATTTTTTTATTCCCATTTTATTTCACAAGTTTACATTACTTATTACAACACAACATAATTTCTATTCACTTATTTCTGTATAATGTGCTGCATTCCTGATGGTTTTTCACTTAAAGTTTCACTTAAAATTATGTTCTTAAACAAAATATACATACAATACTCAATGTTTATGTAATTCACCCTTTAACGCAAAGCAGAAACATAAAACATGTTATTTAAAAGCAAAACTAAAGGTAAAGGCAAAATAAAGAAATTAAATCAATGCCTTTCAGGAGCACATGCACAAGCTTACTGCTACATACTTGCAACCCAGGAACACTGAGATGTAAACTTAGCAGGAGACTCCCAACTCTACAGAGCTGTGAAGTCTCCCTCTCTAAGCCGGTGCTAAAAACATATGAATTGGTCCTCATTATGAAAAGAAAGTGGGGGAAAGGGTATTAAAAAGAAACTCCTTATAAAAGTTGTAACCCTAATGGGCATATTTTAAAATACGTCTACATTTGTTTTTTACATATGGGATTCAAACACTTTTATACAGTCAAATTTATCACTTTCCTTTTCTGATAAAATCATTGCTTTAGAGCTTAGGATAGTTTTCTCCACACTCATCTTACAAATATCCACCTATATTTTCTTCTACCTTTAGAAAAATGATTTTCAGTTGCTACAATGTATTATTTAAGTGATTTGGATTATTTTAAACTGTGGGGTATAAATTAAGGATATGATTTGATTAATTTCTTTTAAAGAGACAAAAATTCCACATTAATTTGTTGAATAACACATGACTTCTCTATGTACATAATATTTCTTAAAGCAGAATCTGGAAAAATGATAGCCTGATCCAGTCCAACATTACCAATGGTGAGAGTCAGCTGGGGGTAGGGAAGGGTCAGAAGTGCTGGGTGGGGTCCTTCTTGGGGTGGTGCTAGGTCTCTGAAACAAGAGCCAAGGGAAGTAAACCATCCCTCAGAGCCCACTACTCTTCCCTTTCCCTCTTTCCCTCCACGCCTCAGTTCCTTGCTCTCTCTTTGCATGTTGGTGGATAAATTCATGGTGTAACCTAGGATGTATGGCAAGAAGTGCTTGGTCTTCTGGGCTTCCTCCCAACTCCCAATCCCAAACCAGGAGCCCCAAGACCACTTCCCTTGCCTATTATTCACTCGGCTGAGGGGAAAATGAGGTAAACAAAACTGTTTTGAAGGGGAAATAGAGCCAAAGGTTAAATTGTAGGCAAAACCAAGGTAGAAAGAGAAATAAAATCTGGGTACAGAAATTAAAATGGTGCCTAAAAAAATTTAGAGAAAAATGTGGAGTTACACAGTGACTTCTTTCCTAAAATGTCTTCCTTGAGTGGCCTCAGGGAAACACATGCTGATGTCTATTTTATAGATGTCTTTTAAACAAGATGATTTACTTAAAGCTATTCATTGGTTAGAATTCCCGGTCCAGCATTCAAACCAGGCATGGCTCGATTTTTTTCTGACATTTTTTAAAACCCGTCTGCCAGTGTTTAAAGGCATGTATTTATCCATACAGTTAAAATGAGTTAAACTGATTTTGTGATGCTCCTTGAGGTAACCAAACCCCCTCTGGGTGTATGAGGACCAGGGCTCTGAAAGACTGCTTTCTCCGCTGGTGTGCGTCATGGAGCTCCTGTTCAAGTACGACCCATTTCTAAAGTCTTAGTCTTACAGCCCAGCCATGAAAGATTGATGAATCGGATTTAAATCCCCACATTTCTTGGACAAGTGTCTTTCAGTGATTTTCAGGTATATACCTGTCCAAATGGAGTCAGGGTAAGAAATTTTGGCGGAGAGGTGTTTCTTCCAAACTCCTCCTGGAGAAAGGTCATTAGGGAAAATGCGTGAAATCTATAAAATATGCTTCTCTCTGAGCCTGTCTTATTTCACATATTGGGATCTTCTCTGGTTAGATCCACAATCACAAACTAAAAAAGACAACCTCCTTCTCCTTAAACAAATTGGTGGTGTTTTTGCCAAAGTGATAATGGGTGGTCCCGTTCTTGTGGAAGGCGTAAGTGTAGGATGCAGCATATTCCCGCAATTCGTTTTCATGACAGAATTAAAAGGGTATGAACACCATTTTACCGATCTTGCCCATTAAAAAGCTAACGCTTCTCCAAGACTTTGCCATTCCGACGGCGACTCCAGGCAGGCACCACGCACACGAAATCAGGCGTCGGCCGGGCAGCGCCCGCAGCTGCGGGTCCGAGCTGACGATGCTGCGGGCGCCGGATCTTTGTGCGCTCCGCTCCCGGCTCCCGCGTGCCCGCACGTACGTAGCCTTCACGTGTGTGTGGATATGAAGTGCATGTGTGGATCTGTACGAATATGCTCCAATTTGGGGAGAGGCGCGGAGCACAGGACGGAGGGAAGGTGGGTGTGGGCGTGCGCGGCGGGCCGGGCCGGGAGGGAGCCCGCGCCGAGCCCGAGCCCGAGCCCGCTGCGCGGCCCGCCGGCCCGCCACACAATAAAGCCCGGGGGCGGCGGCGGCGGCGGCGGCGAGGAGGCCGGGCCGGCGAGCGGCCGCCCCGCTCGACCCGCCATGTGAGCGGCGCCGCGGCCTGGCAGGTCGCAAACTTTCCCCGCGGCGGCGGCGGCGCCCCAACTCCGCGCCCGGCCCCGGCCCGCCGCTCGGCGAGGCGACACCGTAAGTGCGGCGGCGGGGCCTCCGCGCTTCCCTCGCCGGGCGCTCGCGACTTTCTGCGGCGAAGGCTGTCAACATGGCGCCCCCGAGGCGCCGCGCCGGGGCGGGCGGCGGGGAGGAGGCCCGGGCCGCGGGGCCGGAGGCGGGGAGGCCGGGCCGCGGAGCCGGAGGCGGCGGGGAGGCCGGGCCGCGGAGCCTGGGGGCGGCGGGGAGGCCGGGCGCGCGGAGGCGGGAAGGCCGGGAGACGGCGCCCCCCCCCGCACCCGCCGGCCCAGGCTCGGAGGAGGCGGCCGCGGCGGGAAGGAGGCGGCGCGGGCGGCGGGCCGGGCGCGGAGGGGGAGGGCCGGGCGCGGCGGCGGCGGCGGCGGCGAGGACCGGAGCATAATGGTGGGAGAAGCTCGGCCGCGGCGGCGGGGCGGGGGCGCGGGCAGGGGCGTCCGAGGCGGGGGCGCGGCGGCTTTGTGGAGTCCGGGCCCGGCTGCTGCCTCTCGGGCCGCGGGCGTGACCGCCGCTCGCCCTCCGCGGGCAGCGCGGAGTGGACGGTGGAGCTTTGTCTGCGATGGGCCGGGGCCTGCGGGGCTGCGGGGGTCTCCTGCGCCCTCGCTCTTGGCCGCCCGGCGGGGGAGGCCCCGCAGGAGGCGGAGGCCCTTCGGGAGGAGAACTGCGCGGGGCCTGCTCGGCCGCGAAGCCGGGGAGTCGCGTGAGCTCCGGCCGCCGGGCTGGCCCTCCCCGCGCGGCCAGGCCTTCGGGCCCGGAGTCAGGGTCGGGGTCCGCCGGGACGCGGCCCTGTGAGTGTGGGGGCGGGGAGGCGCCTGCCGTGGCGGCTCGTTGTTCGGAGCGGTGGCCGCGGCTGGGCAGTGTGGTCCCCAAGGGCCCAGGCCAGACTCGGTCCCCGTGGCTGGGAACGGACAGTAGCGAGGCCTCTGCCTCCTCAGCAGTTCCTCCTGGGACCCCGCAGGACCGCCTGCGTGTCCGGCGTCCGGAGGGGAGCAGTTAAGCTGGGGCCCAGCAGGCGGGCTTGGGACCCTGACTTCCCAGTGGACTGCCCTCTTACGCCTTTCTGACCCAGCTGTGCAGGCGCTCGTGGTGTGTCCGTGGTGCCCCGTGTTAGGTACAGTGGGGGCGTGATACCCGGTGTGTCCGTAGGGCTCCCTGTTACATGCCCTGTGGGCACGGTGCCTGGTGTGCGCCCCGTGTTAGGTGCTATGTGTCCGTGGTGCGCAGTGCGCACCTGGTGTGTGGCCTGGGGATGATACCTCGTGTGCCGGTGGTGCCGAATGTGTGCCTGGTATAGGGGTATGATACCTGCTGTTGGCATGGTGCCTAGTGTCACGAATACTCTGTGCACCTTACGTGCTTGTCTAAAGTGCCTGAAGGTTGAAGGGGCCCCCTTGGGTCAGATTTTTAGAAATCCGTAGCGCTCCCCCAGCTTTAGGTCCTGACTCCTCTAGTCTGTCTCACCCAGGTATTGTGTATCCTACAGAAAGCCGTGTCATGTGGAGGCAAGAGACTGCTTAAAAATAATTTAGTCTGTTTAAAGGCAGGAAGTAAAATGTTTACCTGTTTTAAGTCGAGAAATGTAGTAGCTGGAGCTCAGTAACTGTGTGATATATAACCTTTTCAGGTTTTTGGGTCATTGATTCTAATTAATGGTTTGAAGTTATCAGGGAGATAGTCTTGGTTGTACTTCAAAAGTTAGAGTGCTTTCCGGTAAGCAGGGTCACATGAATTCTAATTTGTGTAAGCAGGAGATAAAATGTGAATTTTGCACAGGCAGGTTATTTTCCTTGTCTTTGGCATTGATTACTGTTTTTATTTTGGTGAACTCTTTACAAGCGGGCCAGGTTAGAGAATCAAAGGTCAGAGACTATGGGATGCAACAGTAACAGAATCAGTGATAATACTTGCCTTGCTTAAAACTCTATACATGTTTAATAGAGGTTCTCAGTTCTTTACGAGGTAATTTCCCCCTATAGATGTTGTTCATATGAAAATGCAATCTCTTTTACATTTTGCGATTGGGCAATTTATTTTTGCAGTTACCTTTTGCCAAGTAGTTAAACATACATGTCAGTGTTTCCAGCTTTACTTAAAAAATCAGTTAAAATGTTAAAATTGGCTCAGCGGGTTAAGAACCATCATTATCTCTGTGAGGATTCAGGTTCGATCCCTGGCCTTGCTCACAAGATGCTGCATAGGTCCAAGATGTGGCTTGGACCAGTGTGCAGTGGCTGTGGTGTAGGCCTGCAGCTACAGCTTTGATTTGACCCCTAGCCCAGGAATTTGCATATGCCACAGGTGCAGCCGTTTAAAAAAAAAATGGTTATCTCCTTAGATCATATGAAATATTCTCGGGATATCATCAAGTTGATACTTCGAGTGGGTCTTTCCATGAATTCACCTGCGTTTATTTGAATTCTCACCCTGTTGTAACCATACTCCCTTTTCCTTTAAGGGTTGTTCAGATAGTGTATACTGGAGACATTCATACCCTTTGGCATCCCTAAATTGAGACACTAATTGAAGCTCATTAAGAATTGTAATATCTGTAATAAAGTATCAAATGCCCTTCTACTAGTGCAAAGCCCTAAACCCTGGGTGTCAGATTTTGTTTACCTACTTCTGCCATCCTTCAGTTGAATTCTCCATAGAAAGCAACATTTAAGCAAAGAGGCTGTGTCTGGAAAAAAGTGGTAAGGAGAAAAGTCAGACCTAAGAAAGTCATTGTTTGAAAACCTTCACTTGAACTTAACATTGAATTTTTTTACAGTGGGATTAGATTTTTGTAATTGAGTTAGAGGTAGCTTGACAACTAGAGTTTGAGGTCAGGTGGCTTGAGTCAGAATCTCACCTTTGTCATTTACTAGCAGAGTGACCTTGGGCAGACTGTTTAAACCTGTCCGATCTCAGTTTCCCCACATGGAAAACAAGGATGAGAGTAATTGCACCTACTTCGCAGGGTTGTTGATGCATAAACTACTGTGAGACTTCGGTTGAGTCAAATTCAGTTTGGGTTATTAAACTAGCATGGAGAGGAGTGAAGCTCTGAAGTTACAGTGTGGCATGGCCTGCCTTGTCTTATTAGTTGGTATTTGACCATCATATCGTGCTTCTGAATCTCTTTTTCTCACTAGGTATCTCAGAAGGTTAGAAAACTAGCATTTGTTGTATTCCTCGTGGTTCATTTACCTGAAGCAATTTTAAGGCTCTTTTTATCACTACTTTTAAAAATCGTGGTTAAATACTCATAGCATAAAGTTTACCAGTTTTAAGGGTACAGTTTAGTTATTAAACTATTAAATACATCCATCCACTCTGTTGTGCAACCACCACTACCACCCACCGCCATAAGCTCTTTTTGCTTTGTAAAACTGAAGCTCCGTACCAGTTACACCCTAACTCCCCAATTCCTTCTCCCCAGCCTCTGGCAAATACTTGTTGTTACCTCTTTGTCTTTGAGGAATAATATAGGTCTCTGAAGTACACAGTGTGACCAATGGTATTTTAACCACTTGTTTTAATGTTTTTTTCCTTTTTCTGCATCTGTCACCCTGTCTGTATTTGCTTTAAGTTGTATGTTTTCTATTTGCTGGAAGACGATAGGCTTTCTGAAAAAAGAAACCCTGCGTGTCACCTCTTCTTTTGATCATTGTAGAACTAATCCCTCACCATTTGGGATGGAAATGCTGTAAAAATTTGGTTGTGGTGATTGTTGTACACCTATAATTGTAATAAAATTCATTAAGTAATTAAAAAAAAAGAACTAATCCCTCACCAACATTCTGACTAGGAATTTTGACAGAAAGTAAAAAATAACTGATTTGAGTTTAATTTCTACCCATATCTCATGTATGATAACTTTCAGTTACTTTCTCTTGGTGGCATTGTCAAAATTTCAAAACAATTTAAATCTCCTTTGGTATAGTGATTCTGTGAAGATGAGTAGTGGTCTGAAGGTTTTCCATAACATCAGTGGTCTGTCCTCCTTTGGTCTTGATTTTTTGAAATGTTTTGGTATCCACAAGTCTATAACATAAATGAGTACCATGATAAAAATAGGTATCATATATTGTGTGTTTACCAAGTATCAGCTGTTGTGCAAAGCTCTTTACAGACAGTATCCCACTTTTAAAAACCGTGCGCATGACCTTCAAAGCATAGCAGTCCTCCTTTCAGTTATGGAAGGTCCCACTTCCTTGTAGCACACCCCCACCACTCGAAGTCACCTGCGTATTTTCTTTAATAAGAAGTGGATGAACTAGGAATTTTTTTTTTTTAAAGAGAATGTGATCTGTATAACATTAAAGTCTGAGAATCTTTGTGATAAGGGATAAATGATAGAAATGAACAAAATGGGAGGGAGATAAAATTCAAATCTGAACACCCAGCAGTATATCTACATGAAGTATCTTAAACATATTTACTGCCTTAAGGAAAGATCTTCTTGTGCATGTGTGTGCCTGCTTTACTGATTTTCCACTTAGAAAATTCTTGAAAAGCTGTTTATAGGCATACCTCAGAGGTACCACAGGTTCTGCTCTAGACCAGTGCAATAAAGTACAGCAAACAAGTTTTTTGAGTTTTTTGGTTTTATAAAAGTTATGTTTACACTATACTATACTCTATTAAGTGTGTAGTAGAATTATGTCTTAAAATGTATATACCTTAATTAAAAATATTTTTGCTAAAAAATGGTAGCTGTCATCTGAGCCTTTAGTGAGTGAGCAAATGCTGCTGGAAAAATGGCACCAAGAGACTTTTGATGCAGGGTTTCCACAGACCTTCAGTTTGTAAAAACAGTATTTCTGAGGGGCTGTAAGGTGAAGTTCAATAAAATGAGGTATGCTTGTATTTTGTATTGTGAAAATGCTATTCAACATTTGATATCAAGATTACTTACAAATGCAAATAAATAGGATGTAAAATGAATATTTGGAAGTAAAAATATTTGTGTAGTCCATTATGTGTTTAGTTGAGAAATTTAGCAAATTGTTAGGCTTAGTCAACTCAGTTTTACAAATAATCTAATTTATGTGCTACTAGTAAATATTTAGACATTTAGCTAATTTTTCATTGTATGTTTTCTATTCATTGAGTATATAAATGGCCAATCATTTGCCTAACTATGTAAAACTAAAGAAATAGACAAAGAGATTAATAGAAATGAGAAAAGTACTGGAATACTCTTACATCAGCATTTTTTAAGGGGCCATATGGACTCATCTATTCTTTAGAGTTGAGAGGAGTATTGTGCACTTACATAGTTATTGGAAAAATGTGTTGCTGAAAACTTCTACACAGTGTTTTGGTTTTTTTTTTTTGTAAACTGAATAATATTTAAGTATAGTATACTAATTTTGTTTTAACTGAACGCTTTTATAGTTCAAGTTAGTCCATAATTAATGTTTCATAAGAGCACATTAAGTATATTTTCTTATACTTATGAAAATAGGTAGAATATGTTTTGATATCTTGAATTCATTCATTAACATTGAGTGAATATGCTAGGTAGACATAACCCAATATGTAACAGTCTACATAGGTAGATTATATTTGGATATCTTGAGTTCACTCATTAACATTGTTACTTGTTGAAACTACTATGTACTAGACACTTTGCTAGATAACACAGTTACTGAAGCAGGTACAATAAAGTGTAACAAGAAATTAAGTATAGGTGCTTTGGAGCAGTGTATGTGAGTTAAGTTAAGGTACATTGTGTTTGATTACTTTTGAAATGTTAACACTAATTTCAAATTCATTCTAATGTGTAACTTTGTGACTTTATTAACCACTTGAGGACTTAAAAAAAAACTTTGCTATGATTAGTAATTTTTTTTGTTCTCCAGATATTATCTAAGCATTTAAATTGAAATATAGACCCACCCAAAATCTTTAATACTTTTCCTAATTTGATCTTCTTGTATACTAAGTAAACTTAAAATAGGATTTAAAGAAGGAAGAATCTTCTTTCCTAGTCCAAGCATTTATCATGTAAACAAAATAAAAATATATACAAATATTTAGAAATGGATTTGTATTGAGAGCATGTTACCTGATACGGATTCTCACAATTGGGATTAAAAGTGGGTATTTTTTTTAGAATCAGGAAAATACTTTGGTTTATTGCTAGAGAATCTGTCATAAATTCATTGTAATTTGATTATTCACATACATTAGGTCCCTTTAAAGTCTACATTGTAAGTGATTTTTTGAAAGCTAGGTTTCATCATAAACATATTGTTTGTGGCAACATCATTCTTTTACAAAGGTCGCTTATGGAGCATCTACTAACCTAGGCAATTCACGTACTCCATTTAGTCCTCAAAACAGCATAATGAGGGAAGTATTATTACAGCATGATTCTATGAGAAATTAAAGTATTATATAGGACAGCTTTAAGCATTATATAAATTATAATAGAGCAGACTTGAAAGAGTTAAGTTACTAGTGCCTGAGGTCACATGGAACACATGATCAAATAGGGAGTTGAATTCAAGCATGTGCCTATAAACCTATACTCCATGTGGCTGCTCTTTCCCTAAGACTCACCAACTTCTTGGATCTTTGTACTGATACACTGTCATCTTCTGAGTGTACATTTATGTCTTCAAAAATATGGAAAAATAAAAATGTAAAACTATGCTTGCTCTTCTTAAAAAAGCAGGAGATGGAAAGAAAGAAATATTAGAAACCTGGTAATCAGAACATTGCATACATAAAATTCTGGTTAATTCCAGTTTCATTTGTAATGACAGCTGGTAGTCCAAGAACAAACGTAAATAATCGGCTTATTTTATTGTTGTCCTTATTGGCAGCTTACGTTATGAAGATAATTTGGCACAGGGTAAGAGTGGGGAGAACCTCTAATCATTATTTTAATACTTCTGTATAGGAGAAAGATGTTTCAGTATATTTGTAATTAACACTAAAGTATTTGTGTTGCGTTAGAAGGGGCAGTCATTGTCTTAAGGAATCTTTTAGTATTCCCTCTGCTGAATAAGTTCCATTTGGATTGAAATAGCTAATTTCTTGAAAGTTACTCTAAGTGCTGAGGCTTCAGAAGTCAGTAGGTGTTTATTGTCTAAAATAAAATAATCTGAAGCATATGGTGAAGAGAGAAATAGATCAACTGAGTTGTAGCATGCTCAGATCAGACATGCTGATGCTCGTCCGTGGGGATATTACATAAGGTTTTCTCATTTATTAGCTATAGAAAGATTTAAAAAAAAACAACAACACTCTTTTAATGAAGACTAAACTATCTGAGCTTAAAAGCTATTATGAACTCTTTAGTTTTCTGTTTTCTGAGTTTTTGTTTTGTTTGTTTGTTTGTTTTGCTGCACCCTCAGTCTGTGGAAGTTCCTGGGCCAGGGATTGAACCAGCAACACAGCAAGTAACCAGAGCCACACCAGTGACCTGGATTCTTTTTTTTTTTTTTCTTTTTCATCTGCCTTTATTTTTTTTTTTTTATTACTCAAATGAATTTATCACATCTGTAGTTGTATAATGATCATAACAATCTAATTTCACAGGATTTCCATCCCACAGCCCAGGCACATCCCCCCACCCCCCAAACTGTCCCCTCCAGAGACCATAAGTTTCTCAATGTCTGTGAGTCAGCATCTGTTCTGCAAAGAAGTTCCATCTGTCCTTTTTTCAGATTCCACATGTCAGTGAAAGCATTTGACGTTGGTGTCTCATTGTATGGCTGACTTCACTTAGCATGATAGTTTCTAGGTCCATCCATGTTGCGCAAAATGCTGGTATTTCATTCTTTTTAATGGCTGAGTAATATTCCATTGTGTATATGGACCACATCGTCTTGATTCACTCCTCTGTCGATGGACATTGAGGTTGTTTCCATGTCTTGGCCATTGAAAACAGTGCTGCCATGAACACCGGAGTACAGGTGTCTTTGCGAGTCATGGTTTTCTCTGGGTAGATGCCCAGGAGTGGGTCTGCTGGATCAAATGGTCGTTCTATGTTTAGTTTTCTGAGGAATCTCAGTGGTTGCACCACTTTACAACCCCACCAACAGTGTACTAGGGTTCCTTTTTCTCCACAGCCTCTCCAGCACTTATTGTTTGTAGACTTTTGGATGATGGCCATTCTGGCGGGTGTAAGGTGGTACCTCTGAGTGGTTTTGATTTGCATTTCTCTGATAATGAGTGATGTTGAACATCTTTTCATGTGTTTTTTGGCCATCTGTATGTTCATTTGCATATTTTAAACGGTAATGAAAAACATGCCATTGTCAACCTTAGTAACAGTAGTATCTGCTTTTTTGGGTTTTTTTTTGGCTATGCCTGCAGCAAATCCCAGTCCACAGACTGAAACTGAGCCACAGAAATGACAATGCTGAGTCCTTAACTACTAGGCCACCAGTATTTGCATCATTTTGTTCTTTTAAAGTTTTTGGGATTTTAGATGACATATTGCAATGCTCTTGGTAGTACACTGGTACTCAGTCATGACTGAGCATCTGAATTATTTATTTTTCTTAACAAAAACATTAAATCAGAATCTCTGGGCTCTATTTTAAAGTTCCCGTTTGTTTTTTGTTTTTTTTACTTTTCAAGTTTCAGGTTTTAATTTTTTTTAAAGTAGGCTGAATATATATGCCTATATGCTTTTAGAAAGTTCTCTTTGAAATGGCTGATAGAAAATGATGTGCCCTGTGACCTTTAAACCTCTATCTCAGAACTTGTCTTTGAGGAATCTTACAAAGTTTCTTACAGAGGATAATCTAAATAGCCTGAAAAATTATCTGGGAAGAAAACCTCAAGTCTTTTCAGGTTCGTCAAAAAGGCCCTGGCACTTTTGCTCTGCTGGTGGTCCGGGAAGGTGGAGAGCAAGGTAGGGTTGGTTGGTGTTTCCTAATGGTGCTGCCTCACATCTGAGACCAGTGGTGTCTGGGGTAGCTACCACCCATTTTCAGCACTTTGCTCTAGTTTGAGCAGTGGCTTAGTGTTCTGCAGCTCATAGAGTAAGCTTGCGACTCTGACAGGCATCAGAAGCACTTGCATGTCTTTCTCTAAGTGGTTATGCCAGCCTTGGTAAAGTTGTGCCTGCGGGTGAGAGTGAGGCCACCTGAGAAGGTTTTCCGAGAGCTGCAGCTTAGCACCCGGGATAGCTCTGGCTTTTGTCTGGATTTCAGGTGATCCCTAATGTTTCTCCAGATTGAGGATATCGTTTCCACTTACAGGTTTTTCTCCAGAGATGGAGCCATAGTAGAAGCAGATTCATTGTCTAAGCTGAGTACCAGGTCCTGAGGGAAGAAGCCTGTGAGCTGTGAGGCTCACCGTCACTCTGGTCAATGTCTGCTTTCCTCCCGTCACTGTTCTTCTCCCTCAAGTGTGCTTGCTGAGCATTCCCAGTGGGCTTCCCAGCACCTGTGGAGTGCCTTTGTGAAACAACTAATATTTATATTTTTTCTAAAGTTTTCTGGAGCCTCACTCTCCTCCTGCTCCTCCCATTGTTTTACTCCTTGGCCTCAAAATTCTTTTTTTTTTTTTTTTTTAAAGATTTTTATTTTTTCCATTATAGTTGGTTTACAGTGGACCTCAAAATTCTTAACACAGTGTCCGGCAGTCAAATTCCTATTAGTTAGAAATATGAAATGAGACCAAACTTTTTTGACACAACTTGTCAAGATTATGGGATACACATTTTAGCCAAATTAAAACTCAGAGTACTTTAGAAACAGATATTGTATGAAAATAACAAGTATTTGGCAATTTAATGATAGAAAGTGCCAGATTTATTGGCTGATATCAGTGTCCACTATTGCTTGTATCTGCTGTAGCCATACATTTCACAGTATGTAAGATAATTGTAAGATTTCAGATTTTCTTGTATAAGTAATCAAATACTTTAAACATTTCCAAAGATATTATAAACTTTGTATATTATAACAGTTCAATAAGACAATATGAAAAATAAGACAGGAATGTTCTGCCCAGAGGCCAAATGTCAGCCTAAAGTAAACAAACGCCTGCTGTTCTGGATGTGCAATGTTGGTACAGGAGGAGTACTCTCTGTTCTCACCCCTCCTGTGTATTTGCTTTGATTTAGAAAGTGGTTATGTAATTTCTTAGTTCTTTATTCTGTTGCTCACTCATTATAGTAAATATATATAGTAAAATGGGATATGCTTCTTTGTTGCGATAAAATACCCTTATATGGACTTTCAAATAATTCAGGATTTTAAACAATTATAGTTGATTCATGCATTCAGAATCTAAATAATGGGGAAGTTCAATTGCAGACTTTGGTCACATTTCATTAATTAGAGAGGTGATAATTATAAAGGGAAATATATTAGGAGAAGAGAAGTCAGTACAGATTGAGGTCACCTCGATGTTGTCTGTAGAAGTATGTTGTGTTTATTAAAATGTGCGTGAAAGTACAAACCATTATTTGAGTTGCCTGCCTTTTGAGTTCATTCAAATATTTATTAGGCAAGACATGTTTCTTTTAGTATAAACTGTTTGCATTGAATAAAATTGACTTATTTTCTGTTCTTTTTCTGCTCTTGAATATCTTCAACATGGTGCTAATATGTATTCTAATTCATATTCTATCAGTTCTGAAGTACAGAATTGTTATTTGTCATTTTCTTCAGATTTGAAGTTTGCACAGTCTACAAGCAATGACAGACTCCTCTTGAAAAACATTTTTTTTTTTTTTTGAGATGTGAAGCATTCTGGTTAACTTAGCATGGGCTAGTATGGTTGCTGGGTAATAAATGATTGGCTAATTTAAAATAATTTTTAAATCAAACATATGCCCTATTTCATAGATTAAGTTCCTAGAAAACAGTGATTGTGTCATTTTAAAAGACTTATTAGGAAATAATGTTAGGAGCTAATTATAGGATCACAGTAATCTCTGTTCCCCATACTGGTATTTATCCAGAGTTGGCTGTCTCTAACTTGAGACATCAGAAGCTCAGTCTTCATCATCTCCCTACCTGAAATGGCTTTCAGGGTGTTTACTTTATCATGTTATAAAAATGGCTATTCTCAAAACACTTAAAAAATGAAGATCATATTTTGTTATAATTACACTTTGATTCTTATTATTCAGCGTAGTTATGTTCACCACAAATTCTGAATCGAAAAATACTGACCCTTTGCCCCAGGGGAAATGCAGGATTCAGTTTCCACAAGACTCTGGCCACACATTGTTGTAAGCTAAAATTTGCCAGCATCCTGGTAAAACAAACCAATGTCAGCGTCCAAAATATGTTCTTCTACAGAATCCATTTCCTGTAGAGGATTAGTCTGCAAATTTAACATTTTTCGTATGATATCACCTTTGGAAATCTGCAAGCCAGCACTGGCTGAGGAGGATTTAGCCTTTTCCCGAACCCAGATGTGATTGTGAATTTCTGTGGCTTTCAGTCTCAGAACAGCGCTGTACACTGCACTTTTTAGGATGCCAGGAACTTGGTAGCTTTCCTATCTTCTCTCTAGACAGGTTCCTGGTTCCGAACGTTGAGGTGATTGAGTCCTCAAGAGAAGCACCTTAACTGGGCCTGAGCCATGCTCACTGGACACACCCAGTATATTGCAGCCGTGACATCCAGGAGACAGGACATACTTTAGCACTGCTGGGGCCATTTTTTGTTTTTTTCTTTATAGGGCTACACCTGTGGCATATGGAGGTTCCCAGGCTAGGGGTTGGATCGGAGTTATGTAGCTGTTGGCCTACACCACAGCCACAGTCACGCCAGATCCTAGCCATGTCTGCGACCTGTACCACAGCTCATGGCAACGACAGATCCTTAACTCACTGAGCAAGGCCAGGGCTCGAACCCACATTCTCGTGGATACTAGTTGGGTTTGTGACCCACTGAGCTGCAATGGGAACTCCTGTGTTTTTTAAAATTTAAGTTGAGGAAAGTGATACTAGGGGCAAAATCTTAAAGGAAAAGATTGGCAAATTTGATAACATAAAAATCTAAAACTGGGAGTTCCCGTCGTGGCGCAGTGGTTAACGAATCCGACTAGGAACCATGAGGTGGCGGGTTCGGTCCCTGCCCTTGCTCAGTGGGTTAAGGATCCGGCGTTGCCGTGAGCTGTGGTGTAGGTCGCAGACGCGGCTCAGATCCCACGTTGCTGTGGCTCTGGCGTAGGCTGGCGGCTACAGCTCCAATTAGACCCCTAGCCTGGGAACCTCCATATGCCGCGGGAGCGGCCCAAGAAACAGCAAAAAGACAAAAAAAAACCCAAAAAACTAAAACTGAAAAATTCATTATAAGCAAGGAAACTGGGACAATATTGGCAATAGAAATGATAACCCAAAAGATACTGTTCATCAGGCGTATAAAGGAATTTTGAAGACTCATTAAGAAAATGGTAAACCAGGAGTGGTGAAGTGGAAACGAATCTGACTAGTAACCATGAGGTTTCAGGTTTGATCCGTGACCACGCTCATTGGGTTAAGGATCCAGCGTTGCTGTGAGGTGTGAAATAGATCACAGACATAGCTCAGATCCTGTGTTGCTGTGGCTATGGCATAGGCCGGCAGCTGCAGCTCCAGTTTGACCCCTAGCCTGGGAACGGGAAATTCCATATGCCACAAGTGTAGACCTAAAAAGCCAAAAAAAAAAAAAAAAGGGGTTAACCATATAGTAGGAGAGATCACAGCACTTTTCTAAAGAGCTACAAATGTGAAAAAAACAAAACCCTTGAAAGATATTTGCCTTCAATGGCAATCTTAAAATAGGATAGATATAGTTTTTGCAATTTTGGTGAAAATTAAAAGACCAAAAAAAAAAAACCTGAAAAGGCTAACTAATATCTATATGATCTAAAAACTCATACCTTTTAATCAGAGGAGGGCTTCTACCTTCTTCTGCTGTGACCAAGGTACTCACTGGGAGACTGACTTTCAGTCTGATATTTTAGTGGGCAGCACATTTAAAACAGATTAAAGAGGAACAGGGAGTCCTTTGAGAGGTAGCATGTTTGTGCAGTGGAGAATTTCTAATTGTTTGGTCTGAGTTTTCATAGTCATCCAGAATGTGTTTCAGAGTACTTATTCAGTAAAACAATTTGAGTCAAATTAATAATATAAAAAGTACCTTTGTGTTACTAAATATCCTAGGTTATGTAGGCATAGATATCGTCGTTGATACTGGAGAGCTGGTGGTATGCAATCATTTGATTTTTATTTATTTTGGTGGTAAGAAGAGGATATAAAGATTCAACTTTGTTTTTTTAACTGAATTTATAATTTACATTTAATCATTGCTTTGTTTTGTTTTTTGCTTGTTTGTTCCTGCCTTTTCTAGGGCTGCTCCCTCAGCATAAGGAGGTTCCCAGGCTAGGGGTCCAATCGGAGCTGTAGCCGCCGGCCTACACCAAGCCACAGCAACATGGGATCCAAGCCACATCTGTGACCCACACCACAGCTGATGGCAACACCGGATCCTTAACCCACTGAGCAAGGCCAGGGATCGAAGCTGCAACCTCATGGTTCCTAGTCAGATTCGTTAATCACTGAACCACGACGGGAACTCCAATCATTGTTATTTTTATTAAGGATAAATTACTATGGACAGTAATGAACATTTGATACTTTCGGGAATTTGAGGAAAATAATTTAGATTTAAAATATATGGCAAAATTATTGAAGCATAAAAGGTTCTTATAATTCTGCTTTTGTATGTGCTTGAAATTTTCTGTATGATTGTTTACAAAATGTAGTAACAATGAAAGCAGACAGGAGCTATTTCCTAGTGGGAAGGGAGCTGGTCTCAGGGAGGGAACGGGAGACACATTTAAAAAGAAGTGATTGTGGGAGCTCCCTGGTGGCTCAGTGGGTTAAGGATCTGGTATAGTCACTGCTATGGTATGGGCTTGATCCCTGGCCCGGGGATTTCCTTCTGCTGTGAACATGGCAACCCCCCCCCCAAAAAAAAAAAAACCCCACAACTGATCATAGTTTGAAAGCTCCTTTTAGTAGAAAAATTTTAATAGAAGCTATAGCATCATCTTCTCTTGAGGAGTTCCTTTTATGGCTCAGTGGGTTAAGAACCCAACATAAAGTGCCCGTGAGGATGCAGGTTCAGTCCCTGTCCTCACTTGGTAGGTTAAGGATCCAGTGTTGCCATAAGCTGTGGTGTAGGTTGCAGATGCTGTTCAGATCTGGCATGGCTGTGGCTGTGGCATAGGCCTGCAACTGCAGCTCTGAATTGACCCCTACCTAGCCCAGGAACTTCCATATGCCACAGGGGCAGCCATAAAAAAAAATTCTTTTGACTCCTCACATCAACAAGATGACAGATCTGTTAGCTTTGGTGACTTATGTTTTAAGTGCTGAATTTAATGATTTCTAACACATTCTCAGGGTTGTGCAGCCGTTACTACTATCTAATTCCAGATGTTTTCACACCTGCTCAGGCATCCACTCACCTGCCTCCTGTCTCCATAGACTGGCCTGATCTGGACACGTCCGATCACGGAGTCAGACAACATGTCATCTTTTTATGTCTGGCTTCCTCTCTCAGCATGATGTTTTCAAGGTGCATCCATGTCATAGCATGGGTCAGTTCTTTATTCCTCTTTATGCCTCAGTAGTACTCCATTGTAGGAATAATATTTCATTGGATATATCACATTTTGTTTACCCATTCATCAGTTGATGACCACATGGATTGTTTTCACTTTTTGGCTATTATGAATAAATACTGCTATGAATATACATGCACAAGGTTTCGCTGGACATAGATTTTTAAAAATTCAGATACAGTTGACATAAACACTGTGTAAATTGAACGTGTACATGTTGTCTTGATACACATATTGCCATTGCTACTACTGGAATTTGCTAACACTTCTGAAACATCACAAAATTTGTTTTTTTTATGGTGAGAAAATTTAAAATCTAGTTTCTTACCACTTTCAAGTATGCCATATAGCATTTGTTATTTATAATCAAGATGCTTTGCATTGTATCCCCATAACTTATAACTGCAAGGTTGTATCCTTTGATAAACATCTTGGACCATATGCCTGTTAGAATTGCTGCTTCACATGGCAACATTTCCCCCCTTCTTTTGAGGAATTGCCAAACAATTTTCTAAAGCAGCAGTACCATTTTACATTCCCACTAGTGATGTATGAAGATACTATTTCTTCTACAGCTTTTTTTTTTTTTTTTTTTGGTCTTTTTGCTATTTCTTGGGCCGCTGCCGCGGCATATGGAGGTTCCCAGGCTAGGGGTCGAATCGGAGCTGTAGCCACCGGCCTACACCACAGCCATAGCAACGTGGGATCCGAGCCGCGTCTGCAACCTACACCACAGCTCAGGGCAATGCCAGATCCTTAACCCACTGAGCAAGGGCAGGGACCGAACCCGCAACCTCATGGTTCCTAGTTGGATTCGTTAACCACTGCGCCACGACAGGAACTCCCTTCTACAGCTTTTCAACACTTGTTGTCCTGTTTTTGAATATGGCCATTCTATGAGATGGAAGTAGTATCTCATTGTGGTTTCAACTTGCATTTCCATAATGATTAATGATCCAGGCATCTTTTTCTGTGCTTATTATTACTTTTCTGTGCTGTACTGTAGGTTCTCATTAATCATCTGTTTTATGCAGTAGTGTGTATGTGTTATTCCCACCTGCCCACTTCTTTCCACCCTCCCAATTCTTCCCTCTCCCCAAGAGTTTGACCTGTGGTAACCATAATATTGGTTTTGAAATCTGTGTATTTGTTCGTTTTTAAAAAATAAGTCCTTTTGTATCTTTTTTTATAGGTTCCACATAAATGACATCATATGATATTTGTCTTTGACTTCACTCAGGAAGACTTTTTTTTTTGTCTTTTTGTCTTTTTCTTTTTTTTTTTGTTGTTGTTGTTGCTATTTCTTGGGCTGCTCCCGCGGCATATGGAGGTTCCCAGGCTAGGGGTTGAATCGGAGCCGTAGCCACCAGCCTACGCCAGAGCCACAGCAACGCGTGATCCGAGCCGCGTCTGCAACCTACACCACGGCTCACGGCAACGCCGGATCATTAACCCATTGAGCAAGGGCAGGGACCGAACCCGCAACCTCATGGTTCCTAGTCGGATTCATTAACCACTGCGCCACGACGGGAACTCCCAGGAAGACTTTTTAATAAATAACATTAAGACAACTGGATTCTTCAACCTATACACTAGAATAAATTCCTAATGTTTCAAAGTCTAAACATAGAAATAATGAAATCAGACACATACGAGAGAAAGCATAGGAAAAAAATCCTTTAAACTCAGAGAGTAGAAAAAAAACATTTCTGTAACCCAAAATCCAGAAACAAAACAACCAGGGAACAGGGGTGGGGGTGGGGTGGGGTGGGTAGCACAGGAAAATCTACTCAATAGTTTGTAATAACCTATTAGGGAAAAAAGAATAGATATATTTATTACTGATTTACTTTGCTGTATACCTGAAACTAACATTGTAAATCAGCTATACTCCAATAAAAGTAAATTAAAAAAATTTTTTTTCACCACTGATTTGAACTGTTTCTTTTATGATGAATACATTTCTATAAGCATGTGTGTGGCTGAGTCTGAACTTTTCTCTTATTCCAGTCGTCTCTGTTGTTTCATATGCGCCAGTACCTGACTGTATTAATTACATATGATTAATTAGGTATTAATCCTTGGTAGGGCTAGCTCTTTCTTGTTAGTTTTCTTTTTTGGAAATTCTTGCTTATTCTTCCTAATTAAGTTTTAGAAAACAGTTTTCTAGCTCCAAAAGAAATGGAGTTTTAGAGTATTTTAATTGAAATCACATTAATTTATAAATTAACATGGGAAAAACTGGCATCTTTAAGATACTGAGTCTTTCTACCCAAGAAATGGTATATATATCTTTCCATTCATTCAAGTATGTATCTATTTTTATGGAGCATTAAATAATTTTTATATGTAAATTTTTTATACATAAAATTATAAATAATTTTATCATATGATGTGCATATTTCTTGAGTTTATAACTAGATATTTCATTTTATCTTTTGTTATTGTAAATGGGATATATTCTTGTATTTCTTCTCACTCATCATATGTATAATTTGTTGTTAATTAGCTTAAGCTTGTGTGTTTTTTGACTCTGAGATAGTTGCTGCATCTCGGTCTTCCTCTCTGAGACGACATCTGCTGCCTCTCTTCTCTTCCTAACGTGGGCAGGATTCTCTGTAGGTCCGTAGAACTCTTGGTCCAGGAGTTCCCTTTCCCTCCTTTCTGTGCTCAGTCCTGTTTCCTAGACAACAAGGAATTCCAGGTCTCCTTTTATTATGGTTTGTCTGTTCATATTAGTAGCTTCCTGAGAAAGAGTGCATAGGGCATACATTTTGGGGTTATCTGCATGATCAAAAATTCTTTATTCAGCCTTCACTGGTTGATCATTTGAATAGTTATAGGAATTTAGGTTGAAAATCATTTTTCCTTTGAATCTGTAAGGCACTTATCATTTCCCAGCTTCTCAACATTGCTATTGAGAAATATGATGCATATTGGTTTATGAACTCTCCCTATTGTAGTGGACGTCTGGAAGCTCTTCTTTGTCTTTCGATATTGTAGGTGGCTGTGCTTTGGCCCTCTTGCCATTCATGTGCTGGACACTTGATGGACTATTTCTGTCTGTAAATGCCTGTTTTCAGTGCTAGGTCTTTTTCCTGAGTTATTTCTTAGGTTTTCCCCCTCCAATTTCTCTTTCTGAAACTCGTTATTCAGATTTTGTATTCTATACAGTTTTCTCCTCTGGTCTACTATTGTGCAAGAATTTCTTGTCTTTTGGTTCTACTTAATGGGAGATTGCCTCAACTTTATCTTCCACCCCTTTAACTGAGTTTGCTGTGTGTCCTATTTAAAAATTTTCTGAATATTCCTGTTTATAGTATCCTATTTATGGTTTTATAAATGCAGTTCCTTTCCTACTCTTCAATGATATTAATTATGTATATTTTGAAAAATCTTCACTGTTGCTGCATTTTCTGTTTTGAGTTGTTCCCGTCTCCCCCCTCCCAGGCCCCACCCTTTTCTCTTTGCCTGTTATACCTCTTTTCTCTTTTTCGAGACATTGTTCTTAAATGTCTAGTGCTCTGTGCCTGTATGTTTATATATTTTAGGGTGAGACACTGGGAAACTAATGGAAACTTCTGTGTATGGGCTTCACTGTAGGGATGTCAGGTGACTAGATGGCTGGTGTCTTTAGGTTCCCTTAAATGTTAAATGTCCAAAGATCCTTTCTCTGGGATAATTTAATTTTTCCGGGAAGCTGTCACTTGGCCTCTTGCCTGAGCCTGAAATGTGGCAGGAGAAGGGGACTGCCAGCCAGTCGAAGTTCATTATGTAGCCTTTTCGTACTTGCTTGTGGTCTGTATCTTACCACCGCTCTTCTCTGATGCTGGGTTCAGTCTCTCTGGTTCAGTTTATTCACAGCCTGTATTCCTGGTCCCTCAGGGATGATGACGAGTGGTCGTCTGACAACTTTACAGCACTGCAGATGGAGTCTAATCGCTTCTTACCCAGTCTACTAAATAATGCATTTATGCAGCACCCCTAATTATCCCTGTACCTGCTGAATTACATTCCCAGAACTTTCTGGAGTTCTAGGCAAGTGGCAACTGATAGTAATTTAATTTTAATAGTTAATTTTTAGGCATTTGAAACATTGTAGAAAAAGTAGTGAAGAAATCACCACCGTGGATAAATACAAAACAAAAAGTAATGACAAAAATGAGGTATTATGCTTATAATTTCATATACGTCCAATTGTAACATTGATTTACTTAGGTCACTAATAAAACAACTTCCTTGGCCCAACAGTATGGAAATGCAAAATTAGGAGTGTTATCTAAAAGCAGATATTTTGCCTCTTAGTTATATAATGTTTTTTCGAGATAATTGTTTATCTTCTGTAAGGAGAGAGGCATTTGTGTTAATGATTTTCATTACAAGATATTAAAAGTAAAAACAACCTTTTCATTTATGTCTCATCAGTTCTTTGTGTTCCCGCGGAAGCAAATGGTTACTTGCTTTCCTCCCTTTGTTCGCAGATGACATTCCCATCTATGAAAGAAGTGGTTTTTTTTCCTGTGGATAAAAAGTTTTCACACTTTGGAAGGTTTAAGATTTATAGACTTACAGATTTATAGACAAACTGATTTTTATTAAAAGTGTACAATGTTAGATGGTTTTTAATAGAATTTCTGTAAGTTAGTATTCATTAGGATTGGGCACATTACCCAGTTTGGTTAAAAATTACATATTTAGAGAAAGCAGAAAAACTAACAGCTTAAATTTCATAATGTAATTCTAAAATTTTGTTTAGTAAATTGATTATAAGCGCAGTTACAGGGGGCGGGTAAAAGAAAAAAAAGATCCGTTACAACCCAGACCTCTTCCACAGTTTGATTCTTTGTAGTCTTCCATTTTTATGGAGAAATATGCTGTAGGTGGCAGAGCCATACGTTAGGTCATTTTTTAAATGTATTTGTGTGTTTTTGATGTCTTCAGGATGCACAAAATAAATTTTATTGGCACGTAGCCAACATTAATCATGTGAGTCTTAGGTCTACACCATGACCTGAGGTGTGTATGTACTGTGAAATGATTACCATGGTAAGTTTAGTTAACAGTTATCACCTTACATAGTTAAGTACATTTTTTTCCTACCTTGCCATGAGAACTTTTTAAAATTTGCTCCCAGCCACTGCCAAATGTACAGTACAGTATTGTTAACTGTAGTCACTGCACTGTATATTCCATCCCCTGGACTTAATTATCTTATAACTGGAAACTTGTATTTTTTTTTTTTTATGCCATCTTTACCCATTTTTCTTCCCACACTCCCCTTCCCTGTGTCTGGCAGTCACCACTCTGCTCTCTATTGAGTTCTTTCAGATTTCGCATATAAATGAGATCATACAGTATTTGTCTTTTCTGTCTGACGTATTCCACTTAGAAGTAATGCTCTCAAGGTCCATTGTTTCCATTTTTTGGCTGTTTTGATTAATGCTGCAATGAACATGGGAGTACAGATATTTCTTTGAGATAGTGTTGTCATGTTCTTTAGATTAATACCTAGAAGTGGAATTGCTGGATCATATGGGCTTTATGTTTTGTTTTGTTTTTACTTTTACATTATGATTTATTATAGAATATGGGATATAGTTCCCTGTGCTACATGATAGGACCTTCTTTATCCATTTTGTATATAATAGTTTGCATGTGCTAATCCGAAACACCCATTCCACTCCCCTTCCCGGCAAACAAGAACCTGTGAATGTCTGTGAATCTATTGCTGTTTTGTAAATAAGTTCATGTGTGACATATTTTAGATCCATGTATACCAGATATAGAATGGTATTTGTCTTTCTCTGTCTGACCTCACTTAGTATGATAATCCCTAGGTCCGTCCACGTTGCTGCGAATGGCATTATTTCATACTTTTTTATAGCTGAGTTACTCTATTTTATATATATAAATTTCATCTGTTGATGGAAATTTAGATTGCTTCCATGTCTTAGCTATTATAAATAGTGCTGCATGATGCTGTGAACATTGGGGTGCATGCATCTTTTCAAACTAGAGTTTTGTGTGGAAATATGCCAGGAATGGGATTGCTGGATCGTATGGTAACAGTATTTTTAGTTTTTTTTTTTTAAGGAAACTCCATACTGTTTTTCATAGTGGCTGTACCAATTTACATTCCCACCAACAGTGTAGGGGGTTCCCTTTTCTCCACACTCTGTTCAGCATTTATTATTTGTACTTTTTAATGATAGGTTCTGACTGGTATGAGGTAAAATCTCATCTCACTGTAGGTGGTTTTTTGTGAGTTTTTTTTTTACCATTTTAGTATTTTTTATTTTTATATTTCATGTTTTTGGCCATGCCTACGGCATGTGGAACTTCCCAGGCCAGAGACCAAACCTGTGCAGTAGCAGTAACCCAAGCCATAGCAGTGATGACACTGGATCCTTAACCTGCTGCACCTATGGGGAACGCTACCTTATTGTAGTTTTGATTTGTATTTCTCTAGTATTTAGCTATGTTGAGCATCTTTTAATGTGCCTGTTTGCCATCTGTATGTCTTCTTTGGAGAAAGGTCTCTTTAGGTCTTGTGCCCATTTTTTTTTTTTTTTATTGGGTTGTTTATTTTTTTGTTATTGAGTTGTATGAGCTGTTTGTATATTTTGGAAATTAAACCCTTGATGATCACATCGTTTGCAGATATCTTCATCCAGTCCATAGGTTGTCTTCTCATTTTGTTATGGTTTCCTTTGCTGTGCAAAAGCTTATATGTTTTATTAGCTCCCCCTTGTTGATTCTTTTGCTTTTATTTCTGTCATCTTGGGAGACTGCCTAAGAAAACATTGCCACAGTTTATATCACAGAATGTTCTCCTCTAGGAATTTTATGGTGTCACATCTTCTATTTAAGTCTTTGAGGCATTTTGAGTTTGTTTTGTGTATGATGTGAGGAAGTGCTCTGCCCTCATCGATTTAGATGTGACCGTCCAGCCAAAGAGACTGTGTTTTCTCCCTTGTATATTCTTGTCTCCTCTGTTGAAGATTAATTGACCGTAGGTGTGTGGGTTTGTTTCTGGGCTCTCCATTCTGTTCTCTGTTCCACTGTCCTATGTGTCTGTTTTTGTGCCAGTACCACAGTATTCTGATTACTGTAGCTTTGTAGCACTGTCTGAAGGCTGGGTGGGTTATGCCTCCTGCTTTGTTCTTTTTTCCCTCAGGATTTCTTTGTCAATTCTGGGTCTTTTGTGGTTCCATATAAATTTCAGGATTTGTCCCAGTTCTGTGAAAAATGTCGTGGGTGTTTTGATAGAGATTGTATTAAATCTGTAGATTGCTTTGGGAAGCATGGCTGTTTTAACAACATCAATTCTTCCAATCCAAGAGCCTGGGATATCTTTCTATTTCTTTGAATCACATTCAGTTTCCTTTATCAGTGTTTTGTAGTTCTCAGCCTATAAGTCTTTCACCTCCTCAGTCAGGTTTATTCTCAAGTATTTTATTTTTTTGATTTAATTTTTAAAAAGGGATTTTTTTTTAACTTTATCTTTCTGATATGTCACTGTTAGTGTAAAGAAATACAATAGATTCTGGTTTTATTTTGTTTTGTTTGCCTACAGCATTCAGAAGCTCCAGGGTGAGGGATCAAACCCAAACCACAGCAGTAACCTGAGCCACAGCAGGTCCTCAACCTCGAGGCTACCAGGGAACTCCATTGCTAGTAGTTTTGATGTGGAATCGTTAGGGTTCTCTATATATAGAGTATCATGTGATCTGCATATGATGACAGTTTTACCTCTTCCCTTCCAATTTGGATCCCTTCTATTTCTTTTTCTTGTCTGATTGCTGTGGTTAGGAATTCCAATAGTATGTTGAATAGAAATGGTGAGAGTGGGCATCCTTTTCATGTCTCAGATTTTAGCAAGAAGGCTTTTATCTTTTCACTGTTGAGTATTATGTTGGCTGTGGGTTTGCAAAATATCTTTTATTATGATGAGATATATCCCCTCTATACTAGCTTTAGTAAGAGTTTTTTTTTATCATGAATAGATGTTAAATTGTATCAGATGCTTTTTCTGCATCTGTTGAGATGATCATGTAGTTTTTGTTCTTTGTTTTGTTGATGTTATGTATCACATTGGTTGATTTGCATATGTTGAATCATACTTGGGACCCTGGAATGAGTCCAACTTCATCATGGTGTATGATCTTTTTTTATGTGTTTTGTTGTTGGATTAAGTTTGCTAATACTTTGTTGAGAATTTTTGCATCTAGGGTCATCAAAGATACTGGCCTGTGGATTTTTTTTTTTTGGGGGGGGGGGGTGTCTTTGTCTGGTTTTGGTAGAGTGATGGTGATTTCTGAAAATGACTTTGGAAGTATTTTCTTCTCTTCAGTCTTTTGGAAGAGTTTGAGAAGGATTAGTATAATTGCTTTGTACATTTGGTAGAATTCCCCCTTTGAAGGCACCTGGTCCTGGACTGTTGTTTGCAGGGAATTTTTTGAAATTATAAATTCTTTTTCATTTCTAGTCTGTTCAAATTATCCATTTCTTCTAGATTCAGTTTTGGTGGGCTCTATATTTCTAAAAACTTCTCCATTTCTTCTAAGTTGTCCAGTTTTTTTGGCATATAAATGTTCATGGTATTAAAGTTTTGTTTGTTTGTTTGTTTTGTTTTGTTTTTGCTTTATCTAGGGCCGCTCCCACGGCAGGCATGTGGAGGTTCCCAGGCTAGAGGTCGAATCAGAGCTGTAGCCACTGGCCTACACCAGAGCCACAGCAACGCAGGATCCGAGCCATGTCTGCAGCCTACACCACAGCTCAGGGCAACGCCGGATCCTTTAACCCACTGAGCAAGGCCAGGAATCAAACCTGCAACCTCATGGTTCCTAGTCGGATTCGTTAACCACTGCGCCACGAAGGGAACTCCGTATTAAAGTTTTTTGTACTTCTGCAGTATGGGTTGTTACTTCCCTTTCATTTCTTACTTTGTTTATTTGGGTCCTCTCTTTTCTTCTTGGTTTGCCTGGCCAGAGGTTCGTTGATTTTATTTACCCTTTCAAAGAACCAGCTCTTGGTTTCATTGATTTTTGTTGTTTTAAAGTCTCTATTAATTTCTTCTCTAAGCTTTATCATTTCCTTCCTTCTATTGACTTTAAGTTTCGTTTGCTCTCCTCTTTCTAATTTTTTTTTTTTTAGGTAATAGGTTAGGTTGTTTATTTGAGATTTTTCTTATATTTTGAGGAAGGCCTGTAATGCTATGAACTTCTCTTCAAGAACTGCTTTTGCTGCATCTCATAGATTTTGTATGGTTGGTTTTCATTGTCCTTTGTTTCAAGTGTTTGTTTGCTTTGTTTTGTTCATTGTTGTTTTTTTTTGTTTTGTTTTGTTTTTTAGTGACTGCTCACATGGCATATGGTAGCTCCCAGGCGAGGAACTGAATCCAAGCCTCAGCTGTGAGCTACACTGCAGTTGCAGCAATGCTGGATCCTTCCCCCATCACCCTTTGGCTGCCTTACAGCATATGGAGTTCCTAGGCTAGGGATCAGGTCCAAGCCACAGTTGTAACCTATGACACAGCTGTGGCAACACTGGATCCTTTAACCCACTGTACTGGGCTGGGGATCAAACCTGTGTCTTGGGCCTGTAGAGACACTGCTGATTCCATTGCTGCACAGTGGGAACTAATGCTGGATCCTCTTAATCCACTACTCTGGGCCAGGGATTGAACCTGAGCCACTGCAGTAGGATTCTTCACCCACTGTTCCATGGCAGGAACTCCCTGTATCAGGGTATTTTTAAATTTCCTCTTTGATTTCGTTGTTGACCCATTGGTTTTTCTCATTGTTGATGCCCTGGTTTTTTAAGTAGCATGCTTTTTAGTCTGCATGTAACCTTTTTTCCCCCCTCATTTCTCTTTCTGTGGTTGATTTCTAGTTTCATTCTGTTATGGTCAGCAAAGGTCCTTGAAATGATTTCTAGCCTCTTAAATTTGTTGGGGTTTGTTTTGTGTCCTAGTATGTGGTTAGTCCTACAGAATATTCCATCTTCACTTGAAAAGAATGTGTATTCTGATCTTTTAGGGTGTAATGTCTTGCAAATATTAATTAAGTCTAACTGTTCCATTATATTTTTAAAATCTCTGTTGCCTTACTGATTTTGTCTGGAAGATCTGTCCATTTGATGTGAGTAGGGTGTTAAAGTCTCCTACTATTATTATATTTCTGTTAATTTCTCACTTTATGTCTGTTAATATTTGTTTTATGTATTTAGGTGCTCCTATATTGGGTGTGTATATGTTGATGAATGTAATACCCTTTTCTTGTATTGATCCATTTGTCATTATATGGTGTCCTTTATGGCCCTTGTTTTAAAGTCTGTTTTGTCTGATGTGAGTATTGCTACCCTTGCTTTCTTGTCACTTCTGTTGACATGGAATAACTTTTTCTGTCCCCTCACTTTCAATGTTTGTGTTTCCTTCACCCTAAAGTGGGTCTCTTGTAGGCAGCATATTGTAGGCCCTTGTTTTTTTCTTTTTAGCCAATCTGCCACTCTGTTTCCTCAAGCATTTAGTCCATTGACATTTAAGATAATTATTGATAGAGATGTATTTATTGTCAATCAGAACATCATTTTCCTGTTGATTTTGTATTTCTTTTTTTGTTCCTGTTTTCCCCGTTTGTTGTTTGATGGTT
Organism: Phacochoerus africanus; assembly: GCF_016906955.1. Taxonomy (NCBI): domain Eukaryota; kingdom Metazoa; phylum Chordata; class Mammalia; order Artiodactyla; family Suidae; genus Phacochoerus; species Phacochoerus africanus. The sequence goes on along the minus strand of NC_062555.1, from coordinate 74,511,296 downwards.
TTCTTTTGTATTGTGATTGTATTCTCTTCGGTTTTTGTGACTCTGTTGTTTGCTTTTGATTTGGGTTTACCCTGCTTTTCAAGTATGTTAAGTATGTTGTCTACATGCTTTAGACTATTAGTCGTATATTCTCAGACACATTTTTAAAAAACCTTACATTTTCCTACTCTCCTCCCCCACATTTTATGATTTTGATGTCCTGTTTTACATTTTCATGTTTATCCTTTTGTTGTTCATTGTGGTTATCATCTCTTCCACAAAAATATTTTTACTTTTTTTTAAGTCTGTGTACTACTGGCTAATTTAAGCAATTTTACTTTCCTGTCTTTTCTTTTTTATCAATATGACACAGTATAATATACCATAAAAGAATCATTTCACTTCCTTACACCCATTGCATCATTTTTAGAACTTAGAATAATGAATCAGGAGTAAAAGATTCACTGACAGGTTTATAGATTCAGCCTCTTTGGGGAGATTTTTACAGGCTTCTTGAGACTTTGGGAGGCAATGGAACTTAGGGCTGTTTGATGTTCTTTTGAGCAACTGGTCTGGGCATGCCTCTGTATCTCACTGAAACTGTCCCATAAATGTAGTCCTTGAGGAGTTGCCACTGTGGCACAGTGGGTTAAGAAACTGCAGAGGCACAGGTTTGATCCCTGACCTGGTGCAGTGGGTTAAAGGATCTGGCATTGCCACAGCTGCAGCATAGATCACAGCTGCAGCTAGGATTCCAGTCCCTGGCCTGGGAACTTCCATATGCCACAGGTATGGCCATTTAAAAAAAAAAAAATGCCTTGAACCAGTGAGTAGTAGATTATTCTATTCTCTCTGAAAGTTCCCTCTTTTCAGAGCTGTCTTCTCAGCTGCTTCACCTTATACCCCCAGGGCAACAGGGGGCAGGCAGCTGCTTTTGAGACACACAATTCCAACCCTAAGGAGCATCAGTTTTTCACTGTAGCACACTACTCTGCACAAAGTAAGAGATTTGAATACCTGTTAAACTAGTAAAGAAACCAGGACTTTGTAATCATCACTAAACACTGTATTACCATGGACTTTAACAAATGAAAATCTTTCTGTTCCCTCCAAAAGCAGGGAGCACCTTTATTAAGCACTTAATACATTCCAGACATTTTACTCCATCTTGTTTAATTCTCATAATAATCCTGTGATGTAGTTAGTATTCCTACTGTGAAGTGAAAAAATTGGGTTCAGAGGTTAACCTGCCCAAAGTTAAGCTATTAATCAGTTGCAGAGCTAGGAACTAAGCTGTGGTCTACCTGGCTACAAAGCCCAAGCCATTCCACTGCATTCAGCTGACCCTTCTTGAAGCTATAAAAGGAGACACAGTCAAATGGGAGGAAGTTTCCTCATTCACGAATGAAACTGGGGAGGGGCTGTAAGAAATTCCATATGTCACTGACCCAAGACCATGTGATCCACTCCACACACAATTGTCAAGAATAATCTGAATCCTTTAAGAAGCTGATTAATGTTTATGACAAGTTAGGAGTTCCTGTTGTGGTGCAGCAGAAATGAATCCAACTAGTAACCATGAGGTCAAGGGTTGGATCTCTGGCCTTGCTCAGTGGGTTAAGGATCCAGCATTGCCGTGAGCTGTGGTTAGGTCACAGATGTGGCTCAGATCCTGTGTTGCCGTGGCTGTGGTGTAGGCTGGCATATAAAGGCCCACTTGGACCCCTAGCCTGGGAACCTCCATATGCCGCTGGTGCAGATCTTGTGTCTTTACTGTTTGTAAAAGATTCTTCAATACTTATTTTAGAATAGGTTTAGTATTGCTGTATTGTTTTAGTTTTTTGCTTGTCCAAGAAACTCGTTATCTCTTTTTTATTCTAAATGAAATCTTGCTGGGTAGAGTATCCTAGGCTATAGGTTTTTCCCTTCCAGGAGTTTGAATATATCTTGCTACTTACTCCCTTCTGCCTTGCAGCATTTCTGTAGAGAAATCAGCTGGTAGCCTTATGGGGGTTCCCTTGCAACTAATTCTTGTTTTCTCTTGCTGACTTTAGAATCCTCTTTTTAACTTTGTCTTTTTTATTATAATATGTCTTGATGTAGGTCTGGTTGAGTTCATCTTGTTTGGGATCCTCTGTGCTTTCTGTCCCTGCATATCTGTTTCCTTCTTTAGGTTGGGGAAGTTTTCAGCCTTAATGTCTTCAAATACATTTTCAGTTCTTTTTCTGTTTCTTCTCCTGACATCCCTGTTAAGTTACATTGGCACACTTTGTATTAGCCTATAAGTCTCATATATTGCTTTCTTTTTTAATTTGTCTTTCCATCTGCTACTCTGGATGATTTACATTATTCTATCTTACAAATCACTTATTTGTTCCGTGTTATTCAGTTTGCTATTTATTGCCTTAGCTCAGGTTTCATCTTGGCAAAGGAGTTTTCTAATTATTCTTGGTTCTTCTCTATGGTTTCTAGGTCCTTTTTATGGTAATCTGCATTTCTGTCTATAGCCGTTCTTAATCCCTTCACTATTTTTATTTTTTGAACTTGGTGTCTTCTAGACTGGAGAGGTCTGTTTCATCATTTTTTGTTTTTTGTTTTTCTTCTAGGAGAATTCTCTTGATCTCTTAAGTAGGAGTGGTTCCTCTTTTTAATTATTATTATTTTACTTATATTCTTCTTACTCTATGAGTTTAGGAGAAACAGTTATTTCTGTGGTATTGGAGGTCTGTGGGAGCATTGCTGTGAGTCTATTTTGGGTTCAAGAGCTGTTTTCAGTATGGATGCCTGCTGCATCTTTCCTTGGTGTGTGCTGGATGTTACTCCCTAGTTACTGATGTTGTGCTGACCAGAGCCTGCACTGAATATTGAGCAGGCCCTCCACTTTACACTGTGGTTATCACAACCCTTTTGAGGTAACAGCCCCCAGATCTGTTTCTGAGCTATGGTATCAGGTAGTCAGGACTAGAGCTGTCCACTAGGGAGTGAGCTGTGTGGTGTCACCTGTTGTGTGGGCTCACAAAGTGCAATGTCATTGGCACTGTCCTCAGCCCCCACCTCAACCGTGGGAATACAGGCAGTTGGCTCTGGTGTCTCATAGGTGCTGCGTTCACAAAGGCACTAGCACACATCCGTAATGCAAATTCACTGAAGCTGGGTACCATGACCACAATAATTGGGCACCTGGACCCCCTTGGGAGGTCTGGAAGCAGCCCTGTCTGCGTGATTGCGCACCTGCAAAACCCACAGTTGCTAGTGCTTGACCCGCCCCAGCCACAGGAGTACCTCTAGTCCACCTGGATGTGGCGCAGTCACTGAGTTTACAAAGCTAGTGGGGGTGGTGTAAATTTGCAGGTCACACAGCTGTGGCAAGAGGGCTCACATTTCAGCCTTTCTTCCTAAGTTGAATAGCCCCTAAGGATAGGCTCTGACTTCAGCCCCCGCCTCAGCCTGTGGGAAACCTGCTGGTGCTTGTGTGCTTCCAGAGCTCGTAGAGGTGATGGCTGTGTCCACGGTGAGCACGCACACAAGAGCAAGGGGCTGCTGTGCTGGGCCTTGCCTCTCCCTTCACGTACCTGTTGCAGTGGCACTTGGCTTCTCTGGTGGGCCTGGCCTTCTTTGTATGCCCCCGGCTTGTGGCCTCTACTGCACTGTATCCCCTTTAGGCAGTCATCACACAGCCACCTGCTGTCCTCTACCTGGGTCTGTCCTCTGAAGCCCAAGTTTCAGCACCTAGCTCCCAGGTGTACCAGCAGACATGGCTCAGGCTGGGGACTGCTGCCATGTGGCAGGGACCATCTGCGCCGGCCTCTCTCTGTTCTGCCTGCCGCAAGCTGGCTTCTGCACTCTCCCCCGAGCCTCCAAACCTCCCTTTCTGTCCCAGCTGCCAAAGGGACTTCCTAGGGCAAGGAAACCTGGCCTCTTTCATACCTCCCTCCCAGGGTGCAGGTCTTGTCCCAGTTCCTTTTTCTTTCATCCTGCCTGGTTACGTGGTGGTCTTTCTGGCAGTTTTGGTTTTATGAGCTCTTCTGCGAGTGTTGAGCAGCTATTCTCTGAGGATCGTTCCACATGTGGATGTATTTTTTTTGATGTGTTTGAGGGAGGAGATATGGTCCATGTCCTTCTATTCTACCATCTGGATTGAAACCCTGTTTTTAATTTTTTGAGGAACTTCCATACTGTTTTTCCATAGTGACTGCACCAATTTATGAACAGTGAGTGTTCCCTTTTCTTCATATCTTCAACAATACTTCTTATTTCTTGTCTTTTTGATAATAGTTACTCTAATAGGTGATATCTTGTGATTTTGATTTTCATTCCTCTGATAAGTGATAGAATACTTTTTCAGATGTGGTCTTTGGAAAAATGTCTGTTGATATCATCTGCCTCCCCTCCCCCCCTTTTTGTTTTTTGGGTTTTTTTTTTTTGTCTTTTTAGAGCTGCACCTGCAGCATATGGAAGTTCCCAGGCTAGATTAAATCAGAGCTGCAGTGGCTGGCCTACGCCACAGCAACAGCAATGCCAGATCTGAGCTGTATCTGCAACCTACACCACAGCTCATGGCAATGCCAGATCCTTAACCCACTGAGCAAGGCAAGGGATTGAACCCACATCCTCATGGTACTAGTCGGGTTCCTTACTGTTGAACCACGACAGGAGCTCCCCATCTACACATTTTTAAATTGGATTTTTTCTATTGAGGTGTATGAATTTTTTGTATATTTTTTGTGTATTTTAGATAGTAGCACCTTAGTAGATATATAATTAGCAAACATTTTCTCCCATTCTATAGTTTGCCTTTTCATTTTGTTGGTTTTGTTTGGTGTGTAGAAGTTTTTTAGTTGGGTGTAGTCTCACTTATTTTTGCTTTTGTTGCTTTTACTTTTGGTGTCAAATCATTGCCAAGACAGATGGCTAGGAGCTTATTAACTCCTATATTTTCTTCCAGAAATTTATAGTTTTAGGTCTTATGTTCAAGTTTTTAATCCATTTCGAGTTAATTTTTGTATATGGTATAAGATAGTGGTTCAGTTTCATTCTTTTGCAGGTGGCCGTCCAGTTTCTGAGACTGTCCTTTCCCTATTGTATAGTCTCCTTTTTCATATATTAATTGGCCAGATGTGTATGGATTTATTTCTGGGTTTTCTGTTCTGTTTCATTGATTTCTATGTCTTTTCTTTTTTTTTTTTTTTTTGCTAGTACCATTCTTTTCTGTTACTGTAACCTTGTAACATAGTTTTTGTTTCTAGTTTAAGATTTTTCCTTCAAGGTTTATTAAGAAATAGTTAATTTCTTAAGTTAATAGTTAATTTCTTAAGGAATGGGTAATTTCTTTGACAGAACACTGTAAACCAACTATAATGGAAAAAATAAAAATCATTTAGAAAAAATAAAAATAAACTCTGACCTCTGGGGGGGAAAAAAAAGAAATAGTTGATATATAGCACTGTATGACCTTAGGGTGTAGAGCATAGCATGCAGCATTGTGATTTGACTTACATATGTTGTAAAATGCTGCAAGTTTAGTTAACATCCATCACCTCATATAGAAAGAAAACAAGAGGAAAAAAAAAAGTTTTCCCTGTGAAAAGAGTCTTAGGATCTACTCTCTCAAAGTTCATGTATATCATGGCAGTGTTTAACTATAGTAACATAATTTGAAATCGGAAAGTGTGGTGCCTCCTGCTTTGTTCTTCAGAATGCAAACATCAATATCTATTGAGATAGATTTATTTACTTACTTCCCCAGTTAGGTAAGTAAACATTTTACACTGTTTTGGCATTATTATTATTATTTTTTTTTATGTCCACACCTGCGGCATATGGAAGTTCCTGGGCCAGGGCTTGAATCCAAACCACAGCTACAGCCTATGCCACAGCTGCAGCAATGCCGGATCCTTTAACCCACTGTGCCAGGCTGGGGATTGAACCTGTAGCAACCTGAGCCCCTGTGGTTGAATTCTTAACCACTGCACCACAGTGGGAACTCCTGTTTTTGCATTATTAAATTCAGACTGAATTTGCATTGATTTCAATAATTTTGTGGAATATTGCCCCCAAATGGGTATTTTTTCCTTAGGATACTTTATTTATCTTTTGCTTTTTTGGGGGGCGGGGGTGGGGGAAGGCACACCCATGGTATATGGAAGTTCCCAGGCTAGGGGTGGAATTAGAGCTACAGCTACCAGCCTATACCACAGCCACAGCAACACACAAGATCCGAGCCACATCTGCAGCATATACCACAGCTCAAGACAATCCCAGATCCCCAACCTACTGAGCTAGGCCAGGGATCAAACCCGAATCCTCATGGATACTAGTCGAATTTGTTTCCATTGCACCACAGTGGGAATGCCTTTCCTTAGGATACTTTAGATTTAGAAACATTAATAAACCTTTTTAAATATGAGTACAATTATTATTTTACTTACGATACACTCTTCTTATATTCCTAGTAAAGGCTAGTTACTCTTCATTTGGTTTTACCTTCAGGCTTTCCAGAAAGTTGATATATTCCTACTTTGCCTTAGCCTCTCAAGTGAATTCCCTTCTGAATCTCAAACATTTTCATGTCTTTGTTATTGAAATAAAAGTTCAAAATTGCCTTTGTCAGAACATGTTGAATTGAATTTGTATTATTTCCCGAATGAATGAAAAAATACCTAAACTTATAAGGGCAAAAAATGAGGTAGGCCAGAGCACAGAAGAGATGTCATCAACACTTTGGAAACTGGAAGGAAGGTGGATGAAGTGTTTTTGATTTAGCAGGCCAGATAGCTAAGTGTCTACACAGGGAAGGACCAAGAAACATGCCAGTTTGAGCCTCAAAATCCTGGAAACCTCAAGAATCAGAAGTATCCTGTCTGGGAGTTCACACTGTGGTACAGTGGGTTAAGAATCCAACTGCTCGGCTCAGGTTGCTGCAGAGGTGGGGCTCAGTCCCTGGCCCAGCACAGTGGGTTAAAGGATCCAGCATTGCTGCACCTGCAGCATAGGTTGTAGCTGTGGCTCAGATTCAGTCCCTGGCCCAGGAACTTCCATGAGCCGTGGGTGCAGCCATTAAAAAAAAAAAAAAAAGAAGAAGAAGAAGAAGAAGTATCCTGACTTTCTGGTGGCAGGGGAGTGGTGGAGGGGAACAAGAGCAATAGGATGATTCGTCCTATGTGTACAGTTCTGTGCCCAGCTCCCTCCTCCAGCAGCTTCATCCACATCACTTCCCTTTTCTGTGCTACAGAAGTCTTGATGTATATTTTCTATAAAGGGCACCCAGAGCAATTCTGAAGTAGTCCCACCTGAAAGTGGGTGATACCCCATTAAAAATAGGGTTGTTAGGAGGAAGCTTAACTTCCTCTTCTGGCCACGCTGGAGAAACTGCTAATAGGCTTGCAGCTCCATCATGAACAGTGGTGAAACTGGATGAGATGTATGAGGCAGTGACGGACAGTAGGCACTGTTGTAGGCACTGGACAGTAGGCAGCATAAGATACTGATTCCTGAGGTGAAGAAACTTAGGAGGTGAATTCCATCATTACTCTGCTTTTTGGGAGCACTATCCTAATGGAGCCAAGCAGACCCAGGGGTCCAGAGAGCTGAGGAGGCAGCTTAAGGTCTAGAGCAGTTTGAATGTATGGGTCAGTGCATGGAGAGGAGAAAGCTGCATGTCTCAGCTGTGAACATGTTTGCCTTTCCTGATAAACATCGATGTTGATTTAACTAGAGGCTGGGGTCTAACTTTCTTGAAATGATAGGAGGAGGAACACCTCTGTGTGTGTAAGGAGGGATGTGTGTATGTGAGAGATTAATTGACGTCAGGCAGGAAGTCAAGAAATAAGGGTAGGAAAGTTGTGTTATTTGTACATACTGAGGTAAGTACCAAAAGTGGAGCTCAAAGTGATTGTCTTAGGGTAGCAGAGTTGGGGTAGCAAGGGGTGGGACTACTTAATTTTAAAAAATGATGTGCATGTACTGTTTTCATTTAAATGAGAATGGTTAGAATAAACCACAGACCTTCTTGTGATGGCTCATCTCTTTCTCATGACTTCATCAACCTCCTTTTCTGTCGGTCCTCTGGAAAGAGTTTTCTATGCTCTTTCTGTTCCGCCACCTCTTACTTATTCCCTAACCCACTGCAGTCTGGTTTGGGGCTCTGTTACTTCAAGACAGCTCTTGCTTAAGTCACCAGTGACCAGCATTTTGCTAAATCTAGTGGATATTTTTCAATTCTTCACTTTTTGACTCAACATCAACAGTCCTTACTTCTGAAATCACATCTTTACTGGTCAGGTGATCAGGAGGGCTCTCCTGGGTTTGCTCCTACTTGTTTGGTCACTCCTTCTCTCCCAGGTTAATTGTCCTAATCATCAAATCTTTTTTGTTTGTTTTTGCCACACCGTGGCATTCAGAAGTTCCTGGGCCAGGGATCAAACCCAAGGGATCCAGCAGTGACAACGCTGAGTCCTTAACTTCTAGGACACCTGGGAACTCCAGTCATCTAATCTTTAGATGTTGGGTTCCTCAAGACTTGGTCTCTCTCTGCCAAGTTCTCTTGGGCAGTCTAATCCACAATGATGGTTTCAGTCAGTGCAGTTCTGTCGGTCACTTAAACATTTGTATCTTGAGCACATGTTATCAGCTCCTGAGTGCCCTTCTCTATGCCTACTTGATATCCCCTGAGATGTCTAAAAGATACCCAGAATTGTGTAGGGCCCAAACCAATGCGCATGTCACCGTCTTTTGTAAACTTGGTCTTTATCCTAAATGCCTTCTCTCATTTGAAAACACGCTAGTACAATATGCTGTGTAAGCCAGAAACCTTAGCACTTACCTCTCCCTGTCTCTATAATTTTTACTGCTATGAATACTTCATTTAAGTGGATCATACAGTATTTGTCTTATGACTGGCTCATTTCACTTAGTGTAATGTCCTCAAGGTTCCTCCATGTTGTAGCATATGCAGGATTTCTTTTCTTTTTAAGGGTTAATGTTACATTGTATCTAGAGACCACATTTTGTTTATGCATCCATTGATGATACATGGGTTGCTTCCATATTTAAGCTGTTGTGAATAATGCTGCTATAAACATGAGTGTACAAATGGCTCTTTGCGAAGCTGCTTTCAGTCCTTTTGGGCATATACCCAGAAGTGGAATTTCTGGACAATATAATAATTTTATTTTTTGTTTTTTGAAGAACTGCCATACTGTTTTCCTCAGTGGTTGCACCATTTTACATTCTCGCTAACAGGGTACAAAGTGGGAGTTTCTTCTTATTTTTGCCAATACTTATTTCCTTTGTTTGTTTGTTTGATAGTAGCAATCCTAAAAGTGTGAGATGGTATCTTATTGTAGTTGTAATTATCTTAATAAATTTATTATGTTTTTGAAATGATAGTCTTTTAAATTAACTGGTTTATTTACAGATCTAATAATCTAATACTGGGATTGAGCACAAGGTATTCATTTCAAAAGCCTCACTTTCTATTTAGGAATGAAATATCAGGTTTTAGAACATAAAGCGGAAAGATGAAATGAACCACAGCACCTTAGTTTGAGGTTTCCCAAGTAAGAGCTGTTTGGTGGGCAGATTATAGTTTCTGGAGGTTTCTGCCATCATTACTTCCCACCTTGTTCTGGGCCCACATCTCCCTTCTTTGTGGCTCATTTCAGTCTTAGTAAAGAAAGGGAAACATCACTTAACGGTTGTACTATTAGGTTCATTTGGAAATTTCTTAAAAGTAGAGTTTTGCATTCCAGCTGAAGGGGTATAAAATACACAGATTGGTAGAAGGCAAAGAAGTTGATTTGCTTTCACCTCTTAGTTGCCCGCAGAAGAGCTCCCAAAGACTGTTTTACTCTTCTCCTCTTAGGCAGGCATTTCCTTGGGATGTGTCGGATATATAGCCATCCATTCTGTTAGTAAAATGTCAAGCTGGCTTAGCTTTAAAGGCGGCAAGATACACAGACTAACACTTTTGTATTGGATTTAGTCTTTTTAAAAAAAATTGTTAAAACTGTGTTGTAAGTAGATTTTTAATTGGTAAATAATGTTTATAAAAATCTTTTTAGAAATGATTTTTATTTTTCTGTTATAGTTGGTTTACAGTGTTCTGTCAATTTTCTACTGTATAGCAAAGTGACTCCGTCATACATACCTATGTATATATGTTCTTTTTCTCATATTATCCTCCATCCTGCTCCATCACAAGTGACTAGATGCAGTTCCCAGTGCTATACAGCAGGATCTCATTGCTTAGCCACTCCAAATGCAATAGTTTGCATCTGTTAACCCCAGAATCCCTCCCCCTCCCCCTTGACAACCATAGGTCTGTTCTCCAAGTCCATGAGTTTCTTTTCTGTGAAAAGGTTTATTTATGCCATATATTAGATTCCAGATGTAGGTATTTATAAAAATCTTGGTTGAAATGTTTTAATGTTATTAATGTAAACAATTTAAGGCAAGGAATACAGAATTATCAATAGCTCTTTCTTTCCTGCAGTTATGTACAAAATGACAAATGTGCATAGAGCTATTTGTGATCTATTTAAATAACATTTCCAATGGATTAAATGTAAAGATACTGTTTACATTGTGTGTTACTTTCTCCCTCTCTTAAAAACCTTTAAGATGAGGAATAACATCTATATAGGAAAGTGAACATCTCTGTATTATCCTAACAGATGGCTTGGTGAATTATTGCTAAATGAACGTACTTGTATAGTTTACTATCCAGATTAAGAAATAGACTTTGACAGCATTTCAGAATGTGCTCTCACCAGAGAGTAGGGATTCATCTTCACTCTCTTCTTTCTGTGGTCTCAGAACTTCACTGATTGTTAGCTGTTTTTAACTTTATATGTTTGGTGTCATGTTTTATTTTGTGAGTGGCTTTAGGGACGACCATTCATACTGCAGTTCATTCAGTTTCAGTTATGTGATTGTTACTGTGTTCCATGGCATGACTAAACCACAGTGTATTTATCCAGCCTGCTGATAATGGACATTGTGTTGCCTCCAGCTTTTTATTATTACAAATACTGGTACTTTGTATATATCTTTTGGTGACCATATGCATGCATTTCTGTTGAGTACATATACCTAGGAGTAGAACATTAAACTTTATAATTACAAACTCTTCCAGACCAGTGTATCAATTTATACTACAGTTAGCAAGGTGTGAGAGTTCCCTGTACCCATGTCCTTGTTTGTATTTGCAATTATTGTCTTTTAATTTGTATTTTTAAATTTTGATCTAATCTTTGTAAACAAAATTCTAACGTAATCCTATTTAACAATTTAGTATTTGTACATATATGCTATGTAACAAATCTTTCCCTATTTCAAGCTCTTGAAAATGAAAAGTCTGCTGTATTGTCTTCTAGAAGCCTGTATGTTTTTATCTATAATCTGTGCAGAATTCAATTTGTTGTGTGTGGTAAGGGTTGACTGATATTTTTCCCCCATAGTGATATCCAACTGACCCAGCATTGTTTATGGAAAGAGTTATCTTAAAACTCTTGCTCTGAAGTGCCATCTTTGCCATGTAAATCAGGTGTCTGTATATACACGAGTCTATTTCTAAATCAGGTGTCTGTATATACACGAGTCTATTTCTAGATTTTTTCCTCCTTTTCATGAATTTATATGATTGTTCTTGTCTTTTGGACACTGTCTTATTAGTTACTGTAGCTTTCCAATAAATCTTGATATATGATTATCAGCTCTTTCAATGATATCTTTGTTTGTTATTCATACGTGTCTGTTCCTGGCTGTTCTTGGCTGTTTACATTTGCCTGCCAACCCTAGAACCAGTTTGTTAATTTACATACCAAAATTCCACTAGAATATTGATTGGAATTGAACTGAATTTGTGAATCAGTTTGGGGAGGAATTAACATTTTTAATAATATTAATCTAATCTATGAATAAGTTATATTTATTAGGTTATCTTTACTGTTTCTCAGTAAGAGTTTAAGGCTTTCTAAATAAGAGATCTTGTATATCTTTTGTTAGATTTATTACTAGATCTGACTTTTTTGGGTCAGATTATAAATAATATCTTAAAATTTAAAAAAATTTATTTATTGTTACTAGTATACAGAAGCAGATAATATTTCGTGTAGACCTTATATGGATAATATTATTGAAGTCACTTATTAATTTTAATAATCCATCTGTATATTTGGGGGGTTTTCTATAGATAGAGAAGTCACCTCTAATTTATGATAGTTTTAATTCTGCTTTTCCAGTCTGTGTGTATCTTATTTCTTTTTCTTGCCTTATTGCACTGACTAGGACTTCCAGTACAATGTTGAACAGAAGTGGTGAGTATGGTATCTTAACTCCTTCCCATTTAGAGAGAGAACACTTTCAGCATTTCATTGAGTATGATTTTTCTGCTCTTGGTTTTATGTGGATACTCTTTTCCAGATTAAGGAATTTCCCCTCTATTCCTATTTTGCTTTGAGGTTTTGTTATGAATGGATGAACAGTTTTATCCAGTGTTTCCCTGCATTTTATTGAGCTGATTATATGGTTCTTTTCCTCTCTCCTATTAATTGGTGAATTGCTAGGATTATAACAAACATGGTTCACTTCATTGTTCTTTAGGTATTGCGGAACCTGATTTGCTAATATTTCATTTAAAATTTTTGCATTCATGTCCGTTGTCCTTTGTCAGATTTTGATATCAAGATTGCATGATCTCATATAACATATTGGGACCTATTTCTTCTTTTTGTATCCTCAGAAAGAGTTTCTGAAAGATTGATGTTTTTTCTTCTTAAAATGTTTTGCAGAGTCTAAGGTGAAACAATCTGGTTCTGGAGTTTTTCTTTTTGGGAGAATTTTAAATTACGGATTCAACCTTTTTTTTTTTTTTTGGATTCAACCTTTTTAACAGTTATGTAGGCTTGTTCAGGTTTTTTATTTCTCCTTGTATCTGATTTGGTGGTTGTTTGGTAGCTTCATCATGAGTCTTTTGATTTTGTGTTTTCAAAGTGTCAACTTTTCTTTTTATAGACTCTCTTTTGTATGTTTTCTAGTGCATTGATTTCTGTTTATATCTATGTATGTATATAATTTCTTTCCTTCTACCTTTTTGGTTTAATTTTTTACTTTGTAATTTCTTGAGGTAGAGGCTTTTCAGCCCCTCCTTCTTTTATTATATGCACATTTATGGCAATAAATCTTTCTTTTTAGGTACATCTCAGAACTTTTGATAATTAGTATTTACATTTTCATTCCTTTCATTATATTTTCTTATTTTTATTGTGAGTTTTTTCCTTGACTCTTGTTACTTAGAGGTGTGTTTTTTGGCTTCCAAAAACAGGATTTTTTTTGGTTATCTGTTGTTACTGATTTCTTCAGTTCTTTTTGTAAGCAGAAAGCAGACTGTAATTTCAGTCCTCTGTTGAGACTTGCTATACCCAATATGTGATCAATTTTGTAAAAATTCCATGTGTATTTGAAAAAAATGTACATTTTGCAATTATTGCCTGCAGAGGTTGAGATATACATATATATATATGTGTATATATATATGTCAACTTTGTTAAATGTTTTTGTAAGTCTTTTACGTACTTAGTAAATTTTTTTTCTTTGTTTTTATCAGTTATTGTGAGAGGTATGTTAAAATCTCTTATGATTGTGGATTTACCTATTTTTTCTTTCGGTTTTGTCAATTTTTGCTTTATATGTTTTGTTATTATGTTAAGTACATGAAATGTAGTATATTTCCTGATAAGGCAGATCTTTTTATTATTATGAAATGACCTTTTTCTTTAGCAATATATTACATTATCACACCCTTCCCAGCTCTCTTTTTTGGTAATATTTTTGCATGGTGTTTTTTTGTTTTGTTTTGTTTTGTTTTTTTCCCCTTGCTTTACAAACTTTTTTTGTCCTTATATTTAAGATTTATCTTTTGCAAGCAGTGTATATTTAGATTTTTGTTTTGTAGTTTTTAATCTAGGCTCAAAATTGCTGTCTTTTATTGAAGCTATTCTTTAGATTTAATGTAATTAATGATATATTAAAGTTTAAATCTGTCATCATAATATATGGTTTTTTTTCTTCTTGCTCCTTTTCCTTTCCTCTTTGGTGTGTATGTGGGGATGTTGATAAAGCATTTTGTGTTATTCTTTCCCCCTGATCTAATAGCTTGGTACCTATGCATTATTTTACTCTCCTTTTATTGACTACTCTAGAGGTAGTAACTTAATGTCCTCAATGTATCAAGGTCTAATATAAATTCTTCTTACCAGATAATGCAAGGAACTTAAAATAACTCAGTTCCCATTGTGGCGCAGCAGAAACGAATCTGACTAGTATCCATGAGAATTTGGGTTTGATCCCTGGCCTCGCTTAGTGGGTTGGGGATCTGGCATTGCCAAGAGCTGTGGTGTAGGTTGAAGACATAGCTTGGATCCCATGTTGCTGTGGCTGTGGCTGTGGCTGGCAGCTGCATTCCCCTAGCCTGGGAACTTCCATATGCTGTGGGTGCAGCCCTAAAAAGCAAAGCCAAAAAACCCTTTAACTCCATTTATCCCACTCTTTAGGTTATTGTACACACGCTTAAATTCTGTATGTTTTTGAAACCTAGAAGCTATTATTATTATAATTTTTTTATACAATGAATATTTATTTAGATTTATCCATTATGTACCCTTTTGATTGCTATTCATTTCCTTTTTGCAGTTTGACTTTTTACATGGGATTCTTTTCCTTCTGACTGAGGAATTTTTTTTCCCCACGCTGTGTCATGTGGAGGTTCCCGGGCCAGGAATTGAACCTGAGCCACAGCAGTGGCAGTGCTGGGTCCTTAACTCCTAGGCCACTGGGGAGCTTCCTGAGGAACCTCTTAAGTTTCAGTATTGTGGGACTGCTTGTAATGAAGGTTTATATAGACTGGCAGTTAGAGCCTTTGGGCACTTCGGAGGTATTGTTTCATTATCTTCTGACTTTACTTACTTTGGTTGAGAAGTCAACTTGCAGATGTATTATTGCTCCTTTAACAGCATTATGATTTTTCCTCTGGTTACTTAAAATATTTTTTCTTTTTGTCTTTCTGTTTTCAGCTGTTTTACTATGTGCCATAGTGTAGTTGTCTTTATATTAATCTGGTTTTATTTTCTGGTAATGATTCTTGATCTGTTGGTTGACGTCTTCTGCCAGTAATGGAAAATTATCAGCCATAGTCTCATTGAAAGTTAATTCTGATCTTTCTTTCCTCTGTTCTTCGGATTGTGGTGAACTCTAAGTTAGACCTTATCATAATGTCCATATGTCTTTTATGTTCTCCATGCTTTTTTTCTGGATACTTTATTTTGAAAATAATCCTTAAATTAACTAATTTTCTTTTCATCTGTGTCTAGTCTGATATGAAATCCATTTGTTTAATGCTTTAGCTATTGTAGTTTTTTGATTCTATCCTTTCCATTAGTTTTTTTTTTATTGCTTCTTGTTCTCTGCTGGAGTTATCTTTTAGTTTCTTAAACATATCAAGCATGCATGTTTTAAAGTGTGTCTAATAACTGCGTCATCTAGAACTCATGTAAGTTTGTTCCTCTGCTTATTACATATGGAAATTGGGTGCAACTGATTTTTTTGGAGGTTCTTGAGGAATTGTAGTTCTTTTGTCTTCTTGAGACCTAGGAGACAACTATGCATAATTATTAAAGACAACCTTGTTCCTCTTTCCGTTATTATTATTTTCCTTGAGACTTAGTGGAGTGTGTATTCAGGCAGCACGTGTTTTAGTATATACGTTATGGTAGAAGTTGTTAAGGACATAAGGAAGTTTTAAAACACAGTCTTCTTTCAAAAAAATTGATGACGTTGGGCACATAATTCTCATATATGACATAATTACATGGCAATAAGTGACAGTGTGGAATTGATTATAATTATAGTTTTTGGAGTTACCGCTTATGGCACAATGGGATTGGCAGTGTCTCTGCAGTGCTGGGACACAGATTCAGTCCCTGGCCTGGCACAGTGGATTAAGGATCTGGTATTGCTGTAGCTGCAGCTCAGATCTGATCCTGGCCCAGGAACTCCATACTGCTGCAGGGCAGCCAAAAAAGAAGAAAAAAAATCATACTTCTTGTATATGTAGCATATTATAATAAAGTTATAACAAATAACCGATTATACCTTGGTAATTGTACTTTCAACTAAATACCTAATAATAAAACAAGTTATAAGAAGTAAAATTTTGGAATACTAACAAAAGACCAAGCACATCAAAGAAACTAATGCTAGTGTAGATAAGAATTTTACTGTATAATTTAGGAATGTATCACATTTCATTGGAAGAAGTAAATCTTTGAATAAATTGTGCTAGTGCAAGTGATTGCATCTTTGGGAAAACCTGTATTTTCATCTTATGTCGTCTTCAAAAAGTAATTCCATGGTTTCTGGTTAGACATGTCAGATGCTTAGAAGTTGCCACTCTATCCTAATAACAAGTAAAGAACTGAGCAACTATAAAATCAACAAATCTATTGAGAGCCATGAGAGAAGCGAGGCCACAGAACAAATTGCTGCCACAAAATTTGGAGAGACAGAAAGGCAGATAGAATCACAACTTAGTGGAATAAAAACCACCAGCAGAAACTCCATGGGAATCAGTGCTGGAGAAGGAAAACCTGGGTAACTGACAAATTGCTGGAGGCTCGGGGCGAATAAGTCTGAGTAAAAAGTCGAGGGTGACCCAGGCATAGGGGTTCCCCACGCTCCTGTGAGATTTCCCATGCAAGTGAGAAGAGAGTGGGATGAAATATTTAAAGCAACCTAAGATTGTGTACCCGGTGAACTTACCCTGCAGTAGCAAAGGGGAAGTACTTTCTCAGGTAAAGATTGATGGAATTTTTTTCCAGAGCCTGTGTTAAAGTTTTTCAACTGCCTTGCAACCTATGGTAAAGTTTTTTAGAAGAAAAATGATATACATCAGGGACTCAGGTCGACATGAGGAAAAGAAGAGCATTGAAAAATGAATAAGTGAAGGTAAAATAAACTTATTTTTTTCTGATTCTTCATTGATCTTAAAGATTAGTTTGTTCAAAATAATAGCAACGTTGTCTCTTATTGTGTGTTTTTATGTGCAGGTCCAGTGATCCTTGCACAATTGGGAGTTAGGGCCACTAGCCCCC
The DNA here is from genome assembly GCF_016906955.1 of Phacochoerus africanus. Lineage (NCBI taxonomy): Eukaryota > Metazoa > Chordata > Mammalia > Artiodactyla > Suidae > Phacochoerus > Phacochoerus africanus. The sequence goes on along the minus strand of NC_062555.1, from coordinate 74,494,170 downwards.
GCCCCCGCCCCCGACACAGTATAAAATCTGTATATAACTTTACAGTTGCTCCTCCATATCTGTGTTTCAACATCTGTGGATTCAGCCTACTGCAGATAGTACGGTAGCAATATTTATTGGAAAAAAAAAATCATGTATAAGTGGACTTGTACAGTTCAAACCCGTGTTGTTCAAGGTCAGCTGTAAATGCTTATACATGCTTATGCTTAATGAAGGAAATGATGGCATTAGTATCAGGTTGGGAAGAGATGAATTAGACATATTTGTCTTAGGAGGTATTCGTATTACCTGTGAAGCAGAAAAATGAAAATGGGTTAGTTATAAATGTATATTGCAGTCTTTAGGGCAGTCAGTTTTTTAAAAAGTAAAAAGAAAAGATATAATATGCTAAGAAAGGAGAGAAAATGATACATATACTCAGTTAAAATGACAAAAGACAGAATGTGTGGAAGGCAAATAGAGAACAAAGGCAACAAATAGAGAACAGTAGCAAATATGAGGGATATTAATCTACATATGTCAATTACATTAAACATCAGTGGTCTTAATACACCAATTAAAAGATGAGATTGTCAGAATGGATGAAAAGGCAAGCTCCAACTACTCACTGTCCACAAGAAAACACCCCCTCCCCTTTTTTTAGGGCTGCTCCGTGGCATATGGAAGTTCCCTGGCTAGGGGTCAAATTGGAGCTACAACTGCCAGCCTACGTCACAGCCATAGCAATGTGGGATCCAACCTACAAAACAGCTCATAACAACACCAGAGCCTTAACTCACTGAGCAAGGCCAGGGATTGAACCCACATCCTTATGGATACTAGTCGGGCTCGTTACCACTGAGCCGCAATGGGAACATCCAAGAAACCCATTTTAAATATGAAGACACACATAGATTAAAAGAAATGGGGCCCAAAGGATACACCACACTAACACTAATCCAAAGAAAGTAGGAGATTAGCTATACTAATTACAGACTTCAAAACAAGGAAGTATAAAGAGATGGAGATGCCATAAAATTGGGTTGTGATGATCATTGTACAACAATAAATGTAATAAAATTCATTGAGTAATTAAAATAATGAAAGGATAAGACTCTTAAGATCTAACAAGACTTAATACTAACAACAGAGTGTCAAAATATGTGAGGCAAAACTGATGGAACTTCATGGGGAAATAGGTGAAAGTGCTATTACAGTTGGAGACTTTTCATCCCCTCATCAGAAATGTACAAATCCAGCAGGCAGAAGATCAGTAAGGACATAGTTGAATTCTAACAATGTCGAAGAACTGGATGTAATTGGCATCTATAGACTGCTTCATTCTGTGACAGCAGGATACCTATTCTTCTCAGGCTCACACGGAACATTCACAAAGATAGACCACATTCTGGTCTATCTTAATAAATTTAAAAGAACAGAAATCACACAGTGTTTGTTGTTAACCCACAATGCAATTAACCTGGAAATCAGTAACAGAAAGATAGCTCAAAACCCTTAAATACTTGGAAGTTAAACAACGCATAAATCAGAGAAAACATCTCAAGAGAATTTTTTGAAAGTTTTGAACTAAACGAGAATGAAAATACATTTTATCCCAATTCGTGAAAGTAGTTCTTCAAGGGCAGTATATAGCATTGAATAACTATAATAGCAAAGAAGATCTAAAAATCAGTCATCTAAATGTCTACCTTGGAATGCAAGAAGAAGAAGATAAAATTAAATTCAAAGTAAGCAGAAAAAAGAAATAAGAATTAGAGCAAAATCAGTGAGATTGCAGACAGAAAACCAGTACAGAAATCAGTGAAACAAAAGCTGGTTTTTTGAAAAGATCACTAAAATCAGGAAGTTTCTAGACAGGTGAACTCAAAAAATGAACACAAATTACTAATATCAGAAATGAAAGAGGGGCAATTACTACTGCTTCTGGACCATAACAGTCCAGAAGTTATGAATAACAGTATGAATAACAGTATGGTGACAGATTTGATAACCTAGGTGAAATAGACCAACTCCTTGAAAGGCAGAATCTGCCAGAACTCTTACAAGAAGCAGGCAACCTGAATAGGCTTATATTTTTTAAAGAAATTGAATCAGTAATTAATAACCTTTAAAAACAGAACTGTGCTCAGATGTGTCCACTGGAACCTTCTACCAGACGTTGGAAGAAATGATACGTAGTCTCCTCAGTCTCTTCTAGATGGTACAAGTAGAGGCAGTACTTCCTAATTCATTCTTTGAGGACAGTATTACCGTAATACCCAAATCAGACGAAGACACTTCAGAAGGACAAAAGCAATAACGCTATACTGTAAGCCAGTATCTCTAACGTAAATGTAAAAGTATTGAACAAAATGTCTGCAAAGTGCATCCAATATTGTACAAGAAGTTTACATACCATGACCAAGTGGGATTTGTCCCAGGTATGCAAGGCTGCTTCAGCATTTGAAAATCAATTAATCCATCACATCAGTAGGCTAAAGAAGAAAAAATCACGTGATTATTTCAACAGATACAGAAAAAATTTGACAAATTTTTTTGGTCTAATTATTTGACAAAAGTCAGTATTCATTCATTATAAAAACTCACAGCAAACTGGGAATAGAGGGGAATCTCCAACTTGACACAGACCGGTCCACAAAAAACCTACGTTAACAGCATATTTCTATGGTGAGAAGCTCACAGGTTTCCCACTAAGATCAAGAAGAAGGCAAAGATGCCCCTTCTCACCACTGCTTTCTAACACTGTTCTGAATATCCTAGCTAATGCAGTAAGATGAGACCGGGTAATAAAAGTATCCAGATTTGGAGTGAGGAAGTAAAGCTGTCTCTGCAGATGACATAATTGTTTATGAAGAAAATACAAAAGAATTGATTAAAAGAACTTTTAGAAACAATAAGCAATTATAGTAAGGTTGTAGGATAAAGTTAATATACAGAAGTCTTGATCACTTTACTATTTACCAGCAATGAACAAGTTGAATTTGAAATTTAGAACACACTACCATTTACATTAAAATCCAAAAATGAAGTGCTTAAGTATATGAGATCTGTGTGAGGAAAACAAGATGAACAAAAGTCAAACAACTAAAGAAGGGGAGCGAGAACTCTTGTCAACGGATAGGAAGACGAGTATTGTCAAGATGTCAGTTCTTCCCGACTCGATTTCTAGATTCAGTGCTATCCCAGTCAGAATCCCAGGAAATGGAGCTTTCTTAGGGCCCAGTGGGTTAAGGATCTGGCATTGTCACTCCCTGGCCCAGGAACTTCCACATGGTGTGGGGATGGCAAAAAATAAATAAGTAAATAAATAATAAAAAAATAAAATCCCAGGAAGTAATTTTGTGGACATTGATGATGAACTGATTCTAAAGTTTGTATGGAGAGGCAAAAGACCCAGGACAACCAGCTCAGTATTGGAGGAGAGGAGCAAAATCAGGGTTTGATACTACCCAACTTCAAGACTTATTATAAAGCTGCAGTAATGAAAACAGTGTGATATTGGTGAAATAATAGGCAAGTAGATCAATGGAAGAGAATAGAGAGCCCAGATATAGACCTACATTAATAGTTAGGTGACTTTTTTTGGTCATGTCTGTAGCATGTGGAAATTCCCAAGCCAGGGGTGGAACCTGTGCCACAGTAGCAAACCAAGCTGCTGCAGTGACAACACTGGATCCTTAACCCACTTTGCCGCAAGAGAGCTCAAATAGCTAGATTATCTTTGACAGAGGAACAAAGGTATTTCAGTGAAGCAAAGATAGTCCTTTCATCAAATGCTGCCAGAACAACTGGACAGCCACACATATAGAAAAATGAATCTAAGCACAGACCTTATACTCATTACCAAAATTAACTCAAAATGGGTCATGGATGTAAATGTAAAATGCAAAACTATAAAACTTCTAGAAGATGACATAGGAGGAAAACCTGGATGACCTTAGGTATGGTGATGACTTTTTAGATAAAACACCAAGACTCCACCCAAGAAATAATTGGTAAGCTGGACTTTGGACTTCTGGGAGTTCCTGTCATGGTGCAGCAGAAACGAATCTTACTAGGAACCATGAGGTTGCAGGTTTGATCCCTGGCCTCGGCTTAGTGGGTTAAGGATGTGAGCTGTGGTGTAGGTCGCAGATGCGACTGAGACCTGGTGTTGCTGTGGCGCAGGCTGGCAGCTGTAGCTCCAATTAGACCCCTAGCCTGGGAACCTCCACATGCCGCGAGTGTGGCCCTAAAAAGACAAGAGACAAAAAAAATAAGTAAGTAAAAACTTCTGGTTTGTGAAAGACAGTGTCATGAGACACCGAGAGGTCAAGCCACAGACTGATAGAAGTACACAAAACAATCTTAAAACTCCACATTAAGAAAGTGAACAAGCTGATTAAAAAATAAGCAAAAAACTTGAATTGACACCTCACCGAAGATGGCATACAGATGTAAAGTAAGCGTATGAAAAGGTGTTCAACATCATCTGTTATTAGAGAATTGGAACTTAAAACATTGATTTGCCACTGTATCTGCTAGAATGGCTAAGATCCCAAACCCTGACGCCACCAACTGCTGGGGAGGGTGCGGAGCACCAGGACGCTCACTCACTGCTGGCGGGGGCGCAGAGTGGTCCAGCCACTGCGGAGGAAAAGAGTTTGTCAGTGTCTTAATAAGTTAAACTAGTTATTATACTCTTAGCATACAGTTCAGTAGTTTGGACTGAACTGCAGTGGTAGTTACTTACTGACACACAGAAACCTACACAAGAATGTTTATAGCAGCTTTAGTCGTAATTGTCAAAATGGAGAAATAACCAAGATGTCCCTCAACATAAGTGGATAAATAAACGGATGGGATTCTAGACGATGGGACATTATTCAGCAATAGAGAGAAATGAGTTACCAAGCCTTGAAAGGGCATGGAGGAACCTTAAATCCACATTACTAAGTGAAAGAAGCTAATTTGAAAAGGCTGTGTCCTATATGATCCCAGCTGTATGACATTCTAGAAAAGGTAAAACAATGGAGAAGAGGGTTAATGGTTGCTAGGGATTGGAAGGAGAGGGAGAGGCGAGTAGGTGAAGCACAGATTTTTAGGACAGAGCAACTCTTCTGTATAATGTTTTAATGGTGGATACACATCTTTATGTGTGTGTGAAATACACCACTGGCAGTCAGCTCTGGGCTTCGGGTGAGAGTGGTGTGTCGGTGCAGGTTCCTTGACTGTAAGAAATGTGCCCCCTGGTTTGGGATGTTGACCATCAGGGAGGTTGTGGCAACATGAGAGGCTTTGTATTTTCTGCTACATTTTGTCATGAACCTAAAGCAGCCCTTAAAAATAAAGTTTATTAATAGTAATACTTAAAAAATTTATTCCAAGGTGGATTAAAAAATCAGTATTTCTAAAAAAATTATGAAAAAGAGGAAAAATAAGCTGAATATTTTTCTGGCTTAGTATGGAAGGACTTGTAATCATAAAGACAACGTAAGGGTCTAGCTAGATTTCAGTATAATTTCTCTTTGTTTTCTAAATGACAAAAGTATTTTATGACTAACTTGAATATGTAAAGAAATTAATATGTAAATGGGAAAATAGTATGAATAGACTATCAGTAAAAAATAACTTCAAATTGCTAATAAAGTTTGGGAAAATTTTAACCTAAACTAAATTACAAAGAAAAGCACATTATACAATGAGATTACTTTTTAAATTTTATGCAACATTTAATGTAAATACTCCAGAATTTGTATATATTTGTTAGATGACATAGTAATAAAACAAAAATTTGAATCCCCCAACCAGAAGTAAAAATCAGAACATATTTGATGCTGTGTATTCTCCCAGTGTGTTCCTTCTCAGCGCATTCTCTTTCCCCTGCCCTCAACTATCCCCTTGCTCACCCATCATGTTTACCTTCTCCTTGCAATAAAACGTTTTCAGAGTTTCCTGGTGGCCTAGTGGTTAAGGATTCAGCGTTGTCAGTGCTGTGGCTCAAGTTCAATCCCTGCCCTGGGAACCTCTGCCTGCAGGAGCAGCTTAAAAAAAAAAAAAGTTTTCCCAGTAATACTTTGGTTAATTTTGCTTATTTTTAAGTTTTTCCTGACTTTCTTTCTCTTTTATTCTTGTATTTTATTTTTTTCCTTTTTGTGGCATTTGTATGATAGAAAGCAAGGTACTTATGTAAATGGGATTGCATTGAATTGGATTTGTAGGGGTAGAGAATAACGGGATTGCCTGGGGCCTTGCCAGAGTTACTTGCACCAACTTTATGCCCATTTGAATAACGAGTGTCAAAACCCAGAAGATGTGGAGAAGTTGGAACCCTTGTGTGTCATTGGTGGGAACATACAATCATGCAGCTGCTGTGGAAAACAGTGTGATAGTCCCTCAAAAAATTAAAAGTAGAATTACCACATGATGCAGCAGTTCCTCTTCTGGGTATATGCCCAAAAGAATTGAAAGCAGAGTCTCAAAACATTTGTATACACATGTTTGTAGCAGAGTTACAAGAGCTAAAGCGGGTCCATATGCAGATGAATGGATAAGCAAAATGGGGTGTATGCATTCAATAGAATATTATTGTCATTTATTTTATGGCTGCACCCATGGCATATGGAAGTTCCCAGGCCAGTGATTGAATCCGAGCCACAGCTGAGACCTATGCTGTGCAATGCCAGATGCTTTAACCAGCTGTATGGAGCTGGGGAATCAAACCTGTGCTTCCACAGCGACACAAACCCCTGCAGTCGGATTCTTTTTTCTTTTTTCTTTTTTTGTCTTTTTTGCCATTTCTTGGGCCACTCCCGCGGCATATGGAGGTTCCCAGGCTAGGGGTCTAATTGGAGCTGTAGCCGCCAGCCTACGCCAGAGCCACAGCAACGCAGGATCCGAGCCACATCTGCGACCTACACCACAGCTCATGGCAATGCTGGATCGTTAACCCACTGAGCAAGGGCAGGGATCGAACCCACAACCTCATGGTTCCTAGTCGGATTTGTTAGCCACTGCGCCACGACGGGAACTCCTGCAGTTGGACTCTTAACCCATCGTGCCACAGTGGGAACTGCAGTGGAATATTATTCAACCTTAAAAAGGAAGAAGATTGTGCAGTATGCTACTACGTGGATGGATTTCATGGACCCTGCGCTCGGAGATGGACGAATACTGTGTGGTTCCTCCTCTTTGAGTCAGCACAGTCCTAAACCCAAAGCAGAGTCGTGGGAGCCAGGGGCTGGGGCTGGGGCTGGGGCTGGGGCTGTAGTGTTTGCCTGCTGTAGAATTCCATTTTAAAAAGGTGAAACGAATTGTGAGATGGATAGCCATGATGGTTGTGCAGCAGTGTGAACGTATTAAGACCCCAAACTGTACGCTTGAGCGTGGTTAAGATGGCAAATTTTAAGGGCATTGTATCACAATGAAGGAAAATGGAGATTTTACTGGGAAGTTTTGGTTTTATACGTTTGTTTTTTAAACTATAGGGCTCTGGAGAATCACTGCTCTAAGGAGCTTCTCTTCCTGAAGGGAGTCTGTCGTAGTCCTCAGATATGTTGGAGCTAAAAAACAATTGAGGACTGAATTCTACGTATCTGCTAGTTTTCTTGTCTTTCTTTTCGATGTCTTAATTTTTAATACAACTTAAAGGCTTACTCTGGGACTTTGTTGTTTATCGAACATAACTGGAAAGTTGAATTTTATGGTTCCACATCAAAAGTTTATCGTGTTTATAACCAGGTTGGGCACCTTGGGCAACAGATGAAAAATAAACTAGACACACCTTTTCTTACTTGAATTAATAAGTTCTTTTTAGGGATTTTAAGTTATCTGTACAAGGCAATAAATACATTTATAAGAGATGGATAAATACATTACAATTAAAATTCATAAGAGAATTGCGCTTGATTCTGGGGGAAGGGTTGGTTGGGAACATTTGCCTGATAGTAATTTCTAGAAAGAACAGAATTTTTTTAGTAATTAGTAAAGGTTCAGGGAGAGCATTCTAGGCAGAGAGAACTGCTTAAGCAAAGAGAGTTATAGACATACTTAGGAGTTTTGAGTAGTTCAGTTTAGTAGTAATACAATATACATTCAGGGTAGAATAGACTGAAAAGTTTGGTTTGGTCAGATAAATGAAGTCCTTAAATGATAAGCTTAGCTTCTGTCAGTACACAGAATCTAAGAATCTGATTTTTAAGATTATCTTTTTATTGATAAACACCTAAATTATTCTTCTTGTATCTAGCCACATTATTAATCATATTTACTAGATAATGGAAAGATTTTTGTCTGTTTACCTTATTATTATATTCCCAGAGCATAGAAGGATGCCTATCATACAACAGGCATGCCTGAAATGAATGACTTTAGGCTTCATAAGAAAGGAGAACTTCAGTGATTGTGCTTTAAAGAGATCTCGTTTTAATAGGTCAGATTGTTTGGGGTATTTTGATAACATGCCTCAAGCCTCACTGTATCTACCTGGCTTCAGTTTGCATCTTTGCCGTGCTTTCCTTGGGTTAATAACTGTGAGCATCTGCCTCGTGGTCTGCTTTTGTTAAAGGACGAATCTGTCTGTGTGACTTGGTTGGGTGGGTCTCAAAAACTTTGGCTTTACCTTTACCTCTGCTTTCCTGCAGTGTAGCATTGCTTAGTTCTTTACTCTTGATGTTAACAGTTTCTAGGAATTAAAGTGATGTCTGCTCCCAGTTTCTACTGTATTCTTCTGGTTGTTATGTTAATGGTTATATTTGCTATTAATTTTAGTATTTTTAAAAGCTTGGCTGTTACGTATTTTCTGTAGTTCTGGATAAATTGCTCTTTAATGTTACCTATATATATTTTGAAAACATCTTATAAGTTGAATTGTTTGTCAGCTGTACCTCCTTGTATTCCGTAGTGTTTGTCCCAGGGATTATAATATGCATCCTCAATTTACTCTACTTCATGTTGAATTAATATAATACATACCACTTCACATAAAATGTGAGAATTTACAATGACATAATTATTTACTGTTCTTTCCCTCCTCGGGGAAAATGTTATTGTCTGTTTTTACTTCTACATATGTTATAAACCTAATGATACCTAAGAATTATTTTTTATCTTTGCTTTAAACAGTTATCTTTTCAAGAAATTAAGAGCTTTTATTTGATATTTTCCCACATATTTTCCATTCTTCACTGCTACCCAAGAGAGAAGTGGTCTCTCTTGTCTGAATTCTCACAGCATAGGTTTGGACCATGTATATCTGTGTGACATAATTGCGAGGAGCAGTTCCGTGTATGTTACTTTGTTTCAAGGAACCAGAGTTTATACGTTTTAAAATACTTCATTGTGTTTAGAACATTGCCTTACACAAAACAGGCAACTATATTTTTTAAGCGTGTGAGAATGGCTGAAATTTTGTGTAACCGGACAGGTTTTATTGTTACAGTTCACTATTAGATATTACTTTCTAACATTTTATATTCTTACCAGTAAATTCCTTACCATAATGCTTTTAAGATTTGGAAAGTTGATACTTTCACACAGTGCACTTAAACTGAGAAGTTTCTATACATTTTAAAGTGGTTACTTTCTAAAACAGACACAATCATAAATTATTTAGAAAAGGTTTTAGTTTCATATTGAAGTTTATACTGAACCAACTAATTTTCCTTAAATTTTCTTTAAAACTTGAATGCTGGTGTTAGATTTTGATTCGGAATTGATTTTATAATTCCGAAAAACACCTTCTTGTTCTAGGACCCTGACTGATCCTGGACTCCCAGAAGTGAGTCTGTAGTTGAGCTTTGATGGCAGCTGCTAGCTGTATTTGGGTTTATTGGAGAGAAAAGGAGAACTGATGTAGCTATGAAAAGAAATGTAGAGGTGGAGAAAAAGATTTGTAAGGTTCTATTGGCCGGTCATGGAACACAGTGAAGTGCCAAGAATGTGTTTCTCTCACTTATTCTCTTCCCGTAAAAGATAAGAAAGGCCAGGTCAGGGTGATTTCAGCCCCCCAAAGTTCTGATGTTTGCCTTTTGCCTAAGGGCTCCAACATCAGTTTAGGGTCAGGTTCTCAGTGAACTAATGGGCCTCTCTGTGCCCAGTGGAGAGTCTAGGCGTGCAGCCTCTTTCTGCAATATCATCACTCATCAGACATTCAGGCTGCAAACCCATTTTCCCCAAGTCTTGCCAGAACACAGCTGGTGGCCATTTTCCACCATTTATTCAGAATATTGAGATTTGGGAGTTCCTGTTGTGGCTCAGAGGGTTAAGAACCCAACATAGTGTCTGTAAGGATGCGGGTTTGATCCTGGCCTTGCTCATTGGGTTAAGATCTCATGTTGCCACAAGCTGCAGCGTAGGTGGCAGATGCTGCTCAGATCCAACATTGCTGTGGCTGTAGGGTAAACCGGCAGCTGTAGCTCCAATTCGACCCCTAGCTGGGGCACCTCCATGTGCTGTAGGTGTGACCCTAAGAAGAAAAAGGAAAGAATATAGACATTTGAATAAATTAGAAATGATGTTTCCTAGTAACACAGTGAATGACCAGCAGCTAATCCAGGCATCTGGACATCTCTAACAATGTGGGTCCACTCTAGTATAGCAACCCCAGCCTTTCACACCTCAGCTAGTCTCTATTTTCTGTTTATGGTTTTTTGCTTTTTAAAGGAACTTTTTCATTATCAATATGTCTGTATTACATTGAAACGTGTAAACCACGAATATAATAAAGAATACATTCTAGATGTCTGCCTCGTTGGCATGTTGTTATAAGGTAGCCACTATTTTTCTTGGGAAGACCCATTTAACTGTTTGGTCTTACAGTGTCATTCTTTGTGAAGTAATGCAGTGAATATTTTTATAGAGTAATTGGTAATATGAATGCTAGAAAATAAAAACTTGGCCATATTATATATACTGAGGCTCTGATAGTGTTACTTAAATTGACGATAATTCACTTTGTAATCCTTGCTTTTCCCTTATGTTTTTGTATATTGCTACAGCTAAAGGAGTAAGCAGGTCATGGCACGCTTAACAAAAAGACGGCAGGCGGATACAAAAGCTATCCAGCATCTTTGGGCAGCCATTGAGATTATAAGAAATCAGAAGCAAATTGCCAACATTGACCGTATTACAAAGTAAGTAATTTTAAACAAAAAAATCTCTGTGAAATTTTATATGAGGCTTTGGAGGAAGGTCCCAAAATTATTTATTTATCGATTATGCTAATCAGTTTTTGGTACAAAGTAGCAGTCACTTTTTGCCTTGCCGGAGTAGGTTGTTAGGAAAACATACTGACACATACATGAGCAACTTGTATTGAGAGGTTGTATAAATGAATATTAGATGCACTGTTTTTAATAGTATACTAATAGGTTTTTAGTTACCAGAATTTTTTACCTCTTGAAAACAAGTTTTTATTTGTCTTTTATTAAAAAAGGCTTTCAGTTAATCACTTTTAGGTAAACGATCTAAAAGTCTGCTGTTGATCATTCATTTTAATATACAGTAGATAAAGTAAATACCTACCATGCAACACGATAGATCTAGTAACTCATATCTTACTGGTTTGTAGTGCACTAACACATAATTTTTAACAGTTCTATACTTCAGAAGTTATATTAAATAAACCTTCAGGCAGAAAGTTTTGTTTTTTTTTTCTGTTTTCCAATGCTATTTATCTTGAAAGTCTAAGATTCAGAATAGAAAAAATCAGACGACTCTATGAATACTCTGTTTACATGTTATATACTAATTACAAGGGAGTCTTCAAATAGAACTTGATTTTGTTTTGTTTCTCTGGTATTTTTAAAGGAATAAAGCTAAATTAATCTTTTTACACTGTTTGAATGATAGGTTTGGTAATTTAGATAGAATTTCTTTATACCTGTTCCTCCAATGCATTCTTTAGATGTGCCCATAAAACGGAAAACAGATGATTTACGAAAGCACATTAAGTGCTTATTTTTGTCCTTATTAATAAGTAACAAATTTAAGTACCATCTGTTTCTGTCCCTTGGTCATATTCTGGCAAAGAAGCTTATAAAGTTTACTTAAGAGGGAAAAGACAGGAGCAAGAGACATAATGCTATATATTGCTCTAACCCTGTATTTACCTTTGAATGGCTTAGAGTTGTGCGTGTGCAACTCCTAGCCCCTAAAGACAAGTGGAAGGGGAACGAATAGGTAATAGCTATGTGGGAAATAGGAATAAATTACTTTATGTATGTTGTAAAAACCTCAAAATGGTTGGTTTCTTTTTTTTTTTTTTTTTTTTTGTCTTTTTAGGGCCATACCCTCGGCACATGGGAATTCCTGGGCTAGAGGTCAGATCGGAGCTGCAGCTGCTGGCCTGTGCCACAACCACAGCAACACCAGATCTGAGCCGAGTCTGCCACCTACACCACAGCTCACGGCAACGTTGGATCTTTAACCCACTGATTGAGGCCAGGGATCGAACCCGTGTCCTCATGGATGCTGGTCAGGTTTGTTAACCACTCAGCCACAACGGGAACTCCTGGTTGGGATTTTTTTTTTAAAAAAGAAAAAGCATAGTTGAAGTATATCAAAAATTACCTATAGAAGAATACAGAAATATTATATTGTTCTTTGGATTTAATTTTTTAAAGTTGTTTAATTTTATCTGAACTAAAAATTACCTATAGAAGAATACAGAAATATTATATTGTTCTTTGGATTTAATTTTTTAAAGTTATTTAATTTTATCTGAACTAAGAAGGCTATTACTTCTTATTAGTCCATGGCATCTTTTTCTAAAAGTTCTAGAGACATTCTCTGGGGAGCTCTAGGGATCTCTCAGGTGGCAATGTACAGAGTTTGGCTGACAAGATTACCGTCTTTGGATGCCTGTCATGTGTGTGCACATGTGTACACTTGTTAAATTGTGAGGCTGCAGAGGCTGTTGACAGCCTTTCACACCTCTTCCTTTTGGACACAGAGGATTGTTTTTTGTTTTTTGGGGGTTTATTTATTTGTTTATTTTTGCTTTTTAGGGCCATACCTATGGCATATGAAAGTTCCCAGGCTAGGGGTCAAATTGGACCCACAACTGCCGGCCTACACCACAGCCACAGCAATGCAGGATCCGAGCCGCATCTGTGACCTACACCACAGCTCATGGCAACACTGGATGCTTAACCCACTGAGCAAGGCCAGGGATCGAACCTGCATCCTCATGGACACTAGTCAGATTTGTTTCCATTTGCGCCACGACGGGAAGTCCATGATGATTTGTTGATAAGCATTCTCTTTTCCTTTCCTCATCAGTACAACCTAAGGTTACCAAGGCTTATTTTCCTTCATGTTCATCACAGAACTTAAGATAAATATGAGTAAATTTGTTTACCTGCCAAATAGTCATTGTTTTATCAGTCTTACCCAGAGACGAAAAATAATAAGAAAATCAGAGAGTGTTGGAGTGGCTCCTGCTGTTCCTTCTATCTCTTCTCATCTGAGAGTAGGCCATCCTCCTTTTTATTTTTATTTTTTTTGTCTTTTTTCCTTTTCTAGGGCCACACCCACGGCATATGGAGGTTCCCAGGCTAGGGGGCGAATCGGAGCTGTAGCCACCGGCCTATGCCAGAGCCACAGCAACGCCAGATCTGAGCCAAGTCTGTGACCTACACCACAGCTCACAGCAACGCCAGATCCTTAACCCACTGAATGAGGCCAGGGATCGAACCCGCAACCTCATGGTTCCTAGTTGGATTCGCTAACCACTGTGCCACAACAGGAACTCCCCTCCTTTTTATTATGGGGGTGCATTCATAGCATCTTATACGTCTTTCCTAACACTAGTCATAGGTGTACTTACTTCCATGCCAGTCCCTCAGCCACAGAAAGGAGCTGTCTAGATAATTGCCTAGCCCGGTGCCTTGGCTTCTGAGCAGTGTTAATTTCCTTGCTCATAACCCTTGCCAAGTAAGTTAGGAAGAAGCATTGGACCAAGACAGGAGGTCAGGTCTTTTGCTGTAAAGCCTAATAATCTTATTCTGTATTCTAAGTAGGTAAATGCTTTTTAAGTCTTAAATTAATTTAAAATCAAGGTGCTCTGGTTAGTTATAGCCAAGTTTGAACATAGAGGTACCTTTCAGTCTTTCCAAATATCTGAAATTACTGAAGCCTTTAGTAGAGTTATTGTAAAGAATATATATTAGTCATTAAGTTTCACTCTCTATTTGACTGGTGAGTGACTCCATTATAAAAACAAAAGCTGTACAACTTTCATACATTTCAAAGTTTTGGCCTTTAAGGTCATGGTGGTTTATATTTTGAAGCTTGATACATCCTAAACACTGTAGTTTACTTCTGTATAATGACTTAGCTCTGCTTGTTTTTATTTGAAATGTCTTTTAAGTCATTTTTAACATAGAGGTTTCTCCTACATCGTTTTTGTTGTTTTCCTTTGCAATTTATTTATTGAAGGAACTGGTTTATTTTCTCCCTCTTTTCCCGTAGTCTGCCCTTGCTAATTGCATCCCTGTGGTACCCTTTAACCTGCTGAATGGTACCCATTCCTCTGCATCTCATGGAAATTAATAATTGATCTTAGAGGCTTCTTCATAGGTGGGTGATGTGTTCTGCCCTCAGCAGCCGTCATGTCTGCTGCTTTTCATCTGGCAAGATTAATGCTAAGCCTGGTGCACAGAGGCTAGATCCAGTACTTCATTAGGGATTGCAAAATAGTGATAAACTAATTTTACCATTTCTGTTTTAGCTAGACTGCTACTTCTAGAAGGACACAAACTTCCCATCACTTACATATGTGGTATGGTTCATATTGGAAAGGTGGAATAACTGATTCTTTTATTTACCAATTTTCATAATGGCATCCTCTCATGGTAACCCGTTCGTGTGTGTGTGTGTGTGGTGGGGGAGGGTGTTTGTGTGTGTTTGTCATTTGGAATAGATGTGTTTGAATACATTTGATGTATTTCAGACCATTCCTTACATAATCCCTATTGATGCTTAAGTTTTCCCTTCTTTGACCAGTTAGAGCCTCTTCATGTTGGTTCCTGAAGTTGCTCTCTGCTTTCCATTATGACAGGATTTTTTTAGGCTCATTTAGGATACATCCTGCCCCAGGCTTGGAATCACTGATTTATCCAAAGGACTGTGGTTTCTCCCAGTTAGGAACTGCTTCAAGAGCATTTTTAGACCCTTAGTGCGCTGATTGCTGCCAGGTCGGTCTCTTTTTAGGCCTTTTGGTTAACAGGAAATACATACAATCGTAAAAGAGAGACCGCGTCATGAATTCATACTGATATTTTCCCCTTGAATTTATGGCTACTGGTTTTTACTGAACTATCTAAAATCTATATCTCCTTTCTTATACAGTAAGAGTCATGGTTTTTAAGGACATCATGAATGATAACATTTTATTTTATTTTATTTGAGATGAATATTATGTATTTATGCGTATCCACAACAATTAGGGAATTTTTCGTTAATTTTACAAAAGCAGATTATGGAACTAGATATATAGAATGATCTTATTTAAAGAAATTTGATTATAATTAATGACAACATTTTAGAATATCATGCAACACTGTATACCAAGCCATCTGAGAATAACAGCACCAACACTGTAATAATTTGTTTCATAGAAACCATATAAATTGTTTCATCTGCTTTTAAGCAGTTGTATTGATTCTAAACTGTCAGAGAATATAGCTATTACATATTACACTTTCTTTCTTACAACTGCCATTTATTCCTACTTCTCCAAATAAATGTTTATTTTTCTGCTTACCTATGCCTAAAGTTCATTTTCTAGTAGATTCTTTTTAAAAACTTTTTCTCCCCTGCACCCCTCCAATTTTATTGAGATACAGTTGACATACAACACTGTATATAATAAATTCATAATAAACACAGTAAATTTAGTTAACATTCATCACCTCACATAGTTAGGACATTTTTTTCTGGTGAAGAAAACTTTTAAGACTTACTCTCTCAACACTTTTATGTTGTTAGCGGTAGTCGCCGTACCGTACTTTATATCCCTGGAACTTACTGACTTACTGGAAGTTTGTGCCTTTGGGCCGCCTTCACTCATTTTGCCCACCCCCAGCCCTGCCTCTGCCAACCGCCAGTGTGTTCTCTGCATCTGTGAGCTTAGGTTTTGGTTTTGTTGTTGTTTTTAGAGAATCTACATACACGTGAGATTGTATAGATTATACAGTATTGGTCTTTGACTTAATTCACTTAGCATAATGGCCCCTAGGTCTGGCCACATTGTTACAAAATGATAGGCTCTCCATTTTGATGGCTGAAGGGTATCCCGTTGTAAAGGTATACACCAGATTTTCTTTATCCACTGGTTTACTGATAGACACTTAGGTTGTTTCCTTGTCTTGGCTTGTAAATAATGCTGCTGTGAACAGGGGGGAGGGGTGCAGATATCTTTTTAAGACAGTGATTTCATTTTCTTTGGATAAACACTGAGTAGAATTGGTGGATTGTATGGTAATTCTGTTTTTAGTTTTTTTGAGGAAGCCAAGCCTCGTACTCTTTACCATAGTGGCAGAACCATCTGGGAGACTTCCTGGGAACAAATTTTCGAATTCCTGCATATTAGTAACAATTGGTCTGCAGTCTTTTTACTTGAAAGTCAGTTTGGTGGGATATAAAATCCTTAGCTTTTACTTTCTTTGTTTGAGGTTCTTATATGTGTTGTATATTCTGGCTTAAGGCATTGCTGACAAAAATCTGATAACTGATTTTCTGTTGTGACTTTGTCTTTTGCCTAGAATCACAAATTTTTTTTTCTTTAAAGTCTTAGTAATTTGACTGTATGTCTCAATGTTGATCATTCTAGGTTTTTCTTTTTTGTCTTTTGTCTTTTTAAGACTGCACCCACGGCACATGGAGGTTCCCAGGCTAGGGGTTTAATTGGAGCTATAGCTGCCAGGCTGCACTACAGCCACGGCAATGCCTGATCCAAGCCACGTCTGCGACCTAAACATAGCTCACGGCAACACCGGATCCTCAACCCATTTTGATCCCCAGAGATCAAACCCACAACGTCATGGTTCCTGGTCAGATTTGTTTCCTCGGCACCAAGACGGGAACTCCCATTCTAGGTTTTTCTTGGGTACACAGTAGCCCTTTAATATAAATTTTGAAATGTTGAAATTTTTACTTTAAAAATTATACAACTGGCCCTTCCACAACATGGGTTGAACTGCACACGTCCACTTTTGTGTGGGTTTCTTTCCTTAAACCTGTGGTATAAGACTGCATGGTCCACGGCTGGATGCACATGTGGAACCAGAGACGCAGAGGGCCGACTGTAAAGACAGGTACAGACTTTTGACTGTGTGGGGTGGGGAGGGCGCCTCTAACCTTTGTGTTGTTCAAGTGTCACTTGTATGTGTATCATTTATGTATTATTGTTACCTTGTATAGGTGGTTATTATTTTGCTATTTATTGGGGCCTTCTCTCTCTCCCTTTTTTTTTTTTGTCTTTTTGCCTTTTCTAGGGCCGCTCCCATGGCATGTGGAGGTTCCCAGGCTAGGGGTCTAATCGGAGCTGTAGCCGCCGGCCTACACCACAGCCACAGCAATGCAGGATCCGAGCCGCATCTGCGACCTATACCACAGCTCACGGCAACGCCAACACCGGATGCTTAACCCGCTGAGCGAGGCCAGGGATCGAATCCGCAACCTCATGGTTCCTAGTTGGATTCATTAACCACTGCGCCACGACGGGCGCTCCAGATTGGGGCCTTCTCTTATACTGTGTTGGTTTACTTTCCTACCGTCTGTATTTGACATTTTCAGTTTGGGCAGTTACGAATAAAGCAGCTATATGTTTTTGGTTTGTAACGTTTCCTTTCTTTACAACTTCTGTTTATGACGTTTTCTGCTGTATTCTTGTGTGCCTTCTTAGTTTACACTTTACTTCTTTTGCATGTACTTCTCATCTGTGTTTGTAGGCGTGTCTCCTGGGCCTGCTTTCGTATTAAGAATGTTCTGTTCCTTCAGCCACGGCCCTTTTACATTGGCCATTTTGATGTGAAAATCAGTTTTCCAGAATTTGTACCGGAGAAAAGTGGTTGAGAGTGGTTTTTCTACATATGGCTCTAAACCTCCTTATGTCATTGTTACGAAGTGCCAAAAATATGGTCTCGTATTTCTCATGGTTTCTTGATTTTTCTTCACCTTTTTGCAGAAGAGTTTCCTTTGTACCCAGTGTCCTCACACTGGGGATCTTTATGACCTGACCTCAGTTTTAAATGCTTCTGTTACTAGCAATTCCTCCACACTCTGGGGCTCTGTACTGGCAGGGGGCTTTTGACTGTTCATGGTGCTCATTATACTCCAGCCCCTGAAGATTTTACCATGAATTCATGCATTACCATCAGTTACCTGAAATAGGAGTGTGTAAAACCCTGTCCAGCTTGAACTGCTGCTCTCAAATTGGCCCGCGTTGCTTTCCAGTGACTACCTGTTGGTTATTTTATCCTTCTATGCTCAGTTCCAGTAGGTGGTCTGCTGTTTCCTATACAGGTTTCCGTACCAGTTGGGATTGTAGCTCTTGGAGATTTCTCCTCACCTGCTCAGATTTGGGGATTCATGGGGATTCTCATCACTTAATTTTGTTGTTTATGTTATCCAAGGATGGGGTTGTCTGATTTTTTGCTAACTTGTCTGGTAACTTTGTCTAGGAGTTTTGGAGACATTAAAAACCATGCTATTTCCATTGTCTTCCCAGCTCACAGCAGTCTTTCATTTTTCTTAAAAAAAAAAAATTTACTTAAAGACACTAGATATTTTCTGAAGTCCTAAAGCAGAGATAAAAACAATACAAATTGCTTCTAGCAGAGGCCAGTCCAAGGAACATTCTTCACATTTGTATGTAACACTAGACAAATCAGAATCTACAGCAGTATCATCCTCAGAGGGTCATTAAAATATTAAGATTTGTGTTGAAATTTAAGAAGAAATTTCGTGAGTAGCTGTCTCAGATCCTCAAAGTTAATCAGATAAGTAGGGACAACAGTATCTATAATAAAATAGATTTTTTTCTATGTTGCAAATGTTTCTGTCACCCAGTCTGCTCATTCATAGCAGTAGCTTCCTATTGGTTGTCATTGCAGCGTCCTCAGAAAGAGTCCTAAGTCTTTTTTTTACCACTTTCTTTTAATTTTCTCTTTTTTTCCTTATTAACTGCTAATGTTCTATCAAGGAGTAGAAAGAGCACTATAAAATAGAGAATCACTGTTGAGATTTATTGAATATTCCAAGTATTTATAAAATATAACCACGGGAAACTAACAAGTTCTATTATTTGAGGATGGAAAGTATTTTTACAAAAAGATTCAGTCTGAAATCAGAATACATATATAGAATGAAGTTTGATTTTTTTTTTTTTTTGGTTAACCTGTGCCTCTGATTTAAAAGCTCATGTTTATTAGTTTGATTTAATGATGATATAAAATTCCATACATGACCTCAATTGGGTGCTAAATAAGCATGAATAAATTTTGGCCTCTCAATAAAACATTTTACATTTTTAGAAATTGAAGGAAGTTTTGTGATGTTTAATCACCATAAAGTGGAAACAAGTAAGTCATTTTATCATAGAAAAGAAAATACATTAGTTTAGCTGAAGATAAGCATAGGCAAGAGTAGCTTGTCTTTTAGATTAAAAGTCTATAAATGCTAAATTATAAGTTGCACATATGAACTCATCAATTTTATGAAATTTGGATAGGTATCATGAAATTAAAGCTTTGAAATATTTGATTACTTAGCATTTGTGTAAAACATTTGTAACATATTTTTATGTTTAAAATCATGCTGTTAGCCTTTATTTTACAGCTTTTAAATCAAAAAGCAAAGAGATGAATCATATGACAACAGAATCAAAAATGAAATTTAAACTTTGAGTCGCTAGAATTCCCAATATGATTCGTAATTCATTGTCAAGTTAATTTTCTAAATGTCACCTATATTTTAATATCCAAAAACATAAGTTGCGTGTGTCATCTTTTTCTTCTTTAATCCAAACAAACTATTCACACCTGATTTGGATAATTATAATATAGCATTAGAATTTCTTGAGTATTATAAGTAGTAGTTGAAAGATCATTTAAAGACATTTTTGAAATAAATATAGATTTTATATTAGTCTCTGCCAGCATTATTGGCATCATTGGGAGAGGTAAAATTGTTTTTTGTTGACTGCTGGAGAAAGCAACTGAAACTTTTGTTTCCTTCCTATCTTGAGTAACTGTGATTCCGAGTTTCTAGAGGTGACCACATTTATGGCCAGCATGATTAGACTGACATTGGATTGGTTGACTTAGTCCCGTTCAAGTTAATGTTTCAGATTAGGGCATCAATTAATTACGTGTATTGCTTACTTTAGGGTCAAACCCCAGTTAGAAAATGTGACCTCTGACCTCTTGTGGCATGTTTGGCATTGAAATTTCTGAGTTCTCCTGGAGTTCTTCCTGTCACTACAGACAGACATAAGCCCAAACTGTAAGTCCTCTTCGTGCTTAGGTTGCCTTTGAAGTTGAAACTAGGTACACATTATTTATTTATTTATTACATCAATTTTATGAAACCTATGATTTCTAGTAACTATTTTAAGCTCTCTGCCACTTTCTATTCCCTCAGTAGATTTATTTTTTTTAATTTTTTTTTTGTCTTTTGTCTTTTTAGGGTTGCACCTACAGCATATGGAGGTTCACAGGCTAGGGGTCTGATTGGAGCTGAAGCCAGCGGCCTGCCGCACAGCCACAGCAGTGTGAGATCTGAGCTGTGTCTGTGACCTACACCACAGCTCACGGCAACGCTGGGTCCTTAACCCACTGAGCAAGGCCAGGGATCGAACCCACGTCCTCATGGATGCTAGTTGGCTTCACTAACCACTGAGCCATGACAGGAACTCCTCCCTCATTAGATGTACTGTAAGATAGGAAAAGGGCCATTGCCCAGGTTGCTTCCTTGGAAGTAATATTAGTTGAAAAATAAAATCTACCAGAAAATGTGATCGAGCATGTGAACTCCCAAGAATTCTTCACAGAGTTAGTAACTGCGTTCTCGTTCCAGTCAGCATTGATCTGTTTTCTCTTACGTATCTTCATGTGGTAGCAGATGGGGAAGTACAGCTTGCCGCTGTTGCCATTGTTATTTTAGCTGCTGTAACGACAGTGTACGGAAGAAGTGACCGATGCTGAAGAGCCGTAGTTCCTCAGTGAGTTTCTTCCACTGTGCCACATGCTTACGGCACTCACCTTGGTTGAATTGCTGTCTAGCTGTTTTCATATTATTTGACATTTCTCTGTAGGTCTCTGACAGAAGCATATAGACAAGATGCAGAAAAGTGTAAATAACCATTAAAGCATGAACTAGTAGTACCAAGCAATAGGGGAGGTGTGACAGATAGAATACAACTCAGCCCCATGTCAGTGGAATGTTCTAATTAATAATATGATAGGCCTTATTTCAGGTGGGGGCTACTGGGGGAGTTCGGCAGGGCATGGAATTAGATTTTGGAAGTTGGATGGGGTTTGGTGAGGCAGGCAGGAGAGTCAAAGCAGAGGAACTGTAGAGTTTGGGTGAAACAGAATGAAAAGGCAGAGAGGCCCAGACTGGGCGTAATGCCAGCATTGAGATTTTTATCCTGTGGCTGGAGGGAAATGGTGCATGTGTTTGGAGTATCCTGGAGTGGATAGATTGAATCGTCCTCTTAAACGTCTGCTCTCCCTACCTGGTCTGGGTTTTAGCCCATGGAATTTTCAGCCTGTGCAGTGGTAGCAGGCTCCTAATTGGGCTTCTGGCGTCCTGGACTTAACTAGCCTGTTTCTTCCCACCATTGGTGTCAGAGATGTTTTTCCAAAACACCATCTTATCACGTGCTCCAGGACTGAAAGCCTTCTTCTGTTGCCCATGCTTTCCAAGTTCTTGTGCAGGATGTCAGTACCTCGGCCTTCCTCGTTTGCATCACCTCCTGCTGCTTCCTGCTCAGAACGGCCTGCACTCCAAATGCACTGGGCTCTCAAGGGCTTCAGACCTGCTCTGCTCCACACTGCCTGGGATGCTGATCCTCTTGGACTTGTCTACCAGACAGCCTCCTTTCTCAGGTCACATCTCCTACGAAGTCATTTTTGACATTTTTAAGTTGACCTGAGCTTCACATTTTATCAGGTTTTTTTTTTTTTTTTTTTTAGATTTTAGGTCTACTTATGTTCTTCGTGATTTCCCCATTCATTGTGCATAAAGTACAAATACTTGAACAAGGTGTTTGTGCTGAGCCCTTCAACATCAGACCCCAGTTTTTTCCTTCGTGTCCTACCTCTCCCCACTCAGAGTCCATCTGATGAGGCTGTTCTCAGTTGCTTCAGAGATCTATTATTTTCATTCTTCACTTTGTATTTTTTCCTCATTAATGGACAAGACATCCCCTTTCTTTTAAGATCCAACTCAAATATGATTTCCTTTGAGCCCAGTACCCTTATTCCTTGCTCACACAGTAATATGTATAAAACTGTGTTTTATTATTTGTCGCAGCCTCTTACGATCTTTAAAAAATTTTTCTGCTTCCTTTGCTGATGGTGAGCAGCTCAAGGGTAGGGCATGTTATCTGTCCTACCTTGGGATCTTAGCTTGAAGCTTAGTAGCTGGGACAAGGCACTGAGAAAAGGTTTCTTAATTACAGTAAATACTCAGTTGCATCAACTGAAGAGGTAGTTTCAAAGAGGACTGTAGTAATTGAGAATACTGGACAGTCTCCAGCTTCGCTCTAGGTGTAGAACCTCCGATCACAACCGAGTCTCTTGGTTTTACCATCCGTCTCCTGGTCAGTTTGAACTAAAGTTGTTTTCTTCTTGGCCCTGTGATGTCAAAAACTCTGCTTAGCTTTTGAGACTCTCTAATTTGCCTCTTCAGAACTGGCAGATGCTCCTAAATTAAATGAATTATTTTTTAGTATTTGTTTTGTTTTTTTTTAGTTTTCAGTGGAAGAATTGATCTGAATAACCTAATCAACTGTTACTGGTATCTCGCCTGTATTTGTATATATGTGTATTTTAAAATCTTGTCCTTTTATATCTTTAATATTATATTGTGAACATTTTCTCAGAGGTTATGTCTTTTGTTTGTGTGTTTTGCTTTTTAGGGCTGCACCTGAGGCATATGGGAGTTCCCAGGCTAGGAACTTGTCGTAAAGGAGCTGCAGCTGCCTGCCTGCACCACAGCCACAGCAACACCGGATCCTTAACCCACTGAGCAAGGCCAAGGATCGAACCCGCATCCTCATGGATACGAGTTGGTTTCTTAACCTGCTGAGCCACAGTGGGAACTCCAGAGTTATGTCTTTTAAAACATTAATTTTATTAGGTGCATCGCATCATGTTGGGTGAATATATAACTTATTTAGTGTCTATAGTTTATTTTACTATCATGAACATCAGGATCCTTTTTTCTCTATAAAATTTCATGATGTGAGGCACATTTTTCTGCATAAATCCAATATCCCATTCAGATTGTTTCCATAGAAGTAAAGTTCCTGAGTCCATTTGGCAGGGTCATCTCTGAAGTGTTGGTACATGGTGTGAAAGTGCTTTCCAGAAGGTATTTTTGGCAAAACTGTGTTGTGAGTGGCTCTCTTAATGCATCTTTAGCAGCACTAAGAGTAATTTTAAGTCTCTTGCCCATTCACAGTTGAAATAGTTTTCTTATTGTATCGTTTTGCATTTTAAGGATACAAGCTCTTGGTTGTGTTTGTGATAAATACATTCCATTTTGCTGTTTGCTGCTCATTTGCAGAATGGAAGTTAGTGCTAATTGCTCAAGAAGCTAGAAAAATGGATTTGTGATGTTTATGTCATGAAATCCCACATTTCTTATCTAGCCAGATATTTTGGTTCTTCTCCTCTGTTATTTCCATAGCTTTTATACTAAGAATATCTGATAACATCAGGCGATTAGATCAGTATTCATTTAAATTTTTATCTCGAATTTTATGATTCTGATGTTTTCAGTTGAATCTTTTTTAGCCCCCGAGTCACTTCACTGGGGCCACTTGGGAGTTGTTAGGTACTGAAATTATGGGGCAGTACTAATTTTATCCAGATCATCCAGAATTCACTTAAAATAAGTTAATTATATCCCCATCAAAATAAAGGCTTGTAGCCTCCCTGGTAGGTGAAGATGTTGATAAGGGTAAGAAGGCAGGACAGGGTATTCGCTGTGTTTTTTTAATTAACAGAAAACATGGAGTTCCCGTCGTGGCGCAGTGGTTAGCAGTGGTTAAGGAATCCGACTGGGAACCATGAGGTTGCCGGTTCGGTCCCTGCCCTTGCTCAGTGGGTTGACGATCCGGCGTTGCCGTGAGCTGTGGTGTAGGTTGCAGACGCGGCTCGGATCCTGCATTGCTGTGGCTCTGGCGTGGGCCGGTGGCTGCAGCTCCGATTCGACCCCTAGCCTGGGAACCTCCATATGCCGTGGGAGCGGCCCTAGAAACAGCAAAAAGACGACAAAAAAAAAAAAAATTAACAGAAAACATAGTGCATTTGGTGCAGGGTGTGGTCATATTCCTACTGCTGTCATTAGCGTGTCCTCTCCTAGTGTCCTCACTTCAAGCTGCATGACCCAGGTGTCTGAGACTGAGTCGTTGTTAGAAGTGTTAAAGATAATTAATTTTAGCAAATTATGAGTCATTAAGATTTCTAATGTAAACATGGTGTAGATCTAAATTATTTTTATCCAGATTGCCATTCAATTTTTCCACTCTCACTTGCTAAATGTTGTTGCATTTTCCTTTCTTTTGTAATGCTTCCCTTAGATTTTTGTTTATTTGGATCTATTTCTTTTTGACTCCTGTGTCATACTATATTGTTTTAAAATTGTTGACACTGTCAGCTATAATCTAATTTCACACCAGCCTTCTAAGTGTCACTGCCCCAGTAGACTTTATAAGAATTTCTTTGGGGCAGGGTTGGTCATCACTCACTTTTCCTCATTAGTAAAACATCTTGTATACCATCTTTAAAATTTTTGGATGTTTTTTAAGCTCATAATATCACATATTGAGAGATCTAGAATTGATCCCTGGGACAGAACATGAACAGTGGAAAAAGTGGTGAAACCTGAATGGAGTCTGTAGTTTAAAATACTGGTGTACTACATTGTACCATCATTAATTGAGATTAAGAAACTGAGAGATGTTTGTATGATCGTTATGCAGTATATACAAATATGGAATCATCATGCTGCACGCCTAAATTAATGTCAGTTATCTTAAATGAATAAGCAAAGTTAAAACACATTAAGAAACTTTAATAATTTGCTATTTTATGGAAGACGTTAATGTTAAAGTGGGTGAAGAGTGTATGGGGTTATGTGATGGTTTTGTAGCTCCTCTGCATATCTAGAATTAATTTCAAATATTTTAGAAGATCACATTGAAATTCTCTAATACTCATTCGTAGACTCAAAAAGAGTTTATGGAATACCAATTTTCTGTGAGGCACTGTCTAAAGTAACTTGCCCTCTGCTCCCACGAGTAGTACCTGAGCTTTTCAGCTGCAACTGCAGGTAGGTCAGCAAGTAGGTCCTAGAGTTCGAAGGCCTTAAAGGGAAATAAATACCGCCCATCTGAAAATAAATTCAGGTGCAAATGTAACAACTGTTTCAAATAATGAATACGCGTTTTTAGCCTTTATTACACTTTTTAGTGTATAACGAAGTCACTTTATCTGAGTATACCTAAACCCAAACTTCACTCAGCAAACAGCCTTTCCTCCAAAGCCGCTCCAGGCTGGGACAGGGTGGAGAGAAAGGACGTTGCATGCTGCACGTCCTGTGTCCTTCCTTCAGACCCTCTTGTAATTGTCCCCGAGTCCTTGCTCCATACACCTTCTGTGCTCCCTCAGGACCGAGGTCAATGGCTTTAGCCGATTTTCCTTCTCTTGGAGTTCAGGAAGCTGAACCCAACGTGCCGTCACTACAGAGAAGAGAAAATTATTTTCTTGTACCTTCACATGTTCTGTCACTGTTTGAGTGTCCCCAGGGCTGAGAAGACCCATTTGTGTGGTGAAATTGAACAGATAAAATATACCAAAGAATAATAAAATGTAATGCCTTTCTTATTAAGAAAACCAAACTGAAACTAGAAAGGAATTTTCTTTTTTCTTTTTTTTGTCTTTTTGCTATTTCTTGGGCCGCTTCCGCTGCATATGGAGGTTCCCAGGCTAGGGGTCCAATCGGAGCTGTAGCCACCGGCCTACGCCAGAGCCACAGCAACGTGGGATCCGAGCTGCATCTGCAACCTACACCACAGCTCATGGCAACACCGGATCGTTAACCCACTGAGCAAGGGCAGGGACCGAACCCGCATCCTCATGGTTCCCAGTCTGATTCGTTAACCACTGTGCCACGACAGGAACTCCGGAATTTTCTTAATAAAGCTGCCAGTATCCTTTAGCAAAAATCATATTTGTATTTATGAAGGTTTGTTTGTTTTTGGCCATGTTGCAGCATGTGGAAGTTCTCGGGCCAGGGGTTGAACCTGCGCCACAGCAGCCACCAAAGCCACTGCAATCTTAACCCACTGTGCCACAGGGGAACTCTCATATGTGTATTTATATTTACCACTTTATATTAACAAAATGTATCTACCAGTAACCTTCATCAAGTATTGTGTTTAATGGTGAGCTATTATAAGAATCTCTTGCAAGGTCTGAAATAAAGATACTCATGTTACTACCTAAGCTTGTACTGGAAGTCCTAATTGGCACAGTAGGAAAAGACAAATTCGTAACTTACGTAGACAAACCGAAAACTAATAGTTTAGCAAGACTGCCTGTATTGGCAGCCACTAACCAGAAAGTATTATATGAAATAAAATCCTCTTTTCGAAAGAAACCCAAAAATGAGGTATATAGGGAAAACCAAAAAGATGTGTAAGGATTTTCTGGAGGAAATTATAAAACTTTATTAAGGACATAGGAAAAGATGATACATAAATTAACAGAGGTACAAAGTTCATCAGTGAAAATACTTAATATCGTAATAGTATTTATTCTCCTCTAATCGAAATCTCATAGTGTTTTCCACCTATTTTACAATTAACTGTGGGTGACGAAAGGAGAGAAGAGCTAAGATGAGTTTGGAGATAAAGGAGAGGACCTGTCCCGGATTGGCAAGCTTGTGTGGGTGAAAGGAGCTTTTGTACATTTGGAGGGATGGTAAATTGTGGCTTTTTCTTAAAAACAGTCGTTAGCTGATAGATCCACCAACAAAAATCGGAAGGGAGTACTGTGAAATAAATGTCTCCCCCCACCCCTGCCTGCAGAACCACTGTTCTGGGAAATGACCTATTTTGACAGTTCCAGGAATATACTCTAGAACTCTTGTACATATACAGAGATGGTTATGTAATGTTTTTGAAAAGTTGTACCATGTTATACCATGATTTCTTTTCACTGATTTTCTTCTCTTTTTGTGTCTTTTTAGGGCTGCACCCATGGCATATGGAAGTTCCTAGGCTAGGAGTTGAATTGGAGCTATAGCTGCCGGCCTATACCAGAGTCACAGCAACGCGGGAACCAAGCCACGTCTGCAATCTACACCACAGCTCATGGCAACGCCAGATCCTTAACCCACTGAGCAAGGCCAAGGATCAAACTTGCATCCTCATGAATACTAGTCAGGTTCATTACTGCTGAGCCACAGCAAGAACTCTGATTTTCTTTTTTTTTTTAATTGAGATATAAGTGGCAAGTAACATCTTACTAGTTTCAGGTGTACAGCATGATTCAGTATTTCTATGTATTGCAAAATGATCACCATAATAAGTCTAGTTAAAACGTCGTGGCTCAGTGGCAACAAATCTGACTAGTGTCCATGAGGAGGCAGGTTCAATCCCAGGCCCCACTCAGTGAATTAAGGATCCGGTGTTGCCGTGAGCTGTGGTGTATGTCACAGACGCGGCTCAGATCTGGCCTTGCTGTGGCTGTGAGGTGGGCCAGCAACTGCAGCTCCAATTCGACCCCTAGCCTTGGAACCTCCATATGCTGTAGGTGCAGCCTTAAAAAGACAGGAAAAGAAAAAAAAAAAAATCCATCACCACACAGTTACAGACATTTTTTTCTTGCAGTGAAGAATTTTAAGATCTGTTCTCTTAGCAGCTTTCGAACATGAGAACAGCATTACTAACTATAGCCATCACACCGTGCATTATATCTCCTTGAGTTAATTATCTAATAACTGCAGGTTTATACCATTTGACTATCACCTGTTTTGCTCACTCTCTTCCCCCACCACACCTCTGGCAGCCCCCAGTCTGTTTTCTGTATCTAATGAGCTTTTTTTTTTTTTTTTTTTTTTAAACTTCACATATAAATGAGATCATATGGTATTTATCTTTACCTGCCTGACTTATGTCACTTTGACATAATGCTTCAAGGTCCATCCATGTTGTCACAGAAGGCAAGATTTATTTCTTTTGTGTGTGACCAATAATTTTTTTCTCACATTTTCTTTATTCATTTGTGTGTTCACGGACACTTAGGTTGTTTTCATATCTTGGTTATTTCTATATCTTGGCTTTGTAAATAATGCTTCAGGGAACATGGGGGTGCAGATGTCTTTTCAAATTAATGTTTTCATTTTCTTCTGAAAAATACTCAGAAGTGGACTGCAGTATTATATGATAGTTCCATTTTAACTTTTTTGAGGCGTCTCCATGTTATTTTCCATAGTGGCTAAACAAATTTACATTCCCGCTAACACTGTACAAAGATTCTCTCTTTTTCTGCATCCTTGCCAGCGCTTTTTATCGCTTGTCTTTTTGATGATGGTCATTCTAACATATCAGGTGATGTCTCACTGTGATTTGATTTACGTTTCCCTGATGATTAGTGCTGTTGGGCATCTCTTCATGTGCTGTTGGCCACCTCTGTGTCTTTGAAGAGTGTCTATTCAGGTCCTCTGCCCGATTTTCAAAAAGGTTGTTTGGCTTTTTGCTATTGAATTTTATGAGTTCTTTATATATTTTGGGTATTATCCCCTGTACCTCAGAGCTTATGTAATCTTAATGTCTATAACACTGCTTAATTTCTTTTAATGATTACATAATAACCTTTGTCATAGTCATATTATAAATTAGCCAGACCCTTAAAACATATGTTTACATGTGTCTAACCACTTGCTGTCAGCAGTGCTAAAATGAGTTTCCTTTCTTGTGTTTTATTTTATACGTGTCTGGCTGTGTCTATAGGATGAATGTCTAGAAGCAGAATTTCTGGGACGTTCTTGTGTAGAATTCTCTTCAGAACTTGAGAATCACCTTGTCTGCTTGGTGGTGGTTAAATTACCCCAGAAACAGTTTGGATTTTGTTGTCTCCATCTAAACGTCAAGCATCTCTTCCCACTTGCTCTTTTTTTTTTTCACATCAGTAGCTTTCCAAATTTTTGTTCATGTTTGTCATTTCTTCTGTGTATTACTACGTATTTTTCTTATTGCTGTTGTAGATAATTGGGTCTTGGAGTTCCTGCTGCGGCACAGTGGAATCGGCAGCATCTTGGGAGTGCTGGGACACGGGTTCTATCCCCTGCCCCGCACTGTGGGTTAAGGATCCGGCGTTGCTGCAACTGCAGCTTAGGTCACAACTGCAGCTTGGATCTGATCCCTAGCCTGGGAATTCCATGTGCCACGGGGCATTTAAAAAAGAAAAAATAATAATAATTGGGATCTTATTTAAAATTTCCTAACCTGTTTTTTTGGTATGTATATATGAATACTATTAGTTTTAGTGTATTAGTTTGTACTCAAATAGTTGATTAAATTGTTTGATTTAAAGTAGCACACCAGCTGATTTTCTAGGTATATGATATCCAAATTATGATCATTTTAACTCCTTATCAACTTTTTTTGTTTTGTTTTGTTTTTTAGGGCCGCACCCACCGCACATGGCTGTTCCCAGGCTAGGGGTCGAATCGGAGCTGTAGCTGCTGGCCTACACCCCAGCCACAGCAACGCCAGATCCGAGCCACGTCTGTGACCTACACCACAGCTCGTGGCAATGCCAGATATTTAACCTAGTGAGCGAGGCCAGCGACAGAACCTGTGTCCTCATGGATGCTAGTCAGCTTCGTTTCCACTGAGCCACGACGGGAACTCCTGTTAAGGTCAATTTTAATGAATGTTTCTTGGACCTCCTGACAGGTTTTTTGGCTGGTTTTGGAAGAAAATCAACTAGATCTGTCTGGGGAATTAGGTCTTCTGTATCTATACTTAATTTTGTTCACTAGATGTTTTTGTGGCCTGAGAAAAGTGAATTAAAGTCCCATAATTCTGTTTTGTTGTCAGTATTTCCTTTATTTCTTTTTGCTTTATAACTGCCCGTGCCCTGGTTTGTCTTTTTAAAAAGTGATTTTTGCCCTGGTTTCCAAATCCTCTCCATTCCAAATCCTGATCCCTGCTTCATTTGGATTGCATTTTTATGAGATGCCTTTGCCTGTTCTTTTTCAGTCTTTCTGAGTTACACTGTGTTTCTCCTATTTTTGTTTTGATTTGTGATTCAGTCCGTCTTTTCATTGTTGAGTTTATCTAATTTGTATATATTAGAAAGGCAGACTTGCTTGGTTTTGATTTTCTCGTTATATTTAATATGCTTTCTTTTGGGTTTCTTTATTTTACTTTATTTTTGTCTCAATATGTGTTTTTTATGAGTTGCTCCAGATAACTTAGAGGTTTTATATTTTTGCTCAAAGGTTACTTTTATAAACCTGAGTGCAGTGGTGTGCTTAATTCCAAAGAAAGTTTTTCTTGGCTCCCTATTTGAACAGTGAGGGAATTAGTGCCTTTCACCTTTGCCCATTTCCCTTCCCTGCATTCCAGACCTCAGCTGATCTTTGTCCGTGCTGACCTTTATGTGTCACAGTGTGTGTGTCCCTCTGCCACACACTTTCTCACCCTGACTGTCCGTTCGCAGAGGTGGCACATCCGTCTGTGTGATCTAACTCTGCCTCGTCCTCTCTTGCCACCGTTTGTCACTCCAGCGAATCTGCTCTTCCCCACGGCACTTCCTTTCTTAGCCCTTCGGCTAACTGCCTTGGCAGAGAAAGTAGCACGTTTTAAAGTTATTTACCTCCTAAGCAGAAGATAGTTCTCTTCCGCAAACCATAGGCACAGAAGGCACTTGCAGTCCCACTGCAGGGCTTACTCCTTGTCTTGCTGAACGTTCATCCCCTGAGCTTAGAAGGTATTTCAATGAGGAGTTCTTGCATTTTTAAAATGATTTGTTTTGACTCCTTTGATGCTTAAATGGCAGATAAACTGGATACAGAATTTCTGTGTCGTACTTGGTTTCCTTGCAGACTGTTGGGTACTGCTGCCCTTTCTTCCAGCACAGAATGTTTCTCTGGAGAGGCTGAGGCCAGCCTCCTTTGTCTCATGTTTTTGTGTCTGGATACTCTAGTTTACTGGTAGAAGGTGTTGGGGGTGATTGGAGTGGAATGGAAAATGGCACAAACTCAACTGTATCTATAACATTTTATTTCTTTAAGAAACAAAAACAGGAGTTCACGTCGTGGCTCAGTGGTTAACGAATCCGACTAGGAACCATGAGGTTGCGGGTTCAATCCCTGGCCTTGCTCAGTGGTTTGAGGATCCGGCATTGCCATGACCTGTGGTGTAGGTCACAGATGCGGCTCGGATCCCACGTTGCTGTGGCTGTGGCGTAGGCCTGTGGCTACAGCTCCGATTCGACCCCTCGCCTGGGAACCTCCATATGCCAAGGGAGCAGCCCTAGAAAAAGGCAAAAAGATAAAAAACAAAAATATCATGAAGCAAATATTCCACAGTGTTAATGTGAGTTCAGTACAATTGGTGAATTTAAGAGAATCTGCAATATTATTTTCTGTGGTACAGGGTATGTTTGAAATTTTTTGCTTTTTAGGGCTGCACCCGCAGCACATGGAGCTTCCCAGGCTAGGGGTCCATTTGGAGCTACAGCTGTTGGCCTACACCACAACCACAGCAGTGCCAGATCCAAGCTGTGCCTGTGACCTACACCACAGCTCACAGCAATGCCAGGTCCTTAACCCACTGAGCGAGGCCAGGGATCAAACCCACAACCTTATGGTTCCAAGTCGGATTTGTTTCCGATGCACCATGATGGAAATAAAATTTTTTAATTAAAAAATATGCCATGTGACTATAAATCAGGGGAGAGCTTGTATGCTTTAGCAATCCAGTTCAAAATATATTTCATTGAAAGTCACTTTTTGGCCTTATTGATCACAGCATGCACTCTTGTTTTCTTTATAAGTTGTCAACCATTCATGTAATTCCTGTATTTTCTTTGGTATCCTTTGCTAAGTTTTGAGTAAAAGTATTTTTATATTCTAACATCCTGTGGCTGGAGATGATAAAATTCTAGATTTAGAATTTACAGAGTAGAGGTTAGTAGCGCTAACTGCTACAGAGGCTAGAGCTAAATGGGATATTTGACTAAAATCTGTAAGTGATTTATATTTGCAGGTGTGGGACTACTTTGAACAAATATCCTTCTAAATATATAAAATATGTAAATGTATATTGAATCCTTTTCTTTTTTATACCTGCCTTAAATATTTGGCAATCAGAATTTTAAAGTTTTTTTAATAAAAAATAAAAACACACGAAATAGATTTAAGGTTTAAAATATGGTGATTCAAAGAATTATGTATTCAGGACTGACTTTCTTCCCTTTCTGTCTTTTTCTTTTTCTCTTTCTTTCTTTCTTTCTTTCTTTCTTCAGAGCTCTCATAACTATAAATCACAGTGAAAAAGCACCTCATTTTATTTTTATTTTTTCATACTAAAGGATTTTAAATTTGTTTTCCCTCTGTATTCAGGTATATGTCTCGAGTCCACGGTATGCATCCAAAAGAGACCACCCGGCAGCTGAGCTTAGCTGTGAAAGATGGTCTTATTGTGGAGACGCTGACAGTGGGCTGCAAAGGTTCAAAAGCTGGTATCGAACAGGAAGGATATTGGTTGCCAGGAGATGAGATTGTAAGTTTACTTTATTTTATGAATCTGAAAGATGCTGACTTTACGTTTTTGAACATTATTTGTATGTAACCTGTAGAAATTCATTTTCAGAAGTTTAGTGATATTTTCTTTGACAGTTTTTATTAAATTTAAGGATTTGCATTGGTAGGATGGATATTTTCCTTCCTGACTCTTGAGGAGAAAACTCCCTCTTACAGAGAGGCCTGCTTCTTCTCTCTAGGTTACTGTGAATCTGAAAAATAAAACAAAGGAAAGCCCTTTTGATGTACACAGGATTAGTGGTATTCCAGAGCGTTTTCTTGAGTAAATAGAAGTGAAAAATGTTTCAGTTGAGTTCAGTGTTGATCCCATCCAGACAGATTGAAAGGGATGTATACTTTCACACTCAAGGATACATATAGAAGTACATTTTTTAATGTAAAGATGGTTTTCTGTGTAATATTTCTGTCTTCCTACCTAATTTTGATTTTTCTAGTACCTGCATGAAAAGTCTGTTTTTGAAAAGGAAAGTTTTCAAATATAATAAACATTGTTTTAGTTCTGAAAGTAATAGATTTAGTAATTAGATGTATTGAGGGTATTTTATAGTGAATTCTCTAAAATCTAAAATTTTAGAAATGACACAAAATCTTAAAATTGGCTATTTGCGGAAACATTTCCCCAAAACTTTGTCTTTCCCTTTTTGGCCCCATAGCAATTGAGTCACTCTACACACACACTCACACTCACACTGACTTGTCAGGTCTGAAAGCAGTAAACTAACACATTTTCTATGAGCAGCTGGGCAACAGAGGCAGCTGTAAGTTATGTAGTTAGAGAAGCTGTTAGTTTTAACACTATTTTTGTTGGTTTAATCTGTGCCCTTAGAGTTTCAGGAAAGAAAATTCACCTTTTCCACCATCAGAAAACATGGAAGAAAAAAAGCATTTAATTTCATTGGCATCATTTGACGTGTTCTTGAAAACTTAAATGAAAAAATTTGTATCAGTATAATTTTTCTGTTGATGTCCTTACAGAAAAGTACAGGTTTTTGCCAATAAAAAAACTTGGTTGCCTAGCCATAATCATAATAATATCAAGTGATGTAAATCTGTCTGCAACAGACACTTAAAGGAGGGCTATTGATAACTGAGAGTTTATTATACCCTCAAAATAATCCTCAGAATAATCCAGGTAATACAGAATTTCTAATCTCAAAACACTTAGAAATTTACGTATTTATTATAAAGGCTGTACTGATCATTTCTGAGATTAATATAGTAACTAACTGATAGTAAATGCAGCTTCATATCACAGGATTTTGGTTTGTGGATCAAGTGTACATTTTTTCATTAAACTGATCTATTTCTCCTTTTTAGATTTCTGCTTTTCCATTTGCTTTTTTCTCTTCAAGTTGAAATTTCTTTATTCAGTTTAATTCAGCAGGCAGTTAATGAGTTATATGTTCACAACTACTTTAGGTTCTGTACTCTATTTTTGTTTTTACATGTTCTTGCTGCCTATATTTTTAGGCCTATATTTTCTTTTTTCTAGATGAAATCTTATATGTAAATCAAACAACCAGTATACAGATTTTATTAATTCTGGTTGGTTCTTATTCACAGGTATTTTATAGCAAGTATGTATGTATGATTTAAGCCCTGCTGGGCATATAAAAATTTTGCCTAGTTTGTGAAATACACAGATTCTGCAAGCGCGGAGGCAGCATGATGTGGTAGGAGGAGGCGATGCCATGGGTGTGATGTGATGGAGGCCAGTCCCATCTCAAACGTTTATTTAGTTCGTGATCCTGAGGAAACGTGTCCACCTCCGATCCTCATCCCTCAGCCGTACTACAGACATATTAATAGAACCTTTACCTGGAGCTCCCGTCGTGGCTCGGTGGAAACGAACCCAGCTAGTGTCCATGAGGGTGCGGGTTTGATCCCTGGCCCTGCTCAGTGGGTTAAGGATGCAGCATTGCTACAAGCTGTGGTGTAGGTCACAGATGTGGCTGGGATCCCACGTTGCTGTGGCTGTGGTGTAGGCTGGCAGCTACAGCTCCAATTCGACCCCTAGCCTGGGTACTTCCTCACCTGTGCCTCGCCTGTGGCCCTGGGGAAAAAAAAATTTTAAAGCTATCACTTTCATCTGATTGTTTTGAGGATTAAATGGGATTATCTGTAGAAACATGTAACTGTGTACTCCAAGCCAAGTTTTTTAAAATAATGATTTTTATTTTTTACATTATAGTTGGTTTACAGTGTGGTCAGTTTTGTACTGTAGAGCAAAGTGACCCAGTCTCACACACACGCACACACGTACATTCTTTTTCTCACATTATCCCCCATCATGTCAAAGCAAGTTTTTGGCCAGTAATAAATATGCCCAAACAGGAACTGCCTATATATAGTGTAGCAGAGGCACACAAATTTTTTACTAAAGAGCAAGCAAAAATTCTCATCATGATCTTTTTACTTTTAAGCCGTAGCTGCAAACAAGATTTGGAAAGAGATTTTCCTTTAGACACTGGCTGTATACCTAAGGTGTAGCTGTAAATGATGAACTGATTAGGAGTGTATCTCATAGCTATGGCTGGAAGACCTCCTGGCTGTGCAGGGGCCGTCTGTGTGCATTTACAGCTTTCATGCCCTAAGAATGCTCTAGAAGGACACGTGACTGACATGGGTAAGGCTTGGCAGGTCACAGTGGCCAGCTCTGTGTGTTTGTAGGGACTATGGCCTGTGCGTGCAGGCTGCTGTATAAGGGGCCAGTTGTGAACTGCACAGCCTAGTAAGTACCATCGACTCCTGAGAGAGCAGGTCCTCGCATGCTTCCTCAGCAGTTCTCTGGCATAGATGCCAGGGAAGTGTCTTGTCCTGTCAGATCAGTCCTTGGGAGGGTCAGGTTTCTAGCTGGCACTCAGGTACCCTATGAGTTAGTGTCAGCCCTGCGTGCTGGCATTTGAGTGTGGGAGCTTTATAGTCTCACCAACCTGTATATGATATGATGCCTCCAAAAGCTTCAGTTTTCAGATTGCCAAGTGTGCATTATTTAGCTTGACTTTCTACTCATTCTCAAGAAAAATTCAAGTAGATACATATGGCCTTGGGAAGGAAGGGAGACTTTTTTGGTTATTGATTTTTTAAGCTTTATTCAAAGTTACAAATAGTCTTTACTCAAGGAGTTCTGTCATTTGAAAAATGGTAGTAAGGCTCTTCGTTTCCTTCTGTAGCCTCTAAAAATAGTAGCTATAGCTCAGAGGTGGGGGAAAGTTGATTTCTTTTGGTAAGTTCCACAAGCTGCATCCCCTGAGATACCTTGTGTTAGCCAAGAGGCCGGATTCTCCTTGTCTTCACTTTGTACAGTCATGTTGAAAAAGAGGAGGTAGGCAAGACTGTCATTTCTTCAGGCCGCTCAACCGTCATTGAACAAAGAGTCTGTTATATCATGTTTTTATTCCACCTTGCCAGGTTTTTTCCAGCACTTATTTTTAAAAACTTGATGCAATTGAAAAATGTGCATATCTTGAACAGTACTATTTTTTATTAAATTCAGCAATCATGTAATAAAAGCCCAATTCTAAGAATAGTTTAGGATGTACGTAATATGATCGATTTAAAAGAAAGTTGTCTAAGTCAAAGAAAATAGCCTCCATTGTACTGAGATTCTTTCTACTAGGACTGGAAGGAGTTTTAGATGTTTTGAGATGCTGATCTCAACTACTGTTTGAATCTCTTTCGAAGTGATAATTCATTTGGAGAAACTATGATAAAATTCAGCAATAGATAATCATCTTCATGGTGAGATTTTAAACATGTCCATTTGAGATAATAGAATGAAAAGTGTAATTACTCAAAGTGAAGCCTCCCTTGGAGTTCCCGTCGTGGCGCAGTGGTTAACGAATCCGACTAGGAACCATGGGGTTGCGGGTTCGATCCCTGGCCTTGCTCAGTGGGTTAAGGATCCTGCGTTGCCGTGAGCTGTGGTGTAGGTTGCAGATGCGGCTCGGATCCCATGTTGCTGTGGCTCTGGCGTAGGCCGGCGGCTACAGCTCCAATTGGACCCCTAGCTTGGGAACTTCCGTATGCCTTGGGAGCGGCCCTAGAAATGAAAAGGCAAAAAGACCCAAAAAAAAAAAAAGGCAAATAAATAAATAAATGAATAAATGAAGCCTCCCTCGATTTTAAGTGGCTAGCCTAAATATTAGTCAGTAAACAAATGATAGGAAAGTACCAACCAATCTTTTAAATGACAGGCTTGCGGAGCCTGGGCTATACCCATACACGGTTTCTGTGGTAATCTTACATTTCCAGATTTGTATCATTATTACTCATTTATATAATCCAAATAATTGTTTTGGAGATCCTTTTTAAAGCTTTTGAAATTACATTGGTAAAAGGCCAATAGACCTGGACACAGAATGAAACTGTTGTATTATATCAAGGCTTGTTTATTTTGATTTTTTTAAAAAGAAAGACTACGTGTTTGCATAGATTACTTGATCATCTGCTTGCTCTAAACTAATATACATGGATGACTACATTCAAACCATTTTTTATTATGACATTTCATGTCCTCTATTCTTAGTATTCTGTTTTTTTTTTGGTCATTTTTTAATGGCTGCACTCACGGCATATGGAGGTTCCCAGGCTAGGGGTCAAATTGAAACTGCAGCTGCTGGCCTGCACCACAGCGACAGCAACGCCAGATCTGAGCCGCGTCTATGACCTATACCACAGCTCACAGCAACACCGGATCCTTAACACACTGAGCGAGGCCTGGTATTGAACCCACATCCTCATGGGTGTTAGTCGGGTTCCTTAACCGCTGAGCCACGATGGGAACTCCCATGTCCTCTATTCTAATAACTTGAGAAATATATTTCTTGGTCTAAATTTTACCATCGCTCAGCTGAGTTTGGTATTTAAATAGCTCCCTTTGCAATCAATAAATACATGTTAGTTTTTTATGAGATAAACTCTTAACTCACTCAAGATAGGAAGGTC
Organism: Phacochoerus africanus; assembly: GCF_016906955.1. Taxonomy (NCBI): domain Eukaryota; kingdom Metazoa; phylum Chordata; class Mammalia; order Artiodactyla; family Suidae; genus Phacochoerus; species Phacochoerus africanus. The sequence goes on along the minus strand of NC_062555.1, from coordinate 74,456,166 downwards.
TTATAAAAGTATTTTGTGTCATACAGGCATACCTCTTTTTATTGTGATTTGCTTTATTGCACCTTTTTTTTTCTTTTTTAACAAATTAAAGGTCTGTGGCCACCCCACATTGTCGGATCATGGTTAGTATTTTTAGCAATAAAGTGTTTACAATTAATGTCTGTACATTTTTTAGACATAATGCTGTTATTGCACACTTAAGAGTATAATGTAGTGTTAACACAGCTTTTGTATGCACTGAGGAAAAAAAATTCATGTAACTCACTTTATTGCAGCAATTGCTCTATTCGTGGTGGTCTGGAACCAAACCTGCATATCTCTGAGGTGTGCCTGTATAGTAGGGCAGGTAACCTTGAGTCACAGATCATTTGCAGATGAAACATGTCAAACGTGTGTTTTGATATTGAGGAGAATGGTGTTATTTACTCGGTGACCTTAAACTTGATTCACGGTTCCTGACACAAAGAGGTGACTCCCCATATCTGACAGGTGCTTTTTATTTGCCATTCAGTAGTTTGGCCACCAGTGTAGAAGAGGACCTAAAAGTATAAAAAGGTGACATTTGCTGTGAAACTGCTGCTGTCCTTACCTGCCAGGTCTGGATTCAGGGTCTCTTTTCTTCTTGCATGGTTAATTGCAGTTCAAAAATAATATATCAGTTTAGGAACCACAGCTGACATTTTCAGTTAGAACCCTTCTTCCAGTTTTGCTGGCTATGGTGTTTTGGGTTTTTGTTTGTTTCGTTTTGTTTTTGTCCTTTTTAGGGCCACACCCATTGGCATATGGAGGTTCCAGGCCTAGGGGTCAAATCGGAGCTGCAGCTGCCAGCCTACGCCATAGCCACAGCAATGCAGGATCCTTAACCCTCTGAGCGAGGCCAGGGATTGAACCTGAATTCTAATGGATGCTAGTCGGGTTCTTAACCCCCGAGTCACAGTGGGAACTCCGTGCTGCCTATGTTTTGAGGGCACCTGCAAACATGAACTCAGGTCTTAGCTGGTTGACACTACTTCAGCACTTTTCACATAATTCAGTTTGTTCTGCTGGTAAACAGGACCTTATACTAGTTTTTAAGTAGGCCTAAGTGAATAGGTAGAATTCTTTTTTTCCTCCCTTTTCTCAGTTAAGGTTTGATACCTTTTCAGAAGTATAATTAATGAAAACACATTTTGTGGTTTCTCGAAGAAATTGAGTTATAATGGGGATAAAGAGATAGTCTGAATTTACAGGGCAAGATTGGTGCTTCTCCTTGTCCCCATGTGCTTCTCCTAAGGACCAGCTTTATTTATTTTTTAATTTAATTTTTTTTTTTGCTCTTTTTTTTGTCTTTTCTAGAGTTGCACCTGCAGCAAATGGAGGTTCCCAGGCTCAGGGTCTAATCGGAGCTGTAGCTGCCAGCCTACACCACAGCCATAGCAATGCAGGATCCAAGCTGCATCTGTGACCTACACCACAGCTCACGGCAATGCCAGATCCTTAACCCACTGAGCTAGGCCAGGGATCAAACCCACAACCCCATGGTTCCTAGTCAGATTCGTTAACCACTGAGCCACTACAGGAACTCCAGGACCAGCTTTAAAAGAACTAAGGGTTCTGTATGTCTTGAAACTTGGCTAAGCTCCTATCTTTTATATAAGAAGTAGGATTGGGTTTATGCCTTATTCTTCAGAAATTACACCATTCGGCAGCAGTGGCAAAGAAGTGCTCCTTGCTTTGTTCTTGAAAAAATATTGAGAGGCCTGCTGAATTGAAACAGCTTGGCTCTCCTAGCCCGCTTCATAAATATAGCATATTGAACTAAGAATCTTTTTTAAAGTTTAGATCTTTTCATTTTTTGTTGTTATAGTTGTCATAAATTAATCAGTTATGTTTTAAATACCCTAAGTGCAAAACTTGATGCCTTTTAATTCTGTTCACTTTTTTTAATACAAAACAAATTTTACTGTCTTTATGTTAATTATTCACAGAGCTACACATTTCTTCCAAAGGCGTATTACCTGTCTCAGATACAAAAACGTAAATAGTTGTTTATTTACTGAGTACAGTATTAAGTAAAGTATCAGTGATTATTAATTAAGTCAGTTACACTATGGTTCTATATGCAAAACAAACAGTAATGTACTTACCCTTAGAAGTTATTCTTGTTTTGGTGAAGAATTTCCATTTCATTCAAAAGAACATTTTGGGTCATGCTATCCCGTTATACTCTTTTGAGCTTGTGTGTGTGTGTGTGTGTGTGTGTGTGTGTGTGTGTGAGAGAGAGAGAGAGAGAGAGTTCTCTTTTTTTCCTCTTTCTAAATTTTATTTTACTAAGCAGTGTTTTAATATTTTAATTTTGAAGATAAGATTAAAAGTTACTGGACATATTTAACCATAAAATTCTTACCTCTAATGATTAACTGGATTTATTAAGAAAACTAAACTAAACTTAAAATTGTAGGGAATTAACTTTACATTGTATCTGTGTTGAAATATCACATCAAACATACTTGTTTATGTAAGATTTACGTGCTCATTGTGTAGAAATAGGGAGTTTAAAAATTACAATCTTTTGAATATGGGGAGGGTGGATAGTTCTGGAGGCCCTATTCAGACGTAGTTCTCTCACCGAGCCCTCTGGCTTCAGTGTTATCTCTAAAGCAAGTTAACAGTGTTTCTTGCTGCATCCAGCATGCAGAAACATTGCCAGAGTCAGCTGTCCGAACGAACTTCGCGTCCTGAAGAAGAAATTCCCACGTGTTTAATTACAAGCATCACATCATTTCGAGACTTGTCAGTTCCTGTTTTGTGCACTGTAGCCAGTTGATCGTCTTATACCAGCTACCAGTTACTGAGCACATTAACTCGTTTGATCCTTACAAAAACCCTATAAACTAGGCACTGTTGTTTGGTTCATGTTACAGATAGGAAATGATACACAGAAGAGCTAAGTGTGCTGCCTCAGATCACACAGCCCTTGAGCACCATAGCCAGGATTCGAGGTAGTCTGGCTCTAGATTCTTAAACAACTGCAGTAAATGGTGGCAGAGACTTAGATCAACAGGCTGCCTCTTGAGGGTCGATTGTTTTCTGCTGGATTCTGAAGACAGCCTGTATAAACGCACCGTGATGAAGTATGGAGTTTACCTCTTCACATTCATCACTCTAAATTTTTTTTAAAAACACGGCTTGAACCCGTTTCAGATCAAAAACACGTACACTCATGGTCTCGTGCAAATTTATAATGACAATGAGTTTATCAATATAGTATTTTTCTGACATCTCTATAGGTTTCATGGCACATGAATTTCTAGAGAGATTTCCTCTCTGTCCCTTTGTAGCTTTTGTGTTAGTGTCAGAAGTTCCCTCTTAAATTAGTGATTCTTGAGTTTGCATGCTACTGTCTTTTCATTAATGATTAGCACATTCACAGATTATCCATTGATACCATCTGCAGAATATGTCGTTAGCAAATAATAAACAGTTTGACCATGTACAAAATCCCTTTAGCTATGTGTTTTGCCTGATATTGAGCAAAGTTATATAGTAGAGAGACCAAGATTATTTTGTTTTTATTTTGAAAGGCCTACAGTATGCAGCCTTTCTCCAGGACAGCAGCCCCAAACAAGGTGAACTAATTTTGCACTATGTTATTTTACTTTAATTCTGCTTTTTTTGGTATTAAATTTCTATCTTTCTTTAGGCTAGTGTAGTCAATTCTTGCTAGAATTGTTCATTAGAACCATACTGTCTTTACATTGCTTCTAGTTAGTTTTGGATTTTGTGCTAGTAGGTTTGCTTTTTAAAAACTTTTTGTTTTGAAGTGGCGTATCACATATTATGTTGGTCAGGCAGCATGTAGAGTAGTTGCTGACCTCGGGGGAAATCCAGTGAAAATGCAAGTTTAGCTTCTTATTATATCCTCAATAATGCATTAGTGCAAAAGCACTATATAAATGAATTATTTACTAAAAGACAAACTGTAGGCAACTCTTATCTTATAATAAACATGCTTATATCATTTACACCTCAGAAAGATGTTTCCTGTATTGAGAATGTAGTAACTTTTGAACCTGGCTTTTGCATGTTCTGTATATTCTAAGCAGCTATTGCAGTGATTAAAAGAATGAACAGCACCTGCATTCCCTGCCCATACTTCCCTTCATATCACATAAGCGAGTGAGTTGTATGCCACTATGTAAACATATATCCAAGTGTTTCTCTGCTTTTACTTCATTTGAATTATACTTTCGTTTCTATAATTTGTATGAAAAACTAGGTCTAGGATTAAACACCCTATTGAAGAAAGATCCATTTTCATCTTCGTTTCATAGGTGGATGGGAGAAGGTAGGGATAGAAAAAGGTAGGACATGATATGGGGAGGCTGGAGCTATGCACCAGAATTGTATTCTCTTGCTTCCTTTTCTTAGTAAACCTATTAATTACCATTTTGAGAATCACAGGAAGATGAATTAATGTAAAAAAAAATTTAAATGATGAAGAATGGCAGTTTCTTTTGTTAATGAGTCATATATAAGCCACTAAAATCCTTTTGGATGTTTCTGAACAGCTCTGAGGAAACTATCCAGAAATATTTTGTTTTAATATTGGAAAAAGTTATGTTACTTTAAAAAAAAAGTCCTATCTCCATTAAAACCTAAGGCTTTTTGATACAAACATTGAAATAGCTAAAATGCTGCTTACTTATGAGCTATGCAAAACGGGTAAACCAGTGATTGTTATTTTAGTACAGCCAGGCACCACAACACTGTGTCTCTGTGGCACCACTGTGTCACACTTGATGGGATAGATTTTTTTTTCTGCTATGCACAGATTAGGGTTTTATTTCAAATCAGTATCTTATGGTTTTTAAACAGTCTGAAACTACTACTCCATTGTAAGTGTGCAGAGTTTATCTATCTGCAGCAAATAACTAAAAATGGTCCTGCTTTTTTCTTTATTACTTTGGTTGATAAAGACCACCGATTTCCTACAAGAAAGGAAACCAAAATGTTTACATTTTTCTAAAACTTACTAATGTAATTTAGCCATGACTCACAATGTGGGTTGGAAGATGTGAATTTCAGGACATTAGCAGCTCCCTTCCCTTTTAAAGGAGAGAGACTGAGCACTCTCATCTGGTCAACAGAAACAGACTTAAATCTTAGGTGCTAGAGGAGTCCATGCTTACTAAACACATGCGCTATCAAAGCCCGTTCATTAAAGGGGGCATTACGGAGAATGAGAAAGGCACTCACCCTCAGAAGCAGTGTATGGATGGGGATTTATAAAAAGAAAAATGCCTACAGAGCCAGTTTCTGGATCCCCACTGGCAGTGGCCTTGATCACCCTAAGTGTAGCTACCACATCTGCAAAAGAAGGTTGAGAATCAATCCATCACTCTTAACACAGGTATTTTTATGAAAAAGCTGAGAGTGATATTTATGAATAATGAAGTCTAAGTTAAGAGAACTTATGCCATCCTCCTGTTTGTGTTTAAATGGTACTGGCTGTACAAAAAAGAATGCAACAGAAAAAGAAAATGTTGAAGAACACCTATATACCTGCAGTTATGTTCTTTTTTTCCAGGAATAGTCCCATTAAGAAAATAAGCCCGCTTCCTTTTTTGTTTTTTAATGGTAATGTCCTTTGGAGAATGTGATTAAACCTTTAGTTTCACATTTTCAATTTATTTTTCCAAATTCAACAGACCCTGAAAATTTGACAGCCTATCAGAACATGGACATTCTGATTAATGGTTATTTTCAATAAAGCATCCAATACCAGGGATGAGAAGATAAGAATAGTGAGCATCACCATTTATTACTATTCTCTCTGTTCCCAAAGTGTGCTAAGTAGTTACTACGTTTTTTAAAAATCAGAACAAAACAGAGGTTTGTCTGTTTGAAATACTAAGTTATAGATACTGCTTTGGGGTGTTCCATTTACTGAAGAAATTATCCCATAGATTATATAAAAACTGAAAGATAATGTTAGAACTAGGATTGGCTTTGGACTTACTTCATTTTGGATTGGTTTTGTTATCAGATCATCTTAAGATATTTCTGAATATTCATATGTTTAGGAGAGAATTAAATTTTAAAAAGCGAATTTCTAGGTATTTTTCCCTCTTGTTTTTAACACAGTAAATGTCTAAAATTGTTTATAATGCCTAACTTCTGATGGACTTTAGTTTCAATTTTGTTCTTAGTCATTGCAGATATTGACAAAATGTCATACAAAATTATTTTGTATTTTTTGTAGGACTGGGAAACAGAAAATCATGACTGGTATTGTTTTGAATGCCATTTGCCTGGAGAGGTGTTGATATGTGACCTGTGTTTTCGTGTGTATCATTCCAAGTGTTTGTCTGATGAGTACAGGCTTAGAGACAGCAGTAGTCACTGGCAGTGCCCAGTTTGCAGGGTGAGTACCATGAGCTTTAATGTGCTGGTCAGAGGGTTGGAATTCATGAATAATAGCTGTACAAAGACATCCCAGGTGGTCTTGCCAGGTCGATGGATAAAGTACTGGAGGGTGGGGGTTATCTCCTGAAATGATGGGTAATGAACATAGAACACTCGTAAATGGATGTCACAACACATACTCAGGGTAAGGATTTTAGCAAGTTTAATCACGTGCAGATTCACTCTCTCCTTGTACTTGACAACGCCCTGTGGATCGTGTGACTCCTGTAATGGGTGGCCCTTGGGGATTAAGAACCACTCTCCTCTGCCAAACCTGTTCAGTCCGTCTTCTCTGCTGCTCAGAAAGCACAGGTAGCAAGAGGCACATTGTTGGAAACAGTCTGTATCTATTCCTCATTATATATTCGTGTAATGTTGCCTTTATTTTTTGTCATATCCTGGGTTAGTTTCTTTCTTTTATTTGGAGGGTGGAGGGATGGAACAGTTGTACGTAAAGAATTCAACAAAATGAAATAGTCTGGTAGTTAAAATAGCTACTTCCCGCAATTGTTTTCATTCACATTATTTCCCCATTGAGAAGTGTACTTGGCTGTGCTTGTTGTTTGCAGATGTGGTGTGTGTGCATATGCGTGATGTGTGATGACTAAATACTGCATTACGTACGGCATTGATAGTGGCCAGGAAGGAATTACTTGACTACAACTTCTGTTGTCTTGTCCTTGCAGTTGTTAAGGGTACTTACTTGGAACCATGCACGTTGCCCAGTTTACTCATGAGGTCTGTTTGTGAACATGTTTTACAGTATTTGAGTAGCTTAAATATTTATTGTTCAAAAACATTTTGTCTTTTGATATCGGCCAAAAATTCCCTTCTTATTTGCCAGCGTAATGAGCAAAATACAGTGTCCATTTTAATCTTCTGTTAGTGACTGGCTTTTTATTACTTAAGGATGCTTCATCTTAACAGCGCTATTATACATATTCGATAGGCAGACAAGAGTTGGCATTTTTAAAAAATGTGCAATGATGACTTGTAGCCAAGGGCCTAAGTGCTGGGTAAGTAGGATAAATCTCTAGGTCTGAATATTTCACTCTCAGTCGTCAAGGGGTAGACCTCCTTGGAAATGTACAAGAATTCCGATGGCTGCAAAAAGTCAGTGTAAGCATCTGTGTGCATCCATGCTTTATTCTCATGGATTTGTATTTCACAAGTAAATATCTCCTGGATTTTGGTAATGGTTTATATTAGAGGTAGTAAAGAATTGATGAGATCTGAAGAACAGAAGCAGGAATGTTGTGAAAATATAAAAGATGTGGTCACTGGAGTTCCTGTCATGGTGCAGCCCAAACGAATCTGACTAGAAGCCATGGGGTTTCGGGTTCGATCCCTGGCCTCGCTCAGTGGGTTAAGGATCTGGCGTTGCTGTGAGCTGTAGTGTAGGTCACAGATGCGGCTCAGATCCTGCATTGCTGTGGCTGTGGTGTAGTCGGCAGCTGTAGCCTGGGAACCTCCATATGCCGCAGGTGCAGTCCTAAAAAGCAAAAAAAAAAAAAAAAAAAGATACGGTCACTGATCAAATAATAGGGACTCGGAAGCGTACAATTCGGGACACACCTGTGCGTTTAGAGCAGTACCTTTTAAAGTATCTAATACTTCGTTCATATTCTCACAGTAAAGTATTTAAAGAAAACCTTTGGGATTTTTGAGGAAAAGTTAAACTTTATGGTAAATGTTTTGTGTTCCTTACATTAAGCATGGAAATTGAACAGTTACACCTTTGAATAAAATGCGTACTACTTTCTCCTTCGGAATTCACTATCAAGTTAACCAATTCCATTTCCTAAATGTGTTTGCTTTACTCTTTACTGATAAGATGAAATTTTTAAAATAGCAGTGAGTTTCTGGCTCACACAGAAACATTGTAACCAAGCGGAATTTAGCTAATCCCATCCTGATTTTCTCTTCTTCCCTTTGTTTTTGTTTTTTTCCCTTTGTCAGCCTAGATAGTCTCACATTGTGGTGTGATTATGCTTACTGAAATGATACTGCGAGTCAATATAAAACCTTAGCTCACGCATTCCCTTCATAAACCGTGAGCTTCCCTTCTGTTAGACTCAAAAAGCCTATGTCTGGTTGGAGATGGTGAGTTTTAGCTTGAGCTTTAAAACTTCCAAAGAAATAGTTATTTCTGTATTAGATCTGTCCATTTTTTACACTGTTAACGTTTAAGAAAAGATAAGTGCTAACAATATCTTTCCTGGGGAAAGGGGTAATTATAACCTTGAAATTCGAATGGAATTTTAAGTATTTATTTTGCTTGGGTTTTGGTTGATTTGGTTTTTTTTAAATAATGTGTCAAAACTTCAAGTAAAGCTCTTTTTAATAATCTTAATAATCTTTTTTTTTTTGTCTTTTTGCCTTTACGTGAGCCACTCCCTCGGCATATGGAGGTTCCCAGGCTAGGGGTCTAATCGGAGCTGTTGCCACCAGCCTACACCAGAGCCACAGCAATGCAGGATCCGAGCCGCATCTGCAACCTACACCACAGCTCACGGCAACGCCGGATCGTTAACCCACTGAGCAAGGGCAGGGACTGAACCCGCCACCTCATGGTTCCTAGTCGGATTCGTTAACCACTGCGCCACGACGGGAACTCCCTCTTTTTAATAATCTTAACAGGAGAATGACTGACCAGATTTAAGAGAACTGAGTCTATAGACAAAAACTTTAAAACTGTGTTTTCAAATCAACGTAATGATCTTCTCTAATTTTCTTTTTGATTAATGTTTGGAAGTCATGTATGTTAGTTAGATATACTAGTGAGGAATTTTGAAGATAAGATGCCAGAGCCAGATTCAGAACAAGTAAAGTAGTGGATGGAAGTCAGTCACTGTGTCTAAAATTGAAGATTAAAATGTTTCTAATGTTTTATAGTGGTCAGAAGACTGGTTTGTTTTTACATAACCTCTGTCAGTGTCACAGCACTGAATAGGTAATCTCTCACAAGCTTTCAGCTATGTTATCAAATTTATCTTAGCTCAAGCAACTTTATCTCATATATCTGGTGAATTCCAAAATATTTTAAGAGGGAGACGATGGAACTTTTTTCTCAATTTAAAATAGTTTTATCAATTTTCTTAATAAATCTCAGGAGTCTCTGAACCCTGAAGATACTTCTTTGGATTATCTGCCTTTCAAAACAATAATTAAAAAACTATTACTTTACAGATACAGTAGATTGTTACTGAAAAATAGCCTTTGAATATCAGATTAGCATTTTGCTTTGAAACAAATTCAAGTAGTGTCCTGTTTCACACTCTTGTCACTGAGAACTCTTAATTTAAAAAAAAAAAAGAATTTTAAATTACTTTTTTCACAGTGCAATGTATGGAATGGTTAGCCAGCCAGTGGGGACCCGCTCTTTAGCACAGAACTCTACCCAGTATTCCGGGATGATCTGTGTGGGAAAAGAATCTGAAAAAGAATGGGATGTGTATGTAGAGCCGAGTCACTTTGTTGTACAGCAAAAATTATCACAACATTGTAAATCAACTCTACTTCCATAAAACTTTAAAAAATGGAAAAATAGGTCCAGCCAAAAAAAAAAAAAAAAGTTTTCCGTAAAAAATTCAGGTAATTTAGAGAAGGATAAAGCAAGACAGTAACATTCCCAGCAGTGCTGTCACGTCAGAGATGAACGTGCTCACGGAGCTCTTCCAGCGCCCGTGCACGTCCGTTTGTATCCGTCTGTGTGACTTGATGATCAGAGGCTTGTATACACTGCCTGGTGGTGGCCAGTCTGCTAGTACTCAGCAACGTCCCAGAGATCTCTTTTCAACAACTGACTGTGTGAGGGGCTCCATTAATGCCCATTTACATTGCTGCCATGTCCTGTCTGACCACCATGTCCTTTCTGCCAGAGGAGAGTTCAGGAGGGTGCCACACTTCCTCCCCAAGGAGCAGTCTTCTCATTATAATTTAGCTCTGTATGAAACTGGAGTGTATGTTTTTATGTTTAGGTGTATTTGAATTTTATATTCCTGAATAGCCATGAATTTTCCAAGAAAAAAATAAGAAAACTTTTAAGTGAAAATTGCTTTAAAGATTTGTCGAAAGGATGTGTCTTTTTTGCTATTTCTTTGGGCCGCTCTCGCGGCATGTGGAGGTTCCCAGGCTAGGGGTCGAATCGGAGCTGTAGCCACTGGCCTACACCACAGCCACAGCAACGTGGGATCCGAGCCGCGTCTGCAACCTACACCACAGCTCACGGCAACGCCGGATCATTAACCCACTGAGCAAGGGCAGGGGCCGAACCCGCAACCTCATGGTTCCTAGTCGGATTCGTTAACCACTGCGCCACGACGGGAACTCCTGGATGTGTCTTTATAAGAAGGTATAATCAATTATGTTTTTTAAAAATAGAGAAGATTAATTTACATGTATCTACATAATTCTGTCTGATCACCTTCACAGGACAAATTCATTGAAGTAGAATTCTTAAATTTAAGGATAGGCACATTTCAATTTGATAAAAATCACCAAGTTGTCCTTCAGAAAATGATACCCATTTATACCAACAGTGAAAGTATCCCCCCCTTTTTTTACCTATTTGATAGGCTCCAATGGATGTCTCATTTTATTGTTCCTTCATTTTCATTTATATAGTTTCCAAGATACAAAGTCATTTTTTCCCTTGATGCTGTGGTTATAGAAGGCAGGCCTCTGTGAGAGTAGACAAGACCTTGTACATGATGTGTGCCTATGAGCACATGTGTATGTGTGATGTGTGTGTGTACACACGCGTGCACCTTAGATGTGTGCAGACACGTGTGTGTGCGCGCGCACGTATGAAGTGCATACTTGCTGGCCTCCAACCTTGCTGGTAAACGTCATGATGGTATTTGAGTGGTGCCTGCTTGGTGATGGGTGAGAAGAAGCCTGGGACCACGCCCCAGGTTGGTACCATGTTCTCTTTTAGGTCACAGCCGTCTGGTAGGTCTTTTTGTGGGGATGGAAATCTTCCTTGTCCGGTCAGAGCCACTGCGCATGTGTCTGCTGATCATTTGAAGGTGGTTTGGAGACCCATGAACTGCACATCTAAATGCCTGTTCTGCTGCACGAGAAACATTTCTGGTTGAAAATTCCAGCTTCATGAGTGGCCTGGCGTTTGTTCTTCCTATCAAGCCATTGTTATGACTTGGAAGAATTCTAGAGGGAGGGTATAAATCAGCTTGCTCCCTGCTGCCCTCCTCTCCCTCGTGCACACAGCAGATTGTGCAGTAAACGCTGCGTTGTGGCTGTAGGGAAGTGTAGTGTGTAGTGCACAGATTAATGTTTGCAAGGGTTGATGGTGCATTGTTTGCTCTGAAGCCGGTACCTCCTAAAATCAGAGAATTAACTGCCAGGGAAGGAAATTGTACAGCAAGACAAAGTAGTCGGCACTTTCCAGTGAACAGTTCTGAAACAGCAGTGTTTTGAAAGTGGGCCCTGTTTCCTCCATCCTATTTTAATATGTTCATGTTCCTTACATAAATGAATTTTGTTTTTATAACTTTGAGGAGACGTAGATTCGTGTTACTGCTCCTTTTAAATTCAGATAAATGAGCATTTTATGTTTGGACTAAAGTCTCTCATTAGGGAGCAAAATGTAGGGCTCTGAACTGAGCACGTAGAAAGTGCTAGAATGGGAAAACTACAGGGATCTCCTTGCCCCCTTTTCGGCATTTGGGCCTCTGTGCTGCTCCAGTGAAGTCCATCCAGAGTTTAAGTTGAGGTATCTTGGTTTTTTGTGTTTTTGATTTTTGAGGTGTAGTTTACAACATTGTAAGTTTCAGATACGCAATGTAGTGATTCATAATTTTAAAGGTTATGTTCCATTGGTTACTACAGACATGGGCTGTGTTCCCTCTTTTCTACTGTACATTCTCATGGGTTATTTACATTATGCATTGTAGTTTGTACGTATTAATCCCCTGCCCCTATCTTTGGCTTTTATGATGGTCTTATTTTTTGGCTTTTCTTTTTAATTCTTAAAAATTTGATTGGCATATACTTAATTTACAATGTTGTATTAATTTCAGGTGTACGGAAAAGTGATTCAGTTATACATATTCATGTAGCTATTCTTTTTTCAGATTGTTTTCCCATCTAGGTTATTATAGAATATTGAGTAGAGTTTCTTATGCTATACAGAAGGTCTTTATTGGTTATCTATTTTTATGTATAACAGAGTGTATATATTAATCCCAAACTCGTAATTAATCCCCCCTGCAGTGTTTCCTTTAGTAAGCATAAGATTGTTTTCAAAATCTGTGAGTTTGTTTCTGTTTTGTAAATAAGTTCATTTGTATTGTTTTTAAAAATTGGATTCCCCATATAAGTGATACCATACGATATTTGTCTTTCTCTGTCTGACTTACTTCACTTGGTCCACCCATGTTGCTGCAGATGGCATTGTTTCATCCTTCTTATGACTGAGTAACACTCCATCGTATATATGTCCCATTCCTCTGTCGATGGACAGTTGAGTTGCTTCCATGTCTTAGCTACTGTAAATAGTGCTGCAGTGAACAGTGGAGTGCATGTATCTCTTCAGGTTTTATCTTTATTAAAATAGTTGATTTACAGTATAACTGTCTTATATAAAAATGTTAGATTATTATTTATATCCTCTAACATCTTTGGTTGACTTTACATCCCATTTATGACACACTAAATGTGACTTACATATGAAAAGATCAATTTAAGTCACAAAAGAAAAAATACCTTTCAAGGTATTGGATGGGGATCTATTATTCTAGCATGTCTTTAAAAAGTACAGAATATTGGGAGTTCCTCATGTGGCTCAGTGGAAATGAACCTGACTGGTATTGATGAGGATATGGGTTCACTCCCTGGCCTCACTCAGCTGGTTAAGGATCCAGTGTTGCCGTGAGCTGTGGTGTAGGTTGCAGACACAGCTCGGATCTGGTGTTGCTGTGGCTTTGGTGTAGGCCAGCAGCTGTAGCTCCAATTATATCCCTAGCCTGGGAACTTCGACAAGCCGTACCTATGGCCCTAAAAAGCAAAAAAATAAAATAAAATAAAATAAAATAGAATAAGGACAAAATAGTTATCTACCCACAGGTGTTTCAGGTGGCATTTTTCTCTGTTTAAGGGTCACAGGTTTTAAATTTTGAATTAATGTCCAAATTGTGTAATGAGTCAGTTTAACCCCCGCTAATAATATGCAGAAACATGAGAAAATGGAGATAAGAAAATGAAGTGTTTATGTGGGAGAGTTTTTTTGTTGGAAGAGTACTGTGGTTCTACATCTAAACGAAGAAGCCCCTCAAACTTGCAGCACCTGATTCTCTGATCCCTGACTCTTGGGCACATGAGAAGCTCTAAAGAAGAGCTACACTAATAGGAATTATCCCTCAAGTCTTCCTACTACCATAGTTTTCTTTAAAATATTTAGAATCAAGGTAGCTATTTCATAGGAAATTTAATAAATATAGAGAAAGAAGTATATAGTATGTATTTAAATTAACATTTAAATTGGATGTTAAGCCCCAGGTACTGTATTTTTTTTCATATGGGGTACAGTCTACTCATTAGGCAGATACTGAAAACGAAGGAATTTTAGCCGGATTGCTAAAACTAAACCAAGACTAAGTTGCTATTAGGAGGTCAGTCACCATGGGTACAGAATGAATTGTTAATGTTAACTCAGTTCTGGGTAACTAACTTTGAGTCATTTGCACTGTGACTCATGAGGAAAGCTATTTCTTGAAACTGGAATAGAAATTTACTTCTGAATCCTTTTTTCAGTCTTTTGAGTATGTAGCAATAGGTTTTTTTTTTTTTTAAATCTCAAAATTAAGGAGAATTATTTAACATTCAAAGTGAAGTAGGACAGAATGCTGAATGAACATATATTCTTTATTGTAGTAAAGAATATATGTTCAAAATATTTTCTGATTAGTCTTTTTCTAATGTGGGAAATTTATTAATATTTTACCCTGAAAGTACGTACCTTTACATAAACTTCAAGATACATATTAACAAACCTGGAGTGGAGATTGGATTTTTAAATAAGATAGAAGTATTTTTTTAAATGTAGGCAATCATAGTATTGAAAATTATGAATGAACATTAATCAGAATTTTTTATCATTTTAAAGGCAACTGAATTATATTTTTATAGTCACAAAAGTAGGAAATTCATTTTTAGAAAGGTCTTTGTCTTTACCAAGTACTTTATAAGGCAGTTTTGCTTTTCATTCCAGGCTTTACTAGAGGAAAAAGTAATGGGACATTGATGAAGTATTTTTAATTGGAGCTAAGATATAATTTGTAAAATCTCATGTATTATTGTCTTATCTCTTTATAAAACTACCAGGCCCCAAGCCAGGAAAAAAAAATCCACATACTTTCCACATTTCCTTCCCATGATGAATTTCATAAGTTATGGTCAGAAAGGCTTGGGTATGAGTGTGAAATATTTGGGGTATATTTTGTCTTCATGATATTTCTTTTGGTGTTCGATTTAGAATCTGAATTGAACTTTATTTTTTAATTTTAGCTCTAAGGGATTACAGAGATAATACTTGGGCTGGTTCCTACGTCAAGACGGTTAGAACTTAGTCTAGATAAGTAGAGAGCTCACGTAGTGTTTCCAGTATTGATGCGCTGACAGTATGTGCCACGTGCACTGCTTCCTTTTATTGTCTCTGCAGGTGCAGGAGAGGGAGGGGGAAGGAGGGAGAGGTAGGCAGCTAGTATTCTTGTGGGCTGGTAGTCAGCCTCATTAAGCAGAGAACATACGATACTCATTCTGTGACCCAAAAACAGACAAGCTCATTTATTTTCAGAAGAGACTGGAAAGGCTCACTCAATTGAAGAACCCATCCTCCCTCTGCCCTTTGAATCTGCTGCTTTCTTTAAAGCCTAGTGTTGGTAGAGGAGGGAGGAACAGGTATACACAGCCTGTGTTCTATAAACTTTTTCTGAATGTCCTTTTCCTATTCTCAAATCCCTGTAACATGCTGCAAAAGAATTTAAAGTTACCCCCAAAAGTACATTTAATCCCAAATGATGACATTCCTGACATAACGGGAATAACATAACACCTCTCTCTCTGTAGCCGGTATTTTTGGCAATTTCTTTGTGAGGCTGTAATGGATATAGACTACCGCATGTTTTCACAGTACCCATCAGTTGTGTGGCATGTAGAATTAATTTGAGATTATAATAGTTGGTAAGTTACCCTAGACTGGCTAATACAAAGTGGATTATATCATCTGACCTTAGTCAAAACCTCCTAAACTCAGTCAGAGGACAAAGAGCTGACTTTGTAAAAATTAACAAATGTAGATACAGCTGAAGTAGCATTCAGTGTTGTCTTGTAAGTCTGTTTGAACAAGTCCGGGAACCCTGTGCGTTAGTGATTCTGCAGAAGCAACTTCTCAAGTAGGGAGTGTGTGAGAACAGAGTCCCATTTGCCAATACACTCCAAGCTATTGTTTGTGGTTTGAATTGTCCTCCAGGTTCACCTTTCACCTGTGAATAAAAAGGCATATTCATGACAGATTAGGAGAGATTTTTAAACTTAAGTCCTTTTAACTTAAATTTTTAAAAAACCCAAAAAAACTATTGCCAGAAACTCAAGTGCGAATGACTGTTGCTGTCCTGGCCTCTGGAGGTTTAAGATGGAGCTGTAGGAGTTGTGCAGTTAAATGTGGTACCTTCCACATGCAAAGTGGTTAGCCAAGGCTCCACGCTTCGTGCTGGCAGCAGTGTGGTGTTCTGCTCTTCCAGTATGTCGGTACTGGGGACGAGCAGGACTGAACAGTCGTATTAGTAGAAAACTGTCCTAGAAAGTGATAGTTACTGATGGGCTCCTGGTACAGAAGAGAAAGGGCCAGATTTGGGGCCACTCCCACCAGACCAGCTTCCACTGTTGCAATTACAGATACTGGGTTTCTTATAAATTATTTTTTTTTATTCTATCTTTACATGTGGTTTTAGAGAATACTGTAGAGCCACTAATTTCCATAACATAGGCAATTTATGTGCAGTTAAAATTCATTGTGATTCCTTTCTGTTCGGTGGTTACAGCTAGTTTAGAGGAGAGCTTGGAGCTTCTTGATTCCTCAGACAATAGAGGTAACTACTGTGCGAGTTAGTGTTTCTCCAGGTAAGCTCCAGAGACCACCTGCACCAGGATCACTGGATGTGCTTGTTTAGAACACATCCTTGGGGCTGAGGCTCCAGTACGCTTGATGGCCACAGGCTCATTAACATTCAGGTGGCTTCCGGTTGTCACCCGCCACCAGCCCTGTTTAGGAGTCATCTGGGAGTGAAGTGGTGCACACACACCAGAAGTAAACAGAATGGTTTAGAGGAGCCAGAATGTGGTAACGTGGCTTGGGTGTGAGTAAGTGTTTCACGTTTTGGAAGGATCTCGTGTTGCTGAGTTCAGCTGCGTGGCAGTGAAGAAGGCATTGAAGGTGGTTAGTAGTGAATCGCCATGAGTTCAACTAGTATTTATTGGGCATCTACTGTGTAGCAGATACTGTGCAAGGCCCTGGCCAAAGAACACTGAACTAGCCCATCAGGGACCCTGCTTTCACAGAACTTCTGGTCCAGCCATTGGCAAGACCAACCCAGCACCTGTTTTTGTACTGCTCATGAGCAGAGAGTAGGTTTTTATACTTTTGAATGGTTGAAGGAAAATCAAAGGAGAAGTAATATTTTGTGACATGTAAAAATTATAAGACATGAAAATTTTCATATCCACCAGTTTTACTGGAACACAGCCCTGCCTGTGGAACGCATACTTTATTTATGGCTGTTCTCTCACCACAATTGCATGTCTGAGTTGCCACCAACTGAATGTCCTCACAGCCTAAAATAATTACCGTCACAGAAATTACCTGGGCAGAAATCTGTCTGCCTTGGTCTAGCCTCCTTGGGTCAACCCTCCTGGTGTTGGGAAGCCCCAAGAAAATGAGGAGCCTGGTGAATAACAGGCTGGGGGCTTGGGCTGGATGAGGTGGAGCAGCACAGATATATTTGTCTAAGGGAAATACACTGATTTCTGATTTTGCACTTCTTTCTTTCTTTTGGATGCTTGGTGTGCAGAAGTGATATTTCCAGAAGTTAATTCTCTGCTGACATGTTCCTACAAGTGAAGAGTGGGGTCTCTAGGGCACATGAAAATTCCAGACCTTTAAGTCCTGAATGTTCCTTCAAACAGTGGTACTTGGGCATCGTTATCAATAAATAATCAGCTGTGGATAAACCTTGGCAGGATCAGAACGTGCTCCTACCTTCCTCCAGCTGAAAACACTGAAAGACACGGAGTGTGGCTGAATTACTTGATGTTTTGTCTGTGGTACCTACCTAGACTCACCTGATTTGTGCTAACCCAGCAATTATTGTAACTGATATAAGGGTTCCTTACTCAGGAAGATGTTTAAGATTTTCTGTTGTTTGCCCCTTAAAGGGAAGCAGCTCCTCAGTTATGTGTAACGGACCTAAGCACATCTCAATCGTTAGTGGATCTCTTACCCACCTTTGTAACACAGCTTCAGCCGTGTGATTACTGTCATCTTAAAACGGTTGCAACAACTTTGGACGTGTAATAGGAAGTTTCTCTCTTTATTATTTGTAGATACTGACCAGAGTCACTCCCTTATGCTGCCAGGTGATGTGAGCAGTTACCAAAACCTACTGGGCTTTACTCTGGCGGGCCCTGGGCTGCCCTCTGTCGCAGAAGGGCCTGCACTGAGGAGTCCTGAGGTCTGCAGTAGAGGCGGGTGCACCCCTTCAAAGCCGGAGGGAGAGCCGGGTCTACAATAAGCCACAGAGCTTAGACAGCATTAGTTTTGTTTTTCTGACATTGTCGTCAAGAGCTGTCTGCTTAGGTGTGTTACAAACATAAGGACTCCTTTCATGCCTGTTGGTTTTAGTGGCTTTTTCTCAAGCATGTAAATGTCCTGGTTTAGCTGACAGGCACTAACTCCGCTGTGAGTGTCACACAAGGCAGCCCACAACATGTTACCTGAGTAGTCTCCAGAAACCTCGTACGCAGCCCTGGACAGAGCTGGATGCTTTGTTGATTTCTTTTGTGAAATACCAAATCTCTGAATTATAACCAGAAAGTATCAGAAAGAAAGCATTATATGGCAATTGCTTTGTCCTTACAGATTATTAGGAGAGATTATGCATCCGTTCAGGGTCTTCTCTTTTATGTGCTTCCCTTTACTGAGCAAGCTCCTCAGCCTGCACGTGTGGGAAGTGGGCTCCCCCAGCATCCTGGACAAGCATGAACAGCACGAGATCCAGCGGGCAGCCATTCACTTACCAACCAGAGTGCTGAAACACATTTCAGTTCTTGGCCTACATCTTCAATAGAATCCCATGCTTGTCACCATAGAATATGTATTGGACAACAAGTGAAAAATAAATAACACAGAGGCTTTCAACAAAATAATCCTCCTTGGATAGGAAAGTTCTTTTGGTGACTCCTGCACAGCTGGAATCATTGAAGTTTCTAATGTGTTAACTGAAAAGAACCATCACATAGTTAAAATATAAGAGAGAGATGCCTTTTTGTTTGTATGGGCAAGTGCTGGAGAGAATTCCTAGATCATGTGTCGCTTTGGAAGGCAAGTGTTGCCACCATGCCTCTTGACTCTTCTCAGTACAGCAGCAGAGGTTAGGGGCCACTGCATGCATGATACAAAATCAAATTTTCATCCTCTGTTTTATCATTTAGTTTTGCAAAATTAAGGCCCTTGGCCTGAGCTCTGTGCATTTGGCTTTGCATTTCCCAAAGAGAAGGAAATGTTGCTGTGCATCCTTGTGCTAAATTCGCAATTCATCTAGAAATGTTTGCACAGGAAAAACCAAAGTGAAAGCATTCTGGGAGCATGTAATAGCCACGTAGCTTGTAGGTTCTCTATGGAGAGGAAGCAGGAACTGAAAATAGACCTTTCTTGGGGAATTACGTGAACAGTGTAAGGCACAGTTACCTAAACTAAAGCAAAATAAAAGTGTTTACTGTTTCAAAATGTTTCGGGACTTTTTGTTTCAAAGCAAGAATGATCTAGTTAGGATGTTTTAGCTATACAGGCATACCTCGGAGCTATTGCCTGGAGGTTTGGTTCCAGACATGACAGTAAAGCAGATATTCCCGATGCATATAAAAGTTAGGTTTGCACTGCACTGTCGTCTATTAAGTATGCTAGCATTATGTCTAGAAAACATGCATACCTTAATTTAAAAATACCTTATCGCTAAAAAATGCTAACCATCATCTGAGCCTTCAGTGAGTCATAATCCTTGCACGGTAGTACCCTCGACGACCACTCACCCCAGATCACTGTAACAAACAGAATGATAGTGACAGTCTGATGTACTGTCAAAATTACCATGTGTGGCAGAGAGACACAAAGTGAGCAGATGCTGTTGGTGAAAGGGTGCCAGTAGTTGCTCGATGCAGGGTTGCCACAAACGTTCAACTTGTAGAGAACACTGAAGTTCAATAAAACGAGGCATGCCTGTAGTGGTACCCTGGTTCTAGCACTGTGTGGAGAAGCACTGATTTGCTTTGCTTTCTAAGGCTCCAAACCCAAACGAGGGTGGATTCCAGCTAATAGTAAAGTACTTCGTAGGTCGATGTCAAGAGGGCAGAAAGAACACCCCTGTGCGTGGATGACAGCGGGGCAGCCGTGTCGCAGGGGATGCCGTGAGCACCGTCTCCTCTCAGTGGCCGTAGACGTCCCAGTTCTAGTGGACTTCAGTGCCTGGAGCGCTCCCTGCCCCTCTGAGCTCGAGGTATTCAGACCCAGAGAGGAGAGCACTCCCACCTTGCCTGGTTTGGCACAATTTTATGAGTGTTAAAGCAGTATTTCAGTACTACATGCAATGCTGGTTGTATACGTGCCTGAATAGTATGTTACCTATTAAAAGAACCACAACCCCACAGATAGTGCTACAGGACCTCTAACTGCTGTGGATTGCTATGATATTTGAGGAGTCTCAGTGCGCCCAAGATATTTCTGAGTTGGCCTGATAGAGCATGTAGTTGGAGGTATTTGTTTTTATCCTTCTCTCTTTATAAGGAAGTACAGGTTTCCCAAGAGGTACGGAAAAAGTAGCCTTCTTGTCCGTCTTACCCTTTCTTCCCCACATCCAGCAGCTCATCGAGCTGTTTAGCTTAGAAAGCAGTGCATGGAAGATGTCCTTTCTAGCAAGAACATTTGCACAAAAGTGTTAATAGCTGATTGTGCTTCAGATCCTTTGAGAGAATCATTCTGTTTGACACTGGCTTACCGGAGGGATCAGCTAATAGTTCTCACATGTTTGTGTGCCTGGGTATCACTGGGGATTTTGTTTAAAAATGAGGATTTATAAGCTACATCAAAGCCTCTTTCCCCCAGGATTGTAACCTGGGGTCCAGGAAATGGCATTGCATTTTAACTCCACATCTGCACCATTGGTTCTTGGTCTTGGCCAGATATCACAGCCACCTGAGAAATTAACATACAAATGACCAAGTAGATGCAGGACACAGGGCTTTCCCCCAGAAATTCCAATTCAGAGGCTCAGGAAATCTTTTTTACTTTGTGTTCAGATGTTTTCATGCTGTGTACGTACAATCAGTTTGCTTCAGCCGTGGCTAAGATTTCTCATTTGCTTGAGGATTGTTCGCTCCTTCCTCCACATGTTTAGCATATTGAGAGAAATCCTGCGCATAAAGTTCTTTGGGGAGTGAATAATAATAAAACTGGGTGGAGAATCATCATCCAGTGGACTGACAAAGTTAAAGCGTCCATCAGATAGTGGCCCAGCCTACTCAGTCCTCTGCAGTGCAGCCTGCTTGCAGTCCAGTGTCTGCTGTGGTGTCTTCTTGCCTTTGACTAAGGAAATGGGAGCATTGGTCCTTGTTTGCTGGCTGTCTAGAAATGACATAAAAAGTAGAATCCCGTCTTTTTTCTTCATGTGAAGTTAAATTATCTGAGAGATAAATTGAGGAATCTGACTAGCTTTTAGGCACGACTAATAGCCATTGGAGTTAGTACTGAAGAGTTCCGTAGCACGTTTAAGAAGATATGTGGATGTGTCTCCTGCAGGTGCATAATTCCTAAGAGACACAGACTTCTAATAACCTTTTTAACAAAGAAGAATATTATATTGAAATTCACCATATAATATTGCTATTTAAAATATCCCCTACAGGATTTCAGCCATCGATATTTTTTATAAAAATAAGTGATTCTACATTATATCATTATTATATCAACATTATTATTATAGTTATTATTTCTTTTCATCTGAAACTTGGTTGAAGTTTTAACGCATCAAGAAAAGAAAAAGCATAATTCTCTAACTTATTATGTCAAGTATAACATATTTTCTGATTCTTACCTTGTTACATTAAATGCTGTTTTTTGCTATGCAAATTTTGAAATGTTGGAAATGATGCATACTAAGAAAATCTTTGCACACTATAATCTTTTATATATAGATGTCTTTATATATGTATATAGATTTATAAATGATCAGATTTTATATCAACCTTTTTGTTTTCAACAGAGCATCAAGAAGAAAAACACAAACAAGCAGGAGATGAGCACATACCTGAGGTTCATCGTCTCCCGCATGAAGGAGCGGGTGCGTCCAGGGCTGGGATGGGGGTGGGGCTCTCAGAGTCTCCCCAAATGTGCTTCACTCTGGTTTAGTCTCTAAAAGTTAATGATTGACAAGTAACAAATATTTAAAGAGTAGTATGAAGGGTGGAAGCCACTGCTGTGGTATTTTTTTGTGCAGGGAAGGCTTTTAGATTTTTTGTTTTAGCTTTGTTTTTTGCCCTTTTTTTAGGGCCACACCTGCGGCATATGGAGGTTCCCAGGCTAGGGGTCCAATCGGAGCCGAAGCCGCTGGCCTACAGCACAGCCACAGCAGTGCCAGGTCCAAGCCTCATCTGCAACTTACACCACAGCCCACGGCAACGCCAGATAATCAACCCACTGAGCGAGGCCAGAGATTGAACCTGCGTCCTCACATAAACTCGTCAGATTTGTTTCCCCTGAGCCACGATGGAAACTCCCTGTTTTTGTTTTTGACACAGGCATTTCTTTAGCTGCATTAGATTAGAAACATTTACATTTAAAATTCCATTTATCAGAATGAACATTTTCATTGATAATTAGTTTTTTAAATGAAATTGAATTTTCCAAAGTAAATGTTCTTTCTATAAAAACCTGAAGAAATGCCACATTAAACTACGGCACATGTACATTTTTCATTCAGTTCTAAAGTATTTGTTCAGAAGTTGTGTTTCGCCCGTCCGTCTAGCCGTGTTTTCAACGGACATGCCTCACCACCTTTCAGGCAATCGACCTTCATAAGAAGGGGAAGGACAGCAAGCACCCCATGTACCGGCGGCTGGTGCACTCGGCAGTGGACGTCCCTGCCATACAGGAGGTAAAGCCCGCGGCGGCGCAGCCCTGGCTGTGCGCCTGCCGCCCTTGCGCGTGTGCTGTGCTCCCTCCAGTGCTCACTAGGGGTCATCTTTTAAGAGGCCTGGAAAAGATTCCTGACGCTGTCTGGTCGGTGTAATTAACACCCGGGTGTGGTTTCCTAGTTTTAGCCCCAGTGCTTAGGAGTTTCTATCAAGGGAAGACTAGAGCATAGAACTGATCAAGAGTCTTGAGAAACAGTGACGTGAACTTGAACAAAGATTTTAACTAGAAAGTGTGGTTCTTCTTAATTCAAGTTCTTAATTTCACCTACTCTAGCTGAGGCTTGCTAATGGGCTTGTTAATATTTAATTACAAATTACAGTAAAATTCAGTGAACACTTTGACCTGCCTCCAGTTAGGTTTGTAGATGTGCTGATCTGTACCTTATGTCACTTTGAAGTTTTAAAATCGTACCGTTGTCCATAACAGGGAAACCACAGGAATACATCATTTTGCTCATGTCTTAATCTGCTTAATTTCTGAGAAGGACTGAGGCAGATGATTTCAGTGAAAGGGATAAATTAAGGTTGTTCATAAAAACAACTTTAACCTTCCCTTCTAACCCTAGATTGCATAGCCTCTCTTCTGACTCTGAGGCTCTGAGAATGATGAAGAACTCAGCTGCCCTTGCTGCCCCCTCCCTGCATGCCCCCCACCGCCCACATTCCCCAGTCTGATCTTGTCAGGCCTGTGGAACCCACTGGCTGGGTCGATGGTGCCTTATTAGCAAGGGCAGGCTGTAAACAGAAACACCATAAAGAAAATGAAGAGGAAGATGTGATTCTTATGCTTTCAGGAGCTGGCAGTCCATACCAAAATATAGGCTGTGAGAGTCCTCGGGGAATTCTGGGTGCAGGTGTTCCCACCTGGGTTTAGTCAGGTGGCCTGGGAGTGCTGGGCAGTGCTAGGGTTTGAACATCCCTGAGCTGGAGGTAATGAGAAGTTCAGAGTGGAGGTCAGGTGTCTATATTCACGAAAGAGCCCTGTGCCCCTTGATGCCAGACAGGAGCCGGCAATTGCCTCGGGGCATGGAGGACCGTCTAGGACTTTATTTTAAAATTATTTCTACATCAACACCTCATCCCAATTCAGAGTTGTAACTGTATCTTCTTCGTGGTCGTGGTAAACTGTCACAGAGGCTGACAGTTCTTTCTTTTTTCAATCCTTATTCTCCTGAGGTGTAAAATCGTAGGTAGATAGCTAGGGTCTCATCAGTCCCATTGACCAAAGCTTTCATTATTTATAGGACATTGCAGCAGCTTTCGTCATTGTTCATGCTACATTGTTCACGTGGGTAAATAAATATTGAAGGCAGCAGTGGTTGCAGGATGTGGGATCTGCCACACCTCCCCATCCTGCAGTGGTAACTGCAGGGAGAGCTGTGGGCTTCCTTTACCCACACTGTCAATACGGTGGGACACGGGAATTGCCGTAACGTCGTTTGGAAGGTTTTGCTGTCTCCCCTGCCCTAACACTGTTAACATAATGCAGACAAGTATTTTCACCACTGACCCTCTGTCGCTTTGTTTTTTGCCCCCGCAGAAAGTGAATGAAGGGAAATACCGAAGTTACGAGGAGTTCAAGGCCGATGCTCAGTTGCTGCTCCACAACACAGTGATTTTCTATGGAGGTGGAATATTTTTTGTTTTTTTCTTTGGGGTGTTTTTTTTTTTTTCCTCTCATGCTTTTTACATTCCACGTTGAGGAATGTCTTTTTTTTTTTTTTTTGCCATTTCTTGGGCTGCTCCTGCGGCATATGGAGGTTCCCAGGCTAGGGGTTGAATCGGAGCTGCAGCCACCGGCCTACGCCAGAGCCACAGCCACGCGGGATCCGAGCCGCGTCTGCGACCTACACCACAGCTCATGGCAACACCAGATCGTTAACCCACTGAGCAAGAGCAGGGATCGAACCTGCAGCCTCATGGTTGCCAGTCAGATTTGTTAACCACTGCGCCACCACGGGAACTCTAGGAATATCTTTATAAAACATTATGTTAAAACAATACCTTGATGATCTGTAAGTAATTATATTAGGGTTTAAACTTAAAAATACTTGGTAATGTAGTTATAGCCCGTGGCATTAAAGGGCCAAAAGCATTATTTAGTACACTAAATAATGAGATATTATTATTCGTAGTTTTATTTATAAATTTATAAACATAGTTGAAAGTCTTAAAAATTTTTTATTATAGTTGATTTACAGAGTTGTGCCAATTTCTGCTGTAGAGCAAAGTGACTGTTTTTTACATATGTACATATATATGTACATGCACATTCTTTTATATGCTTTTCCATCATGGTTTATTGAAAGGCTTTTTATAAGCAGTTTGATTAAATCTGATTTTTCCCCATTAATGTCTCATCATCCACAGGTAATGGAAGTGGACAGTATATACCTTGAGTGTTAAAGCTGCGTATGGAATCTTATTTCACTGCCTGAATTTTATGTTAAATGTACATTTTTGTTTTAAGTGGTAGATATGCACTTGGGTTGAACGGAAAGAAAATGTAAATGGCAGTGTTACTGTTGATAGTCTCGTGTTTCGAGATCGTTGGTGACGTGTGTCCTCTGTCTTCAATTACAGCAGACAGCGAGCAGGCTGACATAGCAAGGATGCTCTACAAAGACACATGTCACGAGGTACTGCCCGCGCCTGGTGACTGCACCCCGCTTTAGTCTACGTTAATCTGCTTCAGAGTTCCCCTCTGCTTACATATTTTTTAATTTTGCCATTTCCTTTAAATATAACTCTGTTTCCGTGTTTGACATACATGGGAAATAATGCAAAGTGGTTGGGGGATGGATTCCAGCAGAACTGTTCTCAGAGAAATCTGGGGAGTTAGATTTAGTTACTTACGTAACTTCTACAAGGAAACTGCTTTCTCTTCTGTAATTACCCTTAAGAGTTTTAGTTGCATAACTGCATGTAAATATATTACACTGGGCAGGCACTCAGTAATGTTATTGCTGTCTTTGAATGAAAGATTGAAGTTCACTTCTTACTCTACTATGCAGGCAAAAGGAGCAACCACACAAAAGCATTCATATTTATACAACAAATGAAATATATATTTAGGGAAGGTTTTTGGGGGTGGTGTTTCTTGTTTGAAACACTAATCTATAACCATACTGTATTTGCAGAAATGTCTCAATTTATATAAAAATTTCTGTTCCTTGACTTTTTTTTTTTCTTTTTTTTTTAAGGGCCACAGCCGCAGCATATGGAGGTTCCCAGGCTAGGGGTCCAATCAGAGCTGTAGCTGCGGGCCTATACCACAGCCACAGCAATGTGGGATCCGAGCCGTGCCTGCAACCTACGCCACAGCTCATGGCAACGCTGGATCCTTAACCCACTGAGCAAGGCCAGGGATCAAACCCGCTTCCTCATGAATGCTAGTCAGGTTTGTTAACCACGCAGCCACGATGGGAACTCCAAAATTTCTGTTTCTTGATTCTATTTCTTTTTTTTTTTTCCTTTTTACAGCCGCACATGTTGCATATGGAAGTTCCTGGGCCAGGGGTGGAATTAGAGCTGCAGCTGCCAGCCTACACCACAGCCACAGCAACGTGGGGTCTGAGCTGCATCTACGACCTACGCCGCAGCTCACAGCAATGCCAGATCCTTAAACCACTTAGCCAGGCCAGGGATTGAATCTGCATCTTCACAGAGACAACTTTGGATCCATAACCTTCTGAGCCACAGCAGGAACTCCTGTTTCAAATTTGACTTTTGTTTTTTTATTCATTAAACATATGTTTATTGAGTGTCTACTGTTGCTGTGTTAGGAGGAATAAAATGAGGATCAGGATGCTGGCTTCCTGCTCATGGAGCTGTGTTCTAAAGAGGGAGACTCAAGAAAAGAACAGACAAAATAGGTTTCTTTACAAGTTATAAAAGGATGTTATGAAAGAAAACAGGACTGAAATGGAGAAAGAGGCAAAGTTAGGGCTGCTTTTATTGGTAGTGGATATTTTATATGAGTAGACCAGGAAGGTATTTCTGATGAATAGGTTAATACGTGTGCTCAAGTGGAAAGGCATCAGTGAGGCTGGGAAACTGAGATCAGAGGCACTGGGCCCCCTGAGAATCTGTCTTCTGTTACAAGTGCAATCTGGGACCTTGGGGTTCAAACAGGAAAGGGGCAGTCTCTTCCAATATTGTTCATTGGAAAATTAAAATTTTAAGCTTAAGGAACAAAATTCAAGACTATATACATGAAAGAGAATGTTAATTTGCATGTATCTACTCTATTTTTTTTTATTTTTGCCTTTTTAGTCTTTTTAGGGCTGCACCCATGGCATATGGAGGTTCCCAGGCCAGGGGTTGAATCGGAGCTGTAGCCACTGGCCCCCGCCACAGCCACAGCAACTCGGGATCCGAGCCACATCTGCGACCTACACTACAGTTCAGGGCAACGCTGGATCCTTAACTCACTGAGCAAGGCCAGGGATCGAACACGTGTCCTCATGGATGCTAGTCGGGTTCATTAACTCCATGCATGGATCTTCTTTATATAGTTTTATGTGTGTGTATATATT
This sequence comes from Phacochoerus africanus, assembly GCF_016906955.1. NCBI lineage: Eukaryota > Metazoa > Chordata > Mammalia > Artiodactyla > Suidae > Phacochoerus > Phacochoerus africanus. Next base: position 74,428,702 of record NC_062555.1, on the reverse strand, counting down.
TTGGGGGGGGGGGGGCTGTGTACTCGGCCTGTGGAGGTTCTTGGGGCAGGGGTGGAACCTGTGCCACAGCAGTGACTGTCAGATCCTTAACTTGATGTGCCACCAGGGAACGCCGCATGTGTCTATTTTTATAGGCTAAAATAGTTGCTTTTCTTTTTCAGCTGGATGAACTACAGCTTTGCAAGAATTGCTTCTATTTGTCAAATGCTCGTCCTGACAATTGGTTCTGCTATCCTTGCGTATGTGAACCTTTGAGATTCTTTTTTTTTTTTACCTAAGTGTCTGAGGCACTGCTCTAAGGAAGCTTTTCCAATTTACCTAAAGATTATAATCTTTCTGAATTTTTTTGTTTTATATTATATGTGGTGTTAAATGAGTATAAAAGCTGAAACATGGGAAAAACAATGGGTTGTTATATCTATTTCTGACTTCAAGATGAGGACTTTAAGAACAGGAATAAACATTGAATCCTTAATATATAAATAAAGTAAAAATTTGCTTTTCCTCTCATTCTCTCACAAGAAAACTAAGCCTTTATATATATTTATAGCTGTGTGATTTCCCCTAAAATGGCATGATTTCAAGGAGGGTGCTGAACAAGAAGCCTGTCAGTGTTCCAGGGGCAACCCCCACCCCCGACACCAGCGTAAGAGCCCGCCTGAGACCCCCCCCCCCCAGGCTCTGAGACTTTACTGTGCTCCTCGGTCACTTGGGGGTCTCCTTAAAATTTGGATCTCTGACTTGGTAGGTCTGGAGGAGGGCCTCAAATTCTCCCATTTCTTACAGGCTCCCAGGGTGGGACTGTCCTTCAGGAAGCAAAGTTAGGGCGTTCTGTTTGCCACTGTGAACTCACGTGGCCCTCGGCTTCATTCGAGAGTGCACAGGCTATCGAGAGTCTTCTCACTGCTTCTGCCGTGAAATGCAGGTCCACACTGCTTACGCAGATTTTGATTTTTCTGTGTTTTTCTTGGAGGCAAAGTCAGTCATTCCTGGGGTGGGGGTAAGTTCTCTGTGTTTATGGTTAAAAAGTAATATTTTCAAGGTAAGGTATTGTACTTGACCGAGTAGTCCAGTATTAATGATACACTGGTATTTAATACTTTAAAAGTGATATGACAGGGTATAAACTTTTATTCCTAGATACCTAATCATGAACTGGTTTGGGCTAAAATGAAAGGCTTTGGGTTCTGGCCAGCCAAAGTCATGCAGAAAGAGGACAATCAGGTTGACGTCCGCTTCTTCGGTCACCACCACCAAAGGTAATCACAGCGCATGTGCAGCTGTCACACCTGGGCCTCCCAGAGCCCTGGAGCAGGCCCGGCCCTGCTGTGACCACAGCTCTGGGGGCCTCGCCATCAGAAACAGCGCGAGGTCTGTTGTAGCACCAAAGTGTGTTTAAGTCAGCACGTTATACAACTGTAAATGTAATAAGTTCACTGAGTAATTAAAAAAATTTAATAAATCAACACGTTAACGTGATTGAGGACCTGACAGTCATTTCTGAACATGGTATTTCTAGGTGTATTTCTGATGATGGTTGTTAAACAGGACAGTTTCAGTAACTGACACTGTTGAACTCAGGACTTTATTTTAGAAAACAAAAGATGTACAATTTTACTATAAATCCAAAATCTTTTTCCTTTGCTCTTGCTGATTACAGTGTGCCCAGTATGATATTTGAAGTTAATGATGAGGACAGACCTTGAAAATGACACTGTCACATTAGAATACGTGATTTATTGAAAAATGAACTTTATAAAAATAATTTTAACTACATAAGCTACTCATCATATACCAACAAGAGATGACCATCAGCTGCAAGTTTTACTAATGTGAATGCTTTTACCACCATTTGTAAGTGTGCAGCTCAGTGGTATTAACACAGTCGCATTGTTATGCAGAGACCTCCATAAAGAAATGCAATAGACATCCTTTTGCTGGTTCATCATGTCTCTAAGCGTAGGTGGGAGAAAAAAATTTCAACAAATAAATGATTTTGGACCAGTCCCTCTATGTGCTCATACCAGAAGCTGCTGTTCCCTTAGCAGACCCTAAACAGGTTGTCAGGCTGGAGAGCTTGTGCTCTAGAAAATGTCTTGCCAGCTGTGGCTCCCGTATCCCTACAGTGTCTTGTCTCGTTTGTGACGTTGCTCCCACCTGGAACTCCTCCCTCTGTGTCTCAGTCTTACTCCTCTTTCAAGATCAAGCCCAAATGAAAGCCATGGCCACCCACAACTGGCCGAAAGCCTCTTCCCCTCCACAGTAGCCCGGAGTCACCCTGACTGTAGCCTGCATTGTTTCCCCCTTGTTCCTCAGTTGCGGGCAGCAGTGTATGTAGAGGCGCCAACCTAGTAAGCTAGGCACACTCACTGGGCACCCTCACTAGATTCTAGCTACTAATTAGATGTTGCTGTCTGGGCAACGTCTCCAGCTGTCAAATAAGGCACGAGCAGGCATAGGCCCCACACACTGTTTTGTGCTTCGTGGTGCCTCCTGCTGGCACATGGCGAGCCCTGGCTGGGTTGGTCCAATACTCTAGTTGGACACTACTTAAGTCCAGTCAAGTGATTAGCACCCAGGAAAAATTTGTCCAAATTTCTAGCATTCTTCCCTGTGGAACCAAATACAGTTTTAGATCAACTTTGTGTTCCTAGGTGAGAACCTAGTTGCTGAATGATACAAACGCTTCTCTCTTAATCATGGGTCATCCAGTGAAAAGGGACGTGATATAAATATGACACAGCAGATAATGGCTGTTAGATGCCCTCATCTTATATCTGAGTGTCTCATGAAAATTTCTGGGTGTTTTCAAATGATTCTGTAGTTCTGCTGTGCACATAGCTAGATTTTGAATAACTTAGAGTAATCAAAACAATGAAATATTAAACATGTTAAAAAGGACTTGTGAATCACTCCATGTCTGAGAACTTTGCTCTGGTGACCATGAAAAGCAAGTTACCTCACCTGTTTTCTACTTGGTCAGAGGCTTTACTCAGGGACATGGTGCTTTACAACGGCCGAGTTTCTGTCTTTTGGAAGTTTCTACCACCCCTTTCACTGTTGTTCGCAGGGCCTGGATTCCTTCTGAAAACATACAGGACATCACAGTCAACGTTCACCGGCTGCATGTTAAGCGCAGTATGGGTTGGAAAAAGGCTTGTGATGAGCTGGAACTGCATCAGCGTTTCCTCCGTGAAGGGAGGTTTTGGAAGTCTAAGAATGAGGACCGAGGGGAGGAGGAGGCAGAATCCAGTATCTCCTCCACCAGTAATGAGCAGGTGAGGGTTCCAGTGAGAAGTGCCGGCTAGCACTGTCAGTGTGCACCTCGCTCGCCTCGCTGGGGTGAGCGGGGTCTTCCTTGCATGTGACATTTGTAAAGCGCTCTGCAGTAAACACGTGGCCGCCACCACCCCGACCGGCACCGCAGCACATTCGTGCTTGCAGGCTCTTGGCCAGGAGAATCATCCAGGGGCTGCCAACCACGTGGTCTAGAAAGAGCTGTCGTGGTAGTGAACCAGTGCGTACCTGCCCGTGGGTCCATGACTAGTACTCTCAGCAGGGAAGTGTTCCGTGGTGTCTGGAGTAACATGCTGTTACTTTTATGGTGCCCACAGCTAAAGGTCACTCAAGAACCGAGAGCAAAGAAAGGCCGACGCAATCAAAGTGTGGAGCCCAAAAAAGAAGTAAGTTGCCCGCCTTATAGTGTCCACGGGGCAGTTGAAACGGAATATTTTCATAGTTGTGATCAAGGCACGCATCAAACAGTAACAGCCGAGTTGGACCAGCCTCCCTCTGTCCTGTCAGTAGAGTCTCTCTGTCCGTTAAGTGGCACTGACCCCATCTGGCGAAGTGAGAGGCTCTTTGCATTTCTTGGAACTCTGATGTTTTCTCATACCACTATTAATAGCATTTATCCAGAATCAATTAGGCCCACATGTAAAAACTGGAGGAAGCTATGCCTAAGCCCAGCCTTTTATAAGTATATAATCTGTGCCTATTTTAAAACTAGGTGTTTATTATATGTGTATAATCCAGACACATCTTCAGTGAGAAGTGGTTTAGGATAATTGTTAATGAATCTAGTTCAGAGAAGAGGTGTGTGGAGGATTGGCCGGTCCTGAGGTAGAGCACAGAGAACGCTGTGCAGTGTCCTGTGATAAGCTATGTGGGAAAAGCATCTGAAAGAGGGTCCATGTGTGTGCATGTGTATAATGAATCACTTTGTTGTGCAGCAGGAATTACCACAACTTTGTAAATCAACCATACTGCAATAAAACTTCTTTAAAATGACTGCAAATTGATAATTTCATATGATAAAACTCTTTGTTTAGTCTATTTTACAAGGAAAAACCACGGTATTAATATGTAATGGACTTGTAAAGAAAATTCTTGTTTAGAATTACTGTACCCACTAATTGCATGTGTTTGTTTATTTTTAATTGTGGTAAAATACACAAAACAATTTTCCATTTTCTTACATGGTTTTTAAACAGCAGTTTATTTTTGGATATTTATCTGTATCATCCCATTTTTCTCTTGATGAGACTTACTCCTGAACTGGTGACTTCTATAGCACTTTTCTCTTCCTCTAGGAACCAGAGCCTGAAACTGAAGCAGTAAGTTCCAGCCAGGAAATCCCCACGATGCCTCAGCCAATCGAAAAAGTTTCCGTATCAACTCAGACCAAGAAGTTAAGTGCCTCTTCTCCAAGAATGCTGCACCGAAGCACCCAGACCACCAGTGACGGAGTGTGTCAGAGCCTGTGCCACGACAAGTACACCAAAATCTTCAATGACTTTAAAGACCGGATGAAGTCTGACCACAAGCGAGAAACGGAAAGGGTTGTACGAGAAGCTCTAGAAAAGGTACTGCGGCCCTCGGGCAGTGTGCCTTTGACGCCGGGGAGAGGGGTGAAGAGCTTTCCTGTCGTGGTGCAGCTCTGTCCCTTAAGGCACCAACCCGGGATATAACAAAGTATCTTTTTATAATTCACCTAAATATTTTATAGCCCTTAATGAAACAGAGGGAAGAGGTACACCACTTAAGTAGAAACAATGGATTAAAGTTTGGCTTCATGGTCTCTGTAATTTATGAGCTGACATTCTGGATTAACTTTTTCTCATTTCAGCTGCGTTCTGAAATGGAAGAAGAAAAAAGACAAGCTGTAAATAAAGCTGTAGCCAATATGCAGGGTGAGATGGACAGAAAGTGTAAGCAAGTGAAGGAGAAATGTAAAGAAGAGTTTGTAGAAGAAATCAAGAAGTTAGCAACACAGCACAAACAGCTAATTTCTCAGACCAAGAAGAAGCAGTGGGTAAATACCACCATTTTCTTAGACTCTCGTTTCTGAAAAAGTACCATAGGTACGATGAAAATTAACTTAGGAAGATATATATGGCATATGCAAAAATTATTCTTGGCAGAAGATCTCAGGCGGCATTGTCAGCTTTAGTTTAATTGTGATCCTTTGGGACATAACATTTATTACAGCTATTTTATATGACTTTTCCATCTGTGCAAATATTTTATTTTGCCAAGTTGGCCAGCCCTGACTTTTGCTAGTAACTCCTGATAGGTAATTTCTACTTTGTAAAGTTACAGATACAAGTATCATAATAGCAAACTAAAGATTTTCAGATTTTACTGTACTTAACATTTAAACATTAGATTCTGTTAAGGAAACTGATTACTTTTACTTTATAGTAGTAACACCTCACAGGGCTCCAACTTCACTTAGAAACTGACAAATAGTTCATTTTTTTATTATGTCCTGTTTGTGACTCTCGTCTTCCACCTGGATTGGCAGCTTCTGAGCGTGAAGATTCTCCACCGATGTCAGTTCATTGGCAGGGGGCATTTTGTTCCCCAAAGCTCATAACTTGGTTTTAATTCTAATGAGTTACCATATGAGCTTTGTGATTCTTTATTTGATCCAAATTACATTCTGAAAAGGTCTTTAAATATGTATAAATGTTTCATGAGGGAAATAAACATTATAAAATTTTCTATAAAGATTTTACGAAAAGGAAAAGAGAAACTTAGATGTAATTTAGAAGAATATATGAAGATAACTTAGGAAAGACAGATGAATAATGGAATATAAGTATCACTAGGTGGAATGAAGGTGTGTTGCAGATAATAATGTGCAGAAAGACCTAACACAACGTCTATAATTCTATCCTCATGGGGAGATGAGAGAAAGCTAAAAAGTAGACACTAGACTCAGGAAAGGAAGTCCCCCTAAGTTTACTCACAAATCAAGGAAATGGGAAGAGGGCTATGATAAAGAGCTATTTAACTGTTTTTATAACATATTGCCATTTGTGAAATAGCTGAAGTTGGTATTATTATTACAGTTATTTGATTCTACGTATAAATGATACTGTCATATTTGTTTTTTTTTTGTAATTAATTTTTTCGTTATTTCCCCAGTACAATTTTTATTTCTACTGTACAGCATGGTGACCCAGTTACACATACATGTATACATTCCATATTTTGACTTTTGACTTATTGCACTTAGCATAATATCCTCAAGGTCCATCCATCCATGTTGTCACAAATGGCAGGATTTCCTTCCTTCTCATGGCTGAATGTACACACACACACACACACACACACACACACACACACACACGCAACATCTCTAAATCCATTCACTCATTGATGAACACGTAGGTCGTGTATTGTGGATATGCCCCAGTGAACGTGGGAGCACAGCTATCTTTTCAATAGCCTGTTTTCATTTCTTTTGTTTGGGTAAATACCCAGAAGGGAATTGCTGGGTCGTATGGTAGTTCTGTTTTTAATTTTTTTGAGGAATCTCTATAGTGTTTTCCGTAGTGGCTGCACCAGTTGACATTCCTGCCAGAAGGGGACAAGTGTTCTCTTTTCTCTACATTGCCACCAACACTTGTCTTTTTGAAGCTGGCCATTCCAAACAGATGGGAGGTGATACACTGCTGACTTTAATTTGCATTTCTCTAATGACCGCAGATGCTGAGCCGTGTGTTAGCTATTTGTATGTCTTCTTTGGAAAATCACCTATTCAAGTCCTTTGCCTATTTTTTAATTAGCTTACTTGGTTTTTTCCTATTGAGTTGTATGAGTTCTTATGTATTTTGGATATTAACCCCTTAACGGATGTGTGGTTTGCAAGTATTTTTCCCAGTGGAACCATAGAGTGCGTTTTTATTTTGTTGATGGTTTTCTTTGCTATGCAGAAAAGAAATGAGTTTGATGAAGTCCCGCTTGTTTAGTTTCATTTTTATTGCCCTTGCTTTTGTTGTCATATAACAACAAAGGATCTCCCTGGTGGCTCAGTGGGTTAAGGATCCAGTGTTGTCACTGCTGTGGCATGGGTTCGATCCCTGGCCCAGGAACATTCTATAGGCCTAGCCAAAACAACAACAACAACAAATCATTGCCAAGATCTGTGTCTTGGCACTCACCCCCTGTGTTTACTTCCAGAAGTATTATGGTTTCAGGTCTTACATTCAAGCCTTTAATCCACTTTTGTTGATTTTCGTGTATGCCGTAAGATAGTAGTCACTTTTCTTTTGCATGTTACTTCCCAAGTTTTCCCCAAACCACTCTTTGAACAGACCATCCTTTCCCCATTGTATACTCTTGGCTCTTTGTTGTAAATTAATTGACTGTATTTGCATGAGTTTATTTCTGGGCTTTCTATTCCATTAATCTTATGTGTTTGTTTTTATATCAAACCATACTGCTTTGGAGTTCCCATCATGATGCAGCGGAAACAAATCCAACTAGGAACCATGATGTTGCTGTTTGATCCCTGGCTTCACTCAGTGGGTTAAGGGTCTGGCGTTGCTGTGGCTGTGGTGTAGGCTGCCGGCTACAGCTCCAAATAGACCCATAGCCTGGGAACCTCCAGATGCCACGGGTGCGGCCCTCAAAAGACAAAAAGACAAAAAACAAAACAAAACAAAGAACATACTGCTTTGACTTATACCCATATTTTAAGATGAGGAATCCGAGAGGCTCATGAGATTAAACAGAGTGACTGCAAACATGACTGGTAGAGCTGGGCCTCACCCTCCTAAGCCGCTTCTGCTCCTACTCACTTCTGTTAGATTGGCAGAAGCTGTAGAATTATTCTTGTATTATAATTAAATCTTACATTATTATTGTGTAAAGAATAGCCCAGCATTGTAGGACAAGAGAGTATGTAGGCATGTCAGATGCCCAAAAAATGGATGTTAAGATGGCACACAGTCAAGAGAAACATAGATGCATCCTTTAAATGTATCCACAAGACAAGGGAGGAAAGCAAAATGAATGCGCGTAATGGAAAAGATAGTGCTGCCTAAGGTAGTACAGACGAGGACAGAAAGAAGGTAAATACACTTGGTCTGAACTCACATGATTAATTAGCACAGCTGCAAGATTCAAACACAAATCTGACTCATTCCAGCTATTTCAAAAACTAAAACACACCGTCCACACATTTAAAGTAGTAACTTTACCGAAGTTGCAATTGCTGACATAATACAATCATAGATATAAAAGAGTAACTTTGATAGATAAGAACACATAGAATATGCAGTTGGAAGGTAGACTTTTAGGTTCCGAATGTCCGCGATCCCCTCAGGTCCTGTCCTCATCAACCATCTACACCTGCCTCTCCAGGTCTCTCTGTCGACAGATCTTAGGCATCTGTAGAAACCCACTTTCAGGGAGTTCCCGTCGTGGCGCAGTGGTTAACGAACCCGACTGGGAACCATGAGGTTGCAGGTTCGGTCCCTGGCCTTGCTCAGTGGGTTAACGATCCGGCGTTGCCGTGAGCTGTGGTGTAGGTTGCAGACGCGGCTCGGATCCCGAGTTGCTGTGGCTCTGGCGTAGGCCGGTGGCTACAGCTCCGATTCAACCCCTAGCCTGGGAACCTCCATATGCCGTGGAAGCGGCCCAAAGAAATAGCAACAACAATAACAACAACAAAAGACAAAAAAAAAAGAAAGAAATCCATTTTCAAGTGTTTGTATTCAGAATTCAGTCCCATCTTCCTTGCTGTTACCTGGTCATCCTCAGTGTGGGCTTCTTTATGATACCACCGCTCTTAGCCATTCAGCTTGGAACCTTCGTTTTTATCTTTTCACTGTTTTCTTCTCCCGTGTCCAGACAGTCCAAGTTAAGTGAATTCTTCCTCTTTTTTAGATCAGATTTTTTTCAACCTCAATACTATTGAGTTTGGACCGAAAGGCTGGGGAGGGATATGCTGTACATTTAGGATGCTCAGCATTGTCGCGGCCTCTGCTCCCAGCTCCCTACCCCCAAGTTGTGACAGTCAGAACTTTGCCACCTTTGCCAAATAAGAGGAAGGCTGCGAACTAACCACTGGTTTGGGGCCATAAGTGACCTTGATAATAACATAGTCAGCGGCAAGGCACAGGTGAAAGCCTGCAATGGGATTAAGAAAGGGAAGAGAATAATCAGAAACAGCAAGTTTAGGTAATTCTTTCAAGATGTTTGTGAAGAGAAGCAGAGAAACAGGAGTGGTAGGTGGAAAGAGACGTGAGGTAAAGAGCTTTGTTTAAAAATGTGGTAAAATAAATGCACTGTCCTGATCATTGCATATACAGCTCATTGGTATTAAATACACTCATTTCTGGAGCATCAACACCACCTGCTCCCCTAATGCCTTTCACCTTGTAAAACTGAAACCCTTTCCTTATGAAGCACTCTCTCAGTCTCCCCTCCTCTCTTTCTCTCTCAGTGGTTCAGACAGCATTTGCCCTTTTACAACTGGCTGATTTCACTTAGGATAATGGGTTTCTCCCACGTTGCAGTATATTGCAGCATTTTCCTCCGTAAGGCGTACTAGTACTCCATGGCTGTATATACCATGTTTTGCTTGGGTTACTTTCATGGTTTAGCTGCTGCAAACATGGGTGTACAAATACATCTCTTTAAGACCCTGCTTTCAGTTGTTTTGGATATTTGCCCAGAAGCGGTACTGTTGCATCCTGTGTTAGTTCTATTTTAAATTTTTTGAGAACCCACCAACTGCTTTCCACAGCAGCTGTACCATTTTACATTCCCACTAATAGTGCACCAGGACTCACCAACTCTTGTGGTTTTTGTTTTGGTAATAGCCATGCAGGTGGGTGTGAGGTGGTATCTCATTGCAGTTTTGATTTGCATTTCCCTAATGATTGGTGATGTTGAGCATCTTTTCATGGGATTATTGGCAGTCCTATATGTTACTCAGTAAATGTCTCTCCAGGTCCTTTGCCCATTTCTGAGTTGAGTTTTGGGAGTTCTCCATATTCTAGATATTAAACCCTTATGAGATACATGATTTGCAAATATTTTCTCCCATTCTGTGGGTTGCTTTTTTACTCTGTGGATAATTTTCATAGACTGTGCCTTTGGTGTCATATCAAAAATTAATTGCCAAATCCAGTGTCATGAAGTTTTTGTTCTTTGGTTTTCTTCTAAGAGTTTTATTGTCTCAGATGTTGCAGTTATGTCCTTGATTCATTTTGAGTTAATTTTGTAGATGGTGTTAGGTAAGGATCCAGCTTCATTCTTCTGTATGTAAACATCCAGATTTTCTAGCACCTTTTGTTAAAAAGACTGTCCACCCCCCATTACGTGGTCTTGGCACCCTCATCAAAAATCATTTCACCATAGATGTTTATCTCTGTGTCCTCTGTTCTGTTCCACTGGCCTGTCTTTACGCCAGAACCTCACAGGTTAGATTAATACAGCTTTGTGCTAAGTATTGAAATCAGGATATGTAATCCCTCCAGATGCATTTCTGTTTTTCAAGGTTGTTTTGGCAACTTGGGGTCCCTTGAGATTCCACATGAAGATTTGGATGGGTTTTTCTCTTCATACCAAAAACACCATTGGAATGTTGATAGGATTGCACTGACCACGTAGACCGCTTTCAGTGGTGTTGACATTTTAGTAGTGTTAAGTCTCGCAACCCATGAACATGGCATGTGTTTCTGTTTATTTATGTTATTGTTAATTTCTTTCAATTCTCAGGGTACAAGTCTTTCCCTTTCTTGCTTAAATTAAATCATAAGTATTTTGTTCTTTAAATAGAATTGTTTTCATAATTTGCTTTTGAGATAGTTGCGTTTCCATACACGAAAAAAGGAACAGATCTTAGTACGTAGACTTTGTATTCTACCACTTACCACTCCTTTAGCATCAGCATTCCTTTTATTTCTTGTTTGCCCAATTGCTCTGTCTAGGACTCCCAGGACGACACTGAATAGAAATGGTGCAAGTGGGCATCCCTCCTTGTTCCTGATCTTTGAGTAAGGTTTGGGTTTGCTGTGGGTTTTCCTTATGTGGCTTTTATCATGTGGAGGTAGTTTCCTTCTACTCGTGTTTGTTGAGTATTTTTATTATGAAAGGATGTGGAACTTTGTCCGTTGCTTTTTCTGCATTGACTTGGGTGATCATTTTTGTTTCCTTCATGATGTTGACATGGCGTATAGTACCTTGATGGATTCTTATTATGTTGAATGAATTATCCTTGCATCACAAGACTATATCCCACATGGTCTTGCTATATAATCTTTTTATTTTGTTGTGGATTTTATCCCATTGGCCACAAGGCACATTAATCTATACTTTTATTTTCTTGTAGTATCTTTGTCTGGCTTGGTATCAGGATTATGCTGGAGCATAGAATGGGTTAGGAACGGTTCCCTCTAGCATTTCAGGGAAACATATGAGAGGGGTTGACATTAGTTCTTTAAATGTTTGATAGAATTCACTAGAGAATTCATCAGGTCCAGGGTGTTTTTCACTAGGAGATTTTTGATTAATATTTCAATCTCATTAGTAATAGGTCTATTCAAATTTTGTTTCTTCATGATTTAGTCTTGAAGACTTTGGCAGGTTTTGGGTTTCTAGGAATTTGTCCATTTCATCTAGGTTATCCCGTGTGTTATGTATAATTTTTAATAGTGCATTGTTACAACCCTTTTTTATTTTTGTAGAATCAATAGTAAGGTCCCCACTTCACTGCATATTTAGTAATTTAAGTTCTTTCTCTTTTTTTCATAGTCCATCTGGCTAAAAGTTTGTCAATTTTGTTGATCTTTTCTAAGAACCAAGTTTTGGTTTCATTGATTTTTCCTCATTGTTTTCCTGTTCTGTTTTGTTTATCTCTGCTCTAATCGTTATTTTTTCCCTTCCTTCTGCTAGCTTTGGCTTTAGTTTGCCTTTTTCTTTCTTTCTTTTTTTTTCTTTTTTTTTTGTACTAACTCCTTAAGGTGGACTTTTTGCAGGAATTCCCGTAGTGGCTCAGCAGAAATGAATCTGACTCGGAACTATGAGAGATTGCAGGTTTGATCCCTGGACTAGCTAGCAGGTTAAGGATCCAGCGTTGCCATGGGCTGTGGTGTAGGCTGCAGATGAGGCTCAGATCTGATGTGGCTGTGGCTGAGGTGTAGCCCTGCAGCTATATATAGGTCTGATTTGACCCCTAGCCTGGGAACTTTCCATGTGCTGTGGGTGCAGCCCTAAAAAAAGAAAAGGAAAAAAAAAAGATGGACTTGGTGCTTAGTGATTTGAGGTCTTTCTTTTCTTACAGTAGCTGTTTGTAGCTATAAATTTACCTCTGAGCACTGCCTCACTGCATCCTCTAAGTTTTAGTATGCTCTTTTGTTTCTGTTGATCTCTAAGTAATTTCTTCTTTGATCCACTGAATGTTTAAAATTGTATTTCTTTATTTCTACATATTTGTGAATTTTCCAGTTTTGCTTTTGTTTTTATTCTATCCTATTGTCACTTAAAATAATATCTGCCTTTTTTATCATTCAATGAATTTTATTACATTTATTGCTGCACAATGATCATCGCAACCCAATTTTGTAGCATTTCCATCCCAAACCCCCAGGGCATCCCCCACCCCCAATACTGTCTCCTTTGGAAACCATAAGTTTTTCAAAGTCTGTAAGTCAGTATCTGTTCTGCAAAGAAGTTCATTGTGTCCTTTTTTTAGATTCCACGTGTAATTGATAGCATATGAAGTTGGTGTCTCACTGTCTGACTAACTTCACTTAGGCATGATAATTGCTAGGTCCATCCATGTTGCTGCAAATTCTGTTATTTCTTTCATTTTAATGGCTGAATAATATTCCACTGTGTATATGGACCACATCTTCTTGATCCACTCCTCTGTCGATGGCATTTAGGTTGTTTCCATGTCTTGGCTATAGTATATAGTGCTGCAGTGAACATTGGAGTACATGTATCTTTTCGAGTCATGGTTTTCTCTGGATAGATGCCCAGGAGTGGGATTGCTGGATCAAATGGTAGTTCTATTTTTAGTTTTCTGAGGACTCTCTGTACTATTTTCCACAGTGGTTGCACCAATTTACATTCCCACCAACAGTGTAATAGGATTCCCTATTCTCCACACCCTTTCCAGCATTTATTGTTTATATACTTTTTGATGATGGCCATTCTGGCTGGTGTAAGGTGGTACCTCAGAGTGGTTTTGATTTGTATTTCCCTAATAATTAGTGATGCTGAACATCTCTTCATGTGTTTTTTGGCCATCTATATGTCTTCTGCCCATTTCTTGATGGGGTTGTTTGTTTTTGTTTTTTTGTTTTTTGTTTGTTTTTTTTTGGTATTGAGCTGCAGAAGGTGTTTATAAATTTTGGAGATGTATCCCTTGTCAATCAATTCGTTTGCAAAGATTTTCTCCTATTCTGTGGGTTAACTTTTCGTTTTGTTTAGGGTTTCCTTTGCTGTGCAGAAACTTTTAAGTTTAATTAAGTCCCATTTGTTTTTGTTTTTATTGTCATGACTCTAGGAGGTGGATCTGAGAAGATATTGCTGTGGTTTATGTCGGAGAGTGTTTGGCCTATAAGTTTTCCTCTAAGAGTTTTATAGTATCCAGTCTGATATTTAGGTCTTCAATCCATTTTGAGTTTATTTTTGTACATGGTGTTAGAGTGTGTTCTAATTTCATTCTTTTACATGGAGCTGTCCAGTTTTCCCAGCACCGCTTATCAAAGGGACTGTCTTTTCTCCACTATATAGTCTTGCCTCTTTTGTCATAGATTAGTTGACCGTAGGTGCGTGGGTTTAATTCTGGGCTTTTTCTATCCTGTTCCACTGATCTATATGTTTTTGTGAAAGGACCGTATGGTTATGGTGACTGTAGCTTTGTAGTATAGACTGAAGTCAGGGAGCCTGATTCCTCCAGCTCCAGTTTTCTTTCTCAAGGTTGCTTTGGCTATTTGGGGTCTTTTGTGCTTCCAAAAAAACTTTAAGATATTTTGTTCGAGTTCTGTGAAAAATGTCCTTGGTAATTTGATAGGGATTGCATTGAATCTGTAGATTCCCTTGGGTAGTATAATTATTTTGATAATATTGATTCTTCCAATCCAAGAGTATGGTATGTCTTTCCATCTGTTTGTGTCATCTTTGATTTCTTTCATCAGTGTCTTATAGTTTTCAGAGTACAGGTCTTTTGTCTCTCTAGGTAGGTTTATTCCTAGGTATTTTATTCTTTTTGATGTGGTGGTAAATGGGATTGTTTCAGTAAATTCTCTTTCTGATCTTTTGTTGTTGGTATATAGAAATTATTTCTGTGTTTTAATTTTGTATCCTATGGCTTTACCAAACTCCTTGATGAGTTTTCTGGTAGTGTCTTTAGGATTTTCTAGGTATTGTATCATGTCATCTGCAAATAGTGATGGTTTTACTTCTTCCTTTCCAATTTGGATTCCTTTGATCTCTTTTACTTCTCTGACTGCTGTTGAATAGTAGTGGCGAGAGCAGACATCCTTGTCTTGTTCCTGATCTCAGCAGGAATTCTTTCAGCTTTTCACCACTGAGAATGATGTTAGCTCTGGGTTTGTCATATACGGCCTTTATTATGTTGAGATAGTTTCCCTCTATGCCCACTTTCTGAAAGGTTTTTATCAGAAATGGTGTTGGATTTTGTCAAAGGCTTTTTCCACATCTATGGAGAGGATCATATGGTTTTTATTCTTCACTTCGTTAATGTGGTGTATCACACTGATTGATTTATGGATATTGAACACCAAAAACTTATACAAAATGAAAAGGCAGAGAACTATAACTCAGATAAGGGAGCAGGAAAAAAACCCAGAAAAACACCTACGTGATCTGGAGGTTATCAGCCTCCAGGAAAAAGACCTTAGACTGATGATAGTGGAGATGATACAAGACATTGGAAATAAACTGGAGGCAAAGATTGATAAATTGCAAGAAACACTGAGCAAAGAAATACAAGATTTAAGGATTAAGCAAGCAGAGATGCAAAATACAATACTGAAATAAAAAATTCATTAGAAGCAACCAACAGCAGAATACAGGAGGCAGAAGAGCCAATAAGCGAGGTGGAGGACAGACTAGTGGAAATCACTGATGTGGAACAGAAGAGAAAAAAGATTGAAAAGAAATGAACAAAGTCTAAGAGAACTCTGGGACAATGTTAAACGCACCAATATCCGTATTATAGGGGTGCCAGAAGGAAAAGAGAGAGAGAAGGAGAGAGAAGAAAATTTTTGAAGAGGTGATAGCTGAAAATTTCCCTAAATGGGAAGGGAACCACTCACTCAAATCCAGGAAGCACAAGTACCATAGAAAATAAACCCAAGGAGGAACACCCCAAGACACATGTTAATCAAACTGACCAAAATTAAAAAGAGAAAATACTGAAAGCAGCTAGGGAAAAGAAACAACATACAGTGGAGCCCTGATAAGGTTAATGGCAAATTTTTCAGCAGAAACTCTGCAGGTCAGAAGGGAGTGGCACAGTAGACTCAAAGTGATAAAAGGAAAAAAACCTCCAACCAAGTTTACTCTACCCAGCAAGGCTTTCATTCATATATCTACCTTTTCAAAAATACTGAGACATAATTTATATGCTCAAAGATAGTCTGTCTAGAAAATGTCCCATGTACTTTTGTTGTTGCGTAGACTGTTCTGTGTATGTCTGTTAGAGGACCTAACACGATAAACCAGCTAGATCTGTTTCCTTACCTATTTTCTGTCAGGCTGTTCTATCCATTATTGGGAGTGGGATTTTGATGTCTTTAGTGTAGAACTGTCTGTTTCTGCTTCCTGCGTCTTAATGGTCTGCCATCAAGTGTGTAAGTGTTTATAATTGTTATATCTTCTTGGTGCAGTAACCTTTTTTTTTTTTTTTTTTAAAGTCTAACCTTTAAAGTCTGTTTTGTCTGAAATTAGTATAGCTAGCTTGCTCTTCTTTGGTTTCAATTTACATGAAATATCTTTTCCCTGTCTTTCACTTTCAATCGATTTGTGTCTTTACATCTTAAGTGAGTCTCTTGCAGAGAGCATATACTTGGATTATGTGTTTTATCCATTCTGCTAATGCGTGTCTTTTGATTGGAGAGTTTGAAGTATGTACATTTAATTACTGATAGGGATGGACTTAACTATCATTGTGGTATTTGATTTCTGTATGCCTCACAACTTGTTTGTCCCTCATTTCCTGCATTCTTGTCTTTTGTGTTTAGTTGATTTTTATAGTGTAAGTTTAAGTTCTTTTCTTTTTCTTTTATTTATATTCTTTAGCAGTTTAGTAACAAAATCTCTGCTCCTGTCCCCACCCCTTTTGACTGCTGATGTCACAAAATTATATTGTGACACATTGTGTTCCCAGAAACATAAACATTCTTTTAATTGCACCAGTCTCCTAATTTATATAGAAGAAAGCTTTGGGGTTACAAACTAATTTACAGTATAGCTTTTATACTAATAACTTTCTTCTTAAATCATGTAGAAAACAAAAGTACGGTTGCCAGCCACTTTTGCCGTAATTCTGGCTTTTGATGAGTGCTCATGCATTTACTTTTATTAAGGGCTTCAGGTTACTGTCTCGGTCCTTCCATTCCACCTGCAGGATTCCCTGAGCATTTCTTGCAGGCAGGTCTAGTGGTTTTGAACTACGTCAGCTTTAGTTTTTCTGGGATTTTAAAAATGTCCTCCCCCTTTGAAGGATTATTTTGCTGAATATAGGCTTCTCCATTAAGAGGTTTGTTTGTTTTCCCCTTTATTTTTTTAGCACTTTGACAAAATCAGGTCTTCTGGCCTCCAGAGTTTCTGATGGGAAATCTGCTGGTGATATATTGATGACATTTTGTATATGACAGTTCCCCTCTTCCTTGCTTTCATGATTCTCAAAAGTTTGATTATAACACATCTTAGTATGGCTCTCTTTGAGTTTATCTGACTAGGAGTTCATTGAGCTTCTTGAATATTTGTATTCATATCTTTCATCACATTTCAGGACTAATGGCTGAAAACTTCCCAAATATTCTCTCTGCTCTGCTCTTTCTCTCTCTCCTCCTTCTGGACTTCCCATGGTGCTCATCTTAGTCATTGGATGGTGTCCCACAGGTCTTTCTAGGCTCTGTTTGTTTCCTCAGTCTTTCCCCCTGACTTGGTAATTCCATTGTCCTGTCTTCAGTCTGCTCAAATCTGCCTTTGCATCCTTCCAGTTAATTTTTCACTTTAGTTAATGGACTTTTCAGCTCCAAGTTTTCTTTTTGGTTTTTTGATCTCTTCAAATATTTCCATTTTGTTTACAGATTGTTTTCTTGACTTCCTCTACACCTTCCTTTAGTTCTTTGAGTTTCTTTAATAATTATTTTAAAGTCTTTGTCTGATATATCTGCCAGTAGGTCTCTTTCATGGACAGTTTCTATTGATTTTTTTTCTTTTGACTGGTCATACTTTCTTGCTTCTTTGTATGCCTTATGATTTTTTGTTGAACACAGCATTTGAATCTAATATGGTAACTGGCACTCATTTTCTCCCCCTTTTCAGAGTTTTCTGTTTTTGTTTCTTTGATTGTTATAGGCTATTTCTGTGCCAGGGATCACCTGGAGTATAAACTAAATGTCTTCATTGGTCTTCTCTGAGCCTTTCCTTGGGAGTTCACATTCACTTTCTGCTTTTCCCCACATATGCAGTTGATTTTGAATATCCGGCTTTGCCAAAGGCAGACTCTAAGGGCAGTGGCCCTTTAACTCCTCCGGAAGTTACTTCAGCTGGAGGAGAAGGGGCTTGTAACAGTGAGGGGAGGTGCAGCAATGGTAGCAGCCCATTTCTGTGATCAGAAGCAGCAGTCAGCAGGACAGAATCTTTTTACCCACCCTGGGTAAGGGTAGGAGAGGGTAGCTGTGTTACTGTGCTCCAAATTAACTATATTGTTCAAGCCTTCAATAGACTTCAGAGTTCCAAAGCAGTTACTTTAGATGGATTTCTCAGCGTAGCTGTTGTCCAGGCGGGTAGGTAGATTCCTGGTGCTTCTGCTCTGTCATCTTTCCGGAATTTCAAGACCTTTTGTGTGCTGATGGGGATGACCTGGTAGAAATGGAAAAGGTCGATGTGGTGCCAGGTAAGCTCGGGTTTGCAGCCACGGGACTACATGCTGAGCCTCAGTCTTCCTGTTGGCTCCTGCCACCCTGCTCGGTACAGAAAACATTATGATGTTTCTGGTGATGCTAGTTTAAGGTTGAGCCAGAAAGATCTTTAAAAGCAATTTCAGATGTCTACAGTTATAACCACCATTTCCTTTGCACTTCATCCCACGTTTACCTACTGGTCATGGTTTCTCATCTGTAGTGCTACAACTGTGAGGAGGAGGCCATGTACCACTGCTGCTGGAACACATCCTACTGCTCAATCAAGTGTCAGCAGGAGCACTGGCACGCAGAACACAAGCGCACCTGTCGCCGGAAAAGATGAAGGCTAGTTCCTCCTGGTGAATCACTGACGATTATTCTTCTCAGACACAGCGGTTTTTGTTTCCAAGAAGCCAAAATTGTTTAGAATTTGCTTCCCATTTTGCACCAGCCTTTAAACACTTTTCGTGAAGAAATTTTGCACAGTAGTTTAAATCTTTTGTTAATGCTCCTCTGGAGTTTTTCAGGGGGTAAAAGTAACATCAGTGGAGGGTATTATTTTAAATAAATTTTAATTGAGAGTTTGTTGCATTTTCAGCAAATTTTAAAACATTTTTAGGTTTTACAGAGATTTTAACCTTTAAACAACAGATCTTTAAAAAAACAACAGGTGAATACAAGTGAGTTTAACAAAGAAACATTTAAAATAGATCTGAATGTAAGAACTGCAGAACTGCTTCAGAACTGAAACATACTACCTTGATGTGACGTTTATCTCTTAACCTTGTTGAGCTGGTTTTGTTCAGCTTAATTTACTGTTTAAAGGCATTATCTATTGGTTATGCCAGTGGGTATATGATTGAATTTAGGGAACAGGGTTGACACAGCAGGTGCTAGTCCTGCATATTTTTTCTTAAATATTTCCCAATTGTGTTTTTCATTATTTCTTTTCAATATATAACTTTTATAACAAATTATTAGCTTTGATCTTGTAGTTTAAAATTGCAGGGAACTGGGGTAATCTTTTACTGAGCTGGATCTTAGAGAAAATGAATATTTAAATTTTAAAGTTTGCACATTTCATCTTTGTCCTAACATGAGTGCTTGTAACAAAATAAACAACAAAAATAAAATAAAAAAGCCAAAAACTACCTTTATCCATACATGAAATTATAGATGAGGCCTACAAATTTCTTTAAGGCGTCCCTCCCCTCCCCAGATATCATCTGATGGCCTGTTATCTGGTGTCACCTCTTATATTGTAAGTTAATACTGAAAGGAAAGAAAGCACTTAAGTTTCACAGAAGCCGTTATGTTTGTAGTAATGGATCATTGCCTACTAATGAACTCCATCACTGTACACAGAATGAAGAATAATGCATGTTAATTTTCTTGTATTAAAAATGCCGTGATTTGTAAAAAGTCTGTATTTTGCGGAATGTCTGGATTAAGAAGCATTACCAATAGGAATGGATCGATAGTTGAATAATGATTTTTTTTATACATAGATATATAAAATACAGCCAGGAAAACTTAAATTACTTTTTTTAAAAAAAAAAAAACTCACAATTTATGTTTTTTCAAATACTGATCTTAGACCAAGTCAAATTCCCATTTATCATTTAGTTATTTTTTAAGGTTAGAGAAATAATTTGTAAATATTTATTTAGACCTTTGATATTTATTAAAGCAATTACACACAATGGAAGTGAAAGAATCAGGGGAAAAACCTTTTAAAAAGTTTTCTCCAGGTTTGTCAGGGTCACTCTAAAGATGAAAATGTAACTAAGTCTTCTGTGAAATCGTCCTCCAGTTCTGAGGCTGTTGCAGGTGGTGGTGACACGAGTTAATCGACAAGCTGCTGCCCAGTGGTGCCCAAAGGCTTGTAGGACCTGCCTGGTAGCCCCCTTTCAAACACCATACCTGAACTGTGCAGGGAGCTGGCATTCTCGTCCCTCCTTGCTGCCATGCAATTAGTCGGTGTTGCTACAGTGCTGTGGTCGGATCAAGACGTTGTAACCAGGAACACTTACTTTCTCTGATTGTTTTTCAAGTTTTAAAACTTCGATCCACCCCTATGAGAACAAGTTATTGTGGAACTATTTTTGGTGTAAAATCATTCCAGAGTGTGTACTATTTACCAATAGCTGCATGAAAGTAAGATTCGTGTTACTTTGGCTTTTTTGTCTCCGTTGACACGGTTGCACATTTCCAAGTTACTACAGTGTGAAAACTGTGTGTTAAAAAAAAAAAAAAAAAAAAAAAAACAAATTAAAAAAAGATTGTGGCCTGGTTTTGTAAAAGTTTTAGGTAAAATTACAATTGATTGTTTTAGGAACTATTATTAAATTTTTCTGCAAATCATAAAACTATATCAAGGTGTTGAGCTTAGCCACTCTGCACATTGTAATTATTCATTGTGGCTGTCCAGTTCTATGATGCATTCTGGCATTTTGTAAGCTGCTCTGACTAGCAATATATAGATTCATTTAATGTGTTAACATTGGTTAATAAATGTATTTAAAAAAAGCTGGCTTTAATACATTGATTGAGTCCATTCTCCAGACCAAAACAAACACAGTTGTATCACATGGTGATCATATACTGTGGGCTCTCCATTCACTGGTGACTATTTATATAAAATCAATCAGTGTGTGAAAAATAAACATTTATTTAAGTTGAATTTACTTTTACCAGGTCTCAAAAAATTCAGGTTTGTTTGACTACAAAGCCCTTCCTTAACCCTTATGCTAGGCCAAACATACAGATGATTGAATGATTTTCCATGAACATTTGAAAAACCCGTCAATATCCTCCATTTCAGTACATGTAGAATCGAATCCCTCATCTCCCCCTGTGTCCTTCCACCTCTCCAGCCAACTCACATGATGCCAGTCTCCATCCAGGCCAGCGTCACCCTCCTGGCCAGGCCATGAGGCAGCAAGTGACTTGACCCTCCTCACCTTCGCCTCCAGCTCATCAGGCTCACGAGAGAGCTTGTTAAAACATGGCTGGGTCCCACCCCCAGCGTGTTCATTGCTTACAAGTTCCCCAGTGTTGCTGATGGGGCCATCCTTCCATAACCACTGCTTTACTGATGAAAATAAAAACAGACACTTTCATGAAAAATACGCACGCATACAGTTTCAGTAGTTTACAGATTCCTAGGGTCCATCAATAGACCTCCCACTCTTACGAGGGATCCAGGTCCCTCAGGTTAATCCCTGACCCGGCAGCATTAGAGAAGCAAAAATAGGACAGGGTAGTAAGACTCCTGTTCCTGCGATCAAGATCGGAGCCTCTCAAACCTTCACGTGCACAGAGATCGCCTGGGGATTTGCTTAAAACGCAGGCTCTGCCTTAGGAGGTGTTGGGTGGGTAGAGCTGGTGATTTTGCCATTTCTTGGAAGCCTGCAAGTGATTCTGCTGGACAGGGATTACAACTGAGAGTAAAGGATAGGTAAGTTCACAAAAGTTTAAGTACTATCACATTAAATTACAAACACTGCTGTCAAATGAAAATACGCAATGTGAGGTACGTAGGTAATTTAAAGCTTTCTGGTAACCATATTAAGTATTAAGCCATTAAATATTATCCAATGACCGTATTAAATAGTAACCATATATAAGTAAAAATCAAGTTAAGACTAGTTAAATAAAAACATTAAATAGTATCTAAGAACTATAAATTATATTAAACCATATTAAAAAGGAACAGATTAAGTTAGTAATACAGCCACCTTAGCCTAGCATCCAAAATGTTTCCATATTTGATTGATGTAACAGTGAGACAGTTTACATTCTTGTTCTAAGTCTTCAAAATCCAGCGTGGGCCTCATCCTTTCAGCACACCCGTTTGGACCAACTGCCTTTCATTGGCTGGAGGCTGCTGGCTGCCCACATTGGACAGAGCAGCCTAAAAACAAGGGCTTTGTCTCATGCCCGCATCTGCACCTTACCTGCAGTCAGTATCCACTCAGCAGATGTGCAGTAGAGGGCCACCTTCATACCTAGGGGCTGACGAGAAAAAAAGAAAAAATCAGTTTTCAGCAGAATTTGACCTCTCTGTGAGGACAGGCTCTTAGTCTGTCTCAGAGTCCGAAATTTGAGAGCTTAAAAATCTTTAAGTCAACAACCTCTAAAGTGACGTTTCAGTTAGGCAGCCCTGGAAAGGGGTCTACAGGCCAGTTTGAAAACCTCTGTCTACTCCAACGCCTTAACCTCCTGCTGGAAAAAGTCCGAGAGCTAGAGCTGCTCAAAGCCGAGGTGTCGTTTTCCTGACATCTCTGACACAGCCCCACAAAGATGGCCCTACCTCCAGAACAGGACCCAGTGTAACTGAAGGTGTAAACCAAGGAAATTCGGAAGACAGAATAAACATTCGTTCCTTTAATGACTGAGCTGCCACAGCATTTGCGTCAGATGCTGAGGTATGATAATGAGCAGAGCAGACATTTTCTGTCTCCAGCTTACATTCTAGCAAGGTGTCGATCAAATAAGTGCGCATTTCATTATTACCCAGATTTGGGTGCAATGAGGATAAAATACATGCCTACAGGCTACACAGAAAGCATACGAAAGGAGGGGAAAGAATTAGGGACGACTTAAAAAACCTATAGGTAAGTTGAAGCTTGACAGGTGAGCATGAGTTAGCTGAAGAAAGACATTCCAATATTGACTCTGGATGATTCCTTTTCCTCCTTCATGTTTTTACCGTAAACATAACTTTTTAAATCGGGGTGGGGGGAAGGGGGCAAGTTATAAACGAAAAACAAGTTTTGGCGAGATAAGTCTGCAGGGTTAAATGTTATAGGAGAGTAATTTTTTTTCAAGTAATGACAGAGATTTGACATGGTAAGGAAACCATTAGACCAGAAGTGGGAATGAGAACGACATGACGAGATAATAGCTAGAGGCAACCGGCACGGGGCCTGCTGCAGAAGACAAGATGGGGTGGTACAAAACGACAGATAAAGAAGTGCAGTTTAGGGAAGTCTGCTCATGAGTACTGTGTCAGTGAATAGAAGAAATACCAAGGGAAATTAAGACAAGGAGAGGAACAACACACAAGTGTATCGGCATTATGGTGGTGTAGGATGTTCCCTCTCGTCATTTTTCAGCAAAGAATTAGATACCCATCCATGAACAAAAGTACCTCTGGTGGGATCCAGCACCATATGCCAAGGGAAGTGTGAGGGGTCTTGCCCACCTCTGCATCTGGTAAGAGGGTTAGGGTTCGACCTTGATAGGGGCTGTGGAACCCATGGGGCAATAAACTTGCCTGACCCTTCTGGCTGCAGTTGGGAAAAATCTGGAGGGTGTTGACCTGGGCAGATAGATATTCACAGAAGATAGAGAAATTGCAGAAATCCAGCCTTTTCTAGGGGAGATTCCAGCATGTCATTGGAGAGGGGAAAAGCTTGGATGCAGTGGAGACAGTAAGAAGAACTTTCCCAGGACTGAATCCCCCCCACCCCCATCACCAAGGAATCACTGCATACAGTGAGTCTATCTGACATGGTGCCCTCTTTCACAGGAGACAAGGAGGGTAGGGACTGAATGCTCAGCTACCCCAGCAGGGTAGGAAGCAGCTTGAGAACCTGTTTCTCTCCAGCAGCCTCCAGGGTACTAAGGCAAAACCCCCAGGACTGGCAAGGGGAAGATCAGGAAAGAGCTAGATATCAAATGTCCTTAAAGGGATGCAGTTCCTGTTATCTGAATCCAGCAAGAAGTCCACCCATGAGCCTTTCGGAGTGCCACACCTGGGGAATCTCCCTACTGGGCACATGGGCATCCCCAGTGCCCTGAGAGCTAAGCACACACCTCCCCCTACTCTGCAGCTGGCATCTTATGTGTGCTCCTGAGTGCAGCAGCAAAAGAAGACTCCAGTAGACAGAGCGTGTGATCTGAGAACTGGCTAGGGTCTGTGGACAAGGGAGAAAACCGACACTTAAGCTGTAATACCACCTTCCAGAAAATAAAGAAGAGGTTTCCAGGAGACAGTCTGGTGAGTTGTAAGAACAAGAAAAGATATAAAAGCTTTATAAGTTTGCCACAAGAGGGAATGAGCAGAGTAGAACCAGGGTACCCAAATGCAGAATTAATGACAATACCAAGAGGACACCCTATCTGAAGGCAACTTGCCAAGATGTAAGGAGGTGTCTGCTACTTCACATCAAGAGCAGCAACACACAACCACAAGGAACAAGAAAAATCAAGGAGCTGTGTCATCATCAAAAGGTATAATAAGCTTCCAATAATCAAGCTTAATGGCATGGAATTCCGTGATCTGCTTGATAAAGAATTCAAAATAGTTCTTTTGAAGAAACTCAACAAGCTACAAGAAAACTTAGACAATTCAATGTAATCATGAAAAGAAAAATACTGGTTCAAAGTGAAGATATTTATCAAAGAAATAGAAATCATAAAAAAGAATGAAGTAGGAATTCTGGAGCTGAATAACTCAATGAAGGAAACGGAAAATGCAGTCGAGAGCACCCGCAGTAGAGCAAAGCAAGTGGGAGGCAGAAGAGGTATGTTAGGTGATGGGAGTTTTGAAATAACCCAGTTAGAGGAGAGCAAAGAGAAAGGATGAAAAGAGTGAAGAAAGCCTCTGTGATCTATAGGATTCCATCAAAAGAAAAGGAGGATAATGAGGGTTCCAGAAAGGGGGGGGGGGTGGTAAGTTTGCTTTAAAAATAATAGTTGAGAACTTCCCAAACCTGAGGAGAGAATTGGACATCAAAACTCACAAAGCTGATAGATCACCCTATTATCTCAATGCAAAAAGACCTTCTCCAAGAAAACAAAACTGTCAAAAATCAAAGGTAAAGAAAGAATTCTAAAGCCAGGCAAAGGAAAAAGATTACAGCCTAGAAAGGAACGCCCATTAGGCTATCAGCACATATCTCAGCAGAAATCCTGTTTAGGAGAGAGTGGAATGACATATTCAAAGTATTGGGGGGAAAAAAACCTGCCAACCAAAAATGCTCTATCGGGCAAAATTATCCCTCAAATATGAAGCAAAAATGAAGATCATCCCAGAAAAACATAATCAGAAGGAGTTCATCATTCTAGGCATGCATTTCAAGAAATGCTGAAAGCTCTTCAGGCTGAAATGAAAAGATGTTAGTCAGTGACATGAAAACACAAGGAAACATACAACATAGACTGATTAAGGCAAATATATAGTTAGATTTAGAAAACTCTAATTCTGTAATAGGATAGTGTGTTAACCATTTAACTCTAGTATAGAGATCAAAGGAAAAGAACTAAAATAATTATAGCCACTATAATTTTTACTGCATACACACAATAAAAAGAGTTAACATAATAACTTACAAAACTTAAAAATGTGGAGTCAATAAATGATTTTTTACTGATCAAAGTTCAGGTACTATCAGCTTAAAATGGACTGTTTTATCTATGAGAGGTCTTACGTAAGCCTCACAGGAACCACAAAGCAAAAACACCTAGAGTCGATTAAAAAGGGGGTGGGGCAGAGCACTACCACAAAAAATCACAAATTTACAAAGTTGGGCAGAAACAGAGGGAAAAAAAACAATGGAAATGCAAAACAACCAGAAAACAATAAGATGGCACAAGTAAGTCCTTGATGCTAAATGTAAATAGACAGAATTCACCAATTAAAAGAGAGGCTAGATGGGTTAAAAAAAGAAAAGGACCTGATGATATACTGCCAACAAGAGATTCGCTTCAGCTTTAAAGACACATAAGCTCAAAGTGAAGGGATAGAAAAAGATACTGCATGTAAGTGGGAAAAAAAAAAAAAAAAGACCACTTTAAGCCATAATCGCCAAAAACAGTTAAGAAATAATCACCAAAAACAGTAATAAGAAACAAAGTCAATATTTAATGATAAAGGGCTCAATCTGTCAAGAAGATAAAAAACAACTATAAAATATATATGCATCCAGCATCACAGCACCTAAATATATTAGCCAAATAGTAACAGATCTTAAGAGGAAATTAGAAAACATACAATAGTCAGGGAATCCAACACCCCACAATCAGCAATCGATAGATTATCCAGACAGAAAGTCAACCAGGAAATGTTGGGTTTGAGCCAAACATTAGACCAAATGGAACTAATGGACATTTATAGACATTTCATCCAACAGGAGGAGAATACACATTCTATGGAAATTCATAAGACCATTATCCAGGATAGACCATATGATATGACACAAAACAAGTCAGCAAATTTAAGAAGATTGAAATCATGCCAAGTATCTTTTCCAATCAGAACAATATGAAACTAGAAATCAACAACAGAAGAAAGCTGAATAACGTACAAATATGTAGAATTTTTTTCCTTTTTCTTTCTCTTTTCTTTCTTTCTTTTTTTTTTTTTTTTTTTTTTTGCTTTTTAGGGCCACACCCACAGCATGTGGAGGTTCCCAGGCTGGGGTCTAATCGGAGCTACAGCTGCTGGTCTATGCCACAGCCACAGCAACACCAAATCTGAGCCATGTCTGTGACCTACACCACAGCTCATGGCAATGCCAGATGCTTAATCCACTGAGCAAGGCCAGGGATCAAACCTGCAACCTCATGGTTCCTAGTCAGATTTGTTTCTGCTGTGCCATGACAGGAACTCCAATATGTAGAAATTAACACACTCCAGAATCACCAGTGGGTCAAAGAAGAAATCAAAAGAGAAATGAGAAAATACCTCAAAACAAATGGAAATGGAAACAAAACACATCAAAACCTATGGGATGTTGCAAATGCAGGCAGTCCTGAAAGGAAATTTTATAAAACTCAATGTATATATTGAGAAAACAGAAAGATCTCAAATAACCTAAATTTACATCTCAAGGAATGAGAAAAAAATGAAGTCCAAAATTAGCAGAAAGAAGGAAATAACAAAGATCAGAACAGTAATAAATGAAATAGAGATAAGAAAAAAATCTAACTTTTTTGAAAAGATTAACAAAATTCACAAATCTTTAGTGAGACTAAAAAGACAAAAAGAGATAATGAATACTCAAATAAATAAAAAGAGAAGTTACACCTGATACCACTGAAATACAAAGGGGAGTTCCCATTGTGGCTCAGTGGTGAATGAATCTGACTAGCATCCATGAAGACACAGGTTCAATCCCTGGCCTCGCTCAGAGGGTTAAGGATCCAGAATTGCCGTGAGCTATGGTGTAGGTCACAGATGCAGCTTGGATCTTGCATAGCTGTGGCTGTGGCATAGGCCGGTGGCTACAGCTCCAATTTGACCCCTAGCCGGGGAACCTCCATATACCGCGGGTGCGGCCCTTAAAAAAAGCAGAAAGAAAGAAAGAGAGAGAGAGAGAGAGGGAGAGAGGGAGGGAGGGAGAGAGGGAGAGAGGGAGAGAGAGAGAGAGAGAGAGAAAGACAGACAGACAGACAGACAGACAGACAGACAAAGGATCATGAAATCATCATAAACAATTATATACCCACAAATTAGGCAATCTAAAAGTGGATAAATTCCTAGAAACACACAACCTATCAAGCCTGAATTGGGAATAGAAAATCTGAACAGAATAGTAACGAGTAAGGAGAGTGAGTCAAAAATCGAAATCCTCTTAACACAGAAAACTCCAGGACCAAGTGGCTTCCCTGGGGAATTCTACCAAATATTTAAAGAATGAACACCAATCCTTTTTATACTCTTCCAAAAAAATTGAAGAAGAAATGCTTGCAATTTCATTTTTTGAGGCCAGCACTGTCTTGATACCTAAGCCAGATAAGGACATTATAAGAAAAGAAAAACTATAGACAATATTCCTGGTAAATGTAGACACAAAAAGTATTTGAAAACTACTAGCAAAACTAATTCAATAACACATTAAGGGACGTGATTAAGTGGGATTTATCCCTATGATGCAAAGACGGTTCAACATACGTACATCCATAAATGTGATATGCCAGACAATAGAATGGAAGATAAAATCATATGATCCCTTCAATAGATTTTTTTTTTATTTTTTGGTCTTTTTGCTATTTCTTGGGCCGCTCCCTCGGCATATGGAGGTTCCCAGGCTAGGGGTCGAATCGGAGCTGTAGTCTCTGGCCTACGCCAGAGCCACAGCAACGCAGAATCTGAGCCGTGTCTGCAACCTACACCACAGCTCACGGCAACGTCGGATCGTTAACCCACTGAGCAAGGGCAGGGACCGAACCCGCAACCTCATGGTTCCTAGTCGGATTCGTTAACCACTGCGCCACGACGGGAACTCCTCAACAGATTTTTAAAAAAGCATAATACAACACCTTTTCATGAAAAAACCCTCAACAAACCAGGTAGAGAAGGAACATTACATAATGAAATCCATACATGACAAACTCACAGCTAATATTATGTTCAT
The DNA here is from genome assembly GCF_016906955.1 of Phacochoerus africanus. NCBI lineage: Eukaryota > Metazoa > Chordata > Mammalia > Artiodactyla > Suidae > Phacochoerus > Phacochoerus africanus. Next base: position 74,399,925 of record NC_062555.1, on the reverse strand, counting down.
TCAGGAAGAAGACGCAAGTGCCCGCTACTGCAGAGTCTTAGTCAACAAGCACCGCAAGTCCCAGCCTGGGCAACGCTGTGCAAACGCTTTGGAATTTGATTAGGTCCCATTTGTTTATTTTTGCTTTTGTTTCTATCTTTTCCTCTAAAAGTTTTGTAGTATGCCATCTTACATTTAGGTCTTTAACCCATTTTGAGTTTATTTTTTTACATAGGAGAATGTTCTAGTTTCATTCTTTTACTACCCAATGCCCCCAGCATCATTTATGGAAGAAACTGTTCTTGCCTCCTTGGTCATAGAGTAATTGACAATAAGTGCATAGGCTTATTTCTGGGCTCCCTATTCTGCTCCATTGATATATGTGTCTGTTTTTGTGCCAGTACCACACTGTATTGGTAAAAATAACAATTTAAAAAATAGGCAGAATTGAATAGACATTTTTTTTTTCAAATGGAGGAAATATGGATGGCCAACAGGCACAAGAAAACATATTCAAATTATTAGGGACATGCAAATCAAAACCACAGTGAGATAACCCCTCACCCTGTTAGAATGGCTTCATCAAAAAGACACAAGAAAACAAGTGTTGGCCAAAATGAGAAGAAAGGGAGCACTTATGCACTGTTGCTGGAAATGTGAATTGGTTTTGCTACTGTGGAAAACAGTGCGGAGGTTCCCCCCAAACTACCATACGATCCAGCAATTCCACTCCCCGGTTAACGTGGCCAAAGGAGGCGAAAACAGGACATCAAAGAGACATAGGCACTCCTGTCTAGCTCAGTGTTCACAACAGCCAAGACATAGAAACTACCTAAGTGTCTGTCAGTGAGTGGGTGGATAAAGACGCCGTGGTGTTACTACGACGCTGCACTATTCAGCCACGAGAAAGAAGGAAATCCGGCCATTCGCGACAACATAGATGGACCTTGGGCATTATGCCAAGTGAGATGAGAAAGACAAATCCTGTGTGATATTACATGTCTGTGGAATCTAAAAAAGCTAAACTCAGAACAGTCGTTTAGTGGTTACCAGGGACTGAGGGATGTGGGAATTGGGAAGGTGTTATTTAAGCTACAAACTGGAAACCAACAAGCAAACAAGTTCTGGAGACGAATGCACAGCACAGTGGTTACAGACAACAATACTGTCTGAAAAACTTCTGCTAAGAGACTGGGCCTTAATTTTCACCACCAAGAAGAGGCGCTGTTACGGAGGGGGTTAGCTAACAACACGGAGGCAATCATACTGCAATATACACATGCGTGAAATCAGGATGTTGTACATCTTAAACTTAAATACCATGTTATATGCCAATTACATCTCGACGTCTTAAAAAAAAGAACAACAAAGGAGCTCCCGTCGTGGCGCAGTGGTTGACGAATCCGAGGAGGAACCATGAGGTTGTGGGTTCGATCCCTGGCCTTGCTCAGTGGGTTAAGGAGCTGGCGTTGCCTTGAGCTGTGGTGTAGGCTGCAGACACAGCTTGGATCCCGAATTGCTGTGGCTGTGGCATAGGCCGGTGGCTACAGCTCTGATTAGACCCCAAGCCTGGGAACCTCCATGTGCCGCAGGAGCGGCCCAAGAAATGGCAAAAAGACAAAAAAGACAAAAAAAAAAAGAACAACACATAATTTAACAAAGTGTTCAAAGTTTGTAAGTCTTCTCTAATAGGAGGATTTTAAAAAATTATTTTTAGTTTTGGGGAGGTAGTTCAAAAATAATTATTAAATAGCAATTAGGATAATAGTGAAACATCTGACTACAGGCTGTGGTCTGAAATCTTTTATGGAATAAAAGATGGCACAGCAGAAACAAATCCTACTAGGAACCATGAGGTTGCGGGTTCGATCCCTGGCCTCGCTCGGTGGATTAAGGATCTGGTGTTGCCATGAGCTGTGGTGTAGGTTGCAGATGTGGCTCAGATCTGGCGTTGCTGTGACTCTGGCGTAGGCTGGCAGCTGTAGCTCAGATTAGACCACTAGCCTGGGAAGCTCCACATGCTGCAGGTGCAGCCCTAAAATGACCAAAAAACTATATATATATATATTCCGTAATAGTCTCTGTATATTCACTGCATAGTTTTATTGTCTCTTTTCCTTTAGCCAAAGAACTTTTACTCCACTGAACCAACTATCTATTTTTTGCATTTAAAAAATAATTTTTAGAACAGTTTTAGTTTTACAACAAAATTGAGAGGAAGGTACTAAGATTTCTCATCTATCCCCTTCTACCACACATGAATAGCCTCACTCATTCTAGACATCACTCAGCAGAAAGATGAGCCTAGGTGAACACATTATAATCCCCTAAAGTCTGCAGTTTACTTAGGGCTCACTCTTGGTGGGGTAAATTCTGCGGGTTTGGGCAAGCATCTAACGACACATCCACAGTCATGGCATCAACGGAGTGTTTTCACGACCCCCAAATCCTCTGTGCTCGGTCTAGGCATCTCTCCCCACCACCGCTCCTGGAAACCCCTAGTTTTTCCTTGTTTCCTTAGTTTTCCCTGTATTGGTGGAATCATGGAGTATTTAGCTTTTTCTTTTTAAAGGTTTTATTGGGGTATGGTTGTATGTGCTTCTATCCTCTGAAAGCAATTACAGAGAATGCTTTTTTCTTTTCTGCCTAGAGCAGTTCCTTTAGCAGTTGTTGTAGAGCTGGTTTGCAGGTCCTGAATTCGCGTAGCTTTTGCCTGTCTGAAAAGCTTTCCATTTCTCCATCGAATCTGAACGAATGCCTTGCTGGTATGTACAGCATCTGTGATTCTAGACTCCTCTCCTTCATCACCTGGAATATATTTTGCTACTCCCTTCTGGCTTGGAGATTTTCTGCTGAAAAATCAGCTGTTATCTTCATGGGGTTCCCTTGTATGTTATTTGGTGTTGTCCCTTGTGGCTATACTGTTTTTCCTTTGTATTTAATTTTTGTCAGTGTGATTAGCATGAGTCTTGTTGTGTTTTCCTGGGGTTTATCTTGTGGGGGAGCCTCAGCTCTTCCTCAACTTGAGTGAGTGCTTCCGTTCCCACGCAAGGCCAAGTTTCTGGCTGTGATCTCTTTGAATATTTTCTCTGGCCTTTTCTCCCTCTCACCTCCTTCTGGGACCCCTATGATACAAATGTTGGTGTGTTTGATGCTGTCCCCAAAATCTCTTAGACTCTCCTCCGTTTTCATTTTTTATCTTTATTTTTTTTCTGTGGCCGTGATTTCCACCACCGTCTCCCACGTCACTTGCTTGTTCTCCTGCCTCTGTTATCCCGCTACCCATTACTTCTAACGTGTTTTACTTCAGATATTGTATAATTTTTTTCCTTGAATATTTTATAAAATTCAATAGCGATTTCCTCTGAGCCCAGTGATTTCTATTTTGAAAGATGTTAGTTGTTGATTCAAATCCGTTGATACAAGCCAAGTGAGACAACTTAATTCTTCGTGGGTGGGTTTTGGCAGATTGTCCCTCTCTCAAAGAATTGGTACAGTGCATCTGGGTTATCAAATTTGTGGGCATAAAGTTGTGCTTCATGATCCATGAGGTTTGAAGTGATACTTCCTCTTCCAGTTCCGGTATTAGTCATTTATTTCTCTTCACTTTTTTCCTTGATTAGCCTGGCTAGAGGCTTAATGATTTAATTGATCTTTTCAAAGAATTACCTTCTGGTTTCATTATTTTTCTCTTTTTAAAAAGTGTTTCCAAAGTCAAACAGTCAGAACGGTGACACACTGGAAACAGCCCAGCTATTCAGTTCTCATTCTCAGAGGCGATCGCGGCCACCAGTTTGCCTGAGATGTCATTCCAAAGACACACGGAGAAGCACATAGTGCTACACTGGTATTTGAGAGATGGCTAGTTCACGCCTTAAATATATTTTAATGTGATCCGCATGTGGCTACACACGTAATACACATGGAGTACATGCGTGCGTGTATGCACGCCAAACTGCAATCTCTTAAAGTATTTTAAAGTGAAGTATGAGTGGAATGTAGGATAATTAAAAGAAGAATTTCTTTCTCTTTTCTAGAAGGAGAATGTTAGGAAGACGGCAGGCAGAAAGCACCATGCAACTCTTTCCCCATCTTCACAGCAAGTGCGCCGGCAGAATCTGCCTAACGTACCTATTTTGGACGCCTGGAATCTATTGAAGGCATGAATGGTAAGTTGTATTTAATTTCAGACCATTTTTTGCTGTTAGCACAGTAACTGCTGCTCTTCCCCCTTCTCTAGCCACATGGCGGGCAGATGTGCACATGTTCTAGAACTTTAAATCAAAAATGGTTTAAAAGGACAAAAAAGGATGCTGTACATTAACAAAAGGTCCAATACAGAAGGAATAATTATAAACATGTATGCACCTAATGATAGGCCATAAAAACATATAAAGCAAACATTGGCAGAACTTAAAGGAGAAATAGACAGCTCTACGGCAACAGCTGGCGACAGTAACACTCCAGTCACAATAGTGAATGGATCAGCCAGATTTAGAAGTCAAGTCAGGAAACGGAGGACTTAAGCTACACAATAAGCCAACTAGGTCTTTTTTTTTTTTTTTTGGCTTTTCGGCTTTTCTAGGGCCACTCCCACAGCACATGGAGGTTTCCAGGCTAGGGGTCTAATTGGAGCTGTTGCTGCCGGCCTCCACCACAGTCACAGCAACACCCGATCGGAGCATCTGCGACGTACACCACAGCTCGTGGCAATGCAGGGTCCTTAACCCACTGAGCGAGGCCAGGGATGGAACCAGCAACCTCATGGTTCCTAGTCGGATTCATTAACTACTGAGCCACGACGGGAACTCCTAAACCAAATAGATCTAACGGACATATACAAAATACTCTAACCAACCATAAAGAGTGTCAACATCTTAGCAATACCGTCTTTGAATTTATGAACATAGGACACATTTTATTTATGTCTTCTTTAATTTCTATCAGCAATGCTTTAAAATTTTCATTGTATCCAAAGCGATCTACAGATCCAATCCAATACCTACCCAAATTCTAAAGACATTTTTTTTTTTTTTTTGCACAAGAAGACAATCTCCTTCCTAAAATTTATATGAAATCTTAAGGGAACCAAAATAGCCAAAACAATCTTAAAAAAGAAGATTAAAGCTGAAGGACTCACACGTCCTGATTTTAAAACCTACTACAAAGCCACAATGATCAAAAGAACATGGTAATGATAGAATACTGACATAGGAATAGCATAGAAAGCCCAGCACTGAACCCCAGCATACATTTTCAAATGATTTTTGACAATGGTGCCAAGACCATTCGATGCAGGAAGAATAGGTTTGTTTTTTTTTTTAAATAAACGGTGCTAGGCAATGATATCCACATGCAAAGGAATGAAATTGAAGCCTTGCTAACACCATATATAAAAATTAACTCAAACGGATCAAAGGTCTCAATATAAGTCCAAGCTCTCTCAAACTCCTGGATGAATACATAGGGCCAAAGCTTTGTGACACTGCATTTGGCGATGATTTCTTGGATATGACACCAAAGGCACAGGCAACAAAAGAAAAAGCAGATAAATGTGGCTTCATGTAAATTTAAAAATTTTGTGCATTGAAAGACACTATTTTTGGAACAAAAGGCAACTCACAAGATGAGAGAATATACTTGCAAAGCATGTATCTGATAAGGGATTAAGGTCCAGAATTACGGAAAACTCCTAAAACTCAGTAATAAAAACCCAAACAGGAGTTCCCGTCGTGACGCAGTGGAAACGAATCTGACTAGGAAGCATGAGCTTTCGGGTTCCATCCCTGGCCTCGCTCGGTGGGTTAAGGATCCGGTGTTGCCGTGAGCTGTGGTGCAGGTCACAGACGCAGCTCAGATCCCGCGTTGCTGTGGCTCTGGCGTAGGCTGGCGGCTGCAGCTCCGATTGGACCCCTAGCCTGGGAACCTCCATAGGCCACAGGTGTGGCCCTGAAAAGCCAAAAAAAAAAAAAAAAAAAACCCACAAAAAAACCAAACAACTCAGTTCAAAACATGGGCAGAGGACTTGAATAGACCTATTTTCAGTGAACATATACAGATTGTCAATAACCACCTGAAAAGATGAACTACACCAACTCTTGGGGAAACACAAGTCAAAACTATGAGATACAAACTTACACCCTGTAGAAGGGCTCTTATATTTTTATTTTTATTTTTTTGTCTTTTTTTTGCTATTTCTTGGGCCGCTCCCGCGGCATATGGACGTTCCCAGGCTAGGGGTTGAATCGGAGCTGTAGCCGCCGGCCTGCGCCAGAGCCGCAGCAACGCAGGATCCGAGCCGCATCTGTGACCTACACCACAGCTCACGGCAACGCCGGATCCTTAACCCACTGAGCAAGGGCAGGGACCGAACCCGCAACCTCATGGTTCCTCGTCGGATTCACCAACCACTGCGCCACGACGGGAGCTCCAGAAGGGCTCTTATTAAAACAAACAGAAAGGAAGTGCTGGTGAGGATGTGGTGAAGTCGGGATGCTGTGCACGACTGGCGGGGATGTGAGAGGAACAGCCCTGTGGAAAGCGGGGTGGTGGTTTCTCAAAAAATCAGCGCTAGAATTTTCGTACGACCTGGCAGTTCCTCTTCTGGGCAGATGCCCTGAGAACCGAAAGAAGGGCCTTGAAGAGATGTCGGTGCCCTTCGGTCCCCAGCAGCGTGACTCACAATAGCGACAATGTAAGCCACTGGAGCATCCGTCCACCATCGACCGCGTCCCCGTCACCGTGTGGTCAGACATCAGGGACACTGGCGTCGCCTCAGCCACGTCAGGCGGGACGCAGCGCCCGGGAGCAGACCCTCGCTTCCTGAAGCTCTGAACTTGGACTCAAGGCCAGGGGGACACCCAGAGTCCGGGCAGCAGGGAGCATCACGGTGAGAGGCGCCTCAATCAACCTGCGGAAGAGCCCCCCCACCCCCAAATGCTCTAAGAACCGCAGCGACGCGGAGCCGAACCGGCAGCCCAAAGGCGCAGCGTCCTGGCCAAGGCCGGCCGCTCGGGGCCCACAGGGCTGGCTCTGCTGGGGCCTCCGACCGGGCCGCCTTGGAAGCAGGTCCGTTCCGCCAGGGAGGCCTCGGGAGGAGGCAAGATCGGGTTTGGACAAAAGCAGCAATTACGCAGTCTCTGCTTGCAAAACAAGGAAGGACAACCCACTCTTTTCTAACTCGTTTTGAAGAGGCTCATAAAGATGAAGAAAAACTTTGGCAAGTCCAAGTGAGAGCGGTGCTGCCAGCTACTCCTCACCCCCTCACAGCCTCCCAAGGCCGAGAGTCCCACATGCGAGGGGCAGCTCCCGAGCCCCTCGAGGCCCGCTGTCCGCCCCTTCCCCGTCTGTCTGTCCTCCTCCCCCCCCCCCCGACCCCAGCTCTGAGCATGAGGGGCGTCTCCACGCCCTTACCTCTTGCCCAAACCTCTTTTTTTCCCTTGTTTTTCTTTTTTTCAGCATCCGGCCCAGGTCCCACAGGGAGCTTTTCTGGGCACACATGCCCTTTCCCTCCAGTGTGATGCAACCACTTGGTCTGGAGGCAGGTTACTTACGAGGCGTACCTGCTGCTGGGGGGCTAAACGAGGCACTGACCTCATAGCCACACTGGGTGAGAAGAGCAGGCTGAGGATAGCGTGTGGGGAAACGAGATTTCGGGGACCCACTGATTCTCCATAGAGACAGAAGAGCCCACACGACACCTCTGCGGACAGACCCAAGACTGACCCCCAGTCCCCGGCCTGGAGCCCGAGGCCAGATCAGGCCTTGCCGCCCCTGCTGGACGCGAGCTTGACGAGGGGCTCCCGGTCCCGCCATCCCCGCACCTGCTCACAGCTAGGCTCCAATATCTGCTGGCTGAGCAAGTGAACGAGATAGAAGTTGGAAAATTAAAAAACGTAAAGCCCAAACTGTCAGACTCAGGTACTCCCGAAAGAAAGAAGAGTCCATTTTGAAAGAAAAATCAGAAGTTACTTCTCAAAAGTTTGTCTTATTACTTGTGTGTCTTAGAACAGGAGTCACGCCCAAATCTGGCCAACCCAGCTGCTGTCTTTGTAGGATGCACATGCTAAAAACTGCATCTCTGGAGCTCCCGTCGTGGCGCAGTGGTTGACGAATCCGACGAGGAACCATGAGGTTGCGGGTTCGGTCCCTGGCCTCGCTCAGTGGGTTAAGGATCCGGCGTTGCCGTGAGCTGTGGTGTAGGTCGCAGACGTGGCTCGGATCCCGCGTTGCTGTGGCTGTGGCGTAGGCCGGCAGCTACAGCTCCGATGAGACCCCTAGCCTGGGAACCGCTGTGTGTCGCGGGAGCAGCCCTAGAAATGGCAAAAAGACAAAAAAACTGCATTTCTACTTTTAAACAGCTGGGAGAAAACCCACAGATGATTTCGTGATGGTAAAATCACAGGACGTTCCAGGTTAAGCTCTACGAGCCCAGATCCTCACCCACTCACCTGAACTGCATGATTCAGACAGAAGCCATCGGGCCTTTTGCAGACTCATCTGTCACCTTGCCTCAGCAGGCTGGCGACCATCCCGTTTCCTCACTGGAGCTGTCGCCAAGAGGAGGAGAATCAGCTTGACTTCACCTGTCCGGGTGTAACCGCCTGTTGGTTCCCCTGACACCAGCCACCCTCATAGCCCATCTCTGCCTCCGGGGCCGCCCCCTCGGGCCGCCCCCCTGGGCACAGCGCCCACCCTCGTGCCACTCACCTGCGCTTCCTGCTCTGTGCCCCGCGGGCAGAGGCCACACCTGCAGGACCGCCAGGCCTTTGCCACCCGTCCCTCCACCCTCCCGTGGGCCCCACACATCCCCCCCCCACCCCACCAGGGTGGGAAGTGAAGGAAGTGGGGGGAGGGCGCTTTCCTGACTCAAACCCCACCTCCGAGGGGCCAGAGGTGACAGGGATGAGCGGGGCGGGCACGGGCTGTGGGAGGGAGGGAGGAGCCCAGGGGGCGCGGATCTGCGCATCCTCCCACGGCCGCCCCTGCGAGAGCACCGCCCAGGGCCGACTCTCTTGCTAAGGTGCCCTGTGGGTCTTGTGCCGCCGGGTTACTTTGCTCACAGCGGCCGTGATGCCCGCCTGGCACCCACCGCGCCCGCCAGCCCGAAAATAAAGGGCTGGCCCATCAGTAGGGCCCAGAGGTGTGGGTTCTGCTGAGACAACGCTGAAGGTGGGGGCTGCGAGTCCCGGAAGGTGATAAGGAACAGACCTTCTCTCCTCCGAAGCAGGGTCACCACCGCCCCCGAGGTGGGCAGGCCGCCGAGCCGGGGCACTGAGGTCGGTGAGATGCGGGGTGATCAACCAGCCAGGCCACCAAACTCCTGGCTGCACCCCAAGACCTCGGCTGCGTGCTGGAGGGAGTAGGACACGGCAACCCCGCAACCCCGCAGGAACGGCACACACGCTGCCCAAAGCTCCGCGGGCAGAGGGTGGCTCTGGGTGGGCCGTGTTCCACGCCGCCCAAGCACTCAGTCCCGCCAGCCACCTGCTTTCACCCCGGTGAGTGTGGGACCGCAGCCAGGGCGTCAGGGACAGCAACTCCCTGACGCCGAGGCACTCAGGTCAGGCCTGGTGATCCGTGTGCGGAATTTGAATTTTACTGATTTTCACGTGTACAAAAATTACTTTTATAACCACGAGCTGGAGGTCAGTGAACCCGTACTGCCTTCCAAACAGTGCAGCCAAGACAAAAGAAAGCCAGTTGGGGTTGGGGAGTCAGCGAGCCCTTCACCCTGACATAAAGGCTTCTGGCCAAGGAGCAACAGAGGGTAGGTGCACACAGGACTCACACTCCTTGTCCCTAAAAGTTACCAATAATCTGTACACTTGGAGCAAAATGTGAACAAATATATTTAGATATATTTAAAAGAATTAAAAAAAAAAAAAAAACATTTCACAAAACATTTGTTGCCATAGGAATTTTCAGCAAGAAATGCCCACATCAAAATTTAAACATTGTTCAAAGTATGATTATCTGTACTGATAAGTAAAGCGACAAATTACGTAAACAGAGTTGGATACACTCCTGGTAGGAGCCGCTTCCTTCCTGGGACAGAAGCTCCCCCACTTCTCCAGGGGACCAATTAAGAAACAGCTATTTTCAGAGCAACAAAAATAAAAGCTTTTATTTGTTCATTTGAATATAAAACAGGCGTTATCACAGATGTACAAAGCTTACTGGTGGTTTAACATACGAGAAGGTTGCCGTCCTTTGCACATAAAAATTTTGTTTGAAACCGTGATTGGCTGAGCACATGAATTTCTCTAACCAGTCACCGACTCTATGAATAACGCTGTAGCATCGACTGGCAACAGGGACTGTCTCCCTGGGTAAAGTGTCAAGCAGGATTAAATAGGTAATAATAAACAAGCACCATGAGGAAGCCGCCCTGTCTGGTTGGTCTGAGCCTCAGTGATCACTGCCTACCCTCCTTTGTGCAAGCTGACCACACGTTTCGTCTGACTCCAAAAGCACAAGGTCACAAGACAGACACTGGTTACATCCTAACACATCCAGTTTCTAGTACAGAAGGATCCTCCTTTATTGCTGAACGGGTGGTACCTACTGTCTCTTCTCCTTTTCTTGCATCACAGAACCTGGATCCCAACCCGGAGCCCCCTGGACCTCGATGCTGACACAGGACGTCCCCGAGGCCTCGCAATGGCACCAACAACCTCACGCCACCTCGGTGGGCCTCCGGATCACCTGCAGTTGTGAGTCTGACCCGAAACCTTAACCCCCCCTTACAGAAGGTGGGCATGGGAAAGTGGTGGGGACCCCCCGGGAAGCAGAAGACCGCAGCAACGTGTATCTGAAGCATGTAGAGGAAGAGTCATACACAGCAGTGAAGTCAAACAATATTTTAAAAATCAATGACTTGTGAGATGAAGAACGTACCCCACATGCAGACAACTTAAAAAAATACACCCCTTCAAACTGTACCAGCAATTAGCCTTGAATCTCCGAAGTCACACAAACTCTCTCGATGCGAAGGCCTCGCTGCCAGCCCGGAGCAACGGCAGACAAGCCACCTCACAGGAAGGTCTGTCTCTCCAGCAACCATCTCCGTCGTGCAGACCTAGCCTCAGGACCCCGCAGGGCCACACCGGGGCCAGTCCAACGTGAATCTCGCGTGGACAAGGTAACACCTCTTCTAGGCTGGACACAGATGGGCTGACGTGACCCAGGAGTGTGCGAGGAGCTCTGAAAATCGGAAGGTGTGTGAGGCGGGGGCGGGGGCGGCGGCGGCGGCGGCGGCAGCAGCAGCAGCAAGAGACGGAAATGGGAGGTGTGCCGAGGCAGGAGGCCGGGCACAGCATCCGGGGCCTCCCGCTCCAGCCGGGGCTCTGTCGTCTGGGAGGCCACCTCCTGCTGAGGGTCTTCCGTGAAAGCCGTCCGAGGGAGTTGACACGACCTGCTGCAAATGACTAGAGAACAACACGCCTTTCCACACCGGGGACAGAGAAGGTGACGCGAACAAAAACGATGAAAACACTGCAAGGACTTCTTCGGCCACCTGCCCCCCAGGCCTGGCTGCGCGGTGGCCCCGAGCAGAGGGAAGCGTGCACACTGAGCCCCGATCCACCACCGCCGAGAGGCGCCAACCTCGCTCGCCGGTCTCCGGTTCTGGAAGGAGCGATCAGACAGACGGGGCTGCTGGCGATCCGGGCGCTCGCGTCAGCAAAGAGGGCGAGAGTCTCTTATGTGCAGTGCAGTGGAGGGGACATGCAAGTGACAGGGTCTGCGTTTTCGACTTTAAAATCTCCTTTGTTCTTAGTGAATTTCTATGTCATATATATATATAGTTGTTGTGATGCTATCCACGCAAGATAATACAACACTTTTATATTAGCAAACATTACAAGACTTTAATATTCTTGAATGTTTTCTCTGTTATACTTCTAAAGAGATCAAAATAAATTAAACGTTTTGTACATAATTACATATGAAGTTAACTTATTTTATCTTTTTAGTTTAGTACAAAGATATTTGCAAGGTAATTGCCGAAAGACACCTTATTTATAATTTCTTCTCGTTCTATGCTAACTCCAAAGGCCGTGTATGAGCCTGTTTCTTCAGCACACTCTGACAGAGAAAGCTGCTAAAATCTAATTGGAAGGTTTTCTCGTACCTCAGCAAACTCCCCTAAAAGGATGAGATCTAGCAATGGCTTAAATTAGTAGCAGGTCCATGTCATTAGGATTTCATGACACATTAAAACAGAGAAAACAATTCTTTGTCACACTACATAAACTGCTTAAAAGAACCCACCTGGAGGGCAGATATTTCTTTTAATTGCTATTTTGGCTTAACAAAATACCACATGTACGAAGAAAGCACTTATTATCCAATAATTCAAAAAAAAGAAAGAAAAGGAGGTTTTCGAAATGGGCTTTTCCGACAAACTGAAGGCAGGCACGCAAAGTCCTTCTGAGCACACGCCGCGTCTCCGGGCCGCCCGAGCCGCCCGCGGGCCTACATGTTGTAGGCCACGTAGATGGGGTCCAGCTGGTCGGCCAGGAAGCCGTCGCGCAGGTGCATGCGCTGCTTCTCGCCGCGGGAGTTGATGGGGATGACGCCGACGTCCACCACCACCACCACGCCCACCACCAGGTAGTGCTCCTCCAGCACCACGTTGGTGACCAGGGGCACCAGGTCCAGGGCTTCCTGCTCGGACCCGTCCAGCTCCACCACCACCACCAGCAGGTTGGTCCAGGTGAACACAGCGCTGGAAGAGAGGCGTCGCTGAAGGGCGGGGCTTTTCCGAGGGGCTCCTTGCGGCCCCCACGTCCCCGCTGCGTGCTCTGCGAGGCGCTCCTCCCCCACCCGGGGGACCTGCAGGGGCCCCCACAGCTGCCCCCCCAGCACCCCCACCCCCCGTCCTGGGAACTGCCCAGGCCCCTACGGGCGGAATCCGTCCAGCCCCTGGGCTTAGGCCGGCCTGCAGCCTGGTCGCTGGGGCACCAGGGGCGCTGGCACTGTCCTGACGTGTCTCTGCCACCAGGGCCATGACAGATGTGTGGAGAGGAGCTGCCGGCCCCTGGCCCACTGCCCCTGTGCTCCAGCCATGCCGGGGTCAGGTCACCGGGCGGTGAGCTGCAGACACGGCCCGGCCAACGTCCTGAGTTTAGGACGAGGACAGCACAGGACACCTCACCCGTGGGGTGGTCCTGGAGCGGGGGAGGCTGCCAGGGGATGCTGTCCGCCTGTCTGTGGGAGCCTCCAGCGCTTCTCCCGACCCGGTGGCCGGCTCACCAAGACCCTTGACCCTCATCGCCCCCGCTGGGGAGCCTCGTGGAGGCCGGGCCGCTGGCATGTGCTTTCTCTCACAGACACAGAGAAGGTTCCAGCTCCGCTGTGAGGTGGGGGCGTTGGGGAAAATTCACTATCGTTTCCTAACAGTGAGAAGACGCGTGTTTTGCTCAGCACAGCCAGTGCGCACATGGAGACGGGCTTCCTGCCGGGTTTGGCTCTGGGACGAGCGGTGCCCCTGAGGGAACACGGAACTGCTGCCGCCATCCCAGGCCAGGCCCCTGGGTGCCCACGCGGGAGCTCTCCAGGCGCCACGGCACTGGAGGGTGGGGCGGGGATGGCCAGGCTCTGGGGGACAGTCACACCTTCTCCCTCTGCACCAAGGACCTGGCGGGGGCGCCCGGGCAGCCAGAGGTGAGGAGGAGGGAAGGTAAGAGAGCAGAAGCCCAGGGAACAAGCCGGGGCCTCCCTGTCCTCCTGGGGCCGTGAAGCAGAGGCAAAGGGAGCCCTCACAGCATCGAAGGCCAAGGCCCCTGCCCTGAGGGCAGCTGGGACGGGGGACTGGTCACCACAGCCCAGAGACACCGCGAACCCGGCCCCGCATGGAGCCTCAGGCCTTCCCACGGGCGCCCTGGGTTCCCAGCTCCACTCGGACAGGCCCAGGCACCCTCGCAGTCCCTTCCCTCCATCGCTCTTGGTTGGTTTTTTTTTTTTGACTTATTGCCTTTTCTAGGGCCGCTCCTGCGGCACATGGAGGTTCCCAGGCTAGGGGTCTAATCAGAGCTGTAGCCACTGGCCTACACCACAGCCACAGCAAGGCGGGATCCAAACCGCGTCTGCAACCTACACCACAGCTCACAGCAACGCCGGATCCTTAACCCACTGAGCCAGGACAGGGACCAAACCCGCAACCTCATGGTTCCCAGTTGGATTCGTTAACCACTGCGCCACGACGGGAACTCCCGTCGCACGTTCTTAGCAGAAAACCCGTCAGTGCCACCGGGGCCTCCGGGCAGCCCCGCCCAGCCGAGTGGCCGCCACGCTCAGGACAGCCCGGCTCTGCGCCCCCCCCGCCCCGGGCGCCCGGCCGTCCTCACCACTCCGTGACGCTCTTGTGTGCTCTGATGACCGAGGTCTCGATGTCTATTGGGTGGTACCTCATGCCTCGCAGCTCCATGGCCTCGTCCAGGGCCCCCACCACGTAGAGGGCGTCGTGGCGCTCTGTACGGAACGGAAACCGCGTGAGCTTCACGGCAAGCCACTTAAAAATAAAACAGCTTAGTGCTACCCCTGCAGGTGAAAGAGATGCAGAGTCAGGCTGGCCGAGCTAAGGGTGCCCTCGCCTCTCCACCAGGAACCTCTGCAGCCTGAGGCGCGGGGCCGGGGGCAGCGAAGGTGCTGCCTCTGCTGTGCTGGCTGCACCGGTGTCCCCCTGCCCCCCAGCCCTCAGCCATCGCAGGGGCCTCGTGCTTCGCGACCGCCGGTCCAAGCGGGAAAAGACCTCGGAGCACAGGAGAAGGCGCGCGGAGACATAGCTCCTTAGCCCACGTGAGTGAAGTTCACGCCCCGCGGTAGGGTAGCCCTGGGCCGTGCCAGAGTGCAGTCCGTCCCCTCCCCTCACAACCAAGACGTCTTTGGTCTTCAGGGCAGGAAGCACATCAGGGTGAGGCTGAGAGAGACGACTGGCGTCAAATGCCAGAAACGAGACCCTTTCCCGGTTAAGTCAGAGGAGATGGAGCAGTCACGTGCTGGTCTGACCGTGGCTGCCGTGCGGCCCCCCCCCCCCCCCCCCCCCCCGCCCCAGCTCTGCCGGCCGGCACCTGCCCCGCCTCCCGGGAGGTCTGAGTATCGCTAACCCTGGTTCTTCCAGGATCTCGGGACTGCACCCCAGAGAAAACAGTCCACGAGTTTCCCAAACTGAAAATGCAAGGCCAGAATGTTTGTATTTCCTCCCTGAATCCATGCTGGTTTGGCCAGGTTAGCGCAGCTCCGTCAGGCGGTGGGTGAGGGCACCTGGCAGACTTTTAGACACTCATCTCCTGGGGTCTGGCAGGATGTCACCCAGACACCTCAGGCCCCATCCCTGCGAAATACCCCAAATCCTGCCCCTGCAGGCGGCTTCCAGAATCAGTCAAGACTTGAGGAGAAGGCAGGTTCTGCGTAACAGCCCGCCAGGCGCCAGCCCCTCCGAGCTGCTGCTCCCCTCGGGCGCCAGCCTGCTGAGGGCCAGGGCAGAGGCAGTGCGGGACTAGCACCGCACCCACCCCACCCCCACCCCCAGTTTCAAATGCGCTCCTGGCTCCGGGGCACGGAGCCCGGGCCGTGCTCACCCTGAGCTGGCTCCCTCCCTCTCGGCTGTCTCCAGGCAGGCCCATAGCAAGCCCGCGGGCACACATCCTCCCGGGCCTGGGGCCGCACACCCCAGACAGCGTCCAGGGTCTGGGGACCTGGCCGCAGCCTGCCTGGGCTCTCACCTCCATTTGCGTCGGTGAGTTCAGTTCTCCGCAGGAACCCCAAGTAGCCCGTCCGAGCCCAGACTGTCTGTGTGTCTCCAAAACTTAATCTCGAGCTGAAGTGATCCGACTGGAGGGACTCATCTCCGTAAATGGTGAAATACCCGCTGGCGTTGTGGGCGCTGTGAACCCAGATCTGTTAGGAAGCAAAACACACCTGGACAGGTGAACTGGAGACATCTCCAGAGCAGAAGCAGTTGCCATTTCAACAGATTCTACTCCACATGGTCGAAACTGCCCTTGGGCTGCAAAAGCGAGACGGTTCAGGCTTCTGGGGAGACGCAGATGCTGCCAAGTTTACTGAAACAAAGGCAGGACAGCAAGCTCATGGCTGAGCAAAAACAAAAGCCTCTGCCTAGTGAAAATTCTAATAACTAGGTGGATTGAGGGCTTTTAAAACAAACACACCAAATGTACAGAGCTGTATGAGTTTCCTTATATTTATTTAAATATACTGGTTGTTTCTAAAAGGGGATCTGGAAAACAGGATAAAAAGTTTTCTGATTTATTTTCCCTTTTCACTTGGTTTGCATACTTTTGGGAATATACTGTAATAATACAAAGCAAAACAAACTCTAGGAGAGAAAGTCATTACAACATCAACAAATGGGGAACAAAGATGCCTGATGTGGTACCTGGGAAAACGGGGAGAGAGGCCTATGGAGCAGCCCTGGGCCTGTGAGTGGGCTGAGCTGGCCTGGACCAGGCAGAGGCGCCGCCACGTGCAAAAACCTGAGACCCAGAGGGCTCGGGGTCTAGACCACACCTGCTGCAGAGCCGATAGAGGAGGAGAGCACGGGGTCTCACAGGGTAACACAGCTCTCAGGTCGGAGTCAGACCCCCCCCCCCCACCCAACAAGTTCTCCCAGGAGCCGGACGCGGCAGGTGCCACATCCCCAGTTTTTTCCTACGGACGTATTTAAAGGAAATTCCTTTTTTTTTTTTTTTGTCTTTTTAGGGCTGCACCTAGGGCATATGGAGGCTCCCACGCTGGGGGTCCAATCAGAGTTGTAGCACCAGCCTACACCACAGCCACAGCAACGTGAGATCCGAGCCGCATCTGCAACCTACACCACAGCTCACGGCAACACCTTCCTTAACCCACTGAGCCAGGCCAGGGATCGAACCTACAACCTCACAGACGTCAGCTGGGTTCGTTAACTGCTGAGCCACGAGGGGAGCTCCCTAGGGAAGCCCCAAATTGCGAGCGTAGGGAAGTCCATCACTTCTGCTTCGCACAGTGTGGAGGAGGGGCCAAAACAGCCCAAGGAGGAAGAGGGTTGAGACTCTTGTCCTCACCACTCTTCACACCTTCCAGGGGCCGCACCAGGAGGCGGTGGGGCTGGCGTTCCAGGCACGCGACAGCCACAGCAGCATTCTGTGTGCGGTTGGAATAGGTCTGGGTGAGGGGCAAGCGGACCACACAGCGGGCGGCACGGCAAGAAGGTCCCTGTGGCCAGGAGGGCCCACTGCTCGTCCTCGGGGCAGAAGACGGAGGAGGGCAGATGGGAGGAGTGAATCCCGAGAGGACCGGGGAGGGCGGAGGCTGACACACCTGGCGGCCGGCAGGCCCCGGGCCGCGGGGCCCACAGCTGCCCTGGGCAGGGCGGGGTGGGGCAGGGGTGGCAGAGGAGCAGGTGACTTCCTGACCAAACACTGCTGCGCCCCAGCCCTCCTGCTACTGCTCCAGCTGGCTACGACTCTGGGTTTCCCTCCACTCGCCTGTGCGTTCCGTCCCGTTCCTGTCGAGGCTGCGTCGCCAGAAGGCAGGCACGTGGGAAACGACCAGGAGCTGAGAGGAAGGCAGGCGACTGGGCCACACACATTCTGGTTTCACTTTCTCACACCTGGCGGGGGATCTCTCACAGTCCCTTAAGGAAACCCCACCCCGGAACCCCGGACTTCCCCGCACACCCCGCGCCCCAGGCGTGGGTCGCCTGGAACTCACCTCACCCAGGTGCGAGTCTCCCAAGGGCCCTTTCGTTTCTGGGTTGGCGATTATGATCCGAACCCCCGGAAGGATCTGTGTGAACAAGAGCAGTCTCGTCAGTGGACAGACAGGCAGGTGCTCGCCCATCAGCCTCGCTCTCGCCTGCAGGGTCTCCTGCCTGCAAGGGTTTAGAAAGCGGACGGCTTGCAATCAAAATCACACACCTCAGCATGACGTGCTCACGGCAGACACTTAGGTTTAACTGTAACTATCACCATGACAGAGCCTGTGTTCACGTGATCCTGACGTTGAGAACCCGAGCCAAACGTGATAAACGACACGACGTAGCAAGCCCCGCGCTGGCCCCACTCCTCCTGCGGGCAGGCGCCTGCTCTGGCGCCGGGCCCACACGGGGCACCTCCTTAGACGTGCCCTCCATTCCTCCACCGAGAGCACACGAGGAAGCAAGCACGAGCTGTCTGGAGCTCAGAGTGCGATCCACCGCGGCTCGGCTCGCTGGGGCCCTGCGGCGGGACCCCTGACGGGACGCCTCGGCCCTCTCGGCCCCCTCGGGCAGACGGGCTGCGCCCTGCGGGGAGGGCAGGGAGCACCCACCCCGACGGCCCGCGCGGGGTCACGGGGACACCGACCGTGCGGGTGCTTGCAGAATCACGGCCAGTGGGGAAGGGATCTGACTTGCACGCCAGTCCTGTGAACAACCAACCCGCGTGCCAGGAACGAGGGGTCTGCCACAGCCGCAGCAAGCAACGCGCCGGCTTCCCGCCGGCCCAGGGCTGTCAGAGCTTCCGGCGGGATGAACGGAGGAGTCGGGCCGCGCCTTTCTCTGCTTCTCCCCCGCCGGCCGGCCAGCGTGCGCAGAGGCAGCCGGAGCGGAAGAAGCCGCTTTAGACCCTGAGGTGCCCTTGGGAAAGGAGGCCGGGCAGCGCAGAACGAGGCCGAGGGTCCCGGGGCCCCTGGCGGTTTCTTTTACACGCGGGAAAAAGCCCAGCTAATTCACTGAAGACACTTCCCTTCTGAATTTCTGGGCTCGGGGCCCAAACCAGCCCCGCCACATTACAGCCAAGGAAAGTTTTTGGAGAAACAGTCCACCCTGGGTTACACGCTGCATGCCCACCCCCGGAGACTGGTGCTGCTCTGAAAGGGCGTCGCTTTCCTTCAGCGCCTACCTTTCCTGATTCCATCAGGGGCAGGCTGTGAGGCGATCCTCTTTCTACCAGACGGACTCTGCAGAGACAAAGGGAAGGCGTCACTGCTTTCCGCCCAGAGGGTCCCTTCCTCCATGCTCAGCACTTGGTCAATGCCTGGCAGTCTGATGGGGACACGGGTTCTGCCGTGGGCATCCCCTAAGGCAAGACGATCTAGAAATCAGAGCAAAGGCAGCGCCAGCAGGGCGCAGGTGCCCTCTGGCAGGAAGTGATATTCCACGGTTTCAGTGGTGAGGGGTCAGGGCAGCACTTGCAGAAAAAGGGAAGCGTAAGAGGTCAGAGCTCTCCTGACAGAGCTGCTGCCACCCCGGTCCTGGAGCACTCACAGCCCGGCTGCTGGAGACCACGGCCAGGGCCTCAGATGCGACAGGACAGAATCTGCCTCCTACACTGGAGCCCAGGAAGGAACGGGCTGGCCAGTTCAGGCAGCAAAAGCTCCTCTCGGAAAAGAAGCCCTTGGGAGTTCCCGCGTGGCTCGGCACATCAAGGACCTGGCATTTCATTGCCATGGCTCGGGTTACTGTTGTGGCGCAGGCTTGATCCCTGTCTTAGGAACTTCCGCACACTGTGGGCGTGGCCAAAAAAAGAAAAGCTCTTTTAACTTAAAAACTATGCTCTGGCGATTTTCTCTGGAGAGCTCTGGAGAACACTGGTGCCAGTCCCTCCCAGGACGGCTCTGCACCTCTGCCACGTTACTCTGAGACTGTGATGCTGGTCACTCATCTACAGGCAATTTTTACTGAGAGGAAACGGTGTGAGGGCGAACCTGCTGGAACGTTTGACAGGACAGCCAGGAGGACGCCGGCCGGGGGTGGACTGGAGGGCGCAGGGGGTTGGCACGCTCACCACCGTGACCCACTCCGTATCAGCACAGATGTGCCCAAAACTCATCAGGGAAGGACCCTGAGAGTCACGGCTCGGTGGGGCTCCTCTGCAGCCTCTGCTCGGGTCACCCAGAGAGGGTCTGGGGCAGCGTCAGCAAGACAAGGTGCCGACAGAGGGGGGGCTTGTGGGACTGCAGGGTGGGCAGGGTCCTGGGGGGCAGGCCTCGGATCCAGGGCTCCCTGCAAAAGCTCCGAGCACTCAGCAGCTGAAAAGCTTTCACTTTTAGGGAAAGGCCGTCTTGCAGCCACGTGGGCTTTGGTGTGGGGTCTCGTGCTGCTGCAGACAGAAGTGGCTGAGGAGATCCTTGGAGGTGGAAGGACTCGTGGAGCAACGCGGGAGCATTTCGTGCCCCCCGGGCCGATGCTTTGGGAAGGCCCTGATGCTGACAGCAGGAGGTGAGGCTATCCAAGAAAACCAGCGCCTCTCACACTACTTAAAGCCTCGGAATACAGCACCCCCTCTGGCTGCATCTGGCTCTACTGCCCTCCGCAGATGCTGCTTTTTTTCAAATTGACGGTGTGCAGCAACCCTGCCTCAAGCGAGACTGTTGGGGCCATTTTCCCAACAGCATTTGGTCACTTCACGTCTCTGTCACATTTTGGTAGTGATTCTTGCCACGCTTCCAGTTTTTCGTGACTCCTACATGCACGTGTCATGGTCTCTCGGCAGTGACCTCTGAAGTCACTACTGCAACTGTCTTGGGTGCCACGAAGCTGCCCATGAAGGATGATGAGCTCGATCAGCAGGTGCTGTGTGCGGACCGCTCCACGGACTGGCCGTTCCTCCTCCGCTTCCTGCCCCTGAGACACAACGGTACTGAAATTAAGCCGGTTGATGACCCTGCAGTGACCTTCATGTTCAAGTGACATTCTTCTCAAGTAAAAGTCACACATTTCTCACTTTACATAAAAAGTTGGAAATGACAAAGCTTGCTAAGGAAGGCATGTGGAAAGCCAAGGTAAGCTGAAAGATAGGTCTCTGGCACCAAGCCAAGTTGTAGATGCTAAGGAAAAGTTCTCGAAGCAAGTTAAAAGTGAACACGCAAATGAGGAGAAAGCAACACACTTTACTGCTGACATGGAGAATGTTTCAGTGTCTGCTTAGAAGATCAAAGCAACCACAACAACTCCCTTAAGCGAAAAGCTAATCCCAAGTAAGGCCCTATGTGTCCAGTCTGCGAAGGCTGAGAGGGGAGGAAGCTGCAGAAGCAGCTCTGAGGCTGGCAGAGGTTGGTCCATGAGGTTTAAGGAAGAAGCTGTTTCCGTAACATGAACGTGCCAAGCGAAGCGGTAAGTGCTGCTGCAGAAGCGGCCATGAGGCATCTAGAAGATCTAGCGACGGTCATCCCTGAAGGTGGCTACACTGAACGACACACCTTCAATGCAGATGGAAGGGCTTCCCCTAGAAGAAATGTCACCTAGGACTTTTACAGCCGGAGAGGAGAAGAAGTCAATGCCTGGCTTGGGAGGGCAGGCTGACTCTCTTGCTAGGGGCTCATGCAACCAAGGCCAATGCTCATTTCTCATTCCGGCAACCCCAGGGCCCGGAAGGACCCTCAAGCCGCGCTGCCTGTGCCCGATGATTGGGGCCACGAAGCCCGGATGACGGCGTATCTGTGTACAACATGGTTTATGAATATGTTCCGCCTGCTGTTGAGACCTGGTGCTCAGAAAAAATGATTCCTTTCAAAATACTACTGCTCCCTGACAAGGCACCCGGTCCTCCAAGAGCTTGCTGGAGAAGAACAAGGAGATGAAAGTTGCCTCCGTGCCTGCGAGCCCAGTATCTGTTCTACAGCCCATGGATCAGGGAGTAAACTGGATTTTTAATCGTTATTTAAAAAAGCATTTTATAGGGCTATATAGCTGCTATGGACAGTTAATTCCTCTGACGGACAAAGACAACTGGCAGCTTTCTGGAAAGGATTTACCATTCTAGATGCCATTAGGAACATTTGTGGTTCACGGGAAGAGGTCAACACATCAACACTAACAGGAGTTTGGAAGAAGTGGATTCCAACCCTCACGGATGACTTTGAGGGGTTCCAGACTTCCATGGAGGAAATAACTGCCGATGTCACGGAAACACAGCAGAAGTAGGATGAGACGCGAAGCCTGAAGATGGGACGAAATGGTTTCAATCTCATGACACAACTTGAACAGACGAGCAACGAAAGGATTCCTGAGATGGGAGCTACTCCCAGGGAGGACGCTGTGCAGACCGCTAGGATGACAAGGAAGGGTTAGAACAACCGCACACCAGCTTGGTACATAAAACAGCGGCAAGACTGGACAGGACGGACTCAAGTTTTGACAGAAGTTCTGCTGTGGGTGAAATACTATCGAACAGGCTTGTGGGCTGCAGAAAAACCATTCATGAAAAGAAGAGTCCATTAATGTGGCAAACGTCACCAGTGCCTCATTTTAAGAAATTTGCCGTGGCCACCGCGGCCCGTGACAGCTGCTCCCCTGCTCAGCCAGCAGCCGTTCGGGTCAAGGCGAGACCCTCCACCGCAAAACAAGTCACTACGTCACCTGAAGGCTCAGATGATGGTTGGAATTGTTTAGCAACAAAATATTTTAAAATGAAAGTAAGTGCTTTCTGTTTTTTCACAATTAATCAACTCTAGGTTAGTGATACTGGGAAACCGAAAAATTCGTGTGACTTGCTTATTATGATATTTGCTTTTTATTGGAGTGGTCTGGAACCAAACTCACAGTATCTCTGAGGTGCGCCTTTTTGCCAACCGGCTTAATTATGCCATCCTTCAATAATAAATTACTGGCCGCATTAAGACAGAAATAAACGGACTAAAACTCTTCCAGGACCCAGGCAGCATTATGCTGCGGAGGGTGGGAGAGCCTTAAGAATACAGTTAGAAAACACCCTTGAACGTCCACACCTCACCTGCAGCAGGTTTAGGCGTGATGCTCGCAGGAACTACCAACGCTGGAGGACGGCTTTTCCTAGCCCGCTGGGTCAGGAGGCCCCGCCCGCTGCATCGAACTAAAAGCAGGCGGGTGCGAGCACGCTAGTGAACTGAAGAAGCAGCCTGTGCTCAGGGACCGGCTGGCTGACTGTGGAGTCTTGATATTGGCAATTGGCTGCAGATGCAGAAGCAATAGAGCAAGAGGCCAGATAGGCAGGGAAGGCTGCATGGGCAGGGGCAGAGCTGAGGGAAGAGGGCACGAATGCAAAAGGAAGGGGCCGAGGTGGGCTGTTGCTACGGGGATGGGGGCAGCAGGCCACTGAGTGCCCGGGAGCCCTGCAAAGGCCCGATACTCACGCCAGGGAGCAAAAACCTTTGCCAAAAATGAGGGCTGTTCTGGACAAGCTCCACTCTGCTGGCTGTCCACTCACGGCCACCACTCTTTGAGGATGTTCCCAGCTCCTGCCAGGTACAGCTCTGCCTGCAGCACTAGGACAGGGACGGCCTGAGCAGGCATCTAGTGTCACGAATGGAACAAGGCTGCTTAAGCCAAGAGTGCAGGAGCAGATGCCCTGGCTGTGACCTGCGCCCAGACGCCAGCCCCTCCTCTCACTCCCCAAGGTTTCTGCCAACACGGGGACTGGGCCGTGGACCAGCAGTGGGACTGGTGGGTGCTGGACGGGCTCTGCTCTCTGGCCAGCAGGCCCCTTCCCTCCTCCTGCCCCTTGCTGTTGAGCCTCGGCCTCTGAGGGACCAGGCAGATGGGCCGTTGTCAGCCGCCGATCTCATGTGAAACGGGGGAAACTCGGGGGGGTCTGCGGCTAAGGATTTCTTTGTGGCCTCCTGGCAGGGCTGCTGTGTGGCGGTGAGGGACACGGGCAAGGGCGGAGGGCAGACGTGAAGAGAGAACAAAGAGCTTCTTTCTGGTCACGAAACGGTGCTCCTTGTTAGCAGTTCAGCCTGAGTGGGAAGGGGGCGCTGGGTCCTCAGGGGTGGTCCTGTCCTGCCAGCAAACACCACAGGGGATGGCCCTCCATGCCCATGACAGGAAAAGAAGCCACAGAGCAAAGAGGAAAACCACCCCCTGTAGAAAAGGCAAAGACGGGACTCCTGAAAGAGCTGGGGACACACACACGCAGCACGCATCGGGGCGGCGGCGGGGCCGGGGGTGGGGGGTGGGGACGGGACTCGGGGTCACAGGACTCGGGGTCACAGGGAAACTCGAGGCTGGAGACGGCAGGCCCGGGCAGCGCCGCCCGCCCTCCTCCCGCACAGCACGCTGTCACCCAGTGGCAGAGCGTCCGCCACACCATTGGCTCTGCAGGCATGTGACCATCAGGAGGGCACGCTCTCCGCTCCGCGGGAGTGCTGGCACCCCCACGGCTGCTTTGGGGAGCTGGTCACTACAGCGTTCGGGCGGCCTGGGGGCAGCCGATGAGGATGCTACTGGCGCCCGGGGCCGGGGAGGGTCCCCGGAGGACACCGTGTGCAGAGCCGCCCGAGCTCCCGGGCAGGGGCGGGAGGACAGAGCTCCCCAGGAAGGGAGATGATGGTTGTTCCCTGAGGTAAGACCCTCACGTGGGGTGTCTCCTCTCAGTTCCCAGACACCAGCATAGGTGACATCAGCTCAGGGACCACAAAGAACTTCCATGGAAACAACGAGGAAAAGCACATTCACCAGTAATGACGGAGCTGAACAGGGCTCCCCCTTGAAGCGTCTGACTTCTGCTGTTCTCCTTCGCCTTGTCCCTGCGCCCAGAGCAGCAAACGTCATTCAGGGCCACCTCTGAGCCGGCCCCGGCCCGAGCGTTTCCTCGTGCGTCAGCCCCTAACAGGACCAAGAGCAGCGAAGAGGCTCTCGGGCCAGGGGCCGGACACGCCCGGGGCTGGGGGTCAGCGCCTCTGCTCGCCACCGCTGACGGCTCCCCGCCGACGGCCTCCACCCGCCAGGGGTCTGTGTTCCGGGCTTCTGGTCGAGTTCTCTTCTCTCTTCCGCGAAAGGGCCTGCGTGTTACTGGCACCTAACCCGGTGACAGCTGCAGGTGTCCTGCACGATGGTCGGTGTTTGCGTGCGTTACGAAATGGTCTCCACGTGCTTATAAAGCATTTTTTTTTCTCGTGATGAGGACTCTTAAGATCTACTCTCTCTGCAACTTTCCACCACACGGCACGGGGTCACCAACCAACCACAGCCCCCTGTGCCCGCCCTCGCCAGGACTTGCATTGTAAAAACAGGATGTCTGGACCCTTTGACCCGCTTCCCCCACCCCCGAGAGGTTCTTTCTTTCTTCTTTTCCGGCTGCTCCATGGCACGTGCTGTTCCCAGGCCGGGGATCGTCTCTGAGCCACAGGTGTGACCTGAACGGCGGCTGCGGCAGCGTGGGATCCTTCACCCCTCTGTCGCCTGCGGACTGAACGGGCATCCCAGCGCTCCGGAGATGACGCCGCCCCCACTGCACCAGGGCGAGAGCGCTCAGGGTTCTAACTAATCATCACACTCCATCTTTTTCCAAAGAAACATCTGAAGCAGCTAAAATATCCGGACTATAAAATCTGACCATTTAAACAACACATTTTAAAAATCACAGAAGATGCGATGTCTTTGAATATTCCAAAGATGTAGGTTAACCTGGGTGTGGAGCCTGCAATTTTAAAAGGGACTTTACAAAAATTTTCCCATTTGCTATTTCATTATTTGTGTAGAGAAATGCCACAGATGTATGTTAATCTTGTATCCTGCTCCCCTGCCAAATTCATTTATCTTTCTAGCTTTTGTGTGGAGTCTTTAGGGTTTTATATAGTATCATGTCATCTGCATGCAGTGACAATTTTACGTTTCCCATTTGGATACCTTTTTTTAATTCAAGGAAGTTTATTAGAGTTACAGTTGTCCAACCATCGTCACAACCTAATTTTAGACCCCACTTCCATCCCCAAACCCCAGTCCATCCCTTCCCTGCAACCCGTCCCCTCTGGAAACCGAAAGTTTTTCGAAGTCTGAGAGTCTGCTTCTGTTCTGTAAATATGTTCATTTGTATCCTTTTTTTTAGATTCCACATATAAGGGGTAGCTTATGATGTTTGTCTCTCACTAACTTCACTTAGTATAATTTCTGGGTCCATTCGTATTGCTGTAAATGCCACTATTTCTTTCATTTTAATGGCTGAATACTGTTTCACTGTGTATATGGACCACGTCTTTATCCACTCCTCTGTTGCTTCCATGTGTGGGCTACTGTACATAGAGCTGCAATGAACACTGGGGTACATGTATCTTTTCGAGTCATAGTTTTCTCCTGATAGATGCCCAGAAGTGGGATTGCTGGATCACATGGTAATTCTAGTTTTAGTTTTTTGAGGAGTTTCTATAATGCTTGCACCAATTTACATTCCCATCAACAGTGCCAGAGGGTTCCCTTTTCTCCACACCCTCTCCAGCACTTATTGTTTGCAGACCTTTTGATGATGGCCGCTCTGGCTGGTAAAGGTGGTACCTCCGAGTGGTTCTGATTTGCATTTCTCTGATAACGAGTGATGGTGCACATCTTTTCATGTGTTTTTTTCACCATCTGTATGTCTTCTTTGGAGAAACGTCTGTTTGGATCTTCTGCCCATTTTTCGATAGGGTTGTTTCCTTTTATATTGAGCTCCAGGAGGTGTTTATATATTTTGTTAGATTAGTCTCTTGTCAGTCATTTTATTTGCAAATATATTCTCCCATTCTGTGGGTTGTCTTCTCATTTTGTTTAGGGTTTCCTTTGCTGTGCAGAAACTTTTAAGTGTAATCAGGTCCCATTTGTTTGTTTTTGTTTTTATTGTCATGACTCTAGGAGGTGGATCTGAGAAGATATTGCTGTGGTTTATGTCGGAGAGTGTTCGGCCTATAAGTTTTCCTCTAAGAGTTTTATAGTATCCAGTCTGATATTTAGGTCTTCAATCCATTTTGAGTTTATTTTTGTACATGGTGTTAGAGTGTGTTCTAATTTCATTCTTTTACATGGAGCTGTCCAGCTTTCCCAGCACCGCTTATCAAAGGGACTGTCTTTTCTCCACTATATATTCTTGCCTCCTTTGTCATAGATTAGTTGACCGTAGGTGCATGGGTTTAATTCTGGGCTTTTTCTATCCTGTTCCACTGATCTATATGTTCTTGTGAAAGGACCATACGGTTATGGTGACTGTAGCTTTTATAGTCTGAAGCCAGGGAGCCTGATTCCTCCAGCTCCATTTTTCTTTCTCAGGATTGCTTTGGCCACTTGGGGTCTTTTCAGTTTCCAAAAAAAATTTAAAATACTTTGTTCTAGTTCTGTGAAAAATGCCATTGGTAATTTGATAGGGATTGCATTGAATCTGTAGATTGCCTTGGGTAGTGTAGTCATTTTGATAATATTGACTCTTCCCATCCAAGAGCATGGGATGTCTTTCCATCTATTTGTGTCATCTTTGATTTCTTTCATCAGCGTCTTATAGTTTTCAGAGTACAGGTCTTTTGTCTCTTTAGGTAGGTTTATTCCCAGGTATCTTATTCTTTTTGATGCAACAGTAAATGGAATTGTTTCCCTAATTTCCCTTTCTGACCTTTTGTTGTTAGTATATAGAAATGCAGTTGATTTCTGTGTTTAAATATTGTATCCTGCAACTTTACCAAATCCACTGATGAGCTCTAACAGTGTTTTGGTAGCATCTTTGGTATTCTCTAGGTAGAGTACCATGTCATCTGCAAACAGTGATATTTTACTTCTTCCTTTCCAGTTTGGACTCTGCATTTCTTTCTCTTCTCTGATTGCCGGCCTACCACTTCCAAAACGATGTTGACTAGCATCCATGAGGATGCAGCTTCAATCCCTGGTCTTGCTCAGTGGTTTTAGGACCCGGCGTTGCTGTGAGCTATGGTGTAGGTCGAAGATGGCACAGACGGCACAGTAGGTGGCACAGACCAGTGGCTATAGCTGCGATCAACCCCTAGCCTGGGAACCTTGATATGCCGAGGATGTGGCTCTAAGAAGACAAAAAAAAAAAAAAAAAAAGATTACCCACCGATAAAAGTTAACACGCTGTTTTTAAAAAAAACAAGTGGCAACAGCAGACACCCTTGCCTTGTTCCTGAATTTAGTGGGAAGGCTTTCAACTTTTCACATTGAGAATTATGTTGGCTGTGTGTTGTCGAAATAGCTTTTATTAGATAAGATATATTCCCTCTATACTAGATTTAGTAAGAGTTTTTATCATGAATGGATGTTAAGTTGTATCCATGCTTTTTCTGCATCTGGTGAGATGATCATATAGTTTCTGTCTTTTCTTCTGTTGATGTGATGTATCGCATTGATTAATTTGTGTAGGTTGAACCATCCTTGTAACCTTGGGATGACTCCAACTTGATCACGGTGTATGATCTTTTTCTATGTGTTGTTGGATTTGATTTGAAACTTTCTGCTTTTGGAGCCATCAAAAGCATTGGCCTGTAACTGTCATTTTGGCAGCATCTTTGTCCAGTTTTGGTGGGGCGACAGAAACGTCACAGAAGGACTTGAGGAGTGTTACCTCCTCTTCAAGCTTTTGGAAGCGTTTGAGAAGGACTGGTTTAAGTTCTTTTTTGTGTGTTTGGTAGAATTCCTCATTGAAGCCATCTGATCCTGGACTTCTCTTTGCCGGGAGTTTTTCAAATTACAGATTCTATTTCCCCTCTAGTGATCAGCCTGTTCAAATGATCTATTTATTCTTTATGCAGTTTTGGTGGGCTGTATGTTTCTAGAAACTTGTCCATTTAATCTAGGTGTCCAATTTGTTGGCATATAATTGGTCATAGTATTCTCTTACAGTTTTTTGTTTTTTTTTTTTTTTTGTATTTTGGTAGCATTGGTTGTTATTTCTTCTCTTTCATTTCTTATTTTATTTGGGTCCTCTTTCTTCTTGGTGAGCCTGGCTAGAGGTTTGTTAATTTTGTTTACCCTTTCAAAGAACCAGCTTTCGGTTTTACCGATTTTTTTCTACAGCTTTTAAATCTCTATTTATGTATTTCTTTTCTGATCTTTATTATTTGCTTCCTTCTGCTGACTTTAGGTTTGTTTGTCCTTTTTTCTAATTATTTTAGGTGGCAGGATGGCTTGTTTATGTGGGATTTCTCTTGCTTTCTGAGGAAGGCCTGTGCTGCTATGAACTTCCTTCTAAGAATGGCTTGTGCTACATCCCATAGATTTAGCATGGTTGCGTTTCTCTGCCATCTGTCAGTGACAGAGCCTCTAAATCACCGTAAGCAAAGGCATCGGGCACAGCCGATACATGTCTACAAAGGCTAGATGTGACAACAGAGAGATTTCAAGCTGGATGTCAGCATCTTCACCAGAGACTATTCAGAGATGCTGGGCTTGAAAGAACAAGGGAATTTCAACAGACTAGAAAGAAGGTGCAGAAACGGCAGAGGGCATGGGAGGGGCTGGGGGCTGTGGTGTGGGCAGGTCAGGGGTGAGGCGGGGATCTAACAGGTAAGGGAAAGAAGGAGGTGCCTTTGAGACGTCTGCCCCTTCGGAAGAAGAGGCCCAGCAGGATGCGGTGGGCCAGGTCCTCGGGCTGGAGGGGCAGGGCATGGGCAGCACCACGGCCAGTGACTAGCCTGGCAGGCCTGGTGAGAAAGGCCCAGGATGGAACCTCAGCAAGAGAAAAAGTGAAAGAAGAAAAGGGCACCCGAGGGAGAAAGGCCCCCTGCTGAGAGCCCCCCCAGGGAACCTCTGGAGGAGAAACCAGCCGAAATCACGTCTGGGCAGGACTCTGCTTTGGTTTCTTCAGTCAAACCCTGAAGAAGATGAGGGCCTGACAGCCCCTTGGCTCCCTCCCTCTGATGCAGGACATACCTGCAAGTCTGGACAGCACTGCAGGGACGCAGGTGGCTGCGACGCCGAGGCTTTCTCGTGAGGCCTGGATGGGGCAGGTGTGTCCTGAGTACAGCAGCTTGTGGGATCCCTGTGACACCACAATGCTGCCCTTGGTATAAAAGCCAGTGGCATTCCTGACAGCCTCACTCATGCCTGACTGCATGGCAATTTCAGGCTCACAGAGCACCGGCACTTCTGTTTTGAATGACCAAGTCAGGAAATGTGTGGATAGGAGATTTAGTAATAAAAGAAACTTCCACTAGGAATCAGGTCTCCTGGCTCCTTCTTGAACCACGATATGTGTCTGATAGTGCACTTTTATAATTTCACTGTTACAGACTGTATGGGTTCTAATTTCACTTTTCCTAAACCCTAACCTTTTCTCAAGAGGGAGATTTGCTCTACTGAAGACAGTAAAAAAGGTAGGTCGCAAAGCTGTGAGAAAGGAGTCTGTAGACTTCTTTGCTTTTCCAGGAAAGAAAAACCCCTGAGCCCTACTGGCGACCACTCTGGGTCCTCCGAGAGAGTCGTAACACAAAATGGGATAAATGGTCATTTTATGCTTACCATTCTTGAGAGTCAGCCGGTTTGAGACTGCAGCTTACCCTCTTATGCCCTAAAGACCAGCAGTTTTTATTCAGATGGTCTTACAAATTTGGTCTTCATGCATTTTGAGGGACAGGTCACCGACAGAACTGCATAAATACCCCTCAAATGGGGATGGGTTTCTTAGTAAAAGAAACTTCTACTGGGACTCAGGTCTCCTGGCTCCTTCCAGAACAATGATATCCATCTGATATTGGGTCTGTCGAAGGTACACAATTGCTGTCAAATATTGTTTGTAGGCAGTAGAGTGGACATGCGGTTTTACAGCCCAGGCGTTACGTTCGGAAATGTTCCGCCCGACTGTTCGCGATGTCACGTCGTGGAAACAGCCATGGACACCCCCCCAGTTTCCCCAGAAAACCACCTCGTCAGTGCGGCACTGAGGGAAGGTGACAGCGTCCTCTCCTCCCTGGGACACTTCAGGAGGGACCCGCTGGAGCGGGAATTCCTCTTGCCGCCTCCCGTCCTGCAAGGTGGACTCGTGAGCGCCCACCAGCAGCGCCCCTTTCATTCCTGCTCACGGCTGCTCAGGAAGCTGCACAGGAAGGTAACGTGACTTATATTTTGGCTTTCCATGGAAATGATTCATGTAAACAAGTGTGGGCAGAGTGCTGATATTTTCTGAGGCGCAGAATGGTGCCTGACTATAAAGTTCAAGGAAAGGACCGAGCCCCCTGCGCAGACCGTGGGGAAAGCAGCTCCGGCGGTAGCGGCTCGGGGCCGGTCACTTCCACGGGCACCTCACCACACAGAGCTGGGGGTGCCCCATGGCCCACGTGAAAGCTCGCTCACGAGGCAGCCACGCTTGGCGCAGATCGGCTCTGCTCCCCTCTTTCTAGAAGGAACCGGAAGGCCTTCCAAGGCTCAGCAGGGAACGGTACGGTACCTGTCGTGCCTCAGCGCTCGCATGTCCACGTACACGGTGGTCGGATCAGGCCCCGAGGTCCCCTGCAAGCAAGCACACAGGTGGTTAATGCGAGGTCACCTGGAGGAGCTGGGTCTCTGCTGCCCCCTGGCAAAACCTGAAACTAAACACAGACCCAAGGCACGAAAACCACACTTTTCGACTGATAACCCACCTCCTAAAAGAACATGTAATGAAGATAATGCTGGACTTTCGCACAGCTTGACTGTCAATCACATTTGCGAAAATTAAAAAGAAAAGGGGAGTCTTGCCAAATAAAAGGAGGCTGAAACCGCAGAGGCGGTTTGGCAAAAGCAGGCTGTCGAGGACATGAAGCCCCTTTTGCCGAGAGAGTGTCCCCACAGGCACGCCGCCAAGTGTATGTCAGAGCTCTAGACATCGAGGCAGAACACTCGACATGAGCTGAGGGACTGAGGAACAAGAGAGAAAGGTGATGGTCTTGTTCCTTCCAGCTCTCTCTGCGCCTTGGCTTCCCTCCAGCTTCGGGAGGCTATTCCTACCCAAGAGGTAGGTCGGGGAGCTTGTGTGTTTAGCACGGGGTCCAGAGACCTTATCTTGGCCCCATAAATCTCTTCAAAACATATGCCGGGTTGACTTCTGCACAGTGGTCTCTGCTCACGTAAGAGCAATGGCATTAAAGCTACACTGCAAACCAAACTTCTTCATACACTGCCCGGGAAGGTGACATAATACCTTGGGTAGAAAAAGAGAGAAGCTAAGAAAAATTTGCCAAAAGATAAGGAAGGCTCTCAGAAGAACCATGATAAAATTCTTCAGGAAAGCACCTTACTCTTGTAGCAAAGGCCCATTTATATATAAGAAAAAGATGAAAGTGAAGGCGCGTCCACGACTCCCTGGGACACCACCCAGGAACCCTCCCACCCAGAAGCACATGCAGTCAGCGCGGAGGGGCTGCCCGACAGCGGGACCGCGCCGCTCGCTAACCTGCGGCTACTCAGTGGAGCTGTGCTGCGGCCCAGCGCTGCGTGGGGAAGCAAAGCGCACAACCACAAGAGGCCAGGGGGAAACAGACAGACCAGAAAACAGGTCACTGGAAGCAGAACATGAAGTGAAACGGAGGTGACCCCACACCGGCAAAGGGACCTCACTGGTGGTGGACAGCGCAAGCACGGTGAATGGCACAAACACGAGCTGTCTGACGCGCTCTGGAAATGACACCACGCCGCCCATCAGCCCTCCTGACCCTGGGTGCCCCGCTCTGCACTCAACTCCTAGTCTGCCCCGGGGGGAGCGGACGAGACGTGGCAGTTCAGGCACCGGTGCGGATGAGCGGGAATCCCTACCTGCTGGGCCAGCGTCCACAGCCGGTGGGGCTACAGCAGCAGGAGGGGGGAGCAGAGGAAAGGAGAGGACACGAGACCCACAGAAACCACCGAAATCAGGGACACACACAGACACAGAAACACACAACCCACCAACAGAAGTGGGATGAGGAAGAGGGCGGGGCGGGAGGAGAAGGCCAAACGCAGGGAACAAAGTGACAAGGGCAGAGAACAATGTCACATATGGAAATCGTTGAAAGCTGTCACCGCACCGTTAAAGGCTAAAAAAGAAAAATCTAAAGAGATGTCCAAATACCCACGGAGCCGCAGGCGAGAAAGAGACAACTGCCACAGACACACGGACCCGAGGGACTGCTTGCAACACGTATGCTCCGGGGGTTTGATTTTTACGGGGCTTTTCTCGAGGTTCTTTTCTGAGGGAGTGTGAATTTCACACTCAAATCTGGTGAGCGGCCCTCAGTGAAAGAGCTGCAAGTTCTTGTGAGGAACCTGGGAGCTCGGGGATCTAAAATCAGGGTGACCAGGACAAGAAAACAGGACAACGCACGCGGGAGGCAGAGGCCAAACCTCCGGCCTGTGGACACGCCAGCTCGGCAGTGCGCAGAGGGACGCCTCCGCCCCAGGGAGCAGCCCCGTCGCCCTCAGCTCTGTCCCCAAAGACACGTCCTCCACTCGCCTCTCATCCTCCGGTTTTGGTGCCCACCTCCCCTGCTAAATCTGTATCTGCATGGTGGGCAGCCTCCTCTGATGCTCCGTGTCCTTCTTTGGTGACTGGGTATCTTCCGAATACTCCCAGAAAGCTGAAACGAGCAGTCCTTCTGTGGCACAGCCTCGTGCACCCCGATCACTAGGTGGCCTCCAGAGATGACAACAGCAGCAAAAAAGGGGCATTTGGACCTGGTTTCCTGAGGATGCAACTTGTGAAGAGGAACAAGGCCAGACGGAAAACCACCACCACTCAACCTGGAGGCAAGCCCACAAAAAACAGCAATGGTTCCCGACGCAGAGACTGATGCTGTCCTCCTCCTGTGACTGCCTCTACGGGGGCTG
Source organism: Phacochoerus africanus (assembly GCF_016906955.1). NCBI lineage: Eukaryota > Metazoa > Chordata > Mammalia > Artiodactyla > Suidae > Phacochoerus > Phacochoerus africanus. Next base: position 74,366,456 of record NC_062555.1, on the reverse strand, counting down.
CCCACAGCTACGCTGCTTTCTCTAAGCTGCTTCTGCTTAGAGACCGGAGGCGGGACGGGAAAGGGGCGAGCGCCCGGCTCCACAGGACCATCGCTGGGGCTCCTCAGGCCGAAGGCGGTCACGTCAAGCTCTCCCTCATGACCCCTGGAATCCCACATATTAACTGGAACAAAATTAAGCCCACGTGACTCCAGGCTCTCTCCAAATCATCCTAATCCACACACACTGTTACAATGCTTCGAGGCAGAATCTCAGGAAAAAAATGCACATGCCTAGGAACACGCTTCCTATCTTGCAGCTGCAAAGTCGGTCTCCGGGAATGAGGGAGACAGGAAGGAAGAGCGAAGCATGAACGCAGAGGGGTTTCTGAGTTTCAAAAACACAAAGGCACAAAAATCCGAGATTTCCACATACACAGGAGGAGGGAGTATTTGCCAAAGAATGAAAGCTGGAGGTCCTTTGCATAAGGACCATCCCTACTGCTCCAAACTATTTAAATATAATCAAATACTCGCAGAAAGGACCAGCAGAAAAGCAAAGTTATCTGTTCCAACCAAAGTTTATCAGAAATGAATACAAAACGCTTTTGAAATAAGTTACACTAATCAGAAGAGAAGATTAACTCGAAAGTTCAACTGTTTAAGAAAAATGTTACTTACGGACACACAGCAGAGACCATCTTTTCTCATTCTCATAAGGGTATGTCAGTTAGGTTTTAAGTACTTATTGAACAAGTGAGTTCAATTATTTATTTATAATTATTTCTTTGTTTTGTCTCTTGTCCTTTTTTAGGGCCGCACCCACGGCATGTGGAGGTTCCCAGGCTAGGGTCCAATCGGAGCTGTAGCCACGGGCCTACGCCACAGCTGCAGCAATGCCAGATCCAAGCCGTGTCTGCGACCTACATACACCACAGCTCACGGCGACGCCCAGTGAGCGAGGCCAGGGATCGAACCCACGACCTCGTGGTTCCCGGTCAGATTCACTTCTGCTGCGCCACGGCGGGAACTCCAAATGAGTTCCATTTATATCTCAGCTGCAGATGTACAACCTCACATCCCAGACACAGCACAGACAGTCCAGCGCGGTACTTACTTGAAGGCCTCAGCTGAGTGGGGCTCTTCTATTCAGCAACTCCCACAGTGCAGCGTTAGTACGATCTAATGGTAGCACATAAACCCCTAAGCTAAGTAGCAAACTCTGAGTAGAAATGTGGGCTCTAAGGCCGCAGTCCCCAGTCCCGGCATCAGGCACGTCTACTGTGCTGGGTGTTTGAGGAGCTGAGGTTTCCTTTAACCAGGGCGGTGGGGGGCGGGGGGCAAAGAAAATAGCTCAGCAGGACTGGATTCCAGGGGTCGACACTGCAGGGTGTACGCACAGCAAAGGCCTTCATCGGGGGGGCCTCTTCAGCAGCTAAACTTGATGCAGTGTTGCTGCCTCCATGACCCAAGCCACATCCTTTGGTCCTCCTAGCAGATCTGTCTATTAACGACCTTTTCAATATTTTAACCGAGGTTTAATTTACATACAGTAAAATACACAGACTTTAAGGGTTCAGTTAGATGAATTTGGACAACTGTACACAAACAGGTGACGACCACCCCAAGCAGCATATAAAAATTCCAGTGACAGTCATTCCATCCCGTATCCCCCAAAGGCACCACCCATTAGGCTGAATCCATTCGTGGGCTTCATTTAAGGTAACACGAGGTATCCTTCCGAGACTGGCCTCCTTCACTGACCATAATGCTTCTGGAATTCATTCATGTTGGTGCATCACTGGGCTGTTCCTTTCAGTTCTGAGAAGTATTCTATTCTATTCACATATATTTGTCCACGTAGCCATCCTGCTCTTGTCGAACATTTGGTTATTTCTAGTTGGGAGGGAGCAGGAGCTTGGGCTTATCAGACACAACTCAGAATAGATTTACAAAGAGATCCTGCTGAGTAGCATTGAGAACTTTGTCTAGATACTCATGTTGCCACAGAACAAAGGGTGGGGAAAAAAATGTAATTGTAATGTATACATGTAAGGATAACTTGATCCCCTTGCTGTACAGTGGGAAAAAAAATAAAAAATAAATAAAATAATACACTTCTAAAAAAAAAAAAGAAAAGAAAAAGCTGCTATAAACAGTATTTTTTTTTTTTTGTAGCTCCAACAGATATGTTTGTAGACATGTTTTAATTTCTTCTGAATACATACCTGGCATGCAGGCTAGTAGTTCGCTTCACTTTGTAAGAAATGTAAATTGCTCTCCAATCAGCAATAAGTCCTTATCAGCATTTAGTTATCATCAGCTTTTTTGATCTCAGTTATTCTAGAAAGTAAGAAACGGAATCTCCGTTTCCGTTTTGGGTACCACAGGCTATGCTCTGACTCACGTCACTTCCCTGGAGCTAACCAGCAAAGGGTGGAAGGACCTTTGGCATGGCACGAAGCATGGAACAAAGACCTTTGGGCGTTGCACAAAACACAGGACACTCTGTGAATCTGCCCGTCGTTCCTGCTCAGGGCCACGCGAGTCTCTGTATCATTTCAATTTTTAGCAGACGTGTTGCTGACACGCACACTCCCCGTGATGTAATCAGCATTCTCCTGCTGAGTCATGATGGGCACCATTTAGCCCATTTATTGGTCATCTGTAGAATTCGTTTGTGAAATATCCATTCTAGTCTTTGGCCATATTTTCTATTACTGATTGGTAGTTTTTTCGAAATTCTGAATAGAAATTCTTTGTCAGCTATATTATTACAAACATATTTTTCCAGTTTGTCATTTTCCTATTATCTTCTTAGATACATTAAAATTAACTTTAACTTTGTGTGTCCTAGGAGATTTTTGCCTACCAAAAGTTGTAAATACTCCTATTCCTAAGTATTTCATAGTTTTTTTCCTGGAAGTTTTATTCTAGAGTTTTAACCCTACGACATTCAGGTACATGAGCCATCTGGGGTTTGCTGTGTTGTATAAGGAAGGGACTGAGGTCACTTGTTTTCAATTGAATCTTCAGTTTGCTTCAAAACCATTCTGCCAAAAAACCTTTTCTCTACTAAATGGACTTGGTGCCATGGTGGATCTACTTCTGGATTGTTTGTTTGTTTTGCTTTGTTTTTGTCGTTTTGTTTTTCTCTATTAGTCTCCCTTCATGCCAATATCACATTGTCTTAATGACCACAGCTTTGTGAGTACTGAAATCAGGTAGCCTGTCTTCAGCACTGTTCTTCAAGGCTGATTATTCCGTTTCTTTGCAATCCTGAAACAACCTCAGAATCATCTTGCTCCTTTCTTCAGGGAGGCCGGCTGGGATTCTGCTTGGGACTGCGCTGTAACTGTTGATCAGTTTGGGGGAAAAAAAGGCATCTTAAAAATACTGACCCTCTTCCCCCACGAACACAGCAAAGTCCTTGAGTTATTTAGGTTTCTTTAATTCTAGTTCTCTCAGCAAATCTTCTGCGATTTTTAGTGTATGCCTCTCATTGCATTTGTTCTTGAGTGCCTGCGATTTTTTTGATATTCTTGTAATGGCATTATTTCAAAACACTGCGCTTTCTAGTTGTTTGCTGCTATGCCGTAGGAAGACCATATTAATGCAGTAAGACTGATTCTGAGCTCTAACCTGAGAGCATCAGATTTCTAGTTTTGTACTCCCACAGGTGGTTCTTATAAGCACCACTAGGCTGTCTGCAAATAACATTTATTTCCAACATTTTTAAAATTCTTTTTTTTTCCTTATCTTATGACTTTGGCTAGGACCTCTGATACCATGCTGATTTCCCTGAATTTAGCGAAAAGCTCTCAAGGTGTACTCTTAAGCATGAGGTTAGCTACATGCTGTTTCTGAGACTGAGGCGGTCCCTTTGTCTCCCTAGTTATCCCAGGAAGGGAACTGAATTCTACCAAGTGCATTTCCTGCATCTCCTGAAACGATCATCTGATTCTTCTTCCCTTTATTCTGTTCATGTAGTAACTGGAGTGATGAGTTTTTCAATGACAAAGTAGCTTTGCATTCCAGAGATCAAACCTGCTTGGTTACAGCGTTTTGCTTTTATTACGTACTGCTGGACTCAATAGGCTAGTGTTTTGCTGAGAATGTTTTTTTCATGTGCCCTGAAATTTTGTTTTCTGGGAATTTTTTTTGGTATCTAAGTTATGCTCACTCCAAAGGATATGCTGGGAAGTGTCTTTCTTCCTCTAGTCTTCTGGGTAAGTTTTTGTAAGACGGGTATTTCCTCAGTGAAACTAATCTGAGCCTAGAGATTTTTCCCTTCTGTGAAGATTTTGGATTTATATTATTTACATGTGATATACCTAAAATACACAACATATGCATGATATAATATACCTATAATGTATACTTTTTTATTTTTTATTTTTTTATTTTCCCACTGTACAGCAAGGGGATCAAGTTATCCTTACATGTATACATTACAATTACATTTTTTTCCCCACCCTTTGTTCTGTGGCAACATGAGTATCTAGACAAAGTTCTCAATGCTATTCAGCAGGATCTCCTTGTAAATCTATTCTAAGTTGTGTCTGATAAGCCCAAGCTCCCGATCCCTCCCACTCCCTTATAATGTATAATTTTTTTCTATTTCCTCCTGTGTTACTTTTGAAGATTTTAAGGAATTTGTTTCATTTAAGCTGTCAACTTTTGAGGCATGCAATTGTTCATAATATTCCCTTTTCTTGAAATTCTGCTGGATCTGTAGTGGTATTACCTCTTTCATTCCTAATACTTGTATTCTGTAGCTCTGTTCTGATATGCATAAACTTCCCAGGTTGTGTCTTCTTGATAAACTGACCCTTTAATTTTGGGGAGGCTGAACCTACAGCATGCAGAAGTTCCTGAGCTAGGGATCAAATCTGTGTCTCAGCAGTACCCAAGCCACAGCCAGTGAAAGGGCTGGGCCCTTAACCCACAGCGCCACCAGGGAATTCCTACTGACCCCTTTTCATTATTATAAAATGACCTTCCTTGTCCCCAGAGGTAGTCTTTGCTCTGAAATTAACACAGCCACTTCAGCTTTCTTTTGATTAGCACTAGAATGGTACAACTTTTCCATGCTTTCAGCTCTAATCTATTTATTTTTGAACCGTGTTTACTGCAGGCTATATAGAGTGGGGTCTTGCTTTCTAAAGATCCAGCCTCAAGAAGTGTCCTCTGCATCTTAAATAGAGCGGTATTTATATTTATTGGATTATTGATGTGATTATGCTTAAATCTATCTTTTCATTATTTTTTTTATTAATCCCACTTATTCCCCTCCCTTTACTCTGGCCTCTTTTATAGATCCATTCTCTCTCGCTGGTGGCTTATTAGCTACAACTCCCTGCTTTTTTTAAATTTAGTGGTCACTTTAAGGCTTATAGCACACATTAAACATTTTTCAGGCGTTCCCACTGTGGCGCAGTGGGTTAAGGTTTCAGTGTAGTCTCTGCTGGCATGGGTTCAATCCCTGGCCTGGCACAGTGGGTTAAGGATCGGGCGCTGCTGCAGCTGTGGTGCAGGTCACAGCTGTGGCTCAGATTTGATCCCTGGCCTGGCAACTTCTATATGCTGTAGGTGCAGCCATAAAAAATAAGCTTTTTTTCATAGCCTACCTGCAAGTGACACTACACCACTTCGCATGTTACGAGAACCTTATGAAAGCATACTTCCACTTTACCCTTCCCGAGCTCTGAGCAGGTGCTGTCATTAGCTGCCTTTTACACATTATAACCCCCCCGACAATACTGGTTTTGTAAAAGCAGTTAATTATCTTCTAGAGAGATTTAAATAATAAGAAAAATGTCTTACCATGTTTACCTACGCAGTTGCCATTTCCGGCATTGTTCTTTCTTTTGTAAAGATCCAAATTTCAATCTGGTATCATTTCCCTCCTGCCTAAGGATTTCCTTTAATGGTTCTTGCTGTGCGGGCCTGCCCGCAGCCGGCTCTCAGCTTTCCTGTGGCTGAGGGTGGCTTCGCTCTGGAAGCCCGGGAAGTCCGGGAGGGCGGCGTTCGCCTCTGCCCCCCGCCCCTCTGATGAGGAGTGCAAGGTCACTGTGACCACTGCCCCTCCGTGTGACGTGACTTGTTTCATCCGGCTGCTTTTAAGCTTTTCCCTGCATCACTGTTTTGAGCAATATAATTAAGTTTCTTTCATGTTATATTGGAGCGGTGAGATTTGTGGGTCTGGAGTTTCATCACATTTGAAGCATTTCTTCAGGGTTTTTTCCTAGACTTTTCTTTCTACTCTTGTGGGAACTCCAATCACATGTACATTCATTCCCTTGGGGGTTTCCCAGAGTTCACTGGCACACCTTCCACTAAAAGATGTTTCTTTCATGTTTCATTTTGGAAAGTTTCTACGTGTATGTGTTCTATAGCTCATTACTCTTTCCTTCTGCCATCGATTCCATCCAGACTATCTTTCGCCTCATATTGCAATTTTCATTTCTAGAAGTTCAGTTAGGGTGTTTTTTTGTTTTTTTTCTTTCTTTTTAACATTCCAGGTTTCTTCTTAACTTTCTGAATATCTGGAATACAGTTAAAATCACACTTTTAGCATCCTTGCCTATAAAGTCAACACGTGTGTCCATTCAGTTCAGTCCCGAGTGGCTGACACTTCTCTTTGCTGTAGATCTGCACTTGCTTCTTGGCAGGCCTCTTCGTTTTGAATAGGATCTCAGACACTGTACATTCTGACTGTGGTGGGTGCTGCATAGTTTTGAATCCCTGTAAACATTCTTGAGCTTTGCTCCCGTTCACATTACATGCAGAGCGCTTGATCTTCCAGGTTCTTGCTTTTAGGATTGGTTAGGTGAAACAGGATCAGTGCTCTTGCGAGTCATGGCATTTCTCGGTGTGGCTGGTGGAAACAAATACTGTGCCCTCGAGTCTCTGCAGCTTTGGGCAGTCTCCTCAGTATGAACTGATGCTGTGATAGGTGCTGACTCGTGCTCGGCTGAACACCTGAGCAGGGCCTCTGTAAGAAGCTGAGAAGGGCGTCCTGGTGGCTGCATCCAGTGCCGTCTTCCCCGTCACTCCGACGATCCGCGCCACCCAACGGGTGTGTTTAAGTCATTTGCTTTACTGTAGTTATCGATACGATTTTTATTTACCTGTTCTGTTTCTACTTCTGGCTTTGCATTCTTTTTTCACAAACAGAATGCCTTTAATACAGCATTTTACCTCCTCTCTGGGCCTCTGTGTCAACTTTTTAGTGGCTGATGTGAACACTAACATTTGCATCATGTGACACAACTCACCCTCACGTTACACTTTAGGGGCAACGTAAAAATATTCCTTCCACTTCCCTCCCACTCCGGCCCTTTCCCGTTTTGGTGTCTCATATGCTACTTCTATTTATGCTATAAATGCCTCAACTGTTACTATTTCTGCTTTTAATAATCTTTAAAGAAATTTGATTGTATACATGGGCTATATCGTTATTTTTAGTTCTTGTCCTTTTGCTTTTTAGGGCCACTCTTGCAGCATATGGAGGTTCCCAGGCTAGGGGTCTAATCAGAGCTGTAGCTGCCAGCCTAGGCCACAGCCACAGCAACGCGGGATCTGAGCTGCGTCTGTGACCTACACCACAGCTCACGGCAATGCCTGGATCCTTAACCCACCGAGCAAGGCCAGGGATCGAACCCGCAGCCTCATGGTTCCTAGTCAGATTCGTTAACCACTGAGCCACAACGGGAACTCCCATGTGCTACATCTTTATCCATTCACCTGTCCATGGACACACATCCAGGTTGCTATTGAAATAAGTGCTGCAATGAGTTTAAGGGTGCATGGATCTTTTTGAAGTAGAGTTTTCTCTAGAGAGATGCCCAGGAGTGGGACTGCGGGGTCATGTGGTAATTCTATTTTTAGTTTTCTGAGGAACCTCCATACTGTTTCCCCCAGTAGCCTTACCAACTTACAATCCCACCAACAGTGAAGGAGGGTTGCCTTTTCTCCACACCCTCGCCAGCATTTGTTCTTTGCAGATTTTTAAGTTATGGCCATTCTGACTTGGTGTGAGATGTTACCTCACTGCAGTTTTTGATTTTCATTCTCTAATAATTAGTGATGCTGAGCATTTCTTTCATGTGCCTATTGGCCATTTGCATGTCTTCTTTGGAGAAATGTCTATTTAGGTCTTTTGCCCATTTTTCGATTGGGTTGTTTTTTGTTGTTGTTGAGTTGTAGGAGCTGTCTGTACATCCTGGAAATACTACTCAGCCATAAAAAAGTACAAGATAATGCCATTTGCAGCAACATGGATGCAACTAGAGATTGTCATACTCAGTAGAGTCAGAAAGAGAAAGACAAACACCGTATGATACCACTTCTCTGTGGAATCTAAAATGTGAAACAAATAAGCCTACCTACAAATCAGAATCAGACTCATGGACAAGGAGAACAGACTTGTGGTTGCCAAGGGGGAGGCGGCTGGGGTAGCGATGGAGTGGGAGTTTGGGATTAGGAGCTGCACACTATTATACACGGAATGGATGTGCAATGTCCTGTTGCATACCACTGAGAACTATATCCAATATCCTATAATAAAGCATAATGAAAAAGATTTTAAGAGTGTGAATCACTTCGCTGCATACAGAAATTAACAAAACATTGTAAATCAACTATACCTCAATAAAAAGTAAACGTTAAAATATTTACATATCTACATATTGACATAAAGATTTTGTTTGTTTTTTAGGGCCACACCCGTGGCGTAAGGAAGTCCCAGGCTAGGGGTCGAATTGGAGGTGCAGCTGCCAGCGCAGACCACAGCCACAGCAACGCCAGATCCAAGCCACATCCACAACCTACAGCACAGCTCATGGCAACACTGGATCCTTAACCCACTGGGCGAGGCCAGGGATCGAACCCACATCCTCACGGATACCAGTCGGATCGTCTTCCGCTGAGCCACAAAGGGAATTCTGACATAAATATTTTCAAGTTTTCGTGTGCTCACCTTTTTGGGATTCTTCATTTCGTTCTACAAATCCCAGCTTCATCCTGCTATCCCGTCTTACAGTGCACTTTTGCTGGTGAATTCTCTCAGCTTTGCTCTGTCTATGAAGAGCATTTTTGTCTACCTTTTTGAAGATATTCTTGCCGGATAAACAATTCTTTCAGCGCCTTGAATTTGTCATCTGACTGTGTTCTGGCTTCCACTGTATCTGGTCAAAGTTCAGGGTCATTTGTGTCACTGCTCCCCTAGGTCACGAATGTTCTGCAGCTGCTTTAAGACGGTTTCTACAGGTGGCTTCCAGCACTTCGGTTACCACATGTGTAGATGCGCGGTTTCTCTTCTTTTTTCCTCCTTCTGGTTATTCTGCTCAGAGTTCACTGAGATTCCTGAACCCGGATGTGGACATCTCTCGCCAGCGGTCTTGGCCATCGTGTCTGTAAGCTGCTCTTCCGTCTGTTTCCTCTCACCCCCGCCTCTGGGACCCCACCTCGTGCACGTCAGACGACAGGTCGGTGTGCCGCACATCTCAGAGTCCCATCTCATTTTCATTCCTGTCTCCCTCGTGTTTCCGCTTGGATAACTTCTATTGATTGGACTTCAGGTTCACACACGGGTCCTTCCCCCTGTGGCATTTAGTCTGCTACCAAACCATGAGGAATATTTCTTTCTAGCACTGTGGCTTCTCTCTTCCTGTGATAGTCCTCACCTCTCCAGGTAGGGTATAAGCCTCACCAACGAGATTTTTTTTTTTTTGGGGGGGGGGGCATCCTGTTGCATATGGAGTTCCAGAGCCAGGGTTCAGACCGGAGCCATAGCTGTGACCTGCACAGCAGCTGCAGCAACGCCGGATCCTCAACCCACTGTGCCAGGCTGGGGACTGAAACTGCCCCAGCACTGCAGAGACTCCGCCAGTGTCACAGTGGGAAATCCTAGATTTTTAAATATATTTATCATAGCTATTTTTAAGTCTCTGATAATTCCAACAGGTCTATTCCACTGGCTCTACTGACGCTGTCCTCTCAAGGCTAAGTATCGTATTTTCTTTCTTCTCTGCTTGTCTTTTAGGTTTTGACTGTAAAGCAAACACTGTGTTTAAAACCAGTGGAGGCTGAAGTAAAAACATCTGCCCCAGAAAGAGGCACATGCTTTCTCCTGTCGGGCCCTAGTTTGTCTCAGTGAACCTGGGCTCTGGACTTTGCAGCAACATTAGTTAGACTTCACTCGTGCCGGCTTCCCTTGAAACCGAGTACTCAGAAGAGTCTGCAAACCTCCTTACACTTTACAGCTAAGACTTGCCTTCAAACTGTAGAGCTCTTTCTGCTTTATAAGCAGATTTTTGCATGACTGGCTGCTCCTCGTCTTGCCATCCCACTGCCCAACCCTTAGCCTTTGAAAGGCAAACCCTGCACTTGGTGAAGGCGCTTGGGGCTCCAGACAGAGGCCCTCAGCCTTCCTGTCTCAGCCTGGTCTCTGGAGTGCCGGAGGGGTGCACCTGGTGATCCGGGGCTGCCTGGAGAAGGGCTCTCAGCTTTTCCGCTTGCCAGCCCTCAGGACCTCTGACCTCCTCGACGAGGAAATGTTTTCACTTCCAGAGCCCCTCCTCTGACTTCAGAGGCATGTTGCTTGAATCGCTGGAGTCCCAGAGAACCGCAGGTGGACTCCCTCGGCTCTGCTGCCCTGCTCCTGGCTTCCGCACACCTACTCCAGAGCAGGGGAGGCCTGTGCGAGCTGCTGGAGATGTGTGGAGGGACCGGGACGGGCTCTGAGACTTCCAGCCTGCCCGGCTAAGAGCTGCTGTTAATACTCTCAAAACCTCTGGTTGGTTCCTGCTCTCCTGCGAGGAGTGCAAACAACTGCGGATCCCTGCTCTCTGAGGAATTTATTTAGTTCATCGAGATTCTCTGAATCTTAGCTCTCTGACGGATTTTCAATACTATGATTTTTGCATATTAACCGGATTGTTTCAGTACTTAGGGTTGGAACAATGATGTCTTGTGACTTACACAGCCTAATCAAAGATGGAAGTCCAGCAGGGAAATATACGCAGTATCGAGGGCAAGAAGGGGAGTCCAGAATCTTTTGTAATTGGTGCAATTTTTGTGAAAACCATGGTTGGTATTAAGCACTTTGGTTTAGAAACTGCCGTCAGGCGTGGTTGTAGTACGTGTTGTCAGGGAAACAGGGACCTGAGACAGAGCAGCAGATATTTTTTTTTTAAAAAGCCAAAAAAGGCTGAAAAAACCAGCTCTTTTGCTGGGCTGGGCTCTGCAAGGGTCCATGCCATGCCCTGCAAAACGGGCACTGAAGTCAGTTTCACAGGGGCCACCTGTTTCGGCAACGCTTTCCAGGAACACAGTCTCACGGTTACACATGTTCTATTTGTGCTTCAAGCTACAGAGCCAACGGCCCCTGTGAAGATACCACGGACTGCAGGCCTGGCTCTTCGCGCTCTGGCCCGTTGAGAAAAAGGGTTCCACACGACATGCAAGCATGAAGAGTGAGACAAGCCAAACCGGGGGACCCCGGATTGAGAAGCCGTGGGTCCACCGTCACGGCCCACTAGGACGCTGACTCTTCCTGTGTGGTTATTTCCAAAGTCCCGAGTGTTCGTCCGGAAAGACAAGCTTCGTCTTAGACTGAGCACTGCTTCTTCCACGTGGGGCCCCAGGGCCAACACACATCCGACACCCGGGGCAATGAATCTGACAATCTGGTCTGCGGCCCACAGAGCACTTGGAACGTGGCCATCAGGTCACAGTAACTGCGGAGGCTTCGGCTTGCCTCGGGGACAGAGGTTGGCCTTCATGGTTCCCACTGACTTACTTCTACATAGCTATTTATAATACCGCTTTCTCCTCAAATTAATCGTCATTCTGCCATGTCATAAAGATCAGAGTTCCTGTTTCGGGTGGCGTAAAAGTGTCTTCGTGATAAGATAAGACGTGAGATCGCTTTGGGAAAGCAGAGGCCCTCATTTCCCCTTCCTCTCTTCCACTGGCGAGGACGCACATTCTCCTGTGACCGCGAACTCACTTGCTCAAGCTAGCACACACACTAGCACACCAACGACCGTCCAGCTTGCACTTGTGCAGAGAGGAAGTGGAGTCCTCCTCCTCCTCCAGCGGAGGCTGATAAGCAGGTAGCGCTTCCTGGGAGAATCTGGGAATCTCACAAGTCTTAGTTTGAGCTTTCTAAGGTCCACGCTCGTCAACAAGTTTAATAAAGCAAAATTGTTTTAAAGTCATTTTTCCCACCAGAGATTCTGGGAAACGTCATTCCTACAAGCATAACAAATGGCTCACACTTCAAAGTTTCTTTCTTCTGCAGAAACAGAGTCAGGTTACACAGAGTCACCCACACTGAGTTCATTCCTTTGCCACTGAGCTATGTCGAAAGGACAATTTCAAAGTAAGAACAGTCAGTTCCTGCCTCAAAACGGTAAAAGGGTAAACAAGTCACTTGGTTTCTAAGATATAAGAGCTGAAACCACAGCATCACAGAAATCGTGATTGCCTCAGTTTTCTATTATTCTACTTTCATGATTACCAAATACTTACATTTCATATTTTCCCATGTGTGCATCTGTCAATTTCCATGACTCTTCTCTTACATTACGAGAACCTGGGGCGTGGGCTCTAGGCCACAGCCCACAAAGGCAGGCACGGTGGAGTCTCCTGAGGTGGCCGGGACTCTGTCCCCTGTGCCCCTCCCACCCCGCACGCCTGCCTTTTGAGCTGCTTGATTTAGGTCACACAGACACAGCAGGTCTGAATTTAAATGCTCGAGGAAACAGTCAAAACCAGAAGGCAGGCTATTCGGCCTGGACACAGTTCAGCTCTGCAGCAACTGAGTGAACACGACTGCGTCTCACTTGGATAATAACCCGCAACAAGGAACTGGCCCAGAGCAGAGCTGTGAAACGACAGAGTCCTTTGCAATGTGGCTTTGCCTGGATTACACACCCACAGCACCGCCAGCTCTGTTCCCAGCAGCTGCCGTTCCTGCCCTCCTTTGTCAGGAAAGTTCACTCAACTTCTCTGAGCCTCAGCTTCTCGCGCAGTGGAAGGAAAGGACCGCGCTTCCTCTCCATGAGCTGGGAAGTCTAGCTGGACGCCGCCCGGCCTTGAACGACGCGGCACGCTGGAGAGGATGCTTTTGTTGTTTTCTTCTTTGAGTGTGAATGCTATTTTTTTCTGAAGGTGAAATGAAGGCCCTGCTCTTTGAGATAAAAATGGTGCTGGAAGCTTGAAGAGCAGGAAACCCTTGATTTTCATCTTACACGGTAAAATGGTGCTATGAGCTTTTCTTTTCTTCTTTTTAGGGCCACATCTGCAGCATACGGAAGTTCCCAGGCTGGGGGCCAAAGAAGAGATGCAGCTGCCAGCCTACACCACAGCCACAGCAGCGCTAGATCCTTCAGCCACTGAGTGAGGCCAGGGATCAAACCTGCATCTTCACGGATATTAGTTAGGTTCTTAACCCGCCGAGCCATAATGAGAACTCCAACTATGAGCATTTTTCCCCCCCAACCATGAGGTTTTATTTGTGAATACATGAGTTCATTTCGGAGAAAACTCAGGGCTGCCGTGTACCCTGCGTTTCTCTAATGTGAATCCTATCTGCAGTCAGAGGGCTGAATTTCAACACTTTTGCCAAATTCACCTCTGGGGGATCGTGTGACATGTGAGATGTGCACTGGTTTATCACACAGCAGGCGGTGGGTGCTGGTTACAGGTGTAACTGTCACCTCCCGCAGAAAGCATTAAGTATGCAGGAGGGGTGACTGGCCATGGGAATTTATAGGAAGGAAGACACTTCTTGCCAGAGATATCAAAGCATGAGACCTGGGAAGAGAAGCAGGCTTTTGCCTCCTGAGGAAGGTGGAAGCCCCTGCCAGGCAGAGAAGAGTGTGGGTTGAGACACTAGGAAGTAAAAGCACAGAAGACTCTATGGTAGAGAATGTCGCTCAGGATAAAACGGGCCAAAGTGGAGGGAGAGACATTGCAGGCTGGCTCACTCAGAGCCATTGATGAGGGCTGTCCTTGCAAAGTAAAAACACGTCCCTGATTCACCTCCGAGTACCTTGAGAACCTCGTGTATCAGGTGTGTTTCAGTCTGTAGTCACAACAACCTGTCAGCTGCATTACTTAGCCCTCCCCAGAGACCAGGGAACCTTCCAGAAGTGGCACCCACCCACAGACGCTACAAGGCATGGTCCCCAGAGAGTGCAGCATGTAACCCCACATGGCTGGGCGACGTTCCACTCCAGGGGACAGTGGACCAGGAGCTCCCCAAGGTTCCCAGGGGAACTGTAAGCAGCACCTTTGGGGTCGTAGGTGGGAGAGACAGGGGGTGGGCAGGGAGGGGAGACTGAGATCGGGAGCTGGCTTGTGTCAACTGTCCCCCACTCCAGCACCGGCAGCTGAGCCCTGGCTGGACTGTTTGGGGCGAGGCTGCGAAGGGCATCGCGGGGAGAGATCCCCACACCGCTTTCCCTTCCTTCGTGGACCAGACCCCATATTGAGAGTTCCGAGCAGGACCGGGAGAGTGAAGATGGTCAGAAGTGGGCCAATGAAGAGAAAGAGAGAAAACAGTATCTTTTAGCCACGAACAATGCAAGGCAATCTTAGGAGGGCAGCCTCGCTTGCACCTACACCTTAATGCAGCAGTAAGTGTTACTTCCACGTTGCCATCACAGCAGCAAGTGCGTGAACCTGCTTAACATGCCGGAATTCTTCCTGGAGAAATGAGTGTCTAGAAACAAAAGACCAAGTGCTTCCAGAGGTGGGATTTCTTGCCACTATGGAACATTTGTCTAGAATCTAATCCTTCCAGAGCTGGACAAACTGCGACTCGTGTAGCAAACCCGAAAATGTCCCAGGCAGAAGAAACCCGAGTGCTAGTTACGAATAATGGTTACTGACAAATGCAGACTATAATTCAAAAAAAGAGAAACAGGTGTGCAGCAACCACAGGCATTTGCTTGAAAGACGACGCCTTCTAAACACGGCTACGCGGCAGGAGAGGCAACCGCGTTGAGCAGCTTGGGGCTGCAGGCTGTCCTTATTGAAAGTCACTCTGACTCAAGCGCACTTTGGCGCCAAGGAAACTCACCTGCAAGCAAATTGCCAGGTTCACTCTGCAGCCAAACGAAGTGCTGACGGCCCGCGGATGGAGGCCCAGGTCTTTGAACAGTTTTGAGAAGGACTGGGTGAGGGCTATTCGGGGCCGTTCTTCTGCTACGACCACGCAGGTCCGCACGCGGGACAAGTCCAGGCCTCGTGCCTGAAAATAACGACAGCAGGAGCAGGTCAGCCCTGTGCGCCAGACCCGCACAGCGACAGAAACTCCACGCAGATACTCATTGCGGGGCTCTCTGTGTCCACACCACCAATCGAAACACTCTGAAACATGTCTCTAAATAAAGAAACCACCCGTGTTAGATTATTGGCCCATCAAAGACGCCACTACAAACACTACAAACATATTTTTAATAACACGAGAAGCATGATGAGCAGCACTGCTGAAGGAAGGCAAGGTCTGGGGGGACAACTAAAGGGCAGGGTTTGGGGAAGAACAGAAGCATCTGTACACACCCCTCCGCCCACGGACACACAGGAACTCGCATCGGAGAAACGAAACCCCACTTTTAAAGCGGAATGGAAACCCGAAGTGCCGGGGCGCCTTCGAAAGGACAGCTCCCCTTCTGTGTCCTGAGACCTGAGATAAACTGTCACGACAAAGCACGCCCAGCTCAGAGGAGCAGGAACGCAAGTGCCTTAGGCTTAAGGCTCCCCAGGCGAAGCCAAGGGCAAGCAGAGCACCTGGGAGCAGCAGGGAAAAGCGAGGCCCGAGCTGTGAGGGCCCTCGAGAGCTGACCAGGGTCCTGAACCGAGAACCGAGACTGCCCATGCAGATGGTCACCAGGGAAAATCAAAGTTGGGGTAACACAAAGGCCCGTTCCCACATGTGGGTGTTTTGGGAGGCAAAGCTGGGCCCAGAGATGGTGCCCCTGGAGCCAGAGATTCAAAATATGGCTCTAAAGTTCACTAAACGCAAGAACCCGGAAAGGGTGCTGAACTTTCCTCATCTGTATAATGGAGACGACAGTGGACCTATTTCAGGGCGCCTCCGCAAAGGTTAAAATAACCGTTATGTCAGGGGCCTAGAAATCACTTACTGTTTCAAGACATTTCCTACGCATGCGCCTACGGGGCCAGTTCGTGAAACAGACTCGCTCTCACAGTGTAACACGGGCAGACCCAGGTGGTAACTGTGTCGCAGACACACATTTCTTTTCCTACGTAAGGACATGTCGCCAAGCAACAGTACATTCATCCACGCAGCCTAGTATCAAAGTCACCGTGCGTCTTGCTTTCCTGTTCGAGCCTAATGCACGAGGTCCGAAGAGGAAAACAAAGTTCAGGCACGAGGAAACACTGCTTTCCTAACGGCAAGTGTGCGCACCCACAATCTGTGTACAGTACGTACACGCACCCACCTCTGAGCGCATAAACACTGGACGGCTGGGATACAACAGGTCCCACGATTACTCTCTGCTACTTACTTGGATAAGGACCACATAATTTCCCGTGAAAAGAACGTCTATCAGAATGGCCCTGGTTTAAATGGAGGGAAATATTACTGTCACATAATACTAACTGAATATCAAAAAGTAAAAACAAACCACTGTTCATTGACTGTAAAGATGAAATTTGGTTAGGACCCACACCTACCAATCAGGTCTTCGAGAGAAACAAAACAAGTGGCTCAATTCAGACCTATGACTCAAACCCCAGCATCGGAATAAAACTAACTGCACTCAAGACTAAACCCCCCAGCGACTGAAGAGGCGGGGTAGGGCCCTCCAAGCAGCCCTAGGAGACATCAATACACTCACTCTGAGCTCTAACTACTCGGGCTACAACGCCAGGTTTCCATGTGGAAACACTTCAACAAACTCGGCTGACAGCGGACCACAGGCGGGCCTTTCTGAGCATCACCGCGGCGCCCCACGCCTGCCCCACTCCCTCCCACCCGGCGCTTTCGGGGATGCTGGCATGTGTCCCAGGCACTTACCTTGAGGGATTCTGTCTGTGAGCCCAGCCCCTTGGTACAAAGTTCCATCACCGAATAGGAGCAAAACGTATCCCGGACTTTGTACTGGCTCACGGCAAGCAGCCACAGGGCAGGGTTGGTCTCCAGCTCCGCGGGCGGGATGAGGATGGACTGGTGCCCGGAGTACACGCTGCGGAGCACACGCACCTATTAACGTTCATCCCGAGTCACGAACCGCTCAAGACGGAAGGCATTCCATGTGCTCAGGAAAATACTTTATTTTAAAACCACACTTGCCCCATTAATTTCTCTTTTGTCTTTTTAGGGCCACACCCACAGCATATGGAAGTTCCCAGGCTAGGGGTCAAATTGGGGCTCAGGCTGCCGGCCTACCCCACAGCCACAGCAACGTGGGATCCGAGCCTCGTCTGCCACCTACACCACAGCTCACGGCAACGCTTGATCCTTAACCCAGTGAGCAAGGCCAGGGATCGAGCCCGCATCCTCATGGATACTAGTCAGCTTCATTTCCGCTGAGCCACAACGGGAGCTCCAGTTTTTTTCTGGAGGATCATTGAAGCAAGTCCTTTGCCCATTTTTAAAACACAATTGGCTTTTATCATGTTACTGATTGAGGACTCTTAAGGCCCTTGTCTGCTGAAAGTGAAGATTCAAAAGTGTAAAAGCCACGCACTCTATCATCAGAGCTGAACACACACTCACACTTGAGGTGGAATGGCACCGCGCCGCGATGCTGTGCCGGCTTTTCTTCTGTGTGAACTACTCTGATCTCGGATGGAACAGCAGAGCAAGTAAAAGCCAGCATTTGCCAGTCGGTCTCAACAATTCTCTGCCGGTTCGGACTCACTGCACAGGCGGGACTGAGCCCATTCCAGCCCCTCTGAGCCCATGCAAGTGCTCCGAGTGCGGCCAGTGTACATTTGCACCAGTGCCTCTCTTCAGGGCACAGGGCTTCTTCGGGGAGGAGACGGCACTGGGCTGAGGCTCAGGGCTCAGAGGAGACACCCCATGAGCGGGTGGCCCCTGAGGCTCTTCCCACCCTCCCGCCATCACCCTGGAGACCCCGCTGAGCAAGGGAAAATCACAAGCAGGAGGCCTGTAAGTAACTGGCGTGCTCCATGGGCGTATGAGAATGAGAACAGCTCTGTGCTTCACAGAGATGCCTCAACCCGACGCGGTGGGCCAGCTGTGGACGGAACCAGCCTGTGAGGCGAGGAGGGGGCTCAGGACCCCTTCCCCACCCCGTGGTCTGCGCTCCTTCGCTCAGAAGCTCCCGGGAGTGGGGACAGTCCAATCCTCTGCCCTTTTTCAGCTTGACAGTCCGACAGCTCACCACGGCTCTCAGGGCACCTCTCTGGTTTGTCAGCAGAAACACTGGCTTTTGAGGGGTGACACACCCCCAGTTTGGGTTTGATGAAGAATGCAGGCTTTTCAGTGAATGAAAGTGACTTGCTGGCAGATGTGTTCTACCTTAGGTTTTAACAATGGATTCCACAAAACTTAAATCCAAGACACATATTTAAAACCTTCCCGTTTTTGTTTTTTTTTGGTCCTTTTTTTTTTTTTTTTTTGCCTTTTCAAGAGCCGCTCCTGCAGCAGAGGGAGGTTCCCAGGCTAGAGGTCTAATCAGAGCTGTAGCCACCGGCCTACACCTCAGCCACAGCAACACGGGATCCGAGCCGCATCTGTGACCTACACAGCTCACGGCCACGCCGGATCCTTAACCCACTGAGCAAGGCCAGGGATCGAACCTGCATCCTCACGGTTCCCAGTTAGATTCGTGAACCACTGCGCCACAACGAGAACTCCAAAACCTTCCCATTTTTAATACCAAAAGAAGCAAGCAGGACTTGGAACCACGTACAATGATTACAGCTGCGGATCAGGGCAAGAAGCAGGTACTGATGTGGGCTGGTGGCAGGGGTGTGTGTGTGTGTGTGTGGGTGTGTGTGTGGGTGTGTCCTGAGACCCTTATTTATTCACTTCCGTAGAATGTGACCCCCGTTCACATTCAAACACAGGGACAAATCTATCCCGGAAAACCTCAATCACGCCTTTCCTACCAGGATAGCAAACTGCTGGACAAGTGACTGCTTTAGATTCTCCGATCGGATGGCCAGCGGCCACCGCGTGGGGAACAAATGGGCCATTCTAGGAAGGCTATTTGATAATCTAGGGGGGATTTTATAAGGGGTGGTTTCCGGATTTTTTGGATTTGACTGAACCCTCCTGAGCAAGGAGATCCACTAAGGAACAGGGCTCGCGGTGCTCAAAGACCGCAAGCAACTCAGAAGAGAACCAGGCCGACTCGACGAGCTTCAAAGAGCTCAGAGCACGTGCTGACTGCTCTCAGTCACAGGAAGAAAGGGTTACTGTGCCCCAAACTTCCACTTTTCCTGGGGCCAGCTTACAGATGTGAGTTTTTTAATGCATGTAACACACAAAATAGCTCATTCCAATCAAGTCCTGTGAAAAGGTATAAGAGTTATTTTCATCGTCAACATATAAAAATCAATCGGATCCCACTGCAATAATTACAACACTCAAAAAATTCTGTCCATTTTCCTCTAAGGTCGTCTGTGGGAAACTGATTTCGGTCTGTAAAGATCACTTTACGACATGGTTATTTAAGAGATGAAACAGCAGTACCGCAAGCACAGCTGCATCACGAACAGCGACACCCTGGTCAAACGCCTGCCGCCTGCAAGCAGCGTCCTATCCATCAGCATTTCCACACAAAGCCCGCCTCGCCCGCGCCTCTGCAGAAACACCCTCTTCCTCGGGGGGCCTTGTACTCCACACCGGGCGCTTTAAAACCGGTCTCCGGGTGTGTGCGTGCGTGCGGAAGCCTGCACACCCGGCCCGTTTCCCCGCCTCTGATCAAGCCCCGCTGCTCTCCACCGACTGTCCCAGAGAGGCTCGGGCGCTGAAGCAGCCTCGCGGCGCACAGAGGCCGCCCGCCCCTCGCGCACAGGCCCCGTCTGCCTCCAGGGGCTGTGGGAGCTGAGGGGTAACCCGCATCCCGCCCTCTCCCCCGCAGACCCCTGCCCAGCCAGCAGCAACCACTCGTGCGGACGACTCCTGCGAGCTGCCGGGGGTTTCTCCCCAGGCACGGCCGCAGCCTCTGCACCAGAGCTCGAGGGTCAGCCTGCACCCCATCCAGCGTGGCCCTGAATTAGATAGAGCTTTCTTTGTAGCCAAGGTGCCAACTCCAATCAAGAAGCCTCAAGGTTGCACTAAACAGGAAGAATAAAATAAGGGAAAATTTACCTGTGCCACATGGATATTAAAGGAACAATCTCGGCCCCAAACGCGACCATACAGCAGGTAACAGCCCAGGACCTGATAACCTTACACCTCACGGATTATTCCTAACACGGATTCCACCTCTGCTGGCTTCAGCCAACTGTACGGAGACTCGTTTTTCCGACACTGGAGGATGAGGACCCACTGCAGGTGCTGCCGCAGCCCCTGGGAGTCTGGCTGAGGGGGGGAGGCCCCGCTGCTGCCCCCCTACCCCACCCCACCCCCAGAGGCGGCAGCATCTCTTCCAGGGGCTCTGAAAAGGGCGTATGATTTATTTCTCCGTTACTGTAACGACGGGCGAGAGGACACTCACCTACAGAGGCACCACAGGACAAACCCAAGTCCACAGTAAGGGTCCAAGCAGATGGCCACTTCTCTAGAGGGGTAGAGCTCACACTGCAGCTTAATGGAACGGCAGAAGGCACTGGTGGCTGCGTGAGACATCTGCAAGACAGCAAGGCCGCGTTAGGGGCACGGGGCTGGCGCCCGTCCTAAGGACACCCGTCACAGAATGAGGCCACGCTACGTGCCCCAGACCTGACAGCCGATGTCCAGAGCTGACTTCAGGACGCGGGACAACTGGAGCCACGCTCTGGTTTTGTTAGGAGAGAGTGGACGGCGGGTGTGCTCATCGGCCCCCCGCTTTCATGAGTAAACCGCACGCAAAACTCCCCGATCCCCCAGGACGTAACTCTGGCGTGTCCTGCATTTGAACAGCAGGTTCCACTGCAGTCCCCACTGCAGCCCTGTCACGCCAGAGGGGACGCAGGACCACACATGTCCCCTGTCCAGGCAGGGACTACACTGGACTCAAGTTTCACCTCCAGGCTCAACACCTGTTGTGCAACAGGGGGGGACCAGCTGACGCACACACCCTGCCTCAACGGTCAGGGATGGGGCTCCGAAGGGAAAGCTTTGCTGACAGCCACACACGTTTGTGCCAGGAGATGGGCCACCATTTGACGGCGGCCAAAATCCAAACTCATGCCCTGGCCGTGGGGCTGCAGTAAAAAGCATCTCCAAGCCCAGGAAGCAGTCCCACTGCGGTCAGTATGCAGCCTGGGTTCTTTAAAAGTGCTATAAACTATTTGGAATAAAATCAATTTTCTCCTTCTCTCCAAACAAATCTGAGAAGAAAAACCAAGTAAAAGCAGCCCGGAAAACTTCTTCAAGTTCACGGTCTTAAACACGTCTCCAGCTACCGGGGAGGACACGCCCCCAGCACCGAGCTGCTGAAGGGACCAGCGCAGAGCCCAGGAACGGTCAGGGAAGTCCAGCCAAACCCACTCCAGGGAGAGAGATGAGAAACCAGGAGCGGGGACCCTGCCAGCCTGGCATGTAGGAGCACGGCCACGAGTGCTGTCTTACTGAATTCATATGAGGCAATGAAGAATTACCCCAGGGAGTTCTCGTTGTGGCGCAGCAGAAATGAATCCGACTAGTATCCATGAGGATGTGGGCTCCATCCCTGGCCTCTCTCAGTGGGTCAGGGATCGGGCACTGCCATGAGCCGTGGCGTAGGTTCCAGACATGGCTTGGATCCCACCTTGCTGTGCCTGTGGCGCAGGCCCGCAGCTGCAGCTCCAATTCGACCCCTAGCCTGGGAACTGCCATATGCCACGGGTGTGGCCCTAAAAAAAGAGCAACTAAAAAAGAATTACTCCTGGAGTTCCTGTCATTGCGCAGTGGTTAACGAATCCGACCTCGAACCATGAGGTTGCGGGTTCAATCCTTGGCCTTGCTATGGGCTGTGGGGTAGGTCGCAGACATGGCTTGAATCCCGAGTTGCTGTGGCTCTGGTGTAGGCCTGTGGCTACAGCCCCGATTCAACCCCTAGCCTGGGAACCTCCATATGCCGCAGGAGCGGCCCAAGAAAAGGCAAGAAGACCCCCCCCCCCAAAAAAAAGAATTACTTCAGAATCTAACACACAAGTAGTTTCTTCTGGTTTGCCTTTAAAGCCACATTTGTTTAAAGAAGAAATGAAGCCGGATTTGTGAAATATTCCTTCAACCTCCTACTTGCTGCATCAGGAATTGGTGAGACCCCCCAACTACCCAAATCACCCACATTCTCAGGCTGGCAACAACGGACCTTCCCTGAAGCCCTGCTCTGGGCAGGTGCCGACGTGCCAGCAGACGAGGTGAGCCTGGGACAGAAGAGGAACAAGAGCCCCAGGCCTCAGGAGCTGGCCGTCCACTGGGAGTTCAGAGACCAGTAACTGACCCGGGGAGGACAGAGCTCACAGAGAGCAGGGGATGATGCTCCCCCCCCCCCCCGTGGACGCAGAGGGGAAGTGAGTATTAACTGACATCAACACAGCGACCAGAAAGCTAACGGGTTAAGAAAAGCAACCAGCAAAGGCGGCTGTCGATCCCCAAGCTCACTCCAACCTCGGACCCTGCCGACATCAGAAAGCAGAGCCGTGGCTGGAGCACTCTACTAGAACCTCTTAGCAAGAACAGCTCCTGCAAACTTGCACTTGGACAAAAAATGAGTTTTCCGAAAGCTCTGAGCAACAAACTCTACTGCTCTGCTCTAAAAGGGACACTGAGAGCAGATACACCAACATGGAGGCATTAGGATGAGGCCAAGGGTATTTATTTTAAGGATGTGTCTTGTGGCATCTTCAGCAGGTTTAGCTTCCAGTGCATTTTTGCTTTGGCTGATTTTAAACAGGTGTCCATTCGTGGGCAACAGGCCAGCTCACGGGCATCTGTAGCAAGCAGGAAAGTATCCGAGAAGCTCTAGAACATCCCACGAGGACACCCACAGGCGGTTCACCCAAAGAAAGCACATTGCAACTTCCAGTGGCTGTTGAGCAAAGGTAAGAGCTACAAGGAAACTTCAGGGATCAAATCACACTTTTAAGTAGGTAGCACAGGAGGTCCCTTCATGGCTCAGTGGTTAACAAACCTGACTAGGATCCAAGAGGATGCGGGTTCAATCCCTGGCCTCGCGCATTGGGTTAAGGATCCAGTGTTGCTGTGAGCTGTGGTGTAGGTCACAGACTTGGCTCGGATCCTGAGTTGCTGGGACTGTGGTACAGGCCCACAGCTGCAGCTCCGATTCGACCCCTAGCCCAGTAACCTCCATATGCCACGGGTGTGGCCCTAAAAATCAAAATAAATAAATAAATAGTATAAAAAAACTTAAATTGAACATCTGAACATATATCCGTGGGTTTTATACTAAATCAGACATTCTACGGTGCCCTTTATGGGAAAACACTTTACCGGACAGGCTTCTCTCTGCCAATTTTCAGTGTTGTAATTGGACACTCTGTCATACTTTTGTTCTTAAAGTTGAGTAAAAATTTCTTTCTGAGAAAAGTGGTGACCAAGCAGCCACAGACGTGGAAGGAGCTTCCCTCTGGGGCCAAGTGTCTCTCCGAGGGCTTCCGCTCTATCCGCGACCTTCAGCACTGGAAGCAGGTGCCCTTTCACACTCACCGACGCCGCCTCTTCCTTCCTCCCAGGTACACATCACACACAGCAGACAGAACCCGAGAAAAGTTTACTCACTCCTGTCTCTGGGGTCTCCAGCGTCTGCGTGTACATTAAGTAGAATCATTAGGAAGGAATAACACAAATAGCCCTTTCGAGGAGGAGCATCTTTCCTGAGTCAGGGTTTAATGTGATGGCTTCCGCTTCCGCAGTCCACGAAAGCGGTGTGATCAAAAGTGTGTGCTTCTCCTTGACAAGATGCTCAGCATCGCTCATTATCAGAGAAATGCAAATCAAAACTACAACGAGGCACCGACTCACACCCGTCAGAATGGCCCTCATCGAAAAGTCTACAAACAACCAAGGCTAGAGAGGGTGTGGAGAAAAGGGAACCCTCTTTCCCTGCTGGTGGGAATGTAAGCTGCTGCAACCACTACAATGAAGAGTCTGGAGATTCCTCGAAAAACTAAATGCAGAACTACCACATGACCCAGCAATCCCGCTCCCGGGCACATATCCAGAGAAAAGCATCCTCTGAAAAAATACATGCACCCCAACGTTCACAGCAGCACCATTTCACAGTAGCCAGGACGTGGAAGCAACCTAAACGTCCATCGTCAGAGGTGTGGAGAACGAAAAAGGACCTCCTGCAAAGCACAGGGAAATGACTGGATGCCGTGTACTACCCTGTACGGGAAAGACTCTGAAAAGGAAGGGATGGACCTATACGCACAACTCGTTTGCTTCGCTTATGCTTAAAATTAACCCAACTTTGTAAGTCAACTTCATTCCAAGAAAATTTTAAAACAGAAAGCAGATGAACAAGTAGACTTGCCTTATGAACTATTACACAGTATGAAACTGTGATGTCGGCGAGTATTTTTAAAGGACAATATCCAGTATTCACGAAAGTAAACATGTATACCCTCAACGCGCTTTGGTCTGCTTACATGACATTAACAGAGCTTACTCGATTCTGTGCATTAAAATTCCTTTAAAGAGTGTGTGCTTCTCTTCTGACTGTCCTATAGGAGGCTCAGAGCTAATGCCATACTTAGTAAACGAAGATTCACCTGGTCTGCAAACATACCTTGGCTTTTCAAAGCTTCCAGAATTTATCTTGTTCTACAGAGTGCTTTATTAGTGTACCCCTCGCATTCTCCTAGAAGGCAGAGGAGAGGCTCAGGCAAGGAGGCACAACAGGAGGCTGTGTCCCCGGGACGATGACCACAAAGGCAGAATCGGATGCAGCTACTGTGGAACTCGAGTCAGTGAAACACTTGCAACTTCCAGAGGAAGGTGTGCACAGCAAATTGCAACGAATTTTGGAGAAATTAAGACATCCTCAGGTTATAAAAAGTTGAGGGAGTTCATTACATTTAGACCTGCAGTGAAACAAATACTCAAGGAAATTCTGCAGGTTGCAATAGAAGAACACCATTAACTTGAGTCATTTGAAGAACTAAAGATCTCTGTGACGGTAAATACAAGGCAATGATAAAAGCCGGTGTAACTGAACAATAGCTCGTAAACCCTGCTTCCCGTTTTCTGCGTGATTTAAGAGACTAACATACTAAAACAAAACAATCGTTAGTCTAAAAAGCAGTGTTGTTACAACCTTGGGTTTTAATTTCACATTTCTTCCTGCATATTTTTAAAAAACTGATGCATCTAAAAGATTTATGTCTATGTTTTGGGCCATACAATGTACCAAGATATGCTTTTGGGACATTGACAACTGAAAAATGGTGGGATGGAGCTGCCCACAAGCAGTTCTGTATATTACTGAAATTGAGCTGGCATAATTCACATTAGAACATAATGACTTTAGGGTGTTATATGGAATCCCCATGGAAACCATACATCACAAAGAACACAGCTACAGAATATACACAAGAGGAAATGAGAAGGGCATTTAAACCCATCACTACCCAAAAATCAACCAAGCATAAACTAAGATAGAAATGCAGGAAATGAGGAACAGAAAAGCTATAGAAGCCACATGGAAAATAGCAAGAGGAGAAAATAAGTCCCTTCCTGTAAGGAAAGACTTTAAACATAAAGGGATTCTCTCTCCAATCAATGACAGAAACTGGCGGAGTGGATAAAAACTATGATCCAACATTTATTCTGCCCACGAGAGGTTCACTTTAGATCAGAAGACATGAGAAGTCTGAGCATGAATAGATGGATAAAGATACTTCATGCAAACAGTGATCAAAAGAGAGCAGAGGTAGCTACACCAATATCAGACAAAATTTAAATCAAAAAGGGTTACAAGAAACAGAGAAGGGGAGTTCCCATCATGGCTCAGCGGTAAAGAACCTGACTAGTATCCATGAGGATGTGGGTTCAATCCCTGGCCTTGCTTGGTGGGTTAAGGACTCATGGTGTTGCCATGAGCTGTGGCTCGGATCCCACATTGCTGTGGCTGTGGTGTAGGAGGGCAGCTGCAGCTCTGATTCGACCCCTAGCCTGGGAACCTCCATGTGCTGCAGGTGCAGCCCTAAAAAGCCAAAAAAAAAAAAAAAAAGAAAGAAAGAAAGATAGAAAGAAGTGCACAATGTATTAACAAAAGGTTTATTACAGCAAGAGGACATAACAATTACAAACATTTACAAACCTAAAAACAAACCATCAAAAATAGATGAAACAAAAATAGGCAGCTCTACAATAATAGTGGAAGACTTTTGATACTCCATTTTCAATAAAGGGCAAAACAACCAGAGAGAAGAGAATTAAGAAATAGAGGACTTAACACACTAAACAAAAGAGCTCTAAAGACACAGAGAGCACCATATAACCACAAGAGAACGCGCTTTCTTCTCGAGAGGACTTTGGCCATTTCCCCGTACAGACCAGATTTTAGACCACAAATTCAGTCTTAAGAAATTTAAAAAGATAAATAACATACAAAGTATCTTCCCCAACCACAACAGAATAAACAAAAAGAAAACTGGGAAACCCACAAATTTGTGGAATTTAAACAATACACTCTTAACCAAGAGATCAAAGAAGAAATCACAAGGCAAATCAGAGACTATTCAGATACTAATGAAAGTGAAAAGACGACACACACAGTAAACCTTACGAGACACAGCAAAACAGCGTAAGGCAGAGATTGATAGCAATCAATGATGGCATTCAAAACAAGAAAGATCTCACATCAATAACCTAGTTTTACAATTTAAGGAATGAGAAAATGAAGGACAGACTAAGTCCTAAGGTAGCAGAAAGAAGAAAGTAATAAAGGTTGGAGCAGAGACAGACAAAGAATAGAAAAAGAGAGTGAAACCAAAAGTTCGTTCTTTGAAAAGATTCGCAAAATTGATGAACCTCTAGACAGACGGCCTAAGGAAAAAGGGGGGAGTATCAACTCACTAAATCAGAAACGAAAGTGAGGACATGTACTACGGGTCCGACAGAAATAGAACAAGTTATAAGAGACTACAACGGACGACTAACTGTATACCAACAACCCGCACACCCTACAAGAAATGGAAAAATTCCGTATCATGGAATTCAGAACATAAGCTATCAAGGAGGCACACAAAATCTATGAAGAACAAATCATAAAGAATAGAAAATCTGAATAAACCTATAACTAGTAAG
This sequence comes from Phacochoerus africanus, assembly GCF_016906955.1. NCBI lineage: Eukaryota > Metazoa > Chordata > Mammalia > Artiodactyla > Suidae > Phacochoerus > Phacochoerus africanus. The sequence goes on along the minus strand of NC_062555.1, from coordinate 74,339,054 downwards.
AAAATCAAATCAGAAAAATAAAAAAGTCCAAGAACAAAAAGGCCTTGGTTGGACCTGATGTCTTCACGGCTGAATTCTACCAAACATTCAAAGACGAACTAACACTAATCCTTCTCGGACTTTTCCAAACAATTGAAGAGGGAACATCTCCTAATTTATTCTTAGAGGCCGGCAGAATCCTGATACTGAAAGAGCCAAAGATACTACAAGAAGAGAAAACTATAGACCAATATCCTTTCTGAACACTGATGGAAAAATTCTCAACAAAATACTAGCAAACCAAATTCAGTGGCCCATTAAAAGGCTTATATATCATGACCAAGTGGGATTTATTCTTGGAATGCAAAGATGGTTCTACATATGAAAATCAGTCAAAATGTCACGTTAAGGGAACAAAGAAAAAACCCCACATGATCACCTCTGTCAATGCAGAAAAAGCATCTGATAAAATCTGTCACAGACTAGAAACAGAAGAAAAATTCTCAACACAGTAAGAGCAATATGTGAAAAACACACAGTGAACATGATACACAACTGTAAAAGACCAAAAGCTTTTTCTCTAAATCAGAAATAAGACAAGGATGCCCACTTTCAGCACTTCTATTCAACATAGCACTGGAAGTTCTGGCCAGAGCTATGAGGCATGAAAAAGCTATAAAAGACATCCAAACTGGACAATAAGTAAAATTATCTCTGTTCATAGATGACGTGCTCTTATATGCAGAAAACCCTAAGGATGCCACAAAAATTGAAAATAACCATAAGTGAATTCAGCAAAGCAGAAGGATAAAAAGTCAACATTCAAAAATAAGCTGAATTTCTATACACTAAAAGAAAAATGTGAAAAGGACATTAAAGCAATTCCATTTACAATGGCATCAAAAAGAATAAAATACTTAGGAATTAACTACGGAGGAGAGAAATTTGTACAATGACAACTATACAACATTGCTCAAAGAAATTAAAGAAATAAATAGATGGAAGCACATCCTTTATTTGTAGACAGCAATACGACACAAGAACATATGGATTTGAAGCACTCTCTATCAAAATCTCAGTGATACGTTTTGCAGAAATAGCAAAGCCCACTGTATATTCACATTGAATCTTAAGGAAACCTGAGCAGGCAAAACAGTCTTGAAAAAGAACAAAGTCAGAGGAATCACACTTCCTGGTTTTCAAACTTAGCACAAAGCTACATTAATCAAAACAGTGTGGTACTGGCATAAGGCAGACACAGACAAAGAGAAGAGATAGTCCAGAAATAAACCCTCATATATATATACATACATATATATACATATGTATACGTATGTATATATATATATGGTCAAATGATTTTTAAAACTTTTTTTCACTAATTTATTCATTTTTACTTACACCTCAGATGCAGCTGATTGATTGACTGAGGTATAATTGACATACATTCTATTAGTTTCAGGTATACAACATAAATGTACATTTGTGTATACACTGGGAAATGATTACCAAAATAAGTCTAGCTAATATCCACCACCATACATAGTAAGAGATTTTTTTTCTCAAGAAGAGAGCTAAGATTTGTTCTTCAGCAACTGCCAAATACGCAATACGGCAGTATTAATTACAGTTTCCCCGTGCTGTACCTTACATCTGCAGCCTTATTTATAACAGGAGGTTTGTACCTCGTGACTCTCTTCAGCTGTTTTGCCCAATACCAACCTTCTCTGCGTCTGCGAACTGGGCTTCTTTTTCCCCTAAGATGCCACATGTAAGTAAGTGAGATCACGCAGCATTTGTCTGTCTTTCTTTTCTTTGGCCACACCTGCACGCATGCTCTCTCTGTGTCTCCCTGCCAGGCCCCGGCAGAGCCCCACTACACATAAGGATGAATCTGCACACCACTGTGTGGCTCTGTGGGTCTCACCTTCACTCCAGCAAGCATCCCAGTTGTGGACACACTGAAGTCAAGGTAGGCTAGTGTGTCCGGGTTGGAAGGTTTGTAGATCTGGGCAGGCCGCTTCTTTGGCAAATCATCTGGAGAGCAAAACAAAGCTGTCAGCATCTCCACCTTCATGGAAGAACAGACAAGCAAACGAAGGCATCTCAGCTAGTCAAGGACCGACCTGTGTCCAGTATGGGGGGCCAGGCCCTGACCTCTACAGCTGCGGCTGCCTCCCTGGATCGTAACAATTTACAGATCAGTTGTGTTGTCATCAGACAGGCGGAGCGGCTCACCTGGGGGTCAGACAGCAAGGAGCAGAGGGTGAAGAGCGGACAGACGCACCAAGGCCGCGCGCAGTGCCCAGAGCAGGCTGGGCCTCGGCACGCAGCTCCACCCACCGGCCACCAGAGGTCCTGGGAGAGCTGGGTGGTGCCCTCGGGGCGACGGTCGCACTCAGAAAGCAGCAGCCAAAGTGACGGCTCTCACCACTGGTTCATCCTACCAGACACGCACACATGTGCACACACCCTCAGCACTTCCCGCCGGGCAGCAGCCGTGAAGGCTGTCCTCCAGCACGACTGCGCGAAAGTCTTCGTTTGTGACGCCCCCGCGGCTCCTCTTCCAAGGGGAAACATAGCCTAATCCTCTCAGACTTCCCAGGCCCAAACTGTAAACCACTCTATCCTTTCAAAAGGAACAAGACGCCTCTAAATACGGAGGAAAGAACCTTTAAACTGTGACTCCCCACTTGCTTTGGCTGGCTCCGGGGCCTGGCGGGGACGCTTCCAGGGTCTGCAGGGCTGCGCTCTGCAGGGAGTTGCTTTGATCCACGCACTGTGGCAGAGCTGACCCCAGCCCCGGGTCCCACACACAAGCTGCTCTCCTGCCGCCAGAACTAGACGGCAAGCTCCCTGGGGGAAGAGGCTGCGCCTGCTCCACGGCTGGGACCACAGGCCCCAGGCACTCCCCCGCTCCCCCTCCACGGCCGGCCCTGCCCGGGAGCCCAGCGCTCAGGTCCAGACACCGGCCGGCAGCCTCACCTCCACGATCATCTTCACGGTGGGCAGCGTGGTGGCGATGTTCTGAGGGTGCGGGGGACGGACGGTGATCGGCACGCAGCCTGCGTACAGGCAGCCGTAAAACGCTGCGATGAGGTCTATCCCTACACGGGGAGAAGAGCACAGGTTCTCACCGGAAACAAGCCACGCTGCCCACTGGCCTCCACCCCGTCCGCAGAGCTACCAGGCTGGAAAAGTCGGACGAGTACGCGGGTCACTGTGATCCTGAGCGGCTCTCTCCTCGGCCCTGCGGGTGTGTGAAACCTCAGCCACGACCCCCATCTGGGTGGTTCCTGCTGCTGTCATTTCTCGAAGGACTCACTCGACTTTACTGTCACCAATTCAGAGTCCAGCATTTAACTACAACTGATTAGATGAACTATCTCGGATACCGGGTAAGACAAACTGAGACGCAGCAGCCTTTGTGAAGGGCCGTTTCGTTTGTCTCCCTGCTGGGAGCTGCACAGCCTATAGCGCCGTCCCCACAAGCGGGAGTGAGAGGTCGGGGGGTGGTGAGCCGGGCAGGGCCGGCGCTGGCTCCTGGCAGCGCCCAGCCAGGCCAGGAGGTGCCGGCGTGCGCAATGAAGAGTCTCTCGGGCAGCGGCGGTCCTCCACGGCGCTACTTCTTACCCGGGGGGTAGACCAGAGCCACGTGGTCCCCGTCCTGCAGATGCCCTCTCTCCATCAGCATCACGGCTATCTTCTCAGCCCGTTTATGCAGCTGGACACATGTCAGCGAGTTCGCTATTGTGCCCTGAGTATCACAAGAACAAGCGGGTGAGAATTTTTTAATGTAACAGCTTTGGCGTATAGTATAGGTCATATACCACATAAGTCACTTATTTAAATGTAGAGGTCAAGGGACGTGCGTCTCTGCACAGAGTTGTGCAGCCACCACAGTCCAAAGACCCACACTGCTCGAATTCACTTTCCTTCCCCCCCCCAGCAGAGAAAAGGGCACCACCAACCCACAGAGGCAACGAGATACATCTGTATTAAAGAGAAACATTTAAAAAACGAATTGCCTGACCTAAAAAAATAGCTAAAATCACCAAAAAAAAAAAAATCAACCCAGCAATTCTGGGACTTAAGTGTAATTGTCAGGGGCAATAGGAATTAGTAGCAAACTGCAGGACTCACACCATGAAAAATAAGACAAATTGAAACTGTTTTTAAGAAAGCCCACATCAAAAGTCAGGGAGCTCAGAAAACAAACCAACCCTGCCCCCCAAGCGATAGTCCCCAAAAAAAAAAAAAATCAAAGGCATTTAATGTACACTTTTTAAGCTGGCAGGAGCAAAGGTAAAACACATCTGGATTGAAAAGTACCTTAAAAAGCATTGTTAGGGAAAATCAGGAGCAAGAGAGGAACTAAAGAATATCAGAATCCATGACAGCTGCATTATATATATATATATTTTTATTGTTTTGTCTTTTTAGAGCTGCATCCACGGCATATGGAGGTTCCCAGGCTGGGGGTCTAATCGGAGCTACAGCTACCGGCCTGCGCCACAGCCACAGCAACACAAGATCCGAGCTGAGTCTTTGACCTGCAACACAGCTCAGGGCAACGCCGGGTCCTTAACCCACTGAGCGAGGCTAGGGATTGAACCCGCGTCCTCGTGGATGCCAGTCGGGTTCAATGGGAACTCCACACTTTAAACTATAAAGAACAGCATGACTATAAACACACGACGCTTCCAGAAAAGTCTCCCTGGAGGACGCATTTCAAGGGCACACATCACCCCAGGTGAGCGAAGACCACTGTCCGCAGCTGCTCTTTGTGTTCAAGTCCTACTCCAAAGCGATGAGCAGGGCGAAGGCCCTCCTCTAGGGAACAGGCGAACCGGCCGGGAGGGACGGGCAGGAAGACCCACCTTCATTCGGGGGGGAGGGGGGGGACTGGAGGGCGACACGGACAGGCCTGTGGCCCGGGCAGAAGAGAGTCCCCAGGGAGGCAGTGGGAAAACACGGCCAGGAGAGGCCAGAACCTTTGGGGCCAGTCCCTCCCATTGTGGACGAGCTAGGCTTCCTCCCACGTTTCTTCCTTAATTACTTTCCTTCTGAGGAAAGTTAAAAAAACCATAGGAAAAGACGCACGAAGTAGAAGAGCCAGCGAGCAGGAGGCGGCCGTGCCGGGGAAGCACAGGGAGACGCGTCCAGTGTCTACGTTAGAACCAGGTACCGTCGCAAGCAGGCATTCGGCCCGGAGAGCACCCCGCTCACGGGAACCACAACGCACACTCCGTGAAGACGGGGCATCGGGCCCAGGCCCTCCCAGGCCAGCGCCCTGGAGGGAAGCCAGCGCTGCACTCCTGGGGCTGCTGCGGGTGGCAGCAGGGCTCAGGGAACTCGGCCCCCACGCTCCGCCTGAGGCACCTGAGCCAGTCTCCTCGGAAACAGCAGGTGTTTGCAGGCTGCGCTGTCCAACTCCCGGGCCCGACCTTCTCCCCATCTCCCAGGGAGCCCACCTCAGTCTCTACCTGGGACCGGCGTTTCCGTCCCACGGCAGAGCCTGTGCGGTGCGAGAGGCACCAGCCGTCAAGAATGCATCTGAAAGAGGTGCTGGTTTCGGAAATTTCCAACTACAGGGGCTTAGAAAGGTGATGCTTCGCTGGCCTGCTGGCCTCCAGGCACCTCGGCAGCAGTCTCATGACACGCTCTGCGCCCCTGCGGGGTCCACGGCAGGCCGGGCGCGGGGCTCTCTGCGCAGGCCCGTCCAGGGAGCCACCAGCCTGGGCACCACCACTCCCTCTCCTCAGGAGAAAAGACGGCTTTCCATCACACCTTTCACTGCCCAACGTGCTCACTGGCACAGAACCACGCATGTGCCGGGCGAGTGGTCCAGGAACCAGTAGTCATTTCTCCTTGGGTCAGAGGTCACCTGGCACCCTCATCAACACTCAGGAGCTAAGCTGGGTTTTTGGTACAGAAACTCATTGCCTAAGAGAAGGTTCTAGGAAAAAGTACCTCCCAGGAAATTAGGGCTGACTTTTCCTAGAGGAGGTCTCAGTCTATATCACGAGAGCATGGCGACGCAGGGGGCCCACCACCCACACCCTCTTCCTCCTTCTTTTTAACTGAAGTAGAGTGGATTTCCAGGGTTTCTTCAAGTTCTCCTGTGCAGTAAAGCGACCCGATCATGCACATTTCTCTGTGCTGTACAGGAGGCCCCCACTGCCCATCCAATCCAAATACAGCTGTTTACATCCAAAAAAACCTCCAAATGCTCACTTCCTCCCCCTTCTCCCCTGGGAACCACTGGTCTGCTCTCCTTACCCAACCCCTCTTCTTCTTCTTCTGTTTCCTTGCTTTTTAGGGCCACACCTGCAGCATATGGAGGTTCTCAGGCTCAGAGTCGAATTGGAGCTGCAGCCGCCGGCCTGCACCACAGCAACACCAGACCCAAGCCGTGTCTGCAACCCACCCCACAGCTCACGGCAATGACGGACCCTTAACCCACTGAGCGAGGCCAGGGATCGAACCCGCAACCTCACGGTTCCTAGTTGGATTCGTTTCCGCTGCGCCACAAAGGGAGCTCCTTTCTGACTTTCTCAAATGTTTTCAGAGAACACGAAGTTGCCTGCGGCTGCGTCGCACTTCCACTGGGCAGCGCTGAACTGAGAGGCTGACTAAATGGAAGTTACACTGAAAGCACATGGCAGTGATGCCCCTGACCTTCGGAGGAGGCTGCCCGCCCACGGAAACTGTGCTCCCGGGCTGGAGCGGGTGTGAGTGACACAGACGCCTGGCTCTGATCCGACGTGCCCGGCTGGTCAGGGTGCAGCTGCCTCCGCAGCAGGAGAGCCTCAGAAGGGAGAGGCCACGTCTGAAGGCAGGCTACTGTGGCCCACAGTGGCCCCACGCTGACCTGACGCAAACTTCCTCCCAGCCTTGACCTCCACAACCCGCCCCGTCAGACCTGTTGTTGCTGACACATCCCTTTGAGAGTCTGCGCCATTTCCAGTGACGACACTGCCCCCGGGACCTAGTGTCCAGCAAGAGCAAAGGGCTGTGAACACAGGGTCTGGCGGGGACACAGGTCACACCTGCTGACGAGGAGTCCATTGTCCCAGCATCCCTCCCCTCCGTCGGCAACCCAAGGCACTGGCCCTGCACGCGGCTGGTCCCCAGGGGAGACACAGTTAAGACAGCGCGTTTCCCTGCCACCGACAGGACCAAGTCTGTGAACGTGCCTGGATCACATCTGAATCTGCGTGTCCGGCCGGGATGGACACAAACTCCCACCCGGCCTGCAAACTCAAGAGCTGCCGGGGAGGCCTGGGGTGGAGGTGGAAAAGCCAGCCGAACGGACTCTCGCCCTCCCGCGGCTCACAGCTCTCAGGGCGGCAGGCCACCTCGTCGGCAGCCCCACCACGCTCGGGGGCTGAGTGCAGGGGTCCTTCCCCGGGGGCTGGGGAGAGGGGGGCCAGGAGAGCTGGAGAGGGGCCAGGAGAGCCTCTGGAGGAAGAAAGGAAAGTCGCCAACAGTGTCCAGGAGGCTGCCGCGGGCAGAGCCTGGGGAACATCAGAAGGAGCCGTGAGAGAGGAAGCAGCCGGGCCTCAGAGCCGAGATGGCCAACCTGGCGACAGTGCCAGCAAAGGCGTCTTAGCTGTGTGGGGGCTGTGGAAGGAGTGGAGGCAAGAGACGACAAGCAGGGTCTCCTGGTGACCGCACCACGGCCAGCGGCTCACCTGCTGCGCCCCTGTGAGCACGAGCGGCCCCGGAGCCCTGAGTGCCAGAGCGGGACTCCTGGGAAGACGGTCCGCACGGCGCACGGGGCGGCGCCAAAAGGCAGGGGTAGCGAGGCCTCCTCGCGGGAGCCGGGGTGCGGGAGCGCTTGCTGGGACGAAGGCCCTTCTGGGGACCGCCCTGAACAGACACAGTGAATGGGGAACCGCTGGGTCAGCGCCACGCACCCGGCCACGCAGGGCAGGCTGCGTCGGAGGAGGAGAGGCGGCTTCTGCACTCTGAACCTCTGAAAAACGGATCTGAGGGCTGGACACCCGTTAGAGACTCGAGAGAGCGCCTCGTGTGGCTGCACTTCCTTCCACTCGTCCTTCCTCCACTGCTTTAAGCAGCAAGCAGTGCCTTCGTGCCCTGGGATGTTGCTACTTCGCCCAACTCCGAGGAGCCCTAGCTTCCTCGAGTGGCAGGGACCCGAACTTGCCAACAAGACCTACATGAGATCTATTTTTCGGGCTTTATTTCCAAAGCAAACAGAAAGTTAACAAGCATGTTAAGGCTTCCGCAGTTAATTTTTATTGTTACTACTATTGGCTCGAATGTTTAAGGCCTGCCTCTGAACTATTACGAACACATGACGAGTCTGCTTTTCTGATGTGAAGTGAGTATGAACTTTAAAACAAAACAAACATGCTTTTCATCCCTAAGAATGGACACCTGTAATTAGAGCCCGACTTCCTACTTATTAGAAATAGTTTAGTAATAAAAATAAAGACGTAAATACCTCATAGATCTGGAACTGTTCTCTGTTGGAGACATTCATTCATTTTTTGTGGGAAACACCGTGCTGTTCAATTGCTAAAGTGTGCACACACGCAAAGGCTTAAAGGCACTCTTTCTCAGGTGACAAGGTCTCAGTCAAAACAGCAGCAAACCAACCAACAAATCAAAGGATCCAGGCAAGGCTGGCATGGAAGGTCTGCCCTGAGAACGGGGCGCAGAGGCCCCAAGGGTGGGGGGCAGAGGGAGCGGCGAGGAACACGGCGGGGGAGGCCTCACCCTACAGTTGAGCAGCGTGTACAGCACGTGGTCAGGGGTGGTCTGCGCCCTCCACTGCAGGACCTCTGAGAGGAACAGGAACTGAAACAGAGCAGAGCCGTCAGGTGCAGGGCCTCCTGGGGGCGGGCTGACCTTGCCTTTGAAACCACTGCGGTCTGGAGGAGGGCTTCTGGGGCTCCTAAGACAGGGAGAGGACAACTCGCACGGGAAGGAGTGGCAGAACAGGCCCTGCCTACGGTGCGCTCCTGCCAGTGAACCGGAACTGCAGTGCCTGTTCAGGCCCACGCGTCAAGGGCTGGTGCCAAGGCGCCGTTAGGGAAGTTTTCGGACGTCTGCCCGAGGGTGGGAGGCTCCAGTCTCCTCACCCACAGAAAAAAATCCCTTTTCCTGGGGCTGCCGGAAGAGGCAATGGCGATTTCTGGGGCTGCTGACAGAATCCGATCTATCCTCTTTCACAAGTGGGCTCTCTGATTATGCTGTTTTCACAAGGGTCGTCCCTGAGGCCACGCAGCAGTGCTGCGCGGCACACAGGCCACGTGCCACCTGACTCGGTCTGCGCTCACGAGGACCGCCCGCTTCGTGTCAGGACACAGGAAGCACCCGCCTTAACCCACTCTACTGAGGGAAACGTACTGTGAGGCGGTTAAGTGGCTGCTGCCGTCGTGTCCCCCGGGAGCCCAGGAGGGCTGGATGGCTGGGGGGGCAGTGTGGCCGTCAAACATGGGCTGGTGGGAGGATTAGGAGCAAGGGCGCGGGGGGCGCTGGAACCGGACGGGGATCCCAGAAGGGACCTCGGGCCTGAAAGTCCGGGGGCCGCACCACCTCCCCCTGTGACATGTCCCACACTGCAGGGCACCCCGACAAACACGTGTTCCTTACAAAACTGCACGGACATCTCTGGCAGGGCTGCGAGGGCAGGCGGGCAGAAGGGTCGTCGAGGGTGGGGAGGGAAACGGGGAGTCGGGGGCACCTGTGATGTGGCGTCTGGGCAGCGAGGGAGGGGCCCGGCCGAGGTCTGGCTCCCAGCGCTCACCTTCCGGGCCTGGTCGTTGTCCTCTATCTGGCCCAGGTCTCTGCCGCTGGCCTGCGCGATCCTCTTCCCAGACACCAGGTTCCCCACCATCACAGAGGCAGGGCCGATCTCTGGACAGAAGCAGGGCGCGCAGGTGAGGAAAGCACACGCGGGCTCCCTTCCAACACGAGCTACCGCGGGGCGAGGAGCTGACTCTGGGCAAATCCTCCCGAGGCTGAGGCTTTGAAACATCTCGTTAGAACAGGGTTTCGAGCAAGTCACTACCGTGACAAGCAGGCAACAGTGAACGAGGCCCCGTAAGGGCACAGGAGGTCAGGCTTCCGCCAGCCCCTGGGGCCCTCCCGGGGCCCGCTGCCTGGGTTTTCCTGTATAATGCAGAAGACAAGGCTGGCATCTAAAAAGGGACGTAGTTCGCTCCAAGCAGGGAAAGACCTGCTCCCAGGTGCTCTCACGCACCACCGAGGCTTGACCGAAAACAGCCCCACGACCTTGTACATTCCACAGAAAAGCGCCTTCGGATGGACTGCGGGGCACGGCAGCGGGGAGGCGGGGCTCGGCCGCCCACCGACCCCATGGAGGCTGGAGGCCTCTGCACAACAGGGGGCTGTGCCAGCACAGCCCACGCCCCTCCCAGTCCGCCAGGGACGCAACGACGGAGCTGCGGCCAGAGTCCGTGCAGCGCTCCACACGAGCAAAGCAAACACAGCCTATTCTGACAGCCTTTCTCTTCTAACGAAAGAAAGAAGCTTCTTAAGGAGGTGCAGAGACGCTTTCGAAATGTGACTGCGAGAAACCCTAGACTTTCTTAGAACATCAGCATCCACGCTTTTGACCGAAGGAGGTCCCTCCCTGCACGTGAAAGGGCTGCTCACCCCCGTCTCACCTGAGCTCCACCCGGGGGGCCTGGGGGCCGGCTGGCTCCACGCCCACTGCGGCCCACATCCCCTGACCACCTCCCCCACGAAGGGCCATCAGGTCTGGGTCTCACTCTCCCACCCTCTGGCCCCAGAGCCTTGGGTCAGTTCCTGAACCCTCTGAGGCACAAGTGGTGGAGACCAGAGCGCCCACTTCGGGGCCCGTGAGGATGAAACGAGTTGACACATGGAGACATGGCAGCCTGGGCGCTGGTTGTCATCTGAACACCCCAGCCTGCCCGCCTCCCAGGTCTGTCTGCACATCAAGACCGGTGGCCCCAGGACAGAACAGCCGCTTCCTTGCGCTCCACATTCCTGCACGAAATTCTTTGCACTGATAACTGCGTGCTGCCCTAAAGAGCAGGACCAATCAGCTGCTGGGAGGCCCAAGTCCACTAATGGATCGTTACGTGTTCCCCAAACGGCCATCTTAACAATTGCATCAGTAGAAACGCTCAGGTCCGCAGAGGCTTCCACGCGCCTGCTGCTGGGCCGCAGAGGCCGTGTACGGAAGCCTTGTCTGCATTAGCGCGGGAGGCAGCCGTGACCCTGAGAGACTCTGTGCCAGAGACCACCCAGCAGGGGCGGTCCGACACCCAAACCAGGAGCGCTGGGCCCAGGCGCGGCCAACGCCTGTTCCCCGGATGGGGGGACTCTGCCTCCCATCCCCCGCTGGGCAGGATGCCACCGATGAGGGGGTTGCTTCCTTGGGAGGGTGAGGAGGGATGGGAGCCCCCCCAGGGCCAGGACCACCCCCCTGCCTGCACCCCCTCCAGACGTACCTGGCTGCTTCTGCCGGGGCTTAGGCAGGTTGGTGACACACGTGTGAGGACACATCAGGACGTTGCAGGGGTGAAGCGAGCCCTCCAGGAAAAGCTGCTTCGTCTCTGACAGATGGATCCCCCCGAGCGGGGTTTTGGGGAGGGTGTTTGCTGGAACCAAGGCCAGACAATAAACCCCAACTTGGTGTATGCTGTCAATTGCCTGCAAAGTTATGAGAGGGAATCGTGTTAAAAGAGGCACTACGAACAGACGTAGAGCAAATGCTCAGACGGCCAAGCACAGCCCACAGAGGCGCAGGCGGCACGAGCCGGGCTCCCCGCGGGGGTGCCGAGCTCGGAGGGCGGCTCACAGGACCGAGCGGCGCAAGCACTTGTGGACCACCACGTGCACAAGAGGGGACATTTGAGAAAGGAAAGCATGCTCTCAGGGAGGTGACGACACCTGCGCTGTGGCTCAGGACTGAGGGGCCAGCGCCACGACGCCTGGAGGCCTGCCCTTGCTCTGCTCGGCTGCTCCCTGCAACAGACGGCGAGCCCTAGGAGCCTAGGCAGGGGAGCACTACCTGGAGCACCCTGCTCATCCACTGGAAGCTGTCCTCCTCCGTGGAGTCCGGCCTCTGCTCAGCCACAATCACTATCCTCTCGTCGTGCAGGACGGTCACGGAGAACACAGCTATTCTGTGGGGACAGACGGCAGCGTGGTGAACACAGGCTGGAGGCACACGGAGGCCCGGCCCGCTGCCGGGGGCTCTGCAGCTGCTGACAGCCGCGCACAGGGCATCCCAGCGCCGACCCCAGCTGGTGAAGGCCGCGCCTGTCCTCGGCAAGGTGAGCGTGCCTTTGGGGAGAAGGCTGGCGAGGCCGGAGGGCAAACTGCCCACGTGCCCTGTGGAGGCCACCCAGGGCTCTGGGTGACAGGCTTCGTGCCTCGGGGGGGATGGAAACACTCGTGCGTGCTGAAATGCAGTGAGCCCCACAATTCGCATCGGGAGTTTGGGCCTCTGAAGCCGCAGTCTCCCTGTCAGCAGAAACTTGCTGCCTGGGAGCTGACGGTGTCCTGCTGGCCGTGTCTGCCTCACGGAAGCACAGGGGCTGGTGACTGGACTCCACGAAAGTGGCTGCACCACACCCAATAGCAAGCTTCACCACACCCAATAGCAAGCTTCACAGTCCCCCCTGCCACCAGCCTGGCAACCCGAGGAAGATCTCAAGCAGCGAGAACGCCCCGCCCAGGGGCCGTGGTCGGTGCTGGCCGTGTGCCCAGCAGGGGCCGGGGCCCCACCAGGTACAGAGCCCACAGGAGCCATATCCTGGGCAGCTTGTGGCTCAAGCGTGGCCTCTGGGTGGATGAACTGCAGCAAGAGAAATGCTCGGCTCTTTTCTGTGTAGTTAGCTTGTTAGAAATAAGGTTTTCAAATGGACATTCTTATTTAACTTGGAGACGTCCGTGAAAATACATTTATTAGGCTCAGGAAATTTCCATAACACTGGACATTCAGAGCTGCAGGGAAGCTCAGAAGGCACCGAGTCCAGGTCCACTTTTCACAGGAGAGGACACAGAGCCCCGTGAGTTTTAGTTTTTGCGGTGTGTACAACAAGCGTGGTCTGCAGAGAAGAGGGCCAACCGCAGAGAGCTCACCTTCCCCTGTAGACGAACTTCATGGGCTCCACGGCCAGGGCGGTGGCTACGATGTCGTCGGCGTTGTGTCTGCGTCCGCTGACCACCATGAGCCCGTCCATCTTGCCCACCACGAAGACCAGCCCCCCGGGGCCGACGAAACCCAGCAGGCCCGTCCTCACGAAGGGGTACTCGCTGACTGGGGCCCCCGAGCCCGTCACCGGGAACACCTGGGGGCAAGGAGCGCTGAGTGTCCGCCGGCCCCCGTCCGCCACCCTCCTCCTTGGACCCACCCACTGGACCTGCTCCCGTCCAGCCGGGTCTCTGCACCCGAAGCCAGCCCGAGCGGCCCAGGTCCAGGCAGCCGCAGCCCGTGGGCAGCCTGTGGGCAGCACCCTCCCACTGGCTCACGGCTCGTCCCCACAGGCCTCTCTTAAGAGGACCACAGTCAGCCTAATAAACACGGTTAATTCTGCTCTTAAAACCAGAGCACAAACAGGAGCAGAGGAGCAGGGCGCGTTTTAAATCACATCTGTCAGTTGTAAAAGGATCCTTGCTCATTAAAATGCTCTTTTTCCTTACTGGACACACACGGAAAAGAAAAATGCAGGCAAAGCACCATGAGTTCAAACCGTGACCCCTAGTTTCTGCCACCCTGATAGACACGTCGCGAGGGCAAGGGGATGAGCTGTGTGTAGACTGTGTCTGGCTCAGCTTCGGGGCATTCTGAACCCTGAATCCACATGGACAAAGCTGCCTGTACCAGGTACCACGTCACGTGCTCACATCCGCGGTTCTACATGTCAAGAAATTTCCCGCCCCCCGAGTCCCAATTGCACATGTGCACTTGGTCGAAGCGCGTTCCTCTCCAGGTTAGGCACGCTCGCTGAAAAGACACAACTTCTGAGACCAGGGATGTGTGTGCTAACTGCATGCCACACATACGGGCTGCAGTGTGTGTGTGTGTGTGTTCACACCGGGTCACGGCTGGCCGAGGCCGCAGGCCCTGAGGGGCCCGCTGCTCCTCCGAGAGGCCATGCACGCTGTGCTCGTGCCCCAGCCACCCCCCCGTCTGCTGGGCCCTCACTAAATGAGTGGAAACAGCAATACAAAAAGCCCTTTTAAAGACACTAGGGAGCTCTTTTTCAGCTCCGGTTATGAGGTGAAAACAAGGCTGTTAAGCCAGATTTACTGAAAACTATAAAAACGGCAGGAGAAAGCGCAACCCTCTGCCTTGCTATGGAGACTCTCCACGGAGAAACGGCCACCTCCTCCTTCCCATCTGCTCCCGTAGCTGGCGCTGGCGCTGGCTGGCTGCTCGGGCTCCGCTCCCACCTACCTCGAAGGTGTTCTTGGTCATACCCGAGAGGCCGTAATAGGACGTGCCCGTTGCAACCGCACACACGCAGAGCTCCCCGACCTCGTCCGTCCTGCACAGCTGGGGGACCCCGTCGGGCTTCACTGAGCACATGACGGCTGAGCGCACAACAGGCGGCACGAGAGAGGGGCACGGGCAGGCACCGGAGGAAAAAAATGAACGGATGTGAGAAGAACGCAGATGAGCAGAAGCAGAATCTGCAGCAAACCTGTACCCGGAAGTGAGCCAGGTGCTCGCGGACCACGGGAACATCCAACTGCATCGTCCCGACGTCGGTAAATAATGGCAATGCTTTACTGTTAGTGTGTAAATCGTACTTAAGGGGAGTGATTCCTTTTGCCACCAAGACATGAGGGTGACACTAGAAGTCACTGCCACACAGCACGTCATCGACCAGTGAGTGCACACAGCCTCCAGGATGAGGCCTCAATGCTGAAACCACTGAGCACAAAATACTTGCTCGATAGTCTCCCAAGCTTTTCTACTTGTTTAAAATTATTTTTTATTTTTTTCTTCTTCAGCCACGCCCATGGCATATGGAAGTTCCCAGGCCAGGGATCGAATCTGAGCTGCAGCTGCCACCTACGCCACAGCCACAACACCACCAGATCCTTAACCCACAGTGCTGGGCTGGGGATTGAACAGGGGCCATGGCAGAGACAATGCCAGATCCTTAGCTCGCTGCGCCACAGCAGGAACTCCCTCCCAAGCTCTTCTAAACAGAAAGCCTCGCACATCCCATGGGAATCTCGATCTCTGATCTCAAATTCCGTGTCTGGGCCTTCAGAGGAGGCCGGGTGCTGTAATTCTCCCATCCGTGGCCCCGCAGAGCATGTGCCGCAGGGGCCGGGAGCTGTGCTTCCGGGAGGTGGAGGGTGCGCGTGGTGAGCTGCCTGCAAAGAGCGAATGAGGCCTCCCCGTCAGCCCCAGGTTGGCAACGGGGATGGGAGGCTGGACCTCAACACAGAGCTGGAGGAGACGCGGGAAGACGTGCGGTGCAGCTCACTCGCGGCAGGAAAAGTTCAAGTTAAAATGACACCGAAATAGTCTTCACCCATCGGATTGATGAAAATCACAAAGTCTGAAATCCAGAGTTCCCATCGTGGCTCAGCAGTTAACGAACCTGACTAGCGCCCATGAGGACTCGGGTTTCATCCCTGGCCTCACTCAGTGGGTTAAGGATCTGGTGTTGCTGTGAGCTGTGGTGTAGGTCACAGACGCATCTTTGATCCCGAGTTGCTGTGGCTGTGGTGTAGGCTGACAGCTACAGCTCTGAATGGACCCCTAGCCTGGGACCCTCCACATGCTGTGGGTGTGGCCCTAAAAAGACAAGAAGACAAAAAAAAAAAAAAAAAACCAACCCCAAGTCAAGCTACAGTGGGAAGGGGTGTCAGCCCTTCGGCCAGGTGCCCTGCACGCTGTCTCTAGACCTCTCCCTGCAGCTCTTTCGAGCCCGTGTGCCGACTGCAGCACAGACAGGTTACTCACTGCACCACCCACCCAGCAGCAGTGAAGGGCAGGGGGTCAGGCAGTGGGAGGGCGGGGATACTTCTCAGCCTGGGAAGGAATGCGTGAGCTCTTCATGCGCTTCAAGACTCAAGACCCAAGGAGGCCTGCAGGGTTCCACTGTTACAGGGACTTTTTTTAAGAATAGGAAAAAGGATTCGTGAGTGCATGCCAGCCCACGTGCCTGTGTCTGCAGCTCTGCACACCTCCCTCTTCTGCAGCTGCCTCCACTGGCTGGAAAGGTTTTTCACTGGACAACCTTCTGATCTACTGAGGTTGGAACTATGGGGAATCTATTACTTATTTGAAAAATAAATGTTTGGGTTTTTTAAAAAAAATTTTTAGCCATACCCACACCAGGTGGAAGTTCCTGGGCCAGGGATCGAACCCATGCCACAGCAGTGACCTGGGCTGCTGCTGTGACAATGGTAATCCGTAACCTGCTGCACAAGGGAACTCCACTAATTGTTTTTTAGGAGCTCCCGCTATGGTGCAATGGGATTGGCAGCATCTTGGCAGCTCTGGGACATGGGTTTCATCCCAGGTCTGGTACAGTGGATGAAAGATCCAGCGTTGCTGCAGCTGTGGCTTAGTTTGTAGCTGCAGCTCAGAGCTGATACCTGGCCCAGGAGCTCCATAAGCTGCAGGGCGGCCAAAACAAACAAAAAGACCCCTTGTTTTTTAAAAACAAGAAAGGAATGGAGTCAGGAGGCCTGGCTGAAGCTGAAGCAGTACTGAGCACACGGGCCTGGCTGAGCCCGGCCCCAGCGAGGCAAGACCCCCAGGGCATGGAAGAAAAGCGGCCCCAGGAAAGGGAGCCCACTCCCTGGGGGACAGCACTGTGGGAGGCAGGGCCAGGGGACCAGGGCCCCTCCTGTCAGCACAGTCCTGCCCTAGCGAGGGCACAGGCAGGGCCAGGGTGGAGAGGCAGGAGGGGCTCAGCAAGGCCAGCTCCGCAGTTGGGGGCTGGTCTGTACGAAACCTGGAGCCCATCGCTGTGACTTAAAGGGCTCCTGTGCCACGGATCTGCCCACGGCGCCAGGATGGCCAACGGGAGACTGACCTGCACAGGTCTGTCTACAGATGCAGCCGGTGCCTCCTGGGTCCTGGGGTGCATGCAACACAGAGAGGCCCTTCCTCAGCCCTGGACACAGCCTAGGTTTTCGTTTACCAGGAGAGGCAGTGGCACTGCCCATCCTATGCTGAAGCTTGGCAGACACGTGACGAGAGCAGCAGTCAGGCTGCAGTGGGTGCGCCCACAGTTCAGGGCATGGGGACGCCGGCTGGGCCAGCAGGGGAGGTGGCCAGTCCATCGGCCTGGCTGGGGTCCGAGTTGGACGCCTGCACCACCTGCGCCCAGGGCCCACCCTCACCTCCAGGCATCACGAGGCCGACGTCCTGCACGGTGAGCACAGACAGCTTCTCCTCTGAGTCCACCCGGATGACGCCGTAGGTCAGCCCGTGCATGGAGAGGACGCCGCGGCCTGGGGGCTGGTTGCTGTCGTCAGTGGGCCTGCAACGGCAGTTTGTGTCTGATCAGAAGCACGTCAGCTGTCCCGCCACAGACCCATGAGTCCATGTGCTGCACACACCCAGGCCGCACCTCTGGGTCCGGAGGCTTCGGACGGCAGGCCCAGCTGCCGCGTGATGCTGCTGTTCTCAGCCTCCGTTTTCTCTGCTGGGACGGCCCTAACGTCTGCTCGTTCTCCCTCCCGGTTCCCGAGACGCGAAGACTCGGCAGTGCCCCTGTCCGCACCTTCCCCGCGCCCATCCGCCGTGGACGGGCCGTCTCCTCCTCCCGCCGCCCTCTCTCTGCAAGGTCGGATCTCCCAGGTTTGAAAGTGGCTAAGGAGGAGAGTCCCATCCCCCAGAAGAAGATGACAGCAGTGAGGAGAGAGTCGGCCTCCGGGTCAGACGGGACCGTGCACGGAGGCTCCCGCGCTCAGCTGTATGTGTCAGAACTGCGAGCACCTGGGGGAGGGCCCAGCTGGACGGCAGGAGGAACAGCCGCCACCCCCACCTCGCCGCCTCTGACTCCCCGAAGCCTCGGCCCGCTCCCTGCGAGCTGTTCTGGCAGACAGCTGCAGGGCTTCCTCTCCAACATGCGACTGCTCCGCACCCCCCCCAAAGCAGCACCCCTCCTCCTGTCTCCTGGGCAGGCGCCGTCTAACTCTGCACACGCCTCCCCATCACAGCCTGCACGTGCTGGGGCAGGAGGGCTGCCCCGCCCCTGGAGAAGCACGGCAACAAACAGCCGCTGAGCAATTCCGTGAACAAAGAAAACATGGGTTTTACCCCAGAAAACTAAAGATTCTTCAATGTGAGCAAAGTGGGAGCGTACAAGTGAGGAAAACCTCACGTTCGTTTCTGTAATTTTCCACATGCAGATGCTTAATGGGGTTTCAGGGTCTAATACAGGGACTGTAAACAGAAGTTTGCTGTATAGCTTAAAAATATAATGAAGGTTGGAGTTCCCATCGTGGCTCAGTGGTTAATGAATCTGACGAGGAACCATGAGGTTGCAGGTTCGATTCCTGGTCTTGCTCAGTGGGTTAAGGATCCGGCATTGCTGTGAGCTGTGGTGTAGGTCACAGAGGAGGCTTGGATCCTGCATTGCTGTAGCTGTGGTGAAGGCCGGCGGCTACAGCTCTGATTGGACCCCTAGCCTGGGAACCTCCATGTGCCGTGGGAGCGGCCCTAGAAAAGGCAAAAAGACAAATAAATAAATAATATAATGAAGGTCTATAATGAAGCTATATAAATGGGGAAACATAAAAGTTAAAATTTGCAAGAAGAGGAGTTCCTGCTGTGGCTTGTTGGTAAAGAGCCCGACTAGTTTCCATGAGGATATAGGTTAGATCCCTGACCTCACTCAGTGGGTTGAGGATTTGGTGTTGCTGTGGCTGTGGTGTAGGCCAGCAGCTGCAGCTCTAATTCAACCCCTGGACAAGGAATTTCCATATCCCCCAGGGCACAGCCTTCAAAACAAAACAAAAACAATTTTGCAAAAAGAGATTTCATTTGAATCAAGCAACTGGTGTATTTTAAAAAGAAGCATATGTTATGTGTCAATTATATCTCAATAAAAAATACAGAGAGAGAACATGCTTGTGGCTGTGGGGGGTAAGGAAGGGAAGGATTGGGAGTTTGGGATTCGCAGAGGCAAACTCTTACACAGAGAATGGGTGAGCAACTTGGCCCACCGCAGACACAGGGAACTACGGTCACTCTGCCGTGACAAACGGGATAACGGTAAAAATACGGAGAAGAGTGTGTGTGTGTGTGTGTGTGTGTGTGTGTGTGTGTACACAACGGGCTCATTTGGCTGTACAGAAGAAATTAACACAATGCTGTAAATCAACCATACTTCAATGAAATTAAAAAAAATTTTGAACTATAAAGGCAGCTGTGATTCAAGAAAAATTAGACTGAAAACTGCTCATGGAAATATAAAATAAAATCCAATTCTAAGTTGAAAAAAATATAAAGAAGCCTAAGAGTCTGAAAATAGAACTCTTCCGTCTGTAACCGTCAAAAAGAGAAACTACTCCGGAGTCTCTACTCATCTCCTGGCCTTTTCTTTTCCAAAGACCCCAACAAATCAATAGCTGGGAATGAAGGTCGGGGAGCCCTGCAGGAACCCTCTGCTTCCAGGACTCTTACCCTCATCCTTGGTCGAGGCCCCAGGTGAGGTCAGAGATCATAAGCCTGAGTATCTGCTGTGGGTTGAACGCTGTCCCCCCACAAAAGACATGTCCCGGTCCTAACCCCTGAACCTTGAAAGTGACCCTACTGGGAAATAGGGTCTTTTCAATGGAACCGGGATGAGAAGGGGGTGTCCCTGTAAGAAGAGAAAGGAGGTACAGACACAGGCAGAAGGCCGTGTGACATGGGCAGGCGTGGGAGAGGCACCTGCAGCCAGACGGGCCTGAATGGCTCCCCTCAGAGCCCACAGAAGGGCCCGTGCCTGCACCCCGGACTTCTAGACTGAGAACTGTGAGGACAGAGTCCTGCTGTTTAAAGGTACCCGGTCTGAGGCCCTCTGTTAATGAACACTCAGAGTAGCAACAGCCCTAGCAAACGACTCCTCCGAGCGGTAACACTTAAAAGCAAAATGCTGGACCGGCCAAGACACTCCCAAGCCTGGGAGGATGAGAACTAGTGTATGGTGACCGGGACCGCTGCGCAGGAGAAGCCAGGAGGGAGGTGTTCCTTCGCAACCCGACAGCGTACGGCCTGTCCTAGTGACAAGACCCACCTTCCTACGTTTAATGATAGTGAGAGTCAATACTGAAGCACCGTAAAAACATGAGCTACACTTGTTGCAAGAAGTTTTCAACCGCATCCGTGAAATGGTCGTCACGGAAGACCGCGTCGGCTCAGCTAAAATGTGAACCAACAGCACCAGTCGCACGTTACTAAATCGAAGCCATGTTTACACTAAGTCCCCAGCCAGGCAGAGATCCTCAGACCCCTGGGTTTTTCTCTTTGCGGATTTGCAAAATACATGCAACACGGAGCAGAGAAGCACCTGAATTCCCGGGCACAGAACCCACGGCCCTGCTGCCCCACCTCACCGCGGACGACGGCACTTCCCGCCCTGTCCCACAGCTTGCCGGCTGGACCCGCTGTGCCGACTGCGCCCTCCGGATGAGGCGGCTGTGCTCGGCTGAGCTCTCCACACCCCGACGTGCTTACTACAGCGAACCTACCAGTCTCCCATTTGGCAGATTAGAAAGCCAAGGCACAGCAACACTGACTCGGTTGCAGACCCGCGCAGAGCACCCCCCCCCCCCACTTCCCCCAGTACCTTGCCTGCCTCTGGTCTAGAAGACCACGCTTAGTTCACTGGAGGGTCTCTTTCCCTGGAGTTTTAGAACAGTGGCAAGAACGAGCAGCACGTGAGCACATCCTTCGTGTGGACAAGCCAAACACTGCAGGAGCACACACGGCAAGAGGCACACGTACTCCAGCCACTCCCTCCCCAGGCAGCCATCACCCACACTTTAAACATCAAGTGCCAGTCTGTTTGTTTAGGGTTTTTTTGGCTGCAACCATGGCAGATGGAAGTTGCCAGGCCAAGGATTGAACCCGAACTCAGCTGCGGCCTGTGCCACGGCTATGGCAACACTGGATCCTTAACCCACTGTGCCACACAGGAACGTCCAAGTCCCGGCTTCTTTAGTATGCATTTTCCTATGAGATATGTGCACACCCACATCTATTTAGCTACAAAGAAAAGTAGGGCCACACTATATGTATTCTTCTGCAACGTGCTTTTTTTCACCAAGAATCTTGTACGTCTTCCCACTGTGCGCATGTGAAACACATATCGTATGTGTACGGGACATACCAATAAATTGACCTGTATTAATGATTAGATGGCGTTCAGTAATGTGAATATATGTTTATCTTATTTCATTTAATTTTTATGCATTTGGAAATATTTCTGTAAGATACTTATCTAGAAAGGGAAGGGAGAAATCAAAAAGCATATACATTTAAACTTTTTCTTTATATTTGTTTTTTAGGGAGGTCCCCAGGCTAGGGGTCAAATCAGAGCTACAGCTGCCGGCCTGTCCACAGCCACAGCAACACGGGATCCAAGCTGTGTCTGCAAGCTACACCACAGATCACGGCAACGCTGGATCCCCGACCCACTGAGCAAGGCCAGGGATCGAACCCGCATCCTCATGGATACTAGTCAATTCGTTTCCACTGTGCCCCCATGGGAACTCCTACATTTAAATTTTTAGTAAAGCCTGAATACCTTCCCCAAAGACCATGTCATTCTGCAATTCCACTAAGAGCATATGAGCAGCAACACTTTTTCACTCACTAGACCCACCTTTCGCATGCGTGCCTGGGATGCAGTTGTGAGCATCCTCTGTGTGAGCCACCCTGCCCTGTACAGCGACCTGAGACAGGCACGACTGCTCTCCCCTCACAGGCAGGAAGTGCGCTGCCGAGGTCACAGCAGACCAGGCAGGGTACTCAGAACGGCTTGGAACGCGTGCCTGCGACCTCGGGGCCAAGCCGCCCCTCGGCCTCACCCGTTTCCACACACACGTGCCAACACCGACTGTCAGCCTCGTAACTGTTCCCCGCGCGGTGAGCACAATGCATTCCTCACTGTTGCTCCCATTTGCATTTCCACGAATATTAAGCAGGTCAGAAGACTGTTTTCTCCGTTAACACTTTCCCAGGAAATAAAAAGTCCACGTCGCTAAACGAGGTGGGTGGGGGAAACTAACCCCAGCGAGAAAAGTCCCTAGGAATTTCCAGAACATCTACCTCTCGTTCTCAGACACTGCAGATGAAGTAACGGCCGAGAGCGCCCTGCACCCGTCTGGCAACGTCCAGGTGCGACTCCAAGACGACCGCGTGTTCCTGGGTGTCACACGCGCATGACTCAGGGAGGACTCCTCTGGGACCTCAGGACCCCGCAGAGTGGCCTTCTCAGCCTAGGAACGCGGGCAGGTGAACAGCCAACATGCGGCTGCAGCGACAGGGGTCAGGACCGACTCGAGGACCAGGGAAGGGGCGTCGGCTGAGCGCTCGGCCGCGTGAGGAACGACAGAGGCCTGTGGGTGGGCACGCCACCTGTCCTGCTTCCGGCAAGCTCTCCAACTCCGGTTCTTAAAAAGCCCCCACGTCCTGTGGTGAACGCCTTCCTTTCCTCCTGGGAAGCATCTTCTCTTAGGGGAATGCTGCTGGGGGTGATGCGGGCGGCCAGTCCCAGCCGGGGCAGCACACCAAGGAGCTGCCAGCTCTGCGGATCACCTCTGCGCCCTGACGCTCACGAGCAGGACAGCTGAGGTGACCATCAACTCTGCGCACTCCGACCCTTCCAGCAGCCCCCTTTCACGTAGGGCTGGGTGTTCTGGTGCTTCCAAGAGGGGTGACGTCAAGATACTTAATGGTCGTTTTGGCCACAGGCGCCACCCCATCAAGCCTGGCATCCACTCAGGAAGGACCAGCCCGGAGCAGCCTGAGGAGACTGCTCTGCAGCTCTGCTGGCTCTGCGTTCAAACCTGCAGTGGATCCTCAAATTATAAAGAAACTAAGTTGAAAAGAACCCTGGTATGTCTCCCCAAAACTGAATAATCATTTCTATGAAGTAAGTGATCACAACTTAACTTCTCTGCTTTAAAAAATTCTGATTTTTCTTTTCTTTTTTAAATTGTTGTGTTAGCTTCAAGGTGTACAGCAAAGTGATTCGGGGGGGGGTGTACATATGTATTTTTTTTAGATATATATATGTAGGTCTTTAATTCATTTTTTAGTTTATTTTTGTACATAGTGTTAGAGAATGTTCTAATTTCATTCTTTACATGCACCTGTCCACTTCTCCCAGCACCACTTATGGAAGAGGCTGTCTTTCCCCCCTGTATATTGTTGCCTCCTTTGTTGCAAATGGACAGTAAGTGCATGGATTTATTTCTGGGCTTTCCATCCTGTGTCTGGTTTTGTGCCAGTACCGTACTGTTCTGATTACTACGGCTCTGTACTCTAGTCTAAAGTCAGGGAGCCTGATTCCTCCAGCTCTGTTGTTCTTTTGCAAGATTGCTTTGGCTATTTGGGATCCTTTGTGTTCCATGCAAATTTTAAGATTATTTGCTCCAGTTCTATGAAAAATGTCATCAGTAATTTGACAACGATCTCATTACAAAATTTATATACAGAAATTTGTTGCACTTCTATACACTAACAACGAAATGTCAGAAAGAGAAATTAAGGAAATAATGCCATTTATCATCACATTAAAAAGAATACAATACCTAGGAAGAAACCTACCTAAGGAGGCAAAAGACTAGTACTCCCAAAACTATAAGATACTGATGAAAGAAACTGAAGACAACACAGACAGAAAGACGTACTGTGTTCTTGGATTGGAAGAATCAATATTAAATATTAAAATGACCACACTACCCATGGCAATCTACAGATTCAAAAATCTGGATTTTTCAACATTTGCTGAACATGAGTTAACCCTCTAGAACACCAGCCAAGTGAGGTATTTCTGCCTGGTTTCCCCCCAGAATGGAAGAAATGTTGGCAAGACACCTGTCCTGGGTAACCTCACCCACTTGTGGATCAAGTCTCCCCTACTTCTCTAGGCTGCCCCTTGCCCAGGAGGGTGCCAGCAGCAGTGCCTTCACATATGCCCTACCCCACCCCCACCATGGTAGCAGCTGACTGGACCAGCCTCACCAATCAGAGCCTCTCCTCCAGGAATCTGGGCTTGAGGCAGAGTAACAGCCCGGTTCTGGAAGGAGATGGAGAGCAAGACCCTGGGGCTACAATCTGCCACACGAATGGAAACAGTCCTGGAGAGATATATCCATGTGGGATGCAGTAAGAACCTCCTGGGTCCTGGCACGATTTCCATGTACTCCCTGAGTGCTCAAGCCCCACAGGACTCCCTGGGTCCCCCCCAAAAACCCTCCTGTGAAGATCTATATGGGAAAAGAATCGGAAAAAGAATGGATGCATGTAGGTGTAACTGAATCACTTTGTTGTACAGCAGAAATTATTACAATATGGTAATAAATCAACTATACTTCAGTAAAATTAAAAAAACACACATTTGCTGAGCTGTGAAAAAACAACATGGAACCAGAGACAGGCTGGAAAGGAGAGGAAGAGGTGCAAACAAAAGAACAAATGCCTACAGCACATTCTTTTAAGGAGCAGGAACCCCGGGAAGAGACGTCCTGCACCTGCGTCCTCATGGATACCAGTCAGATGGCTTGTTTCTGCTGAGCCACGGCGGGAACTCCTCCCTGGTTGTTCTAAATTTTAAGAAATTATGACAGTGAACTGTTTCTGGCTGCTATAGCTCCCCGTGGCGATGGCTTCACGGCACCAGGTGCCTGGTCTGGCCTGCAGGAGGGCGACCCTGAGCAGAAGGACCCAGCAGGTCTTGCTGCACTCGTCAAACACAAGGGCTGAATGCTTACGTGCAAGCAAAGTGTGTATCATTTTTGAGGATTATAAACTACTTCTGGTAAAACCAGTTTGGGATTAGAAACTGACACTTTCTCTTTAATCACAAAGCTTTTCCCTTTCAACCCAGTGAACTATTAACAAGTTCAACTTCAGAAATACAAGCTGCATTCATACAAGCTATGTGCGACTGTGCCACCCAAGTGCCACAGGTGGTGAGCCCAGGCGGAAACATGGGCTGCTTCCCTTCTTGCACCGTGAGCACCGCTCAGAACGCGTAACACAAGCTCATGAGCCCAGCAGGGCACCGGCAGGGGGACAGCTCTCAGCCTCTCTGGGGGACAGTCTCACACCTGAGATGTGTGATGAAGATCCCAGCGCCTCCCCAACCCCCTCTCCCCACCAAAGCCAGTGTCACCAGCCATGGCACGCTATGGGCTGGAGACCCACAAGGTATTTCTGTCACCTGTGCCCATGGGCCCGTCCTGCTTTGGGCAACAGTGGCGAGGGCTCTGAGGTGCGCCAGGCCCAGAGGCACGGAGAGCGTGGGAGACAGGCAGCAGGCCTGGCTTGCGGCCGGCCCATCGTTTGTCGCCAAGGAGCAGGCTGGGAGCTAGTGGGTACAGAAGTGTCTCACAGGCCCCACGAGATACACTAAGTACCAGCCCCTAATTTGTCTGGTTTTGATAATAAATTTTTAATCTTTCTAAAGAAAGATTAAAAAAAGATTTTCAAAGATGTCTAGAGAAACAATTAAAAACGCTCTGCTTCCCCTTTCACCTTCTGCCAGTCAACCGGGCATAACCTATATTACGTAAAGGGTACAGAGAACACACTTTTAGGAAAAGCAAATGAACAAATCATTTGATCACAAGAGCTCCAGATTTTCTACATGCGTGAATCACTCATTCTATGAATCTGCAGGTAGAGGGGAATTGGGAGACAGCCGAGTCCAAGCACCTCGCCTCTTGACAGAGGAAACTGAGTTCCTGGCGGAAAGGGAGGTGCCCCGGGTCACGGGACCAGCCACGAGCAGGCAGGGCGACCAGGACCCTGGCCCCACCGCACTGCTGGAGGCTGGTCTCCTCACGGTCCAACTGACGCCAGCCCGAACACTGATCCCTGCAAAGCGTCTTCGTGGCAAACCTGGTCCTGCAGCCTGATGCGTCCTGTACTCTGAGGTCAGGCATAAACGCCAGAGGATTTGTGGCAAACCTTCTGTTTTGGGGGCGACAATGCCACACTTTAAAAAATGAAGACTGGATTCTGGTTAATGGTGCCATATTTCCTCAGCAATTTAAATTACGTCACATACTTTTCATTTTGGGTTCAACCAAAATTAAACGCTGCTTCTGACACTTGAAAAATTTTCAATTTCTCAACCTGGCGAGAAATTCAATTAACCAGGCGATCTGGTCAATTTCACATTAACAAACACCTGAAAGCATCCGAAGGTTTCTCTCTGGTGCACAGCGGTGCGACACGAAGTAAAACCCACTCGCAGACAGAACCCAAAGATGCTGACTAAGTCATGCACAGGCTGCAGATGTCTGGAGGATACAGACCTTCCTTCTTCGTGTCCGGTGGATAACTGGGAGCTGCCGATGACAGGCCTTTCCAGCCCCTCCCACTCTGGGCAGGGTGAGCCGTAAGCGCAGCCCGTCCCTGACAAGCGCTGATGGCTCTGACACAGGCGGTGATGCCAGCATGGCCCGGGACCAAGGGCGCTGAGCTGGCCTTGTCAGGATCCCGGGAAGCCCAAGCCCAAGCCCAGGCCCGAGTGGCAGAGACCGCAGGCCCAAGACGCCTCTGGTATGCCCGACGAAGAGCTTCAAGGCTCAGAAAACCAGTGTTTTTGGAGTAGAGCGTGTGCAGTACTGCAGAGGGCAGAACATGCAGACGACCCAGAAACCACGTCAAAGGGCACAGCGGTGGCCTCAAAACTTTCCCTTCCGCCAACACTTACTCTGTTCCACCCTCACGTGAAACCTGAGCCTGACCCGGCAAATGCAAATGCGAGTCACCTGCAGGCAGACTCCCACGTGCCCAGGAGTTGCCTGACTCTCCAGGGAGACGCCTGTCCTAACGACGGAAGCTAGACTATTTACGAGAACCCGTTCCAGCATAAACAAGGATAAAACCTCACCCGCACTAAGACCAGCTGCGATGACTGCCAGGTCTCCGCGGCTGCTGGAGGAGACCCCACCCCAGGCCCCCCCACTCCAATTAACACAGCCGGTACCTCCGAATGGCCACAGTCAGCGCCTCTGGTGAGCTGGCACAGGGACAGATGACCTCCTGGCGCAGGCCTTTGCTTTGGAAGACATTGAGAAATGCGTCGCAGGAAGAAATTGACCCTGGAGGGCAAGAGGGGACCAGAATCAGACAGTGCGTGCAATGGGAGGGATTAAAAACATCCCGAGAGACAGAAGAATGCATTTGCAGTTAGGACTTGGGTTCACGTGGAGGTGGACAGATGGGAAAATACTACTGTTTATGTCACAATGAAAGATAATATTACTCCCAAACTACAAACTCAAGAATTTAAAAAATGCCACTTCTATACTTAAGACATTTTTGCTGACTGAGGGACCTAATGGCACCAGTTTTCTGAGGCGTGTTCTGCCATTTTCATATTGCAAGAGGGAGTAAATCTAAACCCAGCTAAACGAAGAAAACATTCCTCTGCAGTAACACGCGTGATGAGGTCAAGGTGCAATTATTAGGAGCCTCTCAGCTAAACCAGTTCACCGTGCTTCCTACAAAGCATTCCACGCTGCAGAGTCACTGCAGAACAACTGTGTATTCAAGAGCCCATGATTACGAAGTTAGTTCGTAAATGGAGAAGCTTTTATAACACTAATATAAGGTTACCTGTTTGAAGTCTACGTTTGCATATCAGATGTTCTTAAAGAAAGCATTCGCTGCTTTAATTTACAAATATATACATGCGGAGTTCGCAAGTGTGGTCAGAAACAAATGTGCTTTCATCCGTTCACTGTCATTCATTCACTTTGCTTCTGGCTTATATACGCTCCCCGTAAAAAACAGACTAGCTGGGTTTTTGTTTCAACAGACTGAAATTGTTCTCAAAGCATATTAATAGTCTTCTGTGGAACTGCTCGTTTATTTTACCTAGATAAATTCTGCTACCGGAATTGATAATGAAATTACATTAAAAATGGCAATTGATTTTCTGATCCATGAAACTACTATGGACCATAAAATAATGAGTGACGTTTTTTGAGCACTTATTGCATGCCAAGGAACTGTGCACAGGGATTATTTCATTTAATCCTCATAAAATCTGATGATTTGGGTACCATCTTGCAGCTAAAAGAAAAAGAAGTATCTTCCCCTGTTCTCTTCACAACGAAGAAGGGGAAGCGCCAGGACTCAGGCCCAGGGTTGTGTCTGGGCCTTCAAGCCCCGCCGCCCTCAGGCTATGGTGAGAAATACTGCTTGGGTTTCACCTTGAAGACAATTCATTCACTGAGGTAAAGACTAGAAGGAAAGCTCCACGGCCTCACTCACAGGGATTGGCGCCATCAGCCACTATCAGCATCCGGAGGGAGGAGAGGTTGATGTCCCTCTGATCCCTGTGCGCCACCAACGCCCAGTGCATGTCCCTGGACTTGACGCAGGCCACTTTCGCTGAGGGAGAAGCAGGGGAAGAGAGTCACCACCTGTGCCACCGGGCAGCACGACGCTGGGGGCACGCCTGCGACCCACCTTTGTACTGGCAGACCTTCTGGATCCAGGAGAGCGGGTTCACCTTCATCAGCGAGTACGGGATGCTGATCACGTGCATCATGTTCATGACGCTCTGGAAGCACAGGGCGCGGGGGGTGAGCGCGGAGCACCTCGGCCGGGCTCGGCCACCGCCAGGCGCTCCCTGGCCAGGGAGCAGGGGCCTGCGTGGGCGTCGCGCTCCGAACGGGCCTTTAAGACCACTCTGTGGGCGTGGAGGGGCCTTCGCAAAGGCTGTCTAGTCCTTCCAACTCCCGCTTTTGCTGATACGATGAAAGAATTAAGGTCCAGATACTTCCCGGATAAAAACTTTAGTTGAATGAAAGGCCTTTCAATCTCGAACCTTAATGCTCTATAGTGTAGTCTACTCATTTTATTCACAAAATTAACTGCCTTCATTACATGTTACTCTGAAATGCAAGGAGCAGTGGAAAGTTGTCTTAACTCTCCCAGTCTTCCACCGAGCCTGGCTAATGCAGACCAGTACCCGTAGAGGCCTTATTTCTTTAAAATGGGTGACCAGGAGCTCCCGTTGTGGCTCAGACGGTGAAGGACCTGGTGCTGCCATGAGTGGTGGTGTGGGCTGCAGACGCAGCTGGGATCTGGCATTGCTGTGGCTGTGGTGTAGGCCAGCAGCTGCAGCTCCGATTCAACCCCTAGCTTGAGAATTTCCACATGCCACAGGTGCAGCTATAAAAATAAAAATAAAATAAAATGGGTGATCAAAGCTAACTCTTTCACTAAGCAGTCAGTCCTCACGTGCTGCAGCTGGGACGCACACATGTGTGTGGCTTCACTCACAGAACTGGCAGGTAGGAAGCCACCCTGCGAGGAGCATCAGACAAGGCCTCCGCCCCGAATCAGTCTGCCCTGCTGTGGGTGTGGGTAGAGGTGGCAGGAACGGCCATGGGTGCTCTGGAGAGTGCTGGCCCGGCTCAGAAGCTCCCCAGGACCATGCCCGCACACACACACACGCACGCGTCCCTCTCCCGCAGAAATGAGCCTGCTGGCTGCCTGCATGCACACTCTCACCTTGGGTTGCCCCCCACTCCGTGCCGGGGCAGGAGTGTATTTCACCATAAAGAAGATGACCTGGAAGAGGGGGAGCTGTCTAACCAGAGGCCTGCCTTGCTCTAGAAGGTGGCAGCAAGAGAGACTCGGAAGCTGCCGATTCCTGGGGCAGTAACCCAGAGCATTGTGTCAGCAAGGTTTACCGCAGAGCTCTCAAAAGCAAGAGTGTCATAAGAGAACTCTGCTGGCCATGTGGCAGCAGCTCTGTCACAGTTATCAAGCAGGCAGATGGGCCAAGAGCTCATTAAACACCAGGCCACGTGCTTCCCACACAGGGCCATCCTTCCCACTCGACAGTCCGGAAAAGCAAGGTTCAGAGCAACGCAGGTGATGCAGGATTCTCAGGCAGAGGCGCAGGTGACTTGCCCAGGGTCACAGCTACAGAAGAGGGACCAAGGTCCAGCGTGGGCTCTGCTCTGAAACGTGCTCTCCCCAGGACACCAGCTGGCACCCCGAGCGCGCGCGTGGGGCCACACTTCCGCGTCTCCGCAAACCAGGACTCGGACGGTCACAGACAGAGGTCAGCTAGGCTGGAGCCCCAAACCTTTGTTTGTGTGATGCCTGCATGCTCTTGTTCTAATAAATTCTGGCTTGTCAAGAAATAACAAACCCCACCATCTATATTTATTTCATGTAAAACTACTAGAATTTTTAGCTTCAAAAAAGATATAAAGTTTCAGCATCAGAAACAGAAAAAAACGAGTGGAGATGACCACATATGAAACAGACATAAAAACTCTAAGCAGCGGTGCTAACAAGTGCTTCCTAAGTGCAAAGCGTGTCTTAAACAATAAGGTCATTCCTCTAGTGAAAGTGCCACAGCTGTGAACGGTCATCACTCCCCAAGTGGCACTAACAACGAGCCGCATCTCCTACACCTCACGCTGAATTTTCAGCCAAGGGGGCACCTGTAAAGCACTTTCCCCCGTGGCATGACGGGCAGCTGACCCTTGAAATGCCCACTGAACAACGATTTACCAAAAGAAAAAACCAGCAGGCTGCAGCCAAATCAGACGTGAGGGGAAAGTGACCCAAGTGCAAGACATCACCAACATTTCTGTGCCATCCTACGTGCCAACTGAGCGAAGGAAGGTACTGAACCTCGCCGAGCCTGAGCCGCAGCCTCAGTGTGTGTGCCCAAGACGCGGGCCAGTCTCTACCGCCCTGCTGGTGTGCTGGCTTCCCGAGGCTGCGTCGGCGGACGACTCAAGCCTCTGACAGCGCGACTCCCTCTGGGACGCGGGAGGAAGGGGTTCCCTAAGCCTCTGTGCACACATCGTCATCCGACGGAGCGCATGCAAAGGACGCAGCAGGACAAGGGGCATCGCACTCACCGTGAGGATTCCGTGCCAGAGCCCGACATCCTTCTTGAAATCCAACACATTCACAATTGTTTCAGCTAAACAAATACAAAGTCAAAGATTCTTACTTATGAAAGATAAGCCCAGACCAAAGGACAAAGAAAATGCAACATCACATCAGCGGGAAGTAACAGGTTTTGGAAAAATATCATTTCACTGCCTTTGTAGAAATACTGCAGTTTCTAAGCAGACCCTTTTAAAAACACTGGCCTGGGAGTTTCAGCTGTGGCTCAGCGGGTTAAGGACCTGAAGTTGCCTCAGTGAGGATGAGGGTATGATTCCTGGCCTTGCTCAGTTCAGTGGGTTAAGAATCTGGTGTTGCCGAAAGCTGCGGTATAGGCCCCAGCTGCACCTCTGATTCGACCCCTTGCCTGGGTTCCATATGCCACAGGGCCGGCTGCTGAAAGAAAAGCAAAACAAAACAAAACAAAACATGCTGTCCTGCCTGGAAAGTGTTTCTAGATGAATATTTTGACGCATAACAGCAAAAGGTCTTCACACCATCACTTACAACACCTTATTCCTCCACTTCTTATATATTTGTTTTCCCCCACCTTGGCTTTCTCTCTCTTTTTTTTTTTTTTTTTTGGTGTGTGTGTGTGTGTGTGTGTGTGTGTCTTTTGTCTTTTGAAGGCCGAGAGGTTCCCAGGCCGGAGGTGGCATCGGAGCTGCAGTCACCGGTGTCCACCACAGCCAGAGCAACGTAGGATCCAAGCCTCATCTGTGACCTCTACCACAGTTCACAGCAATGCCAGATCCTTGACCCACTGAGTGAGGCCAGGGATCGAACCTGTGTCCTCATGGATGCTGGCTGGGGTCATTAACCACTGCGCCACGACGGGAACTCCACATTTTTGTTTTTAAAAAGGTTTTCATTTTCCATCGTGTGTTCTCACACGAGAGAGAAAGGCTATGTGCTTGCTGGAGGCAGTTTCCAGCAAATGCACCACTAGGATGCTCGTCAAAGCTTCACCCCCTCAAAGAGGGACGTTCCAAACTGTATTCTATTTGATGCAGGATCTCTTAAAGAGGAGAAACGGGGCACAGAGATGCCCCGTCCTCTCCACACCCCTCAAGAGTGACTGCACTATGTCTTTGAGAAATTGGGGCAAAGAACACAGGTCGTGAGGTTGTAAGAAAAGCTGGAGCTAAAGCTGAAAACACGGACACACAGGGTGGTCATGAGCAGAACGTGTGAAAATGT
The DNA here is from genome assembly GCF_016906955.1 of Phacochoerus africanus. NCBI lineage: Eukaryota > Metazoa > Chordata > Mammalia > Artiodactyla > Suidae > Phacochoerus > Phacochoerus africanus. Next base: position 74,306,761 of record NC_062555.1, on the reverse strand, counting down.
CTGGGAAACTAGTCAGGGACTGACCACCAGCAGACTGTCTCCACGAGAGAACGAGCTGTTCTCGGAAAGGGCGATGCCGGGAGTGCGGGGGGAGCAGACTGAGGGCAGAAACAGGGGGAAAGCGTCTCGCGCCCGGCGAGGCGCGTGCGCCAGGAGGAGACTCCAGCGGGGAGGTGCCTGGACGCAGCCAGGGCAGGAACCTGGTGGCAGACGCTCATCAAAAGGCACAGAGGGCATGTGGTCCGACCCTTCTCCCCACGTGCCCAGTAGGGCCTTCGGCGTGTGACCTCGGGCCCTCAGGGCCCTCCCAAACAGGGCAAAGGAAGCCCATCACAGGTGGCAAGTCTGGGTGGGACGAGAGCCCCCAGTCAGCTGTGGGGGTGGGGGCTGAGCTCAGGCACTTTTCTAAAGCCCCCAAGAGGTGCCAATGTGCTGCCGGGGGCGAATACGCGCCAAGGTGTCAACTCTCCGTCACGACCTGAACTGCTGTCTCCGGTCCGCACGTTGAAGCCCTCGCCCCAAGTGTGGCTGTGCCGGCAGGTGGGCTCAAGGGAGACAACAGGTTAAATGAGGCCCCGGGGGGGGCTGGGGCCCGATCGGGTCCAACAGGCCTGGTGTCCTTACAGGAGGAGGCTGAGATGCCGGAGGAGAGGCCAGGCGAGGACACGGCCAGAAGGAGCCATCTGCAGCCAGGAAGGGGGTCTCAGCAGGAACGGACGCTCCCTGATCTCAGGCTTCAGCTGCCAGGCAGGGAGACAGCACCGCCTGCCGGGTGAGCCCCAGCTCGCAGTGCTCGTGACGGCAGCCCGAGCAGCCTGAGGTGCCAACCAAACTATCCAACAGCTGCCCTTCGGAGGAGCGGGTGCCTAGTGGGAACCGCGGGCACAGTCGGCCGTACCTTCTGTGTAGCCGCAGGCCTGGGTGAGGGCCTGGCAGTGGGTCAGAAGCGCGATCCTCGTCACGGTGACCCCGAGCACGCTCCCATCCTTGCACGTCTTGTACTGCAGGGGGGAGGAGACCCTGAGCTCTGGGACCCGAGCGCGTGTCCCCCGGCTCCCCAGCTGCATCTGGACGCAGCGCCTCACCTCGATATACGCAGTGTCGTTATTCGCATCCTTAATGTGCGGGAACCAGTCTCGAGGCGGTTTAGAGAGATGTTTTGACTCCGTGACAAACCATAACAGCTTGGGCCAACCTTGGAAAGAAAGGACCAGTTGCCTTCAGGTGAGCATCATCCAGAAGACAAGGGTGACAATACCGTCCTGCTGGTGGCACGCTTCCCAGTGACCTGGTGTTTTCACCAAGTCTGAGCCCACGCTGAGGCAGCCGGACGCCTCGGCGGTGAAGGCCCGCGGGGTGCCGCCTGAGCCCTCGCGTGGACAGCCTGCTGGCACGGGTGCCAACCAGCAAGTTCTCTGTCTCCCAGGCTGACCTTTGAACTGCGGGATCTCCCCTGTCGGGCTCTTGGGCAGCCCTTTGTGGCAGGCGTCGCTCGTCAAGGCCACGGTCACCCCACAGCTTCCAAGCAGGAACCCGATCTGCTGGCTTCCTGCGTCCTGGGAGACAGTTAAGGAGAGATGGGCTATGAGCTGAGGTGATGGCTGCTCTCCTAACAAAACCTGGGCTCGACTTTGGGCCCTGGGAGGACACGAAGCTCCCTGAGCAGAGGTTCACCCAGAGACTTGGGGCAGGGGCCGGGATCTGCATAGCTGGGGTCAGGCCCAGGCTGCCGCTCGACAGCTGCGGGACCTTGAACGGGGCACGAGCTCGGCCTCGGTCTCCTGCCCGTGCTATGGGGGTAAAGGGCAGAGCCACCTCCGCGGCCTGCGGTGAGGGAGACCCCAGGAGAGCAGGCAGGGGCACAGCCTGTGCTGGCGCTCAAGGCGCCCCATTCTGCTTCCATCCAGCAGGGAAAGACAGCGACACGGGGCACAGAGACAGTCCAGAAGCACGTCTCTGACCCGGTGCGTGACTCCGGGAAGTCTTCTTCACTCACATCTGGCGAGGTGCACTGGACACCCACGCTGACCCCAGAAACCCAGAGCACACCACAGAGAGGGCTCCGTGCAGGAGCTGACCAGCATGACTTGGGAGCTGATGATGCAGGAGGGGCGGCCCCAAGCGCCCACCACCCTGGGCGCCCAGCGGCCCCAGACATCGGCTCAATGCACTCCTGTTCCCACCACCCTCTCCAGCTAGGATTCAGAAAATAAAACCGCAGAGCAGCTGGCAGCCCTGGGATGGAAACGTTAGGGCTGCAGTGAGCCCATGGTCACCTCTCTCCTCCCCGCCCGGACGACGGTTCCCACCCTGGAAAGCCTGCAGCATCGAGTTCTGCTCACTGTGGAGCTGAGCGCCACGGCTCCCGGGGGGCATCACGCACAGCCGGTCTGCGGAGCCCTCGCTGCCCGGAGAACCGGGGGGAGCCTGGCGCTTGGCAGACGGGGACTTTCCCACTCTGGGGACCTTTGTGGGGCTTTTCCTTCAAGCGGTGCTTTTTCAAGGCGTTACAGGCAGTCCCTTCGACGTGAATGTGACCTTCACATGGCAGAAAGCTCTAACCATGCCCGGGCCGGGGGCGGACACAGGTTCTGAAGCCGGGTTCAGGGAAGGAGGGTGTTTCTCTGTGAGTGTGAACTTGGTGGAACCGTCGACAGAAAGGCCAAGGAGGGGCTCAGGAGAGCGTGCACCCGGGGCAGCGGCCAGGCCTGTGCCTCCTACAGGTACTGGGATCCCTGAAATTAAACCCGGCTGGACCCCAGAGTCTTGAGCGGATCCCCCTTTATTTAAAATTAAGGATGTATGTTCTAAGTCACGGGCTGAGGCTCAACGCACAGCTTCCCGCCTGATGGGAGCCTAGGCATCTTCTCTGGTTCTGTTTCCCCTCAGAACATTTTCTGCGGGGCAGTGGGCCAGGAAGGAACCCAGCCTTTTCTTCTGAGACAGGATTTCTGGTTGGTCTCGAGACCTACAGTGACCATGGGAGGGTCTGAGTGGACCTGGGAGGTGAGTGAGACAGGGCCACCTGGCAGGTCAGGCTTGGATGTCCAGGACGCTGGCAGGCAGGTCTCAGGAGACCCAGGACGCGCAGCTGGGACACCCGCTCAGAGGGCGGCAGGGACAGGCGCCTCCCCTCCAGAGGGTCTCCTCTGCCAACCAGCCCTCGCCTAAAAGACAGCAGGCTACAGACTTCAAGTAGCCAAAGCGCAACTCTATCTGTGAGGAGTAGAAAAATAACTGCTCTTCATAATAACAAATGCTTTGGAGTCCATTTATCACAGCTCTGATGGAGAATCTCTCTCTTCACTCATCAGCCGACAAGTTCCTCCAAATTATCACTCTGGTGCTCCTGACTAGAAAACCCAGGGGGTTTCTTTCCTTTTTCCAGAGGACCTCAACCCATGAACTAAATATCCTTGAAAGAGCAGCCTCACAGAACCCCCGAGTAGTTTTCCAGGTTAGCTGCAGGGCCAAAGAACTGCTCAGAAGAACTGGCTCTCCGCTCAGTAAATCCCCAAACCTTCCATGTTTCTAGCCCCTGTGAAGGTCAGGGGGTTCAGGCAGACGAGGATGCCCCCGGAGGGCTGGAGGCCAGCCCCTGCCAAGGTCCAGGCTCTCCTCGGGCCACTGGAGGGCTCTGCGGTCAGGGCGGCAGGCCTCACCCCGCGTCCAGGACCACCTGCAGCCCCACCTGAAGCTCGCAGCGCTGAGGAGGCCAAGCAGGGACCCTGCAGGTTTTGACCCAGGAAACGGACACAGTATCCATCCCCCAACCACTTTCTAAGGAGCCCGCGTTGCCTCCTTCCCACCCGAGGAGACCCATTGCTGAGGTGCCCGCATAACCACACACAGACCTTGAGGTCCCGCCCGCCGGCCGCAGGAGATGAACCAAACCACTCAACATCACAGTAGCCACGAAGACGGCCGGAAGGTTCCCTGGAAACCCTGAGCCACAGTGTCCTGGGGCTGGGATTTGCTCACATTGACGTGCTAAACGGCAGCTGGAGGAGTCCAGGGTACAGCCAAGGGTGGAGCACCCCGAGGCCTCCACTAAGACGGTCTCCCTCACGTGCCATCCTGCCTAAAGACACCGCAGGTCTGCAGTGTGAGAAGCGAGGCACTTATGTGCACAAAGACACACCCGCTGTTGTGCAGGATTCTGACCCTGGGCTACGCAACAACTCCAACAGCAAGATCCTAAGGGGGAGGGGAGGGAGTGGGGTGGTCGGGAGCTTGGGGTTAACAGGTGCGAACTACTGCCTTTGGAAGGGCTTAGCCATGAGATCCTGCTGTGTGGCACTGGGAACTATGTCTAGTCACTTACGGTGGAGCATGACAATGGGAGAAAATAGAATGTGCACATGTACGTATAACTGGGTCACCAGGCTGTACAACAGAAAAAGAAGTTGCACTGGGGAAATAACAATTAAAAACTAATAATAAAAACAAAAAATAAAAAATTTAAAAAAAGAGAGAGAAAGAAAAAAAAAGAGATCCTTATTTATCCTACTCACAGAGCAGGATCTGACCAATTACAATTGAACCTAGGACTTGATAGAGTCCAAACACTGGAACAAATACAACTGCCACCCCTGAAACGCAACCAAGTGACAAAGCCAGCCTTACCGAGTTCCAGCGCAGCGACCCTGAGGACCAGGGCGCTCTGCACAGGAGCAGCGCGGCCGCGGCCGGCAGCAGCGCGGGGCTGCGGCGTCAGGGACGCTCCCCGTGTGCAGACAGGGGACGGTGACCCGCACAGAGCCTCGTCCGAGGACACAGCCCGGTGCCTCCTGATCCACAGCTGCCGAGAGCAAAGCCCCTCTGACGGCCGAATGCCCTCGGAGCCCACGGCAGAACCTTGAAGGTCGGCTGGCCCGAGCAGGACGCAGTCCTTACCTTTCTCGTGAGGGGCACCTCGATGGGCACGGGAACGACCTCGGCCAGCAGGCAGCCGTAGAAAGCCACCATGGAGGCAGCAGGGTCGTTGTTGGGGAACACCAGCGCCACCTGGACAGCGGAGTGAGAGGGAGCAACCGTCAACCTCGTGTGGCCGGAGAAACGGCTTCCCTGCCTCCAAACGCCTTTCAGCGAGTATCAGACTCCGGTGACCGAGGGTCGTCCCTAACTCTGCTCCAGGCCGCCACGGCCCAGGCTTGTGCCTGTAAACTCCCGCATCGACAAGCGTTTCCACGCGGGTGAAGCCTACACTGGGCTCCCCAGCCACGCCCTGGCATTTCCCCGATGGTGGCCGAGGCCGGGCAGCCCGCCCTGATCCCGGTCCGCTCTAGCTCCCAGCCTGGGCTTTCTCAGCTGGAGGGAGAACCCGTGGCCTAGCACGTCGTAAAGGGCAAATGAACAAGCGTGAAAGAGCTCACGCCATCCATGCCTGGCCCCCAGCAAGCAGCTGAGAGCGGAACCCCCAGTAAGGGGGGCGCTGCCTGGGGAGCTCGCGGGCGCCTGCTGCCGGCATCCGGAGGCTTCGGGAACACCTGCCCACAGGCCTTCCAGCCGCCTCTCCAGCTCAGCCTCTGAAGAGCTAGGGTGGAATGAGCCTCGAGTTCTAAAAGGCGAACTGCATTACCACCCAAATCACCACACCATGGAGAGTATGATTTCAAAAATCTCTTCTACATTCTTCGATGAAGAGCAGTGTTCCTGTGGAGGCTTATTATTAGTCCTCCTCCCATGAACTGTTCCGCTTCCTTTGCCTGTTTATCCGCGAGGGCTTTGATGCTTCCCCTAAAACCTGGATGAATTTTAAATGCGCTTCTTGGTATTAACTCTTATGACTGATGCAAAGACCTCCTGCTGTACTGTTTTCTGTTGACTTTGATTAGCGCACTTACAGAGGTACGTAAACTCGTCGCGGCTTCCTTTACGTCACCCCCACTGGTGGACACACGTCTCACCCCAGGTGGCTGTCTGCAGCGGAGCTGGCCTGACGTCAGTGCACTTGCTTCCCCGCCACCCAAGGCTCCTACATCCTGCATCTGGATGCCCCTTGGCTCTGCAGGCTCTGCTGCTGCTGTAACCTGAGCTCCTCCCACCTGCTCCTGTAGATTCAGCATCACTCTTCCTCGTTGATAATTAAGCACATGAATCCCATCACTTGGCATATGGATATCATTTCTGTATTACCTCATTCAGGAATTTACCTCATTAAAACTGTCCTAACTAAAAGTTATTAGCTTTGCCAGGGCAGCTGGCTGAGACATCCTAACCACCTCAATAGCTAAGTGAGCGGGTTGGCAACAAGGCCCCAGATGGCAGCTGAGGATGGAGCAGGCTGGGTCTTAGATTTGGCCCTGCTGGCACCTTAGCAACATAGGATAGTTAATAGAAACAAAATTAAGCTTGGGATTATGTGAAGATTGTCTATTTTTATGGCATTCCTGCAGTTCACTAAAATCAGCCCAATGAGAGAGACAGAAAATTATTAGGCCAACAATATCCATTCTACAACACTGACAGATTGAGAAACCCTGTGAAGTAACTGTTGATTAGATATCAATCCTTATTTTGAACCCAAGGCACCCAGGCAGTTGCCAAGCTGACATTAGGACTTTTGAGGAGGAATAAGAGGATCTACCTGTGTGTCTCTGCATATGAACCCCACCTGATTATTTTAAAAATGATCTGAGGCTGCATTTGTCTCAGGTATTCCACCTTCAACTGGTGGTCTGAGAGTTGACAGCATCTGTTTTTAGAACTGGATCTGGCAAAGCAACAATCCTCAATTAAATGTCTGCAAAGATTCCAGGGCACCACTGCTGCAGGACTTCTCTCCCTGAACCAGAACAGAAGACACTGAGAAAACGCAGATGTTGAAGTTCCACCCTAAACTAACAGCCGCCGGCACTCGCAGAGAACTAAATTTTGAATTGCTAGTTCTCCTGGGATGCCTGTTCTGCAGGAATCCCAAAGACTCTTCATCAAGAGCATAGAACTGAAAGGAGGGGCTGCTCCCAGGGCCAGACTGTGGACCAGTCTGTTTCCAAGAAGAGATTCTGGCCTGGCTCCACTTCCTTCCAAGGAAGAGCAACTCGATCCAGGATTTTAAATCCCCACTGCCTGGGTTAAAACAGGATAAATGTTGTTTAATGTAAAGTGAATAAAAGTAGAAGATAAAATTGTCCGTTATGTGCTCTCAACAATACAAAAGTAACAAACAGAAAAGGGTCAAATACCTAAAGGCTCTTCAATTTCTCTGCATTTCTTCTTCAAGGCTCTTCACATTTTTCTTCGATTTATCTTAAGGACGGGGAGACTATCATTCTCACTATATTTTTCTTTTATATCTCGGTCCAAGTCCCATTTTTAGTGACTGCATAGTGATTCTCATGCAATACTGTACATTTATGCAGATGCTTCACTTTTGTAAACCCACACGGTTCCATTTCATTCAATTCCTATCTATTCCCCGGTATTTCACTGCACTTAGCTACGCACAGCGCAGAACAGGCATCAACAAACCACCCGCTTCCCCCACTGGTCTTCCTGGCCAGTCCTGCTGTCCCAGTGCCGGCCTGTTCTGTGCAATGACAGAACCCTCAGCTCCTCTCCACTCTGTCCTGGAAGCTGACCAGACCTCCAAGAAGTCTCCTTAGATCCCAGAAACTCTCCAAATGAGAATGCCCTCTCTCCTGCCCAGGCAGTTCAAGATCTCTCAGCACCTATTTTGGGAATCTGTATCTTTTTCCAATTTATTAATTTTTTCTTTTTAAAATATTTTGTTCCGCTGTACAGCATGGGGACCAAGTTACACACACATGTATACATTCTTTTTCCTCCCATTGTTGTGTTGTGATGTAAGTATCTAGACAAGATTCTCAGTGCTGCACAGCAGGATCTCATTGTACATCCATTCCAAGAGCAATAGTTTGCATCCCATTACCCCAAGCTCCTGATCCATCCCACTCCCTCCTCCTCCCCCTGGGCAGCCACATGTCTGTTCTCCAAGTCCATGATTTTCTTTTCTGTGGAAAGGTTCACTTGTGCTGTATATTAGATTCCAGTTATAAGTGATATCATATGGTATTTGTCTTTCTCTTTCTGACTCATTTCACTCAGTATGAGAGTCTCTGGTTCCATCCACGTTGCTGCAAATGGCATTATTTTGTCCTTTTTTATGGCTGAGTAGTATTCCACTGTGTATGTATACCACTTCTTCCTAATACAATCGTCTGTCAATGGACATTTGGGTTGTTTCCATGTCTTGACTATAGTGAATAGAGCTGCAATGAACATGCGGGTGCATGTGCCTTTTTTAAGGAAACTTTTGTCCGGATATATGGCCAAGAGTGGGATTGCTGGGTCATATGGAAGTTCTATGTATAGATTTCTAAGGTACCTCCACACCGTTCTCCATAGTGGCTGTACCAGCTTACATTCCCACCAACAGTGCAGGAGGGTTCCCTTTTCTCCACAAGCCCTCCAACACTTGCTACTTGTGGACTTCTTAATGATGGCCATTCTGACTGGTGTGAGCTGGGATCTCGTGGTAGTTTTGATTTGCATTTCTCTAACAATCAGGGATGTTGAGCATTTTTTCATGTGCTTGTTGGCCATCTGTAGATCTTCCTTGGAGAACAGTCTATTCAGGTCTTTTGCCCATTCTTCAACTGGGTCGTGGGCTTTTTTGCTGTTGAGTTGTACCAGTTGCTTGTATATTCATTAGAGATGAAGCCCTTGTCCGCTGCATCATTTGAAACTATTTGCTTCCCATTCTGTAAGTTGTCTTTTTGGTTTCCTTTTGGTTTCCTTTTGGTTTCCTTTGCTGTGCAAAGGCTTGTCCGTTTGATTAGGTCCCACTGGTTTGTTTTTGCTCTCATTTCGGTTGCCTTGGGAGAATGACCTGAGAAAATATTCACGAGGTTGATGTCAGAGAATGCTTTGCCTATGTTCTCTTCCTGGAGTATGATGGTGTCTCGTCTTACACTTAAGTCTTTCAGCCAGTTTGAGTTTATTTTTGTGCATGGTATGAGGGTGTGTTCTAGTTTCACTGATTTGCATGCAGCTGTCCAGGTTTCCCAGCAACACTTGCTGAAAAGACTGTCTTTTCCCCATTTTATGCTCTTGCCTCCTTTGTCAAAGATTAATTGACCATAGGTGTCTGGGTTGATTTCCGGGTTCCCTACTCTGTTCCATTGGTCGGTCTGTCTGTTTTGGCACCAGTACCACACTGTCTTGATGACTGTGGCTTTGTAATATTGCTTGAAGTCCGGGAGAGTTATGCCTCCCGCTTGGTTTTTGTTTCTCAGGATTGCTTTGGCAATTCTGGGTCTTTTGTGGTTCCACGTAAGTTTTTGGATGGTTTGTTCTAGTTCTGTGGAAAATGTCATGGGTGATTTGATGGGGATTGCATTGACTCTGTGGATTGCTTTGGGTAGTATGGCCATTTTTACAATATTGATTTTTCCAACCCAGGAGCATGGAATATCTTTCCATTTCTTTACATCTTCTTTAATTTCCTTGATTAATGCTTTATAGCTCTCGGCATGTAAGTCCTTTACCTCCTTGGTCAGGTATATTCCCAGGTATTTGATTTTGGGGGGTAAAAATTTAAAAGGTATTGTATTTTTGTATTCCTTTTCCAATATTTCATTGTTAGGATCCAGAAATGTGACTGATTTCTGAATGTTAATCTTACATCCTGCTGTTTTGCTGAATTTGTTGATCAGTTCAAGGAATTTTGGGGTTGAGTCCTTAGGGTTTTCAATGTATAGTACCATGTCATCTGCATACAGTGACAGTCTCACCTCTTCTCTTCCTATTTGGATGCCTTTTATTTCTTTTGTTTGTCCGACTGCCGTGGCTAGGACTTCCAGTACTATGTTGAATAACAGTGGTGAGAGTGGGCATCCTTGTCTTGTTCCAGATTTGAGTGGGAAGGCTTTCAGCTTTTCTCCTTTGAGTATTATATTTGCTGTGGGGGTGTCATAAATGGCTTTGACTATGTTCAGGAATGTTCCCTCTGTACCCACTTTGGCAAGAGTTTTGATCATGAATGGATGTTGGACTTTGCCAAATGCTTTCTCTGCATCTATTGAGATGATCATGTGGTTTTTGACTTCTTTTATTAATGTGGTATATGACGTTGATTGATTTGTGTATGTTGAACCATCCTTGTGAGCCTGGGATGAACCCCACCTGGTCATGGTGCACGATCTTTTTGATATGTTGTTGGATTTGGTTGGCTAAAATTTTGTTGAGAATTTTTGTGTCTATATTCATCGAAGATATTGGCCAATAGTTTTCTTTTTTGGTGGTATCTTTGTCTGGTTTCGCAATTAGGGTGATGGTGGCATCATAGAATGTCTTTGGGAGTGTTCCTCCTTCCTCGACCTTTTGAAAAAGTTTAAGGAGGATGGGCACCAGATCCTCTTTGCATGTTTGGTAGAATTCGCCTGTGGAACCATCTGGTCCTGGGCTTTTATTTGTAGGGAGTGTTTTATGATGTACTCAATTCCATTTCCAGTGATCGGTCTGTTCAGCTGGTCTGTTTCTTCTTGATTCAGTTTTGGCAGGCTGTAAGATTCTAGAAAATTGTCCATTTCTTCCAGATTGTCAAATTGGTTGGCATACAGTTGTTCATAGTATTGTTATGGTTTTTTGTATTTCTGCAGTATCCATTGTGATTTCTCCTTTTTCATTTCTAATTTTGTTTATTTGGGTTCTTTCTCTCCTCTTCCTAGTGAGTCTAGCCAGGGATTTGTCAATTTTGTTTACCTTTTCAAAGAACCAGCTCTTGGTTTTATTAAGTCTATTGTTTTTTCAGCCTCTATTTTATTGATTTCCTCTTTGATCTTTATAATTTCCTTCCTTCCGCTGACTTTAGGTCTTTTTTGTTCTTTTGCTACTTCATTTAGGTGGTGGTGAAGTTGTCAATTTGAGATCGTTCTTCTTTTTTGAGGAAGGCCTGCAATGGTATGAATTTCCCTCTGAGCACTGCTTTCGCGACATCCCATAGATTTTGAGCGGTTGTGCCTTCATTATCGTTTGTCTTGAGGTATTTTTTAATTTCCTTCTTGATTTCCTCATTGACACATTGGTTTTTTAGTAGCATGTTGTCTAGTCTCCATGTAGTAGGTTTTTTCTCATTTCTTTTCCTGTGGTTGATTTCTAGTTTCATACCATTGTGGTCAGAGAAGATATTTGAGATAACTTGTATGCTGCTAAATTTGTTGAGTTAGCTTTGGGCCCCAATATGTGATCGATTCTTAAGAACGTTCCATGCACACTTGAGAAGAATGTGTATTCTGATTTTTTTTCTTTGGATGTAGTGTCCTTGTCCTGAAGATGTCAATTAAGTCTAACTTTTCTACTGTTTCCTTTAGGATCTCTGTTGCTTTATTGGTTTTCTGTCTAGAGGATCTGCCCATTGATGTGAGTGGGGTACTAAAGTCTCCTACTATGATTGTATTTCCCATCAATTTCTCCCTTTGTATCCGTTAATATTTGTTGTATGTATATGGGTGCTCCTATATTTGGGGCATATATGTTGATGATAGTAATATCCTCTTCCTGAATGGATCCCTTAACCATTAAATAGTGTCCTTCTTTGTCTGTCTTTACGGCTTTTGTTTTAAAGTCTATTTCGTCTGATATGAGGATTGCAACTCCTGCTTTCCCGTCATGTCCATTGGCGTGAAATATTTTTTCCCACCCCCTCCCTTTCAATCTATGTGTCCTTTGTCCTAAGATGAGTTTCTTGTAGGCAGCAGATTAAAGGTTTTTGTTTTTTTTTTATCCAACCAGCCACTCTGTGTCTTTTGACTGGAGCATCCAGTCCATTGACATTTAAGGTGATGATTGATAGATGATTATTTATTGCCATTTTAAACCTTGTTTTCCAGTTGACTCTATGATTCTCCATTCTTCCTTTCTTTTGTTGGTTGGGTGGTCTCCAAGTATTTTCTGCTTGAGTGTTTTTCTCTTTTTTGTGAATGTAATGTTTGGTTTTGATTTGTGGTTGCCCTGTTTTTTAAGTATGTTAACCCCTTTCTACAATTGTGTGTTTTAGCCTGATAGTCCTGTAGGTTCAAACAGTTCATTACCATATGAAAATTAAGAAGAAAAAAAGAAAATTAAAAAAAGAATCTATGTATTTCCTTACTTCCCTTGCCCACATTTTATGATTTTGATGACTTTTTTTCTTTTTAATTTTATTAGGTTTTAAACATGTTAATGACTAGATCTGTATGCTGGCTTATTTGAGTGACTGCTTTCTTATTGTGGTTTCCTCAATCCTAGTTTTTCCTCTCTCCTTTTTTTTTTTTTTTTGGTTTAGAGACGCCCTTTCAATATTTCTTTTAGAATGGGTTTTGTACCGATGTATTCTTTTAGCTATTGTTTGTTGGAAAAAAAATTTTATTTCCCCTTCTATTTTAAATGATATTCTTGCTGGATAGAGTATTCTAGATTGCATATTTTTTCCTTTTAGCACTTTAAATATCTCTTGCCATTCCCTCCTGGCCTGTAGAGTTTCTGCAGAGAAATCAGCTGATAGCCTTATGCAGCTTCCCTTATAAGAAGCATTCTGCTTTTCTCTTGCTGCCTTTAGGATCCTCTCTTTATCATTAACTTTTGCCATTTTTATTATAATGTGTCTTGGTGTGGGTCTATTTGGGTTCAACTTGTTTGGGGCCCTCTGTGCTTCCTGTATCTTGAACTCAGTATCCTTTAGATTTGAGAAGCTTCCAGCGATAATTTCTTCAAATATATTTTCCATCCCCTTATCTTTTTTTACTCCTTCTGGAATTCCTATTATGCAGAGATTGACCCACTTTATATTATCCCATAGGTCTCATATTGCTTTTATGGTTCTTCATTTGGTTTTCTGTCTGCTGTCCTGTGTGGGTGATTTCCATTATTCTATCTTCCACATCACTAACTCGTTCTGCATTATTCATCTGGTTTTTACTGCCCTTAGCTCAGTCTGCATCTCTGCAAATGAATTTTCTACTTTTTCTTGGCTCCTCCTTATATTTTCTAGTTCCTTTCTGAGGGAGTCTGCATACTGTTCGTATCTTCTCTTAATTCCTTCAGTATTTTCGCTATCTCCCTTTTGAACTCAAAGTCTGTCAGACTGCAGAGATCTGTTTCATTGTTGGCTGCTTTAGGTGAGGTCTCCTGTTGATTTAACTGGGAGTGGTTTCTCAGCTTCTTCATCTTGCTTGTTATTTTCTTTTTCTCGGTGGAGGTGCACTCCCCATGGCTGGGCAGGGTTTGCCTTGACACTGCTGTGGAGTGTTTCCCAAGGGCTGGCGGTGTTGGCTGGTCTTCTTGGAGGCAGCGTGGCGTCTCCTGAGGGTGGGTGGGGCTAGCAGGGTCACTCTGAAGCAAAGGAGGACTTCCCGAGGGCAGGCGGGACTGGCAGGCCCACACCGCGATGGATGTAGACTTCCCGCGACCAGAGCTTGCTCTGGTGTTTCTGGGGCCCGGAGCTCTTCCAGGGGGCAGGTGGTGCTGGGCAGCTGCTCTGCAGGAGTGCAGCACCTCCCGAGGGTGGGAGCGGCTAGCCAGGCTGCTGGGAGACAAAGGGGCACTTACCCAGTGCAGCTGAGACTGGCAGGATGGCCCCACAATGGAAGCAAATTTCCCGTGGCCGGGCGGAGCTTGCTCTGGCGTTTCTGGGCTGCGGGGCTCTTCCAGGGGGCTGGTGGTGCTGGGTGCTGCTCCACTGTGGTGTAGCCCCTCCAGAGGGCGGGCAGGCCAGGGTGGGGAAAGCCTAAGGTGGTTGGCTTCCTGCAAGTGGTGAGGCCAGCCCTCCAGGATGACAGGTGGCCTCAGGTCAGGCGTGCGCACGTGGGGCAGGGGGAGAGGGGATGCACTGGGAAGCATTGCTCTCTGCTAGCTGGCAGACAGGCACGCTTGCTGTGGCGCAAGTATTCTATGGTGGCCCACCCCTCCTCCTCTCACCTCCCCAACATGGGCGCCTTGTCTCTCCTGCGGGTCCAGCTCTTCTCCCAGGTTCCCTCTGTTGTGGCTTTCCACTCCCCAGCCCTTAGCATATTGCTCCCTCCACCTGCAATGCACCTCTTCCTAATCCCTCAGGCTGTCTCCACACCACCAACCCAACCAACCACTTCCGCGTCCCCCAGGCAGTTTCTGCACCGCCAACCCCAGCCTGCTCCCAGGGACTAACCTCCGGAGCCGAGGTCTCGGTGCCCAGCTCCCACCTGAGCATCTCGGTTTTTGGTGACTGTGCCAGTAGTTCAGATGATCTGTTCGGCTCTCACTCTGCTTTTCAGATCTCAGACCTACTGCTGTGCTCTTCTCGGTATCTGGAGATCCCTCCGATTCAGATGATCTTTCCGTCGAGTAGGTGACTTTCCAGGGTGGGGGATCCCTCTCTCCTTCAGAGTCCCCTTTCAGGAGCGCCTGTCTGGTCCCGATTCCCCTTGTCTCACTCCCTTTTCTCTTATTTTACCCAGTTATGTCACAAGATTCTTGCCACTATTGGAGATTTAAGTTCTTCTGCCAGCATTTAGTTGCTGTTCTGTGGGAGTCTTTAACACGTAGATGTGTTTTTTTTGTTGTGTTTGTGGGAGAGGGTGAGCACGTCCCCCTACTTTTCCACCATCTTGCCTTCCCCCCTCTTTTTCCAATTTACAGAGAGCCAATTATTAAGGTCTTCGCTTTTTTTTTTAACACTGCAAGCTCCCTGAAGGCAGCGTGCACATGTGATGCATCTTTGTTTCTCCCACAGCTTCTACTGCGATATTCTGAAAACCGCATCCAGCTTAGGCACGCAAATGCCTTCTTGAAGCCCGAGTAGGTGCTTCCCAGGGTGCATTAAGAGGGTCACCCACATGGAAAGTGTAATTTTTAAGCTGAGGACGGAATTTGCATTTGTCTTCAGGAAAATTATATTTAATAAAGATATTTTAAAAGAGCGTAAAGAAAGAATCTACTTTATTGCAACAGAAGGTTATTATCAATTAAACACTCCAGTCACCTATGCTTATTTAATAACTATTAATACATACATGCCAGATGCTAGCCACCTGAATAATTTAAGGAATGATTTAGAAGAGCAGTTCCCCTCACACAATTCAAACCATTCCTTTTGCCAAAGAAAATCTCTACACATTTTATTCTATCAACCCCCCCCCTCCCCCGCCGCCCCATTCCTACTGACATCTTGGCTGAACAGAGATGGTTTATTTTGTAATTGTTATTGTAAGGGGATTTCAAGAATCTGCAGGCCCAAGAATTTTTTAAAAACTACTATGAGGGAAATTATAGACAAAGGAGACATTATATTACAACTGACTCCTTACAGCGTTGAAATAAACATGACAGAGGCTCACCGTCTCCACCTGTTCCAAGTACACAGCTGAGTGGCACGCAGTGCTCACTGTTGTACAACCATCTCCCCACCCAGTCCCACAACTTTCTCACTTTCCTAAACCATGATCTGTCCCCACTAAACAGCAACGCCCCATCCCCCCCTGTGCCCAGGCCCTGGGAACCACCCATCTTCTGTCCCTATGAAGGAAGGTACTCTAGGAACCTCACACAAATGGAACCGCACACAGCACTGGCCTTCTGTGACCAGTTTATTCAGGGAGCACAGTGTCCTCAAGGCCCATCCATGTTGTAGCCTGTGTCAGAATCCCCTCTTTCTAGAGGCTGAGCTGTGCTCCACTGGACAAAGGCTCAGTCTCTCTACACGCGGACCCTCCATGCAGGCTTGGGTTGTTGGCCACCTTCTGGTCTTTTGAATAGGGCGGTGGTGAACACTGGAGTAGATGTACCTTACTGCAGTTCTTCTGAAACTGATGGGGATTGTTGGAGCAAATGTTGACTTTTTAGGGAACTGCCACACTGTTCTCCTCAGAGGCACCTGACTGACACCCTACGGCAGTGCACAGGGTGACCCTGCGCCCTTGCCGTCACTTAATATTTTCTGTGTTTTGACAGCACCCATCTCAGGGAGTGTGCCAGGACAGCTCCCTGGGCTTTTGCTGTGTATTTCCCTAATAATCAGTGATGCTGAGCTTCTTGACAGGGGCTTATTTGGCTATTTGTAAACCATCCCCAGAGGAAGGTCTATTCAAGTCCTTTGTCTGTTTTTTAAATTTCTTGGTTGTTGCTGCTGTTGACTTATAAAAGCTCTTTATATATTCTGGACACTAATCCCTTATCAGATATCTGATTTACAAACATCGTCTCCCATTCTGTGTGCTGCCCTTTCACCTGGGTCAGTGTCCTTTGGTGCACAAGAGTTTCTAATTTTGATGAGATGTAATTTATCAATGTCTTTTTGTTCCTGTGCTTTTGGTATGTATCTAAAAAAGCACTGCCAAATCCAATGTCATGAAACACTCCCCTAAGTTTTATCCTACAAGTTAGGTATTTGATCAATTTTAAGTTACCTTTGCTATATAGCGTAAAGATTCAGTTACAGGTTTTGCTTGTGGATCTCCAACTTCCCAGCACCATTTGTTGAGCAGACCATCCTTCCCCCCATTTAAGGTTTTAGCAGCCTTCCTGAAAGTTATTTGACCCTAAAAGTGCAATTTACTTCTGGGCTTTCTATTCTAACCCTGTGGCCTATGTCTCTGTGTTAATACCACGCTGTTTTGATGTCTGCAGCTTTACAGTAAATTTTGTAATAAGGAAGTATGGGATCAACAATTGACTTTTAAAAGCTGGAGGTCAACGTTCCCTGGTCTTAAGGACTTCACATTGTCACTGCTGTGGCTCAGGCTACTGCTGTGGCTTTGGCTCTATCCCTGGCCTTGGGAACTTTCACATACTGTGAATGCAAAAAAAAAGGGGGGGGGGTATAGAGGTCAACCTTGTTCATTGAAAAATTGGACAGAGGAGTTCCCACTGTGGCTCAGTAGTAACGAGTCTGACAAGTATCCATGAGAATGTGGGTTTTACCCCTGGCCTCGCTAAGTGGGTTAAAGACCGGGCACTGCTGTGAGCTGGATCCTGTGTTGCTGTGGCTGTGGTGGCAGCTGCAGCTCCGATTTGACCCCTAGCCTGGGAACCTCCATATGCTGTACACATGGCCCTAAAAAGACCAAAAAAAAAAAAAAAATGGGGAAGAATCTTGAACTCTCGGGAATGCAGCAATCTTATTAAAAACACCCCACAAAGGGACCATGTTTTTTAATAATATCTCTTAATAAATCATACCTTGGACTCCTGTTGGATTATGGAGCTCTACGGTGATATTTTTGTAAAATTCATTTGTAGTCCTTTGGTGTATGGTGGGATAACCCAGCTGAAGGCAAGAAAACTGGGTTCTACACGCAGCCCATATCTAAGCTGAGCAAGACTCTCAACTGCTCTGGGCGTAACATGAAAAAGGAGATACTCATATTTGTTCTCAGTAACAGCAGATTGCAGTAAGAATAAAACCCTGCTTTTCAATAGAAGACAGTAGCCTATATCAAGAAATTCAACTCTAGGAAAGGAATGTACCAGCACTTTGCTGCCAGGACTGTTGGTGTCACTGACTGAAATAAAGGCATTCTAGAGACAACTGCTCCGCCTGCTCAGGGAGACAACGCACCTATTCAACCGGGAGACCACCTGTGCCAGGGCTTCTGAACACAGGCTTTGAGGTTGGACAGTATGTGCCTTCATCGGATATGATTCTTAACTTTCCAAGTCCTGGCGTCCTCTGGGATAAGAGGTGAACTATGACAGTTCAGCTGAGTTACTGTGATGGTTACACGACACACTGCGTAACTGCTCCTGGCTCACAGCAAGCGTCAAGAAGGCCTGACCTTGCAGTAGAGTATCAGGAGGCACGGAACTTGGCAACTTCAAAACAGCAGGTGTCTTCTCCCTCCCAAGAGCGCATGTCTTGCGGATGGCGTACTTTAAATTGCACTCACCCTGTCTCCAGGTCGCACCATAGGTTCTTGCTTTGTACCTAATTTATGCAGAATGTTGTAAGCAACCTTCATACTTCTTGTCCACAGCTTGCCTGTCAATACAAATGATAAAGACATATTAATCACACACATGCATTTTCTGTTATGTGTATGTGTGTATATTAACCTCCAAAGAGACCATTACTTCTTTATGTCAAGCCTGCAAGTTATTCTGAGTCCCCAGAATCAAGATGGGAGAGTTCCCGCTGTGGCGCAGTGGGTTAAGAATCCAACTGCAGTGGCTGGGGTCTCTGCAGAGGTGCAGGGAGTTAAATGATCTGGCATTGCCACAGCTGTGGCTTGGATTCAATCCCTGGCCCAGGAACTTCTATATACCACAAGCATGGCCATAAAAAAAAGTTCCTTCTTTTTTTAAATGGGAGACGAGAACTAGCAAGTCTCTTGTCTGAGAAGCATGAACACTGGAATAAGGCCCTGAATACGAGAACAGCTGGGGTGCTGAGAACCCAGAGCAAAGCCACAGAAATGTTACCTGTCATCACAAACGTCGTGGAGGAGGGTTTCCAGGAGTAAGGGAGGGCAGGGACCACGGCGACAGTGAGCCACCGCTAACTGACGCCTCGCAAAGTGACACCTCGTTCCTGTCCTAAAGGTCCTGTCTTGTTTGAGGGGCTTCATGGGGCCCGAGTCCTCTCCCTCCCTAAGCCTCTCAAGTGCAACCTTTCCTAACTTCGGAGGCTTAGGATCTTTGAAGATGAATCCTTGAATTTACATAAAGATTATGGTAAACTTTTTGAATGATCCTGAAGTTTGAAACTCTAGAACAATCACCACAAAGCAGGATTAAAGAGATTTAAAAAGCACTTCAATAAAACTTCCCAGTTTTGCAGAAGTTGTGGATTCGCGTCCCGGCCCCATCCCAGGGCCAGACATTTCCTCAGCGAGTCTGGGAGTCAGCACACAGACGGACTCTAAGTGGAGAATTTGAAAGCGAACATGAGCTCCCGGACACATAAAGGCCGCCCAGAAAGGCCTTTTACAACTTTAGCTTCTCTGCGATTTCAGGAGCAGTCAAGGTATTAGAGTTCTATCTAAGAAATAACAGTGTCATAAAGATAAGGGCAATTTTAACTCTCTCATATAAGTGCAATCGCTGTTCTAACCTTTTTCCTACTTTAAGTGCAAGAGCTAAGTGAACATGTTTTGCATGAAAACGTCTGAATTTGTTTTGTCTCATACTGGATTTTGCAGCCGCATAGATTAGGGCTGCTACTCTTTTCCCACCCAGAGACTGATCAACTTGCCTTCCCCTTAGTATCTGGAGGACAAAGAGGAACTTTCCCTTCTCTCTAATGCCTGTAATTCCTAGGACATTCCTGGCTCATAGTATGTGCTCAACAAATGTTTTATTAGTGCCACAGTAAAGGCAAGTATAAAAGTAAATTACAGTACACATTCTATCCTACCTCTTGGGCACTGAGTGACCACCAGGTGTCACATTTGATGCATGCCCCCCCCCATCTCCATCTCCTCAGGACTGGCTACTTTACAACTACTTGGCATTTTATTTGGTGATTCTATTTCCCCCCAAATAGTCATTCGTCATTAGAAATAACTTGGGGGGTTATTTTTTTTCCTAAAGAAAACAAATATTTTGTGTCTTCAGATTTCTTTTTATGTGAACAATGTTAGGAAATCATTACAGTTGACTAAACAATTACAATCAACTTGTTGTAACTGAAAAAAAATCAGTGTGTGTAAATGAACAAGTCAATTACAATCAAACAATTAGCACCAGTGTATTTTGTTAAAGTTTCAAATTCATTTTCAGATTGGAATATTAAAATCAATATCATCATGAATTCATAGGAGAGTCAATTTACAATAGAGAGTTTGAGAAAGCACTTTTGGCAAAGTTCTAGAAATATTTATCAAAGAGGAAAACAAGAGTAAATTGCTGCCTTAAAAAAGATCCAACAGTTCTTGATTGATTTAGAAAGGAGAAAGAAAAAAAAAAAAACAATTTCCGACCAAGAATACTCTGCCAAGCAAAGTTACCATTTGTAACTGAGGAAAGACGAAATTTTCCCGACAAGCAAAAGCCAAAGAAATCTCCACTAAACCAAGCTAACAAGAAAAAAAGTTAAGAGACTTCTTCAAACTGTAAAGAAAGGGCACTAATATGTAACAAGAAAACATAAATCTCACTGGCAAAGGCAAATATTTAGTAAAGGCAGTAGGTCATAAGCAAAGCATTAGGCTAAAGTTGAAAGCAGTAAAAAATAACTGAAATAATTAATGAGTACACAAGATAAAAAGATATAAACTGTAACATCAAAAAATAAAAAAGGGGGAGTTCCCATCGTGGCGCAGTGGTTAACGAATCCGACTAGGAACCATGAGGTTGCGGGTTCGGTCCCTGCCCTTGCTCAGTGGGTTAACAATCCGACGTTGCCGTGAGCTGTGGTGTAGGTTGCAGACGCGGCTCGGATCCCGAGTTGCTGTGGCTCTGGCGTAGGCCGGTGGCTACAGCTCCGATTCGACCCCTCGCCTGGGAACCTCCATATGCCTCGGGAGCGGCCCAAGAAATAGCAACAACAACAACAACAAAAGACAAAATAAATAAATAAATAAATAAAAAATAAAAAAATAAAAAAGGGGAGAGTAAAAATGTAGAGATGGAGAATGCACTCGAATTTAAGTTTTTATCGACTTAAAATAGACTACTACAAATACATTGTATGTAAGCCTCATGGTAACTACGAAGCAAAAACCTACAGCAGATGTACGAAAACAATGTGAAAGGAATCTAAGCACATAGCTGAAGAACAAAGGAACTAAAAAACAGCCAGAAAACAATTAAACAGAATGGCAATGCGTTTGCACCTATCAGTAATTGTTTTTTGTTGTTGTTGCTGTTTTGTTTTGCCTTTCTAGGGCTGCACCCGCGGCATATGGAGGTTCCCAGGCTGGGGGTCCAGTTGGAGCTGTAGCTGCCAGTGTACGTCAGAGCCACAGCAACTCGGGATCCAAGCCCACAGCTCATGGCAACATGGGATCGATCCTTAATCCATTGAGTGAGGCCAGGGATTGAACCCATAACCTCATGGTTCCTAGTCGGATTCATTAAACACTGAGCCACGATGGGAACTCCAAAATCAATTCTAAGAGAGGAGTTCCCAGATTAATGCATATCTCAGGAAACAAACAAACAAACAAAAATCTCAATCTAACTTTATACCTCAAGGAATTAGAAAAAGAAAAAAGTGAAGCCCAAAATTAGTAGAAGAAAGAACTTAGTAAAGATCAGAGCAGAAATAAATGAAATAGAGAGAAAAGCAACAGAAAAGATCAATGAAACCAAAAGTGGGTTCTTCTTCTTCTTCTTTTTTTTTTTAAGGGCTGCTCCTGTGGACCAGGGACTGAATCTGAGCCTCAGCTGCAGTAACACCACATCCTTAAACCCACTGCACCATTCCGGGATTGAACTGTGCCTCTGCAGGGACCTGAGCTGACGCAGTCTGCCACAGCAGGAACTCCCAAGAGTTGGCTCTTTGAAAAGAGAAACAAAATTGACAAACCTTTGGCTAAACTAATTAAAAAAAAAAAAAAAAGAGAGAGAGAGAGAGAGAAAGAAAGTAAAGAACTCAACTAAAATCAGAAATGAAAGAGGAGATATCACAGTTTGATATTACAGAAGTACAAAGGATCCTAAGAGATTACTATTAACAATTACATATCAACAAATTGGACAACCTTGAAGAAATAAATACCTAGAAACATACAACCTTTCAAGACTGAATCATGAAAAAAGAGAAAATCTAAACAGACCATTTATTAATAAGGAGACTGAATCAGTAACCAAAACCCTCCCCACAAACAAAAAGACCAGGACCAGACAGCTTCACTGGTGAATTTTACCAAATATTCAAGGAGGAATTAACACCAACTCTTCTCAAGTTCTTACAAAACACAGAAGGTGAGGAAACGCTTCCAAACTCATTTTATGAAGCCTGCATTACCCTGATATCAAAGGACACCACCAGTACTGAAAATTATAGGCGAATATGTCTAGAGAACAAGGATGCAAAAATCCTCAAAAAAAAATAGTAGCAAACCAAATTCAATAATATGTTAAAATGATCATACACCACGATCAAGTGGGATTTATTTCAGAGTACAAGGATGGTTCAACGTCCACAAATCAATTAATGTGATACACCACATCAACACAACGACAGGTACAAATCATGTCCTCTCAGCATATGCTAAAAAAACATTTGACAAAATTCAATATCCACTTACGATAAAAAGCTCTCAACAAAGTGGGTACAGAGGAAATATACCTCAGCATAATAAAAGTCATACATGAAAACTCAAAGTTAACAACATACTCAACAGTGAAAAGCTAGTAGCTTTTCCTCTAAGATTCAGGCAGAGGGATGCCCACTTGTGCCACATTTACTCAACACAGTACTGGAAGTCCTAGCCAGAGCAATTAGGCAAGAAAAGAGATAAAAGGCATCCAAACTGGAAAGAAAGAAGTAAACCTGCATTACTTGTAGATAACACAACACTATATACAGAAAACCTTAAAGGCTATAAGAAAAAAAAAAGCAATAAATTAATTCAGTAAAGGAGAATATAAAAATCAATATACGGAAAACTGTTGTTTCTATACACTAATAATGAACTATTAGAGACAGAAATCAAGAAAACAACCCATTTACTACTGCATCAAAAGTAATAAAATACCTAGGAATAAAGTTAATCAAGGACATGAAAGACCTGTACATTAAAACCTAAACAACTTTAATGAAAGAAAGTGAAAAAGACACAAATCAATGAAAAGATACTCCACGGTCATGGATCAGAATAATTAATACGTAAAAATGTCCACACTACCCAAAGCAATATATAGATTCCATGCAATCCCTATGAAAATTCCAACGGCATTTTTCACAGAATGGAACAAACAGTTCTAAAATACATAAAAACCATGAAAGACCCCAAATAGCCAAATCCATCTTGAATAAGAAGAACAAAGCTGGAGGCATCATGCTCCTCGACACTCCAAAGCTAAAGTGGTGGGAACCCTGTGATACTGGCACAAAAACAGACACACGGATCAATGGAACAGAACTGCCCAGAAATAAACCCATGCATATATGTCAACTAGTTTTTTGAACAAAGGATCCAAGAATTTTCAATGACGAAAGGACAGTCTTTCAAAAAAATGGTGCTCAAAAAGCTGGACAGTCACATGCAAAAGAATGAAACTGGACCAATTTTCTACACCATACACAAAAATGAACTCAAACTGAATGAATTAAAGACTTGAATGTAAGACCTGAAACCATAAAACTCAGAAGAAAACATGGGGGGGGAAGGGGTAATTAAGCTCCTAGACATTGTTCTTGGCTATAATTTTTTTGAATTTGACAACAAAAGCAAAGTCAACAAAGGGAAAAATAAATGAGTGAAATTACATCAAACTAAAAGGCTTCTACATAGCAAAGGAAACCGTTAGCAAATGAAAAGGCAATCTATGGAATGGGAGACAGCATTTGCAAATCATACAGGTGATAATGGGTTAAAGTATATAAAGAATTTATACAACTCAATAGCAAAAAAAAAAAAAATCATTAAAGAATGGGCATAAGAATTGAGTAGAATTGCCCAAAAAAGGCATACAGATGGTCAATAGGTACATAAAAAGGAGCTCAGTATCACTAAGTATCAGGGAAATGCAAATAAAAATCACTTGAGGTATCACCTTACGCCTGTCAAAAAGGCCATTGTGAAAAAGACAAGTGATTACAACTGTCAACAAGAATGTGAAAAAAGGGAACCCTTGTGCAGCGCTGGTGGAAATGCAAAGTGGTGTGGCTACTGTGGAAAACAGTAGAGGCTTCTTCTTCCCTGCCCCCCCCCCCACCGCGTCCCAGATTAAAAAATACAACTACCATACGACCCAGCAATTCCACTTCTGGATATTTCTCTGAAGAAAACTGAAACACTAACTCGAAGAGATATCCGCACCCCTGTTTTTACTGCAGCATTATTTACTATAGTCAAGATACGGAGACAACAAAAATTTGGATAAAGAAAATGTGATGTGTGTACACACACACACACACACACACACACACACAGGAATACCGTTTAGCCATACGACGGATGAAATCCCATCACCTACAACAACACAGATGAACCTTGAGGGCATTATGCCAAGAAAAATAAGACAACGACAAAGACCATGAGATCTCACTTATGAGCGGAATTTAGAAAAAGAAAAAAACCCAGCTCCGAGATGTATGGATTACTGGTTGCCGGAAGTGGGGAGTGGGAGGCAGATGAAATGGGTGAAGGGAGTCAAAAGTATAAACTTCTGGCTACAAAATAAATAAGTCATGGTGAGGTAATATACAGCAGAGTGACTCCAGTTAATAACAGTTAATAGTTACTAATACCCTATTGTATATTTGGAAACTGGGAAATAGACACGAAATTCCCCTGGACTTAAGGCAGGATAAACAGATATTTAAAATAGGAAAACAGCAATGGACACTCTGAGACAATCATGTGCACACAGGACAAAGACAGACAGTGACAATGCTGGATCCTTAACCCACTGAGCCACCAGGGAACTCCGTCCAAGGGTATAATTTTTTTAAAAAATCAATCTTGTGCCTCATCATAGGTGAAATACCCTTTATCCACTCAGAATTTCCCAAAAAAGCAGAAAAAATAGGAGACTATGGAAACGTATTCCCTAAACCCCATTTCTGTCCACAAAATGCACAGGACAGTGACTGAGTCCAGGACAGGGTCTCTTGGGTACACACCCACTACAAGCCTGAACCACATTACCTAACATAACACCTGGCTCTCAACCTCCGCTGCTGATGGAGAAGTCAATTTCTCTCCTTTCGGAAGTGAAAAGGGTATTATCGTCATAAAAACAAAACTGGAAGTTAAAAAAAAGGTCATCCAATCTCACACGAGCAGAGAGAACATACGCCTTTTCAGTCAGACAGTTATGAAGCTGGTTTCTTTGCAAAACTCTAGCAGAGAGTGTGAAAATGACCTGACAGTTTGCTGTCTCTACAGCCCCTGGAGCAGAGAGAAAGGAACCTCTCTGGTACAGGTAACTATTTCCACAAGCTGACAGGCTGCATTAGCAGCGCTGAAGAAAGGACTCAAGAAAAGTTTGTTTCTCTTGCTCTCTGAAAAAGCACTCTGGAAAGAGACTCTGTCTCTTCTCAGTGATACATGTCAAAGAGCTCTGATGCAAATTCATTAACTACCAGTTCTCCTTGAAAGCATCCGTTTCAAGAAGATCACATATACATTCCAGGGGGTAAAATCCTACTTCTTACCAGTTATATCACTAATTTTTCGCCACTGCTTTTTACTCAAAAGCATTTAACAAATAGTAACTTCATATCCAAAGCAAATGCTCTGCCTAAAACATTTCCCTTCAGATTCCATTTGTTTCCTGCCTGGAAACATAAGGCGGCACAAGTCTCCAAGGGGCAGGTGAAGCGACACACGCAGGCACCAGGCAAACGGAAGGCTTACCGTAAGTGAGGATGTACAGGGGTTTCCCATTCGTGTCCATCGTGGTCAAGCAGGGGGCCTTTGGGGAGATGGTCCCCCATCGCTGTAACGCAGCTTCTAAAGACGGTGGCCAGTTTGTAACTACACCCAGCTGCTCCCCACGCATGGCCAACATCTGGGCTCCCTCTGGCTTTGGCTGGTTTGGGTCTGGTTGTTGAACTAAATACATTCGAACAAAAGGTTTTCAAGAAAAATACATCCACATTAGCAGGATCACTTTTTTATTCTTTTTGAAGAAGCTAAAAGACTTACACTTAAGGTATAAATTTATCAGCAGACAGGAAATGCCTACAGGTGCTTTTCTAGAATTAGATGTAATGGAAGCACTTAGCCCTTATAATTTCCAAGGCAACACTGGGATGCAGAACTTAGGGAGACCTGGGTGCCTTTATAAACTGACAAGTAAAACTATGCATTTTAACACGCCTAGAGTCGAGGACAGCAATAGCCATGTTTAAAATATCAGTGATCAAGATACCCTAGTAATGATAGACTCCAAAGAGCTCAAATTTTGCTGTATTTTGCCTGTAAATACTGAGACATGAATTTAAATCTGCTACAACTTCTATGAATAACCAGCTCAGCACATATTTCCTTAAATGAAACAAACAAAAAAATGGCTCATAATAAAAACAACCTGCCCAACTCTTTTATTTATTTATTTATTTATTTATTTATTTATTTATTTATTTATTTATTTTGCTTTTCAAGGCTGCACCCGTGGCATGTGGAGGTTCCCAGGCTAGGGGTCGAATCGGAGCTACAGCTGCCGGTCTACACCACGCCACAGCAATGCAGGATCCGAGCCACATCTGCGACCTACATCACAGCTCACGGCAACACCAGCTCCTTAACCCACTGAGCAAGGCCAGGGCTCCAACCCTCGTCCTCAGGGTTCCTAGTCGGATTCATTAACCCCTGAGCCACGACGGAAACTCCACCCAGCTCTTTAGATAGGTGAGAATCTGAGCTTTTTCTCCACGCTCTTGGGAAAGGGTTCTCTCACAGTCAATGCCTGAAATTTCCACCTGTTAGGTGGAAAATCAGCCATGTCTCACTCAGGGTATAAGGAATCTGGGTCTGATACAATCAGCAGAACTCGGCTCAGGGGCAGAGCCACCAGCTCTCGAAGCTGGGGAGGCAGGAAGGCGAGACTGGCCTCAGCTCACTCCACGCTCCTCTGGGCCCGGTGCTGCTGTTCAGGTTTTCTGATGTACCCCCAGTCCTGTACCTGCATGGAGTCCTTCCAAAGGCCTGCCGAGGGCACCCTCCGGTGCCGCCTACCCACTGTGCCGGGACTGCGTGAGCCCGCAGAGGGACCCCGGGAACAGCACCTACATCCTGCAGGCAGGATTACTGTCCTCCCGAGGACGCCAAGATCACTGGTCTTAGAAAGGCAGCCTTGGGAGAGACAGCACTACGTTTATGGGGTCACAGAAACACGGAACGAGCAGGAAGGAGGCCTCGTTCACCTTCCAGCAGTTCTTCAAAGTCATCAACGAAGAATTCCCGCAATGGTGGTCGCTTGGGTCGTTTGAGGGTGTTGACAAGCTGTTGGATCTTTGCTGATACGCGGCTACTTACAGGCACTCCTGAAAAACAGAAGCATGAGGCAGGTGAACCGGCAGCCACAGGAAAGATGACCGTGGCACCGGCACGCCCTCGCCATCTCAGGGCTGGGAGCCCCTCCGCGTCCCCCCAAGACGACTGCTGCTCATGGAGAACATGCCGAGGGGGACGGTCCCAGCCTGGGATGGTGCTGGCTGCACCAAGAGAGGCCACCGAGGATCGGCAATGAGTCTCTTCTACACTCCGTGAGCCGTCCTGCTCTGGGGACCTTGGACAGAGCTCCAGACCACAGACTGAGCTGAAACGGGCTCTGTTATCTCCTCATTCACACCGTCTCAGGGCCCCTCTGCCTCCAGGCCTGAGAGCTGACAAAGCGGAGAGACCCTCCCCAAGCCCCCGTCTCTCAGCTGCTGATGAAAGCAAGGGGACCTGCTTCTCCAAGTGCTGCTGGCAGGCCCTGTCCTCCTACAGATGACAGCAGGGTCCCTCCCACGTGTCTTTCAGCCCCACTCTTGTGAGTGAACATTTAAGTCCATTTATTTTATTTTTTTGTCTTTTTAGGGTCACACCTGTGACATATGGAGGTTCCCAGGCTAGGGGTCAAATCAGAGCCACAGCTGCCGGCGTACACCACAGCCACAGCAATGTGGGGTCCGAGCTGCATCTATGACCTACACCCCAGCTCACAGCAATACCAGATCCTTAACCCACTGAGTGAGGCCAGGGATCAAACCCACATCCTCTTGGATACCAGTTGAGTTTGTTAATGCTGAGCCATGACGGGAACTCCTTAAGCCGTTTTAATAGGTAGCCTCAAAATGCTCTATGTGGACTTTCAGAATTGAAACATTAAATATTTTACAATCTTGAAAATATATAAAAATACATAATCCAGACTTCCCAATATCTAAACACAG
This sequence comes from Phacochoerus africanus, assembly GCF_016906955.1. Classification (NCBI taxonomy): domain Eukaryota; kingdom Metazoa; phylum Chordata; class Mammalia; order Artiodactyla; family Suidae; genus Phacochoerus; species Phacochoerus africanus. Next base: position 74,278,791 of record NC_062555.1, on the reverse strand, counting down.
TATTTTCCCATTAAATAGTCCCACTTAATCGGCTTGGATGAATCAGGGATCATTTCACAAGGCCACTGATTCTCCAGCTTAATTTACAATCCCAGGTCCAAGCCAGCACTTCTGCTGTGTCAGGTCTGGGGTGTGGCCCAGAATCTGTTTTCTCACAGGAGCCCCTTGTGGTTCTGATACGAGGTACCACCACACCACTGGGTTGGACAAAACACGCATTGGCCTGGGGGAGCAGGTGCACATGACGCACTTCAAAGGCAGTAAAGTTACTAAGATGGTGACGACAAGAATAGAATCACGACCAACTCCATCAACAATGCGCTCAGAAGAGACCAGAACACACACGGAAACTGAGAAGCCCTCCGAGGAAACCCACCACGCCGGGAACCAGACTGACGTCGGAAAGGCATCTGCCGTCCGAGGCTGGGTCCAGGCCTCCTTGCCACCTCCCTGTCACACGACCATGGGCACACACACACTGGGATGGACCGCAAACCAAGGCAATTCCATTCTGCACCATGTTTGGGTTCTAGTCTAGCTTTCATGAGCCTGGGAGGTTAAGGAAAGCAGAACAAAGCACGGAGCTCTCGTCTGGGGCTGGCGCTTTAGGCCGGGGAACAGGAGCGTCTGTTTGGAGCACACCAAGACGTACCTTCTGGGGAGCAAGGGAGGCCCCTGTGGCTGTAGGTATCCAGCCGCCAACACTTTTTCTACCACAGAGGAGAAAGAACCCTCTTCCCAAGTCTAAAGCACCACACTTGCCACAGTGCCGTCTCTGTCGATGATTCTGGTGACATTTAGCTCTATCCTGCCCTTCCAGGTAACGGGTCAGTCCTAACGTCAGCGCTACTTTCCTAACTGGGGAACCAGCATTAGTCAGTTGGTAGCAAAAACATCAGAATCTTCGAAAATCTTTCTCTTCTCAGGACTAATGTCCTGCAACGCTGACATTTTTCCTACCAGGACTAACTCCTGGCCCACTGGGAGAGAGTCTGCAATTCCTGCGACTGGCCACCTTCTAGGGAGAACCTCCCGAGTTCACGAGACGACCCTGTGCCTCGGGAAGCACATGCGACCCCGGGCACAGAAAGGCCGGCGAGCAGAACTCGGAACGTGCGCGGGAAGCAAGGCTGCTGCTGCGAGACCTACCGTCGCCCGTCTCCATGAGCTCGGCGTTGCCGTACTTCGGGGCCGTCCGGGACGTCGTCGAGCCCTGCGGCCTTTCTACTTGCACTGAGTGTTCTGAGGTGTAAGTGGTTACGTCGGGAGGTGCAGAGTGATTTTCTGTAAAGAAGCAAATTGTAAGTTTTCTGGTTATCACGACAGAGTTAATGTGAAGGCTAAGTGAGCAGCAGGGTCTCAAACACGCCACATCCTGAGACAGAGAGCAAGGCACGGAACTGAAAACGAATCCAACACTCCCAGCAGAAAGACGAACTTCAGGAATAATTAACACTGTTCAACACGGAGCAAAGGCGGGTCAAGTTCAGACACGACAGGACAACAGGAGCCCCATCACTGAGTCATGTAGCATTTGAACTGAAATAATGTCTTCAAGTGGCCAATGGAAAATGATACTGTAAGTTATACCACAAGTTACGCTCATGAAAGAGTGGTTTCCTCGTCAGTCACAGCAGAGGCAGTGAAGAGCGCACACTTGGGAGGCAGAGAGCCTGGCGTCTGAATCCCAGTTCCGCAAATCTGGCGCTCTTGGGACGTGTCCTGACGTGTGCACCTCCGTCTCCTCATCCCTCACGTGGGAATAAGGGGGACCCCGCCCCCAGGGAGACGGAAGGCGTGAACACATGGAAAGGTCTTACAACACTTGATAGGAGGTGAGCACTCAGGAAATGGTGGCTGCTTTCTTACTTGTTCAGCATAAGTAACATTTACGTCTGACGCGGACGGGGGCGCTGCGTTCCGCGCGACGAGATGTGCAGCCGTCCTTCTGCACGACGTCCTGGTGACAGTCACCGGGTGGGCCCTAACTCAACCTGCCCGGTGTCCTTGCAAGAGATGAGGACACGGCCACACACAGAGAAGACCGCTTTCTACACGCCCGAGAGCGAGGCCTCTGAAGAGGCCGACCTCCACCCCAGCCTCGAGGACGGCGAGTCACCCAGCGTCTTAGATACAACCGTGTCTACGGTGCTTGGCTGTGGCTGCCTGAGCAAACCGACAGGCACCCGAGAGGGCGGCTTCTGAGAGCTCAGCCTACGAAAGAGCGCCTGTCAGAGAGAGGAGGGCAGGGCAGGGAAGCGTCATCAGCTCCTGGGGGGGCGGGAGAGCCATTCCGATCGCCTGGTAACCACTTCAGAGGCTGCATTCGCCCTTTACACCAACTGTCCCCACCTGTGCTTTTGCCAAACTTATTTCATGTTCTTTTTTTCTGGCCACACCCATGGCAAGTGGAAGTTCCCAAGCCAGGGATCGAACCTGTGCCACAGCAGTGATGATTGTGGATCCTCAACCACTGAGCCACCTGGGAACTCCTATTTCATGTTTCAAAATGATCTAATTCACCATGGTGAACAGTTAACTCCCTGGGGCCTCATCTTTCAAGTGAAAATACAATAGATGCCAATGTATAACGAGCACAATTTCAAATGAGCCACATAAAAGCAGCTAAAATGAAAAGTTCACTGCATTTCTATTTCATTCACTTGCATTTATGTTACGCTGTATCTGCCTCCCTGGTGACAGCCAAGGAGTCTTAGTGTTGGGTGGCAGAGGTACTGCAATGGTCCCACTTTGAAGCTGGGAAAATTAATGATTCAATACATTTGGTGATTAAAAAATAGGAACAGGGACAGCTGTGTGACTTCAAAGTACTTTCCAAATTTATTCACTTGTCAGCTCCTCTCCCCTTCCCTTTCAAACTCTCCGCATATGCTATCACTGTAGGATCATAAACCTAGCAGCTGGCTTCTGTTCGCAAGCCAGAGAACATTCTGCCACAGCAGTGATAAACGGTGCCCTATTTTATTTTGATAAAGATCAGGACTCCAAGTATTTACTCAGTTATCTATCTTTTGGGAGTATTTAAAAGACCTTTGCATATCACAGATGCTCAAGAAATACTTGCTGACAGGTAAGAAAAAGTGGGGTCAGGCTGAAGATGCGGGTTCAAAGGTCAACTATGCTCCTCAGCCCCCAGGCATGAGGCCTGGCAGGCCCGTGTGCTTCGGGAACACTCTGCAGGTGAAGAACTCTCACCGGAGCTGGTCTCTGTCTCCTGAGCCAGGATCCACTGTTCCTTAGGGCAACTTCCAAGTACTTTAAAAAACCAACAGAAAAACGGTGGCCATCCTTCCAGCCACGTGTGACTTTCCCGGGGCTATTGTGACACCTTTGCATCTGCTCCCCCAAGGATGGGTCCTGTCTCTCCACCCCTGCATGGCTTTTGCTCCCAGCAGCTGACACGAGTTCCTTAAGAACCTGGAATTACAGCACAGGAGGAAGGGAGGAGGGAAGTGCCATTCAGCCACTGTCCAGGACAGCCTCCGCTGGTCTGGTGCCAATTCAGCCACTGTCCAGGACAGCCTCTGCTGGTTTGGTGCCAGGGGTCCTTCCTACTCACAGCATCCCGCCCCCAGCCCTGGATTTTAGCCTACTGCTCTTGCCAAAACCCATCCCTTCTGTACACCTATTTCTGGCCATGACTGTCCCAAGTGACCTGCTCAACTCTGCCTTGGAAATTTCCTGCTCCTTGACCTAACTCCTTCCAAAGCTCTTGCTCTTACAGCATCCAGCTCAGTCCGGCTCCCAGAGTCCCGCTCAGACGCTCAAGCTGCACAGCACCCAGCCCACGTCATCTGCACTCTGCAAAAGCTGGAGCAATGGCTCAAAGAATGAATGAACACAAGAATGAATATGTTAGAACACATGTCGGCCAGAGAGAACATGCTTCTGGTTCTAACAGCGGCTGAACCACAGCCCCCCTTAACTCTACCTGTGTGACTGGGAATCCCAGGGGCCAGGGGTCACAGATCTTCCTTTTTAGCCTGTTAGTCTTCAGTCCTCTACTAACTCCTAAACTAAGAGAAGAAACAGAAGAAATCTGTTCTTTACACGCAGAAAGAAATGCGCTCATGGTCCACTTTCACGTGATGGGCAAGGAGGGGCGTGTGCAAGGGAAGCCAGCCTTCTGTCCATCAACAAGGCCCCCGCCAGAGTCTCTGTCAGGCAGCCCGAGCTCCACTGTCGCTGAGTAGAGAAAGGGATTCAGGCCCTCAGACCGCCTGCCCGGTCGCCCCAGCTAAGACGACACGGTTGTGCCTCCATGTGGCAGCAGAAAACCAGGTTCCTCCAGGAGAACGTGGAGGTGACATGCAGTGAAAGGAATCTGCAGTGAAGCTGAGGGGAGGCACTGGCCTCGTGGGAATCAGAGCATCTGGCTCAGTTGCTGCAGATGCTGCTCAGCCGCCTGCTGCTCTGACCCGCCCTCTAAGTGCAGCTCATTGGAAGAGCAGACCCTGGTCCCCAGCCCGGCCAGAACATCTACTCCCCGGCTCCAGCAGGCTGTCCTAGTGCACAAGCAAGCTCAACCGGTGTCTCCTCCAGAGCGACACGTGGCAACGTGAGCGAGGGTTTAGATTCTTAACGCTCTGATGATTTCACTCAGGGACAGAGGAGTATACCGTGTCTCCCTGTGACTGGGCAGGGGCGGGGGTGAGGATGGAGGGGGTGGAGAGAGAGAGAGAGAGGGAGACTGCATTTCAAAATTGCAGACTAAATCTGGAGATGTCTAGAAAGGCTGGGTGGTTCTACATTCAAACATCTCTCCCAGCCAAACATCTGCGAGGCTGACTGGAGGAGAATCACAGAGGTCCTGAGACCTGGGACGGCCGCTCTCCCCCATTTACGCCATGAAAATCTCACGAAGACGTGATAGCGACTGTTACACAGATCTTAGGATGTTGAAATAACAGAACTGGATTCTTTACCTTGGAAAAACAGCTTCCTGATTTTCACATCCACAAATTCAAAGTCACGATACCTGCACAGACCAAAGACCCAGTGGGCATGGGATGGGAACAGTCAAGTCTTTGTTTCTGCAATGTGAGTTGAACTTCGGTCTGAAAAGAGCACTCTCGCTGTTTTGAACAGGCAAGGCCAAGAGGGAACAAAGATACCAAGGGGAGGGCAGCTGCTCCGACATCCTGCTGCCCACTCACTGGCTGGCGGCCTGGGCATCACAGCCACCTCACCTGCAGAACAAGGATGCTGCTACTCGCTCCTCGCCGTGGCCACAAGTGACACCGCATCCTGACGTGCTGCAGTGACAGTGACAGTGCCACCCTGGTGATCGGGCTCCTGCTCTGCCATTTCTACCCATGTGCAGGGGTCATTTCCTCTCCTGAGTTCCAAGAAAAGAATCTGAAACTCATGTACATAAAGTGAAAATGACTGTCACTACTTCTGAGTCAAGTGCATTTGAACACTGGGAAAAAGAACTAAAGAAACATCTCTCTGCTGTGTGCTCCACGGTGTGGGCAGCGGGCCAGTGAGGTTCCTGCAGAAAAGGAGCACACACTGGCTGAAGGGTTAGGATAATGTGGGCCCCCAAATCATTACTTTGATTCCAAGGACAAAATCGAAATAAACAAAATCAATCTCAAGCAGCAAAAATCCCAAAGCGATTTTTGGGGAAAAGAGAAAAGAGCAGCCCTGTGCTGACAACATCAACAGGACAGTGTGAAGCCACGGACGGATATGGGGCTGGGAGGGGCTGCAGCAGGGCGATGGGAGGTGGGGGTGCAGAGATCCAGGGTCCTGGGGCAGACCCACAAGACACATGGCAGCCTAATGCCCAGGCAGGACAGGGGTGTTGAAGGGCTCAAGGACGGCTGAGGCCTGGAGCCTGCTCCTGGAGGCAGGGCCTCATCGGACGGCGGGCCTCAGGGCAGGGGTAGGGCTGATGGCAGGGCCAGGAGGCGCTCTGAAATGTGGGTCGGAACGTCAGGAGGGCAGGTGGCCTCGCAAACTGAGGGAGCGTCTGAAATCAGCAAGACGGCAGAGGGACAGGTGGGGCAAGGAGCCTCCAGAGGAGAGGAACCGACAGGAGGGAAGGAGCACGAGGTGCGGGGCAGGCCGAGGTCGTGCCTCCAAGCTCGGGTTCACCCACGGGGAAGGCGATGCCACGGAGGGGCAAAGGGCGGGGCTGGGAGCAGCAGCTTTGGGACGAGGAGCCAGGATCCAGAGTGAGGTGGAAAATGTGATCCCTGGGAAGGAGGAGCTTTCCTCGCCAGAAACGGAAACAGCAAACAGTGACTGGAGCGAGGCAGGGAAACATTTGAGCGGGAAAAGGATCGGGGTTAAAGACGTTTGACAGGGAGATGGGAAAGATTCGTGGGGCTGCTCACTCACGGTCAGCGAGGGTATGTGGGCAGGTCTCAGCTGTATCCCCTACTCAGCAGACACGGGGCAGGGGCAGGGTGAGAAGCCAGACCCAGTCACGTTGGCCAGCACGAGGTCCCTCCCTCGAGCCAGGCTTCTTCTGGCACTGAATCACCCAAAGAGCCACGAGAAACACACAGGAACTGGTGAAAGGGTCTCCATTCGGCCTCCTGGTGCCTAGGCAAACGCTCTCGTCCCGCTTCTTTTTTCAATCATGTGACTTAAGGCTCTAAAACAAAGACTGGCAAACTATGGATCCCAGGGTGGCCTGCCAGCTGTTTTCGTGAATAAAGTTTTGCGGCTGCAGCCATGCCTGCTGTGTACGTGCCCCCATCTGTTGCTCGAGCCAGCAGACTTGAGGAGTTGCAACAGAGACTACAGGGCCCACAAAGCCTAACTCTTCCCTGGAAAGTTCACCGACCTGCCTTCGAATCCTGAAGCTCCAGCAGCAGCAATGCCCCGCTGGGAGGGGAGGGGCGACCCCAGCCCGAAGTGTGCAGGCTTTACTAATATCACCACCCTCGGGGTGTAATGACTTGTTTCTTTATGCTTGGTCTTTTGTCTTTTTAGGGCCACACCTGCGGCAAACAGAGGTTCCCAGGCTAGGGGTGGAATCAGAGCTCTGGCTGCCGGCCTACAGCACAGCCACCGCAGTGTGGGATCCGAGCCGTGCCTGCAGCCTACACCATAGCCCATAGCAATGCCGGATCCTTAACCCACTGAGCGAGGCCAGGGATCGAACCAGCATCCTCATGGATGCTAGTCAGATTCTTACTGAGCCACGACGGGAACTCCCTCTGCGTGTATTTAACATTTAAGGCTGTAAAGGTTCAAAAAGTATCTCGAGAGAGGTTATGAAAGAAGTCTCTGATACTACGGATGATTATACATAAATAAATGAGGGCAATTAATCACAGTGGTAGCTCTTCAGCCCTCTAAATAAATCCCCGAGAAATCTGGAATCTAGATTCAAACAGCAACTGTGAGGCTCCAGGTAAATGATGCATCCATCAGGCACATGGGGCACGTCTATCCACTCAGCAGGATCAGGTGCAAGAAACCGGATGAGAAAGTCCTCGCCAATACAAGGAGCACACACCTAGAGCAGCATCCACACCAAGGAATTCGAAAATGTCCTGGAAATGGCAGATACTTCTGTGACTATCTGGCTACTAACAAAACACACCCAACACATGAAGATAAAAACTGTGTGTGACAGTATCTCAGATGTGTCAGTTACAAAGGGCGACAGAGACCTTACCAAGACATTCTTAGCTACAAAAGAAGAGGTCATGCAGAAGTCTCTTTAATTTCCTGAATGTACAAATTGTGATTCGGAACGTACAGCAATGTTATCTATTCTACTTTTTTCTCATTTCTTAATCTAGAAATGTATTAATAGTTAATCTTCGGGTTCTTCCTTTCCAAATAGCTAATGCGCATAAAATTTTGTTCCCATGCCTCTTGAAGTCTTAAAGTGTTGCTGTAATTCTCCTGGTGCCTCTAAACCGTGCTCCTCGATTTCTGACCGCAATACAATACTCCAGAGGTGCTGGTTCTCTCTCTTCCAGCGGCCTGAAGTACATGGCAGGCGCAGCGGTTCAGAATAAAGACCTCCGGTTCTCACGCGGAGGGCGGGCCTCGGATGAGGCGAGGGTGGTGCGGAGCTGCGGGGAGGCAGCGCACGGCACACACGCACAGGCTCAGGCCTCAGCATCTCAGGACGGTGACCGTCCCGGGCCCACGCTGCCAGTGCCGTGGGTGTGGACACCGGCAGGCAGGGCCAGAGGAGGAAGAGCCGCCTGGAAGGGGACAGCTTCCCGGAGGGAGAGGCACAGGCCGCGTCCCCGTCAGGACGCAGCCACAAGGGCGCGGGACCTCGCTCGGGCACCAAGACTGACCGGCCCGAGAGCAGAGCCCCTCTGCGGCCTTCGCGGCCCGGCCCCACTTGTGTCCTCTCCCCACAGGAACGAGAGGCACTGAGAGACTCTACCAAGCACCTCTCCTCGAGCCAGGAGGCTCGGGTTGGTGGCTTATGGGACCAACAACTGCTTCATAAAACATGTACAGTGTTTTCTCACTTGCAAGCTCTCAATGGCCTCAACACAAAGTCAAATCCTGCCAACTCTGACTGTTTACTTCTTTTGCTTTTGCCACAGGAATAAAATTCTTTCACTCCCCTTTTCTCAACTTATTATTTTGCCACTGATTTCCTTCAAATGTCTTTTTCACACCTTTAGAACATTCCTAGATATTCCAGGAATTCGTCTTTGTGCCAAATTAGAAATTATGGAGATGTCGCACGCTCAGAAACCCCATATACGTTACACTGAGACTTAATGTACGTGAGTCATGCACCCTTTCACAGTCTGGATACGTCTAATTCTCTGTGCTGTAATTTCCTCCAGCAGCCCACGTGTAAACTCACAAAGGGAGAGACAAATGCAGGAAGAATCTGTTCAAAATGACGGTCAGATCCTGAATTTTCCTGAGCTGTGAAGTGAATGAGAAGACGCAATCCCAAGGCTGGGGTGAGGGCAGAGGAGGAGGGACTCTGGGGCGACCTGTCGTGTGGGGGCTCAACGAAGCACCCGATGCAGAATTTCAGACCATCTCAGGTTCAAAACACACACCCACACATTTTAACAGTCATGCACTTCTGCTTAATCTTTATGTTTTCAAATAGAGGTTCTTAGCACACAGTAACCAGTTACTGAAAACATATTTTGTGGGGGGTTTTTTGGGTATGTTTAGGGCCGCACCCGCAGCATATGGAGGTTCTCAGGCTAGGGGTCCAATCAGAGCTGTAGCTGCCGGCCTCCACCACAGCCACAGCCACAGCCACAGCCACGCGGGATCCGAGCCGCATCCGCAACCTACACCAGAGCCCACAGCCACGGCGGATCCCAAACCCACATCCTCATGGGCTCTAGTCAGGTTCATTAACCACTGAGCCACGGCGGGAACTCCTGTTTTTCCTCTTCTTTCCACTGAGAAACTAAAGCCGGACGTGACATCTGAAGAAGCCAGCAGCCTTCAGGTGAGTACCAGGACCAAACTCAGCTCTCTTGACGCCTGCCCGTGTCCTACCCATAGGCAGCCGGGCTCACTGCTGATTCTGAAAAGGCTGGTGCTTTTAACTCAGCTTCATTCTAAGCGAGTGTCACTGGGGCCAAGTTCTGAACTGGTTTCGAATTGCCCTGACTCTGTCAAGTAGCCAAAAATCTAGAAATAAACACCGAGCTTGAGAAGCTGGTGCGTATTCATTCGTCGCACGTACCTGCTTTGGAAATGCAGACCTTCCAGATGTGAGGTCAGGTGGGGAGGAGACGGGCACCTGCCCTGGGCTCGGCTACCGACCACAGCGTCGGGGGCCTGGTCCCCCCATGTGAATGGAGAACACACTGGACCGTCTGACACAACGTTCGAAGCAAGGAATTTACTCTGTGAACACTCTTATGACTGAAATGTTTAAACACCTTAATCCACAGCCGCAAATGGGTCAGAACAGATCTGGACCTCCCACCGCCCATCCCAGACCGGCGGAGTGGGGCCCGAGGGAGCGGAGGAAGAGAAGCACGGCCTCTACCCCCCGTTTCCTGCAGCCCCACTGCTCATCCAGTGTCCTCCCTCCCTGCCCGAATTCCTGGTCAATCTCCTCTGATGCCCAAACGCCCTACCAACATTTCGACATAGAGAACCCCCCTCAACACGGAGCCTACACGCAAAGGGACGTGAACCACCCCAGAGATCCGAACGCCTGGGGCGGAAAGCCGCATCTGCGGCCACAACGAGAGCCTCCCCTTCCCAGTGGCCTCCAAAGGAAGGGCAGACCCACTCCAAGTCCCTGCTCGTTCCCCAGCTCGATGAGGACCTCGCGGAGGAGCAGCTCTCGTGTGAGACGACGACACGCCCACAGGCGGCTGCAGGCCTCCCTGCCGCACCAGCCTCTGCCCTCCTCTACGCCAGAGAGCTTCCGAAAGCACCACTGCGCAGGAGGCCTGCGAGGCCAGACACAGCAAAAGCAAGCGTTTCACGCACAGAAAAACCACTGCAGCCAAGAGGCCCAGGGGTGGGGGGCTCTGAGCTGTCCCTGGGGCGGTGGGGGGGGGGGGGGTCCCACGGCCCCGATGCACAGACAGGCAGCTCCACCATAAGAAGAGCACGGCTTGCTGGCAGCCACTCAGAGGTCCCAGCAAGGAGGTTCGTGCGGGCGGCTGCCCGCGGGGCACTCACCTATGTGCGTCTGGGCCATGACGTCGGCCAGTCTGTGCGCCGCGCCGCTCCCCCCGCTTTGGGTGGACGAGGAGGAGGTGGTGGAGGTGGTGGAGCCGTGGATGGCCTGGCTGATCCAGTGCTCCATGTTGATGCTGCCCTGGCTGGAGGTGGGGGTCCCTTGGGAGTCGCCCTGCACGGAGCCTTCGTCTTCCGAGCCCGAGGAGGTATCTGCGGAAAGAGAGGTGACCTGCTTAGGCGTCGTCTCCGAACGCCCACCCGGCTCACCTGTCAACCCACCAACAACTTTTGCCTTGAACACTCTTCGAAAGCTATACAGCCTTTCAGATGCCAAGTCATTTGTTAGGACGCTGCAGGCTTTTTCCTCCAAAACACCCTCAAGACGCGACCAACAGCTTTTTGGCATTACTGTCTCAGACAAAGACGTACCAACTGCCTCCACTCAAGAGTCTGGGGGGAACCCAAATGCTCTCTGTGCTCAGACACCACGTGAGAGGGCCAGCTGGGGATTTTAAGAGCCACGGAACGTTCCAGTGTTTCCAAGTGGGATGCGCGGAGCCTCCGCTGTTCCCGAGGCGCCCCTCGGAGCTGCAGGCCACTGTGAAGGTCAGTGTGAGAGTGGCGGGGCTCACCCTCCTGCCCTCACATGACCACCGGCCTCAGACTGCGCGCAGCCACCCTGCCACCATTGCTCGCAACAGGGCTCACTGTTGACCTGACTTATTTTGCTACCTAGGAAAACCGTGTGTCGTGGGTTGAGAGAAAACGTTGCTTTTTCCCAGGAAATTAATGGCAATATTCTTCATTTAATAACTTTTCGCCTGGCAGCAGGTTCCCAGGAACGAGCCAGTGGTGTGCTCGTCATTTCCACCTCACTGGGAGAGCTGAGCCCTGCGGGAGGCCGGGGTGGGAGAGGAGGGAGCGCCTCCCGCCTTTACTGAGAGGAAGAGAGGGATCCTTTGCCTTAAGTCTCCAACACAACGATATTGGTAAAGAACATTCACACCAGTATTTTACTGTCACTGTGACGGGACCTTTCGAAAGTTTGTGAGAAATGTGTTAAAGAAGCGACAACATCAGAAACCTGGCAACATCTCCTTTGCCCTTCCTTTTAAAATAACTTAGAATTGCAATTTACATAAAAATAAAATGATATTTGATACAAAATAATATTTTCTGTATTCAGACCTACATCTTTTTTCAATCTTTTAAAAAAGCTGTGGTAAGATACACGTAAATGCTACCCTCTTAGCCCCTTCTAAGCGTGCAGCTCGAGGGTCTCACACGCGTTCTCAAGGCCACGCGACCCTGCTCATCACTCGCGTCCTCTTGTCCAGCGAGTGACGAGCAGCCTCTGACAGTCACCACCCCACTTGCTCGACCCCCGACCACTCCACGGCGCGCATCCAGGGGGCACCGTTCGTTCGCTGACTTTCTGCGTCTGGGCTTATTCCACCGGCGCGGTGTCCTCGGGATTCATCCACCTTGTGGCAGGGGTCAGAATCGCCTTCCTCCTCAGGGCGGAATGGTGCCACGGCCCTCACAGACCACATTTTGTCATCCGCTCATCTGCTGTGGACACTTAGGTGCTTCCACGTTTTCGCTGCTGTGACTAATGCTGCTGCAAACACAGGTGTATAAATACCGTTTCGAGATCCTCCTTTAAATTCTTTTGGGGAGGTACGCAGACGATGGACGGATGGGTGGTACAGTAAACTCCACTTTTGGTTTTTGAGGAGCTGCCATTCTGTCTCCAGAGAAGCCATACCATCTTACCTCCCATCAGCAGTGCGGCAGGCTTCCAGTTTCTTCACATCCTGACCAGCACCTGTAGTTTTACGGTTTTTTGAAAGCAGTCGCTGCCACCGATGTGCAGTATCTCCCTGTGGTCTCGATTAGCCGTTCCCTAATGATCAGTATTGTTGAGTAGCCGCCCCTGTGACTAGTGGCCACTTGTCCATCTCCTCTGGAAAAACATCTGTTCGAGTCCTTAGACTTAAGACTCTTGAGAGAGGTGCACACCGTACATTCACGCTGAAATACCGCCGCCCCCCAAAGTTTTCTCACGCCACTCTACAAATCAATCCTTCCTTTCTCACTACATCTTTTCATAAGAAAACTACACAACAGGGCCACTCACGACATAGGCACAAAAATCCTTAAAGTTTAGCAAACAGTATCAAGCAACATATAAAATGCCCAGGTGGTGACCAGGATTCTACATATAAACACGAATTAAGTTTCATTTGGCATTCGAAAGTGAACGAATGCTATACTCCATATTAGAATAAAGACAAAAAACAATAAGTTAAAAGTCACAGAAAAAGTATTTCGCAGTATCTAGCAGGCACTCACTGCAAACCCTCTCAACAATGTGGGATAGAAGGGGGCTCCCTCAGCCCGAAGAAGGGCCTCAATGGAAACCCCAACTCACACCAAATGGTCAAAGACTGCACACATTTCCCCTCAGCCGGGAACAAGGCAAGAGCGTGCCCCCTTGCCACTTGTAGCCCCACGACCCAGCAGGTTCTGGCCAATGAAATACAGGGGAAGGAAAAAATTCAAGGCACCCAAATTGCAAAGGAAGCTATAAAACTATCTTTATTCAAAGATGACATGATCTTATTTATAGGAAATGCCTAGGAACACACTGGAACACTATTTTTAAAATGAACTTTATCGGCGTGCAGGGGACTTAGAATGCTGTGTTAGCGTCAGGTGCAGAGCAAAGTCAATCAGCCCTACGTACACATAAACAGCCATTCTTTCACAGCTTCCTTCCCCGTACAGGCTGCCACAGGGTGCTGACACGATTTCCCCAGCTGTGCTGTAGGGTTGGGATTGGCACGTGCAATCCCAACTACTGTGTGCAAAACGGACTGTAACAAGGGCCTTCCATGTAGCTCGGTGAAAAACTCTTCAACTGGTAGATGAGCTGTAAGGAGACAGTGAGAATACGGCCAGTGACGAGGGAAGCAGACCTCATCAGACGATGAATCTGCCAGCACGGTGATCTTGGCCTCCTCAGACGGCAGAGCTACCCTGACAGGGCCAGAGCCATCAATGCGCCCAGCTAATTTTCCGGCTGATCATCCTTGCAGACAGAGGAGCTGGCATCAAAAGTTGTTTGGTGGAACCCCTAAGCAAGTTTTTGAATGTGGACTGCCTCTGCCGAGAGGACCAACAGGCCGTGGGACAGGATGAATTTCTGCAGGGGGATGAGCACACAGAGTGAGAGCCAGGAGCTCTTACCAGAGCAGACAGGCATCAGCGTCCTCACATGCACACACAGTTTCTGGCCGGACAGACTGCAAATCATTCCCACCTCCCAGGGAACAAGCACATGCTGATCTAGCGGTCAGAAGTTAAAACCCAGCCATCCAACCAGCTAGCAGGAGTTGTCACTATGTCAGGTGAGAAGAGCTGGCTGGTTATCCATGGAACTTTTTTGTTTTTTGATTTTTTTTGTCTTTTGAGGGCCACACCTGCGGCATATGGAGGTTCCCGGGCTAGGGGTCTAATCAGAGCTATAGCCACAAGCCTACACCACAGTCACGGCAACACCAGATCCGAGCCGCCTCTGCGACAAGAACAGGCATGCATTTCAATGGAACAGAACTGAACCTAGAATAAAGTCTTATGTTTATGGTTGTCAGTTTATTTCTGACAAAGGTCCCAAGATAATTCAATGACAAAAAAAGGTCATCTTTTTAACAAACAAAAAATGGATCAATGACCTAATAAAAAACCTAAAACTATGAAATTTCTGCAACTTCCAAAAACATAATCCATAAAATAAATAACTTGAACTTCATCAAAATAAAACACTCTTAGCTCCAAAAGATTCTATTATTTTCCTACGGGTAACATAACACATCGTCACCACACATACTTATTACAGAGGTCAGAAGTCTAAGGCCAAAGTGTTGGTGGGACTCCGCTCCTTGTGGACACTTTAGAGAACCCACCTGCTAGAGGAGGCCTGCATCGCCAGCTCACGGCCCCTTCACCCTCTCTTTAGGGCGAGTCCCTGCAACCTCTGGTTCATCGTCCTTTTTTTGTTACTTTGACACTCTTCCCTGCTCTCCTAAGGACCTTCCCCTCCAACTTTATTGAAATATAATGGACATACCTCGCTGTCTAAGTTTAAGATGCACAGCATGAGAGCTTCACTTATACATTTTGGAATAATTACCACAGTAAGTTTAGTTAGCATCCATCACCTCATATAAAATAAACCCAATAAAACAAAAACATTATTTTCCTTGTCCCGAGACTGCTTAGGTTTTACTCTCTGAACCTTCGGGCACGGCCTCTGTGCGTCACACCCCGGTACTTACACCTACACGGCCTTCCTTTCTGACGGCCTTCCTCCAAACCCCGCCCACTACCCCGTCTCTGGAAACCACAAATCTCATCTTTTCTGCATATTTCACACGTAAGTGAGATTATACACCATTTGCCTTTCTCTGTCTGAATAAAGACCTCTTTGATCACAGCGGGCCCATCTGGTTAATCAAGGACAACCGCCCTTTCCCAAGATTCCATCTGCAAAGTCCTTTTCTGCAACGTAAAGTAATATATTCGCAAGTTCTGGAAATTGTGATATGGATATCTTTGGAGGGGCCGTAACTCTACCGCAGACAACATTGGGAAAAGACAAACCACAGTTTGCAAATTACATATATGATTAAAGAACTTATATTCAGATTATATAAGGAATTTTTTTCCTGAGAAGGATAAAAAGTTTTAATATGTAACTATTTTATGTTAACGTTTAATATGAATATACTGCCCAGAGTTAACATTAAAATATTTTAAATTCAATTCAGCTGTGTATCCAAAGAATACTAATTATACCAGTTTAAAGAACTTTTTTTGGTATGACGATCTTTTTTTAATTTTTTTTTTCTTTTTAGGGCCACACCTGTGGCATATGGGAGTTCCCGGGCTAGGGGTCGAATCAGAGCTGCAGCTGCTGGCCTGCACCCCAGCCACAGCAACATGGGAACCAAGCCATGTCTGTGACCTACACCACAGCTCATGGCAACACTGGATCCTTAACCCCTGAGCAAGGCCTAGAATTGAACCCACATCCTCATGGACACTAGCCACGTTTATAATCAGCTGAACCACAAGGAGAACTCCCTATTTTTAAAACTTATTGAAGCGTATAGTTGATTTACAATGTTGTGTGAATTCCTCCTGTAAGACAAAGTGTTCAGTTAAACACATACATATACCCAGTGTTTCTCAGCTTCTTTCCCCATAGAGATTATCAGAGAATACTGAGCAGAATTTCCTGTGCTCCACAGCAGTCCTTGTTGACCATCCATTCCACACACAATGGTGAGCATGCGCCAATCCTGAACCCCAAGCCAGCCCTGCCCTCTACCTTTCCCTTTTGGTAACCATAAATCTGTGCCCAAAGTCTATGGGTCTGCTTCTGTCATGTAAATAAGTTCATTTGTGTCATTTCTTTAGAGTCCACATACAAGTGGTATGATGGTATCTGACGTTCTCTGAGTTACTTCCCTTAGTATAATAACCTCTAGGTTCAGCCATGTTGCTGCACATGGCATTATTTCACTCTTTTTTAATGACTGGGTAACATTCCATTGTGTGTCTGTACCCCAGCTTCTTTCTCCACTCCTCCATCGGTGGAGACTTGGTTGCTTCCACGTCTTGCTTACTGTGAACAGTGCTGCGGGGGCACTGGGGGCACCTATCCTTTCAAATCGTGGTTTTCTCTAGGTAGATGCCCAGGAGTGGGACTGCTGATCATACGGTATTTTCCACTTTTAGTGTTTTGAGCTGTTTTTCCATGGTAGCTATACCAAATTTACATGACCAACCGCAGTGTAGGAGCGTTCCCTTTTCTCTGCACTTTCCCAGCATTTATTGTTTGTATTTTTGATGATGGCCATTCTGACCAGTGTGAGGTGATATCTCACTGTTGTTCTTTTCTGTTTGTTCGCTTTCTGTTTTTTTTTACGTGCAGCATATGGAAGCTCCCAGGCTAGGGTTCGAATCAGAGCTGCAGCTGCTGGCCTACACCATAGTCAAAGCAATGTCAGACCCGTAACCCACTGAGCAAAGCCAGGGATCGAACCCACATGCTCATGGATCCTAGTCGAGTTTGTTACTGCCAAGCCATGACGGGAAATCTACACTGTTCTGATTTGCATTTCTCTTTCAAAGAGCAATGCTGAACATCTTTTCATGCATTTTTTTGGCCATCTGTGTATCTTCTTTGGAGAAGTGTCTATTTAGATCTTCTACCTATTTTATTTTCAAATATCATACGATATTATGTATATGTGGAATCTTAAAAAATGACACAAATGAACTTATTCATAGAACAGAAACAGACTTGCAGACCTAGAAAACACACTTATCCTTACCAAAGAGGAGAGGGAGAGAGGGAAACATTATCCACCTATCTTTTGACTGAACTCTTTTTCTGTTTGTTTCTTCAGAGCCACACCCACAGGATATGGAAGTTCCGGGCTAGGGGTAGAATCAGAGCTGTAGCTGCTGGCCTAGACCACAGGTCACAGCAACACCAGATCCTTAACCTACTGAGTGGGGCCAGGGATTGAACCCGCATCCTCATGGTTTCCAGTCAGGTTCCTTTGCACTGAGCCATGATGGGAACTCCTGGATGGGGAACTCTTAACCAGCGAGAAGACAGACAACTCATTTAAAAAACGGACCACAAATGTGAACCTTACCAGTGAATATATACAAATGACTAATAAGCACACGAAAAGATGCTTAGCACCGTCACTAGTGAAATGCAAATTAAAACCATAATGAAATGTTTCTTTACGAAGCAATGGTGAGGATGTTGAAAAACTGGAACCTTTAGCCATCGCTGGTGGGCACCTAAAACGGTGCAGCCACTATGGAAACAACTTGGCAGTTTCTTAAAAGGTAAACAAGTTACTATCAGAATCACCCATTCCACTCCTGGAAACCTACCCAAGACAAATGAAATTACAGGTCTGCACAAATACGTGCACATAAACGACGGTGTCGGCATTACTCAACACAGTCGCAAACTGGAAGCAAGCGAAATACCCATCAACTAGTGAATGGATAACCAAACTGTGGAATCTCAGAAAACACAATTTGGCAAGAAGAAGGCATGAACTACTGATGCTACAAAAGGGATGCTCAAAAACATGCTAAAAATGGCACAGAAGGATATATTTTATGAATTCATTTACAAAATGTCTGGAATATTCACCGAAGTGTATAAATCAGATCAGATGCTCCCTAGGTCTGGGTGTGAAAATGGGAGTTAACTACAAATGGGCACAAGGAAACTTTTTGGAGGATAAATGCTTTTAAAACTGGCTTGCAGGAGTTCCTGTCATGGCACAGCGGAAACGACTCCAACTAGGAATGCTGAGGTTGCAGGTCCAATCCCTGGCCTCACTCAGTGGGTTAAGGATCCGGCATTGCCGTGAGCTGTGGTGTAGGTTGCAGACACGGCTCAGATCCCGAGTTGCTGTGGCTCTGGCGTAGGCCGGCAGCAATGCTCTGATTAGACCCCTAGCCTGGGAACCTCCATATGCTACAGGTGCAGCCCTAAAAGGACAAAAAACAAACAAAAACTGGATTGCAGCAATGGTGGTCACACAATCTATATATTTACTAAAAATCATTAATTTACATACTTATTATGTGTTAATTTTATGGGATATAAATTATACACCAAGAAAAGTATTAAAAAGGAATGTGTTTTTTTAATACTTGGGTGTGATATTCTGTATCAAGTGCATCAAGTTTGTTGATAGTGTTGTTTTGACAACTTTCTTTTTAAGGACATTTAAAAATTCTCCATTATTTTTGATTT
The DNA here is from genome assembly GCF_016906955.1 of Phacochoerus africanus. Classification (NCBI taxonomy): domain Eukaryota; kingdom Metazoa; phylum Chordata; class Mammalia; order Artiodactyla; family Suidae; genus Phacochoerus; species Phacochoerus africanus. The sequence goes on along the minus strand of NC_062555.1, from coordinate 74,260,292 downwards.
TTCTATTTTCCCCTTCATTATGCCAGTTTCTGCTTTATGAATTATAATGTTCTGTTTTTAGGCATATAAATATTCACTGCTACATCTTCCTGGTGAATCGTTCATTTTCTAATATGCAATTTTCCTCTTTATATCTGTACTCCTTTGTCCTGCTCTCTCCTTTGATATTCATTTTAACTTGTTCACCTTTTTATGCTTGACGTTTGGATTATATACTTTTTGTCATTTTATTTTTGCTATTTATTTATTTATTTATTTATTTTTCTTTTTAAGGCTGCGTGTGCAGCATATGGAAGTTCCCAGCCTAGGGCTGAATCAGAGCTGCAGTTGCCAGCCTACATCCAGCCGCAGCAACGCCAGATCTGAGCTGCATCTGGGACCTACACCACAGCTTGCAGCAATGCCGGATCCTTAACCCACTGACCAAGGCCAGGGATCAAACCCACAGCCTCACAGATACCATGTCAGGTTCTTAAAATGCTGAGCCACTATGGGAACTCCTGCTTTATTTTCAAATATCTTTGTTTTCACATTTAAATGTGTCTCTTGTAGACAACATATAGATTTATCTTCTTTTATCCAGTCTGCAATCTCTATCTTTGAAGTGGGCATTTGGTTCATTTACATTTTTTATTTACAAAATTTTTATTATAGTTGATTTACAATGTTATGTCATGTTCACTGTACAGCAAAGTGACTGAGTTAAACATATGTATACATTCTTTTTCTCATATTATCCTTCATCGTCTTCCACCACAAGTGATTGGAAATACAGTAGGACCTTTTTCAAAAAGATTTTTTGTGTGTGTGTATTTTAAATAATAGTAGAAAATTCAGTTTTTAACCTAGTTTTTAAAAAATCACATTAAATAGTCTTTGTGTTCCCACATTTTTTCTGCGTGTTTATTTTTTAATTTTTCTAATATCCAAGCCATGTGCAAATATAAACAAATGTCTTATTCAGACCGGATTCAGCATTTCTTTTTACTTAAAGTTGAGTTTTTTTAAACTGAAATGGTTAGTCAGCCCCGGCTTGCTTCTAAGTCTCCCTGTCATCAGAATTAGAGATGTTACCTTTCTTTTTTTTTTTTTTGTTATTTCCCCAATACAATTTCTTTTTCTGTTGTACAGCCTGGTGACCCAGTTATACGTACATGTGCACATTCTATTTTCTCCCATTGTCATGCTCCATCGTAAGTGACTAGACATAGTTCCCAGTGCCACACAGCAGGATCTCATGGCTAAGCCCTTCCAAAGGCAATAGTTTGCATCTATTAACCCCAAGCTCCCAATCCACCCCACTCCCTCCTCCTCCCCCTGGGCAGCCACACGTCTGTTCTCCAAGTCCATGATTTTCTTTTCTGTGGAAAGGTTCACTTGTGCTGTATATTAGATTCCAGTTATAAGTGATATCATATGGTATTTGTCTTTCTCTTTCTGACTCATTTCACTCAGTATGAGAGTCTCTGGTTCCAGCCACGTTGCTGCAAATGGCATTATTTTGTCCTTTTTTATGGCTGAGTAGTATTCCACTGTGTATGTATACCACTTCTTCCTAATACAATCGTCTGTCAATGGACATTTGGGTTGTTTCCATGTCTTGACTATAGTGAATAGAGCTGCAATGAACATGCGGGTGCATGTGCCTTTTTTAAGGAAACTTTTGTCCGGATATATGGCCAAGAGTGGGATTGCTGGGTCATATGGAAGTTCTATGTATAGATTTCTAAGGTACCTCCACACCGTTCTCCATAGTGGCTGTACCAGCTTACATTCCCACCAACAGTGCAGGAGGGTTCCCTTTTCTCCACAAGCCCTCCAACACTTGCTACTTGTGGACTTCTTAATGATGGCCATTCTGACTGGTGTGAGCTGGGATCTCGTGGTAGTTTTGATTTGCATTTCTCTAACAATCAGGGATGTTGAGCATTTTTTCATGTGCTTGTTGGCCATCTGTAGATCTTCCTTGGAGAACAGTCTATTCAGGTCTTTTGCCCATTCTTCAACTGGGTCGTGGGCTTTTTTGCTGTTGAGTTGTACCAGTTGCTTGTATATTCATTAGAGATGAAGCCCTTGTCCGCTGCATCATTTGAAACTATTTGCTTCCCATTCTGTAAGTTGTCTTTTTGGTTTCCTTTTGGTTTCCTTTTGGTTTCCTTTGCTGTGCAAAGGCTTGTCCGTTTGATTAGGTCCCACTGGTTTGTTTTTGCTCTCATTTCGGTTGCCTTGGGAGAATGACCTGAGAAAATATTCACGAGGTTGATGTCAGAGAATGCTTTGCCTATGTTCTCTTCCTGGAGTATGATGGTGTCTCGTCTTACACTTAAGTCTTTCAGCCAGTTTGAGTTTATTTTTGTGCATGGTATGAGGGTGTGTTCTAGTTTCACTGATTTGCATGCAGCTGTCCAGGTTTCCCAGCAACACTTGCTGAAAAGACTGTCTTTTCCCCATTTTATGCTCTTGCCTCCTTTGTCAAAGATTAATTGACCATAGGTGTCTGGGTTGATTTCCGGGTTCCCTACTCTGTTCCATTGGTCGGTCTGTCTGTTTTGGCACCAGTACCACACTGTCTTGATGACTGTGGCTTTGTAATATTGCTTGAAGTCCGGGAGAGTTATGCCTCCCGCTTGGTTTTTGTTTCTCAGGATTGCTTTGGCAATTCTGGGTCTTTTGTGGTTCCACGTAAGTTTTTGGATGGTTTGTTCTAGTTCTGTGGAAAATGTCATGGGTGATTTGATGGGGATTGCATTGACTCTGTGGATTGCTTTGGGTAGTATGGCCATTTTTACAATATTGATTTTTCCAACCCAGGAGCATGGAATATCTTTCCATTTCTTTACATCTTCTTTAATTTCCTTGATTAATGCTCTATAGCTCTCGGCATGTAAGTCCTTTACCTCCTTGGTCAGGTATATTCCCAGGTATTTGATTTTGGGGGGTAAAATTTTAAAAGGTATTGTATTTTTCCAATATTTCGTTGTTAGGATCCAGAAATGTGACTGATTTCTGAATGTTAATCTTACATCCTGCTGTTTTGCTGAATTTGTTGATCAGTTCAAGGAATTTTGGGGTTGAGTCCTTAGGGTTTTCAATGTATAGTACCATGTCATCTGCATACAGTGACAGTCTCACCTCTTCTCTTCCTATTTGGATGCCTTTTATTTCTTTTGTTTGTCCGACTGCCGTGGCTAGGACTTCCAGTACTATGTTGAATAACAGTGGTGAGAGTGGGCATCCTTGTCTTGTTCCAGATTTGAGTGGGAAGGCTTTCAGCTTTTCTCCTTTGAGTATTATATTTGCTGTGGGGGTGTCATAAATGGCTTTGACTATGTTCAGGAATGTTCCCTCTGTACCCACTTTGGCAAGAGTTTTGATCATGAATGGATGTTGGACTTTGCCAAATGCTTTCTCTGCATCTATTGAGATCATCATGTGGTTTTTGACTTTTGTTAATGTAGTGTATGACGTTGATTGATTTGTGCATGTTTGTAATAACTGATATAAGTGGGTTTAAGACTAACATTTGGCTGATGTTTTCTATTCATTCCTCCTATTTTTACCTCTGTTGATGTTTCCTATCTTCTTTTCAATTAACCCATTTTTTTTAGTTTCCTTTTATGTCCCTTATTAAATTCTTACCTATATTTTCTCATTTTTTTTAGTGGCTGCTCTAGGGCTGAGAATATGAGGCCTCAGTAGGCCCATATGGGGTCAATACTGTAACTGTCTGCTCTTCAAATCGGACACTTCCACCTTCTCTCCCCCCTGTACCCACACTGCATCTGACACCACTCATTTTCTTCTTCCTCTTTCTAGTTCCTACTTCGAAAACATAACCACTTCATAGCATAATTCCATTCACCTGACCTTGTCTTTTGTGCAACTGTTGTTTTAAAGAAAATTAAGAGGGAAAAACACAGTATCTTCTGTTTACCCAGCTACTTACTATGCCCAGGGTTCTTTCCACTTCACAAGCCTAAGTTTTTATCTGATATCATTTCCCATCCGCCTAAACGGCATCTATTCATGTGTTTGTAGTGCTGCTCTCAGCTTTCATGTGTTTCATCATGCATTTATTTCACCATGTATGAAGAATATCATCACTGATATGAGGTGACAGCTGTGTTTTTTCCCTTTCAGCACTTGCAAAAGGCCACTCCAGCCTTCTGGACTTGACCATGCCTTCACTTACGTGCTCCTAATTCATTGCCACGATTGTTCTCCTGTATACAATGTTCCTGTTTTCCTTTGATTACTTTCAAGATTTCCACATAATCTTTGGCTTTCAGCACTTGGACCACCATGAACTTAAGTATGATTCTTTCTCTATTTAACCTGTGTGGGGTTCACTGAACTTCTGTTTCATATCCATCTGAGAAGTTTTTGACCTTTATTTCTTTAAGTCATTTTTCTTCCTTTTTCTCACTCTCTTTTCTTTCTGGATTCCAATACAAGTATGTTAACATTGTATCACAGAAGCGTGAGGTTCTGTTAAGTTTTCTTTAATCTTTTGCCTCCCTGTTCTTCACTTTGGTTACTTTTCTTGATCTCTCTCCAAGTTTACAGACTTATCCTACTTCTCCAATGTGATGTTAAGCTGATCTAATTAAATTTCATTTGTGTTATGCTTTCAGTTTTTAGAGTGTCTATCAACTTCGGAAGTATTTTTTCCTTTCTCTGCTTAGCTAAAGTATTAAGACAATATCTTCATTTCGTCCTGTGACATATTTTCATTTGATTCCTTGTATGAGGTCCACAGCCATCTCATTTGTTTTGTGTATTTCTATCGTTGTTTACAGCGTATGGAATAGTCTGGTACTGTTACTTCATTATGTCTGGAAGCAAAAGTGCTGACAACTTCTCCTATCTTTTTATATGTGAAAACTAAAGCAAAGTATCAGCTACAGAAGACCTGCACTAAGATTGCAATAATCGTAATTGTACCTTTTTGAGAAACTCTGATACTAGCCATCAACCAGTCACTTCATGCAGAGACTATAAACTTAAGATATATGCTCAAAGGAGAACTAGACACAAAATTAGTTCTAACAAATGTTATCAGCAACCGAGGAAAATAGAATGAGAGAAAAATGAAGCTGAGCCAAGATTTTGTTCAAGCAAGTACAGTTACAAATATGCAGCCTACTGCTAAGCACAAAATCGGCTGTGAGCAGAAATTTTATGATGATGGTAGTGGCACTTAGGATTGTACAAAACTATGCCGTGGGATATTGTCATCAGGACTCCTGAATGAGGGTTTACAAAGCGTATTACATGGTGTACAGGAAAGTGCTAATCAAGCAATTCGATGCAAATATTTCCCTAAAATGACATTTCCAATAATGCTCTTTTATATTTTGCAAAGATATCTACACAAGGTTTGTTCCCCTGAAAGTACTGTCTTTCATCATGCATGACGCAATAATATCCCTGAGGGAGGGTTCAATATGTAAAAAGCAAATAACAGACAATCACACTGCACTTTGTACTCTAGACTCAATGCTTCCCACAAAAAAAAAAGGTTCAGAAAAATGTCCATCTCCCTGCATACTTTAAAATCTTTAAAAAAGATTTGTTTAAAATATTTTAAGTGGATTTGTTATCTTTTAAGTCCATTCTGTTTGTTATATAAACACAAAATAAACTTTTTTTTTTTTACCATATTATAAATTTTGGCAAATTATAACCGTAAAGCAAACAAACAGGATTAAACATATTAATTAAGTGGATTTAAAAATAGTCCATGAGTTCCCATTGTGGCTTAGCAGGTTAAGAATCCGACACAGTGTCCACGAGGATGCGGGTTTGATCCTTGGCTTCACTCAGTGGGTTGAGGATCTGATGTTGCTGCAAACTGCAGCACAGGTTGCAGATGCGGCTCAGATCTGGTGTTGTCGCGGCTATGGCACAGGCCTCAGTTGCAACTCCAATTTGATTCCCAGCCCCAGAACTTCCATATGCTGCAGGTGCAGCCATGAAAACAATTTTCTTTTTTAATTAAAAAAATTTTTTTAAAAATAGTCCAAATTACATGTTGTGGCTCAGCATAAAGAAAGGAAGGAAAGGAAGGAAGTGGGTCAAAAGGACTCCCTTTCCTACTAGAAAACTACGTTCTTGAAATAAAGGACTTCCCTTGTATTGCCTGTTAAAAAACAAGATGACCAAGTTTTACACTATTTAAATTCTCCTGCGAAGCTCAGGACTTTCACTTTTAAAGGCATGTGAGGTTGAAGACCTAAGCGTTGTCTGAAGTAGTACGGGAAACACGTGACCACATCTCCGGGTTCATGTGCTTCTACCACCCTCAGAGTCTGCAAACATTGACTAAACTTCCAAAGATTCCCAAAAATGTTACGTATGTGTCCAACTATTCCTAATGAACTTAAGTTTCTCTTGAGAACCAAAGTGTGTGCCAGGTAACTTGGGTCTGCAGAAAAGGCAGAGTGGCTCAACGGCATGAACAGTGCTGGAACCAGAACCATACACAAAACAGTCAAGTAAATTAGGCTCAAATCCTTCGTGCTTCCAACAGATGCCTTAACTTGGTGCTTCACTTTCACTGTGAAGATCATGAGGCACAGATTATAATGATTTGAGCAAACTTAGAGATCTCAGGTCGCTAATAAAAAATTTAAGATTAAACAAGAGCAGAAATATAAATGGGATATTAGCTTCAACCATTTAGCTCAGGGGTAAGCAGGACTGTGGGCCAAATCCTCTGCCTGCTTTTAACGCATCAAGTTTTATTGGCACATAGCCGCGCCGGCACTGACATGCTGCCTGTGGCGTCCTTTGCATTTACAATGGCAGAGCAAGCAAATGTGACAACCCCAAACGTGTATGTGCACTTTACAGTAAAAACTGATGACACCAGATTTAAGTAACTGTCTAAATTCTTCAACTGATTCCATTTCTTAGCATGGCACTACAACCTACCAACATTTTAAAGACTTTGATAAAATGCATATACCAGTTCAAGCAGAAGAGAAATCCAACTTCAGTTACAAGGATGGCTGTACAAACTCTTCTCTTGCTATGTGAAGAACTAAATAAAAGTTTACAAGACTGTTTAATAAAAGTCTATATCATATTTACGCATCTAAATGAAACATTCAAAACATTTATATAGACATACATATAATCACACTCATTTTCTTTCCAAGTTTAATTTAGAGTATTTATACTGTTTCTGGACTTCTAGTTATAAAAATCTGTATTATAGCACCATGATTGTGAAAGCTAAAAAGACTGCCGTTCCTGGCACTGACTTGATTCCACAGCATGCTAGCCACTTTATGAAGCAGGTGGGGCCTGCTGCTCACCTGGGGGTGTGTAGGCATCCATCGAGGTCTGCACAACCAAGGACCTGCGTTTGGAAGGCATAGGCACCGCCATCTTCCTTTCTTTGTGTTTAGCGAGCGCGGCCTGAACAGCTTCTGTGTGAACATCTGAAACAAAGAGAGCACCATCATTCCCTTGCTCAGGACAATCCGCAGGCCCCGCTTTTCTGCCTTCTCTCTGGTCCTGCAACTGTCACGAGGGGATGGGAAGGGAAGTCTGAAAGTCTGAAAGCTCCAGGAAAAAGGCATTCAAATTCATTCACAGACTTTTTTTTATTACTATTTTTTGCTTTTTTTTTTTTTTAGGGGCACACCTGCAGCATACGGCGGTTCCCAGGCTAGGATCAAATGGGAGCTGTAGCCGCCGGCCCACAACACAGCTCACAGCAACACAAGATCCTTAACCCACTGAGCGAGGCCAGGTATGGAACCCGCAACGTCATGGTCCCTAGTTGGATTTGTGTCTGCTGTGCCACGATGGGAACTCCCATTTGCAGACTTTTAACTACTCGCTTTAATACCTTAGAATTTGTATAAATAATCCCATACTGGATGTAAGCTGCTGCGACTGTTCTTTTCTTAGAGTGAATAGATCTTGATCTTCAAATATTTCTTCATGGATCACATTCTGAAGCTTCACAATTCATCTCACTGTTCTGCTAAGGGAAGTACGTACACCTTACAGGTTGTTAGTAATGATTCTGGCGAACACTTTCCAGGCATCAGTTATGAGGCGGTCACTCTGTTAGGCATTTGGTGTATATAAACCCGTTGCATTAACTCCGCAAGTGTGTGCTCAGCACCTGCTTTGTCAGGATGGTGTCCTCAGGGCCGGGTGCAGAGAATCAGGAAGACAAGGTATGGTGTCTCATGACGCTTACTTTGCAGAGGTTTAAAGACAGACAACAGACAATCAAAGGGGGGCAATGAAAAAGGGTGAAAAGACTGAGTAGCCCCTTCCTCAGGAAGCCAGGGCAGAGCTCTGTAATTGTGAAGTCGGAACAGTAAGAACGAACCAGCCGTTCCGTCGAGAGGAGACTCTCCAAGACGAGGGAAAAGGCAGCTCCGAGGTCCCATCTACGAGCGCGGACGGTGCTGGCAGGGGCCTTCGGCAGAGGAGGGCTTTCCAGGACCAGTACAGAGCTCGGCTCCCATTCTCACTTGGACAGGGAGGCCCTGGGGGGGTTGGGGTAGCAGTGACATGATCTGATTCCACCGTGAGGGATCGTTCTGGCTGCTGGGAGGGGGCTGCGGGAAGAGAGCAGGCGCCAGGAGACCAGGTAAAAGGCAGCAGTGGGGAGAGACGAGGCCCGCAGTCTTCCAGGCATTCCACGAAGGAGGCGCTTATTCCCATCGCTCAGATGCGAGCACACACGCGTGACGCCGTCCCGGGGTCGTGGCACTGACCGGGTCTGGGCCCAGGGTGCGTACTTCCAGGGCCTTCACCACTAGCCACGCATCCCCTAGCTCTTCCTGGGAAAACGTCACCCTGTGGTCATGAGGAGGCGCCTGGGCCAGGTGCAGCCTGCAGGCTCCTCCTCGTGACCTTTCACTGGAAGAGACGCCCCCTTCACGTGTGTGGCCTCTGTGCTCCCTCACTGGGACAGCAGGGCGGTGCAGCTGTGACAGACAGGGCGGCCCAGAAAGCTAAGCCTATTTGCTAACTGACCCTTTACAGAAAATACGTGCCAGCCCGTTTTAGAGCACGTCACATATCAAACACAATGAATTTATCGTTTTATTTTGTTCAGACTTGTGTATGCACTGCTCTTTTCTCCAAGTACCGGAAGACAAAAACCTAGTTTCGGATCACTCTTTTTCTTAAACTCCCAGATGAAAACTGACGTTTGAATGACTTGGATTCACGCTACTGAATCCAACTAAATGGTGGAGTTCCTGTTGCAGCTCAGCGACAATGAACCCGACTAGTATCCATGAGGACGCAGGTTCAATCCCTGGCCTTGCTCAGTGGGTGAAGGGTCTGGCGTTGCTGTGAGCTGTGGTGTGGGTCACAGACACGGCTCGGATCCCGCGTTGCTGTGGCTCTGGCGCAGGCCGGCCGCTACAGCTCCGAGTGGACCCCTAGTGTGGGAACCTCCATATGCCGCGGGGGCGGCCCTAGAAGAGACAATAAAAAAACCCAAAAAACAAAAACCTAAAGGGCTCACCAATGATGTGGGAGTACATTAATTCTCCACATAGCAAACACATTGTATTACATATTTCTCCTTTTAAACTTTCTGTATTCCTCCTTTTAAATTTCAAATTTACAGATGGTCTGCCACAGTACGGAGAATTCCCGTATTACTTTCGCTCAAACTCACCATTGATATTTGAGCCTATTGCTTTATGTGATACGTTTTTTCCCTAACCATTGGAAAACAAGCCGCAGACACCCTTTTCCTCTATACATAGATATTCCACTGTATTTCCTAAAAACAAAGACAATCTCCTACATGATGCAAATTCTCAAAATCAGGAAAGTTAACAGCGATCTATTAGCATGATCTAATTCAAAGTCCATGTTCAAACGGTGCCAACTGTCCTGGTAACTTCCTTTGCAGTTATTTTGTCTTTCTGGTCTGCGAGCCAATCCAGAAGCACAGGTGCATCCATTTATCAGGTTTTTTTGCCCTCCTAGATCTACTAGTTTTCTAGCTTCTGCATCTCATGACATTGGCCGTTTTAAAGAACACAGGCCAGTTACTGTGTAGGCTGTCTTCAACCTGGCTTTTCTGATGACTCGTCATGATTAGATTCAGGCCATGCGTGTTAGCAGGGATTGCACAGAAGTCGGTCCTCCACTGGGCTGTTAATTTTGGTCCCCGCTTACGGCAGTGCCCATCAAGTTCTTCCCAAGTAGAGATGCTACTTTTCCCATAAGCAATATTCTCCTGAGATCTTAAAGAAGCTGCCAAAGTGGTTATAATACGTAACATCCTCACCACCAGCACACGAGATTCCAGTGCCTCCACATCTTCACCAGCACCTGGGACCATGGATCTTTTTCACAGTAGCTGCTCTTGCAGCTGCTCAGCGGAATCATTACAGGCTCCACCTGCATTTACCTGACGGCTTGTGTGCCTTTCCCGGGCTTCTTGGATATTTGCCTACCATCTGCTGCGAGATACGTGTTCAAGCTTCTGAGGAGCCTTTTTATTGTTGATTATTATGGGTACAAGTTATTTTTTTAAGATACATGTTTTGAAAATATTCAACCCTAGTCTATGGCTCAAGTGTCATACCCTTATAATAATGTGCTTCATGAGAAGAAAATTGTCATTTTTATGAAATACACTTTATGATTTTTTTCCTCTCTGGCTAGCACTTTTTGAATCCTGTCTGTAAAATCTGTGCCTACCTCACGGTTCAAAAAATACACTCTTTCATTTTCTTCGGGAAGGTTTTACCTTTTACTTTAGATCAAGGAGCCATCTCAAGTTAATTTTTCAAAGTAGTGAAAGTTGGGGTTGGTGTTCACTTTTTCCCACATGTTCGTCCAATGTTTCAGGTACCAACTGTTATAAAGATTTTCCTTTTCCTCATTAAATTGTCTTAGCTCTTCTGTCAAGTATCACCTGACCATGTGCTCATGGCTACAATTCTGAATGCTTTATCTGGTGCAGTTAATCTATTTGTCTAAACTTCTACTAGCTCTATGCTACTCTGATTAGTATAGGGTTTTTTTTCAGTTAGAATATGATGTACTAAACCCACATCTCAAATAAATGTATATTTTATTAGTTTTTACTGTAGGAAAAAACCCGTAAGACTCACCCTCCCAGCAATTTCCAGGCGGTCAGCACCACACTGTTAAGCACAGGCACAGACTGTCACCAGGCCCCAGAAGTCCCCGTCCCGGATGACGCCACATCCAGCTCGCCCCCGCCCCCGCCACCCCCGGCAGCCACCCCTACGAAGTGACTGCTTTAGATGTCTCACAGCAGTGGAATCACACAGTGTTTGTCTTTCTGTGATGGTCTTACTTCCCTTAAGAAAATGCAGGCGGTCCTCATTTCCTTCCCCTTGGAGGCTCAGTTGTATTCCACTGGATACGCACAGCACATCTTTATCACTCATCACCGAGGGACACTCGAGTTGCTCCCCGCTCCTGGCAGCTGTGAATACTGGTGCAGCGACCCCTGCTCAGGCCCCTGCTTTAGATCCTTTTGGATATATGTCCAGAAGTGGAGCTGGTAAATCACATGGTGGTTCTAGGTCTAATTTTTTGAGGAAGCTCCATGCGGTTTTCCACAGCTGCCGCACCGCTTTACATTCTGAAAAACAGGGGACAAGGGCGCAATTTCTCTACATACTCACGACATCTGTTTTCTGTTTTAATAAATTCTATCACAGCCACGGCAATGGGTTTGAGCGGTATCTCACGGTGGTTTTGACTTGCATTTTCCTGATAATCGGTGACGCTGAACGTCTTTTCGCCATTTGTTGCTACTCCTTGGAGAAATGTCCACTGAAGTCTTTTGCCCTTTTTTACACGGCGTTACTGACTGAGCTACAGGAGCTCTCTATGTGTTCTGGCTCTTAAACCATTACATACATGAGAATACTTTCTTCAGCTTCATAGGCTGCCTTTCCCTCCACCGCTTGCTTCACTTCACAGGAGTTTTAAGTATGATCCGTCCCTTTGCCTGATGTTGCTTTTGGTGTCTGTGCTCTTGGTGTCACACTCACGAAATCATGAATCATTGAAATTCATGAATTTTCAATGTCATGATGGCTTCTCCCTATGGTTTCTTCTAGAAATTTTATAGTGTCAGGTCTCAATTAGGTCTATAAACCATTTTGAGTTAATTTTTGTATATGGTGTAAGATGAGGATCCAAATTCTTTCTTTTGCATGTGAATATCCAATCTTCCCAACACTCCTTGCTGAAGAAACCACCCTTCCCCGCAGCCTCATCCACGACCATCTGACCACACACACACACGAGTGTTTCTGGCCCCCACCCTATCCCCTCAGTCTACACGGCGGTCTCCAGGGCAGCACCGCAAGATTTTCACCACTGTAGTGTGTACCGAAATCAGGAAGTGTGAGGCCGCTGTTTTGCTCTTCTCAAGTCTGTTTTGGCTATCCAAATTGGATCTTATTTTCACGGAAGTCTTATAAACACTCCGTCACTTTCTACCGAAACTCTGCTGGGGCCGGGACTGGATCCCTGTTAAATCTACAAGTCAATGTAGAGAGACTATTTAATACGGAGTCTTCCAATTCATTAACGGGGTGGCCTCTCCAGTATTCTTCTCCTTTAATTTCTCCCAGGAAGAACAGTCTATCCTGTTAATAACACTGCATGTACAACTGAAAGAAATGTTTATTTTGTAGTTGTCTGACACATGCTGATTTATAGTCTTCAGATCTGCGATCTCTTTCCTACATTTATAACTAGTTACTTCAATTACTCAAAGAACTGGGGATTATTGCACTTTTCCCCGTTTCTGAAACTTTATACGTTTTGAAGTTTTGCTCCTACATGTATGCATATTTAGGTCTGTTATTTCTTCCTGATTAACAAACCCTCTTACTGTCACAAAGTGTCCTTCTTTACCCCTGGTCATATTCCTCATTTTGAAATCAACTTTGCTTAATTAGCATAGTCACTTTGACTTTCTCATGTAAACTGCTTTCATGGTATCTATTTTTCTCTATCCTTTAAATTTCAACCTTTTTCCTTTTCTTTATAGCATACCTTTTATAAAATACATATATAGTTGAGTTTTGTTTTTTTTAATCCACTTTGATAATCCCTGCCTTTTGTCCATTTACACTTGATGGTTATACTTAAGGCTAATGTTTTGCTATTTATTTTCTACATGTAAAACTGGATGCTAATATTTCTGTGTCCCTCTTCCCTTCCACTTTTGGCTTAATCAAGTTGTTTTTTTGTTTGTTTTTCCCCATTAGTGTTCATCTTAGTTCTCTTAATGGATTGTTAGCCATATCTTCATGTACTATTATTTTTTTATTTTTATTTTTTGTCTTTTTAGGACCACACCCATGGCAGATGGAAGTTCCCAGGCTAGGGGTCGAATTGTAGCTGCAGTTGCCAGCCTACACCACAGCCACAGCCACACGGGATTCGAGCCATGTCGTCAACCTGTACTACAACTCACGGCAATGCAGGATTTTCAACCCACTGAGCGGGGCCAAGGATCGAACTTGCATCCTCATGGATACTAGCTGGGTCCACCACTGCTGAGCCACAATGGCAACTCCCTTCATGTACTATTTTAAATGGCTGATGTAAAAACTACAACACGTATCCTTAACAGTCTACTTAGAGTTAGTAGTAGGCCATTTTACCCAACAGAACGAAAAGTCTGCAATAGTAGAAGTGATTTATCTCCAACATTTTTTTTTTTTTTTTGATGGCCGCACCTACGCCACATGGAAGTTCCTGACTAGGGACTGAATCCAAGCTGCAGCTGGGACCCATTCAGCAGCTGTGGCAATGCTGGATCCTTTAACTGGCTGTGCAGGGCCCGGGATATAAACAGCACCTCCACAGTATCATGAGCCGCTGCAGTCAGATTCTTAACCCGCTGTGCCACAGTGGGAACTTTAAACTTTATTGTTGTCATTTATTTAAAAACTACATTGATAACTACCATTGCACTATTATAATTTTTGCTTTAAAAAGTTATCTTTAATGAAATTAAGACCAAAAAAAAAAAGACTTCTTCATTCTTTCTTTTAAATGAGTTCCATCTGTTCTTCTTTCCTTTGGGCCTGAGGTGTGTCCTTTAGCGTATTTCACAGTGCAAGTCTGCTAGCAGTGACTTCTCTGCTGATCCCAGCTATCTCCTCAAGCCAGCACGACTGCGGATTTCAGTGGCCACAAGTTGTGGATGGACTGGAGAGGCCCATAGGACAAATGCTGCAAATCTTACTCGGCTTGGTTCCTAAATTTCAAGAGTGGACTCCTTTTCCCATCTGCCCACTTTCATGCCCTAGTGCCTTCCCTCCAAAGCACGCTTCAGGGGGATGGTCCTGACTGCATCATCGCTGGTACCTCTAAGACCAGCCTGACCTGTCTTCTACACCAACTGGAGCCAGAAGCACTTCTGCTCTGTTAACAAACGCATCTTCACAGTCACAGAATCCAGTGGTGCCATTTCTCCGCAGCGTTTTGATGATGCTATCCCAGCACTTTCCAGGGAGGCTGGCGGTAAACTGCACTGCTCTTCCCCTTAGCAGAGCCGGCCTGTCCTGCCCAAGTGCACACTTTTCTCTTTGTCATTGGTTTTCGTCTTCAACAACAACAACGCACCACGGAGTGCTTCTGTCTTCATCCTGCTTGGGGTTTATGAACTTCTTGAACTGAATTTTGTTTAAAACAGATCTGGGGACACTTTCGCCGTTATTTCTTCAAACATTTTGCTCGCCCGTTCTCCCTCTCACTCTGGGACTCCAGCGTCAGACTGCTCACTCCTGTCTCACAGAACCCGAAGGCTCTTTTCAGGTTTTTGACTCTTTCTTTTTTCGGTTCTTCAAATTGAATCTTTTCCACTGACCTGTCTTCAGGTTTACTGAGTTTGTGTCCTACCGTCTCCAATCTAACATTAAGCCTATCCGAGTGAATTTCTTGCTTCCAGTACTGTACATCTTATTGCTAGAATTTCCATTTTAAAAACTGCCTCCTTTAATAGTTTCCACTACTGTTCAGAGCTCCATCTTGTTTGTTCATTTTAAACATATTTTGCTTTAAGTCCTTATAGGACTTATAATACCTGCTTTAAAGTCCTGTCTGGAATTGGCTTTATTAGCTATTTTTTCTTGACTGTGGGTCACATCTTCCTGTTTCTTCATGTCTAAAAGTTTCTGATAGTATAACGGAGACTGAGGATGACTTATTATAAGGAGTGGGTTCTGTTATCTGATTTTTGTTCCAGTACCTAGTAACCGGGCTGGTCTAGTGCTACCTGCTGGAAGGTCTTCAGAGTAGAGCCAACCTGCCAGCTGCCTCTCTGCTGGGCTCCCACACGCACACAGTTCCAGAGTTCGCCAAGAATCTCAATGGAGTTTGCGCCCAGGTTTGGAGGCTCCTTGCGTTGTGGCTCATTCTTTCCAAAAAGTTCCCCTTAATTTCCAGCTGTGCTGACAGTCTCCAATTCCTTCTTCTGACGTAGGAAGCTGGTCACTGAACTTCAGCTTGGGTTTTAGAAACGCCACAGGAAGCGGGCAGAGGAGAACCTCGAAGGCAAAAGGCCAAGTAGACGCCCACCTCAAGGCCCTGTGCCCTCTGTCAAGCAGTCCTTCCACTCTGGGCCGACACGGGGGCAGCTCTCCAGAGACGGCCGCCGGGGTCTCGAGGTTACTACGGTGCCTGCGGAGGGTCCAGAGCCAGGCCCTCCACTCCCTTCTATTAGTTAAAGCACTTAGCAAGATTATCCACGTCGAGTACAAGAGAACGTCAAACCCCAGTTGGCGGATAATAATGGATGGAACACTCTTGGCTAAATTAAATCCTTCATAAAACAATCTCTTGAAGAGGTACAATTAATACAAAAAGAGGCATGCTGGGATCAAGTGAAAACACCCATCGCCAAGAGGGATGACCAGCTAGCGAGGGAAAAGCATCACTTGACCATGTTCCCCCGAAGAAGAGTAATTACAGCCAGAAGTGACTTTCAAACTCTGAAGTCAGGATGGGGGTCAAGACGGCAGAGGAGGGAGACGTGGTGCTCGCCTCCCTCCCAAAAAATCTCAAAAAACCATCTGTGTGTAGAACCATGTGCACAGAGCATCTACTGAACACTGGCGGAAGACTTTAAACCTCCCAAAAGGGCAAGAAACCCTCCACACAACTGGGTAGAACAAACAGAAAAAGAGAGAAGGAAAAAAAAAGGAATCAAGGCGGGACCAGTAGTCCTGCGAGGGAGCTGAGAAAGAAGAAGGAACCCACACCCTGAGAAGCCAGCTACAAACAGGGAGATCGGCTGAGATGGAGGGACCTTGAAACCTCGGGGAGAAGCACAGCAAATGGACTGAGGCGCGCAGAGGAGAGAGCGCCTCACGGACCAGCAGCACCACCGGCCAGGACCCCAGGGCCTGACACTCAGGCAGGGGCTGGGCCTGAGACGCAGGGGCCAGAGGTCAGTTCTGGGGATAGGACCAGGGCTGGCTGTGTGGAGGCGGCCTGCGGGAGCGAGTGAGCAGTGCGCCACGGGCTGGGGACACCACATCCGAGGTAGCCCAGGAGGAGGCCGGGGCCTGCAGGAGAAGCAGGGCGCCACTGCTGGGGAGGGTGAGAGGAGGACAGGCTGTCACAGGAAGAGCTTGCTCTGTGCACGTGCGGGCTCTCGGGCAGTGGGCGCCTCTTGCGTGGGCTATGGGCAGAGGGGGCAAACCACTGTAGCCATCTCAGACTCCAGAGGTGGGCATGGCCCACTACCACTAGGGGTTCATGAACAGGCACCAGCTGTGGGCCCAGGCTCCTCAGAGGCGGCACAGAGGAGGGCACTGTACGCTGAGCACCCCCCGTTGCTGCTCTCCCTCCCCTGGGAACGCACACTCCCTGCTGCTGCCACTGCCAAAGAGCTGGGCGCCATCTATACCTGCTGGAGGGTCACTGCCCCTTCCAGGGCCCTGCAACCAGGAGCAGCCCCTGCTACCTCCCTGCAGGTCCTTGACGCTGTCAAGGGCCCAGCAGCCTGGCACTGGCTCCAGGCCCTGCCCATTGCCTCCATCTCCCTGGAAGGACGTGCAGTCCGCACACCAGCATGGGGATAAGAGCCTGCACACACTGAGGAAAGAGACAGCAAGCATCCAAACCAAAAGCAGCCCTCCTCCCAAAAAGAATAATGATGATGACAACAACGAGCCCTCACGAAATGCCTAGGGGCACTCTCGCTCATAAACTGCCCTCCAAGACTACAAGAGCTGTTTTCCCAAACTCACAGAATAAGAAAAACATAGGCAAAATGAAGAGGCTCAGGAACCATTCCCAGTTAAAAGAACAGGAGAATTCCCCTGAAGGAGCAAACAATGAAACAGACCTCTGCGGTCTAACAGACACCAAGTTCAAAAACGAGACAGTGAAAATACTGAAGGAATTAAGAGCAATTATGAAGGAATTAAGAGAGGATATGAACAGTAACGCAGGTTACTTTAGAAAGCAAACAGAAAATATAAGGAGGAGCTAAGAAAAAGCAGAAAATTCATCTGCACAGAGGCAAGGTGGGTTAAAGGTACTGAAGAGCAGCATGAATCATGCAGAGGAACAAATAAGGGATTTGGAAAACAGAATAATGGAAACCCCCCAATGAGAGCAGCACACGGAAAACCAAAAGAAAAAACATGAAAGCAATATAAGAGATCTATGGGATAATATAAAGCAGGCCAATTTATGCATATGGGGATTCCAGAAGGAGAAGAAAAAGGGCATTGAAAATATATTTGAAGAAATTGTGGCTGAAAACTTTCCAAATCTAAAGGAAACAGCTACCAAGATAGAGGAAGCACAGAAAGCCCCAAACAAGTTGAACCCCAAAAGGCCCACACCAAGCCATATTATAATAAAAACAGCAAACGTTAAAGACAAGGAGAGGATTCTAAAGGCAGCAAGAGAAAAATGAGTTAATCATAAGGGGACCCCCTCATAAGGCTATCATATCAGCTGATCTCTCTACAGAACTACAGGTCAGAAGAGAGTGGCAAGATATATTCAAAGTTCTAAAAGGAAAAATAGAATACTCCTAGGATACTCTACCCAACAAGAATATCATTTGAAATAGGAGAAATAAAGAATTTCTCCAACAAACAAAAACTAAAAAAATACAGCAATATTAAACCCATTCTAAAGGGGAAATACCAAAAGGTCTCCTCTAAATAAGAAAGAAGTAAGAAGATACAGGATAGAGGAAATCACAATTGGAAAGTAATCACTTAAATAAGCCACTATATAGCTGCCTGATGGGAGAGGGAGGGAGAGGGAGGGATCAGAAGCTTGGGCTTATCAGACACAACTTGGAATAGATTTACAAGGAGATCCTGCTGAGTAGCATTGAGAACTATGTCTAGACACTCATATTGCAACAGAACAAAGGGTGGGGGAAAAAATGTATACGTGTAAGGATAACTTGATCCCCTTGCTGTACAGTGGGGAAAAAAAATAAATTATAAAAAAAAAAAAAAAGCCAGTATACAGACCTAAAAGGAAAAAAAAAACAAAAAACAAAACTCTTTTAAAACCAACAATAAACACAAGTAACAGCAAAAGCATAAACATGAATATGTTAAAAAAGGACATCAAAATCATAAAATGTGGGAAAGAAAAGTAAGAAAACCTAGATCCTTTTTTATTAGAATGTGCTTGAGCCTATATGACTATCAGGCTAACCTGATAGAGGAAGAGGTTAACATACTTGAAAAACAGGGCAACCACAAATCAAAACCAAACAGGACATTCACAAAAACGAAAAAGAAGGGGACACAAGCATAAAATAAAAGGAAATCATTCAACCCAAAAAAGAAAGGAACCAAGATGAAACACAGAGTCAACTGGAAAACAAGGTTTAAATGGCAATGAATACATATTTAACGATAATTACCGTAAATCTCATTGGACTAAATGCTCCAATCAGAAGACACAGAGTGGCAGACTGGATTAAAAAACAAGAGCCTGCAATATGCAGTCTACCTTGGGGCGAAGGACACTTATAAATTGAAAGTGAGGGGAGGGAAAAGATATTTCAGGTGAATGGAAGTGACAGGAAAGCAGGAGTCAGAACAGTCATACCAAACAAACTGACTTTAAAGCAGAGGCCATAAAGAAAGACAAAGAAGGACATGACTTAGCGACAGATCAAAGGAGCCATTCCAGAAGAGGGTATTACACTCACCAACATATATGACCCTGTAAGTGAAAACGTACAAAAGCAAACCCCAGTTCTCCTCAAGGCCGCTGGGCTGCGCCTTTGGTGGTGACCAGCTACCACCTACTGCCGGCGGCAGGAGAGGCACCTCCTCAGTGCCTCGTAAGCAGGGATGCACCCACAGTGAGGACCCACATGCCACATCCCCCCCAAAAGAGTAAATCCCCACCCAGAACACGAGAACTTAAATCTCTCCCCAGGACTGTGCCCCGACGGAGGACAGGAAACGTGCGGACCACTGCAGATGTGACTGCGGTTGGTCCGGAACGAGGAAGCCACGTACAGTCCCCCTCGGCATCAAGGGGCACCGGTTCCAGGAGCCTGCAGACACCTATGTCTGCAGACGCGCAGGTCCTTTACCTAAAACGCCGCAGTATGTGCACTGAACCTAAGTACCTTCTCTCAGAGACTTTATTTTTTAACACAGGAATGGAATTTCCACTGAGGTAAACCCTCATGCACGTCACGCCCTCTCTAGACTACTTACAGTACTGGATACGTTGCTAAGTACACACTGCTACTCGAATTCCATTCCAGTTCTGCTAACCTGTGAATACAGAGCCAAATGTACCGCCAACAAATAAACTGTCTTGTTTCAAGGGAGACAAATAAAACAAAACCCTTTTAAAAATAGCACAAAGTCAGGCTGTTTATGTCACTTCCATCCATCCGTCTGTCTATAAACATGTATGTACGATGTGCCCCCCCCCCAAAAAAAAGGAAGTTCCTGTTGTGGCTCAGTGGTAGTGAACCTGACTAGCACACATGAGGGCTTGGGTTCATTCCCTGGCCTTGCTCAGTGGGGTTAGGGATCCGGCGTTGCTGTGGGCTGCAGTGTAGGTTGCGGATGCGGCTCGGATCCCGCTGTTGTTATGGCAGTGGCGTAGGCTGGCAGGTGCAGCTCTGATACGACTCCTAACCTGGAACTTCCATGTGCCATGGGTGCAGCCCTTAAGAAAAAAAGAAAAGAAAAGATGTTCCACCCATGGTAAATGACAGCTACTAAAAAGCGCCCGCAAATTCCTCAGGTGATGGGCAGAGGTCTGGCCCTGGTCTCCTCCCCCTGCCCACGGACAGCGGCTGGTGGAGGCAACCATCCTTCCCCGTCCCTCTCCTATTTCACACTAGGAACAGGGGTGCTTGCCCGGAGTGTAGGGGACTGATCATTTCAATCACTGGCAGATCTCCGCGTCTCTCTTCTGCAGAGTCCTCCAAAAGACCCGTCTTTAAGAAAGCAACTGAAGCCATGCTTGAGGGAGGACTCGTGTGCGGGGGTCACGTGCGACGCCAAAGAAAGGCAACGGCGGACAACCTCCCTGCCCCCACTCCGCTCCCAGCCCAGGGTACTGACCTCCATCCTTAGAGCCCAGAAGAGTAGCACGACCTCTCGGACCTTCGACACAACCACCACCACCACAGCCGATGTCCAGCTTTTCTTAAAGTTTAAACAAGTTTTACATGCTCTTAAATACGGTCTTTTTGCCCCAAACTTGGTATTCTTTTCATTTTCTCCTTCTTCCTCCCCCCATCATGATTTGGTCAAATTAAAATGCTTATGTTACAAGCAGTATTATTTTTAAAAACTGAATGAACTACCCCAAAATAGTGAGTTGTCACTGAAGGATGACAAAGCTACAATGTGTTGGTTTTGTTCATTCTTTTTGACAAATGCAAGTTTTTTGCCTTGAGCATAAATACTTTTGCAATCAAAGTTTTATGTTTTAACATAATCATTTTAGGAAAGGTACATTTTAAAGAAGTACAATTTTTTTTCTACATTTAAAAATTGCTAGCACCATAAACAAGTGTGCTAATTTTTTTCCACAAAATTTAGAGAAAGTAGTAGAACAAGAATGTTTTCAATTACTAAGACACTGACATGCCCCAACTAGGGGCCGCTCCTGGCCCGTGCCCCAGAATGTAAGAAAGACCTACGCACCGTTGGCCCTAAGAAGTGCCTGGTGCAGGTCCCTAAGGTGCTGGATAGCTTATTGCACAGCAAAACTGAACAATACACAAAGGGATCACAGGGCAACCCTGTTCGATTCTAACCACAGAACAATAGCATAGCAAGCATTTGAAACATCTGTAAAGAGCACCAGGAAGAGCCCCTCCCACGACTGATGAATGGTGGACCACCAGGACAGCGACCCCTCCCCAAGTGTCAGCGGTGGTGACCATCAAAAACCCCCCCGAGAGCGGGCTGACCCAATCAAGGCAAGATCAAGGGGTGGGAGTCCTTCTGGAGCGAGCAGCA
Source organism: Phacochoerus africanus (assembly GCF_016906955.1). Classification (NCBI taxonomy): domain Eukaryota; kingdom Metazoa; phylum Chordata; class Mammalia; order Artiodactyla; family Suidae; genus Phacochoerus; species Phacochoerus africanus. The sequence goes on along the minus strand of NC_062555.1, from coordinate 74,238,801 downwards.
CAAAGCACCCACTGCAAGGCTGAATAAAACGTGAGCATCAGCGGCCTCAGTGTGGTAAGCCATTTCAGTGTTTACCAGCTCCCACTCCAAACCCAAAAAGCCAAACCCAAAGGGACATGAGTCTACTAACACCTTAGAACAGTGACTAGATTGAAAGATGTCTCGAAATATGATGATTAGTAGGGCAGCAAACAAACCCATGTCACCACCTGGCTCCCCTGGTTCTTCCAGCTCGGCTTCTCCCTTCCACCTCAACACGGCTCGGGGAGAACAGCCAGCGCTGACACTACTGCCGGCTGTACATGACTAATATTTTTAGGCAGGACTGGACCATGGAGCAGCAGGGTCAGGATGAAACCTCTCTTGTGTGAGAGCCGACACATCGTCGGGTTCGTTGTTATGGTTGTGGAGGCCCCTCAGCAGCCGGTGGCCTTGATACAAGGAAGGGGCGTCCAGGAGAACAGCTCAGAAGATTGGAAAAGGGGCGTGAGTTCAGAGTAAGTTCACAGCTCTTAGCCTAAAACCAAGACCCACCCTATAAGACCTCATAAAACTAAAAACTTTCAGGAAAATGGGGATTTTCCCTTGAAAGCTCAGTGTCATTTCACAGGCCACATCCACCCGACATTCAGCAGCTATGACACACTGGAGACCCTGAAGGCATCTGATTGTCACAAAACCTTAACCACAGCATCCTGGATACAGTCTTTCGGGAACCATATGAACTGGGAACCAGATGAGAACCAAGAAAGGAAAACAGTGAGCAGTGGAAGCCTCCCGCTTGTTCGAGATGCTGGGCAGGGTGACGGAGGAGCTGAGCTCCCAGCCCCGAGATGTCAACAAGAGCTGCTCATCACTGTGGGCCCTAAATCCCAGGGACAAGCGGAGGCACAACTACACACCAGGAGGAAACGGTCTCTCTCGAGAGCGGTACATTCAGTTTTATAGAAAGAAGGCTGCTAATTTCCAGTATCTCTAATGTCAATGGAGACGAGCACAAGAGAAGTGGTCAGAGATGCCCCAGGCTTCCCAAGAAGGGGTTGGGAAGTGGCAGACTGCAGCAGCATGGACCCAGAACGTGATTTCAGCTTGGGATTGCACAGGGGCACTGAAATGTCACCAAGGCACAGAGAAAAGGAGCCAGTGTAGTCAGCACCTCAAACATGCAACTATTGATGGACTCTCAGGCTGCTTCCGTGTCATGGCTGCTGCCAACAGTGCTGCAATCAACACTGGGGGGCACATATCTTTTTGAATTATGCTTTTTAGAGACAGAGGCCGGGGAGAGGGATTGCTGGATCATATGGTCGTTCTGTATTCAGTTTTTTAAGGAATCTCCGTACTGTTTCCATAGTGGTTGCACCAATTTACACTCCCACCAACAGTGTAGGAAGGTTTCCCTTTCTCCACACCCGCTCCAGCATTTGCTATTTGTAGACTTTTGCCTGATGGCCATTCTGACTGGTGTTAAGGTGATACATTATTGCAGTTTTGATTCACATTTCTCTAATAATTAGTGATGTTCAGCTTCATTTCATGTGCTTTTTGGCCATCCATGCGACTTGTTTAGAGAAATGTCTATTTAGATCTTCTGCCCATTTTTTATTGGATTTTTTTTTTTTTTTTTTTTTGGCTATTGAGCTGCATGAGCTGCTTGTATATTTTAGAGATTAATCTCTTGTTGGTCGCTTCATCTGCAAATGTTTTCTCCCAATCTGTGGGTATGTGCATGGACAGAGCAGGGACGTCTGTCTAACCTCGAAGGCAACCGTCAATCAACAGAAGAGCACTTTTTCCCCAGGGAAGCTTAATTGTTTTCGACCAGCAGAACAGCTGAGGCCATGATTCTACAGCCAGGCTGCCTGGGTTCAAATCCCAGTCCCTTTGTGGGACCTGGGGCACAGGACTTAACCCACCTGCCCCTCAGCCCCTTACGGACAAGACAAGGAACCTGCCTGCCCACTGGGAGGCTACAAGGACTGTGACACTCAGTACACTAGAGGGCTCAGGCCAGCCTGGCTCGCAGCACCGACAACTCTCTGTACCATGCTGGGTCATAACGACGCGTCTGGTGTTGGGTGACAGCTAAGCCGGAGACAGAAGACCGAGAAGAAACAAGTATGGAAGAAACGAGCTTCTCGATGCTGACGATTGTCACTGTGGACCCACATCCACAAAGCAGGGCCTGTCCAGGCTCGATTCCACCCCCCGTTTACTTTGTGGCTGTACTGTTTCTGTTCTTTGGCTCAAAGTGGGGGTGTGAGGAGTGTGTAGAACTGGGGAGCAGAGTGGACGCAAGAAGAGAAGAGTGGCAGGCAGGGAGATGGGTTTCCGGCGAGCACCGTCTTCGCTCAGAGGGGAGCCGTGGCCACTGCTTGGTTTCCATCGACTTGCTGCTGCAGTTCCAGCCTCTCCGTGTCTCAGTCCTCAGGAAAAACATGCAGGCACGTGACTGTACCGAGGGCACAACCGAGCCCTGGGCTCACGTGTGCAATTACCCACAGAGCGCCTCCTGTGACCGAGTCCCCGCTCCCACAGATGGAGACCAGTAAACCAGCGCGACAGGAGCGGGGCGTGACTGTGGGGTGGGAGGAGGGTGGGCCGGGGCCCAGCATCAGGAGAGGCTGCAGCAGGCACTGACAGGCAGAGAGGACCTGGGAGAACAGTGGCTGCTCCAGACCTGTCTGATCAACGAGGACGTGTGACAAAGTTCCGTCTGCACAGCAAGGGACCTTGTTTGTTCCTTAAACCCTTCCAGTGGTTCCCGGCTCTCCTGCGTCGGCTCAGGCTCCCTCGGGACGCACCGCACACTTCCTGGGCACGTTCTCCTCAGCGTCTGTCCTCCATCTCCTTTTAAGTCCCTGGCTACACAGACACACCACTACTCCCAGGGTCACGGCGGGTTTCTGGCCTTCGGCGCTGCTTCCAATGAAGAATAAAGAGCCCCACTATTCAACAACTGCGTGAATGTGGATCCAGGCCTCTGCGGTACTAGACCCCGTTCTAAGGGGGATCGAACCTGAGCCAGAGCTGCAACCTAGACCACAGCTGTGGCAACGCTAGGTCCTTAGCCCACTGCACCAGGCCGGGGACCAAACCAGCCTCTCCACAGAGACAAGCAGGATCATTAACCCACTGTGCCACAGTGGGAACTCCTTAACTAACATTTTAAACTAGTGCCGTTGTCCTTAAAGGACCACACGTGGGATACATTTTTTATTCTCTTGGGTGCCCATGGCATGTGGATGTTCTCATGCCGCAGCATCAACCCCAGCAGCTGCAGTGACAACACTGGATCCTAACCCACTGGGCTACAAGAGAACTTGTGGGGGATGAAATTTTATAATAGCTATAAACTAAGTTCACAGGAAGCACATCAAAAATTAATTAGAAAAACAAAGGCAATGAGTCTGTCTCTTCAGCATGAAACCAGTTAGTGAGACACTCGTGAATCATGTGATAGAGAGAACACCTGAGTCACATAAGCAGCATTCAGAGCAGCGTCTGGTTCAAAGCAAGTGCTGGCTAAGTGCTGACTGCTGTCCAGATCACGGCTGCGGAGGTTCTGCTGTGCGTCTTGGAGACCTCGGCTGAGCACCAGCGTGCGAGCTGCTGCTCCTGCAACGCGTTTTCCAGAACCTCACACTTGAGGGCCGTAGGATCAGTCTGCCATGCTGGACCTCCTCCCATGGCCACAACCCTTTGAGATTCACCCCTGGGCCTCCGCAGGTCTTTGTTGCATCTTGTTTGTTCTCAGCCTGCGCCCCTCCCACAGAAATTCTACAGTCAAAGCCCCACAGAGGACTCTGTGGGTTGGTTTGTTTAATTAGAATTGAGCATGGGGGACGAGCTGGTCTCTACAGGATCATGACTTCCTGTCCACTATCACAGGGTATCTACTCATTTTGGCTTTTTTTAATGTCCTTTATATAAAATTTCATTATTTTTACGAGAAAAAACTTGTACATCTTTTGTCTGAATTTTCATTAGGTACTTATAAAGTTTGTTGCTACTGTACCTAGAACTTCTCAACTGCATTTTTACATCTGTTGCTAGTGTACAGAAATAATTTGTTTGTCCAGATCATATCTAGCCTGACACTAAATCCTCCCTATTTCTAGTGCTTCGTCTATGGATTAGCTGGGGTGTCTCTGCAGATGATGCCCTTTAGTTTTCCTTTCTCCTTGCTGTCCTCATCCAGTACTGACACAGGCCTCTGTCCAAAATGAACCAGGAAGGATGATTTTCTTTTTCCTTTCTCTGAAATTTGCTGGTTCATTTCTTGAAAGGTGGGTATAACGTAATACCTTCTGAGCCTGGTGCATTCTTTGTGAGAAGGTTTTTAGCTCCTGTTTCCATCTATTTATTGGTCACTGGATTATTTAAGGTTTCCATTTCTTCTTAAGTGCTTAAATTAGGAATTTATCCATTTAATTAAATTTTCAAATGTATTGTCACACGGTTACTCTCAGTATTCTGATTATCTTTTGCTTCTGGTGCATCTGTAGTGAGGTCCCATTTTTAATTCCTCATATCACTTACTTCTGTCTTCTCTCGGCTTTATCAGTCTCAGCGGAGGGTTTTCACTGCTGTTACCATTCTCTACAAATTATCTTCCATTGTCCTTTATTTCTTTTTTTAAAATAATAGACATTTTTAAAGGAAGTTTTAGGTTTACAGAAAAACGGAGTGGCAAGTACAGTGCGTCCCCACACGCCCTCCCCTGCAGGCGCAGGTGTGCACACACTGACACAGTCTCCCGGTATGAACCTCCAGCATCCGTGTGGTACATGTGTTACAGTTAAGGAAGCAGGAGTTCCCGTTGTGGCGCAGTGGAAACTAATCCGACTAGGAACCATGAGGTGGTGGGTTCAATTCCTGGCCTCGGTCAGCGGGTTCAGGATCTGGCGTTGCCATGAGCTGTGGTGTAGGTCGCAGACACGGCTTGCATCCTGTGTGGCTGTGGCTATGGCTGTGGCAGCTGCAGCTCCAATTAGACCCCTAGCATGGGAACTTCCATACACCGTGGGTGCGGCCCTGAAAAGACAAAAAATAAAATAAAATAAAATAGAGGAAGCAGTACTGATACATTATTAACCAAAGACCGTAATTTTCATCAGGTAGGGTTCAGTCTTACTGTTGTACCAAATGTGTAACAACATGTATCTACCATTATAGCAGCATCTCACTGCATAGATTCATGGCCCTAAAAATCTTCGAGGCCCTGCTCAATCATCCCTCCCTGCCCCCAAGCATCTGGCAACCACTGATCTTTTGACTGTCTCCATAGATTTGGCTTTTCCAGAATATCGGACAGGTGAAATCACACAATACAGCCTTTTCAGTCTGGTTTCCTGCATGCTACAATATGTACTTAGTTTCTCTATGTCTTTTTCAAGGCTTGACAGCTCATTTCTTTTGAGTGCTGGATAATATTCCATTGTCTGGATGGACCACAGTTTGCCTATCAATTCACTTGTTAAAGGACAGCTCGGTTGCTTCCAAGTTTCGGCAAAATTATGAACAAAGCTGCTATAAATATTTGCATCCAGCTCTTTGTATGGATATATTTTCAACTTATTCAGGTAAGTAACAAAGAGGACAACTGCTGAATCATATGATAACAGTATATTTAGCTTCCTAAGAAATCACCACACGTCTTCTAAGTGGCTGTATGCTTTTGCATTCTTGCCAAAAGTGAAAGGAAGTTGCTGTTGCTCCATCATCTTCGGCAGCATTTGGCTTTGCCAGCACTCTGGATTTTTACCAGGGTTATCTCTGTTTTAACTTGTGATTTCCTAATGAGGTATGTTAAGCATCTTTTCCTATGCTTATTTTCCATCTATGTATCTTCTTTGGTGAGGTGTCTATTCAAATATTTTGCTCACTTCCTAACTGGGTTGCTTGTTTTCTCATTCCTGAGTTTGGGAGTTCTTTGTTTATGTTGGATACCAATCCTTTATTGGATATGTATTTTGCAAAGATTTTCCTCTCAATCTGTGGATTCTCATTTTCTCAACTACATCTTTTTTAGAGCAGAAGTTCCTAAGTTTAATGAAGTCCAACTTACCATTTTTCTTCATGGATTGTTCTTTTGGGTGTTGAATCCAAAAAGTCACCACCAAACCCTAGGGTAACCTGGATGTTTACCTACACTGTCTTCCAGGACCTTTTTACCTTTCTTGTTTCACACCTAGGTCTACGCCGCACTTTGAGTTAGTTTTAGTGAGTCGGGTTCCGCTCTGAAACACGTCCACGTCCAGTCTGTCCCAGCGCTGTGCTGAGAAGACTGTCACACCTCTGCTCACTGTACTTGCGTGCGCCTACTTCTGGGCTGACGTGGCCAGCGTGTCTTTTCTCTCCTCCCTGCCGCACTGCACTGCCGTTGCTAGTTTACAGTGAGCCTGGAGGTCAAGTGCTGTCCGTTCTCTGACTTTGTTCTTCTGTATCGTGTTGTCTACTTTGGATCTTTTACCTTTTCTAACATCAACTTTGAAATTGATGACTGAGTTTGCTGATATTCACAATAGAATTTTCTGGGATTCTGACTAGGATTGTCCTGAATCTATAGATCAAATGGGGAAGAGCAGATACCTTGACAACACTGAGTCTTCCTAACCACGTATGTGGACTCTCCATTTATTTAGATCTTACGATTCATTTCACCACTTTTACAGTTCCTCGCACACAAGCTTTGTACATTTCTTAGAGCTCTACCTAATTATTCCATTTTCTGGTGCTAATGTAAATGACACTGTTTTTAATTTCACATTTCAATTGTTTATTGTTGGTATACAAGAAAGCTTTTTTATATGAACCTTATATCATCCAACTTTGCCATAATATAAAATCACTTACTAGTTCTAGGTTTTTTCCTTGGTTCTTTGGGATTTTCTACATACACAATCACATCAGTTCCAATAAGCATGCTTTTAATTTCCTTTCTCGCCCTACTGCCTTAGCAAGGACTTCCCGTATGATGCTGAAAAGCGGTAGTGAGAGGGGCATTTTCTCAGGTTCTTGATCTTAGTGGGAAATGTCACCACCAAGGATGACATTGTAACTGTAGAGTTTTTTCATAGATATTTTTTATCAAATTGAGGAAGCTCCCCTCTAATGAAATAGAGTTTCTATTTTTAAGGCAGGACAAGACAAAACTAGACATCAAATTCTGTCTGCCTGGGCCTCCTCTCTGACACGCAGTGTGCGTCTACATCACACACTAGCCAGACCCCCGCAAAGGCGTGCGTGCCTGCTCATTTCTTTGTTCCAGTGCCGGCCGTGTCACTTCCTAAAGAAGAGGGTTCTTCCCCAGCTCTGCAGGGAGTTGTGGAGACTCAGTGCCCCTCTGCGTGCACTTCGCCTGGCCCATGCATCCTTGGTGAACTGGACGTAAGATAGCGGCATGTCATTTTGATGGACAATCTATGTCTCAAAACACATATGGCTAGGCCTTCGACTTCTAACAGGAGGAAGCGTTCTCCAAGCTTTCTGAGAGTCTGCTTCCTGGGTTATAATGCTCACTTTGGCTTTAATAAAATTCCTCTTTTCCCTTAACTTGATAACTAATTCAATTTTCCTCAACACCTCTATTCCTAGATTGTTGATAATTTTTATCATAAACGGCTGTTAGATTTTGTGAACTGCTTTTTCTGCGTCTATTGACACGGTCGTGTGGCTTATCTTCCTTCAGCCTGATGATGTGATAGATTACATTAATTGACTTTCCAAGGTTAAACCAGCCTTGCATACCTGGAATAAATCCCACTTGGTCATGTTATATAATTATTTCTATTCATTATTGGATTTGATTTGCTCATTTTTTTTGAGGAATTTTGCATCTACGTTCATGAGAGATAATATCAGCCTTTAGATTTCTGTTCTCGTAACGTCTCTGCGTAGTTTTGGCATCAGGTTAACGCTGACCCCACAGAATGAAGGTGGAAGTACCCCTCTGCTTGTATCTGCAGGAAGAGGATATAGAGACTCCGTATAATCTCTCACATTAATGTCTGGCGGATTCACCAGTGAATCCATCCTTGCTTTGTGTTCTGTTTTGTAAGTTTATTATTACTTCAATGTTTTCAACAGACACAGGCTTATTCAGATTGTCTGTTTCTTCTCGGGTAAGTTTTGGCTGACTGTGTCTTCAAAGGAATGGGTCATTTTCATCCAAGTTTTCACATCTGTAGGCAGAGATTTGTTCATGATATTCCCTATGATCCTTTTATTGTCTATGGGATCAGTGGTGATGTTCACTTTTTCATTTCTGATATTAGTAATCTGTGCATTGTCTAATTTTTTCTTAGTTAACCTCGCTAGAGGATTATTAATTTTATGGATCTTTTCGAAGAATCAGATTTTGGCTTGACTTTCTCTATTGATTTCCTGTCTCCAATTTCATTATATCTCTTCTTTTACCTCTTTTCCCCTTGTTTTTGGATTTACTTTATTCCTCTTTTCCTAGTTTCCTCAGGTTGAAGCTTACTATTTTAGATCTTCCTTCTCTTCTACGAAACGCATTCAAGGCTGTACATTTGCCTCTAAGCACTTCTCTTGCTGCATGTCACAAATTCTGATCCCTTGTATTTTCATTTTCTTTTCAGCTCAAAATATTTTTAAAATTTTGCTTCTATGTCTTCTTTGACCCGTGAGTTATTTAGAAGTGTGCTGTTTAAGCTCTAATTATTTGGGGGGGTTGCCAGCTATATTTCTGCTATTGATTTCGAGTTTAATTCTGTTGTGGTCTGAGAACACACTTTGATTCCTACCGTTTACAATTTGTTACAGGGTGTTTGATGGCCCAGAACTGGTCTGTGCTGGTGTATCTAGCTCTGGAATGTGTATGTATGCTGTTGCTGGACGGAGTCATCTATAAATGTCCATTAAGCCCAGCTGACTGACGGTGCTCTTCCTTGCTGACTTCCTGCCTGCTGGGCCTGCCGAGAACCGACACAGAGACAGTCAGGTCTCCCACTCTGAGGAGGATCGGCTCATTCTTGCTGTTTTAGTGGCTCTTGTCTCACCTGTTTCCAAGCGTTGCTGTTAGGCATGTACACGTTAAGGACTGCTAGTCTTCTTTGAGAACTGACCCTTTATCGTTACCCAGTGCTCCTCTTTAACTCTGATAACGTCCCTTGCTCTGAAGTCTGCTCCACATGACATTAACATAGCTACTCGTGTGTCTTTGGATGAGTGTCAGTACAGTGTATCTTTCTGCATCCATGTCTTGATGTTTACGGTGAGTTGCTGGTACACAGTATACAGTGGGTCTTGCTTTTTACCCACTCCCACAGAGGCCAGCTTTTAATTGTTACCATTAGGCCACTGACATTCAAAGTGATCACTGATACATGTGGACGACGACTGACCACGCTTGTTACTCTTTTCTATTTGTTTGCACGTAGGTTCTCTGTCTTCCGGCATTTTTCCGCCTTTTCTAGTTTTGAGCGTTTTACTGAATCCCATTTTGTGCTTCTCTCTTGGCACATCAATTCTACCTCATTTTAAACCATTTTTAGTGGCCACCCTTAGGTTCACAATACATATTCATAATTAATTCAAATAACATCAAACCACCCCAAGGAGAGCATGGGTTCCTTTTACCAGAGCGTTCTCAATTCCTCCCTCCTGCAACATTGCTGTCATTCACTTCACTAATCCATATGGTATGACCACCCAGTACACTGTTCCCGTTACCACTTTGAACAGAGGCGTATCTGTGTGGTCAACTGAGAATAAGAAACATCAAAGATTTTATCTTCATCTGTTCCTTCTCCAACATCCTTCCTTCCTGTGCATAGATCTGACTTTCCAGCCACCTTCACTCTACCAGTGAGTCCATTCGACGTCTCTGCCGCAGCATTCTGGCTTCTAGCATCGTCTTTAGATTTTTCCTCCGAGTTCCCATCTCCCTACTTATATTATCCATCGCCAGTTTGGGGGCAGTGGTTTACCCAACAACCTCAATTCTTTGATAGTTAAAGGAGGAGGAGCTGGTTTTCCGTCTGCTAAAGCTTTTTTCTTGCTGTGAGGACAGGTGTGACCCCTTGTGCTCACACTGCCTGTGGGAGTGGAAACCAAGTCTATACCCTCTATTCCACTTTATTCTCTTCATTATCTTCTCACTTCCCCTTTATGCAAACTTACTCAGTTCTCCTTTTCTGACTTCTTAAGTTAAATCCTTACGTGTTCAATTTCCAGGATCTCTTACCTAATATATTTAATTTTATAAATATTCTATAATTCCTTTCTAAGTACTATTTTGGTACATCCCACAAAGTTTGATTAATCCCTTTTTTTTACCTGAGATACTAGCAGCCTCTTAACATGTCCCTGATTTAACCAGGAACCCACCCCAACCTAACTACCTACATATTCCTGCTACTCTAATATTTCTAAAATGCAAATCTGATCGGGTCATTTTCTGTTTAAATGACTAGGCACAGATACCAAGCTCGATTAGTTCTGGACAAGCAGGCCTTTATGTCGTGTCTTCAGCCGCATCTTCTGCATTCTCCACTGTTACACAGCTCTGGCCCTGGTATGGCACTGACAGCATAAATCACTGCTCTGCTGTGGTGATTTTCCACATCTTCACTGCCCAGTACTGTCGCCACTTATCTTCAAATGTGGCTAGTGAAGCAGAAAAACAGAATTTTAAATTTTATTTAACTTTATCAAATTTAAAAGGCCCCAGCATGCTGGACAGTCCAGGGCTGCACAGGCAGGGCCCAACCTTCACGGGAATAGTTGAGTAGGCAGTCTGATTTAAATTAAGTCTGCTTTCTTACTCTAATGTAAGAAAAGGTTGTTTTTTGAGTTATACTAGAATAAATTAACTAATGAAATCCTGAGTTTTTCAGAGAGAACACAGGTCATCACAGAACCAGGAACTACATTAAAATCAGTAAATCCTGTCGAGTTGACTAGATAAAAAATTTTCAATCTAGAAAATTAAATTTTAGCATCAAGGAAGAACTTACCAAAGCATAAGTAAACCCTGGAAGTGAACATGTTTTCTGTATTTTTGCCTCACCTGTGGTCCACAGCAGAGTGCTCACTACCCAAAACCATTTGCATATGTGTTGAATGAGTGACTATCAGCACACAAGTCCTTATTCTCAGAAACTGATGGTGGCAATCATGGACGTGGAGAAGAGACTTGGGGCTGCCTGACGGGAGGGGGAGGGAGGGGGAGGGAGCGGGCGCTTGGGCTTATCAGACACAACTCAGAATAGATTTACAAGGAGATCCTGCTGAGTAGCATTGAGAACTTTGTCTAGATACTCATGTTGCAACAGAAGAAAGGCTGGGGGAAAAAATGTAATTGTAATGTATACATGTAAGGATAACCTGACCCCCTTGCTGTACAGTGGGAAAATAAAAAAAAAAAGAAAAGAAAAGAAAAAAAGAAACTGATGGTGGTTATGAGTCAGACTTCAAACTGTCATCAGCATAAAATGAGCCTCGGAGATGGGTTTAGACGTTTCTAGTACACACTCTCTCTCAATTTTTTTACTTAAAAAATTACATTTTTACAAGTCTCATAGCAATGGTTCTCAAACTCTTTGACCCAAGGAACAATTTAAACTCAAAAACTTCTGAAAGCCTTTAAAAGTTTTCTTATGGGTCCAATACTTTGATATTCACTGCATTATAAGGAAAACTGAAAAATGTTTTAAAACACAAGACTTCACAATCCACCGATTCTACTGGCTGTCAGAATAACATCAGCACGGGTCATGCAGACTCTGGAAAAATCCACTGTATGTTCATAAAAGAATGAAAAAGGCCAGTGAGGTCTTCGTGTCTTTCTGAGAGTGCCATTCCTGAAAGGGTCCTGAACCCCCACAGGTCCCTGGACCCTGAGCTTGTCATCGTAGAGGAAGACAGGTCCACACCGTTCCGCCTGAGACGAGCACAAGGCAGGCCAGGCCCCCTGAGCACTGAGGAGCGGCTGCTCCCGTCCCTGAGTGCATACAGACTATGAGACATGACTTTTTCAAACGGTAACTAAGCTCAAAAATAGACAAAACGATCATTTAAGACATATTAGAAAATCATATGTTGCATTTTAGTTTTAATAGTCTTCCTTGTCATAGTCAGTCTTGGTTGAAACAGAAACGGGTCTCAAGGTTTTTTTCCTGAGGTCTGTATGGCTGACAGAAAAAGATGTTAAAAACAGCTAGAACCTTTTAATGCTCAAATGAGACTTTACCAAGTAAAAGTAACAATGAAGCACCTAACACAGAGTTTGACATTTTCCAGGTACCCAGTAAATGCCTATCCATTCATTCATTCACTTTGCAAATCAAATTTAAGTTTCCAGAGAAAATTATTTAAAAAGAAGAGAGGTGCATACCATCCTAGAGAATTCTAGTAGGAGTTGATTACGATGTAAGGCCATGGGTTTGGAAATGAACGAACACACACAGCCAGGACAGATTAAAATTGAGGCTGTATGGTTGATTAGATTGACTGTTAATTAGGCAAATGATTTAAAAGATAATGGAACTACTATCTTGGCTGATAAAATTCTGTCACTGAAGCAACCAAAGTAACTCTACTGCAAGTTAAGTGGTCAAAGAAAGTCAAAAAGCAGACTCTCCTGAGAGCCACAGAACCTTTTCTCTTCAATATCTTAAATCTTCCATGTTGGTTCAAGGGAAAATAAACCAGAAAATTCTGAAACATGTACAATGGCAATAGGCCAAAATAAGCTTTTGAAGAAAGACATTTGGGCATAAACTCTAAGAGAAAGTAACGTGCGGTATGGCAGTCCAAACTGAAGCCACTAGATGACTTTAGAAGCAGGAAATGGCAGACAGAAGAGTGGGGAGCGAGACGACACATGAGCCCAGAAGGAGGCAAAGGCCTCCTCTGCTTGCCTTCAGGGAGGACGCCGAGCTGGAGGAGGGCAGGGGTCCCTGGAGAACCCGGCTGAACGGTCACACGCATGTGGAAAGAGAGCCTCGGGAAATGTTTGCGCCTCATGCAGATTAAGTCATCATTACTTACTCAAAATTGAGAGGGGTGTAAATTTTTAAAAATTAAAACAGTATATATGGAATAATATTTCTCCCAACTTACATGACACCTTTGAGGAACAGCTACACAATTTTTCCTGTATTCTATACACAGGAAGTGAACGGTGAAGGCAAATTCCGTCAGCATTAACTTATGAACGCAAACCTTAACTCTGGACAGGCAGACCCAGAGGCCGTGTCGACGGCTGTAAACCTAGACGGCAGGAGTCACCCCAACCCCCTCACCCTCTCTGCCTTAACTCACCCTTCACACCCTCAGGCTGTGATCTTCTCAACACACCTCAATTCTCACGGGCACTGACTCATCTCCTCAACATGTATCTCAGGCACCGAGGGTCTCTTCAAATCCTCCACTTCTAACCCACACCCAACAACGCTACCAGCCATCCTCAAACCCCAAACCTGCTCCAACCATGACCTTGCCTACAGTCTTCAGGGGGTGCCCTACCCTCTTCAGGAGAAAGCCCAAATACCTGAGCACAGTATTCAAAGCCCTTCAAGTCTGGCCCCGCCTACCCAATTTCATGCTCTTCCCCAAACAGGCTCTGTTCCCTCCTTCTCCTTTTTTCCTTCAAAAACCATTAACTAGGCAATATTTTAGGTGCTTGGCATACGGATGAACAAAACAAAGACCTCTGTTCTCGTGGACCTCACGTTCTCGGGGTAGGTAGAGATGACTAGTAGATGGATGTGCACGGGGTGGGTAGGCAGGTGGTGTACACAGACAGGTAGGTGACTGGAAGACAGATCTGCACCTAGGTCGGTGGTGTACACAGACAGGTGACTGACAGATGGATGTGCACGGGGTGGGTACGCAGGTGGTGTACACAGACAACTGGTAGATGACAGACAGCTAACAGATGACTGGTAGACTAGTTGGTAGACAGATGATAAATACCTAGCTAACTAAATAGACGGATGATGGGTATAGGTAGGCAGGTGACCAATTACTGACAGATGCGGTAGAAAGCTGACTCATAGACAGGCAGATGGACAGATGAAGGCTAGAGAGACCGGCAGCGTGCCAAGGTAAAGCGGCAACGGAGACAAATGAACTGGGATGGGAAGAGTGGGACTGTGTATGAGATGACAGGGTGTTTTACCATTTTTAACCGGGGCGGGGGTGGGGGGGTCAAAGAACGCCTGGCAGAAACAGCAACTTGAGCAAAGACCTAGTGAAGGTGAGGAAACAAGCACAGTATATATTGGAGGGAAGAACATTCTGGACGGGAGGAACAGTCAGAGTAAAGGCCCTGCCGAGGTCTGGGGCCTTCTGCGCACAGGCACAGGAAGCCGGTGTGCTTGCAGAGGAGCCATGGCGTTAAAGACGAGCCTGTGCAGGAACAGGCGGCCAGGCCGCCATGCGGGGGTCGCCATGGAGACGCGACTCTTCCTCTGAGAGCAGGGCGGCGGCTGGAACCCGTGAGCAGAAGGCGTTCAGACCTCAGTGCGCTGCTGTGCTGAGGGCAGCCGGGTGAAAGGCAACCGGAAAGAAGTGGCGGAAGCAGGACGAGGCTGCCTGGAGAGTTCTCTGCAGCCTGCCCGGGCCTGGGGAGGACGGCCGGGCGCGCTCAAAGTCTCCGAGACTGCAGTTCTCACTGGGAAGCACTAGCATCAGCCTCAGTGTCTGCTCACAGCTTCCTTGTGACGGCGCCCCCGAGAGACGAGCAGATCCTCAAGCAGGGCCTGCGGCGGGCTAGACACGGCAGGTCTAGGTGCCTTTTCAGAGGGCGGTGCTGGCCCTGTTCCCACGACTAGGGACAGTCAACCCCTGAAGCCACCCGCCACTCTCCTCTTCAGCCGCCACCCCCTCCACGTCTCCTGCGCCCGCGAAGAGGCGAGGTTGCGTGCATGGGTAAGCGGAGAGGCACCTGCGGCCCAGAGTCACCGCCTCTGCTGTCCTGGGCTATCCGCTCCAGACTTCCACTTGAAAATGAAAGCAGGGACACCCCCACCACCTGCCCTAGGTTTGCTGAACTAGGAGGGTCTGGCTAGGACAGTACGCCCGCCTGGAGGCCTTGTAAACAGAGCAGACATTATCCCCCACTCCCATCAGCAGGAGGACAAATAATGAAGGAAATACACTCCCCCACGATTTAACCCCATCTAGATTAAAAAACTAACACGGCAAGTCAGAGGTTAAAATGGACACGAGAGAGCCTCTGTGGTAAGACGTCACATCACGGGGCCGAAGCCAGATTTGCCCCTTGTCTTGAAGTGTTAAACAGCATTAACAATCACGTACCTCTCTGAACGCCAATCTTGTCATTTACAAAGCAGAAAGAACTTGACCGGCTTCTCTGAGAACTGAAGATGCAGATGACAGTAAACAGGGGTCTCGCTGAGTGTCCACACGCATGTCTCCAAGGTGTGACTGTGCATGTCCACCTGTCTGATGTCTCCTGTCTGAGTAACTACATGTGTGTGATACATAAAATACCAGCACAACACAATCAAGACGAGGCAGCAAGTGCGAGCATTCCAGAGCAAGTTGCTGGCACACGTGTGTGTGTGTGTGACCCTCCTAACTGTCTGAAAGGGCCTTTGAGACACCTGAATGAGTAAGATGGGCTCTGGTATGAGCTAGGAGTTAAATACCTGTGAAAAAAACAGAGGGTGGACTGGAGAACAAACTCCCTCCTGCCTTCTTTCTAGCCCCACAGAGTGTCCCAGGCAGCAGGCCTCCTGAGAGGCCCAAGAAGGCAGAAGGAGCAGCAGCGAGGCTGCACCGGGCTTCTTCCCAGTTCCTCAAGTCCATTCTTCTTGCTTCTACCGATAAAGGTTCCCAATGCCATAAAATCTGTCATACCCCTTCTTGTCTTCTGGAAAGGAGAGCAGGGCCAGGAAGTCAGGCACATAGCTCCTTAGCAGAAACAGTGATGATTTCTCCTGTAAGCCCCACTAATGGAAAGACGCACGGGACACGGTGCTCAGAGGCTCACAGGGTTGACGACCCAACCCTGGCGTGAACTGGCGGAGCTTTTTTTTTAACCTCTTGTTGCCTCAGCTTCCCCTTCTGCAGCACCAAAGTCAGAAACACTTCACCTTTCTGTTATAAAAACTAAGGTGATGTCTTTGTGAGCGCTTTGCAAAGTATAAAGTGATACATAAATGTTTTAATTTGGACTGTCCCCATCCACACATGTCCTGAACTGGTGTCCCATCAGCAACACTAACTGATGATTTTCTTTAAAAAAATTATAGTTAGGGAAATAGCAGCTACATAATAGATTAAAGCAACTTTAACCTAGATGTTGGACCAAAAAAATCTCTCAAGAAGTAAAATATTAATCACAATACAAGTTTTCTGATGCTAAATTAATGAAAGAAATTTAAGCCGGCCAAGCCCAGGTGATGACTACAATAAAGCAGAATTACCAAGACAGCATGAAACACAAAGGGAATAACAGAGAACATACACATTGTTACTTCTTCTTGGAAAACTGTATTTGACAAACAGACTGACGTTAAAAGAGGAAGAAAAAAATACCAGCCACCAAGATTATGAAAAGTAAAACCAAACTTTTAAACAATGACACCTTAAAAAAAAAAAAAGAACAAAATTTGGCTTATAAGAGACTATTTTGAAAATTATTGTGAAATTCCAATAATGGACAATTCTATCTTAAACAACACAAAAAGCATTACTATTTATTGTGTCTGAGTTAAATGGCATCTGTGGATCACGTGACCAACCAAGGCCTTCCAAACCCACGGCCCTGTACCCGCACGGCATCTGCAGACAGACGCCCACCGTCACCCGCATCACAGACCAGAGGACCGTGACCCGCTCCCCCACCCGGAGCCTTACCTGACCGATAGCGCTCATCTCGTGACCCTGAGGACCTCCGACGGTGATAGCGAGAGGAAGAGGAGGGAGTAACGGGAGCCCGGCGCTCTGGAGGCAAAGCTTGATCCACCCCTGGGTTAAGGGAAAGAGCAAAGCGAGGTGAGGTTTACAGGCACCTGCAGTTATTCTCCTGTGTGAAGAATCAGCCCTGACGTTCTGCTTCCCCACAGCCAAGCTGGAGCCCCCGAGTGGCCACCACTGCCCTTACGAACACCCGCCCGAGCTCCTGCACGTCACAGATTGTGTTACGTCACGTGAAGGGAGGCAGAGTAAGCCACAGGCGACAATTTTTAAGATTACATTCACCATGAAATTCACAGTAACTGTAAAATAAGTCTTTCAGGATAGTTTCACAACCTAATACAGGCAACCAGGATTGAGCATAAACTTTCCCCTTTGTTCATTCAAAACTTCAAACTCTCTGGGATCTTACTCTATACGATGCTAAATAATTGAACAAACTGTATTTCAATATGGCTTTGAAGAATTTCCAAAACTGTTAACATGATCAAATAAAAGGACTCCATAACACTGCCAAAAGGTGACCAAACTCTGGCAATCACGGTACCTACCCAGAACTGGAGCAGCCAGAGAAAACTAGGTAGAACTAGACAGTAGTGCAGGAAAAACTTCATAATGACAGCTGAGAAATAAAGTTATTCTGAGGACTGAACATTACACATTAATTGTTGCATATTCAGAAAAGGGACAGGAGTTCCCGTCATGGCTCAGTGGTTAATGAATACAACTAGGAACCATGAGGTTGCGGGTTTGATCCCTGGCCTTGCTCAGTGGGTTAAGGATCCAGCGTTGCCATGAGCTGTGGTGTAGGTTGCAGACGTGGCTCGGATTCTGTGCTGCTGGGGCTCTGGCGCAGGCCGGTGGCTACAGCTCCGATTCAACCCCTAGCCTGGGAACCTCCATATGCTGTGGGAGTGGCCCAAGAAATGGCAAAAAGACAAAAAAAAAAAAAAAAGGACAAAAAAAAGGGGGGGGCAGTAATGCTTGACAGAAAGCAAACCAGAGGTAGCAATTTCAACCAAACAGTCTAGCCCATGGGTTTCCCATGGTGACTCCACAAGAGCCAGCTTTTCATCCCTGAGGCTTTGCAGCCTCTTATGCTGGCCACCCTGCCCTCCCTCTTCAGTGGAAGGCTTGTGGGCTCCACACACCAGGGGCTCGATGCTGGAACTGGCAGGAGACACCTACAGCTGCCCTGCGTGAGGTTCCAGGAGTCCTTCACCCGGCAGGCGTGTTTACCCTGTTAGCTAATGGTTCTTATCATGAACTCCTCCCAGCTCCAAGGCTCTTCCAGTACTGCTTACAAATGATCTTTGAAAAAATGACTTTGTATTTTTATCAAACAGATGACAGAGTTTATGAAATCAAAGAGGACTTTTAAGCCTTGCAATGAAAACAGTAGTTACTTGGTATTTACATTCATGTTTATAAACTGGACCTTAGAATTTTAAGTAAAATTATTTGTAAATCAAACATTTTAAAAGTTTATCTGTATAAATACATTTAAGAGTTATTTTTATTCATTGCCTTTCATGTCAATTATTGATGAGAAGTTACATTATTAAATTTTATTCCGATGCTATAAACTTAACATCAAATCTTTTTTTTCTGTCGACTTTGAGAACTTTTTCTCTATTCCGACTGAAGAAGCCGCAAGCAAGCGCTTCTTCCTGTGGTTGGGGCATCACCAGATATATTGCCAGTAGGTCTTTTATCTGAGCTCTTCCATCTGCCCAGATAAGAGACCTCTGGTCTTCTGTTGGTCACTGGAGCTGCTCTCACTCTCCAGCAGCTCTGCTCTGACTTAGTGCCTCGGGGTGCAGCACTGCCTGGTGTCCCTGACTCTGGAGGCTCTTTGTCCCATTTCTCCAGGGAGCAAACCTCCTGGGGAGGGAAGAGGATGTGACGCACCTATTTCCTAGATGCCAGGCCCACCCCGCTCCCTTGTGGTTTCGTCAGCACCTTCATCTGCTGTCTTCCTCCCCTTGGTTAATGAGGTGCCTCCAGCCACCTACCTGACACAGTGTAAACACACACCGCCCTTCGTCCCGCTTTCCTGCCCTGGGGACTTACACCTTTTATTAGTGAGGTGAATGCACACCTTCGAGCTGCCAAGCGTGGAGAATGCACGATACACACCCGCACGTTTAGCTTTCAGTCTCAGTTCTGTTACCCAGCTTTCAAATGTGCTACCTGGAGTTGAGGTCGACTTAACCCCCTTCCAGGTCCCCAGGTGGCCACCTACTTCCTCTGGAAGTACTGGCATACGGCATATGCACACACAGGCAGCTCTGTGGAGGCGCAGGCTCACGCTCACTTGTTACAGACCCTACACATCGGCCTTCAGAAAGCGTTTGCATTCAAACATCACGAACATTTACTCTCACGGACTGAAAAATAGAATATACAACCCAAGTTTTAAAAAGTCTTAAAAAGAAATGAGTAAATTTAGCAAAAGGAGAAACAGGTTATAGCAACAGGACATTAGAAGAGACTAAAATACAAGCGTGCATATTTCAACCACTAGTTTTTATCTGACCTCACTGTGAATGGAGTTTTAGGTGCCTTAAAAGTATGTTCTGGCAAGCAAAAGCCATCTGTCAAATATGCAACCTCAAACTTGAATGACCTGGTACCACAGGAGAACCCGGGGTGGGGACCAAAATAAGGTCCTGCACACGCTCCACCCATCATAAGAGGAGCTGGGCACCTGCTGCTGCTGGAAGGGGCGCCTTCCTGGGAAGGCTCATCGCGAGTCATCACATAAACACAAAACGACCACGCAATACTCAGCACAGCTGAGGCCTCCCTTGCAGCACGACTGAAAAGCAGCTCTCCAGAAACCCAGAGCACACGTGACAGAGAGGGTGGGCTGGGTTAAGAGCAGTCACGGGGAAGGCGCGGCTCCCAAGAAAGGCGCGTTCCTGTCCGAAACACAAAGAGCAAGGGGGATAAGCACGAATTCTCCTCGGGCTGAAACGCGACCGAGACCAAGATCAGACTCTTCTCCACAAACATCCATTAAGCACCACGAGCTTCACACCCCACGGGGATTGAGAAATGCACTGGGGACACTGCCACGCGCTGGAGCTGGAGCCCCTACTGGCTGCCATTGCCGTCTGTGACCCTGGGCCTCAGTTTCCCATCTTCAGGCAGGACTGATAAGAACAGCCAACGCGTTACAACACTGGTACCAGCACTTTCATTCATTCATTTATTAGCATAACCATGTGAGACAGGTTTCTGCCATTTCATTGAGAGAAAACGCTGGTCCAGAACTGGGTTTGAACTCGGGCCATCTGAGCCACTTGGTAGTGCTCCTCCACTTGTGATGGGCACCCCTCCTGGAGGCCACTTAGAGTCCAAGCAGAGGCCAGGCCCTGGAGGCGAGGCCACCTGCCACTCAGTGCTGCACTCCCGGTGCAAGGATTTCGTGTCACATGGACCAAGGTCTGAACCTGGGAAGGGGTATTTTTGTGATGCCAGCACAAAACTACTTTCAACAGCAACCAGGTAAGGAGAGAGGGAAACGGCTACCATCTCAGACCGCTGCGGGAACAGACTCAGAGCAGCTGGAGCTGCTGGACCATGTGGCACAAGCTGTGACACAGGCAAGAGCCCAGATAAGGCCATGGCTGACAGCCAGTCTCCGTCCCGCGGAGCGCGGCCCTGGGCTCATAGGAGGGTGCAGGAAGCACTGCTGAAGCAGCGAGTGAAACTTCCAAGGCCTGTGTGAAGGGCTGCCACAGGTCAGTTTACAGATGACAGCCTCAGTGCTTCCTCTGGAAAGGCAGCAGGACTGTAAGCAAAAATCCTTCTGCGAGGAAGGAGGCCAGAGACGCACAAGAGGGAAAGAGGAAACAAAAGGGCAGCAAAGGAGAGAGGAAAACACAGCTCGCCCTGCGGCTGAGCGCATAGCTTCCCGGAATGCCACACTTCTGCACGGGGCACCGCACCTCGCCACGCCCTCACCCTCCGCTTTACCCTCAAGCTAAGAAAAGCCACCAGGCTTCGTGCTCAGCCGTGCCCAGGCCCCTTCACAATCAGATGCCACCTGCTGCTCCGGGCGCCCTCTCTGCCACCAGGACCACTACAGCCCCCGAATTCCAGTCTCTGACTGGCCATGTCTCCGCACCCTGTAGCCCACGGAACACAGCTGCCAATGCGCCCCCCCACCACCCCGCCCGAGAGCATCAGCCGCCGTCCACCACACCCCTTCCTCTGCAGACACCCCCACTCGTGCCTCCAGGTTCCCGTCAGACAGAAGCAGTCAGGCTTCCCCAGTGTTCGCCCTGTCCTACCAGCTCTTACTCCTCCAAACACTTTCCCCTCCAGATACAAAAACTTTGTTTAAGCCCAAGGGAGAGACAGCAAAGAAATAAGCCGTTTTTATTAGAACTTCAGTTACTTCCAACACATGTCTGAGGAAGGCTACCCCCCAAAAAATCCTAGCAATACAGTTCTGGCACCTAATCAATCCATCAATCTTCAGATTATTAAATTAAGGCAGTCATTTCATTAATGCCATGGTAAACGAAGCCCTAGAAATCACAACGCCCCTCCCATTAACCTAAGCATGAGGCCCCGGGGGCTGGCGCATCACTCTGACCCCACGGCGCACGGCAGGCCCAGACGTCCGCGACGCTGACGTGGGAGATGCGCAGCGTCACACGTGCTAGAAAAAGCTAGTATTTCTAAATTCAGACGGCAAGAGAAATACACTGAAAACCTTCATTCTTAACATATTTTAAAAGAAATCATGAAGGATGTGTAACAGATAACTTGAGTAAAACTGTACCTAAGATTTCAAACAAGGTCTTGGCCCAAATTCTGGTCTTATTTTTTCTAATTGTGGAACGAGGCAAATCAGTCAACCTCTGGACCTCCGTCCCCACGTACGCCGGGTGCAGACACGGACACAGCAACGCGTGACTGACCTCGACTCCCAGGACCCTCACCGTGACTCAGGCCCCTCTGCCTGTCCCCTGCACACAGCATTCTGTGGATCTCGGCGTCCAAGACCTCACCACGCGCCAAAGGCCCTCATATAAGTAAAAACACGCTTACGTGGTTGGTAAAACTGCCAAGGGTTCTTTCCGTATTTCCAGGCTGTACAAAACTTGTCAATCATCCCATTCTCTTCTAGTACCGAATTACACTCTCCTTCACACAGCAGCCCTTCTTTCTAAAATAAGTGTGAGCAAGGACTTGGCCAGTAAATAAACAGTACACCTGCAGCACAGAGCAGCCCCGGCACAGCTACTGACCCCACTGCCCTGACTCTCACATTCCTCCCGCTCTTGCCTCTACCTCACCCTCCAGCAGCTAAAGCCTTGCCATAAATCAGTCTAAATGCACTAACCACTTTCCTGCTCATGTCTGAGTCTGCTCAGGGCCTCGTGTCTAGAAAGGTCTATGGCTTGGGGCTCAGGCTTCCTCGAGTGCCCGGCACACCGTCACGTGTTCGTGTCTCATTCCCACACCCCAACACCCAGCTTTGTTTAGCAGGCGAGAGAGGTTCAGAGACAATGAGAGTATGTGGTCAGGATCAGGGCCTCACACTGATGCATTTTCCTTATAGATTTTCCACAAAAACCCATATGAGCCAGGTCCAAAGTAGACGCCACTTTCACTGTCCAGGTGGACAATTCACAGGTCCCATGCCCGGCTCTGCCTTCTGCAGGAACGGCTCAGCTGTTCCCATTAACCACTGGGGTCCGGAGGAAGAAATCTGATGGGTTCAATGGCACCAGAAGGAACAAGAAACCCATCAATCAAATCAGCTCTGTGTGATAAAATAAGAACACCTCTTAGACAACTGAGAGTAGAAAACTGTGCATCAAGAGCATGCCCAGGGATCACCCCGGATACAGGTAAGTGACCCTTAGCTGATGAAAGTTCATTTCCTGCAGCAACTCAGGCTGGAAAGAATTCACGCTACGTCACAGCCCCCGCGCCCCTTTAAACACGCCTCTTCCGGCACTATTTAGCCTGCAGCTACCCCCGATGAAAGGAGGGCACGGCGTGCCATGGCGCCTTAGCTGAGGAAGTACACAGGTCAGGATGGGCAACACATTTCTGTCCCGAGGGAACATAGGGCTGCACTTTGGGAGAGTGAAACTCTGTGGCAGGATGAAAACAGAGGCAAATCTGTGCAGCTGGCCCCAGACAAGCACGGTAGTTGTTGATGCAAAGGATCAGAACTGATCAACCACAGCCGTGCGAGCAGGCTTCATTTTCTCAAAAAATAAAACACACTGGCATGTGACTCAGGTTTGTGTCCTGAAGTAAGAAAATTCACCCTACATGAGACCAAAGTGCAAAATTCACAGACTCTCCTCTGCCAGCTTCCCCACATCCCTGCGTTTCAGGTACAGCTTCTCCCTACAGGCCAGTCCCAGGAACAACACTCCATCAGAAGAGTGTGTCTTCCCCTACAGCAATAAACACTGGGATTGTCCAGCTGAACTCTAACATTAGTAATAACCCAAAACCCCACCGACTGGCATGTGCTGCGGCCCAAATCACGTTACCCTTGGGCCTTCAAGCTGCGGAAACACCGATCAGCACCCACGCGCTGCCGTCGCCGTCGCCCCCAATCAGGGAGTAAAATAAAACTGGGATCACAGGGCGGAGACGCCCAGGGCAGCCAGAGGTCTGCTCGGCCGTGCGCGCCATGGCGTCTGCGGGGCCTGGGCTCTAGCCGCTGGGCTGGGCGGGCAGGCCTGGGCCCTGCTCCGTCCTTCAGGTACGCCGGGGAGGCCCACTCTCCGTGGAAAGGAGACCGGGGCTCCAGCTGCGGGCCAGGGTGCGGGCAGAGTCCTCAAACGTTCCACAACCACCATGCCTCTACAACGGAGTCAGTATTTCAGAAGGAGGGCCCTGCAAGATCAGGACAGGAGGGCCTGTCCTAACCCCAGGGGTCAGGGACGGGATCCCCGTACAAGTGACACTTGCACTGAGCTTTAAAAGGTGTGCAGGCACAGGCAGAGGCACAAGCACGTGCACAGTGTGAACACTCATGAGGGCTGGAGGGGCTGAAGAGAGGCCGGGCTGCCGCGTGAAGCCCTCGGAGCCTGTGCTTCCAGGGGAATCCGCCGTCTCCAACAGACGTGGACAAGAGACTCACCCCAACGGAGAGGGGCTCCTTCTCGGCGGGGACTGATGACGGGCCCCACACCCAGTCGCAGAGAGCAGGATGGAGCAGACAGGCCTGCCCTCTGGTCACCAGGGCCAAATTCACCAGGGCTTTCACAATGATGCCGTCTCAGTAAGCCCTTGTAAGGGAGCACAAGCCACCTGCCACCGGAGGAAAGCCGAGCTGGCCTTGGAGAAGGTGATGTGCATGAATCACTCACCATTCGGAAACTGTGGATGCCAACCACGTAGACAAGTAACATCTAGCCGATACATATGCCACAAGAAAGAGGGACTATGTTTGGTCAAGGAAAGCTTCACTGTTTATGGTGATGTGGGCGTTTGACTCCCCTACCTCCCCACGGCCTTGTCACAAAAGCACTGAAGACTCCCTCGCAGAGTCTGACACCGTGTTGTTAAGATATTTCTGATGAGAGTGGGAGAGAGTGGACCCTATCTGCTACTTTTACAAACTGCATCAGGTTTGGAGACTAGTGAAAGCAAACCTAAACAACTGTGAGAGGACGGGCCCCAAGCGAGGAAGCGCTCCTGAATAACACTTTTCCTTTGAAAATGATCGTCAGCATAGTCTGACCCCTTCCTTTATGAAACACATGGCTTTTCTTTCCAGCTCTGGCCCACCACGCCTCGCTCAGACTTAGGTGAGCGTTCAGCACTGCGCTCCCTGACGACCAGGTGCCCCAGTCACTCGCTCCTGCGCAGAAAGAAAGGAAACGAGGGAGCCGGCTTCCCCAGCGCTCGGCAGCTCTGGTTCAGTGCTCAGGTGCTGCTGAACGCTGTGAGGCCACCCTAATTCATAATCGTGTGTCCCAAACATAGCCCAACGTGATCTCTGAAATACTTTCAGAATACTGTCTAGAGAAGTCTCGATATTTCCTATAAAAATAATGCAAAAAAAAAAAAAAGAAGTCAAGTTCATCAAGACACAAACCCTTTTAGGAAAGGGTCTGCAGGATAAGGGCGACTGCAGAGGAACACGGGATGTTCCCACGAACGGCCTCAGCCAAGAATCACGTCCAGGACTGAGCTGGTCAAAAAGAACCATCTGATTTAGAGCCACGGGCTCTCCCTGCGCTTCCTGGAGACGGTTTCACAGGCTGAGTGGTCATTCGTGCAGAGGCGGCGCTCAGAAACAAGGATCCGCAGTGAGAACTGCAGAGCTCCCTGGGCACCTGGCCTCCCGACCCCGGGGTCAGAGGTGACCCTGCCTTCCCGCTCCCAGTGGGCATGGTGCAGCCTGGGGGCGCCACGGGGCAGTGCTCCCTGTCTCAAGGGCCAACGGGTGTTTGAGGCGTCCAGAAACTGGGACGGGGACCCCACAGCTAATGCCCAACCCGGCCAGCCGCCCGTCAGCCCTCCATTCTTCCCCACGAGGACATGCATCGCGTCTGCCAGCAAGCTGGCCTGGAGGAGAAAGCAGAGCTGCGGCGGGCAGCCAGGCTGGGGCCCTGAGACCCTGGGGACCAACTGCAACACGAAAGCTTACCTATTCTCTGGACGTGATTCGAAGCAGTGCCTCTCATTGAAGTAAGATCCTGAAGCTTCGAGATGGTTACTGTCTCACTGCACTAAAAGGTGTGCTGAACTCATTTCCAGAGCTTCTTATATTTGAAATACTGCTCATGAATTTTGACCTCTGAATGGAATCATCACCTCTAAGAATACACCCAATGATCAACGGGTTCGATTTTTTTCTATTTCAAAACTCCAAAACCGCCCATTGGAGACAAGAGTCTGATGCGGCAACAGCTCTCACTCCCTGAAGTAGATCTCACCTAGGTGTCTGGTTGTGAGGCAAAGGTTAGTGCAAGATCAACCATTTTAAGAAGAACTGTATAATTTGTCATGCATTCGTCTTTCTTAAGTTTGTATAAGCGGTGCTCCAACTGTGAAAATACTGTTGTGAAAACAGAGTATTACATTTCAACAGCAAACACTCAGAACTGGGCCCGGGCTCGATGAGGCAGTCATGGTCTAGACGAGCTCTGTGCCCGAGAAGCACGGCCTCCACCAGTCAAAGAGCTCAGACGGAGGACGGGGCTCAGCCTAGGCTCCCCCACGGCAAAGCCCTACAAGCCTGTTTTGGATGGCATTAGGTGGACTGTCCGTTCCGCATGTGTCCCTGCCACGGGGTCTCTCTCCCTCGGTTAAGAGCGCTCACCGAAACGAAAGTAAAACAGTGGCCGGTTTCCTGCGGTGCTGGCTGCCCGCCCTCTGACCGCGGCGTCTCGGATGTCACACACCCCGATGTTGCCAGCCTGCAGCATTCTTCTCGGGGCTCCTTCACTGTGCTGCAGTCTACACCGGACCACGGCAGCTCCATTCGCTGCTGTAACAAGTTGGAAAAAAACTAATTAATTCAAACTTTAGTTTTTTTAAAATTTGTTACAGCGCCGAGCAGAGCTGCCGACCCCATGCAGAACAGCACAAAAACCACCAAAGGGACCACGCCACATACGGCCACCCTCAGCACCCAGCAACGCGGGTCAGCACATCCTTGGCACTGCTGCAGCTCCAGGGCCAGCTTCTGGGAAAGCACACAACTGCTTCTGTTCACTTTGTTGGTAAGGCACCGAAATTAAGATCTAGCAATGCCAGGGCCTACAGTCTCCCCACCGGCCTTCCTTCCTCAGGACCAGGAGGGGCCCCTGCAGGTGGCGTGAGGACGGCGCCGTCACAGCGGCTCTGCAGAGGCCGAGGGAAGGAGAGCGGGGAGACCACGTCTAGTCATCGGCCCACGTGCACTCTGAAGCCTCTCACACCCGGTGTCAGCAGGCTGGCACACGGATTCTCCGTCCACTCAGACAGCGCAGAGCTGCTTCCTCTTACACACCAGACAGCAGGAAAGCCCAGGCCATCAGCTAAGGCAGGCCCGCACAGCTGGTCCATCTTTATGTTCACTTTCTTAAGTGCCGAGAAAAGAAAGAAATCACACAAAGTCACACAAAGCTACAAACAGCAGGCTCAACACACAAGCTAAGGGTCCTGGCACGGGAGCCTCAGTGCTTGCACAACACCAGAAGTGAGTCAAGGCCCGGAGAGCGGAGGCCAGGCCTGCGCTGGGCCTGCACCTGCAGACCGGCAGGGCTGGACACCTGTCCCAGCAGCGAACCCTGCCGAGTCCTTCTGCCTGGAGGACGTGGGTTAGATTCAGGCCTTTCCCAACACCCAGAAACTCGCAGGACAGCCTGCAGACTGGACTGAGCTTGTGTCAGAACACAGCAGCCCAGCGTCCTCTTCCCCCCGGAACGTACAGAACTGCTCGAGGGCAGAGCTTCTACAAACCTGCATACGTGAAAACGCTGGAATTAAACAGAATTTGCACTCGGGCGAGAATCAATCCATAATGTTGACAATCACATTTCAAAGGACAATCAACCTTTAGGGTTTCATGATCCCAGGGCAAGACGCTACATCTTTTTCTAGATGCCCGCCATCATGACGTCAGCAAAAATCTTGGATTAATTTCAACCATTACCAATCACTTTAACTCGCTAAGCCCAAAAGTCATGTTTAAATCATGAACACTCTCGCATTTTTTATGAGGATGGCATTTTAAAGTAATCAAACATATTACTGCCCTCTACGGATGAAACGCCCACTAAATTTATTAGGCACATTTGTAGAAAAACCCTATGTGTCTTCTCAAGTCACAAAGCAGCCGGCAATCACACAAAGGAGTTGGATGTGGCTCGTGCCACCTCACCAGCGTGACCTGCGCACAGGCGGGGGAGGGCGTCTAAGGAAGGACTTGTGCTCAGCTGCTGTCTCGTACATGTGTTGCTTTGAACTCAAAACCAGACACTTCATGCTGCTCATCAGGGTTTACGTACTCGGAGGCTGGGGCAGGTAGGCGCCAATCAGTTTGGATCTCTTCTTTTCATATCCTTTTTGTGTGATGTCACCTGTAAGAGAAGGAAAGGAAAGTTCAGAACGCTTTCAAGAGCAGAGGTGATCACTCGACTAAGACAGCACAGTGGTATCTGTGTGTGTCTTCTGTTTCCTTATAATTTAAGAAGAAAGCATTGGACATCATTCGCCTTGACTTTTCCCCTGCCTGCAAACAAAAACTCATGTTTTTTGTGTGGTGCCAACGGCATACAGTAGTTCCCAGGCGAGGGATCTAAACCACGCCACAGCATGGACCCAAGCTGCTGCAATGACAACACCAGATCCTTAACCCACTATGCCACAAGAGAACTCCCAACACTTAAGTTACTATACTGTCCTCATTTAAGTTACATAAAATCCTTTAGCGCGCCCTCGGCTGGCAGCAGGGCCCTGGACCCTGCTGGGAGAAGCACGCCCGCTAGCATGCTCCCAGGGCAGGGTGGAGCAAGCATGGCTCCAGCGGCTGCTGGTTTCCCACAACCACCCTGGCACCTATCCCACCCTGAGCTAAGCGACCTACCATGCAATGGGGGAAGGGCCCTGCAGCAAGACACAGAGCAGCTCAGACCCAAGCCGTGCCGAGGAGTGGGACGGCAGCCACCATTACTGGTGCTCACACATCAAACAGCCCTGACCTCTGTCCCTGGCCGGACTGCCAGAGCCCACCCCTCACGCAGTCACCTCTTGCTTTGGCACTGCTGGAGTGAAGGTTCCAGCGCTGGGAGAGTGGACAACACACACTTAAAGGGAACAGAGTTGTCTCGAATCTGACCCTCGGGGCTTCTGCTCCAGCAACATGGGACCCAACCGATCCCCCCACAGGGTGGTGACAGCCACTGGGCAGCGAGGAAGCCCCAGCCCATAGCTGGTCCCAGCCCCAGCCCCTCCATCTCCAGTCCCCTCTCCTACCAAGGTGAGAGCTGTCATCACACCCTGGAGAAAGACAAGACTTGTGCTCACAAAAAATAATGGAAAAGAAAATTAAAAATTTACCAAATAATTCAAAGCATTAGTAATAAGAATGCTAACTAACTTGAGAAAGGAACAGATGAACACAGTGACAATTTTAACAAGGGACTGGAAAATAGTAACAAACAAACAAAGAACCAGGCAGAAGTGAAGAATACAATAAGTGAAATGAAAAACACACAAGGAATCAGATTAGGGGATACACGAGTATGCATGAGTGAGCTGGAAGCTAGAATAACGGAGATTACACAGTAAGAACAGTAAAAAGAAAAATCTTTTAAAATGAGAACAGTTTTAGAGCTCTCTGGGACAGTATCAAGCTTATTAACATTCACATTATAGTGGTTCCAGAAGGAGAAGAGAGAGAGGAGGGGGTAAAAAAATATATACATCTGATGAAATTATGGCTGAAAACTTTCTAAACCTAAAGAAGAAAGCAGATATCCAGGCTCAGGAAGCACAGGGGTCCCAAACAAGATGAACCCAAAGAGACCCCCACCAAGACATATCGTAAGTAAAACGGGAGAAGTCAAAGAGGGGATTCTAGGAGTCACACGCAAGGGATCCCCCGCAAGGTCACGAGCTGATGTTCCTGCAGAAACCCTGCAGGCCAGAAGGCAGTGACGTGATATGTTCAACGTGCCGGAAGGGAGAAACCTGCAACCCTGGACTCCCACCCAGCAGCGTTATCATTCAGAACTGGAGGAGAGAGAAAGAACTTCTCAGACAAGCAAAACCTAAAAGAACTCAGCGATACCAAACCCACACTAAGAGAAACGTCAGAGTTCCCGCAGTGGCGCAGCAGAAATGAATCTGGCTAGGAACCATGAGTTGCAGGTTCGATCCCTGGCCTTGCCCAGTGGGTTAAGGATCTGGTGTTGCTGTGGCTGTGGTGTAGGCCAGCAGCTACAGCTCCAACTGGACCCCTAGCCTGGGAACCTCCATATGCCGAGGGTGCGGCCCTAAAATAAATAAAAAATAAAAATTAATTAATTTTTAGAAAAGAAATGTTAAAGGTTCAGCCCCCCTTTAACAAGGGCTGAGGATCAACCACTTAAATAAGCTAGTAAGAAGATGAAAAGACAAACTTCAAGTTTTAATAATTTTTTGGATGAGGAGTCCCCCTGGCAGCGCAGGTGTGTTCTGGCTCAGCTCTGCTGCTGACCACGCCGCTGGGCAGGCAGCCCAGAGAACCTCTGCATACGAACAACTCAGAAACCCCTCGTTGCCACCATCTCTCAAAACCCAGATGAGGAATGGGAGACACTATCCACTGAATGACTTCCACACCCCATGAATTTTACCTAAATCACGGGTTGGCAAACTGCAAATCCAGTCGGCAGGCTGTCTGAGGACATAAAGCCTTACTGGCACACAGCCACGCTCCCTCCTAAGGATCAGCCTGCAGAGCCAGAATCCTATCGGTCCTAAATTATTTCAACCCTTGTAACAACTGACTTTATAGGTAAGAAATCGAGGCACAGATGGTATTTATGTTTCTCAACCAGGGCTCCAGGTCTAAGAAGGAAAACCATCCCTGGACAAGCGAAGTCCAAACCTTTTCACATGGCAGCCACCCCTGGAGCCTCCACTCTGTGAGCAGCACTCTCGCCCCCTCGTGTCCTGCCCAGCTCTGGCCTCCTCAGTGACGCCCTCACACCCACTGCCTGCTCTCATCCCCCTCGACCCTGGCCTGTCTCACTGACACCCCAGCCTTGGGCTCTGGCCACACAGAATTCTGCACAAGTCTGGCGAGGTCTCAGATAGCTGCTTACAGTTTCTTTTTGTAACAGGTATGGGTGGCTTCTCTTCAAAGCCGGGCCCTGACAGCCTCATGGGTCAGTGTCCTACAGAACCAAGGGTGACCCCTCTGTCTTACAGGCCAGGACTATGTGTTGATGGAAGTAGTCACAAACGAGCAGCAGACACCAACTTACAGACTGACTTCTAATAAGTGACTGGACAGAAACTGCATTCATAATCAGGGCATATGCCTAGGGATTATTTCACTGTTTAGTGGCCAAGTGAGGAAAGGGCAGAGGGGAAATCAATGATTATTCCATTATTAATATTTTGACACACCAGCCTGGCTCACGTGCTACCCAAAGGACCCAGCGTCGGCAGCAGGGGCCCGGTTCCTCGGGACTCCAAGCAGCGGGGCTAAAATGCCCCTCCTGCATTTTTTTTTCCATGCAGTAAGTCCAGCTATTTTAAACTATGGCGCTACGTTAGCATCTGGTAGACAGAGATCCAACAGAGCATCTATGTCAAACTCACTGCAAATGTACATAAGCAGGGGGATCTTAGGTTCTGAAGCAACCAATGAGGATTCAGGGAAAACACAATACTAGAAATAAAAGGTTAGATAAACTGAAAGGACCAATGGCTGATGGACAGAAGGAAGATGGAGGAAAGATGGTTAGGACAGACCGAGGCTGGCCGGCTTTACACACAACCCCGTCCATCCAGAGAGCCTCGTCGGTTCTGTCCGAGGCTGATGCACAGTCAAAGTGTGGTGTCACCACGGAAACACACAGGGCTTCTCCTTCACTTCACTTGAGTCAGTTCAGGCTAAAGGATCAGTCAGCTCTCCCTTCCTCCACAGGTCACTCTGTAATGAGCACACAGTCTTCAGGGTAAGGCTTTGTAAACTCAAGGCAGAAAGGCTGTGAGAGAGGGGAGCTCTGCTCCACGTCGCATTTCTGGGCAAGATTTTATTACACCTATCTGAATACAAAGACTATTCCAGGGCTTCCGGGTTTCAACCTGGAAACTGAAAGAGCACCACCAGGGAAACAAGCAGGTCGGGCTCCCCACTTGAAAAGGAGGAGGTAACTGCCACTGTCAAGGGACCCAGACCCCAGGATCCCCTGCTTAGAACGTCCTGGACGAAATTTCAAAGAGCATTATTTTCTGTGCTTTGATACTTGTGATTCCCATTTAACTCTCTTTTCCTCTTAGGAGTAAGAATGTGTGAGAGAAAAGTAAACACAGCAATTGTCTGTAACATCAGTGAAGAGAAAATGAAAGCAGTTTTTTGAAATAATTTCCACTTTACCAAAAATATTATTTACATTATTACCCTTGGACAATAGAAGTTCCTAAAGACTTAGAATGTCAACAATACAAATTACAGTTCTCCTGTTCTATTACAAAGAAAAGAGAGATTGAAAGACAAGTCATTTATCTGACCTGAAAATGCAATTCAAGTGAAGCCCTAAGTATGGCTGCATCTCACTGAGACAGAGATCCTTCCCTCCTTCCACCCCGGGAAGACGTCTTCCTCTTACTGAGACTGGAAAATCCAGAGTTTCCAGGCAAACCCTGAGGCTTAAAAAAGTGAAGGAGGAGTTCCCGTCGTGGCGCAGTGGTTAACGAATCCGACTAGGAACCATGAGGTTGCGGGTTCGGTCCCTGGCCTTGCTCAGTGGGTTAACGATCCGGCGTTGCCATGAGCTGTGGTGTAGGTTGCAGACGCAGCTCAGATCCCGAGTTGCTGTGGCTCTGGCGTAGGCCGGTGGCTACAGCTCCGATTCAACCCCTAGCCTGGGAACCTCCATATGCCGTGGGAGCGGCCCAAGAAATAGCAACAACAACAACAACAACAACAAAAGACAAAAAAAAAAAAAAAAAGTGAAGGACATGCAAGTGGAGAGGGGAGACCATCCCGGCCTCATTCCAGCAAACTCAGATCCCACCACAGGAATCTGCAAAGAGCCCTGGGGGCGTCGGGTCAGAGTAGGAAAGCCGTGGTCATAAGGGCCTCCAGGAGAGGAGCAAGTGCCCCAGAGCCACCTCCACAGCTGAGTCAGTGCCAAAGAAACACAGCAGCCTAACAGGGACGCTTTCCATTCTTGGTGTCAGGAGTTTATTTTATTATTTAATGTTGGAACCAATGCTTTATATAACAAAGCGATCATTTCCATGTTTGGAATTTTATGGCTGTCAGGAACCTTCAGAAAGCCTCTTGCCTGAGCCGATGGCTTTATAAGGCTTAGACAGCACCCTTGACGTCTCCCTCCAGCCCAGCTGCTAGAGGCGTGTTTGTCATCTCTGTGCAAAGCTTTTCTTTGCTGCAGAAAGAGGCTGTGCTGCCCTGGCAAGAATCCATCTGTCCAGGGGAGCAGAAGCAGGCAGACAGGGGACCTCTCCTGGCCCTGAAGGCAAACTTGGCGCCCACACATCAGCTACCTTCTCTGGGTCTCATCTTTCTCAGTGACAAAGTACTGGTAGTAACACCTATTACCTTCCACTGTTGTTGAAAAGACTGAATATGTGAAATGTCGCAGCAGGCATGAGTAGGTAAGGAGACGCGGTTTTAAAATCCAGCAGGTACTCAGATTTCCGTCACACATGCAAACCTGGGAGGGACACGAACAGGCTCGCAGGCGCTGCCCCTTGCTGCAGAGCCTCCGAGTGGAGTGGAGAGATTCCTTGGCGCTCAGCGAGCAGACTACTCGGTCTTCTCCCAAAGTTCCTCCTTCACAAACATACACACGGCAATTATGCAGATTAGACAAACCCGATTTGCGGAGACCAGATGCCCAAACTTCCTCTCATGGTCCCATGCTGAGACACGTCCACCACGACTGTCCCCCAGGACATGGGGTACGGGAGGCAGGGACACGCGGGAGGCAGAGGTGGATCTTCTTGAGGCAACTATCATGCACTGGGAGGTGGACTCTCAAAACCTAAGTGCCACGTCACTGGTTATTTTGGAATGGGCCGGGAGAGGGAAGACATCTGTAAAGAATTTTAAAAACACTTCCAATACGCCACTACCCGGCTGATTTATCTGCTAGCAGGGCTCTCTGTGGTGGCAAAGGTCTCGTCCCTACTGCTCTTCCGGCCTGTGATCACGTCTTGCTTCACGGAGGTCAGGCCAAGGAATATGACACGTACGAACGAAGTGCTGTGTCCTAGAGAGGGGTCTTGGTCTGAACACGAGACAGTCAACTGAAGGCCAATGCGGGGAGCCTCTCTCCCCAGAACTTTGGGGGATCCTGATCTTGCTGACAGCCAGCCACCCAGGGCCATGCAAGCCTCGCCAGTCCCTCCTGCCTGCCCCGGCCACTCCCACTGCCCCAGGAGAGCAGAATGGGCCCAGGCCGGGCACCCGCCTCGGAAGAGCAATCCAGACACAGTGGTCCTTGCTTCCGCGGGTCCTCAGGCAGCCCCTCATCAGGCTTGTTAGGACAGCATTTTCTGGTACACTTCATCTGCCTGAGATTCCATTTCTACCCATTTCTTCTCAGCCAAACAAAATTCTTCAAGGAGGAAACCAGCTCATCTTCCCACATCTTCCCCTGAATATTTACTCTTCCATCAGCACCTTCAACACCTCAGTGACCACACTCCACCCCAAGGACAGCGGAAGCCAAGAAAAACTTCCCCTGTACCACTGAGTTAAGGAAACGGGGGGAATTTGTTGAATCCTATCAGCTAATAATTAACAAAAAAGTTTTAAACTCTGTCAATGCTTACTTATTAAGTTTCTCTGTACTGTATGGTTTACTAGCAGACTGATACTTCTTACCAGCGTTCCTCTGGTTTGCAAAGACTGTTGCCTGTGTGGAGAAAGACTTCTCACTTTCACGACCGTCACCAGTTCTGGACAATTTTCTCCTCTAAGCAAGCAGGCCTCCTCAACACTCTCGATTCTTCTGAATGGACTGAGAATGGCATGTTCCATGGCAACGGTACTGTCTGATCCCCTTGACGGCAGCCCTGACAGATTCAACACACATCACTGCTGACTGGTGGCTGGCACTGGCACCAGGGACCCAGGTGGCCACATCTATCATCTATGTCCCTTTTTGAGCAGTTGAGCTTTTCCAAAGCACACCTGGGATTCAGGTTTCATTCATCAAATTGTTCATGTCATCATCCCACAGAGTCATAATTACCCCTCAAACTTCCTAATAACCCAAGTGACCAAATAAGCCTGAGACACCACAGGTGGAGGGGGTCTGAGTGGATGGACCCCAGCTCCCACTCAGATGGGTTCCTAAGGCAAAGAGCATCGCTGAGGGTAAGTTTAGACCCTGACAATAAACTGGGGACCCCCTGAGCAAACACAGACCACCTACTAATTCTTATAGGGATTGGGGCCCAGTCCAGCCCTTTATGGCAAATCCGCATGCTAGGGGCACCCTAGCAGACATACTCACTTCTCCTTACAAGCCGCCCCCATGGGTCAGCGGTCAGAGGTGGGCTCACACTCTGCTCCCTGCCGCTTGCCTTGCCCGTCCCACCAGCAGGGCCCTGGGCAGCTTTAGGAAGCCTGAGACGCTGGCCAGCACCCAGTCTGTCACAGACATGGCAACATAGCCTGGTTTCCTCTCTACCACGGCCCTCTGCTTCTTCTACCAGAGGGGACAAAATGCCACATCAAAGGGGCACTCTGTCCTTCTGGAAATCCAGGATTTGAAGAGCACACTGCTGCTGTCCAACACTGAATGACACCTGAAATGGCTAAAAGATCAGCTTTCATTCCGCCCTTACTAAATAAGCTTCATGCTCATTCCTAAGCTTGACCTCAAAATTCCCAAACATCATGGAAGTGACCCTTTCATTTTCTCATCCATTTCTTCCTTCATTCCTTCCTTCACTCATCCAAAAGATTCTTCTTAATACCCACTATGTGCCAGAAACACAGCCCCTACCACTAAACACTGGCTGAATGAAAGATTAAGGAACAGTTATATTCTTACCTTTAAAAACATGCTTAAGGGTAGACATAAAGTGGTGCCTAAACTAATGATTCCAGTGACTTTCTTAAGAAACAAATCATCAGGAGTTCCCTGGTGGCCTGATGGTTAAGCATCCGCTGCCGTCACTGCTGTGGCGTAGGTTTGATCCCTAACCAGAAACATCTGCATGCTGTGGGCGTGGCCAAAAAAACCTCAAACAAATCACCCCTTCCGGGCAAGTAATGGGAATAAAATGGAGACAAAGATTTTAGGAGAAAGATAAAAATGACTGAATATCATCTCCCCCTTACAGGTTTCAAGATGCAGAATATGCTAGGATTTTTATATCATTTTATCTTCAAATTATACATATATATTTAGATATTTACACACACATACACTTAAAAATCCTACTTTCTAAAATAATGGTTCTGTCTTGAAAAGGCTTGCAGTTGAACCATTAAAAGAGTTGTTTTTGTTTTTTCCCCTGAGGCAGGGGAGAAGGGAAACTAACATACCAGAAGACATGAGTACATGTACAGCAGGCTAGTTATTCCAAGTTGATACAATGATGACCTCTTTTTGAGAGACCAATGAGCTGAAGGAATTCCTCTAGCAAACACTCTGAGGCCTCCCTGCACAAAACCACTTTCAAGGTCAAAATTACTTTGAACTACTGGGAATAAAACATCTGGACAATCCTGGTACATAAAGTGTGTGATAAAATTTTGATGAATCCACTCCCTAATTAAATGATAATAACAATGACAGTACAGTCTAACTTTTAACTTAGGGAAATACTATGCTTTCTAAATATTTTGTCCAACTTTGCTCAAGGGGAAATTGTTAATAATACATTTTATTCCAAAGTAATAATAAAGCATAATGCATACAATCCTCTACCCACTGA
This sequence comes from Phacochoerus africanus, assembly GCF_016906955.1. NCBI lineage: Eukaryota > Metazoa > Chordata > Mammalia > Artiodactyla > Suidae > Phacochoerus > Phacochoerus africanus. Next base: position 74,202,261 of record NC_062555.1, on the reverse strand, counting down.
CTGCAGTGGCTCAGGTTGCTGCAGAGGTGCAGGTTTGATCCTCAGCCCAGCAGAGTGGGTTAAAGATCTGGTGTTGCCTGCAGTGTAAGGTGCAGCTGTGGCTCAGATTTAATCCCTGGCCAGAAATTTCCATATGCTGCAGGTGCAGCCATAAAAAATACAAAATAAATAATAAAAAAAAAAACCACCAAAAAAGAAAATTCAGTCAAACCAAAAGCCTACATAGAAAATCCCAAAGAATCTATGAAATTAACTCCTAGATCTAATAACTGACTTTATCAAAGTTACAACATACAAAGCCAAACCATATTGACATATACTAGCAATGGATATTTAGAACCAAAAATTTAAAGCCTGTCTTATTTACAGTAGCTACATTAAAAAAAAAAAAGGTTTAAATCTAACAAAACATGCAAAAACATGTATAGGATCTGTAGGGTCACACAGGATTTGCATGCTGAAAACTACAAAATGCTGATGAAAGAAATCAAATAAGAATCCATATGAATTAAGAGACATGCCACGTATATGGAACAAAGAACTCAACATAATAAAGATGTTCATTCTCCCCAAATTAATGTATAGATTTAACACAATTCCAATTAAAATCTTAATGGGATTTTCCGTAAACATAGACAAACTAATTATAAAAGTCATATGAAAGTCAAAGGAACTACGATGGCAAAATCTTTGATAAAGGAGAATAAAGTTGCAAGAATCACCCTGCAAGACGTTAGGATTTATCAAAAAATGAGACTAATCACAACGAGGTGGTACTGGCGAAGGTACAGACGAGGAGAGTCCAGAAATAACCTCCACAAATATGGCTGTTTGGACAGTGGTGCAAAATGAATTAGAAAAAGGACAGCCTTTTCACTATGGTGCTGGAATAACTGGACATCTACATAAGGGGAAAAAAAACCTATACACACAAACAAAAAAACCCACCTTCCACCTAACCCTCACATTGTCTATAAAAATTATCTCAAGAGGGATGACTGATCTAAATGCAAAACATAAAACTAAAACCTTTTAGAAGAAAACAAAGGGAGAAACCCTCATGAACATGGGGTAGACCAAAACTTCTTCGACATGACTCTAAAAAGCATGATCCGTAAAAGAAAAAAATAAAGTGGACTTCATAAAAATTCTAAAGCTTACTCTGAAAAAGGTACTCAAGAAAATGGAAACTAACTTAGTGGCTGGGAGAAAATATCTAACAAGTAACATCCTAATTAAAAAATTGCCAAAGACTCAGACACTTCAACAAAGTGGATGGACCGCTTGCAAACAACACAATAAAATTCACAGAACTGGACACCAGAAAGAGAGACCATTTCACTATATGTTAAGTTTTTGTTTTTGTTTGTGTGTGTGTGTTTGTCTTTTTAGGGCTACAACTGCGGCATATGGAGGTTCCCAGCCTAGGGGCCCGCCTACACCACAGCCATAGCAACTCGGGATCCAAGCTGCATCTTCAACCTACACCACAGCTCATAGCAACGCCAAATCCTTAACCCACTGAGCGAGGCCAGGGATCAAACCCACATCCTCATGGATACAAGTTGGGTCTGTTACTGCTGAGCCACCATGGGAACTCCACTATATGTTAGTTTTTAAGACAAAAATAAATCTGCACTACTACTAGGGAGAAAGGGAGTTTGCATCACAGGCTCCAAGGCACCTATTTTACAAGTTATTGGAAAATTATGGAAGGACCACTTGCCATGAGTGCCACCTGACTAACCAGGAGGAAACAGTGCCTGGGGTGAGCGCCTGGGTTTATGCACGAGACAAAAAAAAAAAAAATCAACTTCGGTAACATTCAGAAATGCTACTGACCCCGCTTTTAACCTGCTGCTAACCGGAAAATTATGTTATGTCTGACAGACCTATACACAGAAAATTAGGCAGTATTTTTAATGTAAGTTTTAATTCCTTTCAAGAAGAATCTGTTTTCTTCCCCCCATGGTTTTCATGAAGATTCTCTACACTCCACTGCTTCTTCCAGTTGCAGAAGCCATGAAAGACCCTGTTGAAACCACTGCTGGGACTTTCGATTGCCCAATATTCTGATTTTGATTCCAACTCGAAAGGTACATTCCCTTCATGATAATTTCACCCAAGAATTTGACCCAACCTCTCAGAGTGAAAAAGTCAACTCCTTTTCATTTGTGGGTAACAGGCAAAGTTCATTTAGCTCTAAGAACCAGGAGACAACTACAGAGCAAGACGTCACCCTTCATCTCGTGGTGTCCACAGGTGCCCTCACCCGCAAGCCTTCAACTTGGGGGTGAAGGCAGTGCCTCCCCGTGCAGAGCTACAAAGAGCAACAGACAATATCCACCCCCAAGGCCCCAAATGTGTGTCACTGTCAAATCGCCACTGGGCAGAAATCTGTCCAAATGCTCTGTGGAAAACAAAGGCCACCTCACGTACCCACAGGAAGAAAGCAACCTGAGGAGGAGGCGCGCTCCACCCCAGGCGGAGTGCACATGCTTCTAGGTCAGAGCCGCCTCCCAGTGCCTCGACCTAGGACGGCGTATTCGAGAGTCAAAGACACAGGGCAGCCTCTGGAAGCCACTGAGCAACCCCAGGCATGAACTGCTTGGAAGTTCTGACGTGAAAGTACGGTGTGGGTTCTTGCATCAGTTGCCACAATTTCACCACCAGGATGCATGTTAGGACCAAATGAGTAAAAGATGAATAAGAATAGGATCCTAAAGTCACAGGATGCCAATTCAGAGGGAAACTATCCAGAAAACTCTCTTATCCAAATTATGGAGTTCTGGCATGGCTCAGTGGTAATACACCTGACTAGTATCCATGAGGGCACCGGTTCGATCCCTGGCCTCACTCAATGGCTTAAGAATCTGGCATTGCTGTGAGCTGTGGTGTAGGCCACAGACATGGCTCGGATCCTGTGTTGCTGTGCCTGTGGCATAGGCTGGCAGCTGCAACGCTAATATGACCCCTCGCCTGGGAACTTCCACGTGCCATAAGTGCAGCCTTAAAAAGACAAAAAATAAAATAAATAAATTATGGATAATGGAGTGATTTTTCCCCCCCTGGTATTCTGTTATCTCCCTTTGCAGCTAAATAACTCAATATAACTTTCTTTTTAAAAAGAGAAATCATAAGGACCAACAAAAAGTGACAGCCAACCTAGTTCCTTTCAGCTTCATACTAAAAATAGGAAAGAAACAAAAATGACTAAAATAGCATACCTTACATTTGCAATATCCCCTATTTCAAAAGGGTGAGTGAGTGGCAGAAACCCTCCCTGTCCCCAACAGAACCTAGTCTAAAGTAAACTGAGAAAGAGAACGGGTGGACTCTCTAAAGTTCTGTCTCAACACCTGGAGCCAGTCCACGTACTTCTTGGGGCGCGCAGGTGAATGACTGCGGCTGGGGGGAGCGCATTCGTTCCGCCATTCCTTCAGCAAAACGGAATGAGAGTGGCCGTGAGACCCTGCGCAGGAAGCAGGGTCTAGCGAGAGGTGCACACATGCTGATGCAGGAACAGCCCGGCTAGCTCGCTGGACCCGTGTCCGTCCTGGAAGAGGAAGTCACACTGAACAGGGGACTGGGGATGCAGTTAGGGGGTGTTTGTGGAGCAACTCCAATTCCAAACTTTTAAGGGAAACCACAGTCGGCACCTCACAAATAAGGAGTTAGTAAGGTGCCATCAATTCCTTCGACTCCCCCTGAAAAATAAATCTGGCACATGTAGGGAGTTCCGGCGACACTGCTGAGGGAAGAGAGGGGGAAATGGGGGGGGGGGGGGGCTGCTTCTGCCCCGGCTGCGGCAGCCCCCTCAGGGCGCAGACCGTCGCCCTTCCGCACCTCTCCCCGTGCCCCGAGCGTCCACGCTTGTCTGCAGGGCATCCCCAGCCAAGAAAACATATGGCAAGCATCCCTTTCGGTGCACAGCTCATGCCTTCTCAGGCGACACCAGCCTGCCTGAGAAGCCAGGCCTTGTCGGTCCCTCTGCCCATCCCCCACACCGCAGTCAAAACGGCAAGAGCAGCAAGGACCAGCGCACGACAGTGGGTGTGCGGTGGGCCCACGGGCGAGCGTCCTCACAGAGCCGCCAGCACACACACGTCGATGCCCTTCCCACGGGTTACTTGTGGAAGATGCTTTTACACACATTCCTAAAGCGAGTTCCAGGTCCTGACTCACTGGGACACAAGAGGAGACAGAGTCACTGGCGAATTCCAGCTGGTGGCCAAACCGACTTTTCCCCGAGGGCAGGATTCGGCACTGAGCTAACACGACGGAAAGGATGCGAGATTTGGAGAGGGCAGACCAGTTCAGCGAGGCGCAAAGAAACCCAACACAAGCGTTTTCCTGCCTCCTTCTGTGGGCACAGAAGAGTCTGAAAAGGTTTTCTGCCAAAATTAAAAGAAGTTTAAAACCCTGGGGAGGATAAGAGTGTGCCTGTCTGTGTGTTAAATCAAAAGGTGATTCATCTTTGGACGATGTGTATTTATCAGTGTCTTGGCATTTCTCAGGAAAAGACAGCTAGTGAAGGCAGTAACCATTTTTTAAATCCTCTCTTGAAACATATCACAAACTCAGTCTCTGAGTACTACTTAAAAACTTATTTCTCAAGATATTAAAGTTCAAAAAGAAGTTCAAGAAGAACAAGTGACACTAAGTCCTTGATGACATGTGAGACGCATCCAAGAGCCTGCCTTACTGGCAAGAAAACCAAGGCCCAGAGAGGTCTCGAGTGGGCGTTTCATTCCCTGATGTGCTCCCAGAAGCAGCACCCTGTACGCATGAGCAAGGGAACGGACGTGACGCAGACAAGGATGACCCCGACGCCCACGGAACACAGCAACGCGGCTCAGCTCGTCCAGGAGACCCCACAGGGAGCAAGGTCCAAATTGTGCAGAGGCTCGGGTTTCACAGATCTGGTGCTGCAGAGTTCAGCCCAGGACTGCAGCTTCTGCCTCGGCAACGATGAGTGTGAGCAAGCCATCGGGAGCCGGGCTGCAGACAGAGGACTCCAGGCCACTGGTCCGAGCTGCGTAATGGACAGCACTGTTCCACCCCAACGCGGCTGTCCTGTGCTGGGGGCAACCTCGCCGAGGCCCTGCTCGCGTGTGGGCACGGACCCGAAGCACTACCCCTCCTCCCTGTCTCGTCTGTGCCACCTGGGAACTGCCCCCTTTCTGCCGCTTTACTTCAGCCCCTCCCAAGAGAAGCCTGACATCCAGCCCTCACCCGTACTCTGAACCAGCTCATACCAAGCAAGCTGGTGAAAACCCACCTCTGATTAGCGGGCAAAAGACAACTTGGTCTCCAAAATGTATCAACACCTTCTGCAGCTCCATACCAAAAAAACAAACAACCCCATCGATAAACGGGCAGAAGATCTAAACAGACAGTTCTCCAAAGAAGACACACACATGGCCAAGAAACACATGAAAAGATGTTCAACATCACTCATTACCAGAGAAATGCAAATCAAAACCACTCGGAGGTACCACCTGACACCCGCCAGAATGGCCATCATCCAAAAGTCTACAAACAATCAGTGCTGCAGAAGCTGTGGAGAAAAAGGAACCCTGTGACACTGTTGGTGGGGTTGTAAAGTGGTGCAACCACTGTGGAAAGCAGTATGGAGATTCCTCAGAAAACTAAACATAGAATGACCATTTGATCCAGCAATCCCACTCCTGGGCATCTACCCAGAGAAAACCATGACTCACAAAGACACGTGTACTCCGATGTTCATGGCAGCACTGTTTTCAATGGCCAAGACATGGAAACAACCTCAATGTCCATCGACAGAGGAGCAGATCAAGCAGATTGGTACATACACACAATGGAATATTACTCAGCCATTAAAAGGGACGAAATACCGGCATTTTTAGCAACATGGATAGAAACTATCATGCTAAGTGAAGTCAGCCATACAATGAGACAACCAACATCAAGTGCTTTCACTGACATGTGGAATCTGAAAAAAGGACAGACTGAACTTCTTTGTAGAACAGATGCTGACTCACAGACATTGAAAAACTTATGGTCTCTGGAGGAGACAGTTTGGGGGGTGGGGGGATGTGCTTGGACTGTGGGATAGAAATCCTGTGAAATCAGATTGTTATGATCATTACACAACTACAGATGTGATCAATTCATTTGAGTAATAAAAAAATTAATTAAAAAAAAAGACAAAAAAAACAACTCGGTGCTTTTCCATAAGGCTATTCGTGATGTCTGACCACAACAGGAAGAGTCATTTTCAAACTGGGAAACGACCTCCAGTGCAGGGCCAACTGCCCCCTCTGGGACCACCCTGCAGGGGCTGGCAAGTAGGACTCCACCCGCTTCCCCATGCCCCTTGCCTGCCCACGCTGGGCTGGCTGACACGGAACCTCAGGATGGCATCTCTCACCCACCAAGACATGGCTACGAGAAGAGGCGATTCTAAAGGTGGAGAAACTCCACCAACCCAGCCTGCCCTTCACCTGCCGAGTGACTCTACGAGCACAGGCACTGAAGTTTACACAGTGACCTTGCTCTGGGCCCAGACACCTGTGCAGCAGGAAGACTCTGTCATACCCCCCATTCAGAGGAGGACCCACGCCTGGCCAGGGGCCACTCAACCCTCATGTGGGTTCCCTGCTGGGGGGCTGGGGGAGGCTCCACGCCCCTTAGCATCTCCCTGGGCCTCTCCAGCGCCAGAGGCCCCGCACCCTCAGCCCTGCCTCCTACAGGGCGCTCCGCTGCCGCTGTTCACGTGTTCCTCTACAAAGTAACAAATAAAGGCTGTTCCCAGGAAACGGGTAGCCAGTCAGGTAGGGTCTATCCAAGGTAGCTTGCTAGCCAACTCAATTCAAAGGACATCTAGCATGCAGCCACTGTGGGAGGAGCTACGGGAACCCCTGAGATGAGTGGGAATGAAGATTCCCTAACCCCGGCTCCCTGCAGGTTCCCTGTCCGAGGGAAGGTGTGGCCCCCAGGGGTAGTAAAACACAGTTTACTCCTAAGAGGAGCCACATCAACCTCCAAACAACCAGCAGCTTATCATAACAGAGGATCAGCTACCAGTGATCAGTACTTGAGATGACGGGCTATGAGCGCAGACACGGGAGGAAGCAGGAATGGGAAAGATCAACGGGGGGCGGGGGGAGTCTAGAGAAGGGCAGCCTGGTGTGACAGGAGAGTCTGGCAGGCCCACAATTCTACTCCAAGTGTCCCCAGGGGAGAGGCCCTCCTGACCCTTAGATGGCCCTTCTGGGGCCTGTCATTCCCTCACCCGGAGCGCCAGGGGGAGGAGGTTCCCAGGGCAAGAGTTCTGGATTTCACTGCCCAGGAAGACAAGGGGACCGCCCATGAGACAGCTAAACATGAGCCTGGCTATGGAACTGTGCGTCTGCCTGTGAGTTTACGACATATCAGCAAATCAGAACCAAATCCCCACTGTGGTATTCAGTGAGATAACCGATAGATTTATCTGCAGCAATCATTTCCTTGCAGGATCTTTAACACATTCTCGATAAGCAGTATTTCCTAAATTCCGAAGTGGGTTCCATGTGCTCTGTCAGGACTTGACATGCATCAGCTCCATCCAACAGCAGCAAAATCCACAAGGGAAGCTTCATGGGGGCCTCCCCAATAGAGACACAGAAAACAGGCTTTGGAGAGGCCAAGCGACACAGCCAGACTGGGTCCCACGTCTGTCTTCTCCAAGACCTCTGACGGGCGTTCCAGTCTCACGAAGGCAGGCTTTGTTTGTTTTTCAACTCGGAGTGTCACTCAGTTTTTCTCTTTCCTAAACTTCCTATCTACCCTGAATACACAGGAGGTGCTACGAAAACAGCATTTCCTCCCTCAGATTCTTCTGCTTTCCTAAGCCGGGCAGGACCAGAGACAGCACCAGCAGAGCCTCCACAGCAGAGATAAGCAGTGACTGGTGTTTTAAACACGAGGGCTGGTTGAGCAATAAAGATCAACTGAACGAAAACTCTTCCACTGAAATAGACAAAAGTCTAAAGGATAAAGAGAAAACACCAACGAGAAGCAAGCGATTGATTCCAGCTTAAGAAGAGCCATGTGCTCCAGATGCCGCCACGTACCTGCAGATTTGAATTCTGCATGGCCATCTGTCCACTCGGAGCCTGGGAGACCCAACATCTGGTAAAGATCAATAATCTAAACTGGCCCGAGGTCGACATTCTGACAGTCCTGAGAGGGTGGCCCGGAGTGACCAGGTTCTTAGTCACGCTGAAGCACCAAACGCACCACTTGGCCCTGCTTCAAACCCAGTACTTCCTCTTGGACATTACGAGTAGCACAGTCAGATATACTGTCCTTCTAGACACATTTGCAACATCAGTGTGTCATCCAAGTAGTTTAAGACGCACTTTAATCTTTGTTGTCCCTCTCGACACACACACATAGCCAGCTGTTCTGGCGTCCCGGGTCTTCTCAACAGCAGCATCTGCCTGCCCCTGATGTCCCGAGCACCCAGGCACCTGCAGGAGGCTGTGGCTCAACGAGCTGCCAGGGTAGAGAAGAACCTTATCAGCGAGGAAATCTTTCCGAGTGCTTTTCTACGGGGTTCAATCACAACAGTGCCACGATTCATATGGCGCCATACTGCCCACAAAGCATTTTCACATACACACCAGTGTGGTCCCATATGTAAACCCTACGTTATAACTTCCTCAGCTACAGAACTGATTTTCAACGGCTTAGCTAAAAGGGGGCTGGCATGGAGTTCCCGTCGTGGCGCAGTGGTTAACGAATCAGACTGGGAACCATGAGGATGCGGGTTCGATCCCTGCCCTTGCTCAGTGGGTTGACGATCCGGCGTTGCCGTGAGCTGTGGTATAGGTTGCAGACGCGGCTCGGATCCTGCATTGCTATGGCTCTGGCGTAGGCCAGTGGCTACAGCTCTGATTCAACCCCTAGCCTGGGAACCTCCATATGTCAAGGGAGCGGCCCAAAGAAATAGCAAAGAGACAAAAAAAGGGGGGGGGGGGCTGGCAGACTGCACAGAGCTACACATAAAAAAAATTCTGTGCCCTAGGATTTTCTTTTTAAAGGAAAAATTCCGTTGCCAAATGACTTTTATCTTAGATTCAATGTAAAATAACCAAGACTACTACTTCCAAACCACTGTGCTACTGCTGCGTATCCTAAACAAAAAGAAAAGAAAAGACACAACATTTCCTTTTTTTTTTTTTTTTGGTCTTTTTGGGACCACACCCTCGGCATATGGAGGTTCCCAGGCTAGGGGTCCAATTGGAGCTGTAACTGCCGCCCTGCACCAGAGCCATAGCAACGCCAGATCCGAGCAGAGTCTGCAACCCACACCACAGCTCACAGCAACGCGGGATCCTTAACCCACTGAGCGAGGCCGGGGATCGAACCCGCAACTTCATGGTTCCTAGTCGGATTCATTTTCCCTGTGCCATGACGGGAACTCCAACATTTCCTTTTTTAAAAAAACTTCTGGGTTCCTAATTTTCCCAATTCCACACAGACTCAGACATGTGTTCTTCAGTGTGGTCTGTGGAGAAGAACGACGATTCTGATGCTCCCCCAGCCTCCCCCAGGGAAGTTCTCCTCCACAAGGTCACCTCGTCATCAACAGTCACGAGGACACCACATGGGCCTCCCTGCAGGGAGCATCAGCTGGAAGGGGGTGTGTGGATGTGCACGCGCGCACACACATACACACGTTGTTAAAATTACCAAGGAGTTCCTGTTGTGGCTCAGTGGGTTAAGGACCCAATGCTGTCTGTAAGGAAGCGGGTTCAATCCCTGGCCGTGCTCAGTGGGTTAAGGATCCAGTGCTGCCCTGGGCCATGGCACACTCACAGAAGCAGCTACGATGCGGTGTTGCTGTGGCTGCAGCATTGGCCACAGCTGCAGCTCCGATTCGACCCCTAGCCTGGTGACTCCCATGTGCCGCATGTGCGGCCCTAAAAAGAAAAAAGCGATCAAGTGTAACACACATCTAAGGGCTTGCGTAGTCACCACGAGGACCCGTTCAAGCTGGCTTTAACCTCTGTGCCACAGCAAGTGGGTCAGTGTCTTTGGACTCTGGGGCTCCTATCCATCCTGCCTGCCCCCTGCCACCCGCCACCCCCGTAAGGAGCAGGGCTATTCCTGCCATCAGCGATCTCTGCGGTCACCCACTTACGACACCCACTGGGGCGCTGGACACATCAGGATAACCCAGTGAGCTTTTCTATCCCAGGGCTTTCTCACCAACTGCCCTTACCAGGCCCTTCTACATTTTCTGTTCCTACAAGTTTAACTTCCTACGGCATGTGGTATTAACAACGTTAACATGCAGTCCACCAATACTTGTGGTTTTTAGCTTATTTCTCTTTCATTTTGTTTGGTTGTGTCCTATAGGCATATTATTAAGGCACATCATTAAATTCACAAAGATTAAAAGGGTTGGCTGAAACCTGACTTCTGACCAGGAGGGAAAATGGCTTTCTACCACAGAAAAGCACTGAGGTCTCCCTAAGGAAAGGGAGAAAAACACTGAATATTTACACACATGAGCACACATGTCTGCGGTGGTATTCAAACTATTTGAGATATTTGTTCTTACAAATGGAAGGCAAAACTACTAACCAAGATGTGGGTTCAAGGCATGTGACTTTCAACAGAGTCCTGCATTACAACTGCTGACTACATGTACTCAATATTGGGTATTTTCCTTCAGAGGCACTATACCCAAATTAATAACCCATTTTTAGTCACTGGTTTTAGAATTGTGATTAGTTTTAGGCAAAAGAAATGAACTTAAGCTTATGCTATTGAATGTACAACTTCTAGGGAAAAAAGGTTAAACTTTGCAAGGTAAATGAATTTGCTGGACCTCACATAAGCGCAAAGATTTGTTTTTTAAGGTTATTTTTGTTGTGTGTTTGTGTATGTTTCCCTTGAGAATGGAAATCTCCACTGAATTTCACTCAGAAGCAAGAGACACCTGTGCAGGGTGTGAGGGTCACTCCTCACTGTGGCTCGTCCTCCTCGCCCTGCCCACGCCTGACGCACCCGAGCGGGGACGTCACCACCCATAACCCGGAAGGAATGAACGGAAGCGACGCCACTCTCGGTGATCACAGTCATGCAAGTATTTGCATTAATCGAAGAGTCACCACAGGAAAACGCAAAATGCACCCGCGCTCATTCAGCTCCATGATCATTTTAAAGGTCTTGTTAAGTAAAAGGCTCTAAACATTTCAAGAAAAACAAACTTTGGTGCACCGACACGGGCGTTTGCTCGCGTTAATGGTTAAGACAGGACCTCGCACCCCGCCCACCTGCAGCGGAATCGACAGACACGCAGAAGCCACACTCCACGAGGCCCAAGCGGAAAGAGTGAGAGCCTGGAAAGCTCCCGAGCTCAGTGACACACAGACCCAGGTGCCAGGTGTACTCAAACTGTAAACTTCCAAACACCTACTGGATCCCACCATGGACACCCGTCCACACGGGCGACACTGTCTCCTGACGCTTCACTCGCCTCAGACACTCCGACCAGGAGAGTGTCCCCGTGCCCCCACTGACACACTCCGAGGGTCTGAGCGGCAGGCCCACGGCCCAGTTCAGGAAACCTGGCTGGTCGGGTGTCTCCCCCACGGTTCCCAACGGTCGTGAGCATGGCAGCCCTGTCCTTGTGTCTTTGCAGCTCAGTCCACTGGAGCCACCAGCCTACCCGTGGGGCGGCTGGGCCAACGGCTGTCACCAAGAGAGCGCTCAAGCTGGGAGGACCCAGCTCGGCCCAGCGGGGCCTGGGCAGCTGTCCCCTCCTTCCAGACCACAGCTCCTTCCAGGGACAGGTCCCGGGGATTAGGCCACAGGTGTCCTGCCCCTCCGCGCACAAGGATCCCAGACCCCAGCCCGGCGGCCACTGCTGCTGCTCTCTCACCAGCGTTCCCCTGTCTCGCCCTCACTGCTCCCAACCACACCGACTGCAGGTCTGGCGGCCGTCCGTGGTTAGGACTCCCACCTAACAGACGCCGACACTCGGCCTGCTATCACCTAGTCCACTGGGTCTGGTCACCAGGAGTCTGATAGAGGGGTTTTAGGGACCACGCTGGCTTAGGAGGACAGTGGAAGTGAAGGATGAGATTCTGGGTGCCTGCAACGACCTCGTACCTATAGCTACGCTACCCCAGTGGGGGCAAAAGGGGTTTTAATGTCTCCTTTCCATACAAAATGAATGCCGTTTCATTGCTACACGTCTACACCTGGTGGTCATGCGACTACTGATCTCCACAGAAACAAGCTGTTTCACAATTTTACATTGAGCATTATCACTATTAAACAAGAATTATCCCCAAAGAGACCCGACACTCTTGTTCTCACATGCACAAATTGAGAGTCACCTAGTTCAGTATCATTGAACGGAAAGGAAATTTCAGGTTTCTGATCTAAAGAAAAAAATGAACTGAATTCTGGCAAGAGATAAACATTAAGTAATTTCTATGCAAAATGCCTCAGAAAAAGTTAACAAATAATGAAATACAATTAGTTCTTTAAAGTGTTAAAATGAAGCGGAGTTTTGGCAATAATTTGCCCATATCTGAAAGTATCACAAAAATCATTTTAAATTCTGATACCGAAAAGATAACCCTTCAGTTTGTACTCTGTACTGCTCATGACTAAGACTTTGGGCGACTCAGCTGATTCGAAACATGCGCACAGTTACTATTTACTCAGTTGACACATATCCCTTTCTACTCCGACACTGACTTTCACACTTATGCTCATTTTTGGTAAGTGAAGGCAGCTTTAAAAGATGTCAGGATATCTAAAAACAAGAATTTAGCCCTCAAAAAAGCTGCATGTGCCCCCACATGGATCACACGGCAACAGTTTCACATCTGATTTCAGTTCAATACATAAAGGTTCACCCCTTTCTCCCCACACCGTCAACAGTCACCATCAACGCCAAGTCCTGATCTGTGAACACAGGACTGAGACAAGACAATTATGCCCCACACCAGGGCTCCACTGTAAAAGTAAGACAGGAAGAACCTGTTTGTGCTCAAAACGAGCTTCCTGTGGTTCAAGTTGGTGGTGGGGGGTACAGAGAGGGCCGCTCCACCCGTGGAACAGGAAAGTGGGTGATATCCTACACCCTGCTGGAGGCTCCCTCCCCCCGCCCCCCCAGCCCCCGCTGTTATGGGAGGTTGGGTTCCCCAGCTCTCCTGGCGATGTCGGGACTTGTCCACAAGCGTGGGAGGGTTAGACAAAGTCTCCCCAGTTTAAGAACCTGGCTGCAGAGCCTCTTTCCTTGGAAATCAGTGAGGACGCAACTCTGCTCCCAGGCAAGCATGCAGGTCCGAGGCACTGACGTCACTCGTGCCCAGGGGCACCACCTCTACCCACAAGAGGCTCTGTCCCCACAAGGACTGAGACTGATGGAAAACCAAACCTACACGCCCAGGAAGTCGGGAATGTACACAGAGGGTGACTGTCACTGACAAGGGGCAAGCTGCTCCCTTCCAGGAGAGGCCCCCAGCACTTGTCTGACGAAGGTCCCTGCACGGTGCAGGGACAGCTCTCCACCCCTCGGACGACAGGCCTCAGACTCCAGCAGCCCATTTCCCATCTCCTCTTACTAAGCAAGCACTTTTACTATCAGGAGAAGGATCGTTTTAGATCAACCCACTCCAAGAGCGTCTAAAGGACATTTCCCTATTGAAACATCTGAGCAGTCATCGGCCCACGGGAGCACCTGCGTCAGATCTGGAAGCCTGGGTTCTGCATACGGAACTAGTGTGGACTTTCCATCCCCGCAGGAAGACAGATGGACAAGCCGCTCTGACCACACTCCCAGCGCGGGTCCCAAGAGGAGGTGCCACTTGGGCAGGATGGTGGCATGGCCTCCCTCAGGGCCCAATCCAACACCTACATCAAAACGAGGCTGAAACGGACCCTCTCGTGAATGGGACTGTGGGGTGGGTACAGGGAGGACAGGGTCTCTTACTGTCTGTGACATTCCTTCCCTGCCTGCATCCGGTTACAAACGTTCAACGTGGTTAGAAGTCATGCTCCTGCTTCAAGTCAAGGCCAAGAGAAGTGTCGGTTCTGAGACCAGGGAAGCGGAGCTACAGCTGTCCAAATGCTAAGGGGGACAATTTAAATGGTCGCTCTTTCCACAAAAATCTTGATCTGGTCTTGGCGATAACAGAGAACATGAAACTTAACGCAGAGAAAAGGCCATGTTTTTCCGACATCACATCCCACAACCCAGAGCAGGCTCGCTGCCCCCACCTCCCCGCATTCACGTGACTTATGCCCTGAAAACTGCCTATGTCACTCAACAGTTCTAAAACAAACAGGGCACGCGACAGGCCTTCAGAAGGCTGTGTGCAATTTCAGTAGACCCAAAGAGTTCCGAACCAAAACTGCTAGTTAATAAGCTGCGACAGTAGGCGGTTTTTATAGAGAGCAGGGAGCATCACTAACTGGGGAGATGGTGTTGGAAATCCTATTGTGAAATTCAAAACACAGAAATATATTGACAAAATCATCAGAAGGAAAAGTGAAAACATCAAGTGTATTTTAAGTAATAGTAACACAGAGCTTAAAACACTTTAGTTTCTGACTCTCTGGGTAACACAGAGCCTCCACAAAGCAGGCTGTGCTGCTCCTGGTGCCAAAGAATGGAGTTACTCACTCGACTAAAGACAAATGGGTTAAAAACATAACCCTGCAAATCCCGAACAAAACTGTCCTAGTCTAACTCCACTTGTGCCACTGTGGCCTCACTCCTGGTCACGCTGCTCGAGTCCCACCCGTAAGACGACGAGTCAGGGCAGGGTGATCTCCGCATCCTGCCAGTTCTGGAGCCACCAGTTCTGTGACCAACACTGCAGCAAAGCAGCTAATGCTCCTTTGGGTAACATGGAGCGTTCTGAGGAATTTCACTATGTGTATGTGAACAGGCAAATCCTGGACAAACAGCACCACAGGCCACTCCCTCACACAGGCTTTAACAGTATTGTGTGTTTTTTCTTTGAAATAAGCTTTTATTTTAGAGTCTTTGATTCACAGGAAAATGGAGAAGGTACAGAGATTTCCCATGTAACCCCTGCCCCCATGCACAGCCTCTCCGCCACCAAGATCCCCAGCTGACGGGACATTTGTCACAGTGATGAACCGACACTGATGCAGCATCATCGCCCAGAGTCCACAGACGGACGACGTGAGGGCCACTCTGTGTTGTCCAGTCTGTGGGTTCTGACGAAGGTAGACTGCGACGTACCCACCGCGATAGTGTCCCACAGAGAAGTCCCACTGCCCCAGAACCCTCTGTGCTGCCCAGTCATCCCCGCCCAACGCCTGGCAACCGCTGATCTTTTCGCCGCCTCCACAGCTGGGCCTTTCCCACAATGTCCCAGAGTTGGGATCATACGGCACGGCATCTTCTCAGAGGGGCTTCTCTTCCTTCACTTAGTAATACACCCTAATTTAGAGTTCCTCCACATCCCTTCATGGCTTGACAGCTTTTTATTTTTAAGCTGAATAACATTCGACTGTCTGGATGGATCACAAACAGGGTTTTTATGGACAGAAGTTTTCAGCTGCTTTGGATGAATACCAAGGAACGCGACTGCTGGATCACATGGGTAGATTACGTTTGGTTTTGTGAGAAACCACCAAAACGCCTTCTACGCCAGCTGCGCTGTGCCGCGTTCCCACCAGCAGTGACCGAGTCCTTGTTGCTCCCATCCTCACCCGCATCTGGGGCATGTTCAAGATTTCAGAGGGTCTAGGTTTCTAGCGGTATCTTATTTAATTTGCAGTTTCCTGATGACACACGACATGGAGCATCTTCTCCTAAGCTCATCTGCATTTGTATCTTCTTTGGTGAGGTGTCTGTTCAGATCTCTTGTCCATTGTTTACTTGGATTGTTTGTTTTCTTTGCATTTGAAGAACTATTTGCATGTTTTGGACAGCAGTCCTATGTCAGGTGTCTTTTGGAAATACTCTCTCCCACCTGTAGTTTGCCTTCTTGCCGCTTGTTTTTCTTTATACAGAACATGGACTTCCCGGCTCACTGCCATTGCCACCGCTTCCCACTGTTGCTGACCTCCCTCTTTTCCCAGGCCCCTCTGGCCGGCCTCATGATTTTTCATGTTTTGCCTGACCCCACGTGTGCCTGAGTTTCCCACTCACCTCCAGGCCCCAAGACTTTCTGCCAAAGCAACAAAAGGCAGAAGGGCCTGCAGCCTTAAGGCAGGAGGTAGCATATGAAGGCTGGCAGCCCCTGTCACACTGGGATGCCCCTCAGGTCATTCCCCAAACAAAGTGCCTCCCTAGCCTGAGCAAGGAGTAGGTGCCTGTGTCCCTGGGTGGGAGCTCCCTTCTGTGCCAGCCAAGCATGTAGCCTGAAACTCAAACCCCTACCAACTGGGACAAACACTTTTCACTGTCGAAGGCTTTTAATTAAGAAACAAAAGAGCAACGCCTTGAATGAGAAAACACTAGTTGCTTGGAACTGTCTGTATGGCTGTTTGTATTGTCTGTACCCTACAGAAGGAACCTGTGAGAACAAACCAGGACTTCTGAGTCTGGACCTAACAATTTCAGGAACCTGAGGGGTAGGACCAGTGGCATCACACAGCAGCCCGAGGATGGGCACAGGCCATGTGGTCAGTGTCAGCCCTTTACTGGGTGGCCAGGGGGTTGGTCTCACCTCCTCTCCTGGTTCTCACCCAGTTGTGACTCTCGGATCTCTTGGACTCAATTTCCGTGCTGAAGTTCTTGAAGGAGCAGCTTTTACTACCCCAGGAAAAGGTCCATCTGTGGCTGGACCTCAGCTGCCCCTGGGACCCATCTGGTGCTATTCTGAGCAACCAGTGCTTCCAGAAGTGGCTGCAGACAACGTTCCGTTTCCAAAAACTAAAACGTGCTGTGTGAAACTAAGAACGTGGGAGGAGATAATTCAAGACAGTTCCTGCTGGGATTCGAAAGAGGAACTGAAAAGACAAATGTGAAGAGACAGGGGAATCTTTTAATTACCCTCATGGTCATGATGAAAACCACAGTAACAGACATATCTCTAACTAGAAGAAATTTTTAAAGATTTATTACATAGGAAATAAACCTTACACAAGCTTTCAAATGTGACAGTCACACGAATCTCGCTGCTAAAAGAGGTCTCTGAAGCAGATTACTATCCTCCAGTTCCATACAGAGATTAAAATTAAGTCCTAGGAAATAAGGTTCTTTAAAGTGCCAGAATTTATTTTTAAAATACCAGAGTCGCAGACTGTGAAAACAAACTTATGGTTACCAAAGGCCACAGGTTGGGAGGAGCGGGGACTGGGGGTTGGGACTGGCATATGCACACTGTGGTCCATGGGACGACTGGCCAACAGGGACCTGCTGTATAGCACAGGGAACTACTCAAAATAGTCTGAGATACGGAAAAAATTCTGAAAAAGAATAGATGTATGTCTGTGTTTTTTTAAAAGATACATCACACTCTTCCCTCTAAATTTCTATTTTATTTATTTACTTATTTATTTATTGCCTTTTTAGGGCCACACCCCCTCAGCATACGGAGGTTCCCAGGCCAGGGGTCAAATCGGAGCTGTAGCCGCAGGCCTAGCCACAGCCACAGCAACGGGGGATCTGAGCTGCACCTGAGACCTACCCCACAGCTCATGGCAAGGCTGGATCTTTAACCCACTGAGCAAGGCCAGGATCAAACCTGCATCCTCATGGCTACTAGTCTGATTTGTTTCCACTGAGCCACAAGACAACTCACAGGAACTCCTAAATTTCTATTTTAAATAATCACTTTTACTTAGAAATTCTACACCTCACTAACTTCATATGCAACGTTAATAACAGCTACTTAATGAGCTAATTGGCTCTAGTTCAAGCACTAGAGTTTTGTTTTTGTTTTTGTTTTTTAAATGAAAATACGATTTAAGAAAAGTGCTTTATGAACCTTCAATTTTTTTTTTGGTCTTTTTAGGGCCGTACCTGTGGCATATCAAAGTTCTCAGGCTAGGGATCAAATCAGATCCAAGCTGCATCTATGACCTACACTGCACCTCACAGCAGTAACAGATCCTTAACCCACTGAGTGAGGCCAGAGATCAAACCTGCAACCTCATGGATACTAGTCAGGTTCATTACCGCTGAGCCACAACGCAAACTCCAGGCACCTTCAATGTTTTAAAGCACAGCATTTCTAGTTCACTGTAGTCAGGAGCAAGAAAGGGTGCACTCTGGATGGCCTACGCACAGAGCTCGAGACAGAGCCATATTTCCAAAGTCGGAAAGTCAGGAATGAATCCGAGATATTGTAAATAAGGTCATTTTGCACTAATGCGCAAAATATTTCCTGTATCTGTGATGAGGAGGAACTAGTAAGATATCCTCACGAAAGACACCCAAGTCTAAAATACAGAAAGGTACTCTTAACAAGCCATCAGCCTTAAAACAACATAGTAATAGTTCATTTTATAACAAATTTAAAACGCCCATTTGACAGAGTTTTGCCACATCTTCATTCTGTATTTCAGAATTTCTAAAGTTCCTAGATCCTCAAATTGAAACAGAATCTGACTTTCCACATGGTCCACGTCACAAACAGCTGTGAGTCAAAAGCACTTCAGAATGCACATTTTGATGGGAATTTTTATAAAAGGAGACAAAATCCCGTGAGTTATGCACAGG
The DNA here is from genome assembly GCF_016906955.1 of Phacochoerus africanus. NCBI lineage: Eukaryota > Metazoa > Chordata > Mammalia > Artiodactyla > Suidae > Phacochoerus > Phacochoerus africanus. The sequence goes on along the minus strand of NC_062555.1, from coordinate 74,183,561 downwards.
CTGAGCCAACCTACAATGGAATGAAAACAAGCACATTCTGGAGATTAGGTTGAGAAGCAAACCCTAAACAAAGAGGAAGAGGAATCCACTCTTTCTCACAGAGTGTTCGTGCTCAGGAAGAAGTCTTTTCAAATAAAAGAAGGTGAGCTGGAAGTTCCCGTTGCGGCTCAGAGGTAATGAACGTGACTATTATCCATGAAGATGAGGGTTCAATCCCTGGTCCCACTCTATGGGTTAAGGATCCGGCGCTGCTGTGAGGTATAGCGTAGTTCCCAGATGTAGCTCAGATCCCTCGTTGCTGTGGTTGTGGTGTTGGCAGGCAGCTGCAGCTCTGATTCGACCCCTAGCCTCCATATACCGTAGGTGCAGCCCTAAAAAGACCAAAAAAAAGGTCTGCGGGAGCCAGACAGGCCCATTCAACCCACAAACTTGACTTCTACAGGCCAGGGGCTCTTCTCCACTCATGCCACTGCCTACTAGCTCACAGAGGCCCCGGCTCCACTCAACAGCACCCTCGGGTCTGTGGAGCCCTCAAGGAGCATGTGCCCGTGTAATGCTGCTTCATCAAGGCACCTTGTTCATTTTTGATTCCAGTTACAGAGCTTGAGGAAGTCCAGTCTCTATCCTCAGAGACAGGACAGTCACCAGGCAGGGAGAAGCAGCCCTCCTGGTACCCAGCATCTCCGCATCTCCACAGGCCAGCACCGAGAAGGGAGCAGCATCCTCAATGCTCCTGTGGCTCTGGTTTGTTTCGTTTTCATTGCCCTTAAGAGACAGCTACTTCGCAACAATGAAACCCTATTTTAACATATTTTACTCACACGTAGGCATAAAGTAGCTGACTACATACTCGAGGAGATTCCAGGAAAAGAGACAGGAGGAAGGCAGACACTGGCTCAACGGGGACGTAGATGGTGGGAGGACCACGTGAGGCCACAACGGGCTGCTGTAGGAACGTCTTCACTACACAACACGTGTCACCTCGTAAATTGTATCTTTTAAGACTTTAGCAGCTTTTATTTTAAGTGGCTAAGTTCTCCTTGCTGGAGAGAAAAGGCAGCTACATTTCCTTGCTAACAAATAAATTCTTGTTTACCAGTGCAAGGCTGGCAGGTTGGGCAAGTCTTCCATGATAGGAGTACTACTTCAGAACCACCCAGCCCTGCAAACACGGCCCCTTGACAGGATCTCACTTGGAGGAGCCCCTCTGGCCAAGGACGGCGCAGCTGCAAGTCGCTCCCCAACTTGCTACTGTGAATGGTGTTTTAGGCCCTAGCGTAACTGCTCCTGGAGGGACAAGCACCTCTAACCGGTTAGGTTCTGCTTTTTTTTTCTTTTTGTAAACACAAAAGTCATCAAACGCCCATTTCATAATTGCTATTCTCATCAAAACTTAAAGAGGAGATGGGATTAAGATGGCAGAATAGAAGGACTGGAGCTCAACTTCTCTCCTAAAAACAACAAAATCCACAACTAAATGCTAAGCAATCTTCAACCAAATGGACCAGAAACTTTCAAAAAGATACCCTACTCCAGAAGACAAAGAGGAGGCCACATCAAGAGGTAGGAGGGGTGATTACATGATATAATGGCAAACCCATAACTATCGGATGGGAAGCCCTACAGACTGGAAAGTAACTGCTTCACAGAGACTCACCTACAGGAGTGAGAGTTCTGAGCCCCACAACAAACTCCCACGTGGGGGGTTCCGGCACTGGGACAGAGAGCCCCCGGAGCGTCTGGCATTGAAAACCGGTGGGACTTTGCGCAGGAGCTCTACAGGACTGGGGGAAACGGAGACCCCATTCTTAAAAGGCACACACAGACTTGCACGTGCACTGGGTCCCAGGGCAAAGCAAAGTCTCCATAGGAATCTGGGTCAAACTTGACTGCAGTTCGTGGAGGACATCCTGGGAAAACAGGGGTGAATGTGGCTTGTTGTGGGGGAAGGACATTGGGAGGAGAACTCTTGGGAATATTCAGCAGCAGTGCCTTTCTCTGGAGGTGGCCATTTTGGGAAAACCTGGCCCCACTCATCAGCACTGAGAAGCCCCAGGGCAAACAACAATCCAGGTGGGATCACAGCCCTGCCCCTCAGTAAACAGGCAGCCTAAAGACCCCCAGGCACACAGCAGCCTCTAACCCCATCCAGAGACTAAGCCCCACCCACCAGAGGGATTAGAATCATCTCCACCTACCCATGGGCAGGCATCAGTCCCTCCCATCAAGAAGCCTACAGCAAGCCCCCATACCAACTTCAGCCACAAGGGAGGCAGACAACAGAAGCAAGAGAGGCTACAACTCTATTACCTGTAAAAAGATCACCACACCAAAAAACTATCTAAATGAAAAGACACAAAACTATAACTCAGATGAGGGCGAAAGAAGAAACCACCGAAAATCAGCTAAGTGATCAGGAGATTCTCAGCCTCCAGGAGAAAGACTTGAGACTGTTGATGCTGAAGATGATGCAAGACGTTGGACATAAACTGGAGGCAAAGATGGATAACTTACAGGAAACACTGACCAAAGAGATACAAGATAGAAAACGTGAACAAGAGGAGATGCAAAATACAGTAACTGAAATAAAAAATTCACTAGACGCAGCTAACAGCAGAATACGGGAGGCAGAAGAAGAAATAAGCAAGGTGGAGGACAGACGAGTGGAAATTACGGATCGGGAACAGAAAAGAGAAAAAAGATTGAAAACAAATGAAGAGAGTCTCAGAGAACTCTGGGACAACGTGAAACGCACCAACATCCGTATTATAGGGGTGCCAGAGGAGAAGAGAGAGAGAAGGGGACAGAAAAAATACTCAAAGAGACAATAGCCAAAAACTTCCCCAACATGGGAAAGGAACCACTCACTCAAATCCAGGAAGCGCAACGGGTACCATATAAAACAAACCCGAGGAGGAAACCCAAGGAGACACATGCTAACCAAACGGACCAAAATTAAAGACAAAGAGAAAATACTGAAAGCAGCTAGGGAAAAGAAACAAGTAACAGACAAGGGAACCCCGATAAGGTTATCGGCAGATTTTTCAGCTGAAACTCTGCAGGCCAGACGGGAGTGGCATGATACACTTAACGTGATGAAAGGGAAAAACCTCCAACCAAGATTACTTTCCCCAGCAAGGCTCTCATGCAGATTTCAAGGAGAAATCAAAACCTTCAAAGATAAGCAAAAGCTGAGCTGAGAGAATTCAGCAACACTAAACCAGCTTTACAACAAATACTAAAGGAACTTCTCCAAGCAGAAGAGAAAAGGCCACAACAGGAAACAAAAATTCCACAGATGACAAGGCTCACCAGTCAAGGTATATATACAGTAAAGATACGAAATCACCCACGCACAATTAGGCCACCAAAATCAGAAATCCTGAGAAGAGCAGCGTACAAATGCAGGACACTGGAGATGCACTTGCAATTAAGAGACCAACAACTTAAAACTATCTCATATATAGAGAGACTCTTATATCAAAACTTCAGAATAAGTGCAAACCAAAAATCTACAACTGATACACAAAAAAGTAAGAAACATCAACTCAAATGCAACACTAAAGATAATCATCAAACCACAACAGGAGAGAACAAGAGAAGAAGGGAAGAAAAAAGAGCAACAAAGACAAATCCAAAGCAATTAATAAAATGGCAATAAGAACATACATATCAATAATTACCCTAAATGTTAATGGACTAAACGCCCCAACCGAAAGACACAGACCGGCTGAATGCATACAAAAGCAAGATGCACACATATGCTGTCTTCCAGAGACCCACTTCACGTCTAGGGACACACACAAATTGAACATGAGAGGATGGAGGAAAATATTCCATGCAAATGGGAATCAAAAGAAAGCTGGAGTAGCAATACTCCTAACACACAAAATAGACTTTAAAATGAAGAATATTTTAAGGGACAAGGAAGGTCACTACATAATGACCAAAGGATCAATCCAAGAAGAAGATATAACCATTTTAAACATCTACACACCCAACACAGGTTCACCACAATGTATCAGGCAACTGCTAACAAACAACCTTAAAAGCACAAATCAACAGTAACACAATAATACTGGGGGACGTTAACACCCACTTACAGCTATGGACAGATCATCTACACAGAAAATCAATACGGAAACACAGGCCCCGAATGATGCATTACACCAGATGGACTAAATAGATATTTATAGGACATTCCATCCAAAAGCAACAGAATACACATGCTTCTCAAGTGCACCCGGAACACTCTCTAAGATTCATCACATCCTGGGCTACAAATCAAATCTCGGGAACTTTAAGAAAATTGAGGAGTTCCCGTCGTGGCGCAGTGGTTAATGAATCCAACTAGAACCATGAGGTTGCGGGTTCGGTCCCTGCCCTTGCTCAGTGGGTTAACGATCCGGCGTTGCTGTGAGCTGTGGTGTAGGCTGCAGACACGGCTCGGATCTTGTGTTGCTGTGGCTCTGGCGTAGGCCAGTGGCTACAGCTCCGATTCGACCCCTAGCCTGGGAACCTCCATATGCCGCGGGAGTGGCCCAAAGAAATAGCAAAAAGACAAAAAAAAAAAAAAAAGAAAAAAAAGAAAATTGAAATCATGTCAAGCATCTTTTCCGACCTCAACGCTATATGGCTGGAAATCAACAACAAGAAAAAAACTGCAAAAAACACAAACACAGGGAGACTCAACAACATGTTACTAAACAACCAATGGATCACTGAAGAAATCAAAGTGGAAATTAAAAAATACCTAGAAGCAAATGACAACAAAGGTACGACACTCCAAAACCCATGGGATACATATGGCAAAAGCCATTCTAAGAGGAAAGTTCGTAGCAATACGAGCCCACCTCAGGAAACAAGAAAAAGCTCAAATAAACAAGCTAACTTTACATCTAAAGCACCTAGAGAAAGAAGAACACACAAGACCTAAAGTCAGCAGAAGGAAAGAAATCATAAAGCTCAGAGCAGAAATCAATGAACTAGAAACAAAGAAAACCACAGAAAAGATCAAGGAAACGAAAAGCTGGTTCTTGGAAAAGATCAACAAAATCGATAAACCCTTAGCCAGACTTATCCAGAAAACGAGAGCGAGCACTCAAATCAATAAAAGTAGAAATGAAGAAGGAGCAGTAACAACTGACACCACAGAAACACAAAGGAGCCTAAGAGACTGCTATATATGCAACTACACGCCAATAAAACAGAAAACCCAGAAGAAATGGACAAATTCTTAGAAAGGCACAATCTTCCAAGACTAAAAACCAAGATGAAATAGAAAAGATAAACAGACCAATCACAAGAACCAAAACTGAAACTGTGATTTAAAAACTTCCAACAAACAAAAGTCCAGGACCAGATGGCTTCACAGGAGAATCCCACCAAAGTTCTAGAGAAGAGCTAACACCTCTCCTTCTGAAACTATTCCAAAAAACTGCAGAGGAAGGGACACTCCCAGACTCATTCTATGAGGCCACCATCACCCGACACCAAAACCAGACAAAGATACCTCAAAAAAAAGAAAACCACAGGCCAGTTTCACTGATGAACACAGATGCAAAAAATCTCAACAAAATACTAGCAAACCGCATCCAACACGACATTAAAAGGAGTGTACATCATGATCAAGTGCGACTTATCCCAGGGATGCAAGGGGTCTTCAGTATCCACAAATCCATCAGTGTGATACACCACATTAACAAGCAGAAGAAGAAAAACCACGTGATCCTCTCCACAGACGCGGAAAAAGCCTTTGACAAAATCCAACACCCATTTCTGATAAAAACCCTTCAGAAAGTGGGCGTAACGGGAACCTACCTCAACATCAGAAAGGCCACATGTGACAAACCCTCAGCGAACATCATTCTCAAATGGTGAAAAGCTGAAAGAATTCCTGCTGAGATCAGGAACAAGGATGTCCGCTCTCGCCACTACTCTTCAACACAGTTCTGGAAGTCCTAGCCATGGCAGTCAGAGAAGTAAAGGAAATAAAAGGAAACCAAATCGGAAAGGAAGAAGTAAAACTATCACTGTTTGCACATGACATGACACTGTACCTACGGAATCCTAAAGTTGCTACCAGAAAACTGTTAGAGCTCATCCATGAATTTGGCCAAGCTGCAGGATACAAAATTAATACACAGAAATCGATGGCATTTCTATACACTAACAGTGAAAGAGCTGGAAGAGAAGACACACACATGGCCAAGAAACACATGAAAAGATGTTCAACATCACTCATTACCAGAGAAATGCAAATCAAAACCACTCGGAGGTACCACCTGACACCAGCCAGAATGGCCATCATCCAAAAGTCTACAAACAATCAGTGCTGCAGAGGCTGTGGAGAAAAAGGAACCCTATGACACTGTTGGTGGGGTTGTAAAGTAGTGCAACCACTGTGGAAAGCAGTATGGAGATTCCTCAGAAAACTAAACATAGAATGACCATTTGATCCAGCAATCCCACTCCTGGGCATCTACCCAGAGAAATCCATGACTCGCAGAGACACCTGTACTCCGATGTTCATGGCAGCACTGTTTTCAATGGCCAAGACATGGAAACAACCTCAACGTCCATCGACAGAGGAGTGAATCAAGCAGAGTACATACACACAATAGAATATTCCTCAGCCATTAAAAGGAATGGAATACCAGCATTTTTAGCAACATGGATAGACGCAGAAATTATCATGCTAAGTGAAGTAGAGATACAATGAAACACCAACATCAAATGCTTTCACTGACATGTGGAATCTGAAAAAAGGACAGACTGAACTTCTTTGTAGAACAGATGCTGATTCACAGACACTGAAGAACTTATGGTGTCTGGAGGAGACAGTTTTGGGGGTGGGGGGATGTGCTTGGGTTATGGGATTGAAATCCTGTGAAACTGGATTGTTATGATCATTATACAACTACAGATGTGATAAATTCATTTGAGTAATAAAAAAATTTCTTAAATAAATAAAAAATAAAAATAAAGAGTGGTGGCCAATACCAGACTCACTTCCCTGTCACAGGATGCAGCCACACCTAAACAATACTTTGAGTGACCAGTGAACCCCTACAAGCAAATATTTTATTCTATCATGGCCAAACCAATAAGAAGATAAGCACAGCAGCACGTGGTTTAGTTGCTGAAGCAGGGGCAGATCAGTGTGCTGGTTACGCAGCGACAGAGCAGCTCTGCCGAGAGCCCAAGACACATCAGCGTCACCAGAGCAAGCACTCACCACAGTGTTTCCAACGCGCAGGAAAGCAAGTCAAAAACTAGATGATTTAGAAGTTAATATTCCATCACAGAAGAATTTCACAGAGATAAAAATGAGGACAAAGCACCCCAGGTTTCTAAGGTGCATTTGTTAGCCAAGGACAGTTGTTTACTGATGTTGAGATAATTTTTCAACTGTATTTGGTTGCAGCAGTCAGAGGAAAATCAGCTTTTAAAAGAGTATTAGGGAGTTCCCATCGTGGCGCAGTGGTTAACGAATCCGACTAGGAACCATGAGGATGCGGGTTCGGTCCCTGCCCTTGCTCAGTGGGTTGACGATCTGGCGTTGCCATGAGCTGTGGTGTAGGCTGCAGACGCGGCTCAGATCCCGCATGGCTGTGGCTCTGGTGTAGGCCGGTGGCTACAGCTCCGATTGGACCCCTAGCCCGGGAACCTCCATATGCCGTGGGAGCAGCCCAAGAAATAGCTAAAAAGACAAAAAAAAAATGCACAGAATAGAAACATTCAGGTGAACAAATTTATAAAAAGCAAAAATGTAAGGTGGGAAAGGTCCACAGCATTCACGGGATTGTTTACCAGCAAGTATGCTGTGGGCGCTCCTCTAATAGCTCATGCTTTACTGAAGGAACGATGTCATGCGAACTCGGCTCTTGTGGACCAAACCGCCTTCACGCTTCCATCTCCTTGGAGCATCCGCTCTATCTCCTCAAACATGGATTCTGCTGGGCTCTGCCTGGTCCCCCCACCCCACGCACGCACACAACCTCCCACCCCCAGCACCATGGCCTGGGAAACCTCTCAGACAGTAAAGGGACCACCTCATTTGCTTCCCCTCCCAGGTCACAGTTCTTTGGACACTGATTGTCCATATACTTTGTCCACTGCTTTCTTTGAGGCACTGGTCCCTGTAGCTCTATCTTGGCTGGAAGCTTAAGTCCAGGAAACACTTAAAGCTACAGCACAGCCTAGAGCCAAGGACACCTGCCCAGAAGGTAGATGGCTATGTTAAAACCTGTCACTTCGCTTCGTGATCTTTTGCAAGTCCGTTTCAGCCTCAGTTTCCCCACTTGTAAACTGAAGGCAGTAACAATATTTGCCTCTTGCGGTTTTTGTGAGGACCCAGGGCGCCAATACAACTAATCACTTAGAACAGGGCCTGACATACAGTATTGGGACCAAACACTGGCGACATCCACCTGCTGGCTTCAGCATTCCACAAGCATACAGGTAGAAATGAGAGAAGAGGTATTCTCCAGCCTGACATGCTGGAAGACTCGAACAATCAGACACCACATTCTTTCCTCTTTCTGACCTTACCCTTCATGGTATTCAAGCAAAACTGCATCACTACTCACCAAGTTCAATTTCCTACGGCAAAACTTTAAAAAGCAAAGCCTTTTCAACAATGAACAGAGGAAAAAACACTTTCTCTGCCTTCCACTGGCCTGAGAACCTCCCTCCCTTACCTGCCAAAAATTTCCCTCTCTCTATTGAAAGAAGGCACAAAGCTGCCACAGCTGGAGGACGGTTCTAGCTTTTATGAAACTATGCATGAGGATTAACCAGTTTTTTCAGGTTTAAAAGAAAGTACATTCCACAGACTACTACCTTGATTATACCTAGAATTTAGAACCTTAGAATTCACACACGCTAAATCAATAAGACGTAAAACTGTGTTTTGCCACTTGCTATATGCAAATTACATATCTAATAGTGTATCTTCAAATGCACTTAAATTTTGAATTCCTAGAACTGTTCAAAATCTAAAAGACAGGAGCACAGTTACACGTACACTTGTATAAACTGACAAGAGCAAAGAGAAGTTAAACACATGAGTTATACACACTCCGACTGGACACAGTGGTACTGAATACTTTAGGAAGAGTAACAATATTGCTGAATAAGAATGAAGAAACCATTGATCAGAACACTCGTTTATCCAAAAACCACTTCTCTGACTCGTCACAGTTTTCCTTGGGCGGGGAGGGGGGGTTAGTCCTCTCTCTACTGTATATGAAGACCATGTCTTAGAAACTTCATTACGGAGCAAAGGAGAAGATAAAGTCTTTTTCACAATTGGATGTATTTTAAGGGATAAAAAGTTTTAAGATCAGTATCTTCTTTTAGGATGCTATTAAAATCCTCAATCCAAAAAAAAAAAAATGCAGTAGTTTACATTTTAGCTTAAAGAGCTTTAATGTAATTTTTACTAATTTAGGAATTATAGTAATGACCACCATTTATTAAAAGCCTATTTTGTCAGGAATCTTATAAACACACTTTCCCACGGAATGTATTTTCTTTAGAAGGCGCACTGTTACTTGTATGTTCGTGATACACAACTATTAGCCAAGGAGACGCAACCAAACCCTTCACTTCTATTAAATAGCATTCTGAACTCAGCAGTCCTGACACTCTGCTACTGTTGCTATTTTCACAGTTCACCAGCATGGTGAAGCCTGCAGATTCACAAGGCAAGAGGAGAGCCAGTGTGGAGGGGATGGGGCAGCAGCCGTTTCTGTGGCCCACTTCCAGCTGCAGGCATCCATCCACAGGGAGGCTCTCAGGCCAGTGGAAGGCAGAGAGCATGAGCCTTCATGGCAGCTTGGACTCAGTGAGGATCTTACCACAAAGTCAATGCTTTAAAGGCACTGCCAGCTCCTAAGTGACCCAAACAGTGGCCCACAACTTTTAATCTTTCATCTGAAGGAACACCCATACACAACATCTGGTGCTGCCCAAGTCCTTGATGAGAACACAGCTTGCTCTCTACACCCCTGTATCCCTTCTCCATCGATGCTGTCTCTGAATCAAGATTCAGGTTAGAGAAATCCTATTCCATAAACCATGAAATGACCACCAAGAAACCTCAAAACTAATATTCCAGTGGTTTAACTCTCGTTTAGTAACTGATCTATTCAGGCAAAGTAATTCTAGGTAAATGGAATTAGTCTGACACAGATTGTGCTGCAGAGTCTAAACCTGTGGATCTCAGCACGGCTTAGGAACTCAGTAGAAAGGCACACATCAGGCTATTCCAAATAGACCCACCAAATCACTGCCCAAGGACAGTACTGGGAACTTTATTTATTTATTGCCTTTTTAGGGCCACGCCCACAGCATACGGAGGTTCTTAGGCTAGGGGTCAAATCATAGCTACAGCTGCTGGTCTACACCACAGCCACAGCAATGCAGGATCCAAGTCGCTTCTGTGACCGACACCACAGTTCACAGCAATGCCAGATCCTTAACCCACTAAGCAAGGCCAGGGATCGAACCTGCAACCTCGTGGGTCCTAGTCGGATTCGTTTCCACTGCGCCATGACAGGAACTCCAATACTGGGAACATTAACCAGACCCCCAGCAAGCATGATCCTCCGGATAAAGCTCAGCAAAGTGGAGAAAGCAGATGTTAACCAGGCTGCTGTTTCTGTCGAATGTGCTCCCTGTACACTGAATGTTTCTGGGAAAATTATTTCCCGCTTGACTATCCTCTGAGCATTAGCGTGATACAGAGAAGGAGTCTCTGATCCAGGCTCAGAGCAGGTTCTGGGCAACTTTACCACACGGTGCCTAGACTTCCCAGTCCACTGAGGACCACAGAGGTGACAGCACCCTGCCAACCCATGGGATGACTGAGTGGAAGGTCATACCCCAGAGCCTGTGGGAAGCCTGACAGGGGAGAGGACAGGAAGCACATGTATCACAAGCACAGCAGCACGTCTGCTCCCAGGAGGTGCTCCATCCGGTGGTGGGACAGTCAACAAGCCCCAGGTCAGGAACCTGTGCACACTTGGGCGAAGAGGAGGCAGGGAAAGGAAGGAAAACAACAGGAGATCTGCCAACCTGTTTTTTAGATTTTTTTTTTCTCCTAGAACTCTAAAGAAGAATAAGAACATAATCCACCTGTGAAATCCAGAGCTGAAGCTCTAAATTAGGAGGAAAAGTCTATTTTTCAACAGTTCTCACAGTTTCCAGTGAGAGCAGAAGACAAATCATCATAAAAGATTAAACTAGAAATTACATCCTAGTGACATGTGTTTCTGATAGAAACAATGGTTGTGGATCTACGAGAACTTTCGGCAGCCACAGAGCTGATCTCTAGAGAACTACATTCTTGTGTCTTCTCAGGCCTGTGAGAGGGTACCAACACCATCAACTCCAGAGATACACTAGCCTTGCAGAGGGGAGAGAGCTGCGAAGTTTCAGCATCACGGTGAGCATTCTTAGCTGAAGTGGTGAAGTCATTAAAGTGGGGCTCCTGCTCACAGTGAAGTTAAAGATCAAACCTGAAGTAAAATGCAGTCAGGAGGAAGACCCGGTGAGCTCAAAGTGATTCATACATTTTTAAAGTGTTTAAGAAACAAAAGAACAAGAATATGCAACAGAGACCAATGTGGCTGGCAGAAGGTTGGTCAGCCCAGCTCCAGCTCCCAACTTTTTCTGTAAAACGATGTCATGCCACCCGTTCTTTAAAACTAAGTGAGGGACTTGCAGGGCTGGAGTGGACGTCGTGTGCTTGAAACAGATCTGATTTTTGTAAAGCTGAAACAAGGAGGCAATTCAGGGAGTTCCCATTGTGGCTCAGTGAGTTAAGGACCCGACTTCTCTCTGTGAGGATGCAGTGGGTTAAGGATCCAGTGTTGTCACAAGCTGTGGTGTAGGTCACGATGTGGCTCAGATCTGGCGTTGCTGTGACTGTGGTGTAGCGCTCAGCTGTAGCTCAAATTCGATCCCTACCCTGGGAACTTCCATATGCCACCAGTGTGACCAAAAAGAAAAAAGAAAAGGGGGGGTGGTGGTGGCAATTCAGCTAAGAATTAGTATAATTAGAGAAACACAATAAAGTATGGATGGCAGAATAGCTACCTGCATAAAGAGAAACTCCAAAGTTAAAAGCAGAACATGACCAGCCAAAGTGTAGTCTGGCCCCTCCAGGCAACCAGTTAACTGGTTAACGCCAACTAAGAGTGAGCTCTTTACAATCGCAGCACAATGAGTGAGGAGACTTACACTCAGAGGCTCTAGGAAACTAAGCCATTGCCAGTGTAAACGGTGTCTCTGGTGCACAGACATCCACCCTCAGAGCCTCCTTGGAAGGGGCCCTACAGAACCTGCCCAAGATGAGCCCAGCGGCCTTGTCACAGAAGGCAGGACTTGGAGGAGAGAGAATATCCAGCAGCAGATACGGTCCCTTTGACTTACTTAGTAAATTTTCCACTGTTCCACTCTTCTAGACTGCTGGAGATTTTGGAGCAATCTAGGCTTCTTTCTGCTTTCTCATCATCTTCACTGTCAGTCAGGAAGTCTTGGCAGCCAGAGGTTCCACTGTCTCTGGCATCAGACTTTCTTTGGGTTTCCTCTACCTTCACTTAGGTTTTTCACATCTGCTCAGCTCACCCCTGGATTATCACTTCAACAGCCTCTTAGTGCCAACCGACTGTGCACACCTGCCGACAGAGTGTTCCAGGGGCCACTGGGAGATTGGGCCTGGGGTGAGCAAACCAGCGCACCAGGGGCATCCAGGCTGATGGTTCTGACAGCTCCACCATCACCTGGCCGTTACTGAGGCCCTTACGGCTGCTGACATTAACTGAGTTTATGCACCAGGAAGGGGCGGGATCCACATTATCATCTCAGTCTTCACAAACTCCCAAGGTGTGTTTCATTTTGCCCATTTTACAGATAAGGAAACTGAGTTCTAAAGAGGCTAAGTACACAGTCCAGAGTGACACAGGGGAAAGGCCAGCAAAGGCCTTCTGATTCTAAGGCTGGGCAGTGACCTCTGCCCTGAGCCCCCATCTTTACACCCACTGCTATCCAGTAGGAGCCCAGGCTCCAGCCGCCTGGATCACTGCCTTTCCTAAAACACAACCTGCATCTCCCATGTCCCTTCCGCCTCTTCCCACAGCCCGCACATCCAAACTTCGCCAGCTTTCAACACAGGATCAAGCACCACTTCTAAAACCAGAGGGATCTCTAAAACCTAGAAGTGACACCTCTCCCCTTGTGAGCCTGCACTTTTCTTCTTCCTTCATTACCTGGCTTCTCAGACGTTCCTGTCAGGCCCATCCAACGGCTTAGTCTGCTAAGAGTGGAACCTGTCTGCATAAACTCATATCCCGCCCATAACACTGCCTTGCACAAGCTAAGCATTTAAGTGTTGAATTACTATCCGCAAGATATTTCCTTCAAAGAAAAAAGATCACAAGGGATTCAGTAACAATGAAAAAACTACATTTCATTAGTCATTCAAAATCACGTTTACAGCATGGTAACAAAAACATACTATTCTTTGCCCAGTTTTATTTACTAAGAGGCTATTGTTTTTTCAAATATTTATCAAAATCCTGTACAAAGGCATCATACACCACCTCAGTTTTGCCACAATGGATCTACATTTGCCAACAAAACACAAACAAGATTTTCTCCAATTCAAGAATCTGCAGTTGGCCAACTGCTCTGAAGAGCAACAGAGAGACATTGTTATTCTCAAACACTCCCAGGGAGAAACCGTTCACCTGAACCATGATAAATATCATAAAAGGAAAAGAATCCAAAAGGAGGAGTGCTTTTCTTTTCTTTCCAGTTGGGGACATAATGAATGACAGCTGTGACAACCACCTCTTTGGGGGAGGTTTATACAGGCTGACTATCCCAATAGGTCACCCACTGACAAAGGAGAAAGGGCCCTCACACACCTCCCCCCAGCAACCTGTGGGGTAAGCGGGCCCCTGCTCGAGGGAGGCTCCCACAGACCTGCTGCAGTCAGCGCTTATCACGGCCAAGACACGTACCTTTATTCCCCCCTCCTTTCTCCAGGTTCCCTCCCCCCTTCCCTTTGCCTGTCCTCCTCCCTCTCACCTTCTGTCCTGGGATGGGGTTTCTCAGTCCACGTTAGCAGACTCATTTTCAGGGTCCACCAGGGCCACCGCAGAGTATTTTCCATGCTGTGTTTTCATCACGAGGATTATTCTTAGCATTAACATAACCACGCTCCAGCCTCCCTGGATGGCTGCCTTGTAACCATCACCAGCCGTCCGATTTCCACATCAAGTGTGTACAACTGCACAAGCAGCTTCGCCTACCAGGGCTGGTGGGAGAGAGGCACGCGGGACAGGAGGATGTCTCCCACCACATCCGTCACATTCGAGCTGCAGGCAGCTCGTTACTTCCAAAACACATCATTTAAATTAAGTCCAAGGTGACATAACTTTACATTACATTAACCTGAAATTTCTTTGGATCTATAGCTACAGAGGAGCTACAAGTGTTATAGGGTACCTGTTAGGCTCCATGTTTACGAGGTATCAGCAACATCATAAAACATTTCACAGCATATGATGCCCTGCCTCCAGACCACAGCTAACCATGCACCCTTTCTTCCGCTAAAATTTCCAGACTCCATCACTTCAGCCAGCTCGGGGCTCGACATGGGGTGGCCCCTCAGGAATGACCACTTCAGAACAGTGGATCTGCCCTGCTCCTACACTGTCTGGAATCAGCTGTATTGGAGAGTATGGTTTCCAGTGAGGACCATAACAGCCCATACCACACTCGCTCATACTGGCAAGAATGAACAACTGCCTTTTCTTGGATACGCAAGTGGTTTGACAAGGAAGGTGGGATCATTTTCACGAGTTTGGCAAGTGTATAAACTGGACACCTGGAGGAGACCCCGTTGTGGCGCAGTGGAAACAAATCCCACTGGTCTCCATGAGGATGTGGATTCGATACGTTGCCGTGATCTGCACTGTAGGTCACAGATGCGACTCGGCTCTGGTGCTGGCTCGGTCATGGAGGAGCCGGCAGCTGTAGCTCCAATTCGGCCCCTAGCCTGGGAACCTCCATATGCCGTGGGTGCAGCCCTAAAAAAGAAAAAAAAGAAAAAGAAATTGGAACACTTTTTCAGTATTTCTTTCACACTCTTCTGCCCAAAGTGAGCCTGCCGGCTTCTTACTGAGAATTCAGTAAGAGGAAATCAATTTTTTTCCATTATTTGACACTTTTGCCAGTATCAAAATGAAAGGAATGTGAGTTTAAATGTATACAGCATCACATTCTGACAGAGTGAACACTTCGTAAATCAAACTTCACAATGAAATGATGCATAGCTTACCATGGACCAAACTCCCCAATAATCCCCAAGATAAAAATCATAGATGAGCACTTTTTAAAATATAACTTACACTCATCGAATAGGCACAAATGGCCTCTTTGGTAAAACTCCAAAAGATCTGTAGGCAAGGGGTAAATGCATGAGTCCAGATGAAAACATAGCTACCTCGGGTCCAGGTAGACATGTGGAGAACACTACCTCCCAGTCCAGTCCAGTCAGGAACCTTCCCTCCCTTGTATTAGACTAAATAACAGCCGACAACATGAGATTGGGTGAGTGGCCGAGAGGCTGAGGTCTCACAGAGCAGAAGCAGCACTTGAGTCCGGGTGTCCTACTCCCTGGATTTTCTACAAACAACGGGCCATTATGCCCAAAAGTTGAAAAGGTGGCAAGACAAAAACGTTTCAGAAAATGATACACTCAAGCCGTAAACACAAGGAATCGTGTTCATTCTACAAAGAAGGATACTTTAAAGCACATAAACACAGTGAACTCTGTGA
This sequence comes from Phacochoerus africanus, assembly GCF_016906955.1. NCBI lineage: Eukaryota > Metazoa > Chordata > Mammalia > Artiodactyla > Suidae > Phacochoerus > Phacochoerus africanus. The sequence continues at coordinate 74,167,706 of NC_062555.1, read as the reverse complement.
GATTTACTGCTTCTGTTATAAAATGCAGCCTATCATTCAAAACTTAAAGTCACATAACTCCCATCCAGGGAGATGGGAAATCATTCCAGCTGTTAGCAATCACTTGACAAGAACCCTGCTCAGGAGAAGTCTACTTGTTCCCTACTTTGAGCAACAATATACTGAGGAACTGGGATAATTAGTGAGGAAAATGTCAAGATTACTAAAAGACTAAAACATGATTAAATCTGTAGGACTCTGGTTGGGACTGACAGGCGGCTGAGCACTTCATCCATGCATGAAGAATGTTTGTATTCATGATTAAGTGCGTCAGAGCCTTGAAGGCATTCAAATACTTTTTCTGTACTAAGCAAAGTAATTTTCAAAGAGGAAAAAAGAAACATAATTTTTACACATCTCAAAAGGCACAACTGAAATGCTGGGAATAAAATACTGTACTTTACTTGTGAAAGCAGCTTTTTGAAGTTCCCACAAAAGTGATACCATGGACATACCAGTACCAACTACAAAGACTCAAAAGTAACAAGACTTCATTTCTAGAAATCCAGTCCATGCTCTGGGTCTGTGACTCATTATGAACGGCCTTCCTGGCTGATACACAGTTTCCCCACTAGGGACACTTCACTCTGTTTTCCAGTCAAATTTTATTTCTTGCAGAGAAGCTTAAAATCTCATAGCAGGTTAAAAAAAACATGATACTTTTCTTATACTTAGTCACATTACAATGTATCTTACAGACTAAATGGTCAATAAGTTCAAACATCTATTCATATCAATAAAGGAAAATCATTTAGCTATATATATATATATTTAAAACTTAAGCTGACAGACTAGTCATTTTACATAAAGATTCTCAAACCCTCAGCACAGATTTTAGCAAGATTAACTCAACTATTATCTTCCCACAAGTAAACAGCCAAGAATGAACAGGGAAGTGCATATTGTTTATTAGAACAACTATATTTTGTTGTTTTATGTACACACAAAATCAAATGTGGTAGAGGGAGTGAGTTCCTTGGTGACCTAGAGTGTTAAAGATCCAGTGTTGTCACTGCTGTGGTTGCAGGTTTGATTCCTGACCCAGGAACTTCTGCCTGCCCGGGGTGCAGCCAAAAAAAAAAAAAAAAAATTAGTAGAGGATGCTTTGAAAAACAGTATTTCAAATAATGGCAACAGTGAAATAGAAAAAATTTATCAGGTGACAGCCTCACATGGCATGTGACAAACTAAATTTCTCTGTCCCAAACCCAAGCTAGTTAACTAAGAAATAGGAAAAAGCCATCCTAACAGGCTGTCATCCAGGAAAGCACAGCTGAGATCTGTTTCATCTTCTTGAAGGGACAAGAAACACATTCCTGGAATTCCCACTGTGGTACAGCAGGTTAGGGATCCTGTGTCGTCTCTGCAGTGGCGCCGGTACAATCCTCGGCCCAGAACAGTGGGTTAAGGTCCAGCATTGTCTCTGTGGTGGCACTGGTTCAAGCCAGCGCTGCCACATCTGTGGTGCAGGTCACAGCTGGGACTCGAACTTGGTGCCTGGTCTGGGGAACTTCCATATGTAGTAGGTGCAGCGGAAAAGAAAAAAAAGAAAGAAGAAATGAAACATTCTTTTCAATGGACACCGATTTAAAGATACAAAATGCGCCCACAGTTAGGAACATTATTAACAAACACACGAATACACCAGTAACCACAGAGGTTTTGTGCAGGCTCTCAAAAATCACGGAGTGTGATATTCGCACAAATTCTTCAAACACTCAGAGCCAGGTATCTTGAAGTTGTTCCGACACTGAGGTTTCATTTCATACAAAGGGGAAGCCTCGCTGCTCAATGACCTCTCTCAGTATTTGATGCTTTATACATGTGAAGTCTGCTATTAAATCTTATTTGTTTGATGTGATTCCATTTGTCACAGAAAAGATTCATTTAATTCATTGTGCCAATTCTTTGTTCCCACCATCATGGTGGGAATGGACTCAGCAGATGGAACAGGGCGGGAAGATGTAGGAGAGCTGGTCTGATGCTGGTGCTCAGAAACGGACGTTACCTGCTTGCAAGGCCTCGCTTCAAGAAAAACACATGAGAATGGAACCAAAGGGACAAGCTTCATCTAATACTGCCACGTTCCCAACTTTAGCTTGTGAAAAACTCCACAGCATAATCCTAATTTGCAATTGCAAATACAAATTTTGAAACTCAGAATTACTTAGATGGCATCAAGATGCATTATAAGTACAATTTGTATTATATATAAAACAATTAGCAAGACCCTTTGTGGTTGTTTTCATAAAAAAGTAGGTAAAATTCTCACTTGAGGGTCACATATATTAACTGATGTTTTCAAATGCCAGCAGTATTTAACACTAACTCAAACTACATATACTTCTTAGACTAATTAAGACAAGACTTGTTTTTAAAAAGAAATGGAATAGTAAATTTTATTACATGTCCTGCACCACAGCAAAAAGAAAGAGGCCATAAGGAAGGGAACTGGGACAAGCAACTTGTGTTTAAGACTCTTCTAGGACCCCAGGTCAATCTTGCTGCAAAAAAGAGAGGACTGTGCAATTTAAACCATGTCTCCTTAAAAGACATCCAGATTTTACAGCAGCCAGGGTCTCCGTCAGAGCTCCTTCCCATGGTCTCAAGTAACCCTTGCAATTACACAGTTTGGCATCCTCAGGAAGGAGAAAAGAGCACACGCCTTAGAGCCCTGAAATCTGAGAGTTGGAGGAAGGTTCCAGAGGACCGATGCAGGCAGGACAATCCATGAGCGTGGAAAAGTGCAGCTGTCGGAACACAGAGTCAAGGGCTTGCTTACCCTTTTCTACCCGTAAGCACTGCCACACAGAGCCAGGTCCCCTCCAGGCTGAGGAGAGGCTAAGGAGCAAAGACACCACAGGGCACCTTTCCCCCCAAACTGATGGCAGACTCAGAACGTGCACCGAGCAGGTTCTTCACGCTTGGAAAACTCAACTGAGAAGCATAAATGCACCAACTTCAGCACCAGTTTCAGAAACGCACACAGCAGTGCAACACAGTCATCTCCTGCCCTCTCCTCTCCACCACAGTAAAGGCCGAGGGAGCATTTTTATTAGGCATGCTTCAGACTTGGAATGATCTTGCATTTGTGTCACGTCAAGCATTCACCTCTCCTAAAACGGAGGTTATTTCTGGATGAAGATATGCTCATTCCCAACAAGACTCACAAGCCACGTGCCCAGCTGACATTGGCCGTGACAACGTCACCATGCACATTTGTCTAATACAAAAGTAACGGAGATTTTTAAAGTTAAATTGCTATATACATATGTTGAGCATATTCTAAATATGCTCTTCTATTTCAAATATGCTAGTGCCTATCAGTGTTCAACATTTGTTATGCCCGAAAAATATTTGTGAAATGGACTCCATACAGTACACAATGAAGGTATTCATTCATATTACAATCATTAGCCGTGACAATGTTGTAAATGCTAATTCACCACAGAGAGATCACACTTTAGTGTTAACTGTATTTGATCATAAATGACTTTGATGATTGTTTATTCACGTGTTGAAAGGCAATTTTAAGAAGTGGCTGGGAAGTTCCCGTTGTGGCTCAGTGGGTTAAGGACCAACACTGCCTCTGTGAGGATGCGGGCTGAATCCCTGGCCTTACTCAGTGGGTTAGGATCCAGCATTGCCGCAGGCTATGGCATGGCCACAGCTTCGGCTCCAATTCGACCCCTAGCCCAGGAACTTCCATATGCTGCAGGTGTGGCCGTAAAAAGAAAAGAAGTGGCTAGAACTGTCCAAAAATTCCTTTCCTTTCTAGCTCGTTTTCTCATCTGTAGTTTCTTCAATAATAATGTTTCTACCTAATAAGGCTGCCATGAGAATTAAATGAGCTAGCATGTAAATTACTCAACAGAAGTTCCAGAAAATGTTTCAGTTTACTTTCTTTCCAGTTTATAAAACTAGATGCTATTACTGAAATTAAATAATAACAAACATGTTAGAACAGAAGGTCATAAATAGAGGTCCACCTCCAGCTAATGTCTGTTCCATTTATGTAAGGTTTTAAAAACTGCTAAATAGTACCATCTATATAGAATCTTCACATATCTTCACCGATTGTGATCTTGCGTATGCTTCTGACATTGGTCAAAACATCTAAATCTGAACTGCTCACTCCCGCACCCTGAGTGCACCTATCAGCAAAAGACGAAATGCTGCCATTTCCCACCTGAGCAAATCCCAGCAAGGATGCGCCCGGTGGTATTTAACGACCCTTCGATGGGGTGGAACTGGGCCGTCTTTTGACATATTACTGTCCCCATCGAGGTGAATGGTCTCCAGTTAATGAACGCATCACTAGATTTAGAACACACAGAGTTGCTTACCAATTCATCAGTGATTAACAACAATCTTTAAGGTTAAAAAAAAAGCATCAGGATTATCAGTAGAATAAACACAAAAGTAAATTCGAAAATTTTATCACATCAAGTCAATTTCATTTTCTACATGCCCAAAACAGTCTGAACACCTGTTTTTTATACTTTGTCACACCAGTTGTCAAAGTGCTCTCCAAGTGTGGTGAGAGCTTCACAAATTAAAGCTTGAATTCATTTTTGTATCCTCTGGAACTAATACCATGCTTGGCACATAACCCTGTGAAGGTTTGTCTAGGAATGGCCAGAGGAACAGTTTGCAGCCGTTAGTGCTGTAGCTACAAAAAGTATAAAACCAACTCCTGCCTTCCAGGTACTTATATTAACTAGTATGTAATTTTATGTGATTTACTGTAGTAATTAGTAAGCTGAACTTGGCTGAGACAAAACCCAAAGACTTTAACTATTTTTGTTTCACCAAAAGCAGAACCCTGAGGGGGGGGGGGGGAAAGAATATTCTAGCAATAATCCACCAAGAGTGAAATTCCCAAAGAAATGGCAAAGAAACCCTCCTTTCATCTTAAATGTCTTTTTTCTTATCCTTCCAAACAATACCTAAAAAATGAACTTACGTTCATTTTCAATTTTAAGAGCGATACTGTGTTTATTTTGAACTGTTCACACTGGCAACATTAATGGCATTTTGCTACACAGTGACAGGAAAACAGCAGTCACTACTCTTTGAATAAATAAATATAAACAGTTGGAAGATGATCCTATTTCCTGATGAGTGGCAACTTCCAGGTTGTTAGTTAAATGCTAACAAAGGTTGTGATAAGAAAGTGAATGAAGAAAAGATAGTTGACATGATGCTACCATTACTTTTAAGTTTCCTTTCCTTACACAAGTCACCAGTAAATCTCAGTCCTCATCTGGAGATAAAACCTACTTCACAGGGCTGTTATGATGATTACGTGAACACACACACATCCATCAGTGAAGTGTTTGGTCCCTACATGATTGCAAAGGCCCATCAACTTGCCAAATTTCGTATACTATGCGATCCGGAACAAGTGTTTCACACATTACTCTCCCCAAGCCAGCCAAATGGTCATGCGCTGGAGCCCTGCTGGAGCTGTATTCCTGACACTACATACTGTGCAGACATATACAGAGTGTATGCACATATACAGCACATGCACAGAGTGTCCACACATACAAAGACAGTTACATGTGCACACATAATATAGCCATATATATCCTTACGGTGGATACACATATAGTTTAGTGTTCATATATACATATTATGCAGACATATACAGAGTGTATGCACATACACAGCACATGCATAGTGTGTCCACACATACAGATACAGCCATATATATCCTTACAGTGGATACACACGTAGTTTACACACAGTGTTCATACATATATAATGCAGCATGGATACACAGCATCTATGGCATGTATACATGCATACACACAGTGTACATATGCACTAACTATAATGTATATACTATGTACATACAGAGTATATGCACATCATACATGCATAGAATGTAGTGTACATATATATACATATAGTGAATGTATGAAATATATGTAATGCACATATATACATATATGGTGTATTTTTATAGCATATATACAGTGTAAATGCACACATACAATGTACACATACACATGTGTGCGTGTAGTATATGTTATACATACAATGTATATGCATAAACACATATATAATATACAGGCCACATATGTGCAGTGTGGTTATGGTATCTGTGCATACATACAAATGTGCACACATATGCACAATATTAATTCTCCTGATCCATGAGCACACTTTATCTTCCCATTTATTTTGCCTTCCTGAGTTTCAAAGTCTTACATTTACCACTGCCAGCTCCTTCCCTTCCTTGGCTAAATTTACATGTGCAAGTACAATACACATGTACATGGTACAGACACACGTGTACAATGTATGCATGGTACCTATGGACATACAACACCCACATAGTATACAAACACACATGTGCCACACACACATGGTACATATGCATACCTACAAGGCACACACACCTAGGGGTACAAACACCAAGACTTTAACAGAGCCTTGTGGAACACCGCCCTTTAACACTCCACACAAGTACTACCAGTTCCACGCGAGTGATTTTTTTTCAAACCAGAAATCAGTGGTCTTAAAAGTGTTTTACTCAGTATGAGAGTCTCTAGTTCCATCCATGTTGCTGCAAATGGCATTATTTTGTTCTTTTTTATGGCTGAGTAGTATGCCATTGTGTATATATACTACATCTTCCTAATCCAGGAGCTTGGGGTAATAGATGCAGACTACTGCCTCTGGAATGGATTAGCAATGAGATACTGCTGTGTGGCACTGGGAACTATGCCTAGTCACTTATGATGGAGCATGATAATGGGAGAAAATAGAATGTATACATGTATGTGTAACTGGGTCACCAGGCTGCACAGTAGGAAAAAAAAAGGTATTGAGGAAATTAAAAAAATTAAAAATATAAGTATTTTAATGAACACAGCTAGTGACAACAACAAAATGAAAAATGCAAAGCTGCTTTCCCTGAGATGTCTCACTTGATGACAGAGCTATTTCCTAAAGCTATGCACAGAAGAGGCCCATTAGCAACAAAGTTTAAGTTTTCATAAAAAAAAAAAAAAAAAACAGAAAAGAAACCTATCCTCACCTTTGGTCTCTGAGACAAAGCCTTTTACTTAATAATGTTCCTGCAGAGATTCTCTGTGTAAGATTCTTAATTTTCTGGTGACCCAGATAAATGTCCTGGGAAGAGAGCAGCTGCAGCCTGTTAGGGTCAGCCTTCTGCAGGGTTCGCACCGGAGTACAACCCAAAGCCAGCAGAGTCTCCACCTCAGAACATACCCACAACCCAGCCACCACACAAGGTAACCTCTCTGGTATAATATTTGCAGGATTCTATTTACATTTTCCTTTTTTAAAGCAAGCTGAAAAAACAAACAGCTCATGTGTTTATATTTTTGAAAAATTAAAACAACTTTCAAAATGAGAGACAACTGTTTGTCAACAGTCCACCGTAAGTTCAACATTCACTGACGATGTGGCTCCTGGAGAACAAAGGCACAAGTTTCTGAGATGCAAAATGAAGGACGTATACCTAGGGAAGATGCAATCAAACTGTTAAAAAATTCTTGAACACATACTTAAAGATTCTTTTCAGGGAGTTCCCGTCGTGGCGCAGTGGTTAACGAATCCGACTAGGAACCATGAGGTGGCGGGTTCGGTCCCTGCCCTTGTTCAGTGGGTTGACGATCCGGCGTTGCCGTGAGCTGTGGTGTAGGTCGCAGACGCGGCTCGGATCCCGCGTTGCTGTGGCTCTGGTGTAGGCCGGTGGCTACAGCTCCGATTCAACCCCTAGCCCGGGAACCTCCATATGCCGCGGGAGCAGCCCAAGAAGTAGCAAAAAGACAAAAAAAAAAAAAGATTCTTTTCAAAGTTTTTTAAATTGCAAGACCTTGAACCTACAGGAAAAAATTGGAAATGAAAATGCCAGTATCTGGAAGATTTATACAAAATGATCTTAACATATTTTCAAGAAGGTTAAATAAAACTGCATTCTGTAAGTAATGGGCTCTGCTGTTCTTTCTTCATCTGAAGCTGATGGAATAACCAAGAAGGAAATAAACAGTAAGGATGTTACAGGATAAGAAGACTAAACCAGTGGCTGCATCTGTGGCATTGAGTTCTGGGTCAATTTTATCCCCAGGTCCCACTGCACTGCAGGAACGATGAGAAGCTGTCTTTAGAAGCCTTCAATTTCCCACCTACCTTATTTACTCCTCCTCAGTTTGGCTGCCTCGTGTGCAGCTGGAGCCCAAACGTCTACTGCCATCTCACCAGCGTTCAGTCGTTAAAGTGTCCACAGTTACACAAAACCTCAAGGGAAGAAGCCCAGACTTGACTCTCTACAGAGATGCACATGAGCGCAACAAACCCCAGCACACCACACCCTGAAGGATGCTCTTGGCCACCTGGTCAGAGGAAATTTGAGAGAGAGCTCCCTGTCTCGCTAATTCTCTCTGGACCTGATGCAATTCAAAACAATGTAGAAAATTCTCCTACAGCACATTCCTACAAAAAGAAAACGAAACCTGGTGACTGTGGGGCGGAGGAAAAACTGATATTGGTGATTTCCATCAGGAAGAAGAATGTGCTTCCAAAGCGAGTTTTCACCTGTCTGGCCACACCAAGCTGCCCTATCCTTGGGAACCACTGACCAGGCATCCATTTTACACTCTTTATTGTCTCATAAAAAGGAGCCCAACACTGCAATGACACAAAAGAACTATGAAAAAAGACGTTCTAATGATCAAAAAGCAATCACTGTATATGTAAGTTCCTATGATTTAGTTGTAAAGCAATGAAGAAAGGTTTCCCTTTCAGGAAGAAAATCTCTGATGTGTACCATACCTCTCACCTTTCGGGGGAAGTATGACTTCTCTTTGTGAATAAAATAATATGTACATAAGACCATTTTGCCACATACAATAAAAGGCATTTCTGACATGAGATCAGTTGCCGTATTTTCATGGACATTCCCGTCAGGAATTTTGGAGATTTGCTAAACTGTGAGGGACCACTTTTACCCTCCACAAAAGTAACATACACAGAAACACACGCTCATACTGCCTGCAAAAGAGCAATCAGCCATTCGCATGCCCCAAGCAGAGGTGAGTACAGGTGTGTTAAATGTGCACCACAGAGAGTTGGGCCAAGACGGCAGAGGAGGACCCTAAGCTCACGAGCACACCAACATCGCAGTCTTCTGCAGAACCACCATCACTGAAAAAGACTGACACCCACCAGGAAAGATCTTCTAAACTAAAGACATAAAGAAGGAACTACAACAAGACTGGTAGGAAGAGCAGACTCACAATACAATCAAATCCCATACCCCAAGGTGGGCAATCACACCTGGGAGAATAATTGCATTACAGAGGCTCTCCGATAGGAGTGAGAGTTCTGAGCCCCAGCCTGGGGGTCCAGCACCAGGAAGAGGAGCCCCCTGAGCATTTAGCTGTGAAGGCCAGTAGGGCTTGACTGCAGGATATTCACAGAACTGGGAGAAATTGACACTTCACTCTTAAAGAAGACACATGACACCTCACATACACTGGGACAAAGGGCAGAGCCCTGATTTGATAGGAACCGAGCCAGACCTACCCGCTCCGCTGGTCTTGGAGTGGCTCCTGGGAAGGGAGGGGGCAGCAGTGGCCCAACCTAGGGACGCACTAGTGGCAGATATATTGGGGCACACTCCTCTATGTGAGCCCTCCTGGAGGCTGACAGCTTGATACCAGGAACTGACCCCACCTAACAGCCTATAGGATCCAGTACTGCGACACCCCAGGCCAAAAAACAAACTGGGTGGGGACACTGCCCCACCCATCAGCAAGCAGGCTGCCTAAAGACCTGAGCCCACACTCTCCTCTAGACCTGCCCCTAAACACAGCCCTGCCCACCAGAGAGCCAACACCCAGCTCCACCCACCAGGAGGCAGGCACCTGCCCCTCCCACCAGAAAGTCTGCAAAAGCTTCTAAACCAGCCTCACTCACCCAGGGGGGCAGACACTAGAAGCAAGAAAACTATAGTCCTGCAGCCTACAGACCAAGGCCACAAATGTAGGTCCGACACTACCCTGAGACTAGCTGACCCCAGCCCTCGAGTGACAAGAAAGGAGTGCACTGCTGGGAAGCCCAAGACGATTCCAACAGAGGCTTCTCCATGGTTGTGAGACATAACCAACCCACCACGTCCGTAAAAATACAAACTGAAATATAGACAAAATGAGGTGACACAGCAAGGTTTTAGACAAAGAAACAAAATTAAACCCCAGAAGAAGAACTAAGTGACATGGAGACAGGCAATTTACCCACGAAAGAGTTCAGAGTAATGACCATAAGGATGATCAATGAACTCCGGAGGACAACGGATGCACAGGGCAAGAAATCAGACATTTTTAACAAAAAATTAGAAAAAATAAACAACAGAAATAAAGGAAATAGAGACTAAAAAAGTAGAAGAGATCAATCAGACTAAAAGCTGGTTCTTTGAAAAGATAAAGAAAAGTGATAAACCTTTAGTCAGATTCATCAAGAAAAAAAGGGAGGGCCCCCAAATCAATAAAGTCAGACGTGAAAAAGGAGAAGTTACAACCAACACCACAGAAATACAAAGGATCATAAGAAATTATCATGAGCAACTACATGGCAACAAAATGGACAACCTCTTAGGAAAATGGACAAATCCTTCCAAGGCTGAGTCAGGAAGAATGAGAAAATATGAACAGACCAATTACCAGTGCTGAAACTGAATCAGTAATTTTAATACTCTCAGCAAACAAAAAAGTCCAGGACCAGATGACTTGACAGGTGAATGCTACCAAACATTCAGAGAAAAAAGTTAACACCTATCCTCCTGAAACGATTCTAAAAAACTAAAAAGGAAGGAATACTTCCAAATTCATTCTATGAAGCCACCGTCACTCTGACACCAAAACCAAGCATAACTCAAGAAGAGAAAATTATAGGCCAATATCACTGATGAACACAGACTCAAAAATCCTGAACAAAATACCAGCAAATCAAATTCTAAGATATATGAAAAGATCATACACCATGATCAAGTAGGATTTATGCCAGGGATGAAAAGATTTTTTAATACCTATAAATCAATCAATACATCACATTAACAAACCGAAGAATAAAAACATGATCATCTCAATAGATGTATAAGAAAGCTTTTGATAAAACTGAACATTCTTTTATGATAAAAACTCTGCAGAAAATGGGCATAGAGGGAAGATAACTCAACATAATAAATATATACAACAAATTCACAGCCAACATCACACCTAAAGGTACCAAGCTGAGAGCATAGCCTCTAACATCTGGAACAAGACAAGGATGCCCACTCTCACCACTTCTATTCAACATGGTTTTGGAAGTCCTAGCCACAGTAATCAGAGAAGAAAAACAAAAGAAATCCAAATTCGAAAAGAAAAGTACTGTCACTGTTTGTTGTCTTCAATGACGAACAGTGACATGACGCTGTACATAAAAAATCCTAAAGACGCTACCAGAAAACTAGAGCTCATCAAAGAATTCACTACAATTGCTGGATACAAAATTAATACACAGAAATCTGTTGCATTTTTTTACACTAATAACAAAATATCAGAAAGAGAAATTAAGAAAACAGTCCCATTTACCACTGCATCAAAAAGAATAAAATACCTAGGAACAAACCTACCTAAGGAGGCAAAAGATCCTGTACTATGAAAACTGTAAGGCAGTGATGAAAGAAATTGAAGACAACACAGATGGAAAAATATACTGTGTTCTTGGGTACAAAGAATCAATATTATTAAAATGAACATACGACCCACAGCAACAGATTCAATGCAATCCCTATTAAATTATCAATGACGTTTTTCGCAGAACTAAGAAAAAAAAATTTTTTTGTATGGAAACACAAAAGACCCCCAAATAGCCAAAACAATCTTTTTTTTTTTTTTTTTTTTTGCTTTTTAGGGCCGCACCCGCAGTATATGGAAGTTCCCAGGCTAGGAGTCTAATAGGAGCTGCAGCCGTCAGCCTATGCCAGAACCACAGCAATGTGGGATCCAAGCTGCGTCTGCGACCTATACCACAGCTCACGGCAACACCGGATCCTTCACCCACTGAGCAAGGCCAAGGATCAAACCCAAAACCTCGTGGTTCCTAATCAGATTCGTTTCCACTGCGCCACGATGGGAACTCCGCCAAAATAATCTTAAGAAAGAAGAACAGAGCTGGAGGAATCATGCCCCCAACATGAGACTATACTACAAAGATGCAATAATCAAAATAGCATATGGGCACAAAAACAGACATATAGATCAATGGAACAGGATAGAAAGACCAGAAATAAATCCGTGCACTTATGATCAATTAATCTACAACCCAAAAAAAGCAAGAATATGCAGTGGAGAAAAGACAGTCTCTTCAATAAGAGTGCTGCAAAAACTAGACACTGCATGTAAAAGAATGAAATTAGTACATGCTCTAACACCATATACAAAAATAAACTCAAAATGGATTAAAGACCTAAATGTAAGACTGGATACTATAAAATTCCTAGAGGAAAACAAAGGCAGAATGCTCTTTGACATAATTTGTAGCAATATTTTTAGGATCCATCTCCTAGAATAAGGAAAGTTAAAAACAAAAATAAACAAATGAGATCTAATTAAATAGCAAAGGAAGCCATAAAAATAAAGCAAAAAGACAACCTACTGAATGAGAGAAAAATATCTGCAAATGATGCTACCCACAAGGGGTTAACTCCCAAAAAACACAAACAGCTCATATAGCTTAATACCAAAAAAAAAAAAAAAAAAACCCACCTCTATCCAAAAATGGGCAGACCTAAATCTAAATAGATGTTTCTCCAAAGAAGACATACAGATGGACAACAGGCACACAAAAAGATGCTCAATCACTAAGTATTAGAGAAATACAAATCAAAACCACGGTATCACCTCACAGCAGTGAGAATGGCCATCATCAAAAAGTCTAGAAATAATAAATGCTGGAGAGTGAATAGAGAAAAAGGAACCCTCCTACACTGTTTGTGAGAATGTAAATTGGTACAACCGCCATGGAAAACAGTAAGGAGGGTTCTCAAAAAACTAAAAATCGAGTTACCATATGACCGAGCAATCCTACTCCTGGGCATCTATCTGGATAAAACTCTGACCTGAAAAGATATATGTACCCCAATGTTCACTATTCACAATGTAGCACTATTCACAATAGCCAAGACATGGAAGCAAGCTAAACGCCCATCAAGAGAGGAATGGATAAAGAAGATGTGGTATATAATATATACACAATGGAGTACTACTCAGTCATAAAAAAGAACGAAATAACGCTGTTTGCAGCAACAAGGATGGAGCCAAGAGATTATCATACTAAGTGAAATAAATCAAAAAGAGAAAGACAAATACCATATTATATCGTTTATACATGGAATCTGAAACATCACACAAATGAACTTATTCACAAAAGGTAAAAAAGACTTACAGAGGGAGTTCCCGTCATGGCGCAGTGGTTAACGAATCCGACTAGGAACCATGAGGTTGCGGGTTCGATCCCTGCCCTTGCTCAGTGGGTTAAGGATCCGGCGTTGCCGTGAGCTGTGGTGTAGGTCGCAGGCGCGGCTCGGATCCTGCGTTGCTGTGGCTCTGGCGTAGGCTGGAGGCTACAGCTCTGATTCGACCCCTAGCCTGGGAACCTCCATATGCCGCGGGAGCGGCCCAAAGAAATAGCAAAAAGACAAAAGTAAATAAATAAATAAATAAAATTTTTAAAAAAAGACTTACAGACATAGAAAACAAACTTATGGTTACCAAAGGGGAAAGAGTGTAAGGGATGGATAAATTAGGAATTTGGGACTAGCAGATACAAACTACTATACATAAAAAGATAAACAACAAAGCCCTACAGTCTAGTACAGGGAACTATATTCATTATCCTGTAATGAGCCATAATGAAAACAGAAACTGGTTTTGTATATGTATATATAAATGAATCACTTTGCTGTACACCAAAAACTAACACAACATTGTAAATCAACTACAACTTCAATGTTAAAAAGTTATTTTTAAAAAAAAAAAGTGCACCACAAACACACTATTTGCTTCTGAAAAGCCAGATATGTGCAAAACACACGCTCCACCAAACCCTTTCAGAATTTTTTAAAAGTTGTTTTACACATCCAGCTTCCCCCATGACACAAGGAGCAACACAGGATTTGTTAGGAACTTATGGAATGAGGCAATGAGGAAAAACACGGGCACCACGTTGCCTGGGGAGGAATTCAGTATTGGTACAAGAGCCCCAAAAATCTGCATACTTTCCAGGTGTAATTATAGTCTTGCTGTTTTCAAATAAATCATCTGCAATATTGGAAAAAAACATACTTGATACAAGTTGTCAGTATAGGCAAAACACTCACTGCAGTACTGAGAACTACTGACAGCAGAGAAGTTGGGGAGAGCCTGTGGATACATTTTCATAGTGGGAAGAGGACTATGCCAAGAAACCAAGTCTATTACTCTCAGACAAAAAAAATATTAATTTTTTTTAAACTTCGGAGGAATAAGGGAACCCAGCAGGAAATGGTTGCCCCTCATGAGTCAATGACAAGAGCTAGACTCAGCCAGTCCACTTGGTTGGGCGCCAGTAGGAAACTAGTGGGAAGGTCTTGTCCCGTTGCTTCTCAGAGGTGTCCCAAACACAGTAAATAGGAGGAGAGACAAGAAGGAGCTGGGGAGGTGAGATGACCCCCCAGAGCTCAGCATCCACTGACCAGGCCACTGGACATGAGCTGCTGCTGGGCAGTGAGAAGCCACCTCGGGGGAACCTGTCCAAGTGACCATCATGAGGGGTGGCTGGGCGAGTCTGACTGCTCTCCGCATCACCTGCCACATCCTTGGAACCCATTTCTCCAAAGGACACAAACAAGTCTTGTGCCGGGTCTTTAGGTCCTCGGTAACTGCTTCAATGACCTGATTCAGGATATTTTCAGACTCAAGTACACACCAAACCATCAAGAAGCCAGGACTGCAGAAGTGGGGTGAATATGAAATAGCTGAGGAAGAAAGCTGGCAACTGGCTACACAGACACCAAGGCACCAGGTACCAGTCAGAAGGCCACCAGGGTTAGCACATGCATGTCACAGAAAGTCATCAGTCTTGGCATTAAACAAGCAACTTAACTACTGCTTCCGTCCTTAACTTTAAAGCATATTGCAATTATCAGTAATCTTCTTCAATACTTTTTCCTTGGACTCTATATCAGGTAATCTGAAAAATCAAAAATTTTTTCAGAAATATTTTGCCAAATCTGCTTTCAGATATTTTAAGTTATGAGATTAATGAAAAACTGACCTATAAAACAGTCAAGTTCATACTGAAATGAATCACAAAGGAGGTTTTAAGATGAAAAACAGAAATGAAAAAATATCTTCTAAAGGATATCAGCCAGAAGAGCTATTATTTAAACTAGGACTGGTTTCACACGCTTAATAATGAGTTGCACAGAATAATCTGATATTAACTTAAGACCAGGAGCTGAGAAGTTCCCGCTGTGGCCATGAGGATATGGATTTGATCCCTGGCCCCCGCTCAATGGGTTAAGGACCCGGCGTTGCTATGAGCTGTGGTGTAGGTCACAGACGCAGCTCGGATCCTGTGTTGCTGTGGCTGTGGTGTAGGCCAGCAGCCACAGCTCCCATTCGACCCCTAGCCTGGGAACTTCCATATGCCATGGGTGCAGCCCTAAAAAAAATAAAAAGGAAAAAAGAAAAAGATAACATGACAGCATACATATTTCTGGAGATCTTCTGAATTCTCTAACAATTGTGCCAGTACTCAGAAAAGCAGAAGGAATAATATTTAATGAATAAATTTAATGAAGAATAAATTTAATGAAGAATAAATTTAATGAAGTGGTATGTTGATGTGAAAACAGAACGGTAACATTTAGATTACTACTTTAAACATTTCCTAGGAGTTCAAATAAACTTTTTCCACTGGCTTTGTACCACTTTAAACAAAAAAATAAGGTTATTACCATAGCACAAGAAGAAAAGCAGATGTAGCTCAAATCAGATTTCACAAAGGGATCCTACAGGTTAGAGTTCCTTCATTATATTTACTCTAATTTTTTAAAAATAATAGTTACACCAACTTCTCTTTGGCAGTTTTGCTGATAGAGACCCAACCTGAACAACAATTTATTGGTGTGGAAACAAGCCTGTGGTGAGGGCAGGAACCCTGAGCACACAGAGGGTTTATTATAAAGAAATATTTCACCTAAGCTTATCTTTCACTGTGTAATAAAGAGCTTCCTGACAGACTGTTCCTTCTATCTCCACAAAGAACAGGAAGCAGAATTCCTAGTTTTCTATGAAAAGGCACAAGCAAGCAAGAAAGGAAACAAAAATAACAAAGTCCATCAGACTAGATGTTAACAGATACATTTAGACTAAGGGACTCTGAGCCCGGGCAGCCTGGCTTTGCACAGACCGAGCCAGCGCTAGCTGTGTGGTGAGAGCACCCACCACTGTACCAGTTCTGTGCCACAACTTAGGAGGAAGCGGCCTAAGCACCAGCACACTTCACATTCACAAATTCACCTGCTTTGTACCCTGCACAAACTGAGTTTCCTCTGCAAGGAAGAGCTGCTGTCACCGTCTCTTCCCTTAGCAGGCAGTATAAGCACACCAGGCTCACCAGGGTCAGGAAAGAGACACTGCAGCTAAACGGTGGTAAATGCATTTCTCTAAAACTACTCTGGCCCATTTTCCAGTGGAAAACACTGGAATTTGCCTTGAAGACTAGGGTCAGGTCCTCACTGCAGACTAGCACAGGGGCTCCCTCATCTCAGCCATGGTCGCACAAGGACCCTCACTCTCGCAGCCAGGACTCCCTGGACTGACTCACGTGAATTAACTGGCTGGCCTCTCCAGGAGAAAAAAAAGGGCCACTTCCTTCCCCTTCCCAGCCTTTAAAAGCCACACTCTCCTCAGCAGCTGCCAGCCCAGTTAGAGGCAGCAAGGAGGGGGGGCTGGGGGCCTGTTCCTGCCCACCTCCCAGCTGCTACTGCAGCCTAAGAGGTGGTTCCCATCCCTTCCTCCTCCTCCTTCCTGGTCTATGAACACCTGCCATGAGATCAACCCAGTGTGCTGGGTTGAACAGTGCCGCGTGGAACAGTGACACAGAGACACATGCACTTCCGAGAAAGCCACCACCCTAGACTAAGCTCTGCTTCATAATCCTAAAACCCACTCTCTGGGCAGCTCCCATTTCCTTAATCCAGGAATAACCACAAGTCATTCAGACTCCAACACAACCAAAGAAGGGAGTCTGGACACCTGCACAGATTGAACAAAATTTAACTGCAAGTTCTTATCTATGATTTAAACAAAATCATTTCTCAGACATATACCTGTTTTAATGAGTTAGATTTTAGGCTGAAAACACACACACACAACCCCCGTGGGGAAAACAAAGTAAAGTCTGTGTTACTTCTTTTTCCTTAGGGACAGAAGCGACTTGCTGGTTTCATTATCCACATTACTGGCAGAAGAGCCTCTGGGACCTATGTTCCTATTTCCTCCTCACCAACTGTAAGCAGCAGATGAGATCTTAAAGGATGCTCTGTTCTGCCTTTTCATTATATTCTATTACAGAGTGAAAAAAACAGTTTAAAGTCCTACTGCTATTTTTACCAACTGACTTCTAATACTGGCCTAATTCAGGAAAAGGTATATGACAGTGCTTTCTTCACTAAGAGGCCCTAACTAATTTGAAATAGAATTAACACAACATGAACAAAGATTTGTTTCACCTGACTTTAAAGGGTCGTAAAGGGAAACTTTAAAAGTCCTCCTGGAGGAGTCCTCATTGTGGCACAGCAGGTTAAGGATCCAGCGTTGCTGCAGTTCCGGCTTAGATTTAATCAGCTAGCCTGGGAACTTCCATATTATGGTGCATCTAATAATAATAATAATAATAATAATAATAATAGGTCTCCCTACAAATGTCTTGCTTGACTATAACCTAGTTAAAATAAGCACAAAAATAAAAAAGAGGATTACCATCCCCTGGAAGTAGAAAAGCTACAGAACAATGTTCTTTATTCTCCATCTGGCATAAACTGGTGTCTCCACAGGCAAAGAGTATCTGCTGAAACGCTTTGAGCACTTTACCATGTTTCAGAGACACTGCCGTCTAAACCAAAACCTGAAACACACAGACCTAAGGGCCCAGTGACTCTGAATGCGACTCGGTGATGCTGGACCAAACAAGACCTGCAAACCTGGGACTGAGCCCTCAAATATTCAACAGTGGTGTCAACTCCTCCTCCACAACGTTACAGTTTTAAGGCGGTGCTAAAGACAGGAGCACGCTTCAAAGATCTGGGAGAAGACGACTTGTTTGCAGGTCTTGGCTCTGTGCAAATCTTTCACTCTCCTCCACCCAGACCCCTCCCGTCTAACAGCGAAAGGGGACTGGATGCCCCTGATGATGATTACTGGGGAGAAAGCAAAACACCCACAGCACTTAGTACCAGGTGAGAACGAAGTTTCATCCACTTAATGTTTTCTATACTTAAAGCAACTTTTTAAGTTCCATTAAGATTAGTGTGCAGCCTCCTATCTATGTATCAGGATCTAGTCTCAAGCTCTGTAGGCTCCAGGGCCAGGACCAGAAAGGTTCCTTGGCTTATTTCCCCTGAATCTGATCATGATGGACCAGGTCTAGAGAGCCTGCTAGACAGCTGCCACCCCCACAATCTGAGAGTGCAGTCTGGAGACACAATTCAGTGACAAGCATCCTGGACGCCTTAGAACCACAGGGCAGGCACACTGGGCACTAAACGCAGGGGAAGAGGCAGGCAGGGGAATGAAAGGCTGACTCATCTGTAATCCCTCCTGGCACAGCTTCTTAACGAAAAGGAAGCAGAAAGGGCATTAAACCTCCCTCCCCTGCACGGGCGCTGGGCTCCTTTTCTGCTCCGGAGTCACACATACCTTATGTTCACTAGCATGACTGTTACCAATGGCTGATTGTTTTACTACCTGGACAAGGTACTTGCAGAATTCACTTTAAATCCTCGGAATGGGGACTACATCTAGCTATCTCCCTTAAAACGCCTCCTCTCTCACTGGGAACAGAAAAATCAATTGAGAGAGAGATCAAAGGCCATAAAATACAGCCCGCAATTTAAACATTAAAATTTAATAAAGTACTGTAAGTTGAAGCTGGATGAAGCTGCGTTGCCAAACCTGCAAAAGCCACGCAGCCTCTGGTGGGAGGGAGGACTGCGAGGTTCAAAAGGCTATTTCTGCGACCACCAGGGCAAGTAACGGCTCCAAGTCCTTCTCCCAAAGCTGCTGGCTCATTTCTGGGTTCGAGTCCTCAGAGAGAAGCAGGGAGGCCCGAGGACCTCATGCAGGCCGCTCCACGCCCCCCTGCCAGAGCCCCCACATCCCCTCCCCACAGGACCCCCAGACCCCCCCACACACACACGCCTTCACCCTCCCCCCACCCCACCCCCACCCGTGCGCGCGCGCAGGAACCCCAACAGCCTGGTCGGCCCACTCACCCACACACCCGGGAAAGCAGGGCAGGCGCTCACCAAGGACGACCGTCAGATGACGCCAACCGTCCGCTGGGCTCCCTCAGCCGGCGGGCAGCCACCCGAGCCCACCGCGCGAGGCGCCTTCTGCGCGGGCCGGAGACCTGCCAGTGGGTCTCCTCGGGGCCCACTGGATCTGCGGCCCTCAGGAGGCCGAGTCCCAGGGCCGTGGGGCTGGGAACCGAACGCCGCCGAGGGAAGGCGGTCCGGGCTGAGGGCTGAGGCTCGTGCAGACGCCGACTGCTCTGAGGAAAACGGCAGGCACAGGCCTTGTTTCACCTGCAGGGAGGCCTGAAGGCTCGCCACCTTCCTCCCAGGGCGGTTAGAGGCCTACTGTCTCTCTAAGAACTGCCTTTCACACGCAGCGAGATCCACTCCGACAGCTCACCCAGCGGGGAGCAGACACAGACTGCCGGTCAGGGCCCCTGAGCCCCAGGGCGCACGCACGCTCCCTAATAGAGGGAGCAGCCGAGGGCAGAGGGCATGCTGGGAGAGTGGGAGGAACACGTGGGCCCCAGGGCGCATGCTCCAGCAATACAGGGAGCAGCTGAGGGCAGAGGGCATGCTGGGAGAGCGGGAGGAACACGTGGGCCCCAGGGCGCATGCTCCAGCAATACAGGGAGCAGCTGAGGGCAGAGGGCATGCTGGGAGAGTGGGAGGAACACGTGGGCCCCAGGGCGCATGCTCCAGCAATACAGGGAGCAGCTGAGGGCAGAGGGCAGGCTGGGAGAGTGGGAGGAACACGTGGGCCCCAGGGCGCATGCTCCAGCAATACAGGGAGCAGCTGAGGGCAGAGGGCATGCTGGGAGAGTGGGAGGAACACGTGGGCCCCAGGGCGCATGCTCCAGCAATACAGGGAGCAGCTGAGGGCAGAGGGCCCGCTGGGAGAGTGGGAGGAACACGTGGGCCCCAGGGCGCATGCTCCACAATATAGCGAACAGATGGAGGCAGAAGGTGTGCTGCTCACGTGGAAGGTGCACATGAGAGGCAGGTGGTTAGGTAGGAGATTCTACCGGTATTCCGGTCTATGGGGTCCAGCTCATGCAGTATACTTGCTGCAGAGTAAATGTGTCTCTCCAAATTTATATTTTGCATCCTAACCTCTCAGGTATTAGATTAGGTGGATGGGCCTTTGTGAGGTGATTGAGGGTGCAGTCCCACGATAGGATTAGCGCCCTTATAAAAGAGACCCCATAGAGCTCCCTCTGTTTAAGGGCACAGAATATTCCCACTATGAACCAGGAAGTGGGTCCCCAGCACACACAGATCTGCGGATGCTTTGATCTTGGACTTCCAGCCTCCTGAACAGAAGAAATCAATGCCTGTTGTTTAAGCCCACAGTCTGTGGTGGTCTGTTATAGCAGCTCAAACAGAAGAAAATAGCCTGAGAAGGGGGCCATGGGGTGGAGTGGGGAGGAATAAATCTTCTGGCTTCAGACAATAATGGAACTTGGGACAAGATGGACAAAACCATCTTAGAAATTTCCAATCTAAATGCAGATGGAACTAACTAGCACATATACAGAAAGTGGCAGGTCACATGTCACCTTAGAAGTGGACATAGGAGTTCCCGTCGTGGCGCAGTGGTTAACGAATCCGACTAGGAACCATGAGGTTGCAGGTTCGGTCCCTGCCCTTGCTCAGTGGGTTAAGGATCCGGCGTTGCCGTGAGCTGTGGTGTAGGTTGCAGACGCGGCTCGGATCCCGCGTTGCTGTGGCTCTGGCGTAGGCCGGTGGCTACAGCTCCGATTCAACCCCTAGCCTGGGAACCTCCATATGCCGTGGGAGCGGCCCAAGAAATAGCAACAACAACAACAAAAAAAAAGACAAAAGACAAAAAAAAAAGAAGTGGACATAAAACCTGCTGTATAGCACAGAGAACTCTACTCAATATTCTGTGATCGTCTATGTGGGAAAAGAAACTGAAAGAGAATGGATGTGTGTACATGTATAACTGAATCACTCTGTTTTACAGCAGAAATTATCACAACCTTGTCAAGCAACTATACTTCAATAAAACTTTTTTAATTTAAAAAGAAATGGACATAAATTATGTACAGCAAATAGCATTCAAGGATCTCTAAGGTACTTTTATTTTTAATAATCCTTGAGTGAATAATTCTATAAAACAAAGAATCACCGCCATCCTAGCTCCATAACCCAGGGCTTCAGGGGAGACGATGTACAGCCTAAAACTGACCATTTGCTGAACTGGAGCCAGTGGAAAGCTTGGATGCTCAAAGACTGGCTGAACTCAGTGCTTCTAGACCAGCAACACCCTAACTTCCCTCTAGGCTCACAATGCCTCTCAAGGTAAAACTGGAAGAAGGCCATGCACAAGTGAGGAATAACTAATATAATACTAACTGCAAGACCTAGAGATGATAAAACTTGTGGAACTTAGTCTACATCTAAAGGCACTAATCATACAAGAATGTTGAGGGAGGGAGTTCTGTATTCATTTTGCATTAAACATTCCTAAAGGCCATATAAAAGGGAAAAGCAGTTTGTTCAACCAGGAAACAAAGCTCTTTAAGAAACCCAGAAGGCCTCAAAGAGATAAAGCCCTCAAAACCGAGAAAGGTAATGAAATAACAAAACAAAATACAGATATCATGATAGAAATGGCCCTACCACTAGAGAAAGGGCAGCGTTAGTAACACATCTACAAGAGTAAAATAGGTCTGAGATCCAGCCCAGCATCCTATACCTACGTGAGGTCTTTCTTCAATAACTGCTAATTCTTTTCTAAGTTTCTACCTAATTAATTCTCAAAATGTCTCTGGGAGAGAAAAGAATTTTATTATGCCTCTTTTAACAGGTAAAGAAAACGAAGGCACATTAGGTAGATTTCCACAAAGGGTGAGAGCAAGGTGGGGTACTAACTGTATTGTTACAACTCTCAATTTTCTTCCAAATTTATCTAAACCAGCATGAGATTGGAGTGCAAGAATGCACGAGACCCTTGAAACCAAAATTGGAAGCAGTGAGTTGTGTCCACGAAGGCGACTTCTCCTCCCATACCTGCGCGGCCAGAGCTCTGACAGGCCTTCGTGGAGGCTGCCCCCAGGACCAGCTCTCCAGTGACCCACTCGTAACCACTCCCCCAGCCACTGGAAGAACCAAACAGCACTGAAAGAGGCTCAAGATGGGCCAGGTCCACAGTGAACGATGCTCTGTAAACTTCCAAAACCTAGATGATCTCAGTTGGTCATCACGCTTGTACTGAACCAGCCATGCTGTGCACTCCCATCTGCAGCTCATCCACTTGTGTGGCTCTAAAACATATTTTTGAAACTAGAACCCCCCCCCAAAAAAAAAAAACCCTGTTCCTATTTATATAATATTTAATAAGAAATTTTTATAGGTAAAATTTCTGCTGTGAAACACATTTTTCAGAAACCCTATGAAATACAAAATGCACACAATCCACAGATGACCTGTATTTACCTTGGTTCCACACTCCAGCCACACCAGTTCCAGGGAACGGTGGGTCTCAAAAGTAATAAGGTCCCATCCATTAATAGTAAGCCTTGGGCCCACTTTGCAAACCATAAAACGTAAAACCTTGAATCAGGACAAATCCATACCACCCAGGGGTTGGGGCACGGTGAAGAGGAGAAATTCTAAAGCCAGACTGCCTAGGTCCCGGCTAACTTGAGACAAGTGCCCTTAAACGCTCTCAAAGCTAGTTTCCTCGTCAGTACAATGTGGATGATAACAGTACCTCCCTCCTGGAGTTGTGGGGGACAGAGTGCTGTCCACATGGAACTCGATGGGGAAAGAATGCACAGTAAGAGTGCTGGCTATCAAGATCAGGCATTCCACATCAAGGGTTTGCCGAAAAACAAAAAGACTTACCCTTCCCTAAAGATCACTGATTTTAACTACCTTTGAAGTATTAAACAATAAATACTATTGAGTGTCACGTGCAAAAGATTTGGTCTGTGACTCTCCAACTTCTCAGGAAAACCCCTCCCATAAAATTTCCACAGGACACCTCCAACCTCCAACCCCAGCTATGCAGGGACGGTGATGCATCAAGGGTTAGGACTGCATCTCCAGGATGTAAATACAGACATTATGTCAGGGAAAGCAGCGCCGCTCAGACTTCAGTGGGCAAGCAGGTCACCAATGAGCCTGTCAGGGAAGATTCTGTCTTCATGGGGTGAGCAGGACGTGAGGGGCTGCATTTCCAACAGGCTCACCTGATGCTGATTTGGGGTGAGGATGGGGGCTTGAACGAAGGGATCAGGGGAACTAAAACTAAATTCGGGGTTGGGAAAAACAGCTGCCTGAGCTCAGGCTCCCCAACACTCTTCTCAAAGAAATCTATGGCATGACCCCCTCAGAGAGGATCCTAGCTACAGAGAGGACAGGGACCCCCAGCAGGCAGAATGGGGACCCCCAGGAGGCAAACAGCACACAAGTTTCCTGACCCCCACACCTGGCCACTGCCAGGGAGGAGGCCAAGGCACTGAGGCGCTTACGCAGACAGGTGTGTCTGTTCATACCCTCCAGCTGCTGGTGTAAAGAGACAGGCACCTATCAGTCCATCCAGAGCTGCAGGCTCACACCCAGTCAAAGCTGAGGCTGCTGCTCACATCTGTGACATGAGCCCCTTCCAGCTACAAAGCTGGATTTACATACACGCCAGAGCTCCAGGCCAGCTGCATCCCTTTAAACTGCCCCAATCTAGAGCCCCACCAATATTTACAGCTGGTCTTTCAATTCACCCCATTAAAACATAAAAACAAAACTCAACGCAAAGTTATATTAAGGAAGCCTATTTTTTCAAAAAGTAATTTAGGGTAGCTTTTCCTAGAACTATTGCTATTCTTGATTAGAATGATATTTTAAATTTTTGTTTTAAAAATCAGCTTTTATCCTGCTGTCCTCCCAATCTACTAAGATTCCATTAAAAAAAAATAACTATGAATCCCAATTCCATTTTACGTCAAATTAGACATACAGATGTTTCCTGAACACTATAAAACACTAAAACAAGAAACTGAAAACAAATAAATGGAAAAACATCTTATGTTCATGAATCAGAAGAACCAATATTGTTAAAATGTCCATACTATCCAAAGTCATCTATTCAATGCAATACCTATCAAAATTCCAATGCATTTTTCACAGAAATTGAAAAAGTGATCACATAAAACCACAAAAGACCCCAAAGAACCAAAGTAATCCTGAGAAGGAAGAACAAAGCTGGAGGCATCCCATTTCCTAATTCGAAGCCATATTACAAAGCTATAATAAACAAAACTGTATGGAATTGGCATTAAAAACAGACACCTGGATCAATGGAACAGAACTGGCAGCCCAGAAATGAACCCATGCATATACAGTCTACCAACATTTGACAAGGACACTCCATGGGGAAAGGACAGTCTCTTCAACAACTGGTACTGGGAACGATGGATAACCACACAGAGAGTAATGAGATTGGACCCCTATCTTACACCATCCATAGAAAGCAACTCAAATGCATTAAAGACTTAAATATAAGACTTGAAACTACATAAAACTTTTAGGAGAAAACACAGGGGAAAAGTTCCTTGATGTTGATCTTGGCAACAAATTATTGGATAAGGCACTAAGAGCACAAGCAACAGAAGCAAAAAAAAAAAATAGTCTATATCAAACAAAAAGCTTTCTCCACTGCAAAAGAAACAATCGGCAAAATGAAAAGTGGAGAGAAAGAAAGAAAATAAACCATGGAGAGAGAGAAAATATTTGAAAACTGTCTATCTGATAAGGAGCTAATATACAAATTATGTAAGAAACACAAGTCAACAGCAAAAAAACAATCCAATTAAAAGTTGGGCGAGGGACTTGAACAGACACTCTCAAAAAAGACATATATGTGGCCAACAGATACATGAAAAAGCGCTCAATATGACTAATCATGAGAGAAATGCAAATTAAAGCCACAATGAACTATCACCTCACACCTGTCAGAATGCCTGTCATCAAAAATATAGAGATATATACAAAAGAGTTGGTAAGGATGTGGAGGACGAGGCGCCCCACGCACTTCCGGGGGGGATGTAAACCGGGGCGACCACTGTGGAAAAGAGTGTGGAAATTCCTCAAAAGATTAAAAACAGAACCACCGTGTGATCCAACAATTCCGCCTTGGTTCTTACCTGAAGAAAATGAAATCACTTTCTCTAAGAGACATCTGCAACCCCACGTTCACGACTGCAGTGTTTACAACGGCCAAGACGTGGGAATAACCTAAACGTTCACTGACAGCCGAAGATGTGGTATGGATACAAGGCTGGTCACAGCAAAGAAGGAAACCTCGTCTTTTGCAACAAACATGGATGGACCTCGAAAGCATTACCCCAAGAGAAGTAAGCCAACAGAGGAAGGCAAGTACTGTACATTCTCGCTGATTTGTGAAGTCTAGAAAAGCAGAATTCTTGTGGACAAGACAGAAGGCATGACAATACATCAGAATTATGATGTAAAAATGGAATCCGATATATTTTTTAAATGTTCTAAAAATTTCACTACTGTTAAGATGTTAATTACTCAGTATCATCAGTGGAATAGAAATTCATACTTTTCTATGGCCAGAGAATCAAGCTGATATTGCATTTATTACAAAGTCGAGAAACATACAGTTTGAGCAAAAAATAAAAAAGTAAATCTCATAGAAATAGAGTAGAATGATGATCGGCAGAAGCAACCACTGATCTGTTCTCTATTCCTATGGTTTTGTCTTTTCCAGAACATCATGTGGATGGCGTTTTACAGGATGCGATGATCTGGAACTGGCTGCTTTCTTCAGCGCAACGCCCTGGAGGGTCAGCCAGGTTGCTGTGTGCATCAAAACTGTGTTTGTTTTCACTGCGGAAGAGGAGACCATGGTATGGAAGCACCAGTTTGTCTATGCACCTGTTCGGAGGAACTGTGACTAGAGTTGCTGTAAACATTCAAGTTCAGGTTTTTGTTGACCATCAGCTTTCGCTTTCTAGGTTAAGTATCCCGGAGCAGGTCTGTTACCAAGTTTAGGTTTAGTTTTGTAAGACGCCCCCAAGCTGTTTTCCAGAGTGGCTGCACCATTCCAAAGCAACCAGTGAAAGCACAAGAACTCCAGGCTCCCACCCTCAGCAGCACTTGTGCTGCTAATTTCTTTTATGTTAGCCACTGTAATAGGGCATCTCTTCTTGGCCGTAGCTTACCTTTTGGTAGGACTAGTCACACTATTTCATGTGCTTATTTGCGGTCCTTTACAATGAAGTATCTATTCGGGTCTTCTGTCCACTTAAGTCGTTTGTTTCTTACTGCTGAATTTGGGGAATCCTTTATATATTCTAGATACAAGCCCGTTGAAGAATATGTGATTTGTAAACATTTTCTCCCAGTGTGTAGTTTTCCTTAACAGTATCTTTTTTTTTTTTTTTGATGATCCCAGAACATTTATTTCCACAGGTTCTTGATAAAAGAGCGCAATGCTGCGTAGAAATACACCACTACACCTAAGGGCAACATCACAGAGCAAGCGCTGCCCCGACCCTTCCACAGGGAAATGTCGGGGGGTGGGGGGGAGTCTGCGCCTCCAGACGGTTTTACAATCACGCGTCTCTCCTACGCACTGCAAGCCCCACCCCATCCCTCATTTTCTCCAACTTCTAACTGGAACTTGTGTTGACAAGTTGTATGTGTGTACGTGTGGATACACGGAAGGCTCCTTGACCTGCCTGAGGAGGAGCTGAGGCAACGGTTTGTACAAAAGTGGCCCCAACACGATGGGAAAGCCAGGCCAAGGAGGCCTCAGGGCCAGGGCAAGGTCTCTCCTCAGAAGCGCTTGCATTCTCAAAATGCCACCGGGGCCCCCCTGAAATTCAAAAGCCAGCAGGCCTTATGTTTGCTCCTGTACCGAACTCCCCCCAGGTCAGGAAGCGGGGCGAGAGGGCGTGTGGGCCCCCCAAGCTGCTCGGGCCGAGAGCTTGTGCAGAAGAGGAGACTGAGGGGACGAGATCTCAGGATTGAAGCGGGTCTGGGCTGCGGACAGAAACCATTCCAAAGTTTGGGCCTGAGACCTGATTCTTCAACCACGGCATCACCGTTGCTGGGGATTAGGGACTTTCAAAGTTCAAAATTGACTCCTGTCCCCCAGGAACTCCACCAGAAGCCTTGAGAGCCCTTCCTTAGCGTATTTAGCTGGTGGCTTCAGACTGACTACCGGCCACTTCCGATGGGTCCACAGTCTTCTTGGCATCTGGGTGGGTGGCCACAGTGACTGGACAGGTGGGACAGCATGGCCTGTACACCACTGGTGCTCCGCTTTAAGAAAAGAAGGTGGACGGAGGCAGTGGGTCTGCGGAGGGCCTGGGGTCCCCCAGGGGCCTGGTGAGGCAGATGCCTTGGCTGCTCTCTGAGCCTTGTAATCCTGCCTCGCCCTCTCCCTCTGCTCTTGTTCCCTCTGGATCAAACGCACTCGCTCCCGTGCCACTGCTGCAGCCTCTGCTCATAGACGGCAGTGTCCTCCGCTCCACAGCCGGGCCTTGGCGAGCTGGGTGCCCAGGGTCCGCAGGCTTTCTGACTCCACTTTGCCCAGAGCCTGCAGCTTAGAATGTGAAGCCTCAAATCGTTCCAGGTACTGAGGAAGCTTGGACTGTGCGGTTTCCTCCACATCCAACTGCTCTACCAGTTCTCCTGACCTCTGGCTTTCCTCACCTTCCTGGGGCTGTTCCTCTGAAGTCCCCTGGGCTGGAGCAGTCACAGCCTTCAGCACTCTGTCCGGCACATCGAGCGCGTCTCTACACAGCGGTCCATCTTCTGGGGAGGAGGCCACCTTCTCCATCACTTGAAGGGCTCTGTGGAGGTAGCCTGGTTGCCAGAGCAGCGGCATGTTGCAGTACACAGCCCTCAGCCCTTGCTGCAATTCCACCTTCCCAAGAAGTGCAGAGCCACACAGCTGGGAACTCAGCCCCACTGAGTTCCTTTGCTTTAGGCCTGGGAGTAACGGGGATGCACCAAAGTTCCTCTCTCTTCCCAACTCAAGTCTGTCTTCTCTGCAAGGCAGCGGTACAAAACACACAGGGAGAGGAGCTGGGTGGCAGGGACTTCAAAAGCTGCTTGCATCATGATCTCAAAAACCACGGATAAAGCATCTTTGTAATTTTCTTTCTTTATGAAATGATCCATCTGTAAATTAAATGTATCGTTATCCGGGGAAATGCCATATTGGACCTTATTTTTAAGGGTGTATAAGGCTTTGTCCTGTGCACCATATTTTAGACACTGCCTAACCCACGTGCGGACAGTCCATCTCTCAAGTACCAGCAGTTGGGGCTGTGTCAAAATTTGTGGCCTGTATGTACCTTCTGGAGATGCGCTGTGGTCCACACACCGTGACGTTGCTAAAGCACTAACAGGCAGCTTGCTCTCGTGTGCTTCACCCATTAAGGACGCTAGATCCGCGAGGTGGCGATGTCCTTCTCCTCTTGCCCCCATTTACGGCTGTCCACGTGCTCTGCAGAAAGCAGGCGTCTTCTACCTGCCAGGGAGAGTCGAGGCGGCGACACCAACACTGTCTTTCTCGGAGCAGAAGTTGTTCATGTTTATGAACTCCACTCATGCTTTCCTCTTGTGAATCATAGCAGCATGTCTAACACTTTGCCTGACTTCAGGGCAAAAAGAGTTTCTCCTGTGTTTAATTCTAGAAGTTTCAGAGTTTTACATTTAGAACTATGACTCATTTAAAGTTGACTTTTGTAGAAGGTGTTTTTCGTATTTTTGCTTACGGATGCTCAATGCTTCTAGCACCGTCTGTTGAAAAGACGACCCATTTCCCATGGGATGCTTCTGCACCTTGCCAAAATCAATGGCCTCATTTATGTGGTGCTGTTTCTGGACTCTATTCTACTGATCAGTGCTGTATCCTAAGTATACTATAATTTACTACTTGCTTTAGCAAGTATAGCTTTGTGAAAAAATTTTGTCTAGAAGCAGAAACAAACTAATAATGCTCCATTCGATGTTATTCTTCTTGGAAGGACGGTATGAGGCAGCACAGCCCTAAAAGAGATCAGTGCTTTTATGACTCCCAAGGAAATACACGTTAAACCTGACTACATGGAGGGGAAAGCAATTCATTTCAAAATAGTTTCCTAAGTTTATCAACATGGCACCAATTTCCCCATAAAAATCCCAGCAATTTAACAACAGAACAATATTCATAAAACATTACTGAAAATAGCTTGATTGAAGTTATAACATGAATATAACCACCCTCACAGTAAGATGGGGGGTCAACACTGACTAGGTAATAAGCACCTTCACGGGCAGCACAAACAGGGGAAACACGGGGGCGGTTTCCAGCCGACTGACACCACGCAGCGGGCCTTCTGCAGGAAGGACAGACAGACCCTCGAGGTGCTGGATCCTGAGAACAACGCTGCGACACCCGGAGAGGAACGACACTGGGAGCAAACCAGCAGCCCGGGCCAGCCGCCCGGAAGCCTCCCGGTCCACGAACGACCGGGCTCGGTGTTGGGACAGGAGCAAGGGGTTCGTACTGCTGGGGAAAGCATCGAACTAGCGCACAAAATAAGGGGTTAAAGTAGCGCCGAGCCTCCCGCAGACACACCGCGACACAGCCCAGGGCCCTCGCACCACGCCAGCTCTGTCGCCCAGCCCTTCCAGGGCTGGAAGGAGCCCCACGCCGACCATGTCTTGGTGTCGAGGCCCCACTGCCTCTTTCAACCCCGGAGGTTCAGGGACGGGCTCGAGCGCTGCCTCCCCTGCAGCACCCCCTCCCCCCACCGCGTTACCGACAACACTGGCTCCGCCGCATTCGCATCCAGATTAAACAGGATGCCTCACGCCCTGACTGGTGAAGTTACCGCAGTCTTTAAACGAATTCAGAGCCAGAAAGGAGCTCCTGTCTACTCCTGAGTAGCAGTCAGTTCCTGTGAGTTAGGGTTATTATGCTTCATGTCTTTGCCTTCAAAGTACCAGAAATCAAGTTTAAAACAGGCGTTCCTGTGTGGCTCCGTGGGTTAAGCACCTGGCCTTGTCACTGCAGTAGCTCAGGTTGCAGCTGTGGTGTGGGCTTGATCCTTGGCCCAGGAACTTCTGACGCCACGATCGCGGCCATAAAACAAACAAACAGAAAACCCCACCAGGTACGAATACACTGAATGCGCCCAGCTTTTCACACGTGCTGGATGAAGTGGATGAAAGGGGTGACAGAAGAGAAGGAATGGACTCCCGTGACCCAAGAATCCGACTCCTTTGGGAAACTGGACCTAAAATGGAACAAACATTGGGCATCGCGGAAGCGGCCAAGCGTGGCCAGCACTGCTCATCCTCCCGAGGTCTGGAGGTTCGGACCTAGTGCCTGAGCGATGACATCTGTGGGGAGGGGTCCCTGTCACCCCTCTGGACCCTGGAGGAGAGGTGGTGGTGGGAAACCAATGCCATCCTGCCCCTCCTGCTCAACCTCGTCTGGAGCAACATTGCCTCCAGCGCCCCAGCCTTTGTCTAATTCTGGGGGCTCAGTGCCCAGAACCAGCCCCCTGGTCACCTCTGCTCCGGCTCCGAGGTCATCTGCAGGCCTCTGAGGAGGACAGCGCACACACAGAAACTGAGGAGCCAGAAGAAAACAGCCTCCCCACTGGCTGGATCCACCAGGACCTGCAGCTGTCCTGGTCTCCTCATTGCCCCCTAATTACACCTCAGTCACGGAACCTCTCAAAGGGACCCACGAAAACTGTCACAGGTGGCAATTAAGGCTCGAGCTGAATGAAGTGTCAGTTCTTACCTTTCATTTGTCAAGATCAACATGCACGGCAACAGGGGCTCTGAGCCCATCATCACTAGAAAGGACATAATTAGCTCCGTTTACACAGATCCTGCAGGTGCTGTTCCATTCTTGGTTTAACTTGTAAACCAGCCTCCCACCCACCCCATCTTTTAAAACCAGTTTCCTGGCTACATTTTTCTCAACAGAAGCACCAGTTACCCAGGTGGAGGACAAACGACCACACTTAAATAATAACAGCTATTGTTGTTGTTGTTGCTGCTGCTGCTGCTGCTGCTGTTGTCGTTATGTCCAGGCCCATGGCATGCAGACATTCCCAGGCCAGGGACTGAAGCAGAGCCACAGCAGTGGCAATGCCGAATCCTTAACCACTAGGCCACCACAGAACTCCTAAATGTGTTTTTAA
Organism: Phacochoerus africanus; assembly: GCF_016906955.1. Classification (NCBI taxonomy): domain Eukaryota; kingdom Metazoa; phylum Chordata; class Mammalia; order Artiodactyla; family Suidae; genus Phacochoerus; species Phacochoerus africanus. The sequence goes on along the minus strand of NC_062555.1, from coordinate 74,135,876 downwards.
TGCCATCAGTTTGCACCGAAGCTTCCAAATACCCAGCTGATTTGAGTCTTGTAAATAAAGTCATGCTGGTAACTGAACAAAACTTCCCTTTTCATGTATTTACCTTTTGAGTTAGATGAAAGCGCGAAGTCTATGAAACAGACATCAGGGACTCTCAAATAAAAGCAAGGTTGCCATAGCCCCTCCTCCACTCCCGTCTCTCTGCCCCCTGGACGTTCCACTTGGGGTGCTCCACAGCCTCAAACACAACTTCCCCCAGACGAAACTCACCAGCCCCCTCAGTGCCTTCCCGATCCCTCCCTCCTCCTAGCTGCCCGTTGGAATCTACACCATCGTCCATCCAGCCCTCCCAAATCGGAAAACTGATTCATCACCATTCTTTTCTAAGACCTTCAAGTCACCACCAATTACCATTAATTTCACCTCTTAAGCATCTCTCAGCCCACACCCTCCCCCCAACTCATGCCTTCATCATCTCTTTCCTAGTTTATTTCAGAAATCTACTATTCATGACCACCCTGAAGGCAGGATTTAAACTCTGAAATAACCGTTTACTATTTGTAAGTCTCCAAATAATACATGCTGGAGACGGTGTAGAGAAAAGGGAACCCGCCTACGCTGTTGATGGGAATGCAAACTTGGAGCACAGCACGGAGGTTGCTTAAAAAATTAAAGATAGAGTTGCCATATAATCTAGGAATCCCACTCCTGAGCATCCATGTGGAAAAGACAAAAACTCTAATTCAAAAAGATACGTGCACCCCGATTATTCACAGCAGCACTTTCACAACAGCCAAGACACAGAAGCAACCCAAATGTCCCTCAACAGAGGAATGGATAAAGAAGGTGATATATACACAACAGAATACAACTCAGCCATAAAAGTATAATTCAATAATGCTGTTTCAGCAACATGGGCAGACCCAGAGATTATCACACTAAGTCAGTCAGACAGAGAAAGACATATACCATATGATACCACTTATATGTGGAATCTAAAAAAAAAAAATGGTACAAGTGAACTTATTTACAAAACAGAAATAAACTCAGACATAGAAAACAAACTTATAGTTAGCAAAGGGGATAGTGGGGTTGGGGGGTAAATCAGGAGTTTGGAGTTCACAGACACACACTACCCTGTATAAGGCAGATAAACAAGGACTTAGTGTGGTGCACAGGGAACTACACTCAACTTGCTATAATCTATTATGGAAAAGCATCTGAAAAAGCATATAAGTATAAGTATATATATGACACCGCTGAGACCCAGCCCGCCACCCCTTGTACTGGCTCAGTCCTGCAGGGCCATCATCTTTCAGGGAGAAACGAAATGACTAATGTATAACTAAATGACTTTGCTGTACCCTGAAACACTATAAATCAACTAGACTTCAGTTTTTTTAAAAAGGGAACATTTGGAGGGAAAAAAACTATTTACTATTTGTGTTATGATCATCGTAAGTCTGAAAGCCACCATTTTTGACACTTAAGCAAATTACCTTCCCCTGACCAAAGGGGACCCTAAGCACAGCGGGCCCTGCTGTGCTAAAAGGGGGCACAAACACAAGCTCCGAGAGCCAGGGTCACTGACGCTGCTGGCCTGAGGGTCGCCGGGGGCGGGGGGGGGGGGGCAGGTAAGGGCTACTCCCCGGTTTCCGTCCCCGCTCTGAAGGGCTCCGGGGCGATCCGAGCCATCAGCATCACGGAAAATGAGAAGGTCCCATAAACAAAATACCCCCTTTTTAAATTAAACTCATTATATTAATGTAAACATTCAGTAAGTCCACCAGAGTCATAGAATAGTTGGTATTAAGTTTTCCTCCTTATGCGATATATCATTTACTCGCCCATTTATTCTATACATATTTATTCAATTATTTAAAAAACTACACTTCAGGAGACACAAAGACAAGTAAGGCAGCTCCTCTGGGACAGACGACGGGCCTGCAGGTGGAAAGAGCACACTGAGGACTAAACCAGCGTAAGGGTCGCAGGCTGGGTCTCAGCGGGGTCACAGCTCCCCTGCCGAGCTCACCGTCCACAGCCTCCACCTACAGCCCTGCCAGCTCCTTCTCCAGACCCTAACTTCACCAGCACTCAATAAAGATCCAAAGGAACCAGCCCGACAAGGTCACGGACAGGAGCCGTGAGCCAGGGCAACAGCCTGCAAGCAACACACTGAACTCTGGGACGTTTGTCCACAAACACGGGTTCTTTTCGGGAACCGGCCACAGGTGTCCTCCCGGCCCAAAGACCCAGCCCTCGGCGCCTCCCGGGCCGCAGGCAGCATGCGGGCAGGAGCCCCCAGTGACCAGGCCACCCAGAGACAAAACGGCACTGGTCACAAGAGCGTGAAGCATTTTACCAATTATGACCCTACAATCAATATGTGCCACCAAAATGACAACAGTAAATACGCTATTAAATGAATTTGTCTCATGATTTGCTCACAGGACACGATACATCACAAAACCAGGCCTCCCGATGATTCCATGAGCCTCTAAATGCCCTTGATCTATTTCTGTCCCCTCGTGTTTTTATACCAAATAAGCCTAAGGTCAGAGGAGCAGAAAGACTATTTCTGACAGCAGCTGGGACGTCTCGAGGACAGAACTTGACCCGTAGGTACCGGCTGACCCCAGCATCGCTCCTTCGGTGCAGAAAAGACCAAGAGACAGGGAGGCAGGTCCGTGTCCCTGGGGTCACTGCTGCCCCCCACCCGCACACGCCCTGCAGGGCAGGGGCCTCCCTCAGCCCTCGCCCTGCGGGTCACCTGAAGAGGCGGATGTGACAGCCAGTCGCCCCCGGGGAATCTCCACGCATCTGTCCAGACAGGGGGCCAAGGGTGCCGGGTGAGCCACTGCGGGAGTGAAGCGTTCCGCTCTCCCAGCAAGGAAGACAGGTCACTAGGGCAGCCTTTCCTCGGGGACACTGGAGGGCAGCCGCAGTGACCCACAGGCCCCAGGCGAGTACGGAGACGGGCCCAGCGCGAAGCCAGAGAGGACTCAGCCCATGGACGTCCTCTGCCCCGACCAAAGGCCCCCCACAAGCACGCGTCCCCTCGACCCGCACCTCCCACGGCAAACACTCCAAACCGCCCCCCCCAGGCTCGCTGGGACACAGTCGACGGGCGGCGGCCCTGGAGCCCGCGTGTCCTCTCGTCCCCACTGTGCCCAAGACCCCACCTGTCCCAACCATTCGTCCCTCAAATGGAAAGCAGGCAGGGGCTTCTGCTTTATTTTCTCAAGTGTGGGAAGAGCCGTCCCTGCTGCCCGAAGGCGACCGCGTGCGCAGCAAAGCAAAGCACCTGCAGCCAGGCGGTGCCTCTGGAGTTTATTTTAAACTGTCACTGGCAAAATCAAAGCCCGTGGATGTTTGCCTTTCAGTCAAAGGCAGAGAAAAACCCACCGTGGGCCACCCCCCGCCCCAACGCCCTGAAAGTCTCTGCATCAGAGACAAACGTGGTCCCTCGTCCCTGCTTCGTAAACTGAACTGACAAAGGCCGTGTGAAAACCAGGACCCAGAAATAAAGCAAGCGAAGAAAGGCCAGGTCGGCCCAAATTGGGCTCCAGGACCGCAGCCTCTCCCGGTTGCGAACTGAGTTCAGAGCAAAGAATCCGGACTTCCCTCCAGAGCAGACGGCTGCCTCTTCCTTCCTCCCTCGGATTCCCGCAGAAGTGAGACCTCACGGAAAGGGTTCGATTCAGAACAGGCGAAGACTTAGCGGACACCATACCCAGCAAAAACAAGGGTTAAAGGAATTCAGAGAAGCGTCAGCTTTTTGGAGTGCGCGTCCCCCTATTATCTGTGCCATATTCAGAAACCAGTCTGGTGAGCCAGCTCTGGGGACCGCCAGGCACCTCCCCAACAGCAGAAGGACGAAGGACAGGACGGCGGGAAAGAGAGTCCTCAACAGGTCAAGACCAGACAACACCACATCAAAGCACAGTCTTACCACTGGCTTCGCAGCAGAAGGGAGGCGGCGCTGGCCAGTCCTCGCCTGCGGCCACCCGCGGGCTGCCATCAGCGGTGTCCCTGGAGAGGGCTGAGGGACCTCCCAGGTCCTCTAACGTAGCCGCCTCAGATGACAAGGCTCGCTGTGGACAAACCAAGCCCCCACCCCAGGGGCCTTGCCTCTGTCTTTTCACACTGAAGACATATTTAGATTCTGAGCCTAAAATGCAAGATAAAAACATAGAGATGAATGGGAAGAAACTCTGGAACTTAACCTAGAGTTTACCGAATACCCAACTCTAACTCATCTTCAAAAAGGAGACCCAACGAATTCAGTCTCAACTCTTTCTTAAATTTCCCTGAGTATCTAGAATAATCTAGTTCCTTTGTCCCTTTGAAACATGAATAGTCCAACAAACAGCTATTTCATTTCAGGGAAAAGGCTGAAATCATTTTTAAAGTCCCTACCACAAAACACTTACTGTTCATCTCTCTGTGTTTTATGATAAAAGGAGGGTTCAGCTTGAAGCGCCTACAACACAGCTTTCGTTACAGAGCAATTGTGTGAAGACATAAGAACATCGAGAAACACTTGGTCTAAGCGCTTAGAACCCCCAGAACAAGTCTTAACAGCAAGAGGAAAAGATAGCACAGTGTGGATCCTTAACGATTCTGTCTTCGGCCTGCCAAAAAGCCAAGGAAATGCCCCACGTCCAGCAGAAAGCAAGAAAGAGTATCCCTCGGATGAGCAGTTATTTCTGACCACTTCCCTCTGATGGCCACTGACCAACAAAGTCCGCACGTCCTGGCTTTGATTCCACTGAAACTAGGCCGAAGAGTTCACAGCTCAGGAGTGCCCCATGTGTCTTAAGAGTCCAAGTGTGGCTCTGAGAGAAGTAAACGCCTTTGAGGGAGTTCCCTGGTGGGCCAGTGGTCAGGGCTCAGTGAAACGCAGCAGCCTGGCTTCAATCCCTGGTCTGGAAACATCACGCCATTGTACGTCGAAAAAAGGAAAAAAGGAAGAAAGGGATGGAGGGAGGGAGGGAGTTAGGGAAAAAAAAAACAAAAACCTTTTATTATATGAATGAGGTCTCTAAACCTTTCCGGAATTTTCTTTAGGAGATACATCCAGAGTTTGTGTCAGCTAATTACACCCCTAAAGTTTCACTAGCCGCTGCAGCAGACATGAGGCGAAGACACATCCTCAAATTGTTCCCTGAGACCAGCTCTTTTTTTAGGGCTCACATGTGAGTGTGGTGGTTGTTTTTTGAGATGAGAGAAAGGAGTATTTTACAACCGTGAGTATATGTCTGTTTCATGCAAAAACAACACTCACAGTCAGAGACAGTGCTACCGATTTGCTTCACCAGGCCCCTGCTCCAACGGAGACACGGCAGGAAGATCCACTCAGGTCACCACGGAAGCGAACCCCCCCCCCCGGGGGTGGGGGCTTGTTAGCCCTGCTCTGGGAAGCGGCAGGAGTCCACGTGCACCTGTGCTGCCGGGGTTCCAGCGAAGAGGCAGGGTCCAGTCTGGGTCCCCTCCAGGCTGCAAAGGGGTCACGGCACCTTCACCACCCAAGGAGTGTTTTGACGGTGCAGCTAACTTTGGGGCAAGGTGCAGACCTAGAGGAGGTCACAGAAGCAAAAAGGGGACCGTTTGATCAAACGGAATAACCCGTGTGCAGGGGCTGCCGGGCGCCTGAAGTGCAGTGCACCCGCGGCCGGCCCAGGAGACCATTGTGTATGATCTGGGCTGGGGGATCCTGAGATCACTGCCAAACCTGCTTGTCTCTCTCGGACCCACACCGACCCAAACTTCCAGGAGGAAGAGGTGAACCAGGAAAACCATGTTCGGTGAGGCCACAGGGGAGAGAGCAGCTTCCGTGCAGGAATCCAGGGGGAGGCACCAGAGCCACGAGCCGGCAGGGGAGCTGGCACAGATGGAGGGTGGACAACGGGCTCTCCAGGGCAGGCAGACAGAAAAGCCCCGAAACACGTCCGCAAGGCGTCAGCACAGTCAGCGTCACCTGGGAAATGGAGGGCTTGGTAACTCGGTGGCTTGATCATCTCTCAGCTTCTCCCAGGCGCTTTTGGTTCCTCGGTAAAACACAGCTCAGGGGACCTGGGGGTTGGAGCCAATGCTCAAGGGGGGCTGCACGTCCAGCAACTGAATCATGAGCAGAAGGTTCCAAGGTGAGGGCACGGGTAGGAATACACTGTGCATCCTACACTGATGTCTCAGGGGAGCATTAGGATGTGGCGGCTTTTCAGGGACCTCATTTCTGCCCAGAGTGCAGAGGGGCTGGTCTGACGCAGAGATGGACAGACAGGGTCTGGTCCACCTCCCAGGGCGAGACATGGGGACACAAGGATTAGGCAGGAGCAGCTGGCCTCCAAGCTGGACGTGAGTCAGGACTCTGGGTTCGAGCCTGGCTGTGCCGCATGGGACCCTCCTGCCCTGCAGCCTAGCAATGTCCAGGAGAACACCAAGCAGAGGCAGAACCCCTCCCCACCCTCGCAGCCAACAAAGCGCCCTTGGCAGCCACAAGGCTGTGAGCCAAGCTGCCTCCTGAGCAGCACTGGGAGCTTTACTTAAGTTTTGCTGATTTGAATTTGAGGAGCCACATTGGCCAGTGGCTAAGGGCCAGCACCAACCCCCCCGCACCTGCCCTCCGTGGGCGGGCTTTTCTCCTGTCCAAGGGTGAAATGCTGGGAGGAGCAAGAAGGCACGGATGGGCCAGTGGTTAAGTGCAAACAGTCACCTAAGCGCTTTGGGCTACATATGGCTGGGCTTCCAGGAGGCTGGGGTTCCAGGCAGCTCCCCTGGCCCAGCCCTCAGCCCTCCTTGCCCCCCAGATGCAGTAATACACACTCGTCCCCAGAACTCAGGTTAGTCTCTGCCACCCCTGCACCCAGGTCTGTAAAGACAGGAAAGAGCGATGCTCAAACAACAGGCACAGCCACGGAGAAGAGCCGGAGCCCCACAAACTCCTGTGTCTGAAGGGCTTCACCTTTGGCAGAGAGCTGATGTGATGCTGGGCCACTAGAGGGGCAGAAGAAACACGGGGCCTCCTTCCGGGCTGAATGTCCCGTCCCCAGGACTCCCGCATGGAGGCCCGAACACCCCTGCCCCGGGCCATGGTGTCAGGAGGTGAGGCCCCTGGAAGGTGATGAGGTGACAGAGAGGGAGCCCCCAGGAGGAGGTGAGTGCCCTTGGAAAAGGAGGCCAGAGAGCTGCCGTCTGTCTCTGCCTCGGCCTGGATCTCGCTCACCCCCGGCACCCCCCCACCCCCGGCCGCCGCCTGCTCCCTGCGGACACGGTCGGAGGTGGCCGTCCAGGAACTGGGAGAACTGACCGCACCAGCGCCCTCCTCTTGTCCGTCCAGCCTCCAGAAGGATGAGAAAGGTGTAGCTGGGCATTTGTTATGGCAGCCGGGCTGACAGACACTGGACGTGGCCCTGAGAGCAGGGAGGCCCCGACCCCAGCGACCCCACCTCCCCTGTGGGCCCCAGGGGGTCCAAGCCAGAAGCCCTGGCTGACCAGGCTCTCGGGTGCCCCTCCTGCCTTCTCTGCCTACGCTCTCACGAGAACAGGGAGAAGGTCACTTTCCGGGCAGGTCCGGGCACCATCTCCGCTCTTCCTCCTCCTGCCCAGCCCCAGGGCAGTGCTGCCAACGAGGGACCTCGGGCCAGCGATGACTCAGAGCCGCAAGTGCACCACGAAGGCCTCAGCACCCCGGCTCCTCAAGCGCGCACTGCGTCCCTTTGGTCCTGCAGCCACTCAGCAGAGTCTGAGGAATAACAGCCAGGACGGAGGAGCAAACTGACAGGCACCCTCGAAAGCGATCCCCGGATGCAGCTGAGTCCTGCATCCAGGATGCGACGGGATCCAGGCTTCCAGCTCCGGCCCGTGCCCCTACCCGCATCTCGCTGGGCTGAGGTTCTCCAAGGCGCATCACGAACCCCCGGGGCGTGACCTTCCTGTATGACAGCCAGCACCTCAGGGACCAGCTCTGTCAAGACGCAGCCGCGTTCAGAGTAACGGGGAAACGCCCGGCTGGAGCCCGAGCCCCTCCAAGTCCCCTCGTGGGCCCTAAGGAATCGACCACTTGGTCCCCGTGTGGTTAAAAAGGAGGGAGAGCCGGTTCTTTTCGCCAATCACCTGCTTTTCACTGACACATTTTAAATTGTAACACTGTGATTGCCACAGGATTAATCAAGCGAAATAAAAAATAGCGTCATATAAAGGTTTACCACACTCAACAATAGTTTGAAAGCACGCCTATGCTTCCAAATCCCCTCCTATTTTACATGCCAAAATGCAAATGAAAGAAGTGGAAATACTCTCAAACTTTTTAAAATCTTGCCTAGAAATGATACTCATCGTTTTTTACTTTTAAGAAGGGATTCCTTTTAAAACTACAGTTGTTTGTGGTTCCAGACAGATGCTGAGGCTGGCTACTCACTTTCAATTCCATTTGAGGCTGGAAAACTCAGGATACGCTTTCCAGACGGAAGGGTCCCCCTGGGCCCAGACCCCCCCCCCCCCCAAGAACACGGACAGGCAGGGGCTCCTTCCTGCCCACTCCGGCCGTTCTCTGCTGAGGCCGCCTGTCAAGTACAACACAGATGGGAGCGTGGGAAGGAGAGACTATTCTGGGGATCCCTGCGGCGGGGAGACCCCTGCACCAGGGGACAGACGGCCAGCATCTGGCGGTGAGGCGGGAAGGGCATTTCTTTACAGGGAGGAGTCGGCAGGGCCAGGGAGAGTGGGGAGTGGGCTGCGAAGAGCCGGGTCGGACCAGGTCAGGGAGGGTCCAGGCGAGGCCCGCTGCTCCAGGGGCCCTGAGGAGGCACTGCCTGCTGCTTGGGTGCAGGGACCTGCCGGAGGACGGAAGCTAACATTCTGCTCCCTGATCGGTGCGGGGAGCAGCCAGTGAGGCACCTTGGACCTGGGAGGGTCTGAGTGGGCTCTGTCCCAAGGACACAGGGCTTCGGAGCCTTCCCAGGTCTCGGGGAAGGGGGTTCTCTGCAGCAAGCAAAGGGCACAGGGGACCCCTCAGATGCCCTCCCTGGCAAGACACAGGACTTGGGAGAACCCAGGGGTCAGCCGCCAAGGTCTGTGCAGTCTGGACCCACTGAGGTCTGGGGGTTCCTGCACTGGCCCAGCTCACCGGAGTCGTTCTGCAGCAGACACACGACCGCAACGGCCCTGCCACAGGAACAGCGCGCCGCCTCTCGCTGTGTCTCGATGGACCAGAGAGCTTCACGGAAACCCCGCAGAGATGCTCGGGAATCCCCTGCAGGGGGACAGGTCGGCCGAGACGACCCCGGCTGGACCAGCTGCCCCGTGAGAGGAGCGTGGGCGGCACTGCTTCTGGAGGCCACTTTCCGCCCCTGGTGACGGCAGCAGTGGCAGCGACAAAACCTGGCAGGCAGCTGCAGGGGTGCAGAACATGGCCTGTAAGGGCCCCTCACTCAGGAGCAGTAGCCGAGAACCTGCCCTAACGCTGCGAAGCAGAACCAACCTGCCCCGGGGAGGCGCTTTCACCCAGTGTGCCTGAGAAAATGTCCCGTGTTCACATTTAAGTTCCAATGTGTCAGCGAATGACGAAACCTATGTGAACGTGATTCATACAAAGCACATAAACCAGTGAAGTAAGAACTTCAGCCAAGTGTACATCTCCCGTACCCCAACCCTCAGATGGGGATTCACGCCGGCCCGGGGCCTCTTCTGTCCCCGGTATCACTCTAATTCCTCAGCCTCACAAACACGCAAGACGCGTCCCAAGCGAGATCCGAACACGTGTTTCCAACATAACACATGTTATTACAAGACCAGACGACATGGCTGTGACGCCGGTTTTTTTTAAGGCCCAAGGATGCAAAGAAGACACACTACTTTCCACGTGTCTCTTCCACCGCAGAGGAAGCCTCTCTTCTCTCCCAGAAACCACCTCGCACTGTAATTTGGGGCACTCGGAAAGGTGGATGCAACCTGGGATCTTCTAAAACAGAGGCGACAACGACAAATACCATAAAATTCCCAGAATTATAAAAATAAATGAATAAATCTCGCAGAGGCAATGAACAGGAACACCGTACCACATTATCACAAATCCAGTGGCTTCGGAACCAGAAATGTCTCCCTCAGCCGTGGGGGCCCGAGGTCTCGTGGACCCCGTGGTGTGGGCAGGGCTGGCTCCTCCCGAGGCCTCGGCATGGGGGGGGGGGGTGTCTGTGCCTGACGCACTCCAGCGTCTGCAGAGGCCCCGCAGCACCCCAGCCTCTGTCCCCTGCACACCTGCTTCTCTGACAGACCCCCCTCCTCCCATGAGGACCCTGGGACAATGCTGGCCCCCCCAGATAATCCAGGCCGTCGCCCATGTGGCATCCTTAATTTCGTCACCCTCTGCCACGGGTGGTGACACGGTCTCACTGGGGACCAGGACAGTGTATATCGGCGGGGGCATTACTCTGCCAAACATAAGCCTAACAGGTAAAAATCACTTAGGGAATGTCTGCGGTTACTTTTCTATTTAACTTTTGCATTTAGGACCCAAATATCACGTCACATGAACAACTAACTGCACAGTCATGGGATGTCACCCAACATAACTTAAAAAAATCAAACAACAAGTACTGAGTGTCTAGCGTCTTTCCAGAGCTGCCTAGTGGGATGGAGAGCATGCACATGTTACATACATGCACACAAGTGTACACACAGAGACACACACACATACACACAAGGCACACAAAGACACAGAGACACACGCATGCACAAACACACCCACGTACACACACGTGCACACAGAAACACATGCATGCACGCGAAGATACAGAGACACACCCACGTACACACAGGCACACAGAGAAACCCAGAGACCCACATGCAAACCCGCAAATGTTTAAAATCAAATATAAAAAGCCTTCGACTTCAGTATTCTTATTAAATACTATTACAATAAAAGAGTCTCTTGATTACATAAATTTTTTTAGCTTGGGGTTTCGTTTTTCTTTTCAAAGTAACCATTCCCCCCAAAAAAAGACTCCTCCATAATCTCAGAGTTCACTCCCTCCACAGAAAGGTGCGCTAAAGAAAAAATAACTCCTTAGACGACACGGGGGCCGCCAGGCCTGGGCCAAGCACGCTGTGCTCCCCTCGGGAGCAGGAGCGCCTGCAGCTGGCGGCAGGAAAAGTGCGGGGCCTCGCCGAGGACCGGGCCAGGAGGTCTGGGCTCCCTCCTCGCCGTGTGGGCTTGCTGCTCTTCCGACACGGCCTCGGGTCCAGTCTCTTACAAAAACGAGAGATCAGGCAAACAGAAGACCGGCGACATCGGAAGAATCTGCGAACCACATGTGAAGCAAGAGCCACGGACAACGAGCCTCGGACACAGCACACAGCGGGGAGGCCTGGGCGGCGGCCCGGAGCCTTACAGACGCGCTGCCTGCACCTGCCGCGGGGCGGCCCCGCGCTCTCTCCAGCCCGGACCCCCCTCGCGCTGTTTCCCGGGAACCACGACCTCAGTCGCCAGGCTTCAAACCCAAGCCGCGTTTCCCGTCAAGATGGGAATGGGGGCAGGACAGCAGAATTTCCACAGCCCACACGACGACTGGCTTCGGGCGTCTTGGGAAGGCACGAGGATCCCAGCTTCTTCATTTCACAGGGTTCCAGGATCTCCTGAACCATCCTTTCAGTGTACACTCAGGAGTCCCTTGCCAAATCCAGTAAGGCCTAAATTCCTCGCCAAAAAACCAAAGCATGGCCACAGACAACAAGATCGACGGAGGCCCTGGTCTAAATACACAAGCTGTACTTGTGCAAGGCTGGTCTGGAGGAAAATGTGCAGCGGAAACTAGAAACCGTGCAACTTCTTTACCCTCACTTTGAACTTGACTGTGAGGCTGTCCTGAATCAAGCCTCACGTGTCTGAAGTGCGATGTGTGTGACTTCACTGCTCACCTCTGTTTGCAGTACTGACCCCTCGACGACTAACCACAGTCCACCGAGACTTGCCAGGCATGTGACCAGGCACAAACCAGCAATGACGACGCACTAAAAATGCCTTCTCGAGCGTTTCTATCATGCTGACACGGTCCTAACCAAACGAGGAGGCTCGGGATCTACACAGGGCCCAGCCAAGCCCCCTCCGTCCCCAGTCCAAACCCAAGAACCCGCAGGGGAGTCGTGGGGGAGCTGAACCCACACCCACGGTGGCTCACAGCCCCTGAGGCTGCGCCCCCTCCTCAAGAGCACATCGTCCACTGGACCCTCCGAGTTTTGAGTTTCATCTGTGAAAGGCCCCCACCCTACGGTGAAAAAGCAACCACTCCCCGCCAGCCCCCGGAGCACCCCTGGGCCTGCATCCCGGGGCTGCAGCGAAAAGACCCTCGCCCGCCTCACGCCCGGCGGCTGCTGGCCTGGGAAGCGCGCCTGCAGGAGTGAAGCACGTGGAGGCCACGTCCCAGGCCTCGTTTGCTCCGTCCCGATCCCTAAAGGGTCTCTTCGGCAGGAACGCCTTCTACGTGAGGAAGTCAGACCTGCCCGTCACAGCCTCAGCGGGTAGGACTCTGAGCCCCCAGCCCTCGGGCTCCATCCCGGGTTCGGGGGGCTCCCTGCAGCCAACCCCAGCCCCCTCCCCTCTGGATCTGGAGTTCCCGCTAATCAGGACGAGGGTCCTGCTGCCTAAGGATTCCGCCAAACCCCCTAAAGAAGAACGTTCGTAAGCTCAGGACCAGACCCATCCCCAACCCTGGGAGACGCGCGTGGCCACACACAAGGACCCCTGACTTGTCGTCCCAGTCAGCCGCACCCGGGCAGAAGCCAGAAGAGCTTTATCGCGGAACCAGGTGAGAGGCTAAGGGCTGCTTCCAGCCGCTGACAGGCAACCAGAAGACACCAGGCACCCAAACCACCACCTTCCAGACTCGAGGGCATGTGGAGCCACGACCACACCTCCACACACACGTGCCAGAGGGGACCTGCACAGGGCCAGGCCGGGCACGGAGCAGGCCTACGGCGTCCCACACACTCTGACTGGCTCCTCTACCCCAGGGAAGAGGGCACGCGGCCTAAGACCGCCGGATCTGGAGCCGGGCTGTGCTCCAGGCGGCCGTGAAGATGCCAGCAGCCGAGCCGACCCGCCGCTCGCTTGTCGACGTGGATGCTCGGCTCGGGGACACGGCGGGTCTCCACCTCGAACCTGTCTGACCACCTGACCCAGGAAAGCAGGCACTTGTTCCCCGAGCTGAGACGGAAGCCTAGACGGGATCACTGCAAAGACACGCCCGAGAGTGGGTGACCCCAGAACCGGCCACCCGGAGACGGAGCGCGTTCCACCACTCACGCGTCTGCGATGGCGCGAGGCTGTCTGCACAGCGCTGCCGTCTTCAGCAGAGACGGGGGAGGCTCGGGCCCGAGTGACGCCTGCGGCCCTCGCGATCCAAGAGAGCCTGAGCACCCTGCAGGCTCCAGGTCAGTGAGCCCCCAGCCGTCCTCGCTGAGACGCAGGAGCCCGCAGCGACGCAGGGACCCTCACGCAGTCCCAGGGTGAGTCCCGCGGGGGCTGGGCTCACAAACAGCCCCCAGTGCCCCGCAGGAAGGAACACAAGCGCTCACCCTCAGAGCTGACAGGCCTCCCTCCCCTGACCTGAGGGAGACGCCCTCCACCCCCGAATCTCCACGCTGAGTCTGCACGCTGAGCCGACTCTCGGCAGGTGCAGCTCCGCGCCTCCCGCTGTGTGTTCTCCTGCGAACGCCACAGAGGGCTCCGCCTGCGGAAGACGCGGGAGAAGCCCGCATCATTCCACACGGTTATCCTCACCCGGACAATTGGCTACCCCAGGGCGCAGCGCCACAGGAAGAGGATGATTAACCTGTTCCCCCAAAACCCTAACGCCTTCCAACCAGAAAGCCGAGGCGCGAGCATTGCGCGAAACTCCTTCCCCTCCCCTTTTGCTGTCTGAGTCACAGCACCGAAGCGACAGTGCATCACGCAAGGGAAGGGTGAGACACCCGGCTGTCCTGACTCACGGCTCTCAATGTGTTGGAGAACAGCTAAAAATATGGAGCCAGTAACGACCGGAACCCATGTAACAGCCTCCCCACACCTCGAGCTCCGTCCAAGCACCCCCGCAGCCTCCTCACTGAGCTCTCCTCCGGGCAAAAGGCGAGTCTGTCCCCCGTGGGAAGGGGCTGGAGGGGGGGCCAGAGGGAGGACCGGGAAGAGACTAAAACAGCCAAAGGTGTCCACACCTACAGCTCAGCAGATAAAATGATGTGGTGTTTCTTCCAAGAACTGCTCATTCCGGCATCTGAGTTATATGTCTGCCAGACAGAAGGGCTGGCGCCCTGTGGCCCGGGGACAGCGGGAGGAAAGTCAAGGCCAAATGGTTCCACGGGTTTAGTTCTTGGCCAGGCCAGGCCAGGCAAGCAGCCACATCAGGGTCCACTGTGGACGGCCCGTATTCCCCCTTCTTTTAATCATTACCACTGTTTCATGATCGCTGGAAGGGACTTAACAGCAGCTAATTAAGGCCACTGCACCACCTGCTACACAGTCACACGGACACACATTCCCACTCAAAGTGGGCTTTATCCCAGGAACTGGGGCCTGGAAACGGAGTCCAGCGGGCTCTTCCTCCCGCTCCCTCGGGCCACCAGCCCTGGAGGGAGGGGCCGGCCCCTCACTCTGTGACACGCCTGGGTCTGACCTTGGCCTCCAGCCCCTGCCTTCCTCCAGCCTAAGACACACAGGGACTTTTCTCAACAGGTGGCCAGGAAGCCTGGGTGTTCCAAACCGGTGGCTGCAACCCGAGTCGTCCGGCCCACGGCACTCTGACAACTACTGAGACCAGGAAAGCTGCTCAGCAACTGATTCCAGGAATGCTCACTTCAAAGGCACAAAGGTCTGAGTTCAAAGCAGCGACTGCACATCTTAGGCGCATGATGCGGCGACTGCAGGAACCAGTGCTGAGCCTGACCTGTGTGCATGATGCGCGATCGACACAGCAGGGAAGCGCCGTTCTCCCCCAATGTGGACGGCGGGACCCGCCACCGTGTTCCTGGAAACTCCCCAAGACCAAGACAGGGCGCGGCCAGGGGCGAACCGCACTGCCTGCCGCCCCCGCGAAGCCCCTGACATCAACAGGCAGCTCGGAGAGCAGCTCGGGGCGGCGGGCCGCTATCCTGGGCGCCACCAGCCTTCCGTCCAGGCGCCCTCGTCCAGGCGCCCTCCTCCGCCCCCCGCCAGCCAGCAGTGCTTCCAAGAAGACAGAAACGTGCCAGGTCTGCTCGGTCGGAACAGAAGCCAGTGGTCACATGGGGGAAGTGTGACTCCAGGACAGGACTTCCAATTAATAAACGTCTTCAACTGCATTTCACTCAATTCACGTAATTAAAAGCTGTGGCTACTGGCTGCCAGAGTGCACATCGGAGGCTGAGGGGGGAATGCGCCCCGAAGCTCCTGACCCGTGATCAGAAAATCACCTCGGTAGCCTGGACAAGAGGGACCGTGGAAAGAACTCGGTCTCCGGAGCCAGACGGACCCGGCCGTGACCCCCAGCGCTAGATGGGTGACCGCCAGCATCTGCCTCCTCCGCCGAAAGAGGCGATAACGCCCACCTGGACAGGTGGCAGAACAGAGATAAGAGGCTGGCCCAGACGGCCCAGTGTCACCCTCAGGAAAGCGGGCTCTCCCGCAGAGGGGTCTCCTCCAGGAAAGCGGAGCGCAGGGTCAGAGCTGCCGCTGGGCTCCTTCCGCCAGCATCCAGGGACAACAGTAGACATTGCGTGTGTGCCATCTGCTCCGTCCTTCAGGAGAAATCACCAGCACAGCCATTAAAAAGGAGACCTCGAGTGGCATGTGTCTCCAATCCGACCCCCCAGGACCACACGGCCACCTGCGGGGCCTGGAGACTCGCGGGTATCCTCGTAGGGCCGGTCGTGTGTGACGGAGAACAGGTCTCTGGGCTGAGGGTCTGTCTCCTCAGGCACGTTTAACTCACTGAGCGATCAGTGAAGCATCAAGGTCACGTACAGTCACCTACCCACAACCACAGAGGGGAAGTAAGGGCACCGTGTCACCAAACGTCCATTCTCCAAGACATGCCTCCTGCCCTCACGCACACGTTCATAAAATGTCCGTTTACTGGGGATGCTGCGAGAGGCAGCTGAGAGCCGCCGTCCACGGCTCGCGCTCCCGCTGGAACCCTGGACCCACCTGGGCCATCACCGACAGCTTTTACCCGTGGAGCAAACATCCATCTGGCAGAGTTCCTGGTTTAGGGTTGAAAATCCGTGCCATGCACCAGGGTACACCACCTCCAAACGGCAGGGGTGTGCCTCACATCCCATTGCCCAAAAAGGCTCTTGGAAGGAAACCTACCAACTGCCACCACGTGCTCTCCTTCCAGGCTCATTACTTTCTGTCACGGTGGAGGCACAGCTCCACCCAGTTCCATGGCCACATGAAAGGTGCGGGGTCAAGGGGACGCAGCTCCGGGTGGAGCTCCTGCAGCGCCAGCGTTCTCTTCTTCCGGGGCATCCCGAAGGCTGCCCAGCAACGGCGCGGGCCCGTCTCCCTCCTCAGTCACGTCCCCCCACCACTCTGTCTGCCCCCCAGTTACAGGCTTTCATGGGGAAAACACGGTTCTTTTTACGTTGGTTTCAAACCAGTATGGCATTTCCAACAATTTTATCAATTAAATGATCAACGAGCAGCTTGTAATCTGGATCAAAATCTGATGCAACGCTCACAAGTAACTTGAGCCACAGTGATAGCTCCTATTTACATTACAGGTGAAAACCTCACCTCCTCTCCGTAGAGCGGTCACGGAACCACTTTCGTACCCAAACCAGCTCTTCGAGCCGTAAGAGCATCTTCAGTCAATTACTTTGCTTCCCTTACAAAAGATTTTTTCCTTTTCCAGCGTGGACTTTGAAACCTGTGGCCATGGGAGGAAATGCCCTAAGTCCATACTCCTGAGTCGGCCTGAGTCCCTCCTCCTCAGACCAGGGCACCGTGAGGCCCCCCTGAGCATCCTGGTGGCGAGCCCCCCCATCAGAGGAAAGCAGCACGGAAGCCACACACTGGACCAGGGACAAACCTGGAAGCAAGCCGGAGGCACAGAAACAACCTCCCCCTGTGCCACCCACGCAGATGCCCCTCGGGGTGGCTCTGGGATTGGGGGGGGTCACACATGTTAAGGGGGCGGTGCTGAGCCTGCCAGGGTGGGCACTCGGCCAGTGGGAATTCCCTCCTGCGAGGTAGCAGTTCACCAGGGGACAGGTCAGAACCACCCCGTGGCTTCTCCAAGTCAGGCATGGGGAGGTGTGGTGTTGCCTAAGAATCTGCATTTTACTGTGATTCTACAGACAAGAAGCCTGACGCCATGGATAAAAGGCCCCCCCAGCCCCGGGCTGGCTTCGCACATCTCCACAGGCGGAAAGGAGAGGATTCCAGTATTAGACCATAACTGGCGGCGGGGGGATGGGAGGCAAAGCTGGAGGAGACGAGGGCGACACCACAGCTCCTGCGCTCCGAGGCCCCAAGGAGGGGCAGAGCCGAGGGGAAAGATGTACCTGCCAGCCAGGGGGTCAGAAGGTCCCCCGAAACTGAGTAACAAATTGCTGAAGGCCAGGGGTGGGCAGCCTGAGCACAGAGCCGGGCCCTCCCTCCACTCTCAGACCCTCTGCAGCTCGCTCCTGGGCCCTCTGGAGCAGGCGGAGGGGGACAGGGGTCTGCAGAGGGGCTGCCGCTCCTGCAGGGGAGCCTGGAGAGGAGAGGCAGCACCCCCGCCCCGACAGGACAGCGCCTTCAGCCCCTGGGGGTGGGGGAGCTACCTGGACAAAGCCCACTGTCCCTGGAGGAAGGGAGAGAAAATCCCTCCACTCCCAGAGAAGTGACAAAACTGTCTGCTGCCAGCACGGATAGAGCTGGCTGACGGGAGGAAAGGGCAGGGTCACCCAGAAAGCCCCACTTTCCCCTAGAGCCGGGGGCTGGGGCTGGGCCAGGCCAGGAGGACCCTTTCTCCCGTGACCACTGGGAAGCACCAGGCAGCAAGGACCTGCACCTCCCGGGGCAGGGCTGGGCACAAAGAGGCACACCCAGCCCGAGCCGAGGCTGCACGATGCTGAGCACGACTCCAGCAACCTCAGCCTAGGCAGGAGGTGGGACCAGGGGATTTGAGGGCAACTCTAAGTGCAAGCTCCAATCACAGCCACACCCTGACAGGTGGACGCAGCCTCCCAGCAGGGACTTAGCAGGGATGTGGGGCCATTTCCAGCATAAGTACCCTAACCTCAGTCTCTGCTCTCCTAGGCTGGTGTCAGGTAGCCAGTCAAAACACACGAGAACACAAAGAAAGCAAGAAAAACCCACTGTCGACAGACAAAGCAACCCACAGAACCAGACTCAGAGATGACTCAGATGTAAGAGCTATCAGGCTGCGAAGTTTCCAAAATCATGATTAAAGGCTGTAGCGGAAAATGAGGCAACACGTTTGAGGAGACGAGGAACTTCGGCAGAGAGGACGAAACAACGAGCAAAGCCAAATGTCAATTCAAACAAAGAGGAAACCACAGTAACAGAGGAAGAATGCCTTCAACGGGCGCATCAGGACACTCGACCCAAGTGAGCGGGGAAATCAGTGAACTTGAAGATAGGTCAATAGTTACCCAACTTGAAACATAAAGAGGAAAAAAAAAGTGGATGAAAGAACCAGAACACAGCATCCACAGGCTGACAGACAATCTCCAAAAGTCTAAGAGAAGGAAAAGAGAGGGCAAACAGGGAGAAGAAACTCTGAAGAAATAACAACAAAGAATTTCCAAACTTAATGAAAGACATAAAGCCGCAAATTCCAGAAGCTCAGAGAATCCTGATCAAGATCAACCTAGCCCTTATTGGGCTGATTCTCAAAAGCAAGATATTCCACTCCAGGGAGACATGTCAGAATTAGCCAGAGAGCCTTTTAAAACTATACACATCCTAGGTTCCTTTTGCAAAACAACAACCAAAAAAAAGGAAGAAAAAGAAAACCATCTCTGTCCTTCCAATACGTTGGAGCAGGGAGAAAATGGCTCAAAATCATTTACTTTGATCTAGTCAATTCAAGCATTTTGAAACAGTTAAGAACATATCCATGACTCATCAGAGGCAGACACAAGTAAAATCAACAAAAATATATTTAGTGGCTACATCTAAGGAGGAAGACGTTTTTTAAAAATCTAGGAGGCTTCCCGTGATAATAATTTTTAAAGCCATTCGTTACCATGCACGAGCAGAGTTCAAGAACCTCACTTCAAAGGAAGGCATGACACTAGACTCACAGATGCCTGGGTTGGATTTGCTCATCTCAACTGTTCACGTTAGGATGACTTGTTCATCCCAATCATTCTGAAGGAGAGCTCAAGAGCTTCCTAGATTTTGGCAAACTTGACTGACCACTGGTGACAAGAGGCATTCGCTCCCCAAGCGAACACAGACACAACCTCATCAAAGCCACCAATGGCACGTGGTGGCTGAGTCAATGGACACTTGACCCAAACCTTCTTCCCCCATTTCTCCTCTCTAAGTGCATTCCAGCATCACCCCCAGACTCTCCCACCATGTCAGCGGTCACGCAGAGGCATGTGCCTTGTGAAACGAGTTCTCTCCAGCTGCACTTCTCTCCCAGGTGACTCTCCTGTCCGCGAACCTCAGCCCTCCCTCCCTGCCCTTCTTCCCTCTTGTCCAAACCAGCAGCCTGGTTTCATCCCAGACCCCAGCTCGCCTCCCCTACTCTACGCAGCCATCAGGCCAGCAGCTTTGCCTTCCTTGTGCTGACAAGCATTTGGTTCCATCCGTCCCCACAAGTACAAACCACTTTGGTTACCTTCCTGTCACCTGCGGTACAAAAGGAGCCCCCAAGCCTGGCAGCCTCCTGCCCAGCCAAAGGCTCTGGGGTCATGACCTGCTCTGAGACTAGTCCTGCCACTAACCAGCGGGGTGATCTTCAACCCCCCTGGGTATCGCAAATGTCAAATGGAAACAAGAATCAAGCCTCCCTCCAAGGGTTTTGTGAGGATCTTGGGCAGCCCAGCAGGTGCCAGCAACTCAAGTGCAAATTCGACTGTGACTTCTCTGATGGACCCCACCCCCACCCCCCACACCATCCAACACAACCCACAGCACCAAGCAAGTAGGACAACTGCCCGGGAGCCCTCCATCTACACGAGCCCTCCCCTGCCCCAGTCCTCACACCACACACTGACCCGCTGCGACCTGGCCACCACTCCCCGACAGAGCTGTCCCCTCCAGCTCTGGTGCTGAAAGCACTCTCCCTCTATGGAAAAAAAAAAAAAAAAACCCACCTCTTCCCAAGTAGGCTTGTCTATTTGTCCTTAATGCACTGATGCCACTTTTTGTGAAGAGTTTCCTTAGAGCAGTTTCAGTTCACAGCAACGTTGAAAAGGAAGGCAGAGAGATTTCCTATATCCGTAGCCCTCAAAAGCTCCCCAGCAGATGGGACATTTGTCACAGTGATGAACTGACACTGATGCAGCATCATCGCCCAGAGTCCACAGACGACGTGAGGGCCACTCTGTGTTGTCCATTCTGTGGGTTCTGACGAAGGTAGACTGCGACGTACCCACCGCGATAGTGTCCCACAGAGAAGTCCCACTGCCCCAGAACCCTCTGTGCTGCCCAGTCATCCCTCCCTGCAACCCCCCCCCCCACTCCCCATGCCTGGCAACCGCTGATCTTTTTACTGTCTCCACAGCTGGGCCTTTTCCAGTGTCACAGAGCTGGAATCACACACTGTGTAGCCTTTTCAGATGGGCTTCTTCCGCTAAGTACTTGCATTTAGGGCTCCTCGTGTCTTTCCACGGCTTGACAGCTGCTTTCTTCCTTCACCAGGTAACGTACAACTGTCTGCAGACGCGCGGTTCATCTATCCACTCATCCTGAAGGACAGACATCCTGGTTGCCTCTACATTTTCACAATTATGCACAAAGCTGCTATAAACATCCCTGCATAGGTTTTTGTGTGTAAGTAAGTTTTCAGCTCCCTCGGGTAAATACCAAGGAGTGCGACTGCAGGATCTTACGATGAAGGTACGTAATTTAGTTTGGTAAGAAACCACCACACTGTCTTCCAAACTGCCTGCACTGTGCCGCGTCCCCACCAGAAGTGACTCAGAGTTCCTACGGCTCCACAACCTCAATCAGCATCTGGTGATACCAGCATTCTGGATTTTGCCCATTCTAGCGGGCGTGCAGTGGTACGAATTCCACTCTTGAAGAAATGCGCTTTGCTTTCAAGCACAGCAGTGGTATAATGCAGGAACAGTGTTGAGTAGCCTCGCGGCTCCAGGAAGACGGGGAACCCACCACCTCACTCTGCAGAGGGCATGCAAACCCTGCATCATGTATGTCTCAGCTGAGAGTCTACGTTTTTTCAAAAATCCTAACACTTTGTTTTAAAATACTGACATTTTCTTTGTGCACGAGATGCCAGAATTTGACAAGGAAAGCAAACAACTTCAATTGTTTAATCCAGTGCTGACAGTGTATAAGTTACAAATTGGCCAAATAGTAAGGTTTTATGCATTTCTTAAAAATTGGTAACACTTTTGCTATGTATACTCTGGTATCCAAATGCTGCATTTACATAAATCGCAACTATCCCTTTGAGAAAAAAGTTATTTCTGGTGTGAGATGAGGAAAAGAAATCCTCTGAGCTGAGCCCTGGCAGACTTGTGGGCTGGTAAAGGCAGATGGCACATTGGCTGAGACAAGAAGCAACGCAGCCGCAGACTCACCCAGACCCCTCACCTGTGCCTCGCCCTAGCTGCCCACATGCTCACGTGCCCTGCATGCTGCTGCTGCTTGCATTGCAAACAGCCCTAGGAGGTGCAGGTTCCCGCCCCAAATGAAAAGTACCATCACACGGGGTTAAGCTGCTGCACTCATGTGGCGGATCCTGAGACCATAAATTATGTGTATCTACAGCCATGGGTCCTGAATAAGGAGTTTTAACTCACTGCAGTCTGCTCGCTTTTTGCAACTAAGTTCAAAGACTATCACTCAGTTACAGATTTCAAAACCATGGAATAACTCGGGATTTGGGGAGCAAAGCCTCTTGGGATGATTATCAGCATGGAGAGCACGTTGCAGGGTGGCTGCCTGTGCCCACCGGGGGTGCACCCCAGAGCCCACCAGATGCACACGCCGCACATCCGCTGGGCTCCCTTCATGGGAGTCTGGACTGGCTTTTCACTTCTTCCAGAACTTGAAATCCAAAAGATCGGGCACATGTAAAATACACACAACATCACAAGTCCCTGGGATTTGCTTTTCCGACTCAGAATCCAATGAGGTCCTCAGAATCCACCTTAACTGTGTCCTCACCATGCCCGCCCCCCCCCCCCGGCCCCTGCAAAGAGGAGCAAAATCAGAGCTGAGGCGGAGCTCCTGGGCCACGTGGAAACACACCTTCTGCAGCATCGACGCCTCCAGTGGGTGAGAAAAGCATCACGACTCTTCTCCAGGTAAGATCGCTCCAGCGCTATCAGAAAGTGTGCGCGTCCTGCGTCGGGAGCTTCCGCGTTCCTCGGTGTGCAGCTTAGCGGGTTCGTCTCCCAGGGGCTGCAGGACATCACCGCAAAGCCAGCAGCTTAAACACAGGCGTCCCTGACAATTCTGGGGCCGAGAAGTCCGACGGGTCTCAGGGGCTGAAGTCCAGGCGTCCCGGGGCTGGTTCCCCGGAAGCCCCGTGCCGCTGCCATCCCGGGGGCTCCTGCCTTCCACCACCCCGGCCATTGAGGCCGGCTGCGTCCTCACGTGGGGTGGCCCTGGCGCTCCGAGTTGGCTCCTCTGTGTGACCCCCACCTGCCCTCAAGGGCACTTGTCCAGACCAGCAGGGCCCGTCTCCCCTGGGCAGCAACCTCTGTCCGCTTTGCCGTGAGCCCGACACACGGGCAGGTCCTGGGGTAGGACATCGGAGGCCATCGTGCTGCTGACTCGTGACAACAGATACGGCTTCAAAGTGACTCGGGTGTCCCGGCACTGGTAAGCCAGTGAACCTCGGCCGACTCTGGGCGCATCTCCCCGTCACAGACCAAAGCCTCTCTCCCAGAGCTGCTCGCGCTCCAGCATCAAGGGTGGGACCAGGGCACCGAGGAGGGTGGGCAGCTGGGCCAGTGCCGGCCGAGGGTCAGTCCAGCAGTGCGTATGGAACAGCCACCTGTCACCCAGCCCAAGGGCACCCGCAGTGGACAGCTCTGGCCGTCGGCCACGCCCAAGGCGACCTCGGTCTCCACTGGCGAAAACCCAACACTGGACAGAAGAGACCTCTGAGGGATCGCAAAATGGACAAGCCCCAGGAGATGCTGGGCGCCCAGGCGATGGTGCCCGTGTGGCCCAGCCGCCACGCAGCAGAGCTGCGAGCAGGTCAAAAGCAGTCCCAGTCCCTGGACCCGGAGGTCAACCAGTGTCCCCAAGAAACTGCAATGTCCCCAACCCCACCGGACAAAGGAGCTCCTCCATGACCCGCAGGGACAGCGAGGGAGGCCACAGGCCACACGGGACACTGAGACACCACATGCTGCCCACTGCCAGCCCCGCGGGGAGAACCAGTGGGTTCGGCACCAGCCCCAGTCGCTGCCCGGGCAACGCGATGAAAAGGGGAGTCCCGTGTCGGTGGGGCGTCTACCCAGAGGGGCTGCTGTGCCTGAACGTGACCGGGTGGATGAGTGACACCAAGAACACACCACAATCACCTGCCCCACGTCTGTGACACGGACGCCCGACCCCATCGGCTTAGGGAGGGCGACTTGACGTCACCTTAATTATGCACCTGCTACACAACCTGGGCACCGCTCCACGAAACACTGTCACACAAGTACCAATCTGTGCTCATCCCAACCAGCGGCACACGTGGCGAGACACACTCACCAAAGTGTTCTAAAGTCAACCTAGCCAGGCTGCATGGACTTTCTACTGCACGTTTTTATAACACCAAACATTTGATTTGAGGTTTACTAAGGTTTCATGGCTTTTTTCTCCTATCTGCATTAGCGGGGTATTTCCTGTTCTTTTAACTGCAGCGCTACTTCAACTACAAGTATAAATTTAGGAAGTCAATTTGTAGGCATGCTTTGTCATTAACCACGTCACAAATGGCTCTCTCGTCTCCCGTGCACCAAACCTAAACTGTCTTTAGAAGCAACACACACACAAAGGTCTCAGTTTCCAGAAGGCCTACATGTAGGGGTCCGCTTGGGTGGGCCACAATCTAGGGAGAGACGGGCCCTTGGCTGTGGCCTCAGTGCACCGTAACTTTACAGAGTTACGTGGGGTAAGTCTGTGTGCCAGACTTAGAGAAGAACGGAACCACAAAAGGAAACCGAACAAAGGTTTCTCCAAAACAAGCCTCCATCCTCTAGTTTGAACAGATAACTGGGAGTGTTAAGCAAGATATGAAAATAAAAAAGTGATCTGAGCATACGGAGAAAAAAGCAATGGCCTGCTTTGGTTTTCTCTGTTTTTATGAGTCTCCCATTACACAAATGAATTTAGAAGTTTTACTGCTTCTGATTGGTAGTGAGTCTCAAAACCCTGGAATTTAAGCAGAATAGAAAGCTTCGATTATGCCAAAGTTTAACAATAAAATCCTGCAACTCTCAAAACCATTCTAGTCTCTTTGAATTCCGAAATTCACGTGTCTTGAGTTCCCTTGTGGTGCAGCTGGTCAAGGATCCAGCACTGTCACTGCTGTGGCTTCTTGGGTCACTGCTGTGGTGTGGGTTCAATCCCCGGCCTGGGAATTTTTACATGCCGTGGTCATGGCCAAAAAAAAATATGATACGCGTGTCTTCATTTACTGCCTTATCTAGTAATTTACTGATTGGTTTATCTAATGTCTTAATTATTGAGTCATGTTGGCAAATTTTCTAGTTTTCAGTTGTTTTTCCATTGAAGACAAATGCGGACACTCTCGAAGTCTGCAGTTAACTGGTTCCGAGGAGGCCTAAGTCCTTGCAGGTGAAAATCAAACAAAATTTAAAACTCGCTTTCAGGGAAACAGAGCGAACCACCAGCCTGTGAGCCACCGATGGATCCAAAGCCAGAGCAGATGTGGCCTGATAAACTGCTCCACTGAACTGCTCGTCAAACAGGAGACCCCTGCCCAACCACCCTCGTGCACAACTGCAGACAGGAAAGGGGGCGCCGAGGCAAACGCGACCACAGGCAGGGCCCCGGCCCCGCTCTGACAAGGAGAGGAGGCCCCTCAGCACATAGTTCCCCTTCTTCGGGAGCCTCCACGTCCTGCCTGCAGACACGGGAGGTCCCAGGACGCCCCTGCGGGTGAGGGCGCAGCGCCCAGAGGCGGCGGGAGGGGCGGCTACTTCCAGGGCGGGACCAGGTGGCGCAGTCCCCCGGGGAGACCAGCCTCAGCTCCGAAAACCACGACTTCGTGTCTAAAACAAAAAGGGCTGCTTTGCTTTCCATGTGCTGGGTGCTTTTGAAAACGACCTGCTTTCGACAGCATGATTCAGAAAGTACACTCTCTTCTGGTCAAAATGAGTCCAATAAACGCACAAACTCAAGGAGCGACATGTGCGCAGACATCCACGTGTCCCCTGCCTTCTCGTCACACAGGAAGATAGGACGCTCGCTGTCTTAGGGTTTCCACGGGCAACCTCCTGAGACACCTGCTGGGGCTGAAAAAGCGCCTGTCGGATTTCCCTCTCCCTCCCTCTCTTCTCTCTCTCTCCCTTCCTCTCCCTCTCCCCCTCTCTCTCCCTCTCCCCCTCTCACTCTCCCTCCCTCTCTCTCTCTCTCTCCCTCTCCCTCTCTCTCTCTCTCTCTCCTCTCTCTCTCCCCTCTCGCTCTCCCTCCCCTCTCGCCCTCCTCTCGCTCTCTCTCTCCCTCTCCCCTCCTCCTCTCTCCTCGCCTCTCTCCCTCTCCAACGATCCCTGTCTACACTCTCTCTCTCCCGTGCCATCATCACTCCACATCCGATAACTTTTCCATCTCTAAACTACTCATCAACCCTCAGAAGACCCCCTCTCCCAACGATCAACTATCTCCATCCCGTCATGGGACACGGAGAAGAAACGTCGGATGTTCTCCAAAAAAGGTCCCTCTACGAGATCTCGACCACTCATCAAGACACTCCGGTCTCCACAACTCCCATAGCCACCTCGAAGTCTCGTCCTCTCTCAGCTCAGCATCTCTCCCATCTCTCTCATCTCTCTCTCTCTCTCCCCAGTAAGGAAAAGGCATTCGCTCTCTCCTCATCTCTCTCTCCCTCATACATCCCTCCCTCTCTCTCTCGACTCCCTCCTACTCTCTCGCCTCTCATCCCCCTCTCCCTCTCCCCCCTCTCTCTAAACTCCCTCTCATCCCCCTCAGCTCACGATTAACACAGGCTCCAATTCTCACATCGTATCCCGCCATCCTAATCCCTCTCCGCTCAACCTCCCCTCTCTCGTCTCTCTTCCCGTCCTCCTCCCTCCCACTCTCTCATCCCTCCTCTCTCTCGCCTCTCTCTCTCCCTCTCCCGCTCTCGCTCTCCCTCCCTCTCCTTATCTCCCTCAAACGTTGTCTCCACATAGACACTGCCCATCCTTACACCTCTCGACTTGGAACCTTTCCCCTCCCGTCCCTCTTCCAATTCTCCGCGTGCACGCTCAACCCACAATCTCTCTACTCTCCCTCTTTCTCTCCCTCTGCTCTTCTCCCCTCTCCCTACCCTACCCTCCTTCGTCCCCCTCCTCTCTCGAAATCGTCTTCCTCCCTCTCGTCTCTCTCTCTCTTCTTCTCGCTCTCCCCCCGTCGATCCCTCTCACTCCTCCTCTCTCTCATCCCTCCCTCTCTGATCCCCACGGCCTCTCTCTCTCCAATCGTCTCTCTCCCCCTCATACGCTGCTCTCCCTCCTCTCGCTCTTCTCTAATCACTCTCTTCCTACCATCTCACAATCCCAGTCCCTCATTTCTCTCGTCCCCTTCTCTCCCTCCCTCCCTCTCTCTCCCTCCCTCTATCTCTCTCCTCTCCCTCCCCGTCCCTCTCCTCCCCTCCTCTCTCTGACTCCCTCCCTCCCTCTCTAACCTCTCTCTCCCCTCTCTCTCCCTCTCATCTCTCCCTCTCCCTCCCTCTCCCCCCTCTCGCTCTCCCCTCCTCCCTCTCCGCCCGTCTCTACCCCTCTCTCTCTCCCTCCCCCCCCCCCTCTCTCTCCTCGCCCACGGCACCCCTCCTCACAGTCTCTCCCTCCCTCATCCTCTCTCGCCTTCCCAATCCATCTCTGGCGTCCCCATCCGTCTCTCCCTTTCACTCCCCTCCATCCCCGCTGTCCCCTCTGTCTCTCTCGCCTCCCTAGCTAGACTCCTCCCTCCTCTCCTCTCCATCTCTCTCCCTCTCCTCCCTCTCTCCCTCAGTCTACACCTCTCTCTCTCTCTCAGTCCTCCTCTCTCGTCTCTCTCTCTACCTCTCTCCTCTCGCCTCTCTCTCCCGCTCTCTCATCTCCCACAAGTATCTCCTCGGCTAGCCCTCGCTCCAATCTCCCTCTCTCTCATAGCTTCTGCTCTCTCCTCTCTCTCGCTCTCTCTCTCTCTCCCTCCTCTCTCTTCCCTCTCTCTCTCTCCTCTCGCCTCTCCTCTCTCTCCTCTCTCCGATCTCATCTCGTCTCTCCCTCTCGCTCTCGCTCTGATCCCAGGGTGTGGATTCCTGGAGCACCAACACCTCCCCTCTGTGAGTCCCTGCTCCCTCCCCCTCTTCCAAAATTAAAAGGTGGTACTTTCGGGCCCAGAGCAGGAAGGCCGCAGTCCCGGGCCCTGGACGGCTCTGTGCTCAAGGCCCTTGGGTTAGACCCCCAGCGCTGCCCTGGAGGGGCGATGACTGCAACAGCCCCCGAACGGCAAGACGAAACGCACGTTCTCCCCGCACTTGGCTGGGCGGCTGGCCTTCTGATTCAGGGGCGGTACGTGCGCTTCTGTCAAGGTCAATGATGAGCAGCACATCGCTGACGAAGAAACTGCCGGATGGGAGCCGCACCTGATGCTGGCGCAGCCGGGCACCGAGCCAGTGAGTTGGAGCCCAAGCCGCTTCAATGTTCTCACCTTAAATGCCCCTTCAATTCGGGACGGTTTTCGAAAAGGCCTAAGGTCACTCCGGAACTTCAGCCCCATGCCTACAGCACTTCAACTCATCTCTCCTTTACTCCAACTCCGAACTGCAAAGCTTCAACAGGCGCCAAGCAATTCCGCCTCGCGGAACACCGAGCGGACCCAGAGGAAAGGGCCCGACCAGCACTTGGGGACCTGCGGCCCCCGCAAGAGGCCCCCGGAGCTCACGAGCAGACAGAGCACCACAGCGTCCACGGCACAGGAGACACACGACACACCTGGCGGCTGGGAGTCGACAGCACAGCTGAGAAGGGCCCACGACAGGGCTGCCAGGAAGGGCCCACGGCGCCTCCCCTTCCGATGAGAGCCCCACGGTTTCCAGGCAGAGTGGCTGCGGGGGCCTCAGGGCTGGGGGACAAAACGCAAACACCCCAGCTGCACAGAGACAGGCGGTCCTGGGCCACCGCCCCCTCGAGCCCAACCAGCTCCCACGGCAGGAAAGTTCAAGGGGCTAATAGCGGCGGCCACAGACTCTGCTTCCCCGGCAGACGTGTTTCAAAGGACGGATTCCACAGCCACGAATGGGACTTCCTGAGTTCTCATTTTGCTCCTGACTGAGCAACATTCAAGGGAAAGACCCAGAAGACGAAGCGGCAAAGTGCCCAGACCTCAGGCGGCCAAACCAGCACCCCGGGAACAGGCGCATGTCCCTGCTGTGTGAGGACACCCACCCCCCCCCCCAATCCTGGCCCCTTGCCGCCCACTGGGCATTGCCTTCAACCCGTACCCAGGTGAGGCCAGGGCTGGTCTCAGAGGAGAGAGGACAGGGAGGACCGGAGTCCCTGTGAGTCGCCAAGGGACAAGCAGCTGTCACTGCAGCATCATGCACCCTGGAATCGGGGGAAAGGCCTCAGACTCGGATGCTTTCATTTGTTCCCTGCACCAAATCCCCAAGCAGAGCTAGAAACCAAGCAGGTCGATCAGACCAAAGACGGAACCCCTTCCACTCTCTGCTCAGCAAGCACACCCACCCTCACCGTCACCAGGCCGGTGGTCTGAACAAGGGGTCAAACTCAGCACCCTCGGGAGCAGCGGGGGCGGGGGGGGGGGGATGGGGGGTTATGGGGGGCTGCCGCTTGGGGGACTGGAATCTGGGCACCGTCCTGAGGACACAAATTGAAATGCTTTTCCCCACCTTCGCCAAGACATACCCGACAGGAACAGCCCAAAACCTGCACTTTTGTCAAGTTCCCAGGGACAGGGATGCTGCTGACCCCCAAGCCACCTTCCTGTCCCCGCTCCGTTGGCACTGCCTCAGGGAAGAAGCTGAGGCTTTCCCTCAGCCAGTTCCTGCTCTTCCTCCAGCCCTCCCAGGTCTTGCACAGGTAGCTCCCGCACTCTTTCCAACAACGTGGTCCTACCCACCTCCTCCGGGGCGGACACCTCGGGATTCAGATTTGCTACACGGTACGCGGCCACTAAAGATCACATTTGCTAAGAACTTTTGTTAACACGGAAACCCTGCAGGGTGTATTACTACCAGAACAAACAGCAAATAATAAAGTTGTATTTCGGAATATGGTGGTAGAGATTTAAAGCATAGGGAGTTCCTATTGTGGCTCAGCAGTAACAAACCCGACTAGTATCCATGAGAATGCAGGTTCAATCCTTGGCCCCACTCAGTGGGTTAGGATCCAGCATTGTCGAGAGCTGCTGTGTAGGTCGCCGATGCAGTTTGCATTTGGCGTTGCTGTGGCTGTGGTGTAGGCCAGCAGCTGCAGCTCTGATTTGACTTGAAGCCTGAACTTCCATATGCTGTGGGTACAGAGAAAGGAAAGGAAAGAAAAGAACAGAAAAGAAAAGAGAGAGAGAGAGGAAGGAAGGAAGGGAGGGAGGGAGTTCCCGTCATGGCACAGTGGAAAGGAATCTGACTGGGAACCATGACATTGCAGGTTTGACCCCTGGCCTTGCTCAGTGGGCTAAGAATCGGCATTGCCGAGACCCGTGGCATAGGTCGCAGACACGGCCAGGATCCTGTGTGGCTGTGGTGTAGGCCAGCAGCTACGGCTCCAATTCGACCCCTAGCCTGGGAACCTCCATATGCCATGAGTGCAGCCCTAAAAAAGCAAAAAGCAAGCAAGCAAGAAAGGGAGAGAGACAGAAAAGATAGATGGGTGGTGGGTGGATGGATAGTTGGATGAGTGCATAGTGGGTGGATAGGTATTCAGATGGGTGGGTAGTTGGATGTGTGGGTGGGTGGGTGGATGGGTAGTTGGATGGGTGCATAGTGGGTGGGTGGGTGGGTGGGTGGATGGTTGGATGGGTGCATAGTGGGTGGGTGGGTGGATGGGTAGTTGGATGGGTGGGTGGGTGGATGGTTGGATGGGTGCATAGTGGGTGGGTGGGTGGATGGGTAGTGGATGGGTGGGTGGGTGGATGGTTGGATGGGTGCATAGTGTGTGGATGGGTGGGTTAGATGGGTAGTTGGATGGGTGCATAGTGGGTGGATGGGTGGGTGGATAGGTGTTGGATGGGTGCATAGTGGGTGGATGGGTGGGTGGATGGGTAGTTGGATGGGTGCATAGTGGGTGGATGGGTGGGTGGATAGGTGTTGGATGGGTGAATAGTGGGTGGATGGGTGGGTGGATGGGTAGTTGGATGGGTGGGTAGTTGGATGTGTGGGTGGGTGGATGGGTAGTTGGATGGGTGGGTAGTTGGATGGTGTGGGTGGGTAGATGGTTTAGATGGATGGGTGGGGTAGTTGGATGGGTGGGTGGGTGGATGGTTGGATGGGTGCATAGTGTGTGGATGGGTGGGTAGATGGGTAGTTGGATGGGTGCATAGTGGGTGGATGGGTGGGTGGATAGGTGTTGGATGGGTGCATAGTGGGTGGATGGGTGGGTGGATGGGTAGTTGGATGGGTGGGTAGTTGGTAGTGGTGGGTGGGTGGGTAGATGGTTAGATGGATGGGTGGGTAGTTGGATGGGTGGGTGGGTGGGTAGATGGTTCATTGGATGGGTGCATAGTGGGTGGGTGGGTAGTTGGATGGGTGGGTAGTTGGATGGGTGGGTGGGTGGATGGTTCGTTGGATGGGTGCATAGTGGGTGGATGGGTGGGTGGGTGGGTAGTTGGATGGGTGGGTAGTTGGATGTGTGGGTGGGTGGATGGGTAGTTGGATGGGGGCATAGTGGGTGGAAGGGTGGGTGGATAGGTAGTTGGATGAGTGCATAGTGGGTGGATGGGTGGGTGGGTGGGTAGTTGGATGGGTGGGTGGGTGGATAGGTAGTTGGATGGGTGCATAGTGGGTGGATGGGTGGGTGGGTAGTTGGATGGGTGCATAGTGGGTGGATGGTGGGTGGATGGGTAGTTGGATGGATAGGTGGGTGGATGGTTGGATGGGTGCCATAGTGGGTGGATGGGTGGGTGGGTGGGTAGTTGGATGGATAGGTGGGTGGATGGTTGGATGGGTGCATAGTGGGTGGATGGGTAGGTGGATGGGTAGTTGGATGGGTGGGTGGATGGATGGTTGGATGGGTGCATAGTGGGTGGGTGGGTGGATGGGTAGTTGGATGGATGGGTGGGTGGGTGGATGGTTGGATGGGTGCATAGTGGGTGGATGGGTGGATAGGTGGGTGGATAGTTGGATGGGTGCATAGTGGGTGGATGGGTGGGTGGATGGGTAGTTGGATGGGTGGGTAGTTGGATGTGTGGGTGGGTGGAAGGGTAGTTGGATGGGTGCATAGTGGGTGGATGGGTGGGTGGGTGGGTAGTTGGATGTGTGGGTAGTTGGATGGGTAGGTGGGTGGATGGTTGGATGGGTGCATAGTGGGTGGATGGGTGGGTAGTTGGATGGGTGGGTGGGTAGATGGGTAGATGGATGGGTGGGTAGTTGGATGGGTGGGTGGGTAGATGGGTAGATGGATGGGTGGGTAGTTGGATTGGTGGGTGGGTGGGTGGATAGTTCATTGGATGGGTGCATAGTGGGTGGGTGGGTAGTTGGATGGGTGGGTGGGTAGATGGGTAGTTGGATGGGTGGGTAGTTGGATGGGTGGGTGGGTAGATGGGTAGATGGATGGGTGGGTAGTTGGATTGGTGGGTGGGTGGGTGGATAGTTCGTTGGATGGGTGCATAGTGGGTGGATGGGTAGTTGGATGGGTGGGTAGTTGGATGTGTGCGTGGGTGGGTAGTTGAATGGGTGGGTGGGTGGGTGGCTATATAGTTGGATGGGTGCATAGTGGGTGGATGGGTGGGTGGATGGGTAGTTAGATGGGTGCATAGTGGGTAGATGGGTGGGGGTGAATACACAGGTAGGTAGTGGAGGAATACTGAGAAATCCCTAGAGGAACAAATATTACGATACTAAAAGAGGTTATTTCTAGTGGTGAGATTACTTGGTTTTTGCCAAATAATTTTCAACTAATATTACTTAGCAACAGGGAAAAAATCAGTTATTTTTAGTTTGTTTGCAAATATTTTTAGGAAAAGTCTGCCTTCCTAAAGCTTCTTGATCAGATTGATTTCATTGCTCTATGTTCATTCTCATTTATCCCAGAGTCAGTCTGATACAGTCAGAAAGGGTCTCTTTTGAATCCAAAAACCTAGTGCTGCCTTCACATCTGTAAAACCTCCCCTTTCTGCTCCCACCTGCCACAAAGAGTGAATGAAATCACCCTCAAAGCACCGAGGCGCTAAAGACAGACGTCGACCTGGAGGCCCAGCTGCTTCCCCACTGAGTGTGCACCTCATTCAAAAGGCACAAGGAAAGCTGTGTTCCAGTTTAATGCAGCTGTAGCTTACAGGGTATGGGTGCAAAGCAGTGCCCTAGAGAGGTCTGGAATGCGCTGTGACCAACCCCAAGCAGGCAGGCATGCGGCTCCTGCCTGCCAACCAAGATCAAAGCAACAAAAATCACAGCCTGTTACAGCACTGCCTTCCAAAGTCAGCCGAAAGCCTTGACAAAGCCCGTCTATCAACACTTCACACATCAAGATACATAGCTAAGCAACTTACTCATTCAAGAGGGATTTACTGAGCAAACCCTAAGCAAGTATTTGCCACAGCGGGCACGAAGAAAATGACAAAATGACATTAACAGCACTAAGATGGGAGATGCCCACGCTTCACCATGACAACACAGAGAAGGAAACACCTGCACTGGGGCTGGAGAGCTGGGGCCCAAGGAGCCCATAAAGCCCTGCCTCCCACGGTCTCTGGGTACACCAGGCTGCACCCACACCCCACAGGCAGGCGACTGCCCCCGCCTTCCCTCACCGAGGTTTCTACGAGCACAACAATCACCAGGAAGTCTCGCTGCCCATCTTAAAGCAGACGCCTAGGGAAGACCACCGTGGACTGTACTTTTGCTAGATAATCTCCTGTATTTTAGGTTCAGGCTCCCGAGGACAACTCTGAAAGTGAAAATATGCCAACCTAAATTACAAGCGTTTCTTCAGCTGGTCATTATTTATACTGGCGATTACAAAACAACTTGAACTCCACGGCATCTGGCAGACAACAAACCCTCCATTATCCACCAGCCAACCGTCCTGCTGGAACCGCCTGGCGAGGGCTCTGGGCAGCGTTCCCCCATCTGCCAGTTCTGGTCAAACTGACACTAAGTCCCATGACGATGACTAAGAGACAGTCACACACTAGCTTCAGCCCAGAGGAAAAACCATGAAAAAGTCCATCGCAGCTTAAAAACGGGCAGCTGGCAGCAGCAATTCCCAGACTCAACACCGCTCGGGGGCTCTCCCAGCCGGGCTGGCAGACGGGTCACTCACCCTGCACCGTGGGAAGGAGCCCGCAAAGCCAGGCTCGTCCCTGCCAGCACTCTGAGCCACCAGCGGCAGACAAGCTGCCACTTTCCATAGCCTCCAAGTGCTGGGGGGACAGGGCAGTTGTGAACAGGATGAGAAGGTTTGGGGGGAAGCGGGAAACACACACTTGTAAGTTTACCAAAGATCTGAGGCCGTGCAGGGCCTCAAGCACACCTGCCGTGGGCGCTGTCTTTTCCAGCAGCTGGGGGGCCATTAGCAGTCCAAACACAGAGACCACCTTTTCAACTGTACTCCATATTCCATTGCTTACAAATGGAAAACAGGTGCCTAAAATCCTCCCTCCAAAATCGAGAACATTAACCTGAAATTGTATATAATGAAGTTTATGCTTAAATAACAACCCTTCAATTTAAAAGAATTAAATACTAAAGGATACTGCATTAGGTAGTAATAGAATAAAAGTGAAAACCAATTACCACGGAAGTCCCTGGAAAAGGGACTGAGGGCGTGTTGCGGTTTCCATAAACTGGAAATGAGAAGAACCGCATCTAGCAAAATACATGACGAGGCATTGGATTCACTCCTTACGTTATATTCAAAAGTAAAGCACACCGATAAGAAAAACTAGGGAGCTGGGAGTCAGGAAGAAGGAAAAATGGGAATAACACACCCAGCAGGGCCGGGGATCCAGGCTCAGCAAGGCGAGAAGCCCCTGCGGGAATCCCCCTGCCACCCGACGTGGGCGCCTGGTCCTCTTCTCGGAGGACGGGCTCCTGCAGCGGATGGCACGCAAGGAACACGGGTTTGCACACAGATGCGACGAGAGCTGTGCTGAGGACAACCTGAACTGCTTTAAGGCCAGGTGGGTGAGGGCACGGCTACCAACCTGAAAGGCCTCTCTGGGGTAAGGGCAGAAAGACAGATCCACCGAGTGCTGACCCTGACACAGCCGCACAGGGCTCACCTGCATCCACCCCACAGACACCGCACCTGACAGAACTTTTGCTGGGCATGCAACTCCTTTCTGCCTGACCTGGGAATTTACTCGGGTACGACCGTACAGAATCAGGACATGAAAGGTTATTACATCAAAGGAAACAAAGACCAAGGCACAATTCCGAGCACGCCATATGTAAAAACATATTCCTGTACAGTTGACGTGGAAACCAAGGAACAAAAAGCCTAAGCCTAACCCTAACCCCTAGCCCTAAACCTAACCCAAACCCGAACCCTAACCCCAACCCCTAACCCCTAACCTTAACGTCTAACCCTAACCCTAATCCCTAACCCTAACCCCTAGCCCTAACCCGAACCCGAACCCTAACCCTAACCCGAACCCCTAGCCCTAACCCTAACCCCTAGCCCTAACCCTAACCCTAACCCTAACCCTAAACCCTAAACCCTAAACCCTAACCCGAACCCTAACCCTAACCCCTAGCCCTAACCCCAACCCCTAACCCCTAACCCCTAACCCCTACCCCTACCCCTAGCCCTAGCCCTAGCCCTACCCCTACCCCTACCCAGAGGAAATCACCCAAACACTAAGCAGCAGACCTGGGGGTCCAGACAATGTTGACCGCACGCTGACCTCCCTCTGTAGGCTGAAAAAAAATCCCAAGGTAACAAGATAAAATATCGCTGTATGCGCCAGTGAAAGGTGGCCTCGAAGATGGTCCTGGGAGGTTTCTTTCTTTACTTCGAGCTGAGACCCATTAGCTCGGAAGTCTGCCAGCACCAAACTCAAATTTCCACACACCCGGGAGTTTTTAAATGGCCCGAACGAGCATGCTCTTGCCACCGAGAGCACAGCGGCTCCCATCAAGCTCAGGCCCCCGCCTGGCAATGGGCTCCAGGTCGGGGAGCGGAGGGAGGGGGGGACGGGGCCACACTCTCCGGGCACGGCAGGAGCCCCCGTCCCCCCGACCACCGTCCCAGCAATCAGCAGCACCTCCAGAAACGCCGCTGCCTTCTGCCCTGGGGCATCGAGACCACGGAGGATGGTAACCAGTGGGCAGGCAGGGGGGTGAGCTGACTCGGGGTCTGGGGCTGGCAGGCTCTGAGCAGGTCGACGAGAAACATGACTTGCATGCGGCGGGTTTGGATCCCAGGAACGACTTGATCAGGGTGGCCCATGGAACGCTGGGTGGAGGACACCACAGACAGCGCAGCCCAGCTGGGCCCTCAGCACCCAGGTCCACGGCCCGACAGGCGACAGAGGTGACAAGAAAGGGGCCGTGGGAGCCACTGCGCCCTGAGGCCGCCAGGCCCGACTCTCGGGTTGGCAGCATGATAGGTGGTCCCCATCCCCAAAGCAAGGGTTCTTGTAATGACCCTGCGAGGTGGGGGTGATCCTCTCTCCTGAGGAAGAAACTGGTCCAGACAGGAAGAATTCGGGTTAATCCCAAAGCCGGGGTCTCTCCCAGGCCCCAGGGCCACCCCTGAATACAGACCTGTCCCTGGAGCTGGGGTGGGGGGGTTGAGATCCAGGCCCTGTGCACCCCCAAGTGACAGGCTGAGGGTGGCCGACCCCCCAAATGTCGGGTGGAGGGTGGCCGACCCCCCAAATGTCGGGTGGAGGGTGGCCGACCCCCCAAATGTCGGGTGGAGGGTGGCCCACCCCCAAATGTCGGGTGGAGGGGTGGCCGACTCAGACCCCTCCCAGTTGGACACTACGGACGGCGCTCTCAGGCCTGGCGATGGGGAAAACAGCCCGTCTTCCCAAGAGACCCACTCCCATCTCATCGTCTCATCGCTGGGCCACCACCTGGAGGCCACCAGGTGTGAGTGGCAGGAGGTGTCCGCGGAGGGCGGGATCCGGAGCGCTTGATGGACAGCAGCCATCCGCTCGACGCAGATCTGGACCGGCGGCCCGTCCAGGTGTGCGGGGAAGGGCCCTGAGCCGAGGAAGAGACGGGACACGGTGGGGGGGACAGGGGCGCGAGCTGAGCCTTGCCCCGCACGCCGCCTCGGGGCAGCACCTGCTCCCCGGGGGCGGCGGGATGGTGCGCCCCTCCCTCAGGACGGCGAGGCTGGACCGTCTCCACGCTGCAAGGGTTGGTGTCGTAAAATCGAAGGTGGTCACAGACTCGGGCCACAGTCCCCAACCCAAGAAACACAACACAAGGCTAAGGACACGACACCGCCACCACCCGTCAGAAGCGTACTGACCGCTCTGCTGCTCTGGCTTTTCTCTTTGTTCGAAGACTCAAAGACACTCACACACAAGGAAAAACTGCACTACGGAGCTGACCAAAAAAAACAATTTTCTAATTAAAGATTTTTAAATTCTCCCATATACTTTTTTTAAGAGTTGCAATTATAGCCCCATTAAATGTTAAGCACTTCATCTAAATGAGAGGTTAATTATGCAGACTCTGGTAATCATGAAAAGTAAAATAACATATAAAATGTCATCATGAATAATTAATAAGACCTCTTTGATCTGGTTCAGACCAGGGGTGCAGGGCTACCAGGCTCCCTCCCTCTCGTTGGTATGGGCACAATCTGACTGAATAAATCAAGCATCTGGTACCAAAAGTAGGAGTTGGTAATAAGCATTTAACCTTGCCTTGAAAATAAAGGCTAAAATTTCTGATTAGTTTCCTACTTAAACCGCTATCCCAAAAGTGAGCTACGGCGCCCGACGCCGCTTGTGGTGCAGAACTGAGACGAGGTGCTTGGGCCAGTGTTCTGGGTTCTCTCTGCCTCCCGTCAGACTGAGTTACAGGGTCACCACATCTCATGAAAAGCTTCAGGATACAGGCACTGCGGTAAAGACAAAAGTAGCAGCAAAAAGGGGCTTACCCTCAAAGAACACTAAGACCTCTTAGGGGGTAAAATAATTAATTCACATAATTCAAATCAGTCATTAAAATTATTCCATATATTATTAATTTAATTAAAATACCTAAAGGTAACTCAATTTACATAATTAAAATTTCAATTATGAATTTACTCAAAATAATTAAAATTAATGCAAATAAATTTTCAGTTATTAATTTAGTTAACATAGTAAAATAACTCAATTTTTAAAGTACCATTTACTTCAGACTTTCTATTTATTGCATTTTCCATCTTTATGGGGAGCACAGTAAGTATTCTGGAAAATCTTCTTTTCCCAGGCTTTTATCAGTCCCCTGGGGTATTTGCAGCTTGGCTGCAATCTCCATTTGAATTAAATCTGCACAAGAATATATCACCAGCAGGGACTCAGTTATGCTTCTAGAAGAATGACACCTGTGATCACATAAATACACAGTTAACTCTCAGTATTAACACTGCTTAAATGTTTTACTCTGTGACAACTAGTAGCTAAACCAGGCGCAGGACAGACCACAGAACATCTTGAAACACTCTCACAAGAGCCTTCTCAATGAGTGAAATTTAGAGAGAACGCTGAGGGTTTTTTAAAATTAACTTTACATTGGGACAAATCTTGACCAAACAGTGACTCAATGCTAAACGCCCCCTTTCCCAGCCACCCCTTAAGAGACATCTAAATTCAGGCAAGGAATAACCCTTTCAAGGGGTTGCCTCAGTGACGCATTCCAAGGGGTGGGTCACTTACACCTTCGCTTTACGAAGCATCAGGCTCAGCATAATAGTCTTATGCGGACCCATAATAAAAAACAAAGCATCACGTCCACTCTCAAATGCTACTTAAAGTATGATCTTCCAACAAGTAAACCACCAACAATCCATAACCAACATCCCAAGAGACGTTTAAAACCTTTAGAAACTAGTAATGAGGATCAGATACTATTTTTAACTTTTGAGTTGGGAAGAAACTGCATCAGAGAACGCGACAGTGAAGCACGTGAAAGCACACGATTTAATTAAACGACTAACAGAGATCTTGTGGTTTTATAAAGCAGCGCTGAACCAGAATTCAGAAATCCGAAAGGAAGTCATCAAAACATGGAGGGTCCCTTTGCTCTCTGGATCTGAGATGAGACAAACTGTTAAAATGAAGAATGTTACACGGGTGAGCTATAACTAATCTCAGAAAGGCAGTGAGGACCAGCCCCCTAACGTGGGCGCCAGCTGGGGCAGGACCAGAATTCCAGTCGCTGAGCATCTGAACCCAGAACCCCAGCATCTCAGCTGAACTCCAAACCGTTTGGGCAGAAGCCCTTCAAGGGGACAGCATACGTGCTCTATTTCAGCAGAGGTCAGCCGGTGATGCTTTCGCTTTGGGGACACTTCTAATACAACACTTCCTCCTGGAATGCCCCTCCACTCCTTCCCACTGCGTCCAAGTTTGGGCACATGTCCAATCTCTGTCCTGACGCCCTTTTTAGGCAAGACTTGAGCCCATGTGTGCTCTGGGCGCAAACACTGAGCAGGTTCCTGCGTGAACCCCACACACACCCCGTGCTCCCCACTGAGCAATGGGACAGT
This sequence comes from Phacochoerus africanus, assembly GCF_016906955.1. Classification (NCBI taxonomy): domain Eukaryota; kingdom Metazoa; phylum Chordata; class Mammalia; order Artiodactyla; family Suidae; genus Phacochoerus; species Phacochoerus africanus. The sequence continues at coordinate 74,096,627 of NC_062555.1, read as the reverse complement.
GAGCAAGGCTGGCGGAGGGTGGAGGTGCTTTGCACCCCTTTCCCTCTGCCCCACAGTGAAACCAGCGGGGCCAGAGGGAGCGGCGCCACCGGGACTTTCTGGCCCGTCCACCTCCTGTGCGGTTTTGAGAGCACATGCTCTCGCCTTCTAAAGGAATGTGACTAACAGCTCCCACCCCACGCATCCCGTGCCTTGTCGCCACACAGCTGCCCCACTCGGCACCTGGCAGCTGAGCTCAGGAGGTGCACTGGGACCCCGCCTGCCTGACGGACCGGACACCCTCCTCACAAGTTTCCCTAAAACACTGGCTACAGAAAAAGGGGCCTGCCTACACAATCCGAGGTCCAACGCCACCACCCGTCTGTGCAGGCCAGGGCCGCCTGCACTCAGCTCTCATCCACCTGCCCTGGCACGTCCACACGTCCACGCCCTGTGTCCTCCGTGGCCGGAGTCTCCCACAGCAGCGGGCCCCAGAGTCCACGCTCAGCCAGCCCCTGCTGCTGTACTGGAAACAGCACAGGGGTCCGCCTGTAGATGGGGCCAGAATGCTCCCCAGCACAGCCCTCAGGCCTGAAGGAGCAGCGCTGAGGCCTGAGGCCATGGAGACAAAGGCCCCGCCGCTTCCTAGAGCAGGGGGGCCACCTCTTCCCAGCGACTGGCCGGCTATCTGCAGAGCTGGCAAGGGTCAAAGGTCAGCGGGCACAGGCCACTGCTCCCCCCAGGCCGCTTGAGGACAGAGCAACAGGCCAAGCTGCCCCAAAGCTACTGCCTGGACCCCTGGCCATCACAGGCGCACCTCCAGGCGGGTCCCACCCCTGCACCGCTCGCCACGAAAAACACAAAAACTGCTGAACTCTGCCCCTTACAGCAGCAACTGGGGGACAAAGAAAACTGACCCTGAAACCCTGGGAAGAAAAACATACTATCCTCACTGAGGCACCAAAACAGAAGCGTCCAAGTGACGCTTTATGGGGACTTGCTCGTGAGGGCGACCCACAGGGAGCACAGCGGGCACCTCTGAGTCAACTGGAGAAGTGTGTTCAAACCCCCACGCAGAGGCGCGATAAAGAGTCTCCTCCGTCAATCGCTCTCTCCTGTTAAAAGAGCCCCGCCCCGGCTCTGCCTACCGGAAGGACGACCCCACGGTCCCCGCAGATCGACCTCCTTCCGGAAGGCCTCTCCAGACAGTTCCTCCAGCTCAAAATCCCTCGGGTTAGCCTGATGCGAGGGCCACTGTGCTGAGACGTGGGTCTGCAAGCCGAGCAGCCAGAGCACACGAAGGCCTCCGATCTGGCAGCTCGTTCCATCAGCCAGATGAGCCGTGTGTCACTCGGGGCAACACGCACAGACACCGGGGCGCACCCAGGGGCCACGGCGTCCCCACGCCTCTCCCGCCACCACGGCGCCGAGGGTCAGCCTGCGTGTCCGCCCTGCCTGTGCGAAGCTGCTGCTGCAAACGGCCCCCGCGCAGAGCCGCGGCGGCTCGCCAAGGCCCAGGTGAGGCCGGAGGGCAGCCAGGGCCAGGCTCCAAGGGCCCGTCCTCCTTCCCGGCCCAGAGCGGGCTCCGCGGCGGGGCGAGGATGCCGGCGGCGAACCAGCCTGGCGCCGGCCCCGGGCCGCTGCACGACACGCAGGCAGCCCCGAGGAGCCGCCGAGAAGCCCCCCGGGAAAAGACGTGAGACCACCGACCTCCTCAACGCCTCCGAAGGTCGCACGCCACACAAAGCAGATTTCGTCCAAAGGCTGTCTCCTCAGCGCTCCAGCTCCTTCGACCTTCACTGAAAACTGGCCCCAAATTGCTCACGATTCAAACTGAGAAGCCACTTCTCCGCACCACTCACGACCACGCGGCTGCTCGGACTCTAGCTGCGTCTCCTCTGCGGCCCCGCCGGCCAGGCCCCCTTCAGGGGTCCCCGCGCTCCCCCACTGTCCTCGGTCCCTGCCTCTCCACCAGGCCCAGTCAGCTGTCCTGAGGTCGCTGTTCTGGGTGGCCGGGTCCCCCCGCGTCATCACACTGTCCCTCTGTCGCCCCCCCCACCCTGCACACGCACAGGACTTCGAGGCAGGTCTCGGCACCGCCAGGGAATCGCTGCGCGCCCTGGCCGGTCCAGGTCCCGCGCTGGCTGCCAGCAGGGCAGACTCAGAGCCACCGCGGTGACGAACGGGAAAGCGCTTTCGAGGGACGCTGGCGGGTCGGGTGTGCTGCCACCAAGTCCGTCCTGCGGGGGTCGGGCGCGGGGCCGTCGGGACACAGGGCCGGGCGCTCAGCACTGCAGCCGCCCCGCCCAGGGGGACACGGGCCTCTTTCCAGTCGTCCCAGCCTCGGCCCCAAAGTCCCAGCATCCAGAGAGGAGCCTCGCCAGACCCGTCCCCACGCTGGGCCTGACGTCCGGGACGGGCCACTTCATCACCTCCTCCTGGACCTGCTCCTCTGCCACCTCCCCCTTCCCTTGTGCTTTAAACCTGGATTGTTTTAACTTTCAAATGATGATTATTTTTAACTTATGTCTTCAGTGTGATGCGATAGTAATAACCATTGTTTTGACACACAAAACTTGGCAGGAACTTCCGCTCTTGTGTAAACACTGCTGTGAAAGCATAACACGTAATAAGGTGATATTTACACCACTTTTTACAAGCCACACTTACAAGGCTTTACGTATCATGAGTGGATTTACACGATCCCCGTCTGCATGTCTCCGAGACCCAGAGCTGTTTTCTCCAGACCGTTTCCTACGTCACTGACACGCTGAGTTTTTCTGAGTGTCTGGTGAACGCTCCTCTCTAGCTAGAAACCGTTCCTGGAGAGCGAGCTGGGAGGGCTGCAGAGGCCCCTCCGGCACGTCTGTGGGATGTGATCCCTCCACGGCAACACTGAAGAGAAAAGAAACGGGGTTCGTTCCCCTCCAGGTTTTTCCCCCCCGGGTGTCGGCGAGCCTTCCGTCCCTCCTTCCACCAAAGGGTGTCGGAATCCCTCGATGACTGTGGCCACAGATTCCTTCCACACGCTGCTCCTCAAAACCCTTCCGCATGCCCCATGCGGCATCACCTTAATTTTGCTCCGTGACAAATTACACGATGTCCATCAGAAAAGATGCCAAGCTTCAAAGACGGGGAAAGGACCAGGTCAAAACACGGTCACACCGGGTTCTAGACAGATTCTTGTACAGGGAAGTGGAATATTCCTCCTGGATGTTTGGGGGTTTTTTATGGCCACACCTGCAGCATAGGGAAGTTTCTGGGCCAGGGATCGGATCTGAGCCACAGCTGTGGCAACACTGGATCCTTTACAACAAGCCAGGGATTAAACCTGCACCTCTGCAGGAACCCAAGCTGCTGCAGTTGGATACTCAACCCACTGTGCCATGGCAGGAACTCCCCTCCTGGATATTTGAGACAACAAGACATGAGAGCAGGAACCACCACCTGATGAAAAAGGCCATCGACTCACAGAAGGTGATGCTTGTGCTTCTGAGCCAACTCAGGATGACCTGGAAAGAAGCAGCCTTCCCAAGGCAAACGACCGACACCCACCACTTCCTCCAAGCCACCCATGGGACTGGTGCAGGAAGCTGACTGTAAATTCCTGGGCTCTCAAGCTGTCACTACTCAAAAGGCCAAAAGTCACTGTTCAATTCCTTTCCTCTCTTTTCCAACATTTAACAAGTGAGATTTAAGTGAAAGAGACAGATAACCTAGTAGGAAATAAAACTCTGGACCCTCCGGCACAGAATGTGAGAGAGGCTCCCGAGCCCTCTTTGACTCCAAGACGCTGTGGGCACACATCCTGCTCCGGGCAGAAGAACAGGTGTGCGCATCGGGCAAGAAGCACTGTGTCACCTGTGCGCCAGGTCTGAGCAGCCATTTTTCAGGAAAAATAAAACAGCTGCTGTGCCAAGGAATCTTGCTTAATTATCTCTAAGCCAAATTCTAACTGCATTCTTATTTCAAAGACAGAAGTAACTCTTTAAAAATATACATGGACAGTGGGGCATTCCCGACATGGCTCAGTGGTAACAAGCCCAACTAGTATCCATGAGGTTGTGGTTTCGATTCCTGCTTGCTCAGTGGGTTAAGGATCCAGCATTGACGTGAGCTGCGGTGTATGTAGTCGCAGACATGGTTCGGATCCCGCGTTGCTGTGGCTGCGGCATAAGTCGGCCGCTACAGCTCCGATTTGCCCCCTAGCCTGGTAACCTTCATATGCTGCTAGTGTGTCCCTAAAAAAAAGACCAAAAAAAAGTTTGTGTGTGTGTGTGTGTGTGCGTGCGTGCGTGTATGGACAGTGATTCAAGAACCAGGAGAGAAGCATTCAACCCATAATTGATGAAAAAATGAATTTCAAAAGTTTAGGAGATGAGCAAGCGCTATTTAGGAAAATGCTACATAACTTGACACTCTAACTATACAGCCGCTTCTTCGTACTGAAGGCAGTTTACTCAAGAAAAGGTAAATACTTGCAATGAGAAACCAAAAATCTTTACCAAGAAGAAAATCATAGTGCGATCCAATGGTGCATGACAATTTCGCCCAAATATTTCAGTTCCCAAAGCACAGTTTTTGCAACACAAGACATTAACATGAATGACTATATCACCTTTAGCAACACAAAACATGAGCTTCTCCTGGCAGGTGACAGAGCTGGACTGCGAGTCACAAGAAAGGGCCTTTCGGGCAGAGGCTGGCTCCCTGCCCCCTGCACCCAGCGTGGTGATGGCTGTACACAGGCGATCACTGGTTCAGGTATACAGGCACTGGGTGTTTCCAGCACTTACTCTCCCAGGAAACCAGAACATCGGTGGCCCCCAGGTGGGAGATGAAAACCATCGCGTGTCCGCCTTACTCGCTCATGGGAAGGGCTGTCTGGTCTTTACCGAGCAGATTCTGATTCAGGCTCCGGGTTATTTTGCAAAACGTCCTCGATAGAACCAAGGGATCAAACGTTGTTTTACTTTCCGCTTTAGAAGTGCCTGTTTCCTCAAGCTCCCTTTGTTGTGGGAAGCAGTGCTGGAGACCGTGGAACAGAGAAGGATGAACAGGCGCTGGGGTGGCTGCTGCGATTCCTCCCACAGAGCACAGAGTGGACGGGCCTCCCTCTCCCTTTTAGAGCAGCTATGGAACCACACTGACCGCGCTGCCGGCCCCACAGGCGTGGTCTCCATGGAAACCACCCAGGGAGGCCTGTGACCTTCCGTCCAAGGGGTGGGGGGGTTTCCTCGAGAACTTGACAGCACACTTCCTGGCCGCTGCCCGCCACACAGACAAGGTCGAGGTTTAATCAACTGGGACACTCGTCCCGGCCACGGACAAGAAGCACCAGAGCTCGCCGCTCTCCTGAGCCTGAGTCTCCTCGCCCCCCATGACCACAGACCTCGCGGCCTGGGGCCCGCCCTCCAGGGCTGTCCCCAGGCGGAGGGCACCCATCAACGCAGGTGACTGCCCTGGACGAGGGCTCGCTTCCTGGTCTCCGTAGACCGAGAAGTGCACCCACACAGGAGCGCGAAGCAGAGCGCGAAGCAGTCTCAGAAGTGATGTCCCAGAAGCCGGGTCCCAAGCCTGGAGCGGGGGGGCCCACAGGTGGCACCTCTGACACCCCCCGCCTCACCACGGGAAGGACACCTTGACATAAGGCATTGAAACCCGGGCTGGCCGGAGCCAGTGCGGCGGCTGGACACCAAGCCCTACCCACCAGGCACCGGTGCCAGGAGGAAGGCCAGCCGCAGGCCGTGAAGACCACGGAGACGGCGGGGCCCGAGCCCGTGTCGAGGCAGGCTCCAGGTACCTGACGTACCTACCAACAGGGCCACTGCGTACCCACGTGTGGCATGTGTGTGACGGCGCGAGTTCCCGCCGCTGTGCGGCAGCACAAAGCGGTGTGGCCGTGTTCGTGCCAGGATTTCATCACATGGCAGCTGGCACATGGGGGCTTCCTAAAGGCAGACATGCTTCCTCCTTCCCGTGAAAAAGGGCGTGGGGGAACAGGTGCGAGATCATTCCCCACAAATCAGTTCGTTGTAGAGAAAAGTCTGCTCTACTCCGAGAGGATCTCAAGGTCATGCCGCAGTCCTGGAGGTCAGCCCTGGGACAGTGTGGCCCACCACTCAGCCTCCGTGTGATCTCGGGGGAGCCCCCGGAGGATGGTCACTAGGCAAGCGCCTGGGGCGCACCTGTGCTTCACAGTCACGCGGCTGGGCCGTTGCCCCGGGCAGGGCAGCCACACGGCAACTTGAGCTAAAGGTGGGGGCACCTCGGCCTGTCCTGCTCCCTGTAACCACCATTCCTCTGACCCTGTCCATCCATCCAGACCCAGCCACCCTGCAGCCTGTCCCTCCCGCCAGCTCCCAGTGACGCCCTCTCTTGCTGCGCTTGCGGGAGAATTTCAGTTGGTCAACACGGGTGGATGACAGACCCACGTTCTATCTAACATGATGCCCCACGAGTCACCACAGCTGTAGCCAGTCTCGGGGGCGCCGTCCTGCCTGACCACTCGTGGAGAAAACAACAGGCGTCCTGCCTGACCAAGGGGAGTGGTCATCCACTGTGCTGCGGCAGGAAGCAGGGGCCACTGTACTCCAAACGGCGCCCCCAATTTGAAATCCTTCCTACGCAGGATGGGAGAAGTCATTTCCTTACCGTGCCCACTTTAAGACGGCGTTTGTACTTTCCGCTGCACAAGAGCGTAACCTGCTGTTTCAGAACCTGGTCTCTGTAGGCTGGAAATTCAGCAAGAAACCAGGGCTTCTGGAACCTTAGCGTCACCAATGGCCAGAGGCAGTACCAAAGGCTGGCAAAGGGGTCCCTCCCCAAATTTCTGATTCTGATGGTCTGGGTGGGGCCAGAGTTTGCATTTCTAACAAGATCCCTGGAACCACTGCAGTAAACTAGGCTGGCACGTCCACAGGGCAGGTGGCCAAAGACCATGCCCACTGGGTGCCAATTTAAATACAAACGTAACAAGCTTCCCCAAATAGGTTCTGCCCTAGTGACATGCTGGCACCACGCCCTTCTATTAACAGCTTCGTACTTCAGACCCGCTCGCTCTGTCCAGAAGAACGGCCTCAAGCCCAGCATCGTCACGGGGTGGGGCAGGAGGGCCTCCCGAGATCCTACAGGACAGCACGGTCCTTCTGCCTTTGAACTACAGCTGGTGTTCGCCAGAGGCTAATTTAGGAAAGGAATGTAACACGGACACATGCGAACTCCAGCTTCTCCACCCTCTGCTCAGCCTCCAGGGAAGGAAAGTAAAAAGGACTTAACCCAGTGTGGGACCCACGGACTACACTGCCCACCGTCCCACAGGTGACACGCCGTGTCACACAGCACTGCACCGAGGTCGAGGTCTCAGATGCGACACACAGACGCCGACCATCCCGACCAGGAAACATCTGAACTGGAAGGGCCGTGCCGTGCCCGAGACCCCTGCAGTGAGTCTGTTTGGGTCTATTACTGTGCCCTGGGTACCGATGACAGGCAGGGTCCCTTCCGGCCACCCCACGCTGTCCACCTGCTACGCCAAAGAGTTTCTTCAACACCGGCTGCTCTAGAATGTCACCAGATCAGTACCGCTGTCTATCCCCCCCGCCCCCTGCGCCCCTTTTCCAAACAACTCTCATTTCATTCATTTGCTTCATTAGCCTCACCGCACACTTTTAAATGTTGGGGGACACAGAAGCAGCAGAACACTCCAAGTGAGGGGGGGCAAGGTCACGGCATTGGAGAGAAGGGTGCTTCTTCTGTCCCCCTACTTAGAAGCGTGCAGTAACAGACACGCCACCAAGCTGCAAAAACGCGGCATCGCACAAGCCTGGCGTCCGTGGACAAGGCCCTGGAAGGGGGACATTAGAACCTGAAGGGCAGGGACGTCACAATGGGGACAGAGAAGGAAGGAGGACAGACCGCAGGCTGACGACCCGAGGAGCCTCTGCCACTCTTCTCACGAGTTACGGAGAAAAGACTGAACACTCTCGGGAGGAAAACTGAGTGTCCTACCAGGAAACCAAGACCACGCGGCTTCAGGCTGCGCCTCCACGACGCTGGGTACCCTCGTCTGACGGAAGATCTGGGCAGCAGTTAGCAGAGCCGCACCAGAAAACTCACCCAGGGACATGCTCTGATCCAACTCAGAGCAAAGCTGAGAACCGACGTGGGGGTCGATGCTCGGCGATCCCCGGGGGACCCCAGACTCAGGAATTGGCTCAGACAGGCTCTGAGCCCTGCACGCTGCCCTCTACCACCACTCCCAAATCCAAAAGCTGCTCCTAAAATTATTTACCATTTACAAAAATGTATATTTAAGTACATAAGAAGATCAATAGCATTTATAGAATGCTAATGACTTAATGGGAACACACACCATTTTTAAACCAAAAAAAGTCTTATTTTTCCACAATAAAAACAACAATAAAAGTGCTTTTGAAGTCATCATAAACAACTACCTATCTGCCGTATGACCATCCTACAATAAAAATGAGTTCCTTTCGTGGTTCAGTGGTTAACAAACCCGACTAGGATCCGTGAGGACACGGGTTCAATCCCTGGCCTCGCTCGGTGGGTTAAGGATCTAACACTGCCGTGCGCTGTGGTGGTGTTCTCAGATGCGGCTCGGATCCCGAGTTGCTGTGGCTGTGGTATGGGCCGGCAGCTGCAGCTCCAAGGTGACCCCTGGCCTGGGAACCTCCTCCTCTCTCAACAGAGCAGGGGACAGGAGTGGGGCGGGGGCTGAAAATCCTCTTCTACCTTCCCGTGTAAACACGTAGGCTACTTCAGAAACACTGTCCATCACCAGCACAGAAGCCCTCCTTCTTCAAATGCTATCCCATTACTCAGACTCCATTTACTTCTTCTTCTTCTTTTTTTTTTTTTGTCTTTTTGTCTTTTCTAGAGCCACTTCCCGTGGCATATGGAGGTTCCCAGGCTAGGGGTCGAATAGGAGCTGTAGCCGCCGGCCTACACCACAGCCACAGCAACGCGGGATCCGAGCCACGTCTGCAATCTACACCACAGCTCACGGCCACGCCGGATCCTTAACCCACTGAGTGAGGCCAGGGATCAAACCCGCAACCTCATGGTTCCTAGTCAGATTCGTTAACCACTGGGCCATGATGGGAACTCCGGACTTCATTTTTTAAATCTTAAACTGGGCTTTCTTCCTAGAAAGTAGCACACAGTGTAATTATTTTTTAATTAAAGTGAATTAACACTCATGCTGACTCAAATATATTCTGGAAAGGGGATGTGTAAAAGCAGAGTGATATTCACTCTCTTCTCCAGGAAACACTGGCCCCGTGTGGGCTGGACGCCCATCAGGAGAGGAGCCAGGCCTCTTCCTGTCCCCGTCCCCAGCCCCGAGGGGGCACCTCAAACCACGCGGAAGGCCCCACTATCCCAGGTCACAGGGGCCACTGGCCCACTGTCACTGCCCCGTGCTTCCCAGCTCACCCTGGTGGCCACCCTCCCCCCCTCTCCCAACAACCAGGTGGCATGACGTCACCAGAACCTGCAGGACAGGGGTGGGCCCGCCTGCCCGCCCGCTGAGCGCAGACCTTCTAAGAAAAGGCAACCTCGTTACAGAAGAAACAAGTGCAATTTTATCTGAGCTGTTAACTCTGTGATGCTTGGTTATAACACACATTAATTATTGTAGCAGTTACCGAAATAATTCAAGATGCATTTGCCATATTAAGCTAAGCCACTGAAAAAAATAAAACACAAAGAACTCCCGCCAAGGCGCAACGGGATCATTGGTGTCTTGGAAAGGCTGGGTTGCAGGTTCGATCCCTGGCCCCGCACAATAGATTAAGGATCCTGTGTTGCTGCAGCTGCGGCCTGGGTGGCAACTGCAGCTGGGATCTGATCTCTGGCCTGGCAACTCCATATGCTGCGGAGGGGTGGGGAGGAAGCAAAAATGAAACACAAAACCACACAAGTAGAATTTTATAGGGTGGGATAGCGTTAGACTGCTAAATCATTTTAAATTGGAATCAAGCTAATGGAAGCCGACTCTCAAGGTGGGGGCACCCCAAGGGGACTTCAGAATTCCGTGTGGACTCTCTCAGGGGAGTTTCCACTGCTGGAATCATGTCCTACTCCTGGGGTTGAAAACCGCTTTATTAACACTTACTGTCCTTCCTAGCAAACCTGATGGGGCTGGAAGTGGGGAAGGGCAGAGAAAAATGAGTAAAAATACCTTCTTTTGAGTTTTTTGGCTGCATCCTCAGCATTGGAAGTTCCAGGGGCCAGGGATTGAACCTGCGCCACAGCAGAGACTGTGCCAAATCCTTAATCTGCTGTGCCAGAAGAGAACTCCTAAAAGGACGTTTTAATTAAAACACATGTACTCCCACGTTTGTTACCTTAATCTCTATTAATTTTCAGATAAGTTTATATCTGATAAGGAAATTATTATTATTGGAAAAGGGGAAAATTAAACAACTGTAAAATCACACAACGCACTTAACACAAAACACCAGAGAACCAACCTCTCCTTCTTTCCCATCATCCAATAACTCTCAGATTTAGAGTTTTGCCATGTTGTAGCAAAGGCCATGAAGGAGAGGGAACTCAGAAGTCAGAGGATGGAGCATCTAAGTCTTATGCAAATTCTCGATGAATGATTAAGTCAAAGACCATGTGCTCAAAGTGCTGGAAGGTGAAATGAACTTACTTTTGGTTTAAACCAAAATTCCCAATCACGTCCCAACAGATCCTCTATTTCCAATAAAGAACAGTTCCTTCTGGCAGAAAATCATCAACTCTGTTATCTGAGGTGGCGAATATCCCACACACGCCCTCGGCCCCGAGCGGTGACCGCCTGCGCCAGGGTCCCCAGGGGCATCGACTGTAACGTGCTCCCAGCACAGCCAATGGAAAAGGAGGGCGTTTGGAGGCATCTGTCAGCCTAAGCTCCTGTCCCCCACAGCTGTCCAGCAGGGCACGCGGTTTTCTGGGGGCTAGGGGTCGAATAGGAGCTATAGCCGCCGGCCTATACCACAGCCACAGCAATGCGGGATCCGAGCCACGTCTGCGTGGCTCTGCATGCTGCCTTGGGGAGAGGAGCCGGAGGCCTCCCTGGCCACCCAGAGCCCCGTCTGCCTGGCGCCCTGCCCCACCCCAGGGGGTGGTAACAGGCCCTACAGAGACACCGGGGCCAGGATGGGGTCGGGGCTGCAGTCCACTCTCCAGAGCCAAGTGGCAGGACCAGGCCTCAGGACATCTGTGTACACGGCCATCTCAGATGCACCCTGCCCCCACCCTGAGATAGGCCTCTGACCCCCACCGTTTCTCCCCTCCCTGGAAACGTGGGCTAGAGCCCAGCCGGCACACTGTCTCTTAGGCAAGTGGGCAGCTATCTGGCCACCAGCCTGCGCCTGCAGGGCCACAGACACTGAGGCCAGGAGCCCCTCTGCCTGGGGACCCAGGAACAGCCCCCACTCTGTGCTCTTCCGCCTCCTGCATCTCGCCAAAGAACACTCACGGGCGCCAGCCTACGGGTGGACCTCTGCTTTGAGCTTGGGATCCTTCCCTGTGTGCCCAGGGTCAAACCTGCAGTCACAGGGCCTCATCCCAGAGGCTCTAGGTCCAGAAGACAGCAGGGTGGCTCCCCCCTGCTCTGCCCTCTCTGCCCTGGGGCTGGTACTCAAGCCCCTCGCTCAGCACCAGAAGCAAGCACTGCAGCCTGCTCCCTCCTGCTCCCTCCACCCCCCCCAGCATCGCCTCCCTCCCCTCCCCATGCCAACCTGTACCCACCACACCCCCCAGACACCCAAAGCCTCCACCTCTGTCTCCCCACCCCGGAGCCCAGCCCCCCAGGCACCACCAGCCCCTTCCTCCGCATGGCCGCCCCACTGGACCAGGGGTCAAGTCTATCTCCCATCTCTGTCTGCCTCGGTAGCATGAATGTGAAAACTGCAGTTACATGGTCAGTGCCCACATGGAAGGTATTATGCGAAAGAGTTAAGTTTTTCTTTAACTGTGCATCTCTACCTTTCCAATAAAATATGTTTTTAAGCATTTCCCCAAAAAGGTACATCTTTATACTACAAGAACATAATGCCCCAAAAAGCAACTTTGAACATTTATTTAAATGAATACACATCCTCAAAGTTTTCCTTATCCAAGAATCTGGGGATTTTCCAAATTCCATCCTTGGCACAGAAAAAAAGGCCCTCCATTGAAGTGCTGTATGCTAGACCAGAGAGGCGGCCACCCCTCCCCGGACATCCGTCCCCAGAGTGAAGGGGAGGAAGGAAGTAACCATACAGGAAACTGCAGAGGAAGGACTCTCTGGAGCTCTCGGGGCACAAAACGGGAGGAAGCTCGAGCACCGCCAGGAGAACATCGCATTAACAGGCCTGAACTACACAGTGCCCCACACCTCTCCAGAGCTGCACCATCAATAAAACGAACAAAATCCAGGAACAGAAGTTAGTGCATTGCAATGATTCATGCACATCCTCTGCAGGACACGGCTCCAGGGAAAGGCCGCAGCCGGTCACCCCACTTTCACCTCCACCCCGGACCCCTCTCCCACCTCCTTACACAGGGGGCCATGCGGGACACGCACCCGCCCCGGCCGCCGCGCCCAGGAACACCCCCCCTTCTGTTACCCAGTGAAGCTGCTCCACACGTAACACACTCGCCAGCGCAGCCAGGCCGACCCAGCACTCACATCTGAACTTAATCGTTTGCTTTGAAAAACGAACTCACAAAGTCACATGTGGGTGCCCCCGTCTACACACTGCCAGCCCCACAGCGCTCCCACACCTACACAAACCCACACAGGGTGCATCTTTATGCAACTGTTCCTTCCAACACAACTGCTAACACAAGCTACCCCCTGACACAGACCGGCCGAGGGACCAGCGCCCTGTGACGGGAGGCCTCCTGGGTGGGGCACACACGGCTCGGCGTGGGGGGCCTCCCCTCCAGATCCGGCCGTGAGCACAGCTCTGAGACGCCTCCTCACGGTTCCTCTCTCCTTTCGGTTAGGAGACAGAACGTGGGTGGGCGGAGTGAAACGGTCCCAGAGGGATGATGCTCCGACCGACCAGGCGCCAGTACGTGGCCGCCGGTCATCCTGCACAGGGAAGGCCCTCGGCCTGGCCCCAGCCCCCTCGGCCAGGGCTGTGGATCACCGTCTCGGTACCGGAGGGGGTGGCCCCAGATTTCCATCCCGTCCAGGAAACTGTCCATAAAGGTTATCGCAACGGGCAGCAATGGCATTTTCATTTCGAGACCTGTCCCATTTCAAACGCTTCCCACCACGATGGACGCAGACAAAGCGGGCGGACCTCCAGGCACTTCTTCCGACGGGGTGACCGCCGCTCTCCCTGAGAGGGCTGTGGGGTTGGGGGGCCGCGGGGTGGGGGGAGGGGCTGTCCAGTGATGTGCCCCAGAAAGGGAGGGTGTCACTGGCCAGCTCCACACACCTGGACGTGTGTGCACACGCACGACCTGCGTATACACACAAACATGTGTTTGCACACACTCACACACACGGACTCAGAAACACGTGCCCACACTCAAGAGGCCCCACCATGCACTTCTGGGAAAGTGGCCCGACCCCCCAAGTGCACCTTCTTAAAAGCAACGAGCCCGCTCACTCCCCGCTTCCCACCCACAGCGAAGCCGCCAGGCCTCGCCAGCCCCACCGAGCTCGCCAACAGGCACCAAGCTGGTTCCGCCGACGGAGCCAGAGTCAGCAGGGTCAGCCCCGACCGCGGACTGCGTGCGCCCATTGCCCGGGCCCCCGGCAGGCAGAGGGACGGGCGGAGGAACACAGGCCCCGGGATACCGCCCCTCAGTCCGCCGGCTCTGGTTCCTTCCGCAAGAGCGGAAGCTAATGCCTCCCGCCTCCCGCTCCTCCTTCCAAGCCCCGTCCCCACCCTTCCATCAACTCCAACGAAATCACAGCTGTCGAAACGGAAGGCAAAGAAAGAGCCTTGGGCAGTAACACCACGGCAAAGGGAAGCGGAGAGGGGAAAATGCACAGAACCAGCCCAGGCCTGGGTCCCTCCAGGGCGGAAACACAGGATAGGACGGGAGCCCAGGGGAGCTCCACGGGGCTCAGAGCTGGTGTCTAAACGAAGGCTCCGCTTTCCTCCGCGCCTGCTTCCCGCAGCTGCAGGGAGAGGACGGGAAAGAGCCAGAGAGTGAGGACGCCTGCTAACAGGTCAAAGGCGTCCACAGAAAAGCTGGTGCTTGAGAGAGGGGGCTGGAGGGACACTGAGAAGTCCTGACACTCAGGAGAAAAGAGTGGCTCAGGTGCTCTGCAAACACTAAGAGGCCAGCACGGCCAGGGCCACCACCAGCTGCTCAGAGCAGGACCCTCGCGTGTGGACAAGGGCTCCACCACCCGATTTCTAGGAATCTAATTTTAAACACCTCCCAGCGAACATGTCTCAAAATACAGCATTCCAAATGCTATAGCACAAGTGCTAAAAAGCATCTAACCAAAAATAAAAGTGGCATTTCAGACAAAACCCCAGAATCAGAGGAACACAAGCTAATCCTGAATTTCTCCTAAACCTTTTTTCTCTTTTCAGCTACGTTCACCCCCATGTGAAGATGAGGACAATCATCGCATAGTATTTAAATAACGTGGCAAAGATCCCACGGTTTTCCTCTCCACCGCTGCTCACACGGTGGGGATGCCACGCTTCTCCGCCTCGGCCCAGGCCCCCCAACGCCCCCCCCCAGGTCACCTCCGTCCCCACCTTCCACTCCATTCCTGTTTGGCCCTTGTGGGGCCGGGCGGGGAGCTCTGCAGATGGGACTGAAACCAGCAAGGAGGAGACGGGAAGGAAAGGGGGGTCACGGGCACCCACCCCCTGGGGACACAGCTCACATTCCAAGCCGCCGGCCGTCCCGTTCCGGGGCCGCCAATGGAACAGTCAGCATGAGCCAGAGCCAGGGGTCCCATGAAACACAAGGCTCACCATGGGGCCTGGAGGGACCCTGCATTGTGGGAAGCAACCACCCCAGGAGCCCAAACACAGGCGGGGAGGCCAGTCCACTCTGCCCCACTCCCTGTGCAGCCTCACCCCGGCCTGCCTCCCAGCCCAGCTCCTCTCAGTACCAGGCCAGGCTTCCCCCTCCCCATCCCTGGTGACAGTGCCAAGGCTCAGCCCTGGGGACTCCCCACTCCCCACTTCCCACTGCTTCCCAAGGGGCTGCACTCCTGGCAAACACCCCCAAACTCTCATCCCATGTGGTGTCCAGAGCACCCCAGAGTCCTGGCTCCTTGCTCCACCACCAACTCCAGCTCCATACCCCTTCCTGCTTCTCCTGGTTTCTCCCCGAGTATGGTCATGGGGCTGTCAGTGCCCTTGTCTCCAGCCCCCCTCCCCAGGCCAGCTCACCACCCCACAAGGCCATGCCCCCAGACCCACGTCTGCCTGCCTCAGCCAAGATTCCCCCAGAACCACTCCTGGCTCCGCAGGGACCCGACTGTAGGGACCAAGTTCCAGCCCCAGGAAGGTCCATATGCAGTTTCTCTCCCAAGGGGCTGTAAGCCCCGCACGTCACTCACTCCCGGCCCAGTTCCTCCTCCAGCTCTGCACTCCAACCAAAGCCTTTACATTTCAACTGAATACATGCCCGTTAAAAAGCCATTCCTGATAATTCTGACCGCGCAAGCAACAGCAAACAGCTGCCCACAAGCATTCAGGAACATGAGCATGGAGAGTTCACCATGACCAGTGCTGCCCACAGGCTGTGTCCCATCCATCCCCCGGGAGACCCCCCAGTGCCACAGCCACCTCTAATATCATCCACAGACAGAACCTCACCCACCAGAGGGATAGGAATCAGCTCCACCTACCCATGGGCAGGCATCAGCACCCACCCCGATCAAGAAGCCTACAGCAAGCCCCCATACCAACTTCAGCCACAAGGGAGGCAGACAACAGAAGCAAGAGAGGCTACAACTCTATTACCTGTAAAAAGATCACCACACCAAAAAACTATCAAAATGAAAAGACACAAAACTATAACTCAGATGAGGGCGAAAGAAGAAACCACCGAAAATCAGCTAAGTGATCAGGAGATTCTCAGCAGACATCACAGAAACACAAAGGAGCCTAAGAGACTGCTATATATGCAACTACACGCCAATAAAACAGAAAACCCAGAAGAAATGGACAAATTCTTAGAAAGGCACAATCTTCCAAGACTAAAAACCAAGATGAAATAGAAAAGATAAACAGACCAATCACAAGAACCGAAACTGAAACTGTGATTTAAAAACTTCCAACAAACAAAAGTCCAGGACCAGATGGCTTCACAGGAGAATCCCACCAAAGTTCTAGAGAAGAGCTAACACCTCTCCTTCTGAAACTATTCCAAAAAACTGCAGAGGAAGGGACACTCCCAGACTCATTCTATGAGGCCACCGTCACCCTGATACCAAAACCAGACAAAGATACCTCAAAAAAAAGAAAACCACAGGCCAATTTCACTGATGAACATCGATGCAAAAATCTCAACAAAATACTAGCAAACCGCATCCAACACGACATTAAAAGGAGTGTACATCATGATCAAGTGCGACTTATCCCAGGGATGCAAGGGGTCTTCAGTATCCACAAATCCATCAGTGTGATACACCACATTAACAAGCGGAAGAAGAAAAACCACGTGATCCTCTCCACAGACGCGGAAAAAGCCTTTGACAAAATCCAACACCCATTTCTGATAAAAACCCTTCAGAAAGTGGGCGTAACGGGAACCTACCTCAACATCAGAAAGGCCACATGTGACAAACCCTCAGCGAACATCATTCTCAAATGGTGA
Organism: Phacochoerus africanus; assembly: GCF_016906955.1. Classification (NCBI taxonomy): domain Eukaryota; kingdom Metazoa; phylum Chordata; class Mammalia; order Artiodactyla; family Suidae; genus Phacochoerus; species Phacochoerus africanus. The sequence continues at coordinate 74,079,836 of NC_062555.1, read as the reverse complement.
AAAGCTGAAAGAATTCCTGCTGAGATCAGGAACAAGGATGTCCACTCTCGCCACTGCTCTTCAACACAGTTCTGGAAGTCCTAGCCACAGCAATCAGAGAAGTAAAAGATCAAAGGAATCCAAATTGGAAAGGAAGACGGAAAGCTATCACTGTTTGCAGTTGACATGATACTATACCTAGAGAATCCTAAAGACTCTACCAGAAAACTGTTAGAGCTCACCCATGATTTGGCCAAGCTGCAGGATACAAAATTAATACACAGAATCGACGGCATTTCTACACACTAACAATGACAGAGCAGAAAGAGAATTAGGGAAGCAATCCCGTTGACCATCGCATTCAAAAGAGTAAAATACCTAGGAGTAAGCCTACCTAAAGAGACAAAAGACCTGTACTCTGAAAACTATGACACTGATGAAAGAAAGCAATCAAAGATGACACAAATAGATGGAAAGACATCCCATGCTCTTGGATGGGAAGAGTCAATATTATCAAAATGACTACACTACCCAAGGCAGTCTACAGATTCAATGCAATCCCTATCAAAGTACCAAGGACATTTTTCACAGAACTCAAACAAAATATTTTAAAGTTTGTTTGGAAACGCAAAAGACCCAGAATAGCCAAAGACATCCTGAAAAAGAAAAATGGAGCTGGAGGAATCGGGCTCCCAGACTTCAGACTATACCGCAAAGCAACAATCATCAAACCTGTATGGTACTGGCACAAAGACAGACATATAGATCAGTGGAACGGGATAGAAAGCCCAGAATTCAACCCACGCACCAACAGCCAACTCATCTATCACAAAGGAGGCAAGAATATACAATGGAGGAAAGACAGCTTGTTCAACAAGTCATGCTGGGAAAACTGGACAGCCACATGGAAAAGAAGGAAATCAGAACACTCCCTAACACCATACACAAAAAGAAACTCAAAAGGGATTAAAGACCTAGATATAAGACCAGACACTATAAAACTCTTAGAGGAAAACATAAGCCAAACACTCTCCCATAAACGACAGCAACATCTTCTCAGATCCATCTCTCAGAGTCATGACAGTAAAAACAAAAATTAACAAATGGGACCTAATCAAACTGAAAGGTTTCTGCACAGACAAGGAAACCCTAAACAAAATGAAAAGACAACCCACAGAATGGGAGAACATCTTTGCAAGTGAATCGACTGACAAGGGATTCATCTCCAAAATGTATCAACACCTTCGGCAGCTCCATACCAAAAAAACAAACAACCCCATCGATAAACGGGCAGAAGATCTAAACAGACAGTTCTCCAAAGAAGACACACACATGGCCAAGAAACACATGAAAAGATGTTCAACATCACTCATTACCAGAGAAATGCAAATCAAAACCACTCGGAGGTACCACCTGATACCCGCCAGAATGGCCATCATCCAAAAGTCTACAAACAATCAGTGCTGGCGAGGATGTGGGAAAAAAGGAACCCTATGACACTGCTGGTGGGATTGTAAAGTGGTGCAACCACTGTGGAAAGCAGTATGGAGATTCCTCAGAAAACTAAACATAGAATGACCATTTGATCCAGCAGACCCACTCCTGGGCATCTACCCAGAGAAAACCATGACTCGCAAAGACACATGTACTCTGATGTTCGTTGCAGCACTATTTGCAATAGCCAAGACATGGAAACAACCTCAATGTCCATCGACAGAGGAGTGGATCAAGAAGATGTGGCACATGTACACAATGGAATATTACTCAGCCATTAAAAGGAAGAAGTACTGGCATTTTGTGCAACATGGATGGACCTATAAATTATCATGCTGAGTGAAGTCAGCCATACAATGAGACACCAACATCAAATGCTTTCACTGACATGTGGAATCTGAAAAAAGGACAGATTGAACTTCTTTGCGGAACAGATGCTGACTCACAGACATTGAAAAACGTATGGTTTCCAAAGGAGACAGTTTGAGGGGTGGGAGGACGCACTGGGGTTGTGGGATGGAAATCCTGTGAAAATGGATTGTGATGATCATTGTACAACTATAAATGTAATAAATTCATTGAGTAATAAAAAAATAAAAAATAAATAGCTTGTGCACAGCAAAGAAAACCTTCAATAGACTGAAAAGACATCTACAGAGAGGGAGAAAACATTTGCAATCCTTTTATCGAATAAGAAGTTCATATCAAAAATAGAAAGGATTGAGTTTTTGTGTTTTCACTGTAGTTCAATTCAGAGGCATCTTAACCGATAAACTTTCATCTGCCTTTTTTCTTAACAAAGCATAGTGCCTCGCAACAGACAAACCTTTGTAAGACACACTCTAAGGACCTGGAGATTTTATTATGCTCCAGGAAGGAGAAAAGGACTAACTGGAGAAGCCCACTGTACTTCCATGAGCCCTCGACTAGAAATTACCCGGTAGGCAGTCCTGGTGTGGGTACTGGCCACCTTCATCACCGGTGAGTCCTGGGCAGGTGTCTAACCTCAAACCCTGCTTTTACTTGGAAAGAACAAAAACCTGCTCCAATAAACCAACACAGCAATACCTATGAAACTGTGACCAACCAGAGTACCAACGCTGCTGCATCACCATTACACTTCTGGACTAACGACATTTAAAATGGCAAGAAGGAGTTCCCGTCCTGTGCAGTGGAATCGAATCCAACTAGGAACCATGAGGTTGCATGTTCGATCCCTGGCCTCGCTCAGTGGGTTAAGGATCCAGCATTGCTGTGAGCTGTGGTGTAGGTCGCAGATGCAGCTCAGATCTGGTGTTGCTGTGGCTGCGGTGTAGGCCAGCAGCAACAGCTTCGATTCGACCCCTAGCCTGGGAACCTCCATATGCCATAAAAATTTTTTTTAAAAAAGCAAGGAGAAATACAATATATTGCCATATGCTGAGCTGTAAAATTACAGATGAGTTTTAAAATATTTGTCCCAATTTTTATAGTGTTACTTATAAATTTTTAAATGTCAACTTATATTCTAAAATAATATTTGTGATGCTTTAAAAAACTGTAAAGTATGGGAGTTCCCTGATGGCCTAGCAGCTAAAGACTCAGAGTGGTCACTGCCAAGGCTCAGGTCCCATCCCTGGACTGGGAACTTCCACATGCCACAGGCACAGCCAAAAAATAAAAATAAAAATATATGGGGAACCTTTTTTATAAACTTTAGGGCAGAAGGAATTACAACTCCTAATTGAACAGGTTATAAGTCAGTACAGCAAAAAAGTTAGGCGGTTCTCACTGACTCCTGAAGAAATATATAGCAATAAAACTCAAAAAAATGAATATGTTAGCAAATTTTTATAACTGTGAAATGTTTTTAAATATAAGAAATGCCTGTGAATTATGACTGGCAAATGCTGAAATCATCTTTCCAGCATCACACTCTCTACCCTGGGTCTGGTGAGGACAGACCTAGCTGGAAGTTGACCTTGAAAAGGAAAACAGAGCTTTGAAGATTTCGGTTTCCCGGATACAAGAGAGAATCAATGTAACATTTCTGCACCAGTGGATCCTGGCGATGTTACCTGCCTTTTGTTTTTTTTTTTTAATGACTTATATAAAGGTACATATTTTAACTTCTTTGAAGTTATATATTTGTGACTTTTATCTAATTACTAACTTCACCCCATAACTGAATGGTGCTTTTCCACAGGGAAAAAAGAGGGAAGGGAGTAAACAGTCACTCCGTGATCTGCAACAAGATTTTTAATTGCACGAGTCCACTAACAGATGTCGACCAGGAGGGAACACGCTATTTGTACCAGTTCCAGAAAACTTTGCAGTACATGAATAAGCTTTTCAGAAGAAAAACACACACAGTTGCTCAGACTCTTCTGAGTTTTCTCCAGTGAGTCTACAGGACCTACGTCTGAGCCCCTGTGGAAGGCTGGGGCTGCGACTGTCCCTCCACCCCCCTCTCGAGCCTGCCTCTCCCTCCAGGAAGCCCTGAACTCACGCCACCTCCCTGGAGAACCGTGCACACGGGAACCAGGAGAAACAGGTGATGGCGAAATAAAAACAAGAGCTGAGCTCCCTCTCACAGGATCCAACGCCAGGAGCAGCCGCTAAGGCTCTCACTGGGCCCGCATCCCTAGACACACCTGCAGGAACAGGTCGACACTCAGGGGTGGGGGATCCTTCACAGAAGCCCCTCCTCCCTCGGGGCTTGAACTTTCAGGAACCTGCAATGACCCCCAGAGGCTGAAAGACACCTGCACCTACCACCCCACTGCTGCTGGGCACCCTGACTCCAGGTGAGGTGGAGGGGCCAGCCCAGCCCTTAGCGTCCCGCCCTCGGCCTTAACTGAGGGGTAACTGACACTTGATATAAAAGTTCACGTGATTCCGATCTCAGTTCTCCTCACACCTGCCAACCGTGAACACGTGTTCCTTTCATTCCTACTGGGAACATGGAAAGCAGAGCCAACAACTTCTCTCCTTCCACTCAGACACCCTGGTACCAAGAGATACATACTTAATTCCCAGTGGGCAGGAAGGCCCCAGGCGCCCACTGGCCAGTGGCACCCATAAACCCTGCCCTACTGAGACGGTTGGTCTGAAGGTAGGAGCTGGGGCAGAGAGTCAGCTTCCCAGGTGACTCCAACAAACAGCTGGCTTCCTGCAGGAAGGAACGAACAGGTGGTAAAACAGAGCCTGGCTGTCAGGGTGCAGGCTGAGTGCTCGCCACACCTGTGCAAGTTTCAAGGGCAGTGACAGGCACAAGCTGAAGCGGCTTCCTGCAGGGATGTGCAAGGGCGACTGGCCCGGGCCCCCAGACGCCAAGTGGCTGGGACCCGGGGGGGGGGGAGGGGGGCACTGGTGAGGGTGCCTGGGCTGAGGCACGGGGTCAGTGCCATCGTGCTCCCCCGGACCACCCTTACAGGCATCTCCCCCGAGAAGCACTGCACTCCCTACAATGGAAGCAGCCGGGGGCTCCCCTACCAGCCTTGCAGGCAAGGGTCCCAAAGGAAAAACAGGTGGGCGGGGGCCCAGGCTGCCTCGGTCGCCGCCTTTGTGGGAAGATTGAAGGAAGTCGCGTGTTTGAATAAAAACTGTAATTTGTTTGTAATGACCATCTACTATTTGGGTTTATGGTGCCAACAATTTCATTATGATTTTAGAAGACGTTATACCATAAATCATAATTTTCATTCTACTGAAATACATAAATTCTTTGTTTAAAATACATCTGGACATGTGTAAAGGGGGGAAATGCCCCCCACCAAGACCCTCCCCAAAGGCCCCCCGGAACCACCTGCGGCCCCTTCTACACACACTGGCACCCTCTGTTCACACCAGTGGAGTTAGAATCTGCGAAGAGGGGAGTTCCTATCATGCCTCAGTGGTTAACAAATCCGACTGCGATCCGTGAGGATGCAGGTTCGATCCCTGGCCTTGCTCAGTGGGTTAAGGATCCTGCATTGCCGTGAGCTGTGGTGTAGGTTGCAGACACGGCTCAGATCCCGCATTGCTGTGGCTCTGGCGTAGACTGGCAGCAACAGCTCCAATTAGACTCCTAGCCTAGGAACCTCCATATGCCGCCGGTGCGGCCCTAGAAAAGGCAAAAAGACCAAAAAAAAAAAAGTGTGCAGAGAGAGGAGCAGCAAGCACGCTATCTGATCTTAGCAGTTACGTGTCCCAGGAAATGAGCTATTTCGTGGCATGAGGCAGGTAACTGACACCTGCACTGGGACCCAGTCTTACTCATTTACTCCATTTTTACTGTGCATCAAGCTCACCGCATTTAGAAAGAAATTAGGCTCTGGCCAGGTGTCCTCACACAGGTGCGGCCGCCAGACCATGACGGGGGCAGGGCTGCAGGAGGAGACCCCAGGAAGGGCTGGGGGGGCGGGAGGCAGAGCCCGTGCCCAGGGGAGGCCACAGCCCTTCCCTCCACACACCGCCGCCCCGAGCTAAGCCTAACTCCCCAGCCCTGAACCGCAAGCCCGCGAGGCGCCACAGACCCCCTGCCCGATGACACAGAATCAACCGCGAAGAAGCAAAAAGACACTCTCGTTCTGACCCAGAAAGAGTGAAACTTAATACGTAAATCATGGCCATTCCACTAAAAGACAGACAAACAAGAGATTTTCTCTGATCCTGGAAAACTGCAAGTCTGTCTTTCCAGCCCCAAGAGTGGAAGGTTCAGGACTTCTGCACAGAAACAGGTCACCTGCCACCGGAGCCTCCTCCACCAAGCCCCTCCCGGCCGCTCCCACCGCAGAGGGACCCCATTCACCGCTCAGGGAGAACAGGGAAACTGCCCTGGAAGCCCAACGCGGCCCGGCGCCAGTTAGGGCAGGGGGGTCCTCAGAAAAGGAAAGGGAGCCGGAGCCGGAGGCGAGAGCAGGTGCCACGAGGTGCTGGGCAGGGCCTGTCAGCGCTCAGGGCAGGGGCCCTGCACGTCCACTCGCTCCAGCCCCGTGCAGCCGGAGGCAAGGCCACCGGCACCTGGTTCTGCCACCTTCCAAGTCCCCACCCACTTCCGCAGATCTGCTCCGAGCAGGAAGGTCCAAGGATGCGTCAAATTCAGAGGCCAACTTTCTAGGCTAAATCAGTGCCACCCACTGGACAGCATGCTCTCAGAGACAACAGCCACTCACACGGGCCTCTAGACACCAAGTCCGAGTCCCGGCCCCTCTGCCACAGCCACAGCCGGCCGGGCTAGGAGCGGGAGGAAGACGCCCTCCCCAGACACGGGAGCCCCCGACACCGTGAGGGAGGTGCTGCCCCCCAGCCGCCGGCCCCCGGCTGTTCCTCCCTCCGCACTCACCGCCCCCGCGGAGGCAGGTCCTCCTGACACTTTTCTGTTGGTACCAACGCCCCCCGCCGCCGGGCTTGCAGCCTATGCGCTCTGGACGGTGTAAATGTTGTCATCACCCCGGGTGCCTAACGAAGACCCTGACTCAATAAGCTGCAAATGAAGCAAACGCTTGAGGAAGCACACAGTTCAAAAGCTCTCACACAGCAAAAAACAATCTCTACCTCGCTTTGGAATCAGATGTGTTTTCACCAGTCAGATGCACACACGTGTTTGCACGTATGCACACACTCTTCCACCTAAGTACACGCCAGCAAGCCAGCAACGGCGGTGGGGGGGAGGGGGGCGCGGCACGTTCGGCCTCTCAAATTCCACTCTATGTGCTGTTCAATAGTAAACGAGCAAGTACTACAGCAAACCTCGTCCCTCTAAATCCACAGAGAGCTTTTTATGGTAAAGTAATTTATCTCCTTAAAATAAGCCAATATCTCCTTTAGGAACTGTGGAAATTCTAATTACAACACAGAAAACAACGTAAGCACAGCTTCCAAGGTGTGACAACAGCCAGATGCTTTTCTCAAAAAGGTCACCCAACAGCCAAGCCGAACACACGCTGCTTTTCAGCTGCTGTTCAGACAAAAGTGTCTTCACTGCCCACTTGTAAGTGGCAACAACGCTGTGACCACCTTCGTGTCTCAGGCCCACTTCACCAGGAGCTGCTTCCAAACAAAGGCCGGACCCTCAGGGTCAGCACGAGAGCAAGGACAACCCACGCTCAAGCGACAGGGAACGTGGTTATGTGGCGACATGTGCTCTCTTATTTATAGAGCCCTTTTAATCACTTTGCGTGTAACCAGTGCTGAAACAGGCTTGCAGAGTCTGAGGACACATGGCTGGGTGGAGTAGGCGGTAGGGCAGAGAAAGGTCAGCCAAACCCCACAAAAAAACAATTAAGACTTTCCACAGTCCACAAAACAGGTGATGTTGAGGCAATGGAAAGGTCGCTTGGAGGGGTAGAGGCATTTTATTAAAAAGTCCTTTCGACAGGTTATCAAAGATGCACAGCAGTCAGGACCCCTACGCACACACCACGTTTCGAGGGCCCATGGGTCAGAGAGACGACACAAAAGAGGAAAGGGCGGAGGGAGAGGCAGGACAGAGCACGGCCGAGAGGCCGACGAGGAGGGAGGGACTCGGACCTGAGAGCAGGGGAAAGACAGGAATTCAATACGGAGCACACAGCTGGCATCACGGAGAAAGCGGGGGGCAGTCGAAGGTCCAGATGACAACGATGACAAGGCGAACACTTCAGCTGAGCCTACAGCCGAGCCTCTGGCTGGCTCCATAGGATGGAGACATCAAAAAAATAGTTAATTCACAAAGCAGTGAAGTGATTCAGCCACAGGTAACCAAATTAAAATAATGCACTAAAGGTCAAATTGTATCATTCTTTAAGATTGGGTTATCATGCAGATAAGACAGCTTTAGATTTAAAATAAACTGGAAAGGACCTTGTTTCCCTTAATTCTACAGGTGTGGCCAAGGCCGAGTGGCTGTGGCAGCTAACAGAACAGGTGCAATAACAAATGCACAAAAACATCTGGAGACAGATAATCCATGTTCTCTGGTTAAGCGAGTCATGCGGTTTCCAGTAAGTGGGTGAAGCATCCATACTTCTAATGAGCAACTGCGGTAAATACCCAGAACACAAAACCATCGTTGTTCTGGGATTTGCTTATTTAAGATGAGATACTGGAATATCTACCTTAGTAAGAAGGAGCAACATGGTTTCTGACCAAGAATAGGAGGTTTCCTCTGTCCAGAAGCACTGTTCAAATGGCCCATCTTACAGCAAAGGCATGACACATCCACACACGTACAGACACCATCTTGGACCCGTGGATTCAAAATTCTGGGGCAAATGGGAGTAATCAGGGAATCGGGAGGGTGTAAATAGCGGGACTAGGACAGGTGTTCTGGAATATTCCGGAGACCATGTCCCAGGATGGCCAGGCACACACCGATCTTATCCACCTTAAACATGGTCATTCCTGCCAACATTTATCTGGATTACGATTTTGTTTTATTTACATAAAAGAAAGGAAGACAGATTTGTCCTAAAGGATTATCTAATCACTGGATTATTTTCACTTGATTACGAGTAATCTCTCAATAGCTTCCCTCAAGGATCTAAAAATAAGATAACAAAAGAAAGCCACAACCCCAGCAACTTTATTAAGCATATTATCATTAGGAAAATAAGGGATCTTTTTTGAGACAACAGGTTCCTAAAATACCCTCATGGAACTCTGTGCCAGCAACGGCTGGTAATTAAGTTAATTGTTACATCAGGTGGAAAAACACATCATTTGGGGTATGCAAAAGTAAATCTGTAAAAAGAAGTCACTACAATACCACGAAACCTGGTATCTCTTTAAACATGTATTTCCTCCTCTGGATTCTAACTCCGGGCATGGCGGAGGGCGGGCTCCAGGCAGGAAGCTCAGGAGGCCCTTCCCCAGCGGCCTCCCACCAACTGCTCAGCCCTGTGGCCTCAGGCAAGCTCTCTGAGGTGCTTCCCTTCTGTGAGACAAATGTCCTTCAAAGAACATTACCTGGGAGAAGTTCCTTTGTGGTGCAACGGATTAAGGATCTGCGCTGTCACGGCAGCAGCTCAGGTCACTGCTGTGGCGTGGGTTCAGTCCCTGGCCCAGGAACTTCCATGTGCCACAAGTGTGGCCGAAAAAAAAAGAGTAATCTGTATAAGACTAAGACGCCTAATCCAGGGCTCAGCGCGTGTGAGCAGTGAGAGGTGGCCTGAGACACACAAGCGTCCTCCCCATAAACAGTGACAGCAGACTGCTCACGCCCACAAAGACAGCAATTTGCAACATCTGCTTTAAAGCTCCGAGCGATGCACGGTCCACTCCTACTGACGAGACTGCTTCTCCGGGGACCAGAGATGAGGGTGGCTCACGTCCATTAGATGTGACCCCATCCCGCGAGGCCTGGAGAAGGTCAGACGGGCAGGCCGCTCCACTTGGAACAAAAGCACTCTACATAAAAGACCCAAGACTGACTGCCTCGGGAGCGATTGGTGGCGGCTCAAACGTCATCATCCGGGTTAGTAACACGAAGCTCTGAGAGAGGTCACCCTTGTAAAGACACTGAAGAGGTTATTCCCGGAACCTCATTCAGAACATTTCTCCCAGAAATTGACACAAGAATTAACAGCATCGTCTCTTGACCAAAACGATTAAGATTTCTGACAAACTACACTATATCCAGCCTCCCGATTCCAAAGGATGCTGTGTATCTCCCATGAGAAACAGGAACATCTCAAACACACAGGTAACCAGGTTGTATGGCCAACGCCAACATACTCAGCTCCTCAATGAAAGCTTAGACCTTAAAAGTAAGGGTTTGAGGCAGTCAGTTAAAAAAAATGGGCCGTCTAAGCCTCCGCCCAAGACAGCCAGGTGCAGGGGAAATGTCAGGTCTTCCTCGCTGACCGGACCGGCCGCTGGGGAGGGAGCTGCCCGCTGCTCCCCTCCCAAGAGCACCCAGGACTCCCTCCACAGAGCTCCTGGTGCTGACCTCCAGGCAGAAGCCTGGGTCCCCAGTCGTGCTTTGAGAGAAAGCCAGGCTCTCAAAAGCTGCCTGGCCACTCAGTTCACTCGAGATACCAAAAAAAGCGCCCAAAGCCAAGGTTCCAGTACTCATGATGAGTTCCTAACCATGTGAAACCCAGTCTCCCTGTCTTTATAAAGAATCTAATGTCATTTCCCTAGAAAATGTTTTCAAAGAACTGAAAAAGATCAATGTGAAAGCAGCTGAAAGCTATAAGGCACCATGCGATTTAAAAGGTTTATTTCGTATCTTTGCTAACGATCTAAATACGGCTCCCCACCCCCCACCATCTTTCCGGAATAAAAGACAGTCATCGCACCTACCCAGTGACCCCTGACCTAGCCAGCCCAGGAGCTTCCTGCCGGGTAAGTGCCCCCGCGGCAGGCCACCGTCACCCACGGGTGGCAGCCCACTCATCCTCCCCCAAGGCTCTGCTCCTCTGCACCCACGGGAGACAGAACCACCCGGAGGACAGCAGTGCTCACACTTTGAGAAAGCCTGTTTTACTCAGACTCTTCCATAACGGCCAGTTCCACCCAGGATCCTGTTTGTGTCAAACCAAACAAGTGGTGAAGGAAATGAGCCAAATCCAGGCTACTTTCTGCCCCATGTCCATGGCCAGATCTTCCTAACAACAGGGAGGAAATTCTAAAATACCAACAGGCATTATAAAATCCCTTACTTGGAGTTCCCGTCGTGGCGCAGTGGTTAACGAATCCGACTACGAACCATGAGGTTGCGGGTTCGGTCCCTGCCCTTGCTCAGTGGGTTGACGATCCGGCGTTGCCGTGAGCTGTGGTGTTGGTCGCAGACGCGGCTCGGATCCCGCGTTGCTGTGGCTCTGGCGTAGGCTGGTGGCAACAGCTCCGATTCGACCCCTAGCCTGGGAACCTCCATATGCCGCGGAAGCGGCCCAGGGAAATAGCAAAAAGACAAAAATAAATAAATAAATAAAATCCCTACTGGTATGAGAGCTAAATAATAATTCACCACCATCCGAAGGGGAGGGGGGCAGAATTCACAACCTCCTTTTCATACTAATTTGTGTACAAGTAACAGAAAAATTCTCCAAGTCTGGACTCTGATATGAACAGCAAAATAACCCCAAGAGCTAGTTCTCATCTGGGCCATGTCAGGGTTCTGTCTGGTAGGTAAGCCTCACTCTATCATCTGCAATGAAACTACATTCACCTGAGCTAAAAGCAAAATAAAAGAACAAAACCCATCCACACACCAAAGTCCCGAACCACCAGCAACCTGTGGGCATAAGGTACCCCACAATGTACCCAGAGTAACACTGGTAATTAAGTTTTGACCCTGGCAAGTCGATACACTATTTCCTTGGGTTTAACTAGCTCTATTTTAATAACCTAAGTTTGATGGAACGGCGCTCCTGCTTAAGTAGCTCTTTAAAGGTGACTTTTATTACTAAATCCCAGCAGCCTGCAAACATCCATTACATGTGTCAAATAAGAAAAAAACAGGAGTTCCCGTCGTGGCTCAGTGGTTAATGAACCTGACTAGTACCCATGAGGATGCAGGTTTGATCCCTGGCCTTGCTCTGTGGGTTAAGGGTCCAGCGTTGCAGTAGCTGTGGCGTAGGCTGGTGGACCGTGGACCCCTAGCTGGGAACCTCCATATGCCACGGGCGCGGCCCTAGAAAGCCAAAAAGACCGAAAAGAAGAAAAAGAAAAGGAAAGCTGTGCTGAAGTAGCCTGATGCTTCACTTAGGCATGGAGCGGGAAGTGCAGCTGCCCCTAATGACCACGCGGAACTGAAGCCAGACCTTCTGTGAGACCATTAGGCCCACGGGGGGAGGGGCCACTTCACACTCTGGTCTTTATTTTAAAAGCAGCAGCTTATGAAAGCCGTTAAGAAGACCCCCCCCCTCACACGGGCAGGCCCAAATGGACCCATCAGGGGACAAAAGGGAACCCAGGACTGTCACCGGTGCCGGGCAGGTGCACGGAGCGCAGGTCCGCTGGCTCAGCCCGGCCTCTGGAGCAGCCCCGGCTCCGCCACCCCACCGTGTGACCTCCCGGGCAGCACTCGCGCACATGCGTCAGGGGACACGGGCGTGACGAGGGGGCGCCAGCTCAGCCCCTCGCCACGGCCGCGCAGGGACGCGCCCTTCCAGGAGGAAGGTCCGGGGATGTCAGGCGGCTGCGCCCCGAGCGCCCGGGAGTGACTGTGACCCGCGATTCGAGGAGGAGAAGCTACCGCGAGGCCCCCAGAGACACCTGGGCCTGGATCTGAGCCAGGACGCCCTCCCCAACTTGCTCTTGAAAAGCAAGCGGGCTGAAAAAAGGGCTTCCAGGAACAATGACTCAAAGAGGCCACCAGAAAGGAAGTCTTGGCTTCAAGGGAAAAACAATCCCCGCGCAGGGCAGCATCCGCGAAGGGCGCCCTCCGAGCGGAAGAAAGCGAAAGTGCTCCCCGCGCCTGGTGCCAGCTCCTCGCGCCTGGTGCCAGCTCCTCGTCTCCAGCTCCTCTCCCGAGGCCCCTCTCTCTGTCCCCAGGGCGAGCGCCCCTGAGCCAGTGGACCCGAGCTCCCGGCGCCTGCCCGGCCCCGTGATGGTGCTGGGTTCCCATCATCCGTCACCCTGAGCCCATCTGGGCTCGCGAGTGTGAGTGGGGTCTTTTTCTGAACCTATAACCTGGGTCCCCTGGGGAAAGCGGGAGAGAGGCCCAGCAGGGCGCCCAGGGAGCTCGTCCCCGCGACAGTCAGCCCTTTGCAGGGAGCAGGAGCAGGGTGGTTACCGGGCAGACACCGTGACGCTGCCTCCCCATCCTCCTCGCTACAACCCCCTCTGACCGCTGAGGAGACGGAGGCTGCCGGGGACCACACGGTGCGGGCACAGCCCTGCCGCACCCTCCCCGGGCAGGAGGCCTGGAGGGGAGGCCTTCTCAGCGGACACGCCCGGAAGAAGCCTCCAGGCCCTCATGCAAATCCCCACAAATGGGATTTCGAATAAGACCCGAAGGGGTTCCGGAGGCTCCGAACAAGGGCACCCACACGTCAGCAATGGGTTTTTCTGCTTTAAGTGCCCACTGCACTAAAATCCAGCCCCTCGGGCTGATGGCTCCTGAGTGAGCCTGTCCTTCCAAGGCGTCAGGCCAATGACAGATCCCACCTGTTCCTGTCCTGACACTCTCGCGGTTCGACTGCGCTTGTCCTCAGTGAGGATTCATAAGCTGCTTTTTCGTCAGGTGTGAGTCACTGTCACGCTGACATAACGGGAGGTGCTCTACTTGCAAGAAAACACATGATCTCCAGTTGCATGGCTTTATTCATAAAGACCCAGTTAATCGGTAACACAGTTACATTTCCGTTTTCATTTCAGGTGAGCCGGCCCACAAACCCCGGTCTGCCGGGGAGGTTCCTCCTCGGCGGCCACCAGCACGGACCCAGGCGGCTGCACCTTCACGGGACGTGGTCTCGGCCTGGCGAGAAAAGGGCCCGAGAGAGGCCCGGGACCAACGTGGATGATCGCGTTCTTCCCGACACGGCACGTGGCTCCACCAACGCGAGCGAGAGGCGGGAGCAAAACCAGAGCCAGGCCGCTGAGCCCCACTGCCCGGGCGCCGGACGTGCGGCCTCTGCCCGCGGAGGCCTGGCGCCGCCCGGCGAGCTCCATCAGCAGGACACGCGGTCAAAACACACGTGGCCTCCCCCTGCGATTTGGGGAGAAAGCTCCTCTCTTCCCCAGGACCCGGGCCCAGCAGAGGGACGTGGGAATGGCCTTCCTCCTCAGCCAGGGGCTCAGACCTGAGCCTGGAGGGGGTGAAGCACCCATTCGGGTGAGGGGACGTATTTACAGACACTTTATTTCATAATTTTAAAATATGATAGCATTTCTCCAGTAAACAAAACAGAAAAATACGTGGCTTGACTGACCAGGTAACACAGTAAAAGTATTTTAATCACGCAGAAGTGGGGACAAGTGTGTCAGGATTCGCTCTCTGGTGCCAACAGAACCAGTTTGGGTCCAGCCCAGGGTCGGGAGTCTTTTCATTAGAACACACTTTCCAACCTCAAAAGCAATGATTTAAAAATGCTTGAAGACCTGCAGCCCGGAAGACCAGGACCTGCCTAACCCACCACCAATCCCATCCTCACCCTCTCGGAGAACCTTCTCCCCGACTTCCCATTCCTACCGCACAAGGCGCTTTGGTAAAGAACCACCAGAGCGCAGATTTTACTCGCTGCCAGATTTGACGGCGATGCAGCTGAAGAGCAACCTCCCCACCCGCCTGAAAAAGGCTGCTTGCGTGGTGCCGACTTTCGCAACGCAGGATCTCGGCATTTTCCCACTTGATTTCCCTCAAGAGCTTATTAACGTCGACACCCCGTCGGGTCCTGAGCACTGGCTCCTTTGGCGAGCTGACTCCTAGACCCCCGCCAGCTGGGATTCCCAACCCGAGTCTCCCCTCTGAGAGCACCGCCCGTAAACCATCACAAATGCGTGCAACTGCTCCTCTTCAGACGCGACAAGGTGCTGACCCCTCAGCAGCAAGAACAGAGTACGGCAGCAGTGTAGGAGGCCTCTGCAGGACACACAAAAGGACGACGCGACGAAAGAAGGAAGAACATCAGGACGGGCTGGGGGACAGGAGCAGCAAACGTGGCCGGAAGCCCCTCGCATCCCCAAGGTGCCTTCCACGCGACAGCAGACGCGCGTCCCCTGCTCCCAGGATAAACCCCAGCGTGCAAAACTCAGCAATGACCACAACCAAGCCTCTGCTCTCATGAAGGTGCCGGAGTGGCTCTGAGGATCTTACTATGACTAGGACTTGAACTGGTGAGTCCGTCCACGCACATGACATCAGACGAAGAGCACCCAAGGCATTCTCTCCGCGATTCAGAAGAATGCTCCAGCTCAGCCCATAAATCACTGCTTTAAAAAACACTTCAGCTCTAAAAAAAGAGACAACCCCATTTGAAACAGGCTGGGAGGAGGAAGACAAAAAGTGACTCATAGCATCCAACAGCCTGTAGCCTCCAAAGCGTAACAAGAATATAAAACCAGGGGGCCCAGTTTGAAACAGAAGGAGTGGCTGTTATAGCTGTGACCTCACAACTCTCAGATGTAAGCATGACTCCAGCACTGCAGGTGCCTATGAGCACCGGGATCAAGCGTACACACGTCGCTGCCTCTGACGCGTGTGCATGGACTTCCCTGGTCTCCTGGCCAAATCTGACGTCTATATTTATTCATGGAGAAAAGAGCATTCAAATTTAACTGTTTTCAGAACTCTGAAGAACTCTCCAAACGCAAGTCCACACATTTCGAAGCCCACACATAAAAGTGCTGCCATTTTGTGAATATATTTAATATAGGTAACATTCTTTTTGATTTCCTGAGCCAAGGATTCCACCTCTTTCACCATGACAGCTCCGGCTATTGGGGACAGCTTTGAGACGCATGTCACAGAGTAAGCAGGTTTTGTTAGCAATGCTGAGGTCTGATTCCAGGGGGAGCAGCTCAGCTATTATTCCCCGAATGTGCTGACTCTCCCCCCTCCCCGACCCCCGCCGAGGACAGCAAATCACTGATGTCTGGAAGAAAACGTTTTCACGCAACTGTATTCCAGAGTCCGCTGTTTCTTCTTGAGAAGAACAGCTGGTGGGCACTGGAGCGGCCGGTCTCCTCCTCCCGCCCCTGCAAGGTGGCCCCAAGGCTTCAGCTTCGGTGGCCGGCCCCACAGCCACAGGGGCCTCCAAGAACGTACAGGGGCTGGGCAGACAGCAGTCGACTCCGGAGCTGAGCCCATCTTCTGCCACGTGCCGGCAGCCCTGAAAATGCCCCCCTCCCCAATCTACATGCCTTCTAACCCGCCACCCCTTCAAGAGTTTACTCTGGTGGCAGGGGTGATGCCGGCCACATGGGAATGACTCATCTGCAATTTTAAAAAAATACTGGTTCCTTGACCAACACAAAGAACTGCTATTTAAGCCAGCACCCACCTCCCTCCTTGGGCAGTCTCATGCTCACTAGAAAATGTTAAGCTGGATTCGGTTACGGAACAAAAGTAATAAGTGCAGTAACCCGGTACCTTACAAACCGAGTAACTCCCATGAGCAAGAGTTAGGGAGTCAGTGGCACACTCACAGCTAAAAAGACGCAAAGGGAAAAGCTGATGGGCTTCTGCAAACACGAATGGTTTTCCTAGGCTGGATCGCAAGGCCATTTCCCTCAGTTCCACCAAAATAAGAATTCAGCCTCTTCTGGGAGAGGGGATGGGACTGCCCAGCCCTGCCAGTCACTCCAGGGTGTGCACAGCCCAGGGCACAAACCACCAGCTAACAGGGAGAGGTCCCTGCTGAAGTTCAGTCAACAACTGATTTTAATCCAAGACATGGGTCTGTATTGGGAAACTTTCTGTTTCCTCCCTGCTTTGCTGATGTTTCCATTTAAATTTTTCCTAAAGCCAACTAATGTTTATCCACATATTAATGAAACGGTCTGGGAGCCCTCTTAAAGCCAAGCAGACAAACGCGTGATTCCAAAGGTCAGATGGGGGGGAGGGGGAGAGGGGGAGGGGGAAGGAGGGGGAAGGGGGAGGGAGGGGGAGGGGGAGGGAGGGGGAGGGAGGGGGGAGGATTTGGTGGGGGAGGGAGGGGGAGAGGATTTGGGGGAAAGCCTGTGGCGAGTCCGCTACCCCACCTGGCATCCAGCAACCAGCAACCAGCCGCCTCGGCTTCCTCTCCCCTCACATTCAGTCCCAAGTGCGCGCCAGACCAACAAGCCCTGGCCCCACACCAACAACTCTACGCAGGCATGCTACTGCCCAAAGGAGGGGCTGCTGCCACATCTCCCCACAGAAAGCTCCTGTTCTTTGCTGGCACCGCAGTTCTGCAGGCAGAGGAGCCCAGCTTTGCCCAGAGAGGGAAGCCCTGGGAGGCAAGAGACAAGGGAAAGAAAAGAGGAAGCAACAGGCAGGGCAGGAAAGTGAAAATCTGAGTTCCACAGCCAAGAAGTCAATCCGCAACTCTGTACCAAACAGTGACCTGTGAAACAAAACGTTAGTGTCTGTATCCGCATCAGCAGACAGTGCAAACCCAAAGCGGACCAGCGTCTAGGAGCTGAGATGATGCACAACCGTCAGGGCTGGCAGGCCACACAGGGACTCTGGGAGAACAGCCGACTCTGTTTTTTCAACCTACATCATGTGCTTAAAATGGAATTGTTTTTCCATCTTCCTCTGTAGGAACTGAGCACTGGAAAGTCCACACGTTTGCACAATATTTTCTGATATTTTCAGAAAATGTCAAAGACTAATTTTAAGAATCCTCTCCACATGAATCCTGATTAACAATAAAATACGAAAACGATACACTTAAGCCATTCAGCATTAAAAGTTGTTTTAACTTTTCATTTTGAAAGTGGATACGGTGGGGGGGCTTAAGTTCTAAAATGTAAGGAGAGATGGATTTCTGATCCTTCCATTCTTTGGCCTCTGTTAAGCAAGAGCGGGAACAAGCTGATTCACCTAATTTAAGCCAGTCAAACTACGTGATCACAAGACACAAAATTCCAAAAGAACTTAAAGAGAAACCGAATCGACTTAGCACGAACAAAGCAAATCGAAGATGACACAGCCAGTAGAGGGGGAGACAGAGGCTGGACAGCCAAAGCGGCAACCCTCTGAGGCGTACTCATGAGTGGCCGGCCAGGCCTAGCGAGGTTTAGAGAGCATGCAAACACACACCCCTTTCTCTGCCTGGATGCTCAGTAAGAAACCCACCTAAGTGCTTTTAAGAATCTGGAGGGACGCAGGCGTTCACGGAGAACTAGGCTGAGCACACCTTGGTCGAAAGAGGCCTGGGAAACAGACACATTCTAGGAGTGACTGGTGGTGAAGGGTGAGTGCCATCCAGCAGGCAAGTGTGCTGTGTCCACGTTCAAGAGCAGCCACTCCACCAGGGGCCAGGAACTGCCCTGGACGTGCAGAAGCGAGTCTGACGGTGGAGGCAGAGCGGCCCTGGTGAGGTCCCACGGAGTCCCACTTCGCTGACACAGGTGGGGGACTGACACTTGGCACTTGTGCAACGCAGACAGGGCAGAAGTGCTTGTCTGGAGATGCTGCCTGAATGGTGGGCTGCTGGAACAACACAACCGCGGTGCAGAGCTACGGAGGGCTGCAAAGTGAGGGGGGACCCATCGGAGCACGGACGACGTCAAAGAACTTGGGCAGGTGCTTTCTAACGGGTTCTTCATCCCTCCAAGCAACCTGTTCCCACTGCACACCTCCCCCACCCGTGCAGACCCAAGGACCATTTCCAGTTGGGCGCTGTGCTCAGCTACTAGCAAAGCCTTCACAACAGTGTCTGCTGAGCACAGAGCCCAGGCAACGGTCCCCCCCCCCCGCCCCCCGTGGGGCTGTTGAACATTACAGAACCCTGCAGAACCCCAAGTGTGAGACAGAAACATCTCCAGACCTAGGCACCTGAAAAGGCACTTCCCGCCAGGCGCTCACCTTTACCTCCTCAAAGAGTTAAAACGGAAAACGTGAGGTCGACACCAGCTCCTCCCTGCTGAAGAAAACTGGCACGAATGAATTTACTTTCTGGCTGCCAGCCCCGCAAAACCGTTACACACACAAGTTCACCACGAAACTGCTCCAAATATAAATTCGAGACGCGCCAGCCTGTCCCCACCCCCACAGTACATGAGTGGTCTTCCTGGGGTGAGCCGGGTGAATTCCCAATCTACACGCAACCTGAACATTTCGGAACTTTAGTGGGTTTTTTTTAAAGACATGGCAAAACCCGATCTAAAACTTGTGACAGTTGAGCACATGATCCCACCATTCAGAGCAAATGAGAAACCGTACATGACACCCCATGAAATCACTGTAGCGAATCTGTCACAAATTCTAAGTAGGAGACGCTGGGAACGCGGCACGAACCCCGGCCTGAGGGAGGAGCTTTGCCAATTTGACCCCCCTTCGCATCCCAGCCCGCGGGAACAATAGTAGCACTATCTCCGTCCAGCCAGGACGGGCCGCAGCCCCCCGGCGATCAAACCCTCAAGTCCAACGGCAAGTTTCGCATTAGAACGAGGCCCGCGGCGCATCAGGCCGCGCAACGCGGAACCGCCCCCGGCCCGGCCGCGGTGGGCAGCGCTCCGCCGCGCACCAAGGACACGGCCCCGTCCGCCAGGCCGCGCTCAAGGCCGCCCCGGCCCCGCGGCCCGGTCCTGCGCCCCGGCGGCGCCCCAGGCCCCCGCGGCCGCGTCCTGCGCCCCGGCGGCGCCCCCGGCCCCACGGCCCCGGCCCGCTCCCCAGGCCCCGGGCGCGGGGGCCGCGACCCACGACGCAGAGCCGCAGGGCGGGGGCCGCGCTCGCAGCGGCGCCGGGACCCCCGCCCGCTCGCCCGCCCGCCCGCCCGCGCCCGGGCCCCCGTGACAGCGCGGCCGGCCGAGCGCGGGGCCTGTTACCTTCCGACAGCTCCAGCTCCAGCTCGGCCAGCCGGGCCCGCACCTCCAGGGGCAGCGCCATGCCTTCCAGGCTGCGGTCCGCCATGCTCGCGACGCCCCCGCCCCAGCCGGCCTCCCTTTGTTCCAGGCCGCGGTCTCGCCGCTCCTCGCGCCCCGCGGACCCGCACCGAGCGGCGGCAGGCCGGGCGGCGGCGCAGCGCGCTCCTCCCCGGCGCCTCCTCCGCGCGGCCCCGGCACGGCGGCCTCGCGCCCGCGCCCGCGCCCCCGTGCCGCCTGGAGCGCGCCCGCCGCCGCTGCACCGGGCAGCTCCGCGACGCGCGCGTGCCGGCGAGGGGCGCGCACGGGGCGGGGATGGGGGCGCGCGCCGGGCAACGAGGGCGGGCCGGCGCTGCGCGCGCCCCCGGGGGCGCGGGGCACGCGCACCGGCCCCGCGGGGCCTCCCCGCCCAGCCCAGCCCTCGCCTTCCCCTGGCCTAAGGCAGAAGAATACCTGGAACAGCAAAATGCAGGCCGGAGCCCCAGCCCAAGGGTTCTGGGTCTTTGAGGACTGATTTTTTTTTCTTTTTTTTTTAAATAAATACGTCCGTGTGTTGGGGGCGGGGTATAAAAACAGCGTGGGCCGCGTTAAGAGCACTGGGTTGCAAATTCCTAATTCTGGCTGGAGAACCTGGGAGCCTGTGCCCCCAGGCTGCATCAGTGCCTCTGCCTGGCCCCAGTCTCCCAGCGCTGAAAGGGCGGAGGACAGAGGGGTCACCTGCCTCCACAGGTGGAGCACATCATGGCCCGACGGCTGGTCCTCCGCCGTCTTCTCTTCCGCGCCCACCGCACCGGTGTCGCCTCCAGGCGCGTCACCAAATCTGGTCCTCCAGTCCTGACCGTTTGGGGAGGCAATCCACACCCCGACTGCTGCGCAAACCCCACATTAAGCCAGCTCCTCCTTCTGGCTTCTGACAACTCCCACCCTTTTCTTAATTATCCAGGCAGGAGGGTCCCGGAGCTTCCTGGGACTTCACACATCCTCTGCTTCCCTGTCCCCTAAGACTCTGGCACAGTCTCCATCATCCGACCTCGCTTTCCTTCCGGATTGGCTCTTCGCGGCCCAGCAGCTACAGCGGGCCCAGGGCGTCGCGACCACCTCCCAGGGGTGCCCCAGCCCCAGCGGCTGGAAGCTGTGGCGGGAGTGGTCAAAGGTGGCTCTAACCCTCTTTCCAAAAGTAGACAGTGTGATGCTCTGCGTTGTCTACTGAGTACAAGGCCACCCTCTAAGCCGCAGACCCCAGACCCTCCACCACCTGGTGTAACACAGCCTCACCACGCCTGCCAAGGGCTCTGTTCCCTGGAGACCCTGTGTGCCTGCACCCGAGGGCCCGCCCTGCCCCACAATCCCAGGCCTCCCTAATAGCAACTCCGGAAAAGTCTCCCCCTTTACCAGGCTTCAACTTCTCACCACCCTCACCTCCTTGACCTTGATCTGTCTCATCCGCCTGAGTGAAGGCTCCTGGGGACAAGCACCAAGCCTTCTTCCTCTTTGTACTTCGCAGCGACTTCACAGCAGTGACAGTTCTCATTAATCTCATGTGGTCGATGAGCGGCTTGAAACAGGTGAACCCCAAACTCCTTGGCTTTATGTTCTCGGATGTAAACCCAGTGGACACTGGGGGCCACGCCTGTAGGGCCCACCACCATCTCTCCCCTTTTCGTGACAAACAGACCGCTGAGGGAGGAAGCTCTCCAAACGTTCTGGTCCAGCCCCTTCCTGCTACAGGTGAAGGCCTTAGACAAGAAAAACGCAGCAGAGCCAGGGTTCAAATCCTGGCTTGAAAAAGTGGGGCGTATACAGCAGAAATTGACAGAACAATGTAAATCAACTATAATAAAAATTTTTCTTTAAAAAAACTCATATTGCAGGAGTCCGCGTCATGGCACAGTGGAAACAAGTCTGACGAGAAATCATCAAGTCGCGGGTTCGATCCCTGGCCTCGCTCCGTGGGTTGGGGATCCAGTGTTGCCACGAGCTGTGGTGTGGGTCCCAGACTCAGCTTGGATCTGGCATTGTTGTGGCTGTGGTGTAGGCCAGCAGCTGTAGCTCTGATTTGACCCCTATCTGGGAACCTCTACCTGCCCAGGGTGCGGCCCTAAAAAAGAAAAAACAAAACAAAAAAAAACATATTTCTTAAAAAGAAAAACAAAAGGCAGAGCAAAGCTCTGGTCTCATTGCATTACAGCAAAGCGCGGCTGCACATTGCACACCACGAGCGTGTCTCGTCAGCCCAGGGCCAGACGGCATCATTCCGTTTTAGGTCAGGGGTAGGTCTGGACCATGTATGCCTGACGCAGGACCTGAGGCTGGGTCCAGAGAAGGCCCCCGATGCTGCACGGAGCCCATGGACAGTCTGCTTAGATTCCGAGCGGCTGCGCCTGCGCTTCCGAGGTCTCTGTGTAGCTGCTCAGGACGCGGGGACGCGTGTTCTTGGCGTTTCCAGCGGCCCCAGGAACATCTTTACCTGGAAGTCCTGCCGTGTCCTCAGAACGCACTGAAGTCCAGCCCCCTCCCCTCCCTGGCCTCGCTCTCCGTCCATTCTGCTCAGGTAGCGCCGTTCCCCCCCCCCCCCCAGGTCCTGGGCTTTGCGTCACGCCGGCTGCACCGTCCACACTCACGCATCCCCTTCTCGGCTCCCACTGCCACCGCCTGAGCCACACCTTCAGAGCCCAGCCCTGTTTCTCTCCTTCTCTTCTTTCCTCCTTCAGCTGCCAGATCTCTCTCCCTCAAGCGCCGCCGTGACTGGGTCACAGTCCCCCCCACTCTGCCATCTACAAACTAAACTCCTCCGTTTGACACTGACGGCATCCCAGGCACTTAGTGAAGCTTCTCCCCCCACACACCTGCTGTCCCTGAGAGGCATCTCCCTCCTCTTGCGTCTCTTATGCTTCACGTCCCTCTTCTTGTCTCCCCCCCCCCCACCAGTTCCCCCACCTGAGCCACAGCCACACATCAGATTTCACCCATTCAGTCTGGGTTCAAATGCCGCTTCTTCCACGAAGACTTCCTTTCTAATCTCCCAGTTAGAGATCCTCTCCCCCCTCTGGAACCACACACCTCTCTTCCTACCTGTTCTTCCAGGGGGCCCTAGTTTACACGTGCGTCTTACTGGGCATCTAGTCTCCCCGTGATTCTCCCGTGGTGTGGAATGTTGCATGAAGTGCATATTGTTCTCAAAGTGCAGCCCAGCCTTAGGAAGGGGAAAGTCTGTTTCCCCTCATCCGCTTCTGCTGCAGTCCTGCCAGCCTCAGGGGATGTGCGCTTAGTGAAAACCCAGTTCTTCTTGTGTGTTTATATGGATAAAAACCCTGGCCCAAGTGGATGTCAAGTTGGGCGTAAAAAATGACCGAGAGACAACTATTAGAATGAGCTGAATAGACAGTAAGGGCTATTTGCTCCTGAAGTGCTCCAAAAGCCCTGAAATTCCGTCATCAGCATTATACCTGCGAACCATGGTCAGTTATCTTGAGAAAGCCACTCTGACTGCTGCTCGGAGGGTCTAGACATCAGTAGCCCTCGTCAACGCAGCAGCATGGTTTAATTTGCAAAATACGCCGACCTTTACATAGCAAAATGTGTAGGTGTCCAGGAGAGGAGGGATGGACAGGGAGCCAGAGCCCGTGGACTGGGGGGAAGCGAGACAGGGTGCATGAGGTGCTCTGTTCCCCACAGTCTCAGCCAGACAAGTCCTGAAGATAGGGTTTTCAGTGCCACAAGGGCAGCTACATAATGCTAATTAATTGATTCATCCCCATGCTGGCTAGCCTTTGAGGATCTCTGTCTATATTTTGCTTGACTGTCATTGTAGGTAATTTGTCACCACTATTTGCCAACCTGCAGCACTTTACCTCTATTTCTTTCTGTTTCACCAAATTTCAGGCCAATTCTGAATGAACACCTACTGGCTCACAGGTAACTGGACTGTAGGCTTCAGAGAGTCTGGCTGGGATCTAGGAGAGCTAAGGAGGTGTTCTGAGTCAGGCTGTGATAAAGGTGTCAGTGTCACAGAGAGGGCTGGTTTATTAATGAGGCAACTCACAGGAAGGGAACGCCAAGCCACCAAGTGACAGCACCTCGAAGGAGCCATCTCCGGTGGCACCTTCACCCCATCAGCCTTGTTGCTGATAAGCACTCATCGTTTCACTCCTTATCAGATGCGTGTCGAGTGTGTCCCTGCGCTCTGCTATGAATCCCAGTTATGTGAAATGCTTACCTTTTCCAAAGTGACGAGGAAGAGCTGGTTGTAAAATGCTCTGATCAGATTCTGCAGGTACGTTCCTCACAGGTCAGGAGGGAGCCGCTGCTCACAACCCTGTTACGGCAGAAACTTCTTAAGCTGGAAGCTCTATGCCTGGCAACTTACGTTTTGGGTTATGTTTTATTTTGGTCTTACCATGTTATCAGAAGTTCCGCTTGGGTGGAGAGTACAGTGACCCAGAAAGTTTGGGTTTCATGAATCCGTGCTTAGAAAGCAGCTTGACCCCTGAATGAAACTACCCTGTGCGTGAAAGAGAACGTTAACTGTTCCATGACTTTGTCTCACAGCACGACAGAGCCAGCTAAATAATGCGTGTGTATCTGCATTCGATGGGCCACACGCGCATCTGCTTTTCTCTCATAGCTGCCGGCTTCCTCTGCAAAGAAGAGCGATCCAGTCCATTCATCTAAGAACAAGTTACCCACAAAAGACGAGGGGCACAAAGTCATCCCGCAGAATCCCAGAGCAAAACTAAACTAACGTTCCGTGTCGTTGCCGCCAGTGCCGTGCACCGCAAGTGCCCTGATGGGCCATCATCAGAAAGTCTACAAACAATCGAGGCTGGAGAGGGTGCGGGGAAAGGGGACCTCCTCCAATGTCAGCGTGAATGTAAACTACGGGACACAGCACGGAGGGTCCTTAAAACCCAAAATGGAACTACCACGTGATCCCGCAATCCCACTCCTGGACATACATCTATCCAGAGAACACTGTAATTTGAAAAGGTACATGCACCCCAATATTCACAGAAGCAATATTTACAGTAGCCAAAGACATGGAAACAAGCTAAATGTCCACTGGTAGAGGAATGGATTAAGGCAATATGGTACATATACACGATGAGATATCACTCAGCCTAAAAAAGAACGGCATGATGGCAGGTGCGGCAACATGAATGGACCTAGAGATGAGCATGCCTAGTGCAGTCAGGCAGACAGAGAAAGGCAAGCATCACATGACACCATGTGGAATCTAATAAAATGATGCAAAAGAACTCATTTATGAAACAGAAGCAAACTCACAGATTTCAAAATCAAACTCATGGTCACCGGAACAGAAGCCGTTGGGGGATGAACTGGGAGGACGGGATTAACATACACGCCCTGCTGTATATAAAATAGACGATGGACAAGGGCCCACTTATAGCAGCGGGAGATCTGCTCTGTATTCTGTAACGACCTGGACGGACAAAGAATGAACCTGTGTATGTGTGCGGCTGATTCCCTTTGCTGAACACCTGAGGCTAACACAGCATCGTGGGTCGACTACACTCCAATAAAATAAAAAATAAATTAAAACATATTTTAAAAGGTGTCTTGATGTTTAAAACTGTGTGAAATTTATCTTAGACAAATAACCTTAGTGTTATTACAGGTCAATACCCAATTATCAATAATGTGATTACTTCTGATCATTTTAGTGACTTCTTAGTCGTTCACACTGACGGTGATATGGATATAGCACCAAACAGCCAACTACCCAAAATTACTCCTGTTTGGTCTTAGAGTACATCATATTTTTACACCATTTTTCCCTTTGCCAATTATGATTGACCGCCCTCTGGCTTAGCTAAGCTAATGATAGAATTATCGTCAATCCCAGAACCCATATCAATTAATGACCGAGATAAGTGACACACAGGCTTTTTTTTTAGGATTTTACAAAATGTTCTAAGACATGAGACTTAATTAGATGTTTAAAATATAAGCTTTTGAAGTAGAAGAGAAGGGAGCGATTGAGAACGAAACCTGGGCCACCCAAAGTCCACACAGTGGAACAGCCACACAAAAGAAAACTGTAAAATTGACCTCATCCCTTCAAAATGGAAACAGAGAGAGAGAGAGAGGCCAGCTCCTTCCTGAAGGGCATCTGCTCTGCCAAGAAAAGCTCCACCGTGAGGTTCATAAGCGAGTCTAAAAAATTCAATTGCGGAAAATGCAGAATCTTGTTATTGTGAAGTTAATTAAAAGCAGTGCTTTTCAGTTAGTCTGTATGAGCTCACACACACTCCACAAAAGTAAATAAAAGTAAGGAATGAGAAGTTGACGCTGTCCACTGCTGACCAGGAGCTGGTCTGGGAGAGGCCCCTGGACTCCAGGCCTTGGCTTCCCAGCAGGCAGCCTGCCCTGAATCAGAAGATGAATCTGCGCTTTGTTCAGGGGCCTGGGCGGGATGGGAGCGCCTGGGCCAGCCCTGTCATGAGGAAGTTTCACCCCAGCTGGCGTTGCACTTCTGCTCCATGCTGTGCTCAGTGTTCTGTAAATGGACTGGGGGACGCAGGGTGGGTTCCTGAGGAGCAGAGCCTGAGCCCAGGGTCAGGGGCATGGGCCTTAGTGGGCACACCAGGGCAGAGGGAAAGAGCAGCCCTCAGGGCCAGGTCCATGAACCGGTGGGGCAGGTGGCTCAACAGCAGGGGCCCCACAGAAAGGAGGGCCGGCCCTTGCGCTGCTGTGCACTGGGGCCCACCATCGGTTCATCCCATCAGGAAAGTGAGTAGCTCTGATCCGTACCACCAACACTTAACAGCCCCTGAAGGGACAGCTCTGGGCTGACACCGTGTCCCCAGCGGCACGTCTATGGGGCAGACACTTGGGTCACCACTGACTCAGCCTTGCTAATTCCACCACGAAGCTGGTCTGGTGGACACAGAAAGTCAGGAACCTGCAAAGTCTCAAGTGGGAAAACGGGACTTGGGCAGTAGAGTGTTTTGGGTTTATTTTGCATGTTAATATTCGTCTAAGTTTTTATTTTTATTTTTACTTGGTTTTTAGGGTCGCACCTGACACATATGGACGTTCCCAGGCTAGGGGCTGAATCAGAGCTGCAGCTCACAGCAGCACCAGATCCTGAACCCACTGAGTGAGGCCAGGGATTGAACCTGCATCCTCATGGATCCTAGTCAGGTTTGTTACCTCTAAGCCACAAGGGGAACTCCAAGGATTCTTGTAAACCAAATGAACCCAAAGAATTACTCGGAGCGACTTCATGTGCTTTGCATGAGGCCGTGAAGAGTTAGGGACAGTCCTTGTCACGCGTGTAGTTTACAAAGCGACAGGCAAGAAGCACTCTTCTGGGACCAAAGATGTGACTTCCAGGAATTAGTCCCACTGGCACGCGGCCCATGTGAGAGGCGCGGTCCTAAATCTCAGGTGAGAGCCACCTCTACAGGCCTTCCTGGGTGGGCGCACCTGCCAGGGTTTTGCAGGTGCCCCAGATGGGCAAGGGACCAGGTCGCAGGCGCCGCACCAGCTGTGCCACGGCCTGCAAAACACACGGCGGGGCTCTCTCCCCAGAGGCTGCGCAGCCCAGCCGGCGCCTCCCCCATTCGACCCCAGGCGTGGATGTGGGGAGACCCCGGGCAGAGGGACGCTGTCCGCTCCCGTCTTCCCCAGCCCCCACCCTGGCCCCGGCCTGGAGACAAGCAGGTGCCCCTCTGGGCCCCTGGTTCCAGAGGCGGGAACAAGGAAACCTCACCACCGGGCCCCAAACAGCCGAAGCGTCGAGGCCACGGCCCACCTGAGAAGTGACCTGAGGCGGGAAGAGAGGGGATGATGCCCACAGATCCCCAAGTTCTCGACCAAGGTCTGCACCCACCTGGCCTCCTCGGAACGGCCCCGCTGCTGGGCCAGCGCTAGCAGTGCTCCCCTTCTGACTGGCCCAAGCCCGTGGTCCCTGGTAGCACCCTGCACTCCAGCCGGGCACCCCGAGCGGGTCTCTCCATGCTTTCGGAGCTCGGGAAGAAAAGCACCTGCATGCAAATGGCAGCAGGACGGGAAGAATGCGATACGGCCACGTGAACAGCGTGTTTCCGAAGAAGGCAAGGAAGGAGGCAGTTAACTCGGAACAGGCCCCGAACCTCACGTGTGGCTTTGATCGCTAACTCGTGTCCAACAGAACCACTCTGCTCCCTCATTCAGATGCACGGCCCGCTTGCCTGCTTTCCTCTCTGACCCAGTTCCCCGCAGAACTAGACGAACCTCCCCTTAAGCAGAGCAAGATGGAAGGAGAAGATAATGATGGAGGGGGGGTAAGAGAAAGACACAGAGGCGCCCCGAGGAAGGAGGAAGATGAGCGGTCAGAGCAGATAATTTCTCCAGGAGCATAGATTCAGGGGGAAGGAGCAGTGTTACAACAGCAAGAAGGACTCGTGGATTGAAACCCTAAGACAGGCAGACAAACCTCGTGATGCCCAAGCTGTGATAGACCAGGGGCTGGCCTCTTCGGTTCCTCTTGGAGGTGAGCAGTGTGCTGCTCACCAAGGGCGGACTCTGCCCGTGGGAGGCGGTCTGCGGGGCCCCGGCTGCCTGGGGCCGGACCTCTCTGGGGCCCAGGACGGGAGAGCCCATTCGCCTGCCATTTGTCTTATGCCTGTAAGACACGTTCACCAGTCATGGCGTTGTTACAGGAGTCCATGCTGGGGCTCCTGAAAGAGCACAGGGCCGGAGGCCCCATGGAACAGGTGTC
The DNA here is from genome assembly GCF_016906955.1 of Phacochoerus africanus. Classification (NCBI taxonomy): domain Eukaryota; kingdom Metazoa; phylum Chordata; class Mammalia; order Artiodactyla; family Suidae; genus Phacochoerus; species Phacochoerus africanus. The sequence continues at coordinate 74,051,236 of NC_062555.1, read as the reverse complement.
CATCTACTCAAGGGTTTGAAAACGCTTTAGGTAGCAAAGCAAGTAGCTTAGCAGTCAACCAATGCCTTTTTTTTTTTTGTCTTTTGTCTTTTTTGTTGTTGTTGTTGTTGTTGTTGCTGCTATTTCTTGGGCCGCTCCCGCGGCATATGGAGGTTCCCAGGCTAGGGCTTGAATCGGAGCTGTAGCCACCAGCCTACGCCAAAGCCACAGCAACGCGGGATCCGAGCCTCGTCTGCAACCTACATCACAGCTCACGGCAACGCCGGATCGTCAACCCACTGAGCAAGGGCAGGGACCGAACCCGCCACCTCATGGTTCCTAGTCGGATTCGTTAACCACTGCGCCACGACGGGAACTCCTTTTTTTTTTTTTTTTTTTTTTTTTGCTTTTTAGGGCTGCACCCGCAGCATGTGGAGGTCCCCCGTTAGGAGTCTAGTCGGAGCTACAGCCGCCGGCCTCCGCCGCAGCAACGCCAGATCCTTAACCCCCTGAGTGAGGCCAGGGACTGAACCCACGTCTTCACGGATACCAATCGGGTTGGCTGCCGCTGGGCCGCAGCGGGAACTTGCGTGCAACTGTCCTTTCCCTCCGGCTGCCTCCGGGGCCTTCTCTTCCTCTTTGGTCTCAGCAACCTGACCATGATTTGCGTGGGAGTAGTTTTCCTTACAGTTATCCTGCGTACAGTTTGCTAAGGTTTTTTTGACCTGTAAGTTCATACTTTTCACAAAATCTGGGTAATTTTCCCATTCTTCCAGCATATTTGTCCTGCTCATTCTTGCTCCTCTCCTCCTGGATTCCTCTGCATTTGTATTGTGCTGCTTGATATTGTCCTACAGGTCAGTGAGACTCTGTCCATGTTTTTGTGGGTTTGTTTTTGTATTTTGTCTTCTTATGGCCACACCCGCAGCATACGGAGGTTCCCAGGCTAAGGGTTGAATTGGAGCTGTAGATGCCGGCCCACACCACAGCCACAGCAACGTGGGATCCGAGCTGCATCTGTGACCTACACCACAGCTCATGGCAACACTGATTCTTAACCCACTGATCGAGGCCAGGGATCAAACCTGCGTCCTCATGGATGCTAGTCAGATTCGTTTCCGTTTCCGCTGAGCCACGATGGGAATGCCCATGTTTTTATGTTTTTGTGGTTTGTTTTTTTTTTAATCTTACCTATGGCATATGGAAGTTCCCAGGCTAGGGTTCAAATTGGAGCTGTAAGCTGCCAGCCTACACCACAGGCACAGCAACACCAGATCAGAGCCACATCTGTGACCTACAGCTTGCAGCAATGCTGAATCCTCAACCCACTGAACAAGGCCAGGGATCAAACCTGCATCCTTACAGAGACTACATCAGGTTCTTAACCCACTGAGCCACAACAGGAACTCCCTGTCCAGGTTTTTATTCCCCGTGTTTTTTCTGGTTTTCAGATTGCATGGCTCATTGATCATGCCTTCCGACACCTGTTGGAATCCACCTCCTGGTTCCTAGTCAGATTCGTTTCTGCTCCACCACGACGGGAACTCCTACTGAAATGTATTGATCCATTTGACCATGCCCCTGTTGAGGGACATTTGAGTTGTTTCCTGATTTGGGATACCATGGGGGAATACAATACAATTTTATGTGATTACATCTGACATATGATATCCTGCTGAACACAAGCACTCTCCCCCCACGGCTCTGAACGTGTGGCTGGGCACACACATCCTTCCTGTTTCCCCCCGTTTGTCTATTCCTGCCCCATACAGCATGGACTTGATTAATATAGCTTTGATTAACACAGTCTAACACGCCACAGACAGGGGCCTCGCGCGTTCCCTGTGCCCACCCCCCCCTCCCCGCCCGCTTCCCTTCTCCTCCTTCCTCAAGGCTTGGCCGTTCTTCTCCTGGGAACTGTTCTACATTCTGAATCACCTTGTCCACGTCACTTCTCCCAGACACATCCTGGGATGCGACATGGGCGCGCACCCAGCGCAGAGGCCGGTTTGGAGAGGAAGCCCCCCGCCCCCCAGATTGGATCTTCCCGCCGCGCACGTGGCCTGTTTCGCCTCCTGTTTAGGTTTTCGATAAGGTCTTCCAGGAACGTTCACACACGTCTTTCTCATCATTCTCCCGTATTTACCCTAATTGCTATTCTCGGATGCTTCCCGGGCCTCAGGATCCGCAGACGTCCTTTCCGAAGCCTAAGGCGCAGACATCCTTGGCTTCTGTGGTGACAAATTGGTCCTGCCCACCCAAGTTACGCAAGGTGAGCTGGTGGCCCGAGCTCCGCCTCAGAGCTCATTTCATGGCCCAGGGGCCAGAACCCGAGGCCCAGGCTGGGAAGAAGACCAGGGCAACCCGTCCACACCCCGGGTCCGCAGGTGCGAGGGTGCAGAGGTAGAGGTGTCACTGTTTCTAAGACGAGCACCTCGGGATGCGGGGGAGACGGGACGGAGAGGACCCCGGGCCCGGTGACGGTCCTCACACAGCCTGGATCCCGCCCGCCGGCTCTTCAGACGAGAAAGCAAGCCGAGGAGATGAAAATGTCAATATGTGGTCTGATCGATTTTCTAGGATAAATACAAAGCAAAAATCTTTCTCGTAACTTGTCTGCTTTTTTCCTCCAGAGCTCACTCAAGTTTTTAAGGTAATTGATGTTGTGTGGGTTTGTTTTGTCTTTTTTTTTAGGGCCACACCCACAGCATATGGAGGTTCCCAGGCTAGGGGTCGAATCGGAGCTGTAGCCGCCGGCCTATGCCACAGCCACAGCAACACGGGATCTGAGCCGCCTCTACGACCGACACCACAGCTCACGGCAATGCCAGATCCTTAACCCACTGAGCAAGGCCTGGGATTGAACCCACAACCTCATGGTTCCTAGTCGGATTTGTTTCCGCTGTGCCACAGCAGGAGCTCCCCAATTTTTTTTTTTTTTTTTTTTAGTGATTCATGCACACTTAAAACTTGTGGCAATACCAAAAAGGCATATTTTTTAAAAAAGTTCAGCATCCCAAAGCCCACCATTAAGAAAGAAACAGCATTAACGCTTGGTGAAGATGAGTTAGACGTCTCTGGTGAAGACTCGAGCATTTCCTCTATTGGATCTCGAAACACGTTTCTGCCACATTGCGGGGTCACAGTTGAGGGCCAGAAACTGTGTGGGATGGCGCAGGTCTATGTCCTCACCACTTGGGCTTTTCCCAGAGGGACACTGTATCACTGTGAGGCCCCCACTTTTCTCCAGACCGTGAATGTGACTCTTCAGTCACGTCTCTTCTTTAATCTTATCGTTTGTGAGTCTGTAAAGTCTTGTTTTGTTGCTGTTTCCCTGGCTCTGCATTTCCTTTTTTTTTTTTTTTCTGAAAATTAGCCACTTTATTTATTTATTTATTTATCTGCTTTTTAGGGTTGCATTCATAGCATATGGGGGCTCCCAGGCTAGGGGTCTAATCAGAGCTACAGCTGCCGGCTACACCACAGCTACAGCAACTCAGAATCCGAGCCACGTCTGCCACCTACACCACAGCTCATGGCAACACCAGATCCTTAACCCACTGAGGGAGGCCAGGGATCGAACCCACAACCTCATGGGTCCTAGTTGGATTCGTTTCCAGTGTGCCCTGATAGGAACTCCTGGATCTGCATTTCTTTCTGTGGTTTTCCCATCTCATCTTTGATCTGCTGTTTTGTTGAGTTGGTGTAATTACACTTTACCACAACAAGCCAGAAGCCTCTGTGGGGAATTTACTCGTGTTCCTTTTGTGATATCTTTCTAGCCTGGGTTGTCTTTTGCTAAAGGACCTTCCTCCTGTTCCCTCCCCCCCCACCCCACACCCCACCCCCAGCTATTTCCCTCTCCAGCTTGCTCCCTGCTTTGTGAGACGGAAGTTTTTCTGTGGATGACGGATGGCGGTGATGGGTGCACAGCAATGAGTGTACTTAATGCTACTGAATGGCACCCTTAAAAATGGCTAAAATGGTCACTTTTATATGTATTGTACCACAATTTTTCTTTTTTAAAGCTGCACCGGCATATGGAAGTTCCCAGGCTAGGGGTCGAATCAGAGCTGCAGCTGAAGCCTACACCACAGCCACAGAAATGCTGGATCCTTAACCCACTGAGCGAGGCCGGAGATCAAACCTGTGTCCTCATGGATACTAGTTGGGTTCGTTACCACTGAGCCATAATGGGAACTCTACCACAACTTTTTTATAGGGAGAGAGGTTTTAAATGATAGCCTTCTACTTGGGTGTATGGTATCTATTTTATAATTTGTGTATTTCTTATAATTTAAAAAGTCTAGGAGTTCCCATTGTGGCACAGTGGTTAACGAATCTGACTAGGAACCATGAGATTGCGGGTTCCATCCCTGGCCTTGCTCAGTGGGTTAAGGATCTGGCATTGCTATGAGCTGTGGTGTAGGTTACAGATATGGCTCAGATCCTGCGTTGCTGTGGCTGTGGTGGAGGCCAGCGGCAACAGCTCAGATTGGACCCCTAGCCTGGGAACCTCCATATGCCGTGGGTGTGGCCCTAGAAAAGACAAAAAGACAAAAAGACAAAAAAAAAAAAGTCCACACCTCAAGGAATTAGAAAAAGAACAAACTGAGCCCAGTGTTAGCAGAAGGAAAGAATAAAGATTGGAGCAAAAATGAATAAAATAGAGAATAAGCATCAATAGAAAAGGTTAACAAAACTAAGAGTTGGTGGTGTTCCCGTCGTGACTATTGGGTCACACACTTGCAGGAAACAATTATAACATTCAGATGTTATAGCTGAATGTTAAAGCAGTTGCCTGAAGGACCAGAAGATTCAGGGGAGTTCACATCAGAAAAGGACACTTGCACAAGTCATTGTCTGTCTCTGTCGTTTTCAGACAGGGCCAGATGCAAGGAGCATCATGTCCAGGGGCCCAAGGATGCTGTTGGGAAAACCCCACTGTTTAGGCTTGGAGACGGCAGAATCCAGGGATACTGACCTCTGGACAGAGAGAGAAAGAATCCCAGATGGGAAATCCTTGGAAGGACTCCCAAATCCTATCTACCTCTCTGAACTACACATGTGTGGGCAGACTCTGAGCTTACCTGTTCAGGAGGAAAGGTCAAATGGAGACTGGTTCTTCAGTCCAACAAGATAACTGTCTTCTAAAACCAAGAAACAATACTCCCCAGGGGAAATGAACAGAATCCCAAGGCTTCACAGGACTTGAGTTTTGCATGTTCAGGATTTCCAAAGTTATCTTACAAACAAACAAACAAACAAAAGCCCAGGGAAATGGAACTCATCCTCCAGAAAAAAAAGGAAATAAATTGATATAAAACTTGAGATGGCTCAGATTTGGAACAAACAGGCAAAGATTTGAGAGTGGATATTATGTCTAACCTCAGGAAAATAAAATATGTTCATAGAGAAACAGAAATGACAAAAAAGCCAAAAGAATATTTCTAGAAAAATTTCTAAAAAAACTTAACATCGCAAATAAAAACTTCACTGGATGGACTTAGTAGCCAAGTGGAGATGACAGAAGAAAGAACAGGTAAACCTGATCAGTGAACAGAAATGACACAGTGAGAAGAACCGAGTGTATACGGGTTGATGAAAAAGATGGAATCCTGAGAGAACTAGTAGGGGAGATAAAAACAATCTTAGAGAGTTTTAATGGGAGACCTAGAAGGAGTGAAGAAAGAATGGGACAAAAAAAAAAGTATTTGAAGAAATAATGCCTGAATTTTTCCATCTTATAAAAGACATAACTTTGTAGATTTCAGATGTTCAATAAAACCCAAATTGGACAAAGAAGGACATCTGAGGCAACTCATAGTCAAATTACTGAAGCTAAATGTGGAGAATAAATTGTGAAAGTAAGGAGAAATTCAACACATTCAATTGAGGGATGATAATTCACCTGTTGGTTGATGTTTTATCAGATGTGAATGAGGCTGGAAAAAGAAAACTGTTGTCCCAGAATTCTCTAGTGAAAGTGTCCTTCAAAAATCAAGGCAAAGTTAACTTTATTTTTGCAAAAAGGCGGCTGAGAAATTTCAATTCCACTTCTGCTTCAAATTTGCCACACCATCTTAACAAAAAGTAAATGACTGAACAGAATGAAAAATCAACAGCTCTTCTTGGGTCTGTGAGAGAGGGAATAACACAGGGCAAACCAGCAGGCGCTGAATATAAAGGACCACAACTTGTTGGAGGAAGAACCCAGGGGCAGAAGCCACCGTGGGCAGGAAAACCTAACTGTAACCATTGCATCACGGGCGGTCTGGGGGGGAACTCTGAGAGCTAAACGCTCCAGAGGGACCCAATCGTGGAGGACTCCAAACTTCTCGAGATGTACCTCCAGGAGCTCCACCAGATCCCACAGTGAGTGTGGAGGAAAATCCCCCAGTCTCCTGCAGAGAAAGGGGGAAAGAACAACTTTAAAATGCTCCAGAGCACTCTGTTCTTTGTAACAAGGCCTTCCTAAGGGGGTACCTAGCTGACCTCAGCCTAACCTGCCGGGTATCACCAGGGCCCTACTGACCTGGGGGATGGGAACCCAACTCCAGCCTCCTCTACCCATCCTGCCCCACTCAGGGGAGGAGCAGCGCACATGTGTGGAGTTCACAGTCCAGAGGCACAACCTCCACCACAGGACCTAGGCCCCATCAGAGAAGCGGAGAAGGTGTCCCTTCCCCATCATCAAGAAAAGAGAGAAAGGACTCAAATCAGTAAACTTAGAAACGAAAAAGGGGAAGTTACGGTAGACATGACAGAAACACACAGGGATGTGGAAGAGACTGCCACAAGCAACTCTATGCCAATAAAGTGCACAGCCTAAAGACAGCAACACGGTGAAAACAGCGAGGGTGTGAGTGGGCGGCTGGGTGACCGGGCTACACACCAGAAATTGAGGGACACTGTCAATCACCTGTGTTTTAATAAATTTTTTAAATAAATGGAAGAATTCTTAGAAAAGTGCAATCTTCCAAGACTAAGCCAAGAAGAAAGAGAAAAGATGAACGGACCAAGACAGTGAAACTGAAACTGTGACTGAAAACCTGCCAACAAACAAAAGTCCAGGACCAGATGGCTTCACAGGCGAATTCCACCTAACATGTAGAGAAGAATTAACACCTACCCTTCTGAAACTATTCCAAAAAGTTTCAGAGAAAGGAACATTCCCAAACTCATTCTATGAGGCCACCATCACCCTGATATCAAAACCTGACAAAAATACCATAGAAAAAAGGAAATTATAGGCCAATCTCACTGATGAACATAGATGCAAAAGTCATCAACAAAATACTAGCAAGCCGCATCCAACGCGACATTAAAAGGATCGTTCACCATGCTCGCGTGGGATTTACCCTGCAGATGCGAGGATTCTCCAGTATCCGCAAATCAACCAGTGTGAGACACCACATTTATTGTGAAGAATAAAAACCATATGGTCTTCTCAATAGATGCAGAAAAAGCTTTTGACAAAATCCAACACCCATTTCTGATTTAAAAACAAAAACAAAAACTCTAGAAAGTGAGCATCGAGCGAACCTACCACAACATAAAGGCCGCAGGTGACAAACCCATGGCTAACATCCTTCTCACGGGTGAAAAGCCGAAAGAATTCCCGCTGAGATCAGGAACGAGACAGAGATGTCTGTTCTCACCGCTTCTATTCAACACAGTTTCGGAAGTCCTAAACACAGCAATCAGAGAAGAAAAAGAAATAAAAGAATCCAAATTGGAAAGGAAGAAGTAAAACTATCACTGTTTGCAGATGACATGATACTATACCTAAAAAATCCTAAAGACACTACCAGAAAACTGTGAGAGCTCATCCATGAATTTGGTAAAGTTGCAGCATACAAAATTAATACACAGAAATCAACTGCATGTCTATATACCAACAATGAAAGGTCAGAAAGAGAAATTAGAGAAACACTCTCAATTACCATTGCATTAAAAAAATAATAAACCTACCTAAAGAGACTTAGGACCTGTACTCCAAAAAGTATAAGATGCTGATGAAAGAAATCAAAGATGCTATAAACAGGTGGAAAGAAAATATCTGCGAAAGACATATTTAATAAGAACTGTTATCCAAAATGTAGAAAAACCTTTAAAACTCAACAATAAAAACAAACAAGCTGACTGAAAATGGCCAAACACCTGAATAGACACCTCACTAGAGAAGGTAGTCAGGGGACAAAGAAGCGTATGAAAATATGGCCAACATCACATGTCATCAGAGAAATGCAAATTAAAACACCAGTGACGTCACATTATATACCTACTAGCACGGCCAAACTCAGGAACATTGCCAACGACAAGTGCTGGCAAGCACGTGGCGCAACGCAAACCCTCACCACCCCTTGCTGGTGGGAATGTAAAATGGCACGGCCACTTTGGAGGACGATTGGGCGGTTTCTTATAAAACTAAACACACTCTTACCGTATGATCCTAGTCACATTTCTTGGTATTGATGCAAAGGAGTTGAAAATGTATGTCTACACAAAAACCTGCACAGAGATTTACAGCAGTTTTATTCGTAATTGCCAAAACTTGAAAGCCACCAGGCTGTCCTTCAGTAGGTGATGGATAAATAAACAGTGACACGTAAAGACATGGAATACTACTGAGCACTAAAAAGAAATGTGCTATCAGCCGTGAAAACACCCGGTGAAACTGTAAATGGAAGTCACAACCGAAAGAAGCCAACCTGGAAGCTTACGTACTATATGGTTCCAACTTTATGACATTCTGGAAAAGGTATAACAAGGGAGAGAGGGGCAATATCAGTGGTTTCCAGGGACTGGGAGCAGTGAGGGGAGAGTGGGAAGCACAGAGGATGTTAGGGCAGGGAAGTGACTGGCTGACACTATATCCGTGGATACGTGTCATTACATCGTTGTCCAAGCCCACAGAACACGCCACACCAAGAGTGACTCTGACGTAAGCTCCGGACTCCAGAAGATTATAATGCGTCAGCGTGGGTTCATCTTGGGTAAATAAATAGACACCATTCCGGTGAGAGATGTTTGTAAGGGGAGAGCCCACGCAGGTGTGGTGTCAGGGGGAATATGGAAATCTCCGTACCTTCCTCTTAATTCTAACGTAAACCTCAAACCACTCTAAAAAAATAAAGCTTTAAAAAATTCACGGACTGGGGGTTGGGACTGGCATGTGTACCCTGAGGTCTGCGGAAGGACCGGCCACCGGGGACGGCCGTGGAGCCCAGAGACCTCTACCCAGTATCTGCGATGGTCCATGTGGGAAAAGAGTCTGAAAGAGGATGGAAGCGGGTACATGCACGCCTGAGTCCCTTTGTCGTGCAGAAGTTACCACAACACCGTAAATCACCTATACTTCAATAAAACCTAAAACATTTTCAAAACAAATACCTTCTCATTATACAGGACATATTCTGCTACGAGCAAGTTAACGCTACCGGAAATGAGCAAGAAAGTTCTTCAGGATGAAAGGAGGTGACATCGGGCGGAAATCTGGATTTGTCAGCAGTGAGTGAACAGCATACGAGATAGTAGAGATCTGACCAAACGCAAAGATACTGTGTCTCGCTTGCCTTTCGTTTCTTCACAAGACGTGTGAGTATTATTTATTTGTTTGTTTGTTTGTTTTTGATGTAATTTTTTTTTTATTTTCCCACTGTACAGCAAGGGGATCAAGTTATCCTTACATGTATACATTACAATTACATTTTTTCCCCCACCCTTTGTTCTGTGGCAACATGAGTATCTAGACAAAGTTCTCAATGCTACTCAGCAGGATCTCCTTGTAAATCTATTCTGAGTTGTGTCTGATAAGCCCAAGCTCCCGCTCCCTCCCACTCACCCCCCCATCGGGCAGCCACAAGTCTCTTCTCCAAGTCCATGATTTTCTTTTCTGAGGAGATGTTCATTTGTGCTGGATATTAGACGTATGAGTAGTTAAAGCAAACGCTGTAAGAGTAACTTGTAGAGTTCACAGTATGCGTAGGTAAAACATACTTAACAGCTATAAGGAATGTGGGGTGGGAAAAACATGGACCTGTAATTGCAAGATTTCTACATTTGATGTGAAGTTTTAAAATAGTAACTGTAATTAGAATGTGAAAAGTTACAAATGTAAAATACGGTTTCTGTTCTAATGGAGTAGGCACACTGCACCTTGTCTCTCCACTAAACACAACTATATATGCAAAACAAGACCTGAGTACAATGCATGGAGCAAGTAAGTGGGGTCCCTGAAAATAAGCAGCAGCAGGCACCCTCTGAAGAGCAGCAGAACTTGCGGTATCACAAAACCAGCAGTGAGCTGAATATGTTTTTCCTTCAGTGTCATCCAGCCTGGACTCAATGTAGCCTATAGTCCAAAGTTCAGAGCACAGATAGAGAAGGCTCCAGAAGAAGCTGTGTCATTCCAGACTGCATAATGGAAAGGGACTCCTAATGCTCAGAAACCTCCAGTTTTGTTTTTTTTTTTTTCATCTAGTCCCACACATCCCAACCTCGAAGCAATTCTATGGGGCAGCAGTGGCGACAGCAGTAACAAGGGCCTGTCCACAGGAGCTTCCAACTGGAGGGAGTAGAGCGTCCTCTCCATCTGGAGGAGCTGTGATGGAAGAGGGAAGCCCACATCACTGCTTCCCTTCTCTCTTCTCTCCTGCGTTGGTCTTAGACACATGATAAGCAGCATGAAGCGGAAGCTGAGGAGGTAAGTAAAGCCCCATTTCTGATGAAGGATTGAATGGGGAGCTCCAGGGAAGGGAAAGCACAGGAAAACTGAGAAAAAGGAGGGTCTCAGGAAAGCAAATCCGTAAAGTTGCTGATGAACTTTCTGGGACCACCCTTGAAATGTGCATGTGTAGATACGGCCTTAAACATATATGCGATTTCCGTAGAATTTAAATAAGACCTGGAGTCCCATAACGTAATTTTCAAATTATCCAGGATGCAATCCAAAATGGCTCGTTTTGGAGTTCCCATTGTGGCTCAGTGCATTAAGGATCCGACGTTGCCTCTGCAAGGATGCAGGTTTGGCCCCTGGCCTGGCTTATTGGATTAAGGATCTGGTGGTGGTGCGCATGTGGCATAGGCCACAGCTGCAGCTCCAATTCAGTATCTAGCCCAGGAACTTCCATATGCCACTGGTGCAGCCATAAAAAGAAAAAAAATTCTTGACCTAAAAACTAGAAAAATCTCAAGTTGGATGGAAAAAATAATCAACAGACAACAGTGTTGAGACGACAGATGTTGATATTACCTGGCGAGATTTTAAATCCATGAAAATGCTTCAAGAAGTAAGGGGTCATGCTCTTGAAATAAATGAAAAGACAGAAAGTCTCATTAATGAAACAGAAGACATAAGTTAAAAACTAATGGAAAAGGTGTAACTGAAAAATACAATCATGGAAAAGATTAAAACTCAGTTGTGGCTCAAGAGCCAAATGAAGATGACAGAGACAATGAAGTCAAAGAAGGATCAAGAGCAATCATTCTGAAAAAATGGAGTTCCCATCATGGCACAACAGAAATAAACCCGACTAGGAGCCAGGAGGTTGCGGGTTTGATCCCTGGCCTCGCTCAGTGGGTTAAGGATCCAGCGTTGCCGTGAGCTGTGGTGTAGGTCACAGATGCAGCTCAGATCCCAAGTTGCTGAGGCTGTGGTGTAGGCTGGCAAGGTGTAGCTCCAACTGGACTCCTAGCCTGGGAACCTCCATGTGCCACGGGTGCAGCCCTAAAAAGCAAAAAAAAAAAAAAAAAGAACCAGGACTGTAACAAAAGACAGAAACTTCCATGTCTTTTGAGTTTTAAGAAACTCAGTGAATGCCAAATATGACAAACCTGAAGAAATGCACACTCAGCCATATCATAATTACACAAATGGAAACTAAAAACAAAGAAAAAACTTTGAAAGCAACCAGAGTAAAATGACACACTACTTCTAGGAGAATAAGGGATTCAAATGAATGCAGATTTCTCATCATGGAGGCCAAAGAAAGAGAAGCATTTTTTAAGTGCTGAAAGAAAAGGAATGTCAACTCAGAATTCTACATCCAGTGAAAAATATCTTTCAAGAATTAAGATGAAATAAAGACATTCCCAGCTGAAGAAAAATTAGAATTCACTGGCAACAGGTCTGTTATAAAAGAAATTCTAAACGGGGTTCTTTAGACAGAGGGAAATGATACAAGAAAGAACCCTGGAACATCTGGGTAAATGTAATAGGCTCTTCCTCTCCTCTCGAGTTCTTTAGAAGTATGGCAGTTGAAGGCAAGAATTAAAACGTTGTCCAATTGGGTTCTCAGTGTGTAGATGTAATATATAAGACAACAGCAACATAAAGATGAGGGCAGGTGGGTAAAGAACCCTATGTGGTGAGGTGAGGAGGTTCCTACATCCCATTGGAAGTGGTAAAATGGTGGTTATAACTTGACTGTGAAAAGTAAAATATGTGTATTCTGGTCCCTAGAGCATTCCTTTTAAAAAAAAAAAACCATACAAAGAGATAAAACTACACTAGATAAATCATTTGAGGCAAAATATTTTAGTAACCACACAATAACTTGCTTATAGCATAAGCTGAGGAGTTTCTTAGGGAAACTAGAACATTCAAAAGCAACTGTGTATGCTAAAGAATTTAGAATGCAACACATATGCCCAGCCAAAATGCATGCTCAGAGAAGACCTTAGAAGGCCCTAAACCTTCACCTTGGGTTTATTCAGTGCAAGACTAGCTAGTAGCTAAAGGCGAGTCCTGGCACAGCACCAATTTTCAAAGATTGTGAGAGGTCTATCTTTCTCTCTTTCTCTGTCTCTGTGACTCGATCTCTCTGTCTCTGTCTCCCTTTCTCTATATCTGTCTGTATGTCTCTGCCACTCTTTCTGCATCTGTGTGTGTGTGTTTGTTTGTTTGTTTTCTCAGTACCTTGTGTCCCAGGAAATCTCTGTCAAAACACTAGCTGAACACAAGCTGACCAGAGGCTTCAGTGAACACATCATCGGAGAATACAGTCTTTGAAATAACAGTGTGAGACGTCTCAAAACAAATGGACAATTTTCAACAATTAAAAAAAAAAAAACCTATCAGGCTGTGGGGAAAGTAGAGTCTGATTTCCAGTGTTAGCATTTTGTAATATTCAAATGTCATTTTTAGCAGCAGCAGTGGCAACAACAAAAAAACGCATGCAAAGAAACAGGAAAGCATGGCCCATTCAAAAGAACAAAATAATTGACAGAAATCATCTCTGTGGAGGTTTAGAAATCAGAGATTTATCAAAGATTTTAAAAAATTGTTTTGAATATTCTCAATGACCTAAAGAAAAACATAGACAAAGAACTAAAGCAAATCCCCAAAAAATGATGTGTAAACAAAATGAGAATATCCATAAAATGATTTTAAAAACATAAAAGACACCAAAAATAAATTCTGGAGCAACATGTAATAATTAAAATGGAAATTCACTAGAGAGATTCAACAGCAGGTCTGAGCAAAGCAGACAGATCAGCAAACTTAAGACAGGATAATGAAAATTATTCAGTCTGAACAAGTAGAAAGAAAAAAGAAAAGTGAATGGAGCCCAAGGGGCCTGATGGAGCACCATCAAGTGAGCCAGCATATGCATATTGAAGTCCCAGAAGGAGAGAAAGGGCAGAAAGAACATTTGAAAAAATAATAGTAAAAAATGGTCCAAATTTGATGAAAGACATGAACCTACAAATCTAGGATGTTCAAAGAACTCCAAATAGGTTAAACTCAAAGAAATATGTGTGAGCTACATTATAATTAAACTATTAAAAGACAAAGACAAAAAGAGAATATTGAAAGCAACAAAAAAATCCACAAACTCATCAAATCCACAGAAGCCTCAATAAGATAAATAGCCAATTTCTCATCAGAACTCTTGGAAGCCAAAAGACAGAGCACTGCCATGTTTAAAGTGCTGAAAGAAAAAAAAAAACCTGTTAAACAGAGAATTCTACATCCAGGAAGACAGCCATTTCAAATGTGGTCGAAATTAGACATTCCCAGAAAAACAAAATCTGGAGGAGTTCATTACCTCTAGGCTTGCCCTACAAAAAGTGTTAAAGGTAGTCCCTCAGCTAGAAACGAAATAAAACTAGAAAGCAATCAAAGCTATATGAAGTAACAAAGACGTCCAGTGAAGGTAAATACCTGTACAAATATAAAAGCAAGTCTTATTGTACTTTGGCTTATAGTTCTACTTTTTGCTATAAAATTTAAAAATATATTTATGAATCTATATCTCTGGGCACAACTGTATAAAGGTGCAATTTGTGACAACAACAGTATAAAAAGAACAGAGAGGACAGAATTGTATAGGAACAGTTTTGTATGCTTTTAAATATAAATTGGTTGCAACTCAAAATAGAATATTTTAAATTTAAGATGTTAAATATAATCTCCATGGTAACCACAAAGAAAATCTCTTTAAAAATGTAGACACAAAAAAGAAATGAAAAGAGGATTAAATGGTTTACTATTAAAAAAATCAATGAAGCGCAAAAGAAGGTAGTAGTGGAGGAAATGAGGTATAAGGACAAAATAGGTATAAGGGTACGGAGGTCAAATAGCAAGACGGCAGCAGTAGGTTCTTTCTTATCAGTAACTACTTTAAACTCTTCCATCAAAAGGTAGAGATCATCGAATGAATTAAAAAAAAACATAATCCAACCATATGTGGTCAACAAGAGACTCACTTTAGACTCACAAACACAAATAGGGTTGAAAATGAAAAGACTGAAAAGCTATTTCATACAAAGTAACCAAAAGGGAGCTGAGACGGCTAAACTAATACCAGACAAAATAATCTTTAAAGAAAAAACTGTTAAAAGAGACAAAGACGTTATGTAGGTATGCATGCAGCAAAAAGACAGAGCCCCAAAATATATGAGGTGAGAACCTGATAGAATTGAAGAGAGAAATAAAGTTACAAGTAAGAGCTGGAGACTTCAATACATCAAATGCAATGATGCATAAACCAATTATACAGAAGATCAATAAGGAAATGGAGAACTTGCACAACACCTACGCAGCGAAAGAATACACATTTTCCCGAGTGGACTATAACATTCTCAAAGATGGAGCATATTGTAAGTCACAAAACAAGTCTCAATAAATTGAGGAGAACTCAAATCATACAAAGTATCTTGTCTGATCACAGTGAAAAAAAGCCAGAAATCAATAACAAAGAGAAAACTGGAAAATTCACAAATATGTGATAACCAACACAATCTTAACAACCAGTGCATCAAAAGAGAAATCACAAGGGAAATGGGAAAATACTCAGGGATAAATGAAAAACTACCGCCAACACACCAAAACTTATGGGCTGCAGCAAAGCCGGTGCTCAAAGGGAAATTTACAGCTATCAATGCCTAAACATAAAAAGAATATCAAATCAATAACCTAACTTTATACTGCAAGAGAAAACTAAACCCAGAGCTAGCAGAAGAAGAGAAATAATAAAGATTAGAGAGAATATAAATAAACTAGACAATAATAAAACAATAGAATCAATCAAACCAAAGACGGTTCTTTGGAAAGATCAACAAAGTTAGCAAACCTAGATTGACAAAGAAAAAAAAGTAAAAATGCAAATAACTAAAGTCAAAAATGAAAGTGGGGCATTACTAACGACCTCAAGAAATAGAAAGGATTATAAGAGAACACTGTGAGTAATTATATACCAACAAATTGAATTATCTAAAAGAAATGGACAAATTCCTAGAAAAACACAAATTACCTAAACAGACTCAACATGAGGGGTGTGGGGAGATGCACTGAAAGTTTGGGATGGAAATGCTATAAAATTTAGTTGTGATGACTTGTACAACTATAAATGTAATACAATTCATTGAGTAATTTTTTAAAAAAAGAATTGCACAATTAAAAAAAAAAAAGACTCAACATGAAATGGAAAATCTCAACAGACCTATAACAAGCAGAAGTTGAATCATCATCAAATATCTCCCAACAAAGAAAAGTCCAGGACCAGATGGCTTCACTGTAAATTCTACCAAACATTCAAAGAAAAACTGGCACCAATCCTTCACAAAATCTCCCAGAAAATAAAAAAAGAGAGAATACTTCCTATTTCATTCAATGAACCTAGCACTACCCTGATACCAAAGCCAGATGATGACATCATAAAAAGAGAAAACTACAGGAGTTCCCGTTCGTGATGTGGTGTTGTCTCTGTGGTGGCACAGGTTTGATCCCTGGCCTGGGTTGAGGATACAGCATTGCCACAGCTGTGGCGTAGGTTGCAGCTTTGATTCAGATTCTTTCCCTGGCCTGGGAATTTCCATATGCCATGGATGTGACCATACATTTTTTAAAAAATACTGAAAGATAGTGAAATATTTCCCCATAAGATTAATAGCAATGTAAAGACACTCACTTTCAATCTTTCAGTTCAGCATTGTACTAGTAATTCTAGCCAGAGCAATTAGAAAAGAAAAATAAAAAATATCCCAAGTGGAAAGGGAGAAGTTAAACTATCTCAATTTGCAGACCACACAGTCCTATATATAGAAAACCCCAAAGAATCCACAATGTAGCTACTACAGCTACTAAGGGAATTCAGCAAAGCTGCAGGGTATAAGATCAATGCACAAAGATCAGTTTTATTTCTATACACATGCAATGTACAACCTGAAAAGGAAGGTAAGAACGTACTTCAATGTGCAATAGCATCTAAAAGAACAAAATACATAGCAATAAACTTAACCAAGGTGGTAAAAGATCTATACAATGATAAAGAGACAAAGCACTGCTGAAAAAAATTTAAGAAAACCTAAATAAATGGAAAGACATCACTTGCTCACATGTAGGAAGATAATATTGTTAAGGTGTCCACATTACCTGAAGTGATAAAGATTGAATACAATCCCTATCAAATTCAAGCCACATTCTTTGCAGAAAAAGATGACCCTCAAAGTAACGTGGCCTGCGATGGCCCCGAAGGGCCGAGGAGCGGCCTAAATGAAGGGTCTGTGCTTCCTGTGCTCTTATACACTGAATCTGTAAGAATTATCAACTCAGTGCAGTCAAGACTGAAGTGAGAAAGACAAAAGCCTTAAAGCTTTCTCATTAACCAAAAGACTGCGAATCTCCCTATAGGCACATGAGTTACAGAAAACACTTTCTCAAGAGACGCTATTATTGTGCACAGCCTCAAAATCATTATACTCCACAGCATATTATTCATTTGAAATTAAGTATTTACAGTCTAAATGACACAAAAAGGAACTTTTAGGAAATAAATTATCCAAGTCATTAGGATTAAGATCAAAACAGGTATAAATGCTGACACAGAAGGCTTTGACCCAAATTGGGTTAAAATTTATTCTCACAGATTCAGTGCAATCTCTGTCAAAATCCCATTAATTTTATTTTATTATTATTATTATTATTATTTGCAGAAGTAGAAAATCCATCCTAAAATTTATATGAAGTGTCAAGGGACCCCAGAAAGCCAAAACAATCTTAAAAAATAACAAAGCTGACAGTCTCAAACTTTCTGATTTTAAAAACTTACTCACTACAAAGCTATAGGAATCAAGCCAATGTGGTCCTGGCCAAAAGACCAAAACAACAATGGACTGTAATGTGCAGCCCAGAAATAAACCTCACATGTAAAATCGAACGATAGGCAACAAAGGCGTCAGGAACATTAATAAGGGAAGGAACAGTCCTTTCAACAAATGGTGTTGGGAAAACTACGTATCCACAAATGAAAAAATGACATTGGACCC
The DNA here is from genome assembly GCF_016906955.1 of Phacochoerus africanus. Classification (NCBI taxonomy): domain Eukaryota; kingdom Metazoa; phylum Chordata; class Mammalia; order Artiodactyla; family Suidae; genus Phacochoerus; species Phacochoerus africanus. The sequence continues at coordinate 74,033,482 of NC_062555.1, read as the reverse complement.
TAACATATATTATATGCAAAAAGTACCTCAAAATGCATTAAAAACCTAAATGGAAGAGTTAAAAGCATAAAGCTCTTAGAATAAAATATAGAGGAAATTTTCATGATTTTGAATTTGGCAATGATTTCTGGATGTGACACCAAAAGCTCAGGCAGCAAAAGGAAAAAATAGATAAGCCAAATGACATCACAATTTAAAACCTCTGGCATTGCTGTGAGCTGTGGTGTAGGTCGCAGATGCGGCTCTGGTCTGGTGTGGCTGTGGCTGTGGTGCAGGCCGGCAGCTGTAACTCAGATTGGAGCCCTAGCCTGAGAACCTCCATATGCCGCAGGTGCAGCCTAAAAAGACTAAATAAATAAATGCTGCTGGCAAGGATGCAGAGAAACTGGAACCCTTGTCCGCTGTTAATGGGAACATAAAATCACACGGCTGCTGGGGGAAACAGTGTGACGATTCCTCAAAAAATTAAAAAAATTCGAATTAGCATCTGATCTAGCAGTACCATTTTGGGATACGCGCCCAGAAGGATGGAAAGCAGGGATTCCGGCAGGGATCTGTGCGTGGATTTTCATAACAATGTTATTCACAACGGCCGGAAGTTGAAAGCCACCCAAGTGCCCATTAATGGATAAATGGATAAACCAAAGGAGGTATGATATATAAAATGGAAAATTATTCAGCCTTTGAAAGGGATGAAATGCTGACACATGCCACGACATGGAAGACCCTTGATGACCTTATGCCCAGTGAAATAAGTCAGTCACAAAAGAATAAACACTGCATGACTGCACTTACACAGGTAGCTCTGAGAGTCAGATGCACGGAGACAGGAGCGTGGCCGCTGCAGGGCCGGGAGGGAGGGAGGGTGGAGAGCTTGTTTACCGACAGCCGAGCTCAGTTCTGCAGAGGGAAGGAGTTCGAGATGTTGACGCTGGTGCTGGCTGGACAGCCACGCGAATGTATTTAATGTGAACGAACTGTTCAGTGAAAAGTAGCTAGGGCGGTAAATTCTCTGCTATGTATATTTCACCACAGTTTTTTAAAAAGAAAGATTTACATTCCTGGCATTTTTAATGTCTTACAAACATTTGCAAAATTATCTTTAATTCTTCTCTTTTCTGAGTCAATAGTTCTCATCTTCCCAGGGTTCTTGGTAATAAATGCTAATAAGAGGCTCCTAATCTCTGGTATATGCTTGATTTTTTTGAGAAAAATTGAATCTAAGTTTACAAAACTTGTTGAACATGTGACTTGAATCAAAGAATGAAGGGCTTATGATTTTGTTTCCATAGCATCTCTGAAAAACTCTGCAAACTTCTTTGTAAGTGGTGTTGAAAAGCACTCTCTCTAAAAATCAGAGGCAAGACATGACCTGTTACCTCTGCTTCTATTGAATAAGGTTGAGGCCTCTGCACAAAAGAAGCCGCAATACAAGGAGTACTGTTGTAACAGAAAAGACCAGTTGTAACCCTTTATAGCCGTTATGGGTGGTCTTCAAAATGACCCCCAAAATACAGAGACAAAGTATAAAAATTAAGGAGAAAATTTGGCGAAGTTGCCAAATAGAAAATCAACAGGCAAAACTCAATTGCATTTCAATATACTATCAATATACAGAAAACATTAAAATGCCATTTATAATGGCAATTAAGAGAAAGTTATCTAGGGAGTTCCCATCATGGCTCAGTAGTAAGAACCCAACTAGCATCCTCGAAGATGCAGGTTTGGACCCTGACCTCGGTCAGTGGGTTAAGGATCCCGCGCTGCTGCGAGCTGTTGCGAAGGTCACAGATGCGGCTCGGATCCCAAGTTGCTGTGGTTGTGGCATAGGCCTGCAGCTGCAGCTCCAATCCGATCGCTAGCCTGGGAACTTCCACATGCTGCGGGGGCGGCCCTTAAAAGAAAAAAGAAAAAGAAAGTTATCCAGTACTACTGTCATTGAAACTGATCTTCAGCCTCTGTTCTGGCCCAGATCTGCTATTTGGTGCTAGCTTTGGATGAGACGTCAACTGTTTCATGTCCTTGCCTGTATCCCTGAACCTGTGTGATCATAAGACTGCGTATGAGTGAAATACAAAGTATGTCATCATATTTTATTGCTGACATATAAATCTTTACAAATATAGGTAAACATTCTGTGTGTAACTTGGAGGGAAAAATCTTAGGTTCTTTCCATGTTGAAACGTTGGTTGTGGTATAACTATGTATTTATTATTGTAGAAGTAAAATTCCACAATAATTAATGATGGTTAATTTTATGCAGAAAAGCAGTGATCAAGAGTTTGCAAATAGGAGTTCCCGTCGTGGCTCAGTGGTTAACGAATCTGATGAGGAACCATGAGGTTTCGGGTTCGATCCCTGGCCTTGCTCAGTGGGTTAAGGATCCGGCGTTGCCATGAGCTGTGGTGTAGGTTGCAGATGCGGCTCGGATCCTGCGTTGCTGTGGCTATGGTGTAAGAGGGCGGCTACAGCTCTGATTAGACCCCTAGCCTGGGAACCTCCATATGCTGCGTAGCAGCCCAAGAAAATGGCAAAAAAGACCGAAAAAAAAAAAGAGTTTGCAAATAGCTAAATAGTTAAGGGAAAAGACTGCAGGTTAATAGGAATAGTAAGGATGCATTAGCTAGATACATTTAAGATGAACACAAAATCATTTCTGAACTAGGAAATGCTCTAAACTTTATGCAATTATATAAGCACAGTACTAAGAATTAGATTACGTGATTATTCTAGTCATCGTAGGGTTGCTTGGCATACTAGCACTCATTACATTAAACAGAATCATCTTTAAAATCTGCATTTAATTTTCAGTTATTTAGTTTCATTTAAACCATGAGCTCTTGGGGGAAAAGTATTGTTTGGGACTCCTTCAGATCTCATAAAGATAAATTAAAAGTGTATTGCTGGAGTTCCCGTCGTGGCGCAGTGGTTAACGAATCCGACGAGGAACCATGAGGTCGCGGGTTCGGTCCCTGCCCTTGCTCAGTGGGTTAAGGACCCGGCATTGCCGTGAGCTGTGGTGTTGGTCGCAGACGCGGCTCGGATCCCGCGTTGCTGTGGCTCTGGCATAGGCCAGTGGCTACAGGTCCGATTCAACCCCTGGCCTGGGAACCTCCATATGCCATGGGAGCGGCCCTAGAAAAGACCAAAAGGGGGGGGGGATTGTTATGCTTGCCACTTCAACTTTCCTCGAGAAAGAAAAGATCCAGCCAATAAAACATAAAAAACATGCAGGTGAAAACCTGCAGAGGAAAGCGATGTTCTTCAAGAAGTGCCTGCCTTTCGCTGCAGGTCCTCTGTGAGCAAGACGGCATCCGGCACGCGGCGGCTGCGCTGAGGGAGCCACCTGTCGGCTCGGAGAACCGAGCGCGCCTGCCTTGCAATAGCCAACTAATTTTCCATACTAAAGTGTTACTGTAAAAATTGAAATATTTTCTCGTATCTTAAATTTCCTGATACATTTTTATACTTATGCATGTGTTTCAGACACTTATTTAGTTTCCTAAAATCCGTTTTTTCCATGGCTTTGGCCAAATATGTTTTGACATTTGGCTATTTGGTATTTGGTGAAAATGTATTTGATACCCCTCTAGTGACTCCAAATATATCTAAAAAATTATCTGCAAGACCATTATGGAGAAAATGTTGAAACTTATCTGAAAACTATTATAGAATACCTTAAAGAAATATATGTATAGATAGAAAGACCCAAGTTTAGAAAGATTTTATTTTTCACCAAAGGGATATACAGATCCAATGTGATTTTAACAAAAAGCCCAAAGACAGATTTTTGTGGAACTTTTTGAGTTAGATATAAAATTTCTGGGAGTTCCCGTTGTGGCACAGGGGAAACGAATCCAACTAGGAAACATGAGGTTGCCAGTTGGATCCCTGGCCTCGTTCAGTGGGTTAAGGATCCGGCGTTGCCGTGAGCTGCAGTGCAGGTCGCAGACGCAGCTCAGATCCTGTGTGGCTGTGGCTGTGGCGCAGGCCGGCAGCTGAAGCTCTGATTCAACCCCTAGCCTGGGAACTTCCGTATGCCGTGGGTGTGGACCTAAAAGCAAAAATAAAATAAATAAAATAAAATGAATAAAATCATAAAATTTCTGTGGAAGGGCAGGAAGCCAAGAACAGCCAAGACATCACTGAAGAGAATACATGGGGACCTGCCCAATAGCAAGACTGATGAAATTATAGTTATCAACCCAAAGTTCAGAAACAGACCTGTACATGTTTGGAAATTCGATTTTTATAATTTGTAAGTATGAGTAACTTTTATGAGTAGGATAAAAATATGAAATTACCTGATTTGTAAAAAAACAAATTTAACTGGCACGTTAAAGAATGTACTCCAAGGAAAGAAGACTTTTTTCTTTCTTAGGCACCCGCAGCACATGGAGTTCCCGGGCCAGCGATCAGAACCAAGCTGCGGTTGCGACCGACACCACGGCTGAAGCACCAGCGACTCCTTCAGCCCACCGTGCCGGGCCAGGGATTGAACGTGCGTCCTGGCGCAGCAGAGACGGGGCTGAGCCCGCTGCGCCACAGCAGGAACTCCAGCAGACCTCCCAATGTTAGATTTTCCTTACCTTACCTCCCACACAATTGGGGGATTCTTTTTATTCCAATTAATTTACCCCGCCCCATAGTAAAATTCCCACATGCACACTTGTAACCATGTTATCAAAATACTCTAACAAATAGGACAGACTCTCTTCTGCCTTGGATGCTGCGTGCATGTGTTATTAGTGGGATTATGGGTTTGTTTTGGCTGGCTTTAGCAGCGGCATTATTCCAGATTCTGATGCTCAAGCTAGGCAAAACAAGCTTTTCTACAAAGAGAGAAAAACTATCCAGCAAATCAGCCAGTGCGTTAGAAACCCCACAAAACGGATCACTCTTTTCATCCGTGTGCATCAACGCTACAAACCCTCTCAGGAGGTACGTGTTCTGAGCGCTCAGAGTTAATCTCCTGGTGGCCTGGGATTCTGCTGTTTTGAGAGCAACCGTTTCCCTGCGCAGTGACCCAGCCACCCAGCCTGGAAGGTCCCTTCTACACCTCGCCTTGCCGTCGCCCCCCCGACAGGCCCCACCTGCACCTCTGCTCCCAGCGCGAAGCTCAGTTCCTCAAGCTCGGAGTCCACGGCCTCCGTTTCCTTCGAGGACCCCGCAGCGTCTAGGATGCTATCGGCCCGGGAATAGACTCTGCGGAGGTTTGAGGAAGAATGAGGATTGGAGAAGGGACAGAAGTCGGGGAGGAGGGCGGGTGACGAGGGCTCGTGTGAGTGGTGACACAGACGGTCTCAAGACCGTAACGCAGCGGAGAATACTTACGATATTAAATGCAAAATCAGATCGTAAAACATGTGCAATATCATCCTGTGTTTTGTGAGAAACAAATGGCATTTCTACACGTACGCACTCACACGCGTACGCACATCCGCACAAGACTCCATCAGAAAGGCGGGCACCACATTGGCGGCGATTTGTTGTGGTGTGTGATTTCCACCTCCATTTGTGTGTCGACGAGTCGCTTCAACTTTTCTAAAATGAATATGTGTTATCTCATAACTAAGTAAAAATCATGTTTAAGTATAAAACCAAGTTTTCCACCTCTGGCTTTGAGAGAATAACAGAGTTCAGACTTGTCTTTCCACCGAAACAGCTAGAATATTAGACATAGTATGTTAAACAAGCCATCTGCAAAATAGCCGGGGTCCGTAAAATTCCTTTTAGATGTTAAACTATAGACCATGCAGGACTGCGATCCTTTAGAAAGGGGAACAACAGGGATGAGCGGCCTAGATTTCTTCCTGAAGGCAAGTTTGGTCTTGGCGCGGGTAGGGAGAATGGGGCCAGGAGCCCAGGAGGCCGAGGGGCCCAGGAGGCTGAGGAGCCCAGGAGGCCGAGGCAGCTGCATTTGTGAGGCAGAGCGTGGAGGAGGAGGTCTCTCAAGCAAAGGGCTCGGGAATCTGCGTAGGAGTTCTCTTGGGTCTTCAGCTGGAAATCATTTGCTCATGATCAAGGTGAAACTCCTGAGTTTGCAAAGAGCAAATACCAGGGAAAGACGAGGTTCTGGGGAGCTGTAAGCAGAGCAATTTCCAAACTTACAAAGAGCTAGGAATTGTTCATACTTCTACAGCCAGACCTGGATGAACCAATGAACCACTGCCTTAGTAGTGATGCTGAACCGGCCCTGCAGCAAAGACAGCCTGCCCGCCGTGCTTCCCACTTCACCTGCAGCTCCTCCTGCACCGTCTGCTTGATGCCTCCACGGACTAGCTGCGACCGTCTCTTACACGGTAACACGCATACATGACATTTGCCACCCTGCCCCTTTGAAGAGTACAGTGCAGTTCAGTGGCATTAAACACAGCACTGCCTTCCATCCACAGGACCCGCTCACCTTCCCAGACAAACCCCGCCCACGCTGAGCGCTAACTCCCACCCCCCCTTCCCTCGGCCCCTGCCACCCCCGTCCTACTTCCTGTCCCTGTGAATCTGACAAGCCAGGTATCTCAGAGAGGTGGAATTATGAATACCTATCTTTCTGTGACCGGCTTATTTCACTGAGTGTAAAGGCTTGAGAGTCATCCATAGTGCAGCCTTTTAAGGCCCAACACATTCTTCATGGATGGACCACATTTTGTCTATTCATTCACCATCCGTGGATACTTGGGATGTGTTCCTTTTTGAATCAAGAAAACCTGCTTCCAGGTTGAAAACATTAGGTAAAGCTCACGTCTCAGAAGCTCCTTTAGCTGTGCCTGTGCTGAGCACTGAGCTCTGAAACACCCGGTGCTTACTCGGTGCCCTGAGGCCCCACGTGACACCCGCTTCCTTCCGAACGTGCGGCTCCGGACCCAGGGCTCCACTCTCTCCCGAGGTCACCAGCGGTGCTGTGGGGGCGTCTCCATCACGGACCCAGGCCGGGAGCCGGTGCTGCAACTTCCTCACCAGCGTGAAAATCCAGACCCTCGTCCGAAAGGCGGGAGAAAGGGGCTGTGAGAGCTACATTGAAAGCCTCTTCTCTCTTCCAAGGTTGTTCTTGCTCGACTTGCATCATATTTTTCATTTGCTGTTCATTCTTGTTGTATGAAAATCTAAGAATTGCCGTTATTAGCATGAATTTTGCTATTCATCTCCATATCGGGCACTACAGTTTTAAATGCAAACATCAGAGCATTTAACTTATATGCAGAATCACTGAATGATGAATTGTTTTCTGGCTTGACCCTGGACCAGGCCTCCACCCACCAAGGCAGATAGCGACCCGGGGATCCGTGTGACCAGCTGTGGCCAGGCCCAGGGGGCTGCGGGGGAGGGTCCCCACTGTCCCGGCTGCTTGGGGAAACAGAGGAGAGACCACCGCCTGGGAGGCAGGGTGGAAAGTTTGTTTGAAAAACATTCATGATGGAAGCAGTGAAAAGGCAGCATCAAGGTCAGAGGCGCAGGAGCCACCCTGGGGGACAGGGAGGCCTGGGGCCAGCACCGGGCTGCCCTCAATCTGTAGGCGCAGAGACCGTGGCATCACCGGTGAGGTGACCTGGGGCAAACCGGGGTGAACTGGAGACTTGGTGGCATGATGTGGAGCTTGGAAAAAAATAAATAAACTGCATTTTCTTTGCAATTATGTAGTCAGAATAAGAAAAACACTGACTTTGCACAAAACTTCCAAATGAAATCTTTTCAAAAACTCTCGTGAAACTTGCTTTGGAAAACATACCTCAGTACATCAGGATTTATCCTCGCAACAGCTGCACAGAGTCCTCACCAAGACTTTCTAGGAAGCGCTCTTCCTAGTCGGAAAGCCTACTGGCCTGAGAGACGCAGAGCAGGGCAGGGCAGCTCAGAGCCCCTTTTGCAACCACCTCTAAGGCAGAAGTTGGAATTTCATAGACGATTTCCGGGCCCCCTTTTCTCTGTAACATGGACATTTCTTGTTTTCTAATTTTCAAAAATGTTGTGGAAAGACCACATAATGAAAGATCCGCCCTCTTGGATTTTCTTTTTTTTAATCTTTTTAGGGCCATACCTGCAGCATATGGAAGTTCCCAGGCTAGGGGTTGAATCCAAGCTGCAGCTGCCAGCCTACGCCACAGCCACAGCAACTCAGGATCCTTAACCCACTGAGCGAGGCCAGGGATCAAACCACCTCCACAAGGATGCTAGTTGGGCTCGTTCCCACTGAGCCACCAGGGGACTCCCGCCCTCGTAGACTTTAAGCATATGGTCTGCACGCTACAGAGCACCTGGGGCCTGCAGCTGTGAACATGGTCCTGGCTATGCAAAAACTTGGCATTTCTTATCATTTGAAGGGTTTGGAAACCAATCAAACTCTAACAGAGAGGAAAAAGCTCAAATAAACAAACTAACTTTACATCTAAAGCACCTAGAGAGAGAAGAACAGACAAGACCTAAAGTCAGCAGAAGGAAAGAGATCATAAAGCTCAGAGCAGAAATCAATGAACTAGGAACAAAGAAAACCACAGAAAAGATCAAGAGAAACGAAAAGCTGGTTCTTGGAAAAGATCAACAAAATCGATAAACCCTTAGCCAGACTTATCCAGAAAACGAGAGCGAGCACTCAAATCAATAAAAGTAGAAATGAAGAAGGAGCAGTAACAACTGACACCACAGAAACACAAAGGAGCCTAAGAGACTGCTATATATGCAACTACACGCCAATAAAACAGAAAACCCAGAAGAAATGGACAAATTCTTAGAAAGGCACAATCTTCCAAGACTAAAAACCAAGACGAAATAGAAAAGATGAACAGACCAATCACAAGAACCGAAACTGAAACTGATTTAAAAACTTCCAACAAACAAAAGTCCAGGACCAGATGGCTTCACAGGAGAATCCCACCAAAGTTCTAGAGAAGAGCTAACACCTCTCCTTCTGAAACTATTCCAAAAAACTGCAGAGGAAGGGACACTCCCAGACTCATTCTATGAGGCCACCATCACCCGACACCAAAACCAGACAAAGATACCTCAAAAAAAAGAAAACCACAGGCCAGTTTCACTGATGAACATCGATGCAAAAATCTCAACAAAATACTAGCAAACCGCATCCAACACGACATTAAAAGGAGTGTACATCATGATCAAGTGCGACTTATCCCAGGGATGCAAGGGGTCTTCAGTATCCACAAATCCATCAGTGTGATACACCACATTAACAAGCGGAAGAAGAAAAACCACGTGATCCTCTCCACAGACGCGGAAAAAGCCTTTGACAAAATCCAACACCCATTTCTGATAAAAACCCTTCAGAAAGTGGGCGTAACGGGAACCTACCTCAACATCAGAAAGGCCACATGTGACAAACCCTCAGCGAACATCATTCTCAAATGGTGAAAAGCTGACAGAATTCCTGCTGAGATCAGGAACAAGGATGTCCGCTCTCGCCACTGCTCTTCAACATAGTTCTGGAAGTCCTAGCCACGGCAATTAGAGAAGTAAAAGATCAAAGGAATCCAAAGTGGAAAGGAAGACGGAAAGCTATCACTGTTTGCAGTTGACATGATACTATACCTAGAGAATCCTAAAGACTCTACCAGAAAACTGTTAGAGCTCACCCATGATTTGGCCAAGCTGCAGGATACAAAATTAATACACAGAATCGACGGCATTTCTACACACTAACAATGAGAGAGCAGAAAGAGAATTAGGGAAGCAATCCCGTTGACCATCGCATTCAAAAGAGTAAAATACCTAGGAGTAAGCCTACCTAAAGAGACAAAAGACCTGTACTCTGAAAACTATGACACTGATGAAAGAAAGCAATCAAAGATGACACAAATAGATGGAAAGACATCCCATGCTCTTGGATGGGAAGAGTCAATATTATCAAAATGACTACACTACCCAAGGCAGTCTACAGATTCAATGCAATCCCTATCAAAGTACCAAGGACATTTTTCACAGAACTCAAACAAAATATTTTAAAGTTTGTTTGGAAACGCAAAAGACCCAGAATAGCCAAAGACATCCTGAAAAAGAAAAATGGAGCTGGAGGAATCGGGCTCCCAGACTTCAGACTATACCGCAAAGCAACAATCATCAAACCTGTATGGTACTGGCACAAAGACAGACATATAGATCAGTGGAACGGGATAGAAAGCCCAGAATTCAACCCACGCACCTACAGCCAACTCATCTATCACAAAGGAGGCAAGAATATACAATGGAGGAAAGACAGCTTGTTCAACAAGTCATGCTGGGAAAACTGGACAGCCACATGGAAAAGAAGGAAATCAGAACACTCCCTAACACCATACACAAAAAGAAACTCAAAAGGGATTAAAGACCTAGATATAAGACCAGACACTATAAAACTCTTAGAGGAAAACATAAGCCAAACACTCTCCCATAAACGACAGCAACATCTTCTCAGATCCATCTCTCAGAGTCATGACAGTAAAAACAAAAATTAACAAATGGGACCTAATCAAACTGAAAGGTTTCTGCACAGACAAGGAAACCCTAAACAAAATGAAAAGACAACCCACAGGAGTTCCCGTCGTGGTGCAGTGGTTAATGAATCCGACTAGGAACCATGAGGTCTCGGGTTCGGTCCCTGCCCTTGCTCAGTGGGTTAACGATCCGGCATTGCCGTGAGCTGTGGTGTAGGTTGCAGACGTGGCTCGGATCCCGAGTTGCTGTGGCTCTGGCGTAGGCCGGTGGCTACAGCTCTGATTCAACCCCTAGCCGGGGGAACCTCCATATGCCGTAGGAGCGGCCCAAGAAATAGCAACAACAACAACAACAACAAAAAAGACAAAAGACAAAAAAAAAAAAAAGACAACCCACAGAATGGGTGAACATCTTTGCAAGTGAATCGACTGACAAGGGATTCATCTCCAAAATGTATCAACACCTTCGGCAGCTCCATACCAAAAAAACAAACAACCCCATCGATAAACGGGCAGAAGATCTAAACAGACAGTTCTCCAAAGAAGACACACACATGGCCAAGAAACACATGAAAAGATGTTCAACATCACTCATTACCAGAGAAATGCAAATCAAAACCACTCGGAGGTACCACCTGACACCAGCCAGAATGGCCATCATCCAAAAGTCTACAAACAATCAGTGCTGCAGAGGCTGTGGAGAAAAAGGAACCCTGTGACACTGCTGGTGGGGTTGCAAAGTGGTGCAACCACTGTGGAAAGCAGTATGGAGATTCCTCAGAAAACTAAACATAGAACGACCATTTGATCCAGCAATCCCACTCCTGGGCATCTACCCAGAGAAAACCATGACTCACAAAGACACGTGTACTCTGATGTTCGTTGCAGCACTATTTGCAATAGCCAAGACATGGAAACAACCTCAATGTCCATCGACAGAGGAGTGGATCAAGAAGAGGTGGTCCATATACACAATGGAATATTACTCAGCCATTAAAAGGAACGAAATACCGGCATTTTCAGCAACATGGATGGACCTACAAACTATCATGCTGAGTGAAGTCAGCCATACAATGAGACACCAACATCAAATGCTTTCACTGACATGTGGAATCTGAAAAAAGGACAGACTGAACTTATTTGCGGAACAGATGCTGACTCACAGACTTTGAAAAACGTTTGTTTTCCCAAGGAGACAGTTTGGGGGGTGGGAGGATGCGCTTGGGTTGTGGGATGGAAATCCTATAAAACTGGATTGTGATGATCATTGTACAGCTATAAATGTAATCAATTCATTGAGTAATAAAAAAGAGAGAGAGAGAGAGGAAGCCGTCCTCTGTGATGCGCGTTCTGACCGGCTGCCTGGCGGTGGGGACTGCAGAGGAAGAGGAGGCAGGGCTGCCCCTGGTCGCCACGGCTCACAGGCACCCGGCAGCTCCTTGGGGCCTCGTCTAGGCAGGGCATGTTCTGCCCGGGTACCAGGTGACCAAAAGCCCCGTGGCTCTGCTGCACACAGGAGCACCAACAAAGCCCCCTGTCCCTTAGGTACCCACCGCCTGCAGAGCCAGGCCCCAGCAGAGCCCAGCTCTCAGGGCCTGCCCGCTCTGGAGGTGCTCACCTGGCACCTGCCCACATGCGGGGGGGAGGGGAGAGACACATGCCGGGAGGCTACTGGTGTGGGGGCGGCAGGGGAGGCGCCCCCAGGCCATGGCCGGTCCGAGACAGGAGGGAGTGGGTGGGGTGACAGTCGGGGCTGAGGCGAGGTTACGTCCAGCTGAGACGGGCCCTTGTTCGTGTAAAACACGCCGGGGACATGAGGAAGAGCATTGCTGCCTCGGTGAGAATGTTTATATCGGTTCCATGTTGAAACAATACAATGGATATGATGTTTACATATCTGCTTAGGGCTCACTTCCCCTGGTTCTTTTCACTTCTTAAGTGTGGCCACCGGGAAGTTTACATGACCTGAGGGCTGGACGAGAGGACGCGGCTGCCCAGCAGGCTGGCCATTGATTAAAGGCTGCAGTCGTCTTGGGTGGCCCTGGGCCCCCTGCCAGGTGTGCTCAGGTGACTGTGTCTGAGCCAGGCGACGGGAGAACATCCCCTGGGACCTGTCGGAGAGGAAGCAGCCTGCTCAGGTGACACAATCTCTCCGGAACCTGGAGAGATTTAATTTAAAGAGACACAGGCCAGTTTCTGCGCTGAGCTAAGTCTGATGACACAAGGCAGGTGAGGAAGGTGTGGCTCCTGGCGACAGGTAAGAACCTGCGGTCTTATTGTGCGGGGCAGTCCTGTTTCCTTGGCCGTAGCAGAAACACACTGGCTGCTCTCTCACTCGTTCCACCACCTGCGGCTGAGCCCCTGCCTGCACCCGGAGGTCAGGCCTGGCACAGGGGCAAGGACGCATGACGGAGGCAAGGAGAGTGAGGCTGGAGGGGACAGAGAGGGGCAAGGGGTTGGGTTGTGTCTGAAGTTGGGAGGGACTGTGGGACCAGCTGGGGTCTGGGCTGTGCATGGGGCTGAGGGAGGAGGAGGGGCCGGGTAGGGGCCATCGGGAACCTTCTAGACTGTGATGGGACTTTGGGTTTGGTCCAAGTGTTGCAGGCGAGGTGGTTGAATCACACTCGCTGGCGGCCTTGGCAATGAGGGGGTTGAGCAGGGGCTGGATTTGGGCAAAGCCAGGGGAGGAGACCAGCACGAGTCAGACCAGGTCAGGACACCACAGCAGGGTGTGCCCTGCAGGACGAGGGGCACAGACCATCTTCAAGGGCAGGAGGCAGAGGGAGGTGAACTCCAGGCGAGGGGCGCCCTGGTTCTGTGTGAAGAAGCTGAGCAGGGGGGTCAGGGCAGCCTGGAGTGACCCTCCGCCCCGAGAGTCAGCGTTTTAGACGTGGCCGGAGGCAGGGAGCCGGAGCCCCACAAGGCCTGCCAGGTGGCACTGAGAGGCCCGGAGGGCAGGTCAGTTGGCCCCTGGCACGTCAGCCTCTGACCCCAGAGCACTGGTCCCTGTCCAAGCGCCTGGGCAGGCCTGGCCGCCCCGATGACCCCCGCGTGCTGAGTGAGTCCATCCCAGCCACAGCCCGGCCCACACTCGGGCCCAACGGGCAGGCCAGGGGTGTCCTGGAGGAGCCCTGGGGGGCTGCTCTGGGTGGCAGGGGTCTTGGGGACTCTGACAGCCTAGGGCTGGATCCTGCCCGGGCTCCTCCCAAGAGACCACAGAGTGGCTTACATCAGAGGCCGAGCCAGAGGCTGGCTCAGCGGGGGCAGTGGTGCCCGAGTGTGGCCCAGCCGGGTCGGAAGCCCGAGTGCTTTGAGGAGGAGGGGTGGCTGCAGGAAAAGCAACAGAAGTACGCTGGACCTCACACCCTGCGCTGTGGCCATGGAGGCAGAGGCCGTGGGCACTGGGGTGGCTGGAGGCGTGTGCGTGTGATTTGGGGTGGTTCGTCCCGTGGACAAAAACCCATCTGCCACCCCTTCATTTCAGAGATGGCTTTTCCTCTGGGGCCCAATTATTCATTTTTTGGAAGCAGCAGTAGGATCGCCTGACCACAGGGGTGTGAGATACCCAAGCCCGGAGGATGGAGGCGCCACTTAGAAGCAGAACAGTCTGTGCTACCCCGTCTCCCTGGGGCAGAAAGCAGGGCCGGTGACAAGGAAGGGGGTTCTTGGCCTAAATCACAAGGTGGAGCCCCAGGCTGCCCTACTCAGGCAGAAATGGGGGAGGGGAGGAGAAAGGGGGAGGGCAGGAGAAGGGGGAGGGAAGCTGAACCCCTGGGAGGCTGACCAAACCTCGGACTCCTATCCCGCAGCCGTGTGGGGCCTGGGAGCCTGCATTTCCGACCTCCCTCAGGTGATCCCCGAGCTGCAGAGCAACTCAAACTGCGCAGACCAGTGTAACCCAGACTCTGCCTCCTCCAGTCTGGACGGCCAAGGGCTTGGAGGACGGACTTGCATCTCGGCCCGTGTGCTTTCCCGCGTGGCCGACACGGATGTGCAGGCAGCGAGGACAGTCAGTCAACGGCAAGAAGGGCAGGGCCCACCCAGAGCGGGGGACAGAGCCATGTCCTGAGCTTCACCCGGAGGGAAGAGCGGCGGCGGCCCCTGAGTCGGAGGCGGCCCCTGAGTCGGAGGCGCCCCAAAACAGCAGTGGGGGCAGGGGTGGGGGCAGAGCCACAGCCCCCTTGTCCACTCTGCTGGCCGTAATTCTAGCTTCCGTGAGAGCGTTTGCTTTCAAATGAGCGCATGACTTTAAAATCCTGTGCAAATCGCAGCTGACTTCCATCTCAAGTCTGCAGGCTGAAGCTTTGCCAGCAAGGAAGCGATCCGGTCTCTGGTGCCTCCACCGCCGGGCCTCGCGCCCTGGCCGCCCCATCACGGAGCATGCGATGGCAGCGAGCTCCCCGTTTCCACTGTCCTTCTCTAAGCCCTGGCCCTGGGTGTCCTCGGGCCGCGGGCCAGTCGATGCCGAGGCTTGGTACCAAAGCAGGACGGGGAAGGAGTCTAACTAGGGCCGCCGCTGAACCGACTCCGCGAGCGAGAGAAGGCTGCGCCTTGGCGGCTGCGGGGAGAGTGCGCATGCGTCTGGCCGCCTCCCCAGGAGCTTCGGGTCCCAGCGGCCCCGGTCCCCAGCGGCCCGGGTCCCCTCACCGCCCAGAGAGAACCCGCGCCTCCTTGCAGGCCAAGCCGCACAGGCTCTGGGCGGGGGGTACGCACGGCCCGCTTCTCGTGCCTGGCCTTCAGCCCTGCGGCAGCTGGCCGTCCATGCAAATGTGTCCCGATGGACTTGCCCCTGAGTGGTCTCTCCCCTTGACCCTGGGCCGGCCCCCTGAGGACCGCGGAATACAATGGAAACTTCCAGAAGGGTTGGGGGCCTTAAATCCGCCATGCATGGCGTCTGCCTGCGCCACACTGCAGGAAGCCCAGACTGGCTGTGTGGGGACGGTGTGGACACAGAGGATCCCGGCCAGCCATGCTCCGGCCCCAGCTGAGCTGACATAGCCCACAGCCAGCCTAAGGCTCCAAGCTGCCCCAGCCGAGCCCTCCCTCTGCCCAGCAGCACAGACAGAAGCAGCAGCTTAGGCCACGCAGTTTGGGAGGTGGATGTTATGCGCCGGCACGTAACCGAAGCAAGGCTGATGGTGGTAAATAAACAGTAACTAGTCACACAAACAAAGGCAAGAGGTGAGCACACTAGTGACATGAAAGAGGAGACAGCTCAGCACAGAAGGCAGATAGTCCTGGTCAGAGAAGGCTTCCTGAAAGAGGCAACACGCGAGATGAATTCCCAAACCAGCCAAGAGGGTTGCAAGCGGATAAAACAGCAAGTGCAAAGGCCCTGAGGTCAGGGAGCTCAGTCAGCCTAGACGCAGAAGACGGAAGGCTGTGGTCTGAGTGCAGCCCCAGGAGGGCCTGGGGAGACCCTCGGGGCTATAGGCAGGGAGGTTGTACACATCAGGTCTGGCGCAGAAGCAGGGGCGCAATACTGGCCTCTGGAGGAGCCTCCTGGGACAAGAGCTGCTGAAATGACACCCACACGCAGCAGCTCCTGGGCCACAAGCACTCTCCCCCAGGGCCAAGGCATGTCCCTGGGCCAGCGGTCACTTGGCTGAAAGGGAAGGCAACACGGGTGACCGAGGCATTAAGAATCAGGGGACACCCCCTCCCTGTCACCCTGTCAGCTGCAGCCGGGTGCCCTGGGCCCCATGCCCCAGAGGCTGTTGTCTCAGCCACCCCCCTCCCCAGTGCTGTGGCAGCTTCGGGACCCCCGCCCATCACCCCTACCTGCAAGGCAGCCAGGGGACGGTCTCCAGAGCAACGAGCAGGTGCCTCACCCCAGGGCCTGTTCCCACTAGTGCCCCACGGTCCCCTCGGAGGGCATCCTGTGCGCTGCGGGCAGCCGGGAGTCCGCAAGACCCCTCTCCCGGCAGCTTCCCGTGGCGCCTCCCACGCTTCGCCCGGGGCCACGTCACCACGTGAGGGCTGGTGGTTCAGAGGCAGCAAGCGAGGCTGGGCTTCTCGCCCACCTGCGTCTGCTCGTGCACACCTGCAGCCAGGCTCGGGAGACGCGGGCAGGGAGCCTGATGGTGTCCAGCTGGCTGGGCCCACGCGGGGGCGGGGGCGAGGGCCTCCTCGCAGTTAGGACCCCCCAGCTCTTTGCACAGGATGCCACGCCCTGACCCTGACCTGGGGGCTCAGCGGAGGCCCCAGAGCCCACCTGGGGAAGACCCAGGAGCAGGGCCCAGGCCCTTTGGTTCGGCTTCCCCCTAACAGCTGTGCCCCACAGCAGCCCGCCTGTGTCCCAGCTCCGGGTGCCCAGCACTCTTCGGCCTGCAGAGCCGGCCTGGGACCCGCATTCAGGAGATTCTAAGGCATCCAGAAGCTTCCAGAAAATTCTACCGCCTCCTCAGCAGAGAGGACCTGGCCTGAAATCAGCGTTCTGCCTTCAACCTAATCCCCAGGCAGCTGCTGTCAATCCAGACCTGGCCCAGAGCTCCTTCCTGCTACCGTGAAGCCAGAAAGGGTGGCCCTGTTCTCTGAGGAACAGACAAAGGGGGCTCACCCTCCAGATTACTGATCCATCAGGTGCAGACCCGCCAGGCCAAGCCGGCAGCAGCTCCTCTGTGCCCCCAGCAGGCAGGCAGCCGCTTGCTTCCCGGGAGCCGGGAACCCTCTGTCTTTTCGGAGGCAGGAGCTTTGTGGACCTGGCCCCCCAGTATCCAGGGGTGGAGCTGGGGCAGTTTCAGGGAAGCTCTTCCTCCCTCCCTGACCCACTGACCTTGGTTCTTTGTTTGCAGGGACGGGCCCTTGGCATTTGCCAAGCGTGGGGTGAGGACCTATCAGCTCACCCTCTTGTTGCCTCAATCAGAAGAGGTGGCCCATCTGACCTGAAGGCTGTTGAGGTGGCTGGTAGGCACAGTCTGGACAGACGCCACCGCGAGCCCCCGCGGGCAGGCACCCCCCTCTGATCACCTGGACCAGCGGAGGATTTGCTGGGCTGCAGAAGGAGCTCCTGCCTGCACTCAGACTCCTCGTCCTGGCCCCAGAGCTGCCCGTACTGTCCAGCAGCTGGACAGGTCTCCCGGGGTCTGCGGCCCCCTGCCTCTCCCCCCCCCGGCTCCTCTCCAGCCTCCCCTCCCAGGTAAACTTCCTGCGCCCAGACGCTGCGGGGAAGCCCCGGCCGAGTCACACACAGAAGCGTGTTGTTTCAGGTCCCTGTGGCTCCCTGGCTGCTCCAGGCCTGCGCCGGGCAACACCGGAGCATGGGGGTAACCAGGGATCCACACGTGGGCTGGGGCCGGGGGCTGGGAAGGTCTCACCTTGAGGAGAACTGCAGGATGCTGAGAGCCCGCTGTCTGCACACTGTGGGGAAAAAGACAAGGGAGCAAATGAGAGTGGGGCTGGCACCCAGAAACGTGGGCACGCTTTGTTCTGGGCCCAGGACTGGCCCCAACCATTTGGTGGAAGGCAGTACCCCTCCCTGCACCCCAGCCCCCGACGGCTGGGAGCTTCTCCTGCACAGCCGATGTTGTCGCCTTCACTGAGGAAGGCCCCCTCCCGCTTGGGAGAGGTGACAGGATCCCATTCCTTCTGGGACAGGGACCCATCCTGCATTTGGGTCTGCAGTGGGGTCTCCTCTGCACCCCCAGGTGGGGACCAACCCAGACCTGGCATCGGCCCCCTCAGCTGGGTCAGGGCCTCCCGACCCCGCACACGAAGGATGAGTCATGCCCTCTCCAGGGCCAGCTTGAGCCCTCGAGGTCCCCTAGCCACTGAGGCAGTGCTCAGAAATGCCATTTTTAGAGCTTCTCTGTTGCTCGGGGCCAGTGAATCAGAATTTGCCCTGTTGAAGTAGATTTGCAGAAGCATTGTTTCCCAGCGGCAGAGCAGGAAGAGAAGGAGCCGTGTGACGGGACCCGGCCTCTTCCACGGGGCCAGGCCCTGTGGCCCTGCACCCAGGACATTGAAGGAGGGTCCACGTGGGGAAGGGCCCAGGTCTGCAGAGCCTGGGTGGCACTGTCGTTGTGCAAACCGGTGGGGTGGGGGTGGACCCCACCAGCCAGACTCCTGGGTGAGGCCACGTGAGAGCTGGAGCCAGGCCCTCTGCCGGGTCAGCGGCTGGAGGGGCAGGTCTGGGGCGCACCCGGCCCTCAACACAGCGTGCAGCATGGCGTCTGGGCTTACAGGGTGCCCTCCACAGAGTGACGCCCCAGCTTACCCGGGAAACCCTATCACGCAGGGGACCGTCCTCCTGATCCTTGTGCCAAGGCCACCCCTGGAGCTGATTGATCAGAGTAGGGCCCTATGGGGACTGAGACACACACGCCTCGAGGGGGGCTCAGCCCCCTGGACCACCCCGTCTGTGGCCCAGAAGAGCCCAGAGAAGTGAAGTCCTCCAACCTACCCTGCAGGCCTTTAGTGACTCTCTGCAGGAGGCCGCAATCCAGGCCTGCCAGCCTGCTGAGGGGAGCAGGCTGGCCACAGGCAGCCACTGTCCTGTGCCCCGACTCCAAACACCCCAGTGTGACCGCCAGCATCCCCCTGCCCTGGCCCTGGTCCCTCCTGCTAGTGGCGCACGTACTGCCTTCTTTGTTCTCTGACCACTGCTTTGCAGGACTACGGCCATGGCTGGGCAGGGGTTTACCATCGTCCTGGGAGTAATGCCAAGAGTCAAGTCCAGGGTCAGAGTCCAGCGGAACAGCTGCACTCGGAGGTCACACTCAGACAAGGAACAGAGATAGTAATGGCTGCAGCAGCAATCCATGGCTGCATAACAAGTGGCCTTGCTTAGCAGCTCAAGAGCACAGACAGTTATTGTCTCAGCTTCTGGCCCAGGAATCCTGACTCAGCTTAGCCAGGTGTCAGCTGGGGCTGCAAGGCCAAGGGACACCATCCCTCTGTGACCTGATTTGGAAGTGACGTTCCAGCTTATTTCCCACATTTGCTTTCCACTCGGGATGTGGAAGAATCGCTGGGTACCTTCCCCTGGCTCCAGCCCAGGCTCACCATGAGGCTGGGGGGGGGGGGGGCTCACTTTCCCATCCTGCTTGCTGGGAAGCACCGGATGGAGGGCCAGCAGCAGCCTTCCCACAGCAGGACATGGGGACTCGCTGAGCCTGGACCGGGGACCAGCTGACCAGTCGGTGGAGCAGGCCTGGTGGGCAGTACCCACTGGGGCCTCTGTGGGGCAGGCAGGGGCCCAGAGTGCTGGGTGGAGCAGGGACAGCCATGGGTCCCTGGGCCAGCCCTGAGCACCGAGGCCCGCAGAGCACAAGCCTCCACTGGGCCCCTTCTGTGGTGGAGGCTCCTTGGACCACTGCCCTGTCCCACCTGCTCTACAGTCTCAGGGGTCTGAGGACACCTTCTCAGTCAGGAGCATCTCATTCATGCAGGTGAAGGAAGTACCACGGCCTCAGGAAGGGGCTAGACCCAGGCCAGACTCCCTGCCCGCACGTTCCGGAGCCTCTCTGTCTCCCCCTGCCTCTCTCGGAGAATCAGGGAAGGGAGAGGGCCTTGCTGCCCCCCAAGCAGGGTGGAGGCAAATTGATGGAGTCCTCCATGGTCCTGGCCCCCGCGTTTTCATGTGGTCCCCTTCCTTTCTCTCCAAAGACCCCACAGGTCAGGTGAGTAAACTGGGGCTCAGAGAGGTTAGGTGACACGCCCAAGGTCACACAGCTGTTAAATGACAGAGTCGAACTCAAACCCCCAGTACATCCCCTTGGCCTCCTCAGGCCACTCAGGAGCTGGCAGGATGCCTGCGCCCCAGAACCCGCGCTGTCCAGGCTTCTCCTCAGCTTTGCTATCTCTGCCTTGGCCAAGAACGGCGGCCTCAGGCTGCCTGGACCATCAGAGCCCCGGCGGGTGCCTCGCTGGGGGTGGGTGCCTGAAACCGCAGAGACAAAGTGGGCTCGCTACCCAGAGGCCCTCCAGGGAGAGCCAGGCTCCCAGGCAGTTACCTGTCCCTCTCCAGCGCCGCCTCCAGAGCAGCTCATGGGGACATCAGCAGACGGTGTGGTCCACACAGGCCCTTCCCACTGCGCCTCCTGTCCTCTCTCCCGCACACGCGCGCGCGCACACACAGACACCGCTCGTGCACACACACAGCCTCACCTACAGAGAAAACCCTTCTGCCTGGAACCTGCCCGCGTCTCTTTGGTTCCTACTTGGGCACTTTCTCGCAGGCGGGCCCTGCTCTTCCCCTCGAAAGCAGAGGTGGCTACACCGGCTGGGCAGGGCCCCTCAGTTGCCCCCAGTACCGCAGCCCCGCCCTGCGACGAGCCGCACCCGGGGGCAGAGGCCAAGCGGGGTGCGGCGGGGCGGAGGGAGCACCTCCGAGAGCCGCCCAGGGATGGTTTGAGATGTGCTCAGGGCCGGCATGGCCCCTGGGCTGCACGGATCCCTTTGGATACTCGCTCAGGACCTGTCGAAGGGCTGGAGTACTGAGTGAAGAAACACCTTAATTCAAGGTAGCCTGGCATCCGGGCAATTCAGAGTCACACCAGTGCCTGCGTCACAGTCCTACTGGACAGCGGGCCCAGGTTGGGGACGCAGGCCTGCTTCGCTCCCCCCAGGGCCCGGCTCCCCCACCACGCTGTTGGCGGCAGGACCTAGCCGCTCTGGGTGCGTTCGTGCAGGAAGCGGGGCTCCGGGAAGGGGCATGGGACGCCCTCTTGCTCTTCCTGCCCGGGTCCGCAGCGGGCGTCAGCCTGGCCCTGACTCAGACTAGAATCAGAACCGATCCTGTGGCTGAAAGGAACCTTAGAAGCACCGAGAAGCTGGAGCCGGGCCCACCCTCCGCGACGCAGAAGCAGAACAGCCTGGCCCAGGAGCGGAGAGGGGAGGCGGCCGCGGCTGCCCTCCCGGCCCCGAACCCCAGCGCATGGGCCTCCTCCATCACCAGGCGCCCCGCAGAGCCCAGCGCACACAGGGGGCACAGGGGGGTCTGGGAGGAACCCGCCCCTCGCAGGAGGCACAAGGGAAGCGGCTGAACCATCCCGCCCCCGCTGAGTCCCGCGTCGCCCCCCGCCCTGGGCGCAGCGCGAAGGGATGAGGTACAGGGACCGCGGAAGCAGCCCTCGGGCTGAGCCTCCCGCAGCGAGCGAGGGGCCCGCCCCGCTCCCGCCCCACGTGACCTCCGCCGGGGCGGCTCCCCGACCCCTTGTGCCGTCCCCACCCCCTCCCCCTCCCCCCCCCAGCCCGCCCCTCCCCCCTCCCCCCTCCCGTTCCCCTGAGCTTCCGGAATCCCTGCTCCTGCATTTTCCTGTGTCAGTTTCTGCTGCGGACCGGGTCTGAAATCACAGCACCTGCATCCTCACTGCTCTTGCAGCCCCACGCACCTTGCAACGCTGTGCACGCGGCTGTGCTGCTTTCCACCTCTGGAAGCCAATCCTGAAATCGTTTCAGGTTGGCAGTAAAGTGTTCGATTTAGGGAAGCAGGATGTTTCCTTCCCCCGGAGCTAATGCGAGTGGTGGAAAAGCAGAGAATAACGCAATTATCAGTGCACCAAGCAGTTATTTTTGGTGTTTCGTAGCTGGTCTCTTTCCTCCTCATTCTGTATTATGTACTCAGCTGATTAGCTCCAATGGGCACCAGAGCGTAACTGGCAAAACATGAAGGGAATTCATCGCCCATAATTGGGGGAGAGATGCCATTCGCGCTTGAACGCGGCTGCGTTCCGGTGGCGCATGTCCAGGAACCGCACCTGACGCTTCCGAGCACACAGAGCCCGGATGAACGTGGATGGAAGGAGCAGGCTCCTCCTGAGAGCCGCGTGCTTCCCGTCACTCCTGCTTGCTTCCCGTTATAGAACCAGAGCCCCTCCCTGCTCCCCAAGGACCTGCTGCTGCCCAGGAGGCACGCGGCTGCCCTCCGCGTGGCACCTGCTCGGGCCGTCATTTCTGCCGTCAGCGTGGCCGGCAGGGGCTCCCGAGAGCGGTTTCAGGTGGAGAGGAAGGGCGTGTGTCCCCATCCCCGCCCGGCCCCTGCGCAGGCGAGGCGTCACTTCTGAGCAAGGCTCTCCGCGGGGAGGCAAGAGGGGACCCCCATCTGAGAGCCGCTGGGGGCGGGGGAAAACAGCGTGTGCCCCCGGGACGACTTGCAGCACGGCAGGCAGCCCTCAGACACCCCTTCGGTGACACGTGTCCTCCCCTCGGCCCCCCCCCCCGCCCCGCCCCGCGCGCTTTGTTGGTCAAAGCAACACCCAAGGCCCCCCCTGCTTCCAAGGGCGCTGGGACCCGGGTCTCCTGCGAGGCGGGGCGGGGGGGCCGCTGGGGGCGTGGCTGAGCTGGAGAGAGGGGGCAGGAGCTGCGCCACACGCAGGTCACGTCGGGAGCAGGGACCGCGCAGCCCAGCTTGCTCTCCACCCAGAGCGGAAGCAGGATAAGGGGAGAGAGACAGAGGGGGCCCCCCCATCCCCCGCAACGGAGTCCGTTCCCAACGTGGGATCCGTCGTGAGTGGTCAAGGGACACTGTGGTGACGTTTAGGGCTGGCAATGGGTCCCAACGTGGGAAGAGAGCTAATGCCCGGGACAGCGCTCCTGCTCCCCCAGGGCCGCGGGCACCTGGTGGGTGAGGTCAGGGCTGCGAGGAGCGCGACCGACCGGGCAGCTGGGAGAGCCCACCGGCCGAGAGCCCACCGGCCGACAGCTAAGGGCATAGCCATTAGCATTCCTTAAAGTGAACACTCACTCCTTGCCGTCGGAAAACCCTTCTCAGGCGCCTCCCTTTAAAAAAAGAGACAGAACAAGTCGTGCAGGACGCCAAGGCCCCCAGGTGGACGGGTGCTCTGTGAAATCGCCTCTCCCTCCCTCCCTGCCCTCCAGCCTCTTCCCCAAAGGCAACCACAGGCCAGTTTCCCGAGAGTCTGGCTTCATCTCCTGCCGCTGCAGTGAGGAGTGTGGACAGAAAGAGACTTCCTCTCCTCCCAGCCAGCCCGGCGACCCTTGCCGGGAGCAGCTGTTAGTGTTCACGCCACACCTGCAGGCCATCCACCTGCACCCGCCTGGGCCGGTCTTACGTCAGTGCCCATCTCCCCGGGTGCCTGGACCAGGACCGGGTGGGCACCTGTGCTGACCTGCTGGATGGTGGCCCCACCCCGGGGCGTGTGCGGGGAAGGCCCTACATGCTGCTCTCTGCCTACAGCAGAGGATGTGGAGCAAAGGCACCGCCTCCAGGCCAGGAGGATGGTGGAATCACCAGGAAGCAGCCTCGTCTCAGCCCTCCAGCCTCCAGAACCAGGAGAAGCAAAAAGGTCTGTTTTGTTTGCTTGCTTCGGCCCCACTCTCGGCATGGAGATGCTCCTGGGCCAGGAATCCAGCTCAGCTCACTGTTCCTGCAGCGACAGCCCTTAGCCCTCCGCGGCACACAGGAACTTCCCAAAGGTCTGCTTTTGCAGCTGCCATCTGTGGCGTTTTGTTACGGCATCCGAGCTGAGACAAAGGTTGGTGCCGTGAGGTGGGTGCTGTGTGACAAATACCTCAGCCTGAGGAAGGGGCTCTGGCACAGGTGAGGGTAGAGGCTGGAAGTTTGGGGGGCGTGTTGGAAGAAGCCTGGATGAAATGGGACCTATTTAAACTTAAAAGCGTCTGCACAGCAAAGGAAACCATAAACAAAATGCAAAGACAACCTACGGACTGGGAGAAGGTACAGGCGACCAACGGGGATTTAACCTCCAGAACATACACAGCTCGTACAACTCAGTTTTAAACCAAACAACCCAATCGAAAAATGGGCAGAAGACCCACATAGACGTTTCTCCAAAGAAGACACAGATGAGTGACAGGCACAGGAAAACATATTCAACGTCACTAATCACTAGAGAAACGCAGATCAACACTGCAATGAGGAATCGCCTCACACGGGTCAGAAGAGCCATCATTAAAGAGCCTACAAACAGTAAACGCTGGAGGGGGTGTGGAGAACAAGGACCCCTCCGACACCGATGGCAATGGAGGGTCCTCAGAAAACTAAAAATAAAACGACCATATGGCCCAGCAATTACTCTACTGGGCATATATCAGGAGAAAACTATAATTTCAAAAGACACATGCACCCCAACTCTCATTGCAGCACTGTTTACAATAGCCCAGACATGGAATCAACCTAAACGTCCATCGATGGATGAACGGATAATGATGCGGTATGGGTACATATGTAATGGAATACTACTCAGCCATAAACAATGAAATAATGCCATTGGCAGCAACATGGCTGGACCTAGAGATGATCACACTAAGTGAAGTCAGTCAGAGAAAGACAAATGTCATATATCCTATGTAGACTCTAAAAAAATGATGCAAATGAACTGATTTACAAAGCAGAAATAGACTCACAGACATAGAAAACAAACTTGTATTATCAAAGGGGAAAGTGGGAAGGGATAAATTAGGACTAGAGGATTAACAGATACACAACCCCGCATATAAAACAGATAAACAGGGCCGAGCTGTACAGCACAGGAAATGTACCCCGACATCCTGTGATAACCTATCATGGGAGGGAACCCGAAAAAGAGTAAGTGTTTATGTGTAAGAGTATGGGAATCACTCTGCTGCACACCTGAAACTAACACAACATTGGAAATCAGCCATACTTCCGTCTTTTAAAAAACCAGCAGCCCAGACGGTGAGAAGCGACAGTTGGTGGAAATGTGGACACCAGTGGTGACTCTGGTGGGAGCCTGGAAAGAGCAGAGGGGGGAGAGGGAGTGTCTGTCACCGGGAGCAGGTGTCCCCACAAGGGGAAGGCTGGCAGCATGGTGACCCCTGTGACAAAGTGGCAGAGAGCTTGCGGGGCTCCAGGGGGTTGGGGGAGGTGGTGACACCCGGCATCTCCTGACCAGGTTGCTAAGCCAGGTGGGAGGGGCAGACCCTTTACCTTAGCTAAGATGTGAGAGCGGAGCAGGACGAAGCCAAAGGAACCAAACCTCGGAGATCTGGAAAATTCTCAGCCCGTCCACACTGTGAGAATGAAAACACTGTGCTGTGGGGAGAGGCTGGGGTGTGGCCGGACCATCGGCTCATGGCGATACTCTGGTGTGAACGATGTGCTCAGCCAGGCCCAGCTTTCCCAGCAGGGACCCTGATGACACTTTTGGCTCCGGGAGACAGAGACAGGCCAAGATCGGGCAGGCTGTCAGACTCCTTAGACTGCAGGGCAGATGGCTGTAAACATGCTCCATCCTTCAAGGGAGCGAGGCCCCGAGGCAGCTCAGGGACCAGCACCTCAGGCCAGGGCGCAGCCTGGAGCAGGGCAGCCTCCTCCCTGGTTCCTGAGGCCAGGACGCAGACGAGACGCCAGAGGAGAGGCCGGGTGAGGCCACGGCCAGAAGGGGCCATCCACAGCCAGGAAGGGGCTGCACCCAATGTGTATGGAGGCTCCCAGGCTATGGGTCAAATCGGAGCTACAGCTGCAGGCCTACGCCACAGCTACAGCAACACCAGATCCTTAAACCACTGAAGCAAGGCCAGGGATCGAACCTGCATCCTCATGGAGGCCAGTCAGATTCATTTCCACTGAGCCATGACGGGAACTCCCAATGCCTTTTAAATTCCACATAATAAATTAATCTTGCCTCTAGAATCTTCTGCCTCCGAGCAAGAAGTTAGGGCTTTGATCAGCCAAGATGCTGCTAAATTAAACTTTAGGAAAGCTCGCTGGGCTGGAGCCCTGGGCACTGTTACCCTCTGAACCCGGCTCCTCCACGGGGCTGTGAGAGCAGAGGGGGCCCCACAGAGAAGGATGGGCCCCAGTGTGTGAGGCCCACCGGGGGCACCCCCCACGCGGGGCCTACCCCCTCCTTGTGCCAGCCCAGGGCCAGCCCACATGCTTCCCGCTGTGCCATGGATCCAGAGGCTAAGCCGTGGGCCTGGGAAGGGACGGGGAAGCCCCCTGGAGGCCAGACGCTGTGTCACAAGGAAGAGGCCTCTGCTCTTGGAGAGGAAAGTTTAGATAAAGCCTGCTGCCCACATTTCCAGGCAAACTCTGCAGGCTTAGCAAGCAGAGGGGACAGAAGGAGCCTAAGAATGACCCTCCTGGTGCCCCTGGATGCCCCTAGCCCAGCAAGCCCTCAGCTGCGTCCTCAGGCGCCATCTCGGGTCCTAGGTAGCCTGACCCACATACGTCCCAGAGGCCGTATGCTCTCTCAGAGCTGCCCACCCGGCCCCTGGTCAAGGGCACAAAAGTGCCACAGCCCAGTCCGCGGAGCAGGCCCACCTGTGAGGACAAAGCTGAGGACAGAGGCCGCAGGCTTGGGAGTCTTCCTCCACCTTCTGGTGTCGGGACGAGGGTGTGGCCTTGGGGTCAGACACTTCCCCTTTCATGGGGTGAAGGCTCACCAGTGCGGCGGGGCCCAGCGGCGGGGGCGTCACGGAGAGGCGAGTGTATGCTGGGCACAGCCCCGGGAGGAGAAGCCAGGGTGATCCTGCCCTTCAGGGGCCTGCAGGAGCAATGTTGACCCTTGAACTGCCCCTGTGCCGGGGACTGAGGCTGAAGTCATGAACTGTTTGGGACTGGGAGGCTCCCGTGTAGGGAAAACGGCTGTGGGGCCGTGAGTCTTGCTGGCCTTTGTCCATGGAACTTTCCTGCCCACGATGCGCCTCCTCCCTCTGCAGGGAGCCTGCCCACCTGGCTCCTGGATCACTGTCCCCAGCAGACCACTCAGTTCCCAGGTGGACACAGATACGGCCTCCAGACCTCCTTCCAATAGCTGAGTCCAGACCCAGAAGCTGTGCAGCAGTCGAAACCACTGGCTTGAAAACGCCACAGGGTTTTAGATATCCGGACATCTGTCAAGATCATCTGTCAGAGTGAATACCTTAAAAATCATTTAGAAGACAGAATTATGAAGAAACAGAAATTCTCAACACACCAATGACCAGTGAAGAGATTGAACTAGTAATCAAAAAACTCTCAGTTAAAAAAAAAAGTCCAGGACCAGATAGATGGCTTCACGGGTGAATTTTACCAAACATTTTAAGGCCTAATGCCAGCCTTTATCAAGCTATCGCCCCAAACAGAAGAGGACAGAACATTTCCAAGCTTATTTCACGAACTTTACAATTACCCTGACGCCAAAACCAGACAACAAGGTAAAAGAAAATTATAGGCCAATATCCCAGATGAATATAGATGCAAAAATCCTCAATAAAATATTAGCAAACCACATCCAACAATAATTTTAAAGGATCACATACCATGATCAAGTGAGATCTATTCCAGGGGTGCAGGGCTCAACACTGACAAATCAATCAGTGACACAAAACGAATGTGAAAAATGAAAGATAAACTCACACGATCACCTCTACAGATGCAGAAAAAAGCATCTGACCAAGTTCAATATTCATTTGCAATAAAGCTTCCAACAAAGTGGGTTCAGAAGAAACATACCTCCATATCATAAAGGTTGTTAACAACAAGCCTGTAGCTCACATGCTCAGTGGTGAAAAGCTGAGAGCTCGCTAAGATCAGGAGCAAGCAAGGGTGCCTGCTCTCATCACTCCTGTTCACCACAGTATGGGAAGTCCCAGCCAGTGTAACTGGGCAAGGAAAAAAATAGAAATGCCATCTAAATTGGAAAAGAAGTAAACGATCTCTATTTGCAAATTACATGATTTTTATATAGAAAATCTTAACTGAATTCTGTAAAGTTCATACAAAACCAATATATAAAATCAGTAGTGTTTCTATATTCTATATACTAGTAACAGAAAGACAAATTAAGAAAATGATCCATTTACAATTGCATAAAAAATTACCTAGGAATTAATTTAATGGAGGTGAAATACTTGCATACTGAAAACTATAAAACAATGATGAAAGAAATCAAAGATGACACAAATGAATACAAAGATGCTGTGTTCATGAATGGCAGAATTAATATTGTTAAAATGTCCATACTACCTGAAGAAATCTATGGATTCAATGCAATTCCTATCAAAATACAAAGAGCATTTTTTTTTTTTACAGAAATAGAACAAATCCTAAAATTTTTATGGACCCACAAAAGACCCCAAATAGCCAAAGCCATCTTGAGAAAAACAAAGCTGGGGGCATAAAGCTTCTTAATGCTATGAAGCTGCAGTAATCAAAACAGTATAGTATTGGCATAAAAACAGACATAGAGCACTGAAACAGAAATAAACCCATGCAAATGTAATCAATTAATCTATGACAAAGAAGCCAAGAAAATACAATGGGGAAAGGACGGTCTCTTTTTTTTGTTTTTTGTTTGCTTTGTTTTGTCTTTTTGCCACTTCTTGGGCTGCTTCCGTGGCATAGGGAGGTTCCCAGGCTAGGGGTCCAATCGAAGCTGCAGCCACTGGCCTATGCCAGAGCCACAGCAACTCGGGATCCGAGCCGCGTCTGCGACCTACACCACAGCTCACGGCAACGCTGGATCGTCAACCCACTGAGCAAGGGCAGGGACCGAACCCGCAACCTCATGGTTCCTAGTTGGATTCGTTAACCACTGCGCCACGACGGGAACTCCAGGACGGTCTCTTTAATAAACAGTTTGGGAAAACTGGACGGCCACATGCAACAGAATGAAACTGGTCCTTTCTTACACCACACACACAAATCAGCTAAAAGTGGATTGAAGACGACATAAAACTAGAGGAAAACACGGGTGGCAAAGCTCCCTGGCATCAGTCTTGATGATGCGTTCAGGGATCTGACATCAAAAGCAAAGGCAACAAAAGCGAAAATAAACAAATGGGATTAAATCAAAGTAAAATGCTTCTGCACAGAAAAGTAAGCCACCAATAAAATGAAAAGGCAACCTACAGAATGGGAGAAAATACCTGCAAATCATGTACCTGATAGATGTTGATATCCAAAATATGTAACTCATCCGACTCAACAGCAAAAAACCCAATTTAAAATTGAGCAAAGGGGAGTTCCTGCTGTGGCCCAGCGGGTTAAGGATCTGACGTGTCTCTGTGGTGGCTTGGGTCACTGCTGAGGCACGGGTTCAATCCCCAGCCTGGCACAATGGGTTAAGGATCCAGTATTGCTACAGCTGTGGCGAAGGTCACACTTTCATCTCAAATTCAATCCCTAGCCCGGGGAACTTCCATATGCCATGCGTGTGGCCAAAAGAAAAAAAAAAGGTAAAAATACATAAAATTGAGTAAAGGATGTGAACAGACATTTTTCCAAAGAAGACACACAGACCTACAGATGGCCAACAGGCACATGAAAACATGCTCATCAACATCACTAATCGACAGGGAATGCAAATCAAACCACAGTGAGCCATCCCTCCCACCTGTTAGGGTGGCTGTTATCAAACAGACAACAAATAGCAAGAGTGGGAGGGGATGCGGAGAAAAAGGGTGCCTCCTTCACCAGTGGCGGGAAGGTGATGCGCTCCAATCACTACGGGAAACAGCACAGAGCGTCCTCAAAAAATATGGCAGAACCACCACATGACCGGGGAGTGCCCCTTCTGGGCATCTGCTTAAGAAACCGAAAACACCCACTCCAAAGAAAAAGCAAACGCTACGCAGCCCCGTTCAGGCAGCATGACCTACAGCAGCGAAGACGGGGAGCCAAGTGAGAGTCCTTCGATGGATGAACGGATGAAGACAGTGGGTAAATGGATACAGGCAATGTAAATATTCAGCCCTAAAAAGAAGGCTGTCCTGACAGCCGAGACATGTCAAGTGAGATAAGTCAGACCGAAAAGACAAATACCACGGGATCTCCCTCATCGTAGGAATCTAAAAACAAAGCAAAACACCCAGGTCACAGACACAGTGAACAGGCTGGGGTTGTTAGAGGCAGGGGTCAGGAGTGGGTGAAATGGGTGAAGGTGGTTAAAACAAAATGCCTAAGACCTGGGGATGTAACATACAGCAAGTCGAGTGCTGTTCTGTGGGTCTTTGAACGCTGTTAGGAGAATAAACATGACATGTTCCTGTCACACTCACACCATTTGTACCCGTGTGAGGTGACGGACCTTCACCGGACTTGGTGTGATCACTGGACAACAGCTGCACGGACCGAATGGTTGTTATACACCTGACACCACTCCCACACCGCCGGTCAGCCCCATCTCAGCAACTGAGAGGGTCGTTTCGTTCCACCTCGTAGGCAACGTGAGCCTCCGGGGAACTAGCAGGTGAGTCCACCCAGGGCGCCGGAGACCAGAGCCGCGCGTGGGTCTCGCCGCGGGCACAGAGCCCGACGCAGCCCTCCTTACCCCCGTCTTCCGTGTTCCCTTTGCTGACTCTGGGCACCTCTGCCCACTTCTGCCCTCCTGCTGCCGCCACTACCCCAGGGCTTCCTGGCCCGGCGCACCCTGTCCCCAGGCGCCCCCCGGGTGCATCTGAGGTGTCCCTCACGAGTGCCACTTGCCCAAAGGTGGCTCCTCCCCTGCCAGCACCGACCTTACAGGCCTGGGCGCCGGGGCCATCGCTGCCGGAGGCCCCTCCTCGCCCAGTTCAGGCCTGGTTCCCTGTTTGTCCTGCGGACCTTCCCCGAGGCCGGGACGCCCGACGGGTCCCGCTCGGCAGGCGGGGCGGGGCCGAGCAGCCGCTTCCGGGGGAGCT
This sequence comes from Phacochoerus africanus, assembly GCF_016906955.1. Classification (NCBI taxonomy): domain Eukaryota; kingdom Metazoa; phylum Chordata; class Mammalia; order Artiodactyla; family Suidae; genus Phacochoerus; species Phacochoerus africanus. The sequence continues at coordinate 74,002,511 of NC_062555.1, read as the reverse complement.
GGCGGGGGCCCCACCCGAAGGGCATGAGCGTTTCACAGCAGCGAGCGGAGGCGGCTTGGGCCGGCACGGCCACCAGCCCGCACGCAGCGCCGCAGACCGCAGGGGTGCGGAAGCAGCCTCGTCCCCCTGGCGCCACCAAACCGCTGCAGGCGGGCTCCCCACGGGGGGCGGAGCGTCGGCGTGGTCGCAGGTGCTTCTGAGGACGGCGCCGGGCTCCCGCGTACCCAGGGCCCGCGCAGGCTCCACCGGCGTCCCCCGCGGGTCGGGTCCACCGACCGCGGGCCGCACCTGCGGCGCCCAACAGCCGACAGCCGACAGCCCGTGCTCCGCTCCTTGGTGGGGCCGCGGTCTCTGCACCAAACCTCGGGGTGCGCCTGGCAGCCGAGCTCCAGCGAGCGCTGGGGTGACCCTGAGGAGGCTGGCAGGCCTGCGCGGAGCCTCGGCGCTCCGCGACCCTCTTCCGGAAGTGGAAGCCCCTTCGGTGCTCAGGGCAGGATCCTGGGGGCCCTGCGGTTCTGGGAAGGAGGGGTGTGGCCCACCCACGTCCGGAACATGTATGAAAAAGTAGACGTTTGCTTTAAATATTTAAATGTCTAAAAGCCTCTCTGTCGGAGTTCCTGTTGTGGCTCAGAGGTAACGAAACTGGACTAGAACCCATGAGGACACTAGAACCCATGTGTCCTGGAGACAGTGGCATCTGGCGTCGCTGTGAGCTGGGTGTAGGTCATGGATGCGGCTTGATCTGGCGTTGCTGTGGCTGTGGTGTAGGCCGGCCACCCCGCCATAGCTCCAGTTGGACCCCCAGCCTGGGAACGCCCATATGCCGGGTGTGCAGCCCAAATAAATAAACAAACGCACAAAAGCCTGTTTCCGTGCTTGCTGTTGAGGGAGCAACAGAGCCCGGACTCCAGGCTACTCTGTTGTGTGGGGTCTCTGCCCAGAAACAGGCTGTGTTTTCGCAGATTTCCCGGGGGGGGGGTCACAAAGTCTAGAGACAGGCACAAATGGGGTGACACATGTGCGGAAAGCAGGCTAAACTCATGGTTGCCCTCGGGCCTTTCCGCTTGGCCCCTGCTCTCCGCTGCGTCACTCTCTCCGGGCGGACGAGTCTGAGGGAAAACTGGCCGGGTGGCCTCCTCAGACTTGAAACCATGTTGCTGGGATTCTTCATGTTCACCTCCCCGAGCTTGGCCGGGGGGGCGGGGGGGCTCCGAGGGGCACAGGGCAGAACCGGGCTGCTGCTCACAGCAGGGCATGCCCATCAGTCTCTGGGGACACTTCCACTCTTGGGGGGGCTTATTGGATCCTGCAAAATGGGCAGGAATGGCCACGTGTACTCGGTTCAAAGACAAACTCGCAGGGTTCAGTGAGATTACGTTTGGCCCCAGTATCCCCATCTGGGCCACGGGACGTCGTGGGGCTGGGGTTTGAAGGAAAATACTTCCGCCACGCAGAAGTCGTTCTGTGTGCTGGCAACGCACAACAACGAACAGGGAAAGTTCCATCTAGAATCGCATGGAGATACGAAGTACACAGAGACTTAACAACAGACACGCACCCAAGCCACACGGCATCCCTGAGGAAGCTGGGAAGACTTGGAAATGCGACACCATTGAGACCCACGGCTCCAACGCTTCGCTCAATGTTTACTCAGAAACGAGGGCGCGCTGGCGTGAGGCCGGCAGACGGGGAACGAGGCCCTGCCCTGAGCTACCAGACCCGCCGGCAGCCAGAGGGTCGAGCAGGAAGGGCAGCAACTCCTGCCGGCGCCGGCGGCGGGCGGGTCCACGCGGAGCAGGGAGGGTGCCGCTAGGAGAGGCGGACGGACGGGGGGCGGCAGGGCACAGGGCCACCCCGAGCCAGAGGTGCCGGGCCAGGGCTCCACGTCTGGACTGAGACCGAACAGCAGAGGAAAGGAGGGTCAAGAGGGGCCCGCTGGCCGCGCAGAGTGGACGCGGCACCGGCTTGGGCTTCGCCGGGTCTCTCGGGCAGCGACCGCAGGGCTGGAAGCCAGGAACCCGGAGGGGCTGCCTCCTGCGGCGGTGAGAGGGGCCAGAGGGGCTGGACAGGGCGGAGGGAGGGCCAGACGCGTGCGGGGGTTAGAGCCCTGGGAGGGAGCTGCGCCCGGTCTGGACGCCACAGCCACCGCCACCGCAGGTGACTTCACGGGACGTCTCCCGAGACATGGGCACTTAACACGAGAAACAGGGGAGCCTGACACACGGGTACTTAGTCTGCTGGTAAACCTTGGATGCAATGAACTGTTTGCTCAGGGAGGCCTGTCTCCCCAGCGCCTGCCCAGGAGGCTTAAAATCAGGCCTGGGGAAAGGCCCCCCCGCCGCGGAGGAGGAGGCGGGAGCCCGGGTCTCGGCCTGATGACACAGACGGGAACAGACGGAGTATTATTTTTGGAAGAGATGCATCCTTAAAGAAAACTTTAATTTAAAAAATCAAAAGAAAACCTGAACAGTGCCTAAATCTTTATTTTTCATAACCTACATTTTTTCAAATTAGACATTTTTACACTGAATGACACAAAGGAAACTTAAATTACCAATAAGTTTACACATAAGCTTGATTCCAGTCTTAATGAAAGAAGAACAAAAACAGAAGCCCCCCCCCCCCAAGGGGCTGCGGCTGCAGGCTCTCCTCTGGGCTGATTGTCTGCTGCCTCGGGCACAGGTGACAGGCCGCGAGGTCCAGGCCCTGGGACAGCCCAGCGGTGGCCGTGGCCGATACAGACCCGAGGCCCCAAGCCAGTCCCCACCTGTGCGGCCGGACCCGACCCACACGGCGGCGTGTCAGGCTTCCTGCCCGGCCAGCGTCGAGTGGCAACGCGGTTACAGGAGGCCGGATCGGTCACCCCAAGGCCAACTCCTGAACAGCAACTACGCTGCTTGAAATTCATGTCTGCTGGAACAGGCTGGGTTCTCATCCTTTATCTCCAAACCCTAAGGATCATCACACGATTGTACAAGTTAAAATGCCGCTGTCACTGCCCTCTCTCCGACTCTGCACCTCGAGGGGAGGCTGGGGGAAGGAAGGCCACACACGAGGCGCGGGCGCGGGCCACGCTTCTCGCCGTGCACCTCCTGTGCACGGGACATCATGGGGGAAGGGCACACAGCTACTCGGCATCGGTAACTCCGCTTACTTAAAAATTAGAAAGGATGCCACAGAGACCCCATCAGAGTGAAATCTCGACCCCTGCTGCTGGGGAGCCGTGACCCTTGCACGCCTGGCCCGCCACGTGCTGCTGTCACAGGGACCACATCCATCCCGTCTGCACACACAGCTCTGCACACCCACCTCCAGGGAAGGGCTCTGTCCTTATGAAAAGCCAGTGTCTGGGCTGCAAGGGGTTTGGGACTTGGGGGTGACGATGGGTGACAACATTCGCTCCTCCTCTGGCAAAGACTGCCACACCCAGGGATCTCCTAGGGCTCAGAGCTGGCCTTCCCAACTCTGTACAGTGCTCTTTCGTTTGGGTGGGAACAGTCCATTATTTCTGATTTTTTAGGCAGCAATCTCACCACCACAAAGAAATAAACCCCTCTGATCCTTGTATGGGCATCTGCAAGTATGAGCACTGTGTGGGTGTCTGGGTATTTGAATAAAGATGCTGCTCTGAAGGAGATGGGCCCGTTCACCTCGGCAGGCAAATCACGCTTAGCTATTTGTGATTTTAAGGAGATTATTATTTACTTTCACTTGAGGACCCCGCCAGCTTCCACTTTCTAGATCATACCTCGAAAACCCTTTCACATTAGCTGTGATTAGTACATATTTACATCCTTTTAAGAAGAGCATGAAAACATTCAAAGGTTTTAATGACTTTCCATCTCCCTTTCGCAGCAGCAAAGAGGCAGAATCAGTTGAACACACCAGTACAAGAAAAAAGGAAAAAACCCCAACAAATTAAAATAATACTCAAACCACAACATTGAGTGTATCTACATCCCGCTCAACAGCAACATTTACAATATATCGATTTTTATCAGACTTTCCTCTTTAGGGTACCTTTTTAATATGTTCTGACTATTTACAACTGTACAAGCAGAGCACACACTCCCAAGGGCACCCATTTAATACAGTATCGACTATCGGCATTTACAGAATTTTTCAACAATCTGAAAAAGGATCAGCTGGGTGCGATCTTGCAGGTATATTACAAACCCGACTGCGCGTTCCTGCACCACGTGCACGTGCTCAGTGACACCAGCGACAGCAGGCCCCACGGAGCCGAGGAACTGAAATCACTCCCGACAACCGGGGCCGGGCTCACGAACTCTAAGCTGTCTTATACAAAAGTTAAGGCAAAGTCATTTTCAAGTTTAAATAAAATTCAAGTCTTTAAATATTGGATGGAAATAATCTTAAAAAAAAAAAAAAAAAACCTCAGTCTTGTTAAATAACATTTTGTGGAATAAACTGCATGGTTACATGTAGCAGGAAATATTCTCATTTTAATGTCTGCTGCTTGGAATAACTAAAGAAACAACTGAGGCATCTTAAAAGAAAGAACTGATGTCTGACTTTAGTATCAACTGCGAGCTTGAGCGCGGTGTCCTGGAGAGCGGCACGTCCCGAGGGGGCTGGAGACCCTGTCTGTGTCAGGGTGACGACAGCGCCCTCGCTCCTCCGCCACCAGAGGCCACACACACCTGCTCTCCGTTACGGAGCGGCTGGACCGCGTGCGCCGAGGGTCAAGGGCAGGCGGCTCCCAGGGGCTGGGCTCCGCGTCCTCCCGCCAGCTCTTGGGAGCAAAGCATCAGGGGACAACTTTGCAGTAACATGTCGGAGGGAACAAAGTTGATGTTTTCGTTTGAGTTCTATTCACAATGTGCTTTGAGTCTATCCTACCTACAGCCACTTGAGACTGGAGTGAGAAGCTGGTCACTTGCTGGCAGGCCACCGGGGCTCTCAGTGCTCTCTGCAGGGTCACTCTGCCCAGGAGACCCAAACCCGGCTGTCCCCAGAGGACGCCAGAACCACCTGGCAGGCCAGCGGGTGGCACGGCCGGCCTCGCCCCGCGGCCCTCCCCGGGCTGCACTTACAGCCCCGTCGTGCCCCCACCCCGCCCCGTCCTCGGCCTCACCCGGCAGCCTGGACGCCTTAGAGATACGCACTTGCTAACCAGTTAGTTTTAAAAAATCAAGTAGCACAGTTCCGCTTAATTTAGAAAAACTCACTATATATATAGCTTGCATTCATAGCCACATGGAGGCTTAATAAAAAATATCAATTTGTTAGGATAAATGCATTTTCTATCCTGAAAAAAATCAGACTTATGCATCACCTCCAGTTAAGCACCAACCTAAAATAAGGTTTATATTAATTAAATCCTGAAAAATAGATTTTTTTCAAGAGGGGGAAATCCGACTCAGAGAAGAAAAGTAACGCGCAGGCACCTCGTGGGCCTCGTCTGCACTGCCAGCTCCTAACCCGCAGCTCACTCCGTCCCGAGCAGACAGCGTTCCCTGGGGCCACCTCAGCTCCTTGCAGCCCGCCCAGACCTCGGCGCTCACTGAGGGGACCTGGGCGGGGGGCTCTGGTCTCTGTGTGGCCGCCGCCCTGGGGCGGGGGGCGAGGGCCGGCGGCCCAGCGGCCTCCTCTGGTCTTTGGCTGGTCCCGGGCTGGACCTGGGGGCGGGGGGCTCTCTCTCGGCGAGCTTCCTCTCGTCCTTCCCGCAAGCGACGGCGTGGGGCTTCTGTTCTTTCTGGGGCTGCAGCACGGAAGACGGGGGCTCTCTACTCGTCCTCTGGCAGATCTCGGCGTAGCTGGGTTTCCGCAGCTCCTGGGGAACAGACACAGCTCTGGATTATGTGACAACGGCGGGAGGAAAGTTCCCGCGGTGGGGGGAGGTCAGACACCTTCTCAAGCACTTTCAGAAGCAGGGGGACGTGAAAAGAAAAGGCCCCGACCCGTCAACAGCTGAGCTGGCCCCGCAACACGGCTTTCCACCTTGCACACACAGATGAAACCCGAAAGGCATGGAGATGCCGAGTGCCAATGGCCTTGGCCTTCAGGCGCTACGGAGCCACAAACGGCCCGAAAGGAGGCAGAGACGCCAGCGGCGTGTGCTCTCCTGCGGGAGACGAGAGCCGTCTCTACAGCCAGCGTGTGCACACTGCGAACCAGGCAGAGCTGGGGTGTGGGTTCAGGGAGGCAGACCTGAGGACCGTACAGAGTCAGCAGGGTTTTCAGGAAGTGCCAGCAGGAAGAGTAAGTGACAGAAGGGCCATTTACTCCAACTCACCTCCATCAACCATCTGACACTTCAAAGTAATTTAACCTACAAAAAAGTTCTCTTTAAAGATTCAACCTAGCCGACAGGAAGGGTTTAACTCCCAGATGGAAACCATCAAACCCACCCAAGACCAAACAGAGAACACCACAAATCCTAACAGAAAGATCTGGATTCGCCCCGAGCGGCGCAGAAAGCAAGGGGATGCGGCGGCGCCTGGCTCTGGGGTGCGCTCCGCCGAAGTGAACCCTTCGAGGGCAGGAGCCAACTGCATGGCCGCGGGCCGAGGCCCCCGAGCTGCCCGGGCACGTACCGTGGCGCCGCCGTTCACCTGCACAGATTTACTGGCGGTTGTGCTCAGCGCAGGAGGAGGTCTGTCCACATTTGGGGTTTCCCGCTGTCTCTCCACCACCTCGGGGTCCCTGCAAAGACGCGGCACGTGAACGTCCCGGCCCGCGGGCAGCCCCGGAGCGCAGACCAGGACCCGGGCGCTGGGCACTCACTCGGGCGGCCGGGCGGGCGAGGGGGCGCGCTCGCAGGCGGTGGTCAGGGCGCAGGGCGCCGGGGGCTCTCGGGAGGGCGCCGCGGGCTGAGTGTTCGTGCTCGCATCGGCATTCAGGCTCTGCAAAGCATCAGAGGGGATCAGCAGGGAGGGCGCTCTCGGATCTGCCACAGGCTCTGAAGGAAACACACCACCCACGGGGCGGCCCTACAGCGGGGGACCCAGAGCGGCGCTCAGCGCCGGGCCTCCCGGCCTCGGGCGGAGGTCAGACCGCGGTCTGGCGCCTTCTTCCTTCTGCGCCCAGCACAGGCGTCTCGAGCCCTTTCCGCGCTGGGCGGCTACCAGGCATCCTTCCACGCCGGACAAGACCCAGCCACCCAAGCGGCTGCAAGCCGCCAGCGCCTGGGCCTGGCACAGCCTCCTCGGAGGGAGGAGCGGGAGCTGCAGCCCCAGGGCGCGCCCTGGGCCGGCGGCCAGGCTGCTTCCCAGCCCCCGCCCCACCCACCGTGGCCGGGGGACCAGGGGACCGGGAGGAGACGGGCTGAGGCCGCAGAGGAGGCTGCTCTGCCGAACGGCCGAGGCCGAGCCCTGGAAGACGCGGCCCCAGCCGTGACCGCTCAGCAGGCAGCGGGCAAGTAAGGAACCGGATGTGAGACGGAGGGCGAAGGGATGGCTGGCTTCTCAAAACCTCCCTTTTCAAAGCAAAGGAACAGTTGAGAAGAGCTTCTGGAGGGACAGAGGAGGAGAGAACAGCGTCCCAGCCCTGGGGGTGACAATACCGCCGCCCGAAGACCTGCATGCCCCCTTTGCTCGGGGCTGCTCTCCTCTCCATCAAAGCTCGGGTCCAGAGCTGTGGGGCCCCACCCCCACCCCACCCCACCCCCAGCCAGGCCTGCAGCCCCACACGGTTGCCCGGGGCCCCCAAGAAGTGGGGACACGGACCTCCACCTGGAACCAGGCTGGCTTTTACAGGAGCAATTCTTTCTTCCAGATAAATTTTACACAAACTCACGACGTGAGAAAGAATAAAACAATTTTTTTAAAAGCTGGCTGAAGAGCTCCCGTCGTGGTGCAGTGGTTAACGAATCCAACTAGGAACCATGAGGTTGCGGGTTCGATCCCTGCCCTTGCTCAGTGGGTGAACGATCTAGCGTTGCCGTGAGCTGTGGTGTAGGTTGCAGATGCAGCTCAGATCCCGCGTTGCTGTGACTCTGGCCTAGGTTGGCAGCTACAGCTCCGATTCGACCCCTAGCCTGGGAACCTCCATATGCCGCGGGAGCGGCCCAAGAAATGGCAAAAAGACCAAAAAAAAAAAAAAAAAAAAAAAAAAGCTGGCTGAGAAATGGTGTGGCAGCCGGCAGGCTCGGGGAGGACTAGACCCGGGCTCCTCTGGCAGCACCAACCCTCCACTGTCGCCCCGCGGGCACTGGTAACACAGAAAGCCCTGGCAGGAGTTTAAGACTTAGAGAAATGCACCAGCCACACCAAGTTTACCATGTGCTGGTTACTCTCCCACACAGAATCTTGGAAACCTTGCAACCACGAAGGTTAAAACGGGAGCAGTAACCACAGGCCACTGGAAGACAACTACACGCCTGGCCTGCGAATCCCACTGAGAGCTGGCCTGGCACTGAGGGGCTTCGGGGAGGCGCCGCAGGGTAGTGCCCTTCCGGTCCAGGAGCCGGGGGTTCTGGCTCCTCAGATCTGGGGGTAGGATGTCGGGTGCTGGAGGGGGCGGTGGGGCAGGGTTCCAACAGGGGAAAGACACAGCCAGGCTGAGAGCTCGGCAGGGCACCTGGACGAAGCCCTCCGGCCACCTCTGCCCAGGTGCCTGGGGGCTCCAGGAGCCAGGAACGCTGGTCTGCAGTGGGCGAAGCCCCCTGCACTTGTCAACTGCGGCAGAAGCAGCAGGAGAGCTTGAAACCGACACCTGCTCCTGTGTGAGCTCCGTGGTGGGGCGGACACCACCCGCCTGGCAGCCTGGAGGTCACACAGCCACCAGCGTCACAGCTAAGTGGTGACTCAGGTAGGTTACTAGAAAGGTGGTGTTTCTGGTAGGAGGATTTTGCTTTTTCTTTCTGCTGCCCTGTAAAATACGACTCCTGACGAGCTGGCAGCCGGTCTCGGGTCTCGGGCGAGCACAGCAGCACGGGCTTCCCGCTGACCCCACCAGGTGGTCTCTGCAACCCTCCCCCTCCGAGAGCCTCTTCCACCCGCGAGAAGCACGTGCGTGGCGGGTGCCAGGCTGGGGATGTGACCCTTACCCTTTCTTTGGCTGGCCCTGCGAGCAAGCCGGGCAGCCGGTTTTCAAACGAGTCCTCCGTCTTCAAGTGCCCCGCCGCCCCGGGCAGCGGGGGGAAGCTGGACAGCCCGAGTTCAAAGCTCGGGGACGGAGGCCTGGGCGGCGTTGGAGACTGAGTCTGACTCCTCTGAAAGAGAAGGACACTGTGAGGGCGCCTGGCGGAGGGGCAGGGCCGTGCTCAGAAACACAGCGGCCAAGGGAGGCCCAGCCTCGGCCCGCATCTCCTCACGCCCGCCCCTGGCCGGAAAGATGGACAACCAATACAACCGCGTGACGCCTGCCACCTCTCCAAGGTCCCTGCCAGCAACTTCGACCACAAGAGCAGAGCTGCAAAGACAAAAACTTCACGGCGGCTGCTGGCCACTACCAAACACACCGTCGAGAGCCTCAGGCAGCAATGGGGACCCAGGAGGCCCAGCCCAGGGACAGGCGCGGGGCAGGGCGCCGAGCCTCACCGCCAAAAGCTTGGGGCTGTCACAGTGCTGTGTGCTCTGTGTGGTCAAGGACAACGTGGAAACGGAAGCCACTCTCGCACTTCCGCACAACTCAGGGAAGAAACCTTACAGAGATTTCCACTAAAAAGAGAAGCAGCGGAACCAAAAGGGGGAGGGGCTTCCCTTACCTAAAAACCAACGTAGTGAAAGCCCTCGTGTTTTTCCTCAGGAGGTAAAAGCATGGTATTTGGTAAGAGATTCCTATCGCATTCCCTGACTTCAAGAGTAGACTCAGCATAACCATAGCTAAGTCTAATTTATAAGCCCAGGACCTCAAGAGAAAGGCAGTGGTGTGCGGTATTCGGCCACTCGTAGTCAACCCGCTAGAAGCCCCTGCGGAGTTTCCAGCTCCCTGGTTGAAAGAGACCAGAGAGAGTTTACATGTGGGTAGAACATAGGTATTTAACTTGAACATGCGCTACCTGGACTGGCAACAATGCCCTCGTGGGGCTCACATGACTTGAAACAGCCGACGGTTCCCAGAAACTTACACCAGCGGAAAGATTATCCCTATGGAGGTAAAATCTAGAGAAAATCTGCTGGAACCCAAGTGAGGGCGGGTTAAGGGTGAAAAGGGATCCAAGCTGCCCACAAGCCCGCCACGTCTCTCTGGGCCTCCCGCCTGGGTGTCTCCTGAAGGGCAGCCTGCGGGCTCAGGGGACCAGGCTGCATGGGGAGCTGCGCGGCTGCAGCAAGCACCGCGATTCACACGCTACCATCTCAAACATAAGGCAGTTTTTTCCAGGCCAGGGATCAAACCTGCACCACAGCAGCGACTTGAGCCGCTGCAGTGACAACACTGGATCCTTAACCCACTGTGCCACAAGGGAACTCCTCAGAGCAGCTCTGAGAGGCTTTAAACATCTGCATGTTTCTGAGGTGAAGCCAGCTTTGCAGGAGAGAAGCATCACTAGGAAGAAAGGGCTGACCAAAACTAAGTCTCAACTTGGAGGGACAGAAAAGGCAGAGTTTAACATGTCAGGGTCGGAACAGCCTCAGGCGAGGCACAAAGGCCACCCCTGGTCCCGTGGGCCTGGTCGGGCCACCTGCTCACATTCCACGACCCGCCTCCACGTTTCTCAGGCCCTCAGGAGGCCCAGGGCAGCAACAGGCCTCCCCGGTGCACACACCGGCCCCCGCGGCGGGCAGCTGAGTGTCCCCCGGTGTGAGCTCGCAGACAAGGACGCAGGGCGGCGCGGAAATGGCAGTGGGTCAGGTTCACCTTTGTGGTGAGGCAGTGGCCGGGGGAGTGACGCCTGTAAGGTAACTCGTATCTCAAGAGATAGTCAGATGCCCGTCTTGTTCATCCCGATGTTACAGAAATTCACTCAGTCCAACGGGAACCAAACGATATAAACCGCCTCACCAAAGGGTTTACCGAAAACTACACCCAACTCACCAATATGGTGAAAACAAGGGTGTTCCCTCACCAGCAATCTGCACTCTCTGAGTTCTAGGCAAGTAAACTCGGAAGGACACACATACTCAAGGACTCGGGGTCCAGACCAAGAACTTCTCAGGGTCGGTACCAGCCCCCAAGTGCGGAGCCCCCCCCGCCAAGCCCAGGTCTCCAGGCGCACTGCCACGCTCCCAGGGGCGCCCCCCCCCCCAGCCCCGCACAGCGCGGGCCACGTCTCAGGTACCCGCCACCCGGGAACACCACCACCCCACACCTGGGGGGGCCCTGGCCCGACGTCACACCCAGCACAAGGCAACGACGCGTCCTACAGAGTCGGCTCTCAAGGGAGAAACACCAACGAGCTAAGCCCGCGTGGGAGAAGTCGATTCTGCTCGCCCAGACTCATGACTCCAGTGATTTCAAAGTACCCCACGGGTTCCCCACACAGAAGGGACTCGCCGGGCCACGTGCGGACAGAGCACAGGATGCGGTCCTGGCAGTTCCTCAGGAAGGCCACTCCTTCCTCCTCTTTATTTCTAGGCTTTTTAGGTCCGTCCCCCTCGGCATATGGAGGTTTCCAGGCGAGGGGCTGAATCAGAGCCGCAGCTGCCGGCCTCCACCCCAGCCACAGCAACACAGGATCCTTAACCCACTAAGTGAGGCCAGGGTTCGAACCCACATCCTCACGGATACTAGTAGCGTTTGTGACCGGCCGAGCCACAACAGGAACCCCCTCTGCTTGTTTAGCGTCAGTGAGGCTGGAAAGGCTTGTGAAAGGGGCCCCGGCCCGAGGGCCTACTCACTGTGAACTTCTCCTCCCGCTTCTTCCGATAACCGAAGGAGTTCTTCCTAGAGGAGAGGAAGCAAAGGGCGGTCAGCCTTCCCACCTGAGACACGCCGCTGAGCGCAGAGCGCCTCTAGGACTGCCACCTTCACGGACGCCTTGTGGTCCTAAACACCAACCCTAAGGCGCAAAACAAGCGAAACCACTCTGGTGGGACTGCGGCAGAGTCTCGGGAGGCCAAGAAAAGAAAACACCACTGGAAAGGGTTTTCCACTTAGAAGCTCTGCTGCAATACGGACACCTGAGTATCCGTTCCGGTAGCGTGGTGAGGTGTGCAAAATCTGATACCGGGCCAACTGTCTGAAAACTGTCTGAGAAGGGAACTCCATCGATGTGCCACCAGAAGGGGAAGATGCTCTTGCCCTCAGCGTCAGGCCGCTGCACCCAGGGGCCTCCACAGCCTGGAGCCCCAGCGCTTTCCACACCGCTGTCAGCTCAGGCTCCAAGGCCCCCAGGGCCCAGCGTCAGAGCTGCAGGCATTGGCACGTCCCACACGCCACAGCTCTCGCCGCAGAAACACGGCACCTACGGGGGGGTGGGCACTAGGACACCCCCGCTGCCCTGCGTGGGTTTCTGGCCTAGATTCAGCATGAGTTCCAAGACACAATGTTTATGTAGGTATCCTCTGTCATTTCAGCTGAATGCAAAGACAGCCTGAGAGCTGTACTATACAAGCTAGAAAAGGACTGAGAAATAACCCTGACTCTCTCCTTTCTTCCACAGTCTTGGCCACGATGCCTAAGGAATCGGAGTGACCAGCCCAGCGCACTGACTCCCGGGCCAGGCAGGGACCCTGTGGATTCTGGAGCCAAGCCGCACCCTCCCACAGAAACGGTCCTGCCTTTGGCTCCCGCTAGGTAGACGGCAAGAGCCTAGGGATGCGAGCCCCACGTGAACGGGGCCCTGAGCCACAGAGACGGCAAGGCCACTAGCAACCTGCCCCCACAGAGGGCTCCGGTCTGCTGTAGTGCCTCCTTGCCCTCGGTACGTAACCCTGGCCTGTGGGGGGTCCCTGGACTCGGGGGTGCTCTGCATCGGGACTGCAGAGGGCCAGGCAGCATGCCGACCACCTCCGCGTCACATGGCAATCAGGGTATTCCTGAAAGCCAGGTGCAGGCTAGCCCCCTGGGAGCAGAACTCCAAGTGACCTATTTGCTATAAATTGCATCTGGAGGCAGAAAGGACTGGAAGGATGGAGTTAGCAGCTCCTGAGGAGGAAGCCAGGGCTCTGCCTGGATGAGAAACCTAGAGACACCAGGACTCAGTGTGGTGGTGACAAGGAGACCCTGGAGGAGGCTGGTGGAAGGGACGCTGTGAGATGCCTGTGCTGAAGCTGAGTGAAGAGGCGGCATCCAGCCCCATCCGCCCAGGCTCACGGCAGGGACGTGTGGCACCTACAGTGCTGCTTGGCAGGCGGGCCGGCCCTCTCCCGCCCCGGAGGGGCTCTTGAGGGGTCTTGGTCCCACCCGGGAGGCCTAAGGAGATGAAGCCTCCACCCCGTGGTGCTGGTGCCGGCATCGCACAAGGGGTGGGTGCCCAGTCCGGGGAGCAGACGGGCAGCCCACAGCCTCAGCTGCGAGGCTACAGAGGCCACAACGCCCCAAAGCACGGTCCTAACTCAGGAGACCAGCAGGTGCTGGGTCTGTGACCCAGCGAGGGCCACCAGGGACCACCTGACCTGCTGCCAGCCCGGCTCTGCTTCCTGGGCCCTGACCCCTCAGCTCTGAACCCTCTCTGGAGGCCAAAGACCACAAGGACTCCCTGGCCAGCTTCTGCAGCTGGCCCTGGTCCTGATGCGCCTCGGCTGAGCCCTTCCCTCTCCTGACATGTCCCCAGGGCAGGTCAGTCCTTTGGGGGGAGCATGGCTCCCTGCTGGGGGCATGGAGGTCTGCACGTGTCACACATGGGGGTGGACGTTCCTGCCACTGTCAGAAGCTGGACTGCTGTGGGAGGGCCGTGGGACTGCGGGGACAGAGGCGCTGTGCTGGTCAGCAGGACCTGGGACCCTGCGGTGCCGAGGACGGCAGGCACGGAACCTCCCTGGGCGGGGCCCGTGGGCATCACTTACACAGAACGGCTCTCGTTTATAAATAAATTCAGTGTGAATGGAACTTACTCTGGTCTGCTGGCTACTCAACTCACTCTCTGTCCACCGTGTGACACGTGGCCAGAGGACTACAGGCTCACGGAAAGGGGGTCTGGTCACGTGTGCACGCCACGACTGTGACCTGACGCGGCTCTGGACAGCCTTAGTGCTCACCAAACAGTGTCATTTCACCCAAACTTGGGACCTGGCAGGGGTTTGCTCGAAAAATAACCTGAGTAATTACGTAAAACCTTTGAGGGTTATAGCCTCCCACTTGATTTTCCGCGATGGACTTGACAGTAACAGTTGCAAAAACACACCCGGAGCAGTGGGATTCGACACTGCCAACACTCTGGAAGTACACAGCACCTGTCCAGCCGGCACTGCGACACTCACCTTCCTCTCCCTAAGCCGGGAGGGGACTCGAGGCTGCTCTGCTCCACTCGCCCCGGCCCCACCTCTCTCTTGGCGAAGGCTGCAGGGGTCTGGATCCGCGCTCTGGGCTGGCTCGCCTGCCGCGTCTGCGGGCTCCGCACTCCGTTGATCAGCCGCTCGGCGGTGAAGTTAAATATGGAGGGGCTCTCTAGGAGCCCCGGGCCTCTCTCCGCACTGGGGATGGCCTGGCGCAGGTGAGATTTACTGGGGTTCCTGCAGTTAGAATGTTTGGATGTGTTCAGGTCTGAAACCATCACAGCATTACAAAACCAGTGCTTTCTACTTAGGAAAAACATAAAATGTTATTTAAAACTGCTGACCCATATAATGTGTCTGATAACCTAAACAAAGTGTCAGTGCTGGGCTTGGCTGTGTGACCCAGGCCCCAGGTACAAGCAGGCCCTGAAGCCTTTGTTTCAAGGGGTTCACTCCAGGGAGGCCCCACAGCAGGCGCCGCCCGGAGGCTGACTCCATGCTTCCAGGGACACCTGCAAGGGACATCACTGAGGGTCCACCTGCCCTCGTGAGCACAGGCACAGCGCTGCACGCGGCCCCGTGACCCACACGCGCGCTGAGAATTACTGAGGTTTAACATCTGAAAGCAAACAATGTGGCAGCGACCTCTTATTCCAAACCCTGGAACTTGCCTGCTTCTCGGCGGGTACTGTCTGAGCGAAGCCAGAGGAGACGCCGCAGGTTTGAAGGTTGGAGACGTGAACCCGTTTATAAATCCAGTATTGGGGAAAGGCGTTACCTAGACTCGTTAAAAACAGACAGACCTCAGGTCGGTTACGGCTGGTCACTTAGGTTCCACCTGGGATGGTCCCCGTGGCGGGGAGCCCTGGGGAGGGTTAGGGTCAGGGGCACTCGGGGGGGTCACTGCCTACGGCCAAGACCTCACAGGAGCCCCACGGAAGCCGCCGTCCGTGGGAGGGAAGCGTGTGCCCATGACCCCAGCTGCTCTGGGCACAGGCTGGGCATGTTCCCACACACTGTCCTGAGTCCCACCCCCTGCGACTGGCAGCAAGTCAGCGACCCCTCTTCATTGCTGATGACGTGAATGAAACCCATCCAGTTCTCCATCTCAGGGACAGTTAGGGTTCTGTTTCATAAGCACAGCCTTGAGCATGCCGTTTTTACCCAGAGCATTTAATAACTACTTCCAAGTCACCATTTAAGGTGACAGACTTCACACAAACAGACTGACACACACATAAGAAGAAGATTAAACGGGGCCTACAGTTCCCTTAAAAGACACATTCCTAAATATAACCTTAAAATATTAAAAAGATTAAGTACAGAATTTTAAATATCAGCTATTTAAAAAACATAAATGTAGACAAAAATAAAATAAAACTTAGTAATGAACCAGTTCTGTTTCTAAAAAGATGAAAAGAGTGATCACTCCCGTGTTCCGGATTCTAAACACATGGCTTCAAATATTTTCCGTGTAGACGCCACTGGAGGTTCGGCTCCACCAAGCCCTCCCGCCCCAGCCTGTTTGGGAGGGTGGGGGGTGGGCGTGGGGGGCAAAGACACAAAGCCCGGCAAGGCCTCTTAGCCAGAGCTGACCGAAAGCTGTAACAGGACGACTCGACAGCTTAGGACCAAACCAAAAGGAGAAGTAGATTCACAAAAGGGAAGTGCTGGGGGGCAGGACGCAGGTACGGCCGTGTCAGGACCCCCAAAGCTCTTCGGAGAAACGGTCACATCCTGAGAAACACTGCAGCTGAACCAGAACTAGAGTCTGAAGACTGTGCACCACGGTGAGAGGAGCTGGACTAATCATTTCATCTCCGCAATTTCACAGGTAAAACCCTGGAATTTAATTTCGCTCAGGAGTTTAAAAACAAATGATTGCGATCACAGTCATTTCACACAACCTGCCGAGAACCCATGGGGCCTTCTTTCCCTCCTGCACGAAAGGCTGCAGGGGGTTTAGCGCAGAGGACAAAGGACAAGGAAGACGACGGCCGTCTGGAGAGCAAGCGTGGCGCGAGCCCTGGGGACCCCGCTCCCCTTGGAGACCTCCTCCCTCACAAGACAGGAACGTGGCTGGCGGCAGGCTTCCCAGACGCAGCGCTTCAAAGAGGCAGCGCGTCTCCCCTCCGTGAGGATTCGCTCAGAGGCGACGGCCACAGGCCCGCGTGCTCACCGTCTCCCCCCGCCCCACCGCGCGCGATGGCTCTGGGCTTCTGTCCCTCTGCCCTGTCCCCCCCCCCCCCCCCCCCCGTCCTCACGCCTCAGGACACGTTCAAGGGCCTGTACAGCGGGGCCTGACGGCTCGCCCACCTCGCCTCCCAGCCGCTGCCGCAGACATGCTCAGAGCTTCATGTGACGTCGCCTGCTTGAGCAGTGTCACCCCCGGGCTGTGCTCTCTGGGCCTGAGCGGCACCAGGCCCCCAGGGGCCCCAGCGCCCTGTCCCCTCGCTCTCCTTCTTCAGTCATCACCCTCTTCCTAGTGCAAGTGGTGACGCTCCACAGGCGGGGGCCTGGCTCACTGCCCCAGGACCTGAGTGCCTCCCAGCCAATGGGACCCCCACCCCGCCCGTCTCATGCACAGGGTCCCCAGATGCCCCTTCCGAGTCACTCGCTCAGCTCCTGCCCTCCAACCACAACCTTCACCCGCTCTGCACTCCACAGAGCAGCCCTGGGCCTCGCACCCCAAGCATCAAACGCAGGCCGGTTCCCAGACACGGCCTGTCGGTCACCCTAACACCCACAGCAGCTCGGCTGGAGAACAGTGCCCGGACTCCTTACATAGCTAGGAGTTCCAACCCTGGCCTTAACACAAGCCAGAATCCATAGAAAGTAATCATGCCACCCAACTCTGGGGCTGGAGTGAGAAACGAAGCTTCTAAGACAGTCCAGGCAGGCCTCAGAGACACCGCGGGCCCCGTTCCAGACCACGGCAACAAGGCAAACGTCACAAAAAAGGGAGTCACGTGAACTTTTTGGTTTCCCAGTGCACATAAAAACGGTTTCCGCTCTTCTACTCTAGCAGGTGTGCGGTAGTAGCCTATCTTTTAAAAATGACGTGCACGCCTGCATTAGAAAATCTTGTATTGCTAAACGTGTTCACCACCCTCCGGATCTTCAGTGAGTCCCAGCAGTGGCGCCAGAGACCGCTGGCGACAGAGCTCCGCAGCCAACGGCCGGTACCGAGAAGCCAGAGGGGCTGAGCCTGAGGAGCCCGCTGTGGCTCACCAGGCTAAGTGTCCGTGAGGATACAGGTTTGACCCCTGGCCTTGCTCAGTGGGGTGAGGATGTGGCATCACCACAAGCTGTATCGCAGGTGGCAGACAAGCTCAGATCTAGCCTTGCTGTGCCTATGGTGCAGGCTGGCAGCTGCAGCTCCAACTCAACCCCAGCCTGGGAACTGCCATATGCCGCAGGGACAGCCGTGAAAAGGAAAAAAAAGACAAGAAAAAAGAAAAAGCCTGAAATATGTGAGATTAACCAAACTGACACAGAGACACAACGTGAGCAAATACTGCTGGAAAAACGGCACCAACAGACTTGCTCAATGCAGGGCTGCCAAAAGCCTTCGATTTGTTTTAAAACAAACAAACAAACAAGCGGAAAAACGAGCATCTGCAAAGCTCAATGAGATGAGGCATGCCCGTGTGTCCTCTCACTGTCCCCCACTGCGAGACGCTATGAGAGCACCCTCTTCTCTTGGAAGCGTCTCCCGTGCCATGTCCTCTGCGCTCAGAGGCCCCGGCTCTGCCAGCGCTCGGCCTCACACTGAGTTCACTAGGGCGCCACAACTCAGGAAAGGAAATGCCAGGCAGGAGGGGAGGCACACTGGGCAAAAGCTTGGGACCAGGTTATTTAAAAGCTGTTTCCACGGCACAGCTCGTGTTCATCTCCCACAGAACCACAGAGCAAAGCCGTGAAGCAGGCGGACGGCGTGCAGACCAGGACCCGTCAGAGGCAGACCCCTCCTCCCAAGTCGCCGGTGTCTCCCCCGGGGCTCTCGCCACAGGGCCCTGGTGTAGACGGGACTCACCAAGGGCGGGTCCAGATAGCTGTGCGTTGCTGACCACGTCTGGGGGGCGATCAGGCTGTACAGAGGAAACGGCTGCTGGGGGCTGTAGACGGGAGGGAAGTAAAAGGAGGCCGTGTAACGCTGCTGCGCATAGAGGCTCATGTCCAGAGGTCTAAAGCCATTCTTTGGCAAAAATGTGTTTATAGCGATTGCCTTTGCCTTTATCCGCGCCTGCAGGAAAGCACGACAGCGGCTGTTAGAACACTTACGAATACTCACTGGCAAGCAAAGTAAAACCGGGGGTCTTGCGTTACCTTAATTGGTTTTCCTTGAAAGGTTTTGACTTCTTCTCGCAGATACCTGTAAGCCTGCGGGCAAAAGCATCCATAAGACCACAGTGTTAATCTTAGAAAAAGATGAACGGACAGTTGATTCACGGGACCTGACTAAGGAATTACATCCTTCAAGTGTGGCGGACAGTACCTAGGAACAACGATTCTCCACTTTTTTTGGGTCCCAGATTCCCTAAAAGATCCTGATCAGAGCTATGGAGCCCCTATCCAAAATTCTCATTCATGTTATAAATTGACGCTACCTCAGTAAAAAGGGGGAAGAAAAGGCAAACATTCTCATGAACGATACTTGTATACGATTTTGTAAGGACTAGTAGAAACCAGAAAAGCGCCCCACAGAGCGACGGTTAAGAATCTTTACCTGGGAAAACAACCCCAGTGTGAACTTGGAATTGAGCAGTGTGGCAGAGAGAAGGACCAGGACTGCAATATTCCAAAGTCATCGTTTATGACGCTGCCTATTCTCCCAATTCTCCTATGTTACTCTGAAGGCTCTGGACCCTCTGACCCAACCTCGGCCCCCCACCCCCCCTCATAGGGGAGGGGGCTCGCACCTGTCCAGGAAGAGGCTTTTGCTCTCCTCCCACCACCTTGCTCCTCCGAGGCCGTCTTTCCCTTTCTGTCCAAGTAAAGCCCATCTTTCAGACTCCTGCTTCTCTCTTCTGAACCCCACAGCCGCCTTGCCCTGTAACCCCTCCCCTGTTCCCTCACGCAGGCTCACCTCTCCCCGAGTAAGGGCGGGGACCCACGGAGCTGCCTGACTCTCACGGGGCTCCTCAACGCCTTTTCCAGCAACTCGGGACAGAAGGTTGCCCACGGAACGTTACAGTGGTGTTCAAATCTCCCTAAGACTTTGCCAAATATTACAACCTTTCTCTGTACAGACGGAAGGACAGACCCAGCTTTCCTAGGCTGCCCGTCTCGGGGCTCCTTTGAAAACACGGCCTGTGCTTTCACACTGCTTCAAGACTGTCTGCACACACCTATTTAGGCTTCTGCGACCCGACTCCCCTGCGCTATAGAAACGTTCAAACCCAGCACTGCAAAGGGACAGCACTCTCCACGCCCACGTGTAGTCCAATGACGGACTCAGCGCAAGCACTGGTGAGCCCTGCCTGCCCAGGGGAGCGAGAGGGTGGGCTGGTGTAAACAGAGCGTACCTGTTGTGCGTCAGCTTCTGTTTCAAACGTAATAAACCAATTATCATTATAGGCAAATTCACAGTTTATAAATTTCGGTAAGTTATCTCCTTTAAATAGTGCTTCTACTTCCTACAGGAAACAGAAGTTAGAAATTAAGTCTCCATCATGCTACCCTTTGCCCTCAGCAAGTACAAACGACACCACTCCAAAGCGCAGAGGCCGAGCGAGCAACCCGCAGACTGGGTCCAGCAGCCCGCTCTCAAAGTGGCCAGAAGGTCGGCGTGGCCTCCAGAATTAGGGTCTTTTTGCCCCAGGAAATACCTCCACAACCCACTGACAGCTTTCCTGACCCCAATAAACCACGAACCACATTAACATGAAAATGTTTAATTGTACCAGCAGGCTAGTAACGACAGCATTTGGGGAGAGAAAGGTCATTTAAGACATCTAGAAATCAGCTGGATTTGGCCTCCAGCCAAGACGGACTAGAGTTATCCTCCCATACGAAATAATAATAATAAAAGAAATACGTGCAACAAGGATGTTCAGACAGTAGGCCTCCGGCCGTGAGGACCACATCCTGGAGGCACAGGGACAGCCGAGCATGCAGCACCCATCTGGTGCCCTTCTGGGCCCTGGGGGCGCAGCCTGAGTGGGGAAAATGCCCCCAACTCTCAGGCCAGCGGCCGAGCACTCAGAGGGCACGGCCACAGCAGGGGATAGCCCTAGAGGGAGGCTGCTCTGCTCCCCCGACAAATGGTCCCCACGGATCGAGTGGCTTCCGAGTCACGTAACTGAACCTCAAAACAGGAAGAAGTACAAAAACACTCAGGACCGACAGAGTAAAATCCAAAATGCCTGGCATCCATTCAAATTCTGACAGGTGCACAGAGCAAAGGATGACTTCTAATGAGAAACATGCACTAGTCAAATGAGACCCAGACACAACGAAGCAAGCACGTGGGCTCGAATCCAGCACAGGCCACAAGGCTGCTCTCGGTGCCCCGCCCACCATGAAAATACCTGTTTGGAAAAGTTATTTAGCATGAAAATATGTTGTCTCAACTTGTGGGTTTATTATTTTTCTTATTTTTTTTTTTCTTTTGCAGTTTAGGGCCGCTCCCGCGGCATATGGAGGTTCCCAGGCTAGGGGTCGAATCAGAGCTGTAGCCGCCGGCCTCCACCACAGCCACAGCAATGCAGGATCCGAGCTGCGTCTGTGCCCTCCACCCCAGCTCATGGCAACGCTGGATCCTTAACCCACTAGGTGAAGCCAGGGATCAAACCCGCATCCTCATGGATACTAGTCTGGTTCATTACCTGCTGCACCATGAAGGGAACTCCTATTACTCTCATTTTAAAGTGAACAAATAGTTAAACTGTTTTTAAATGTCTGAATATTGAAGTTACCATAAACCCTCTTTTTTTTTTTTTTAGCATAAAATGTGTAATGGAATCTTGAGATCAAAAAGTTTGAGAACCACTCTTTACAAATGAATCACACTCTAATTATCAGAGTGAGTAAATCTTGGGAAGACAGTGTGACTGTGCATATTTAACCTTTAAAATACATTTTCCCCAAAAACTCAGAAGCAAGCAAAAAGCTGACAGAAAAAGCATACGTATTCTTCAGAGAAGCCACGACTTACTTCTACAGGGGTGGATTCAGATATTTCACGTAGTATCACTATGCAACGATTCTGATTTGGCCTGACTTTTTCTCCCTTCTCATCCACCTGGACCAAAGGTAAGGCTGCAACGAGAAGAGAAATGGGTGACACACAAACAGTAAACTAAGCAAGCATTTGCACTCCACCACGACCTCACGCAGCTACACCGGCGGGACCTGTCAGAATGTCTCGCCGGACGTGTTCAAGAAAGCTGTATGCAGTGGGTGAGCCCCTAAAACCACCGAGCCACTCCTGCACATTCCATTTGCAGACTGAGGAAGAGGGGGATTGGGGAAGTCCTATAAGAACAACAACAGACGTAAGGCCATGCAAGAGGCTCCCCGCAGCTCAAGCAACTCAGAGGGGATTACAACGCCGTCGGTGACTTTCTCCCTTCTACAAGTCCCGTCTCCTTTTGTCGTTTCTGAACTCACGACAAGTTGCCAGGAACCCTTCCCTCCGCCTTCTCTAATGACGGATCTTACCCAACCCCGGGCCACCATCCAAACAAGGGCCCGTGCTGCCAGCACGGGGACAGGCCGGCTTTTTACCTTATCTCCTTTCTGGCGTCACTCTCTGAAATTCTCTCGCATGCAGCCTCAGCTCATTGCACAGCAGGATCCCAATCAGGGCTGAGACGTCCGCCACCGCGGAGACAAACTTTACCAACCTCAGGAAGGGAAGCCCTAACTTTACTAGGGGTCCCACTAATCCTCAGAAGGTAAGAAAAGACTCCTACGAAAACGGTCATGCTAATAAACCAGACAACTGACCCAAAACAGAAACACCCCTTACACGCCACACACGGCACCAAAGCTCTGCCGGCAGGTGCAATCTAGGAGGACACTCAGGGCCCACAGGGTTTCTGGAGAACCCTTTCAAAGTTCCAAAGAAAAAACAACACGATTCTCTAGCACAGACTCCTCTGCACACTTAAGAGTCCTTCCAATTCAAGCTATGAAGCCAGCGGTTCTTTGATACCAAAACGAAAGACACTATAACACAAGAAACTACAGACCAATATTCTTTGTGAACATTGATAAAAAATTCCTATCAAAACTTGCCAAAATGAATCTAATAATATATAAAAATAAGAATATATGATGCAAGTGGATTTTTCTCAGGAATGCAAGGTTGGTTTACCAGCGGAAAATTAAACAATGTAATTCACCATGTTAACAGACTGAAAAACAAAAAGCCACACAACGAGCTCCCAGATGCAGAAGCCAACATTCATTCCTGATGAAAATTCTCAGCAAACTAGGAATGGAAGGGAAACCTCCCTACAAAAACCCACCGTCCAGCATTGTTCTCACCGGGAGATGGGACAGGCAAGGATGCGGACTCTCTCACTTCCATTCAGCACAGCACTGGAGACTGAAGCCAGGGCAGTGAGGCAAGAAACGGAAACCACATGTGCCCAGACCAGGTGCAGGAAGGGAAGCTTTACATGAGCAGACAAGCTGAGCCTTACGTAGAAAATGGGCTCCAATTTTTGTAAAAAACAAGAATTGTGAGTTTAAAAGGCTGCAAATACACAAGGTCAATATTCAAAAGTAAATTATATTTCTATATACTACACCAACCTAGAAACTGAAATGAAATTTAAGAAAGTGTCCAAATATGAAACTTTTAGTTATAAATCTGCTAAGATATGAAAGACCAGTACACTGAAAACTGCAAACCATTTCCAAGAGAAAAATTTTTAAGATTTTTCTAAATGAATAGAGATATTCTGTATACATGGACCAGAAAACTCAATACTGTTTGATACAATGTCTATACTCTCCAAACAAATTTAAAGATTCAATGCAAGCCCAATAAAAATACCATTTGAAAAACCAGAATGTTGACTCTGAAACATGCATGCAAATGCAAAGCAGTTAGCAGAGCCAAAACAAAGCTGGAGGTGTTTTACTCTACGACTTCCTATAAGGCCAATACTGTCTAGACAGGGCGGCGCTGGTGTCCACACGCCCCAACGAGAAACCCACACAGGAGGGAGCCACGATTCCGACCATGGCTCAAAAGGGGTTCAGTCACGGAGCCCCATCAACACCACAGCGCCTCCCCAGACACCGGGACTGGTCAGAAAGGCCCGGGAGGTGAGGAAGGCTCCAGCTGCCACCCAGGACCTTGGCGTGAGCGGCTCTGCGTGTCACCGCCACGCGGGCAAGGAAAACGCCGTCGAGACTGTGGCTGCGGTCACTTACATCTCAGCACTTCGACAATCAGGTCCATGTCGGTGCTGAGCTTCTTGATGTGGTCCAGGTTGGCCACCGTGGTGATTGGCACGTACTGATCACTGTCCATCTGCGATATAAGGTACATGTCACTAGCAAGGTTCTCCCTGCAGAAAGAAGACAACCTCTCTCAGTAACTTCTCTCACAGGAGGCGACCCACGAGGTGCGAGCGTGGTGTGGTAATGCTTTCGACGAGGAGTTCAAACCCCACCTGCTATGTGCTGGCTCTCTGACTTCAGGGAAATTTTTTTTTAAGACATTTGAGGAGGCAGAGAGAGCAAAGGTACGCTGCACTTCATACAATCCAATTAACCACCAGGCAGATCTTCTGGAAAGTGTAATTATAGTTTATCTTTGCTCTAAAGAGTGCTGGAGTGGCCTATTAAATCATCACAAACACGACTTTTTAAAATAAGGAAACGTGGCTGAGAGAGTGAGAAAGCAAGAAAAATGTGAAAAGGCCAAGAAAGGCCAGTGCCCAGTGTTGGGGTGCCTGCGGTTCAGGGTGGAACACTTGTCACAGGGGCTGGGACGCCGACTCTCGGCCTCCCAGCCCCTTCCAGCAGCCAGGACGAAAGGCAGTCAAAGCAACCAAGACGACACCCGCAGGCCGGCTGTCAGGCAGACCCCAGACCAGCCGCGCCAGCGACGATGGTGAACACGGAAGCGGACAATGTGCCCCCAAAATCTTAGCACCAGACACGGCAGAACTACGGGTCGCCCAGGTCCCAGAAAGAAGGCTCCACCAAGCCCTGCCGTGGGGCGGAGGCAGTGCCGCCTGCCGCTCTCGGTGGGCCCCGCAGGCGCCGGAGCGCAGAACAGGCGCCGTCAGGGAGCAGGCAGCACATGGTCTCCGGAAAGGAGGTCGTCCAGCAGCGCACAGGTCTCCTGGCTTGTGACACGCGGACTGGGAGCAGTCCCAGGGCGCGGCCCCTCGCCGCACCTGCTCGCAGCCCTCCTGTCCCTCAGGCGGCCTCGGCCAAGACACCTGTGTGAGGTCTTGGGGCAGCCCAGGGAAAGCCGGTAGGAACTTTCCACAGGGCCTGCTGCGGTCATACTCAGAAGTAACCGGAACTAAACCCCACCTTCTAGATCCAGTTCTGCCACGTGAACCGTAGATGTTCTACTCTAGTTTTTAATAGAAAAGGGAGTATGCAGGGGAAAAAAACCACCCTAAATATACAAATAAAACAATTTTCTACAACAGCGTTTGGCGTATTTTGAGAAGAGGAAATTTGTCCTCAGGCTCTAGCCTGCGAGGAGAGTGTGAGGCTGGCCAACTAGGGCACCCCGCAGAGGCTGGTTCTCCGGCAGGGGGACGGGGAGGCAGGGATCCAACCTTCCAAGAGCAGCAGAAGCGATCAGGACAGACCTGGGGACACATGGGGGGACCGCCAGAGGCCCCCCTCCTCCTGACGGTGTTGAGACGCGCCTTCGCGTAAAGCACCTGAGATCTTAGGCGCTAGAAAGCCAGGCCCCTCCTTACCTAGACAAGCAGAATTCCAATGTTTTCTTAAGAACTTCTCGAGGGTCTTCCTGGCCTTCCGGCTGGGATTCATTTCCTCCTACATACACAGAAGCAATGGAAAGGTGGCTTAAAATCTACCAAGCAGATGACTCTGGACAGCAATTCTAATGTTTTCAATACACACACTGATCCACCTATATTACGGATAGCAAATATAAGAAACATGCTGTTTTAAAAGGAAATCTAGGTAAAAACAAAACAAACCCCCTCCCCCAAACAAAAACACAGTTTCAAATAAGTAACCTGAGGAGATTTATTAGCAAAGTTTAGCAAGTGCTTTTTAATCACAAAATAAGTAGGAACTTATTTAATGCTTTGTCTCAATTCAAAAAGGATTTTCAGGTACCTAGAAGCACACAGGTACTAAAGCAATAATAAAATATGAAGCAAAGAATCAAAATATGAATTTCTCAGGGAGCTCCCATTGTGGCTCAGTGGGTTAAGAACCTGACACTGTCTCCGTGAGAATGCAGGTTCGACCCCTGGCCTCGCGCAGTGGGTTAAGGTGTTGCCACAAGCTGCAGCACAGGTCACAGATGCAGCTGCAACTCTGATTAGATCCCTGGCCTGGGAACTTTTGTATGCCACAGGTGAGGCCATAAAAAAGATAAAAAAGAAAAAAGAGCAAGAAATAAAAATAATAATTTTTTAAGAGTTCCTGCTGTGGCACCGTGGGTCAAGGATCTGGCCCGTCTCTGTGGAGGTGCCAGGTCAATCCCCAGCCCAGCGCAGCAGGTTAAGGATACAGCACTGCTGCAACTGTGGTATAAGCCCCAGCTCCAGCTTAGATTCAATCCCTGGCCCAGGAACTTGCACATGCTTCAGGTGTGGCTGAAAATGGGAAAAAAAGAAACTTTCACACACTTCTATATAAATTTCCGTGGCATAATAACACATGCCGCATTCTTCAACAAGAGACACTTAGATTCTAAAAGTCAAAGATCATCAAAAAGCAAAGACAAGGCGGGATCATTTCAACAAGTAAGGACAGAGAGCTTGCGTCTGTTTTATATAAAGATCTTGAACAAAACCTGTCCTCTACTAGCAAAAAACAAAACAAACAAAACCCAAACCAATGGACTTCATGAGACTGAAACTGGAAATGGCCCTTGAAAGCACAATCTCATTTCATTCCTTCATCCAGCAAGGCCCCTCCTAGGCATCCATTTGAGCTCACACTTAACAGGTGCACCACCTCCTTCGGGCATGCTCTCAGGAGAGGTCAACCGACAGTCACGGAGGCGGTAAACACAAGGTCAGGGAGACTGACATGAAGAAGAGAGGCAGCCCCCCCGACCGGAGAGGGCGGGGCAGGAGCGTGGGGAGGGAGCCCATCCAGACATCCCCGAGGCTTCGGGGAAGGCGTCGCGTCAAGGGCGGGGAACGGCGACAGGGAAGGGGCCGACTCAGCGGACCAAGAGTTCAGGGCAGGAGACTGGGATGCGGGGGTGTCAGGGTACCGACGTGCTCTTCCCACAGCTCCGGTCTTCTCGGTCAGGAAGACACAGGCCAGATGGGGGTGTTACCTTCCCTCATAAAACCACCGCAACACCAAAATGACAGCCTGATGGCCCCGGCACCACCCGCCAAGGGGTCTGCACCCTGGGGATAAGCACGCGGACCCTGGGCCCAGCTCTGCACCCCCACCCCCATTCTGGCCCTTCAGCTATGATCTTGGAGCCCCTGGAAGCAAACCTGCCAAACTCAGTCATACTGTAGATGTGAACAGGCTCTGGAAGGGGGACTCCAGCCATCTCCCAGCCACGGACCACGAGCAGCTCTGGGGGGGTCCCTCTGGGAAAGGCCCCCGTCAGTGCTCCTGCAGACAGGCCAGCCAATACTGAAGCAGCCTCGGGACCTCCTCCCTCCAGGCTGCTGGTCCACGAGCAGTCCTGCCCACCCAGAGACCCATCCGGAGACCAGAGAGCCCAGGAAGCAGACATTAGTCGCCAGCAGCCGCCTGTGCCCTCCCGTGCAGGCCCAGCAGCCACCCCAGGACCGGCCCCAACCCACTGCCTGTGATTCCAGGAGCACCCCGATCAGCCCAGACCTACAGGAGAAGATCTATGTTCCTTCAAATGTACAGACATCAAAACAAGGCTACAAGAATCAGGCAAATATGATGCTGCCAAAGGAAAGAATAAGGCTCCAGGAAGCAATCCCAAAGACATGGAGATTTACAAAGAGCCTGGCAAAGAATTCAGAATCATCACCTCAAAGAAACTCAATGAGGAGTTCCTGCAGTGGGGGGGTCGGTTAAGGATCTAGCATTGCCGCAGCTACAGTGTAAATCACAGCTGTGGCTCGGACATGGTCCCTGGCCTGGGAACTTCCATACACCCAGTGCAGCCGAAAGGAAACAAAAGTGTCGATCGATGGATGACTGGATCAAGAAGATGGGGTGGGTGGGTGTGTGTGTAGAGAATACTCTTCCACAAGAAAGAAGGGAATTCTGCCATCTGCAATGACATGGGTGGCTGGACAATATTATGTGAAGTCAGACAGAACAAAAAATCCCCACACGCTGTCGCTTATATGTAGAACTGAAAAAAATACCCTGAGGACTTCCTGTCGTGGCCCAGCAGAAGCGAATCTGACTGGCGTCCATAAGGACTCAGGTTTGATCCCTGGCCTTGCTCAGTGGGTTAAGGATCCGGCGTTGCTGTGACTGTGGTGTAGGCCAGTGGCTATAGCTCTGATTTGATCCCTAGCCTGGGAACCTCCACACGCCGCAGGTGTAGCCCTAAAAAGACTGACTCACTCACTAATAAAAAGCCAAAAGCAATTCAAATGTGAGATAACATTTTTAAAAAGATAATAATAATAAAAAAATAACTGAATACACAGAACCAGAGGGCAGAACCATGGCTGCCAGGGGCTCGAGGTGGGACGGTGGGAAGATGCTGGTCCCAGGGCACAAACGTCCACCGAGGAGGGGAGCAGGCTCTGGGGACCCGCACAGCTTGCTGCCTACAGTCTACACACCATGCTGCACACCTGAGATCTGCCAGACGGCAGGTCTGAAGTGTTCTCAGCACACCAACGGGGGACTGCGCGAGGGAAGGGGTATCGCACACCGCGTGGCAGGGACCTTAGGGCGAACTGCATTACTTGGAGACCAAACCTCAGGAAAGCCAGAGAAAGCTGTAACCTCCCTCACCATCTTCCTTCCCAAGATCTGCCTTCTCCACTGTGTTTCTCCTTCTCTAACCTTACGTAACATGAACTTATTTATTGTGAGTGTTATTTATAGTCTGTCCCCGCCAGTGGGCTGGAAGCTCCAGCAGGGCAGGGGCTTTCATCATTTATACTCACTGATGTGTCCCGAGTCCTTGCGGCACACGACAGGTTTTGAATAAATATTTTTTGATTAAAAAAAAAAAAGGAGAAGAAGTGAAACAAGTTTTCCAGCACATCGGTTTCTAAGAGCGAGAGACACACATGGACCTGGGCCTGGGGAAGCCAGAGGGTTCAAGGAACCAGAGAGTCACGGGAGAACCGGGGGAGGCGGCTGGGTCCCTGCCACGCACAGGGGGAAAGGCTCTGCCTCCCGCTCCACCGGCCGGCCGGCGGGACCTCACAGCCCCGAGCCCTGGCCACAGAGGCAGCAGGAGGAAGGGGCTGACCTCCGAGGTGGGCCATGATGGGCCCCAGGCTGAGCACAGCTCCTCTCACGAAAACAAACATGGAATAAGACCCGAAAGGACTGATCTGTGTCCAAGGAACTCCCTGCATCCTAGAACAATCATCAACGTTTTTCTAGAAACATAAAAGTAGTAAGCCCCCAACAAAGTCAAACCCAAGTCAACCAAACCTCACGGTGAGTGTGCAGAGGCAGGAAAAGAGGACTCACTGATAAGCAGCCCCCATCCAGCAGGAGAGCGGCTGCAACGGCCACCCCACCCCACCCTAACGGGAAACATGAAAAACGTAAAAAGGCCCAAACAGAGAAGGAAAACTACAAGATCTGATATCAAAAATACAGTTGGTTGGAAATGACAACAGATTAGAAAGTAGAGACGACTAGTGGACTTGAAGAGAAGTTTGAAGAGAAACTTTCCAAAATGAAACGAGAAGTAAGATTACAAAAAAAGAGAGAAGATCACTTCAAGGGGCTTAACTTAGGTATAATCGGAGATCATACAGAAGAAGAGGTGGCGAGGGAGGAGGAAGAGCGTTTGGAAAAATCACAGCCAAGAGTTTCTAAGTTTGATGAAAATATTTATAAATCACAGATCCAAGAAGCTCAATAAACACCAACCACAAGAAACACAAAGATTACCTTTGATACGTCATCATCAAAATACTCAACAGCACTGTAATGAGAAAAGCTTAACAGAGTGGGAATCTAAAAAGAGGAACGAAGTTAAGGATGACAGTTCTTATCAGAAACAGTGCAAGTGAGAAGGCAGCGCCGCAGTATCCTCAAGGACACGACGGGGGATCTGGATTTGCACCCAGAGATCAAGAGCCCGCCAACGCTGGCTCCATGGAGCAGGATGGAAGCCTGCTCTCTGGACAACACCGTTTTCCTATACGAAGAACCACGGCTGAGTCCAGGGCCAGAGCAGGGAGAATAAAAACAAAGCGACAACAACAAAACACCCTTCACGGAGGAAGTCTTTCTGTCAAATGCAGAAGCCAACTGGAAGAGCTTCCAACGGCCCCAGGTCGGGCACCAAGACCTGGGTTCTAGCCCAGAGACACAATCAACACCCACGAGTCCACCCCGATACAATCAGTGGTCAAAGAGATCAACAGACGTGGGCAAGAAGACAAATCCCAAGGCCCTCGAGTTCCTGTGTTTACACAGGTTCCCTGCCCTCCTGAAGGCAGACGTCCTTCCCAAGCGCACAACATGCAAAGAGGGAGGAAACGGTGCAACTCACAGCCAGGTGGTCAAGGGGAACACCAACAGTAACGATCACGCCGACAGCGTGTACCCTTAATGCGACGGCAAGAAAACAGGCCCTTTCTAGGGCCGCCCTCCCGCAAGCCGGGAACACCAGCATCATGATGAGAACAGCAGGAGAGCACCCGACCCATGACCAACCAGCACGCCTCAAAGCCACCGAGGTCATCAAAACAAGTGAGGCCTGAGACGCTGCTGGAGCCGGACGGGGCCCAAGAAGACACAGCAACTGAAGATAAGGCGGGGTCCTAGGGCAGAGAAAGAACAGCAGGTCAAGGGTATCACTCGATTCCGGTTCAGTAACTGCGGCAAATGTGTCGCACGGACCCTCGAACTGAAGCTTCCCCATCTTCCTCTGAGTCCACAGCTATTCTAAACCAACGAGCAAAGGTGAAAGGCTCAACCCTGACCGCCCCAATGACCACGGTCAACGGGAGTGTGTGAAACACCTGAACTAAAGGTAGAGACCAAATACTAGCTTCAGAAGATGAATAAAACCGACAAACCTGGAGTTCCTGTTGTGGCACAGCAGGAACAAATCCAGCTAGGAACCATGAGGTTGCGGGCTCGACACCTGGCCTCGCTCGGGGGTTAAGGATCCAGCGTTGCCATGAGCTGTGGGGTAGGGCACAGCCACAGCTTGGATCTGATGTTGCTGTGGCTGCGGCATAGGCCCAGAGCTGTAGCTCCAATTAGACCCCTAGCCTGGGAACCTCCATATGCCCCCACGGGTGTGGCCCTAAAAAGACAAAAAAAAAAAAAAAGAAAAGAAAAAAAAAGAAAACAAAAAAGAAGAAGAAAAGAAAAAGAAAAAAAAATTGACAAAGGGGAGGAAGGGAAAAGACACAAATTACCAAAAACAGGAATGTATGATGTAGCGAGACTACAGACTCTACAGATATTAAAAGGATAAATAGAATATTATGACCAACTCCATCTAATAACTTTGACAACTGAGATGAAATGGAACATAAATATAGACATAAGTAACCAAAGCGCTCTCAAAAAAAATCAGGAGTTCCCACTGTGGTCTAGCAGAAATGAATCTAACAAGTATCCACAAGAATGTGGGTTTGATCCCTGGCCTTGCTCAATGGGTCAGCGATTCGGTGTTGCTGTGATCTGTGGTGTAGGTCGCAGACACAGCTTGGATCCCGCATTGCTCTGGCTGTGGTGTAGGCTGGCAGCTGCAGCTGATTCAACCTCTAGCCTGGGAACTTCCATATGCCGAAGGTGCAGCCCTAAAAAGCAAAAAAAAAAAAAAAAGAGAGAGAGAGAGAAGAAATCAATCTGAGTAGCCGTATTTTAAAAAAAAAAAAACAAAAAACAAACCCATGAAACTGTAGCTGAAAACGTTCCTACTAACAATACTCCAGGCCCGAGCTCAGGTGGTTTCACTTCTCGTTTAAGAGAGAAATAACACTCTTCCCAAGAGTTTAGTAGGAAGGAAAACATCAAAAACTACAGCCCAAGGTTCCTCATGAACACAGGTGTACAAATTCTAAGCAAAATTATGGCCAGTCTGGGAGTTCCCATAATGGCTCAGTGGTTAACGAGCCCAATGAGCATCCACAAGGCCACAGGTTTGATCCCTGGCCTCACTCAGTGGGTTAAGGATCCGGCGCTGCCATGAGCTGTGTGGTGTAGGTCCCAGACTTGGCTTGGATCCCACGTTGCTGTGTGCTGTGGCGTAGGCCAGCAGCTACAGCTCCAATTCAACCCCTAGCCTGGGAACTTCCATGTGCCATGGGTGCGGCCCTAAAAAAAAGGCAAAAGCACACAAACAAACAAAAAAACAAAGGCCAATCTGATCCAACAGTCCCAACAACATATCAGAAGCGTATTACATCCTGACCCAGTGAGGCTTACCCCAGGAATTTAAGGTTGGTTAAACATTTGAAAAATCAATCAGTATAAATCATTTTAACACTCTAAAAAAGAAAAATATATATGTGATCGTCCCCACAGGTGGAGAAAAAGCACGACAAATTCCACTAACCATTTCTCATTAAACCGCTCAGCAAATCCTAACAGAATGGTATCTGGTCAACCCGATAAAGGTCATAGACGCCAACGACCACCACATTACACTGCCTGCTCCAGGACAGCCTTTTCCTCCCGGAAGCTCAGTCAGGTGTTTGCCCTCTCAACATCTGGTCACCTTTATGACGAAGGATCTACCGGTGCAACCAGTCACGATCAAGAAAGAAAAGGCACTCGACTGGACAGGAGACAAAACTGATTTCTTCGCAGATAACATGACAGTCTATGTAGAACACCCAGTGGAATCTACGAAATAGTTGCTAAAACTAGTAAGTGAGACTACGTTTTCAGGGTATGACACTGGTTTACAAAAATTACTTGTATTTCAATTTCCTAGTAACAAACAGATGCAAATTAAAATTTTAAAAACCACTTATAACCCCAAAATATAAGATACTTAAGGATACACTGAGCAAAAGACATGAAAGACCAATAGGCTGAAAACTGAAAATGATTGGAGTTTCTGTCCTGGCTCAGTGGTTAACAAATCCGGCTAGGAACCATGGGGTGGCGGGTTCGATCCCTGGCCTTGCTCAGTGGGTTGGGGATCCGGCGCTGCCGTGGGCTGTGGTGTGGGTCACAGATATGGCTCGGATCCCACGTTGCTATGGCTCTGGCGTAGGCTGGTGGGAAAAAAAAATTAGACCCCTAGCCTGGGAACCACCCCATGCCATGGGTGTGGCCCTAGAAAAGACCAAAAAAAAAAAAAAGACCAGAAAAACAAACAAAAAAACTGAAAAAGAATCAAGAAGAGATTAAAGAAGATCTGAACAAGTGGAGACACACGTGTTACTAACATCCAGCCAAGGCATCAATCTTCTCCCACACACCTCCAGTCAATGAGATCCCCCAGATCTCAGCACTGGGCAGCCACTGACCAGCCCATTCTAATCTGCATGGAAATGGAAAGCAACTAGAAGAGCCAAATCACTCTGAAGAAGAACAAAATTGGGAGGCTAACTTTTTAAGAATTATTTATAGTAAAATTCAAAGCAGTGTGGTTTTGTTGTCAAAATAAACGGATGGAGGAGAGTCCAGAGACAAACCCACATACTTAGGGACAAATGACTGTGACAAAGGGACAAAGGCAGTGCAGCAGAGAAGGGAAAGTCTTCTGACAAATAGCACTGGAACAGCTGCATATCTACATGTGAGAAAAAAAAGAACTCTGCTTTAAAATTAACTTAAAACAGACCACCTTAGACCTAAAAAATGTAAAATTTAAAACCACGCAACTTATGGTAGAAAACTTTTATAACCTCAGGTTAAATAAAAATTTCTTAGGTACAACACCGAAAGCAAGATTCGTGAAAGAAAAAAATAAATAAATTGGACAATAGGAAAAATTTTAAACTTTTGCTTTTCAAAAGATACTGTTAGAAAAGAAAACAAGTCACAGACTGGAAGAGCGTATTTGCAAATTATAGAGCTGGTAAAGACTTATGTCCAAAACATATAAAGAACTCTCAAGGATATGGAGTTCCCGTTGTGGCACAGTGGAAATGAATCCGCCCAGGAACCATGAGGTTGTGGGTTCGATCCCTGGCCTCGCTCAGGGGCTTAAGGATCCGGCGTTGCCGTGGCTGTGGCGTAGGCCAGCGGCTGTAGCTCTGATTAGACCCCTAGCCTGGGAACCTCTATATGCCGTGGGCGTGGCCCTAAAAAGACAAAAAAATAAAATAAAATAAGGAACTCTCAAGGATAAAGCAGCCCAATAAGAAAATGGGCAAAAGACTTGAACAGACCCTTACCATGTGCACATGAAAAGCGTTCGACACCACTGGTCATTAGGGAAATACACCTCAGAACCACACTAGGAGTCCATGACCTCCCTGTCGGAACGGCTGACATTAGAAAGCCTGACCTCCTGAGCTGGTGAGGGCATGGAGCAGCGGAGCCCGGCGCTGCCGGCGGGAACACAAAGGGAGTGGTGGCGGAGCACAGCCTCGGCTCGTCTTAAGGAGACGAAGCCACGGCCAGCAGGCGACCGCCTGGCTCCACCCCGGGTGTTCACCCAGGAGAAGGGAAAACACCGGGACACGCGCGCCTCTGTCTGTGAGTGTGCACAGGAGCTCCAGTTCTAAGAGCCCAATCTGGAGCCCATCCACACACTCATCAGCAGGTGAACAGAAAAACGAACCGCGGTAGCTGAGAGGCTGGAATACTCTCAGCAATAAAAAGGAAACGGCCCTTAAATGCGACATGAATGTGTCTCAAAATCAGTAAGCCACGTAAAAACCTGACAAAAAGTGTACAAACTGTAACATTTCATTTAAATAAAATTCTAGAAAACCCAAACTAACCTACAGGGACAGAAAGCAGAGGAGCGGTTGCCTGGGGCTGGGAGCAGGCAGGAAGGAGGGCACAGGAAGCGCTCCGTGGCACAGGTGATGTTTGGGGGGGGTCTATGCACATCTGGTCAAATTCGGTCGAGAAATCAACGAGGAAAGGCAGAATCAACAAATCAATTCTACAATCACTGAAGGCTGTGCTTCAAGATAAGGACGAGGAAACTTACAGAAGGGCAACGATAGGAGTTCCCATCGGCGCACTGGGTTCATGATCTGGCCTGTCTCTGTGGAGGGGCCGGTTTGATCCCCGGCCGGGCACAGTGGGTTAAAGATCTGACATTGCCAGGGTGGCTGTGGCTCGGGGCTGATTCCATATGCCATGGGTGCAGCCAAAAACAAAAACAAAAACAGGAAGGTTAGGATATACCAAATATGTGATGTTTACACCAATTCTGCTTCACCAACGCTCCATGCCTCCCCAAATGCAGAAAAGTGCCAGGGTCCAAGAAGAGAAGGGAAGCTGTGACACAGCAGCCCAGCAGCTGGACTGCACCGCACTACACAGCAGCACGCAGAGGCCTACGCCGAGGGCCCTGCAGGTCTGTGACCAAGCTCTGAAAAGGAGACCAGGCCGCACTGCCATACGTTTTGTCTTCAGCCACATTCCCATCTGCTCAGGAACAGGCACGTGGGAGGCAGAGAATTACATTTCAACGAGTTTGAGGGATTTCCCAAGCAACTACGAAGCAAGATGCGAGGAGCAACGGAGGCAGAGGGAGGGGGGAGGCGGGGGCTGGGACGGGCCCAGGCGGGGCTCACCAAGGCCAGTGTCGGCCAGAGCAGCAGCCATGCAGCCCCTTCCAGGAGGAATAAACACGGGCCCACGTGGGGCTCACCACGGACCTCTCGCGTGTAGCACGTCTGCTGCTGAGACGAGGAGGACACGCTTTCTCAGGCCTGTAACATCCTCTAACCACGATGGTCTCCAGCCAGTCATGTGGCGGCCTGAACCCCCTCCCTGTGCCTGCGCTCCGCTCTGCAGCTGGCAGCTCACCTGGGGCCTTACTGCTTCCACCCAAGCTGCCCACGCGACGGCTAAGGAGTGTAGCCTCCCCCCAGTTCTGCTGGGGCTCTAAAAACGGTCTGGTCTTTCAGACTAAGAGGCAGAGACAAAGCCAGAGGTGAGCAACTGCTGCCCCGTTATCCACAGGCATTTCTATGTTGGCCCACGTCCTAGACCCAACCCTCCCCCCAAATCTGCTCTCTGCTCGTTCTTTTCCTTCTTCTGAAAAGCTTTAAACATCCCTTTCACAAAGAACCAACTCGGAGTTCCCACTGTGGTGTCGTGGGCTAAGGATCTGGCATTGCTGCAGCTGTGGTGTAGGTCACAGCCAAGCTCGGGTTTGATCCCTGGCCCAGGAACGTCCACATGTCGTGGCTAAAAAAGAAAGAAAGAGAACCAGCAACTCTGGGTCTGACTCTCGATTTCAACACTACTGCTCCCTCTGCTCCTACGGTGACACTTCGCCCCAGGGTCGGCTTCTGCTTCTCCTGCTAAAACCGGACTTGCCTCTTTGGGGCAGCTTGAGCCTTACGTGCCCCGTGAGGCATTCTGACTGGAACCCAGCACCTCTGCATCAACTCAAGGGTCGGTCTGAAGGAGAATCAAAGGCAGCGGTGAGGCGCAGGCTGTTTGGGGGACGGTTCAACAGGCTGAGCTGACAACGCGCATAAGCCTCTGGTCAGGGCGGGGTGGCCACGACCAGCACCTGCGCGCACAGAAGGACGGGCCACGCGCTGCCCGGGGCTCTGGATGGCTTGCTGGGGCCGCCCTGCTGGCCCTGGTGCTGCCCACCACGAGGCTGGAGGAAGCACTTTACTGGGGGCGGGGGGGTGACGTGAACGTTTAGAGGGCGTGGCGCCAGCTCAAACCCAACCTTGAGGGCTTCTCTCCAGCACCATAGGCCCTGCCCCGCCCCAGCACTGTCTCTCCTAACGTCATAGAGACAGGGGAAGGCAAACAAAATGAGAAGACAGAGGAATATGCTTCAAATGAAAGAAAAAGAAAAAACCCTGGAGGTCCCGTCGTGGCGCAGTGGTTGATGAATCCGACTAGAAACCATGAGGTTGCGGGTTTGATCCCTGTCCTGGCTCAGTGGGTGAAGGATCCGGCGTTGCCGTGAGCTGTGGTGTAGGTCGCAGACACGGCTCAGATCCCGCGTGGCTGTGGCTCTGGCGTAGGCCGGTGGCTACAGCTCCGATTCGACCCCTAGCCTGGGAACCTCCATGTGCTGCGGGAGCAGCCCTAGAAAAGGCAAAAAGACAAAAAAAAAAAAAAGAAAAAAGAAAAAAAGAAAGAAAGGAAAAAACCCTAAGGAAACAGAGATAAATAAGTTCCCAGATAAAGAATTCAAAACATTAGTTTCATGAACGCATAGAGCTTGAGAAAAGAAAAGATGAACAAAGGAGTTCCCGCTGTGGCTCAACGGTCATGAGCCCAATTAGTATCCATGAGGATTCGGGGTCCACCCCTGGCCTCGCTCAGTGGGTTAAGGATCCGGTGTCCCCGCAAGCTGTGGCATTCGTCACAGATGCAGCCTGGATCCTGTGTTGCTGTGGCTGGGGTGGAGGCCTGCAGCCGCAGCTCCCATTCGACCCCTAGCCTGAGAATTTCCATATGCTGAACATGCAGCCCTAAAATAAAAAAAAAAGAGAGAGAGAGAGATGAACACAGTAAATTTTAATAAGAAAACAAAATAGAAAAAAGGAATGGGTGAGAGCTGAAGAGGACAGTAACGGGAACAGTGAGCACAGTGTGAGGAATGAAATGCAGATGAGGTGACACAGAAAAACACATAAGTGACCTGAGAGAGAGAATACTGGAAAGCACCCACCAAGAACAGCAAAGAGACAAACAAATTTTAAAAAACAAGGGAGTTCCCACCATGGCACAATGAGTTAAGAATCCAACTGCAGAGGCTCGGGTCACCGCAGAGATGCGGGTTCAACCCCCAGCCCAGCACAGTGGGTTAAAGGATCTGGCGTTGCCATAGCTGTGGCGTAGGTCACATCTGTGGCTCGGATTCAATCTCTGGCCTGAGAACTTCCATATGTTGTGGGTGCAGTCATAATATTAAAAAAAAAAAAAAAAAGGAGGGTAGTTTAAGGAACCTCTGGGTCAAGTGCACCAACATTCATTATAGGGGCTCCAGAGGAGGACAGAGAGAGAAGCGGGTAGAAAGCATATCTGATGAAATTATGGCTGAAAGCTTCCAAAGCTGAAATAAGAAGCAGACATCAGGTCAGGAAGCACAAGGGGTCCCAAACAAGATGAACCCAAAGAGACCCCCACCAAGACATATCGTAAGTAAAACGGGAGAAGTCAAAGAGGGGATTCTAGGAGTCACACGCAAGGGATCCCCCGCAAGGCCACGAGCTGATGTTCCTGCAGAAACCCTGCAGGCCAGAAGGCAGTGACGTGATATGTTCAACGTGCCGGAAGGGAGAAACCTGCAACCCTGGACTCCCACCCAGCAGCGTTATCATTCAGAACTGGAGGAGAGAGAAAGAACTTCTCAGACAAGCAAGACCTAAAAGAACTCAGCGATACCAAACCCACACTAAGCAAAGTGTTAAGGGGTCTTCTCAAAGCGGGAAGGAAGAATCCCGCAGGAAAGACAGACTTGCAGCAAGGGCTGCGGATTACTGCAATGAGTCAGCATGTAGAGTAAAACACTGTAACTACAACAAACTAAAGGAGAAACCCGAAGATGCAAGATGACATCAAGAACAACATGTGGAGGAGGGGAGTAAACATGCAGACCTTTTAGAACGTGTTCAAACTTAAGTGACCATCAGTTTTTAAACAAGTAGATACAGTTACAGGTCCACGTACATGAAGATCCCCACTGCAACCCCGAATCAAAAACCTGCACTAGCTACACAAGAGCCAGAGAGAAAGGGTGGCAAGCACACCGCTAAAGAAAACCATCAGACCCCAAGGGAAGCAACAAAAGAAGACACGAATGAAGAACCGACATGGCAACGTGAAAATGCCCACAGTCCTTGTGAAAATGAACTCATGGAAGCACTGTACCTGTCTCGCTATTTTCCGGCGGTGACTCATACTCGGAGTGGTCCAGACCCAAAGTGCTCATGGCTGTCCGGTCTGACTCCTGCAAATCTGACAGTGCTGCATTCTCGGGACTTCTGTCGCCACTGCCATGGGTGTCCAATCCTGCAAGCAAGATTTCACGCCAAAGGCAGGGTCAGAAGAGCTTTCTCTGAAGACATAAGACAAAATAAAACAGGAGTTCCCGTCGCGGCTCAGCGGAAACGAATCTGACTAGGATCCATGAGGACACAGGTTCGATCCCTGGCCTCGACCAGCGGGTTAAGGATCCGGCGTTGCCGTGAGCTGTGGTGTAGTCGAAACGAGGCTCAGATCTCACGTTGCTGTGGCTGTGGTGTAGGCGAGCAGCTGTAGCTCCAATTCAATCCCTAGCCTGGGAAGCTCCACAGGCCACGGGTGCGGCCCTAAAAAGACAAAAGAACAAAAAATAAAAACAAAACAGAACAAAGGGTTATACCTGCAATGACCTGACCTTTTTACCTTGGCTGTGAGAGCCCTTGTGGCCCTTAGACGCCATCACTAACGGTGACACAGACCTTAATGAACGCGCTCACCACAGACTCGAGGGCAGAGCCAAGAGCACTCACCCTCCTGGCCGCGGCGGGGCGTCTCCTCCCAGGCTGCGCGCACTCCGCCATCCGCTGTACTACCGGCTTCCAAGTGTAACATGTGAGTCCCCCATACCTTTGCGTTGGGGTTTAGCTCTGAAACCTTGGCCGTTGGTACCTAAGGAAATAGGCGATGTAGTCATGTGCATCCAAATTCCAATCAAAGGCAATTTTACTTCTTAATTCATTTAAAACACATCTATGTTAGAGAATTTATGATAAAAAGGTGGAACCTATTCATTTACACGTACTTTTATGATGAACTCAAGTGCAGAAGTAATCAAAATTGATACACTCAGAACTCCATCTAATCCACCACTAGATTTTAAGTTCTTACTACGTTCAAGGCACTCTAGAAAACGGAATGAAAGACAGAGCTCCTGCCTCCACGGAGAGTTCAGTAACTCGCCAGCAGTGTAGCTGTTAACAAGGGTGGTCCAATCCCCGTCTCTGTTGGGGCTCCATCCAACACAACCCACAGATTTACAAACCTGAGTGCTAACAGCCACACGAGGCACTTCTGCTCTCACGGCTCCCTTTCCGGAACGCTCCCAGACACTCGCCCGCTGGCCCCTGCCGCCGCTTTCTCTGGGGACTGGATCTGGCACACCTTATTGGACCCACAAGACCCCTGGATTTTCCTTCTCCTGCGTACAGTCCTTGAGTGGCCTCCTCAGCTCAAAGAAAAGCTGATGCCCTGGGGGGCCCCAGACAAACTCACTTTGCTGCCACGATTCCCGAGCAGACCTAGCCAAGTGATCTGCCTCTTCCCAGGCACCAAGGCTTTACACCACTGTGCAGGGGAAGCACGAGGGTCCAGGCCCCAGGAGCCCCTAGGCAGCGCCAGGCAGGAAGTCCAACCTGGGAGCTGCCTCCGAGCCGGACCCAGAGAAGAGCAGGTGCTGCTCCACGCCTCCACGGTCACGTGCCCCACGCTGAGCCGCCAAGGACACAACGTGTGGACGGACAAGCTTAAGAACAGACATCATGCC
Source organism: Phacochoerus africanus (assembly GCF_016906955.1). Classification (NCBI taxonomy): domain Eukaryota; kingdom Metazoa; phylum Chordata; class Mammalia; order Artiodactyla; family Suidae; genus Phacochoerus; species Phacochoerus africanus. The sequence goes on along the minus strand of NC_062555.1, from coordinate 73,962,296 downwards.
CACAAAACGCGGTGCCTCGGCGAAGACCTCTCCAGAACCCTTTTCATTTTCTGACTTTGTAGGGCCGCACCCACAGCATATGGAGGTTCCCAGGCTAGGGGTCCAATCAGAGCTGAAGGTGCCGGCCTCCACCACAGCCACAGCCACGCGGGATCCTTAAGCCCCTGAGTGAAGCCAGGGCTGGAACCCGCAACCTCATGGCTCCTAGTCACATTCGTTTCCACTGCGCCACGAGGGGAACTCCCGGAATCCTTTTTAGTGCCTGAAGCCCTGGACAGGGCAAAGAACAGGGTCCCCCTCTTCTCCGAGAACGTCATCCCCGAGAAACTCGCCCCTTCCCCCTCCCTTCTAATGAGACATGGAAACGTCCAGCCCATTTCTGGCCTCTGCTTCTGCACATTCACCCATCTGGCCAACATCTCTGAAACCCTCCCCAAGTGCCAGGCGTGGCCCCGAGCGGTGGGATACAAGGCAAACAGGGCAGGCTCGACTGCTGCCTCACGCCCAGCTCCAGTCACAGCCAGCACTGCCTCCCCCAGCAGCACTGACACGCTGCCCACGGGCGTCTGCCCTCTTTCCTCCTCTAACACTCATGTAAACCACCTTTTCTGCTTAGACCCGGTCTCGTTCCACCACGTAACACGCATCAAGCATTCCTCCCATGGAACCGAATCCCCTGACCTCATGTACATGCTACACATTCTCTAAATTCCTAACACCGGCACACACTGGGCTCTTCCATTTTTAGCACCTTCTGCAGCTGGCTGTACACCACCACCAACATGCATCTGATAGCTCACCAACACACAGAGCCGTCCTAGGAGCCACGTGAGGCACGTGCCCCGCCCCCACTGCGAGCCCGAGTCTTGTCCTCCCAGGGCCCCCCCAGACGCCCGGGTGTCCTAACACCTAGCCGTCCTGAGCTCAGTGTGCAGGTGCCTGAGCAGGAAGGAAGGTTTAATAACCAAAACAGAAAATTACATTCCCCTCCCTTTTTTGGCTGCACCTGCAGCATGCAGAAGTTCCTGGGGCCAGGGATGGAACCCATGCCACAGGAGGGACCTGAGCTGCTGTGGTGACAATGCCAGATCCCTGACGCGCTGCACCACAAGGGAACTCTGTATAGTTTCCATTCTTTGACAACTTGTGCAAGGGTCCATGCCACAGGTGAACAGAACCTATCCTCACATAATTTACTACTTCTGAAGCAGTTAACACTCAAATCCAAACCAGGTATTAGGCATTAAGCACCACTTTAAGTAGTTAACCAACAGTGAAGAGATACACTGAGTGTGACAAGTGACACAGGAACAGAGGCCTACAAGTTAATGACACAACAAGTGACGCAAGACCCTGCTGGCAGCCAGGCACTCCACACACATAGCTGTTCCATTCCGACACCCCCAGGGCAGTGGTCATCACTCCCCATTGCACAAGTAAGAAAACCAAGGCAAAAAAAGCTAAGTAACCTGTCCATGAAATGACGGTGACTACAAAACTGTTCTAATAGCAGGAAAAACAAAACGTTTATCAGGAGTTCATTAACTTCTTGTGAGTCACGTGAGAAATAACTTGCACCAAACATACTTCTTTGAAAACGTAGTTACCTCTTGCAGTCCCATGGACCGCCAACCAATCATCAGCAACTCGAGTTTCATCCGAGCGGCTGCCCAAGTCCAACTGTTCCACTGAAAACCATGGCTAAGCAGTGCTGCTCAGGACAGCAGCGGGCTCACCTCAATGGCCTTGATCTGAAGCAATTCTCTACTGATGACCCTGCCACTCCCAGCAGAGTCCAGGAGCCCCGGATTCTGACACGCTAGAGACTCTTCCAACCCCACCCCACCCCATGCTTTGCTCCATTAAAAACAACCCACCAGCGCTTCTTCCGGGTGGGGCCCCGAGCTGAGGCCACGGCGCCCTGGGCGCTTCTCAGCCCTGGGGTCCTGGAGCGGACCAGGCACACCGTGCTGACCTAGGGGATCACGCTGGTCTTCCTGCCTGATACTGGAGGAGGCCAAGGAAGAGCAGACAGCCATGGCTCCTCAGGCCATCCCCCTTCGGCGCTGCAGATTCTGCATGGTGCTGCAACCCTTGCGGGCCTGGCACTGCCGTGAGTGCCAGCGTTGTGTCCACCACTATGACCACCACTGCCCCTGGATGGAGAACTGCATGGGGGAGCGCAACCACCCTCTCTTTGTGGTCCACCTGGCACTGCAGCTGGTGGTGCTTCTGTGGGGCTTGTACCTGGCATGGTCTGGCCTCCACTTCTTCCAGCCCTGGGGGCTCTGGCTGCAGTTCAGCTGGCTCCTGTTGGCCACCTTCCTGCTGCTGTTCCTCTTCCCCCTCGTGGCCGGCCTGCTCTTGGCCTCACACCTCTACCTGGTGGCCAGTAACACCACCACCTGGGCGTTCATCTCTTCCCACCACATCACCTATCTCCGCCAGCGCCCCGGCAACCCCTTCGACTGCGGCCTGGCCCGCAACCTGGCCCACTTCTTCTGTGGATGGCCCTCGGGGTCCTGGGAGACCCTGTGGGTGGAGGAGGAGGAGGAGGAAGAGCAGGACGGCAGCAGCCAGGCTGTTTAGGGTTGCTGGAGGCTGGGCCACCATCTCATGCCTGAAAACCAGAGGGGCTGCACCTGGTGGCGTCGGCCCCCCTACTCCTGCCCACTCCTCTCGGGCCTCGGGGTGGAGCTGAAGGACAGAACCCTGCCTGGGTGGGTGGCCCTGCCCTCCCAAGGCAGAAGGGGAGGAAGAGGACCTGTTGGGGGTCGGGGGCTCAGGCACAAAGGACCCAGGCTTCGGAGAGCCCCCCTGCCCAGGCCAGGCTGCCTCCAGTGCACAGTTTTATATATTTAATAATCCATAAAGTAAGTCAAGTATTAAAAAAACAAGCCAAGCCAAAAACAAAAAAACAACCCACCAAATCATACATCTGCATTTTCTGGACACGAGACAGAAGGGTCCTACCAACAAGTAACTGGCTGAGCAGGAACCAGAGTAACGAACACCCGAGCAAGGGGAACGGAGACACAGGGTGCAAAATTCGTAGGAAAACAACAGAAAAGAAACACTCATTTTAAAATGTGAAGTAACCATGCACTTTTCCTGGATTAGCCACTAAGTTTAGGAATTCAGAGCAATCCAGAGGCTTTAGAGACCTGACAGCTACACCTATGGCCCTTGATCTGGAAAGGGCACAACGGCAGCTGCTTAAGACCAGCTCGAAAGAGTCTGTCTGTGCACAGAGAGAGAGAAGCATCACATGGGATCACTGATAAGTGGAATCTGATAGAAATGATGTAATAACAGAACTTACAGACCAGAAACACAGATTTTGAAGCCAAATTTATGTTCACCCATGGGGGAACGTGGGGTGGGGAGTAAATTCTGGGGTTGGGATTTATCTAAACACACTGCTAGATGCAGAACAGACAGGTAACAGGGACCTACCCTGCAGCACAGGGAAATGTATTCAGTGATGTGTGGTAACCTACAGGAGAAAAGATTCTGAAAGGGATGGATGTGTGTACCTGTACAACTGATTCACTTTGCTGTGTGCCTGAAATAAACACAACTTTGTATGTCAACTATATTCCAATAAAACTTTAAAAATTAAAAACACAAAAATGAATCTGGACGAGCACTTTCAAAACTGGAATTCTGAACAAAAAGCATGGTCATTAAATGTGGCCTGTCAAATCAGAACACTGCTGGACACATCTCATAAGTGAAAGGCTAATTCAGAACAGTGCACACGCACCTCACAGACGTGTGTTAAGAGTGGGACCCATGTGCGCTCAACACGGAGGCGCAGCCAACTGGTAACCAGGCCACTTACGGAAACGACTACACAACTCCCCAACCATCTAAGGAGCAAAACTCATCAACTTGAACAAAACTGTTTCTGGTAAAACTCCCAAATGTGGGCATGGAAAGGAAAAAAAAGGTTAACGGATAATTTTCTAAATTATAGGATTTAATTTCTACTTGTTTATTTCCATGAAATCTCCTTACTATTACATTTTTCTTGCCTAATGCAACAAAAATCACTAAAAACAAACGACTGACTGAATAAACGAGATTTTGCTATTACAAGCATACACGTCCAAAAGAGCGAGGCAGAGGTTCGAACTCGCTGCCCACTGCAGGATCAGGTGCAAAGGCTCCTCCAAGCCAGCACGGCTGAGCACTGTGGCCCGAGAGCTGCACGGGTACTCCTGACTGAAAGGACACAGAACCAAGGCCCTGGAGCCAGTACTGGCGTCAGGTCAGACCCGCCCTAGACAGTTACCTGCCGACAGCACGGAAAGCACAGGACTTGCTCCCTCTCTGCTGCGCAGGTGTGACCTCCTAGAAGCGACTTCAGACAACCACCGGTAAATGCTTGCTCCCTCCGACGAGGGGCTGGGGGCGAGGACAGGACAGACCGGGACTGGGCGGAGCTGCCTTGGGCCTTGGGGGGGGGGGGGGGCGTGCACGCCGCTGCTGCGTCTGATGGCCGGTGTGCAGGGCTGGGTGCTACCGTGAGTTGACACACAGGTTCTGGCTTAAACCCCCTCAGCAATGAACTGAATTCACAGTCGCAGTTTGGAAAGGCTTAAGCTGATGCTCTGCTAACTTACGGCTTCACAGCCACACTCACACGACGGCCAGCTGTTGCGGATCAATCTTGGTTAATTCTGAGGTAAAAGCAATCGGAGTGAAAGATCAGCACAGCACGCGCAGCACGAAGCACCGAGGAGGCATACTTACTAACTGTCCACCTCGATCCTGCCATCCCCAGGTAACTCCGGCTTCTGCCTCTGGTGGCGGGTAAGGGGGCTTCTCCATCCAAACCAAAGCCATCTCCAGGTCCCGTGGCTTAACGCGCAGGTGCCCGCTAAGTATCTGTCCCTCTTCACCCGCGTCTTCTGCAACTGCCTTCGTCCAGGGGCAGCCCTCCTGACATCCAGCACCGTCTGCCAGTCCCTCAGAGAGCACATGACCTACCAGCTCTCCCACTGGGTACCAGCCAAGTTCATTCACAAACTGGGAGTACAAGTCCTCCGGGCAGTTCTGCCCACCCCCCTCTGAGGGGCTTTCAGATAGGAGTGATGGGACAAGGCCCTCAGGGTCTCGGACTACAACTTCCTTGCTGTCACCTGGGCCACCAGGGGGAACAGCTGAGTGCCCATCCCCTTGGGCAAGGCCGACACCCGCCAAGCAGGGACACCCCGCACAAGTGTCACTGACCTCCATTCTTCCAAACCCCAACTGCGAACTTCCCACAAAACCCAGGGTCCTGTTCAAGGCAGGCCCCTGCTCCATGGGCCCGGCAGCCCTCTGTCTGCCCACCCTGCGCGGCCCCACGTGGCCTGCAAGGCCGCCATCGCCACTGCCTTGCTCCTGACCGAGTGTCTCCTCCTGGACTCCACTGACAGGCTCCGGCTCACTCCCCGACGCACCTCCACCAGAGGCACGAGAAGCTTCTCCAGCGGATTGCGAGAAGACCTGCTTTGGTTGCGGACGCCGCCCGCCGTCTACAGGGTTCGCCCCCTCTACTCCCGACCTCTGTGTACCTGGTCTCTGACTTCGGCTTAAGGGGGACACAAGGCTGGGCCCTTCATATCTGCAGTCACTCACTCCCTGAGTTACATTTTCTTCTATTTGATTGGTTTCAAAATTAGGTTTCCTTGTTACGCCAGAACTAACACGAGCCAGTACATCCCAACTGGACTCCGCCTTGCACTTTCGTACATTTGTTTCCCAGTCAAGGGCTGTTTCCGGGTCAGCCTGGACACCCACGATGTCCATTTTCCTGGTCTCTCTCTGACTGGCTCCGGGCGACCCTCGTTCCGCGCTTTCTGGCCTGCAGGGGTCGCTCCCCGAGCTGTCTGCACACGCTGCATCCTCTGCTCCACTGTCCTCTTCAGCCCGGGTGAGCACGCACGCGGAGGAAACGACGGCACTCCCGGGCCACTTGAAGCCGTCAGGAGACTTGCTGTTTGGGGGCACAGCCTCCACGGTTGCTGCCTGCACGGCGCACGTCATCAAATCGCAGGTGTGGGCCTGGGCCTCGCCGGCCCGAGTGTCTGCACACAGACCTCCCCGACACGCAGAGGCGCCTCGGAAAGCCCTCGTAGCACAACCCTCCCCCTCAAAGATGCAACCTTCATCCTCCTCTGGATAAGACCAACTGTTCTGAGACCACAACGACAATTCTGCTTTGTGTGCAAGCCGGCTGCCTCCAGTTCCCAAGCTGCCATGGCCCCGCTGCTCCTCGAGCATCTCCGGCCCCGGACCATCACGTCTGCTAGGGGCTGATGCCTGGAAATCTGCACAAACAGGAAGACACCTGTTCGCAAAGCCCACTGCAGCGGCACATCTTTTTGAACTGGCATTAATTCTACGCCGACGCAGGGAAAGGAGACCGCTGTCCCACCTGCTGTCTCTCAGTGGTTCTACGCAGGGGCCACCTTCCCTTTCAGAGTCTACACTCTGACCCACGCAGGCTGTTCCAGGCCCAGAATCCCCATTTCTTTCAACATCTGGAGCGTCGTTAACGACATGAACATGAGAATCGGGCCCCAGGCCCCCCGGTCCTGAACTGCAGCCCCCTCCTACTTCGGGGCTGGGGTGCACACACACTTGTGAGTTCATGTCTGTGTTACTGTTTAATGTGGGGAGTGCGCCCACACGACGTAATGCGCTCCTTTCCATGACAGTTTTAGGAAGCCTGGGGCAAGTGGCTGCCTGAAGGCCATCGAAGTTTCCTTTACAGGGTGGGTCACTGTCACTCAAAAGCTCGGAACGGCATCCAGTTTTCCCAGTCAATACCCCCTCCAGGCCACCTGGCAGCAGCGGGCCCCGCAGGGGCGGTTCTGGCCGCCCCGGGCCCTGGGCCCCTCGGCGGAGCCCCTGGGAGCGACAAGCCGGCCAGCCCTCCGGAGCTGCAGCTGTTCCACACCCAGGAGCACACGGCTCGCCTGCAGGGGCTGGGCCATCGGGGTCTGTGACAGCGAGGCCTGCAGGCCTGCTCTCTCCTGGAGGCCCCCGTCTTCCGAGGGCCACACGAGCAGGGCCGTCAGCCTTCCTCTCCCCACCGCCAGACACAGGCGACGTGCTCCCTCGGCTGCTGCTGCTTGGCACGTCTGCCGCCTCGATCTCGGTTCCAGAGCTCTGCCGGGCCGCCTCCCCACGCTCCGGGCTGGCGGCCTCTCCTAAATGCCGGTGCCGGCCCGGGACCGCGAGCGCCACAGCGGAGAGCGAGCCGACCGCAGACAGCGAGCTGACCGGCGGCCTCCGGGCCCCGGCCTCCGCACGGGCCCCACCGCGGCGCCGCGCCTCCCCTCCAAAGGCATCCGAGAAGGAAGACAGACTGTTACTTATCTCGGTCTCTGGTTCCTTCTCCTCCACAGGTTCTTGTAACAGGCCAGTTTTTTCACTGTCATCGTCACTACTTAGTTCTTTGCTGAAGCAACAACCCATGGTCAAAAGTTCAAGAACTCACATAACAATGCCAGCGGCTTTCTGAGCCTCCACGAGTGCATCTCCCACTCCCTTTCTGCGGTTTCTGGGGAGAAGCCGACAGCCAGTTACCAAAAATAACCCCTTGCACAGCAGTCACATGTCCCTGCCACTCAAGTCCAAATCCTAATTCCAACAGACCCTGCCTGAGAGCCGTTCCACCCCACGCATTACAACCCAAACAGCACGCTGCATCCAAAGACACAAAACAACACAAAGTTTTCCTACGATTTTTCTTATTCTCATAAACTCAATAAAAGGGTAACTACAGGTGTCATCCCAGCCAGAAGAAGGAATTCCAGACCTCGGCCTTTTCAGCGGTGTTTCCGCAGCCTCTGGGTTACACCCCATGGAACGGTGGCAACCTCGAGAGTCAGCATGCACATCCCCCAAAGGGAAACAACAGTCAAAAAGCGTTCGTTAGACTCTCAGGGGCTTAGGGTTGCACCCGATTTTCTGCCTTTGAGAAATGGCACCTGTGGGCCTTCAGGAACAACCGTGCGAGGCATGAGAGCAGCTGGTGTCCATTCGAGACGCACGCTGAACTGCTCATGCACACGGCACACTGTCTGGGTTTGCTTTAGAGCGCGCCTCGCCTGTAAGTGAAGTAAATATACACAGACGTAACCCTTTGCAAAAACTGTGTGTGTGGAGGGAGGAAGAGACAAAATAAAAGCAAAATGGGAGGGTGGCAACTGTTCCAGCTCAAAATGGACATATACTGAGCTTTGCTGTATTGCTGTATGTCCAGAGAGGTCTGAAAATTCTAGTAAAGAAAGTGGAAAGAACAGGACAAAAAGAGAAGGAAAGAAAATCTACACCTGCCAGTCCGAAGCAGGAAGTCCTTCGCAAGCCCCTGGACGAGGCCCTGCTTTGGTCAGTGGGAGCACAGTCGCCCGCATCCCGGGGTCCGGGACTGCAGACCCACACAACAGGGCTGACTTTCCTCTCAGTGCAACTGATGCTTCTTCTTATTATGCTTCAGACACGACACTTCGAAAACAACAAAATTCTATTAGCTCCTCTGAGAGGGATTCTTCTACTTGAATCTCTAAGTCATGGCTGGTCTATTACTAACATTTTATAAGACAGCGATAGTTTTGGATGAAAAAAGTTTAAGAATTCTACTTAATTAAACATGAAGCTAGGAGGAATACTTTTTTTTTTTTGTCTTTTTAGGGCCACACCCAAGGCAAATGGAGGTTCCCAAGCTAGGGGTTGAATCAGAGCTGCAGCTGCCAGTCTACGCCAGAGCCACAGCAATGCCAGATGCAAGCCGCATCTGTGACCTACATCACCGCTCAGGGCAACACAGGATCCTTAACCCACTGAGCGAGGCCAGGGATCGAACCCGCATCCTCTTGGATACTGGTTGGGTTCATTACCACTGAGCCGTGAGGGGAACTCCGACAGGAACACTTCTGAATGTGCCTGAGCTTGTGTGCTGAAACCACAGCAGAGGGTGACGATGACAGCAGCAGGTGTAACACACACACACCTCCATTACCTTACACATCTGGGCTGACACCTCCAGCCCACCCTACAGATAAGGGGGATACACGGTGTTACACGGCTCCATCACCAGAGAGCTAAACATCCACACGAAAAAGGATTCTTCACCCAGGATGACACAAACACCTCCCATCTGCCACATGGCGTTAAATGCCGAATTAGAGGGAACAGCAGGTGGGGGGACAAATTCATGAGCTTACCTGCCTAGGTGTATGTCGTGTGTAAGCTATGGCAAATTACTGAATCTCCTTGTCTCGGTTTTCTCATTTGTAAAAGCGAGGCCAATACCAGTTCCTGCTTGCGAGAACTGTGATGCCGCTGAGGAGAGCCCGAGAAGAAACCCCAGAGCACTTCCAAGGCCTCACAGCCGGGCCCGGCCCACCTCCCCAACGGTCTCTCGTTCTCATCTGCCATCCCCCTCGCCTCCTCTACTCCTCTTTGAAAGCCCAGGGACCAACCCGGCACATCCTGTCTTTGCCCACACCACTCAGCAGGCTTCCTTCCCCATCTCCAACCTCGCCATTCTTCAGGAGGCCACCCTCTCTCCCGCCCCACAGGGCACCTGCCCTTCAGGCCTCTCCCCAGGAGGGCGTTCTGAGGCGGCGCCTGTACCTTCGACGCTCTCGCTCTGCAGGAATCTGCAGGCCTCTGCAAGAATTAAAAGACGCAAACACAGTTTTTTTTAATCACAAACAGTCCTAAACTCATATGTGCCCACTGAATGACAGGTGACACCAGGTGTACCAGAGAAACCAATTGGCAAAAGTAGTAGGAAGCTGTTCTCTCAACATTCAGCAGTTCAGGTTGTGGTCAACTCAAAGAAACTCTGGGTAACTAGTACCACAAGCACTTGCGAAGAAGCTGTAGCTTCAGCAAAACATCACCTGCCACTTTATAGGTTTGGGCAATCAAGTTTTATGTTTGTATAAAAATTACGTGCCGTGAGAGTTTATCTAGTGTTCTAGCTTATTAGAAAAACAATTAAAATCAATGACACTCTGGAAAAACTTCTCACTTAAAAGGTGGTAAGAAAATGTGGGGGGGAGTTCCCATCATGGCGCAGTGGTTAATGAAATCCGACTAGTATCCATGAGGACACAGGTTCAATTCCTGGCCTCGCTTGGTGGGTTAAGGATCCGACACTGCCATGAGCTATGGTGTAGGTCACAGACACTACTCAGATCCAGTGTTGCTTTGGCTGTGGTGCAGGCCAGCAGCTGCAGCTCCGATGCAACCCCTAGTCTAGGAACCTCCACATGCTGCGGGTTCAGCCCTCACACGACAAAAAACAAAGAAAAGAAAAAGGCGGGGTGTAAGAATGCGTCTGAGCTTATGACTACCAGTTTAAAGCAAGTAGATATAACAATGGGTGAACATATTTGAAAATCAGGGTAACCACAATCAAAAATATATTAGATTCGCAAAAACTCAAGCATAATACGAAAGGAAACCATCAAACTACAAAAAGAAAGGAACAAAGAAGAAACACAAAATCAACTGGAAAACAAGGTTTAAAATGGCGGTAAATACATACTTACCAACAATTACGTGAGACGTCAGTGGACTAAATGCTCTGATCGAAAGACAGACTGGAGACTGGGTAATAAAACAAGAACCTACACGTGCTGCCTACAGAAGATCAGTTTAGGGTGCGAGACACATACAGATGCAAAGTAAGGGGACAGAAAAAGACTATTTCATGCAAGTGGAAATGACCAGAAAGCATGGGCAGCGACGCTCTTATCAGACAAAACAGACTTTTTTTTTTTAAGGCCACACCCATGGCATATGGAAGTGGAAGTTCCCAGCCTAGGAGTCAAACCGGAGCTGGAGCTGCTGGCCTACACCACAGCTCACGGCAACGCCAGATCCTTAATCCACTGAGTGAGGCCAGGGATTGAACCTGCGTCCTCATGGATCCTAGTCAGAGTCATTTCTGCTGTGCCACGACGGGAACTCCCGACAAAACAGACTTTAAAACAAAGACTATGAAGAAAGACAAAGAAGGAATTCCCACTCTGGCTCAATGGGCTCCACCGTGTCTCTGAAGCACCAGGACACAGGTTTGATTCCTGGCGTACGTAGCACAGTGGGTTAAAGGATCTGGCATTGCTGTAGCTGCAGCACACGTCACAAGTGTGGCCTGGGATATGATCCCTGGCCTGAGAACTCCATATGCTGCAGGATGGCCAAAAATGGAAAAGAAAAAAAAAAAAAGTAAGGAAGGAAAGACAGACAAAGAAGGACACTGCATCATGATACAAGGATAAAGGGATCCCTATAAGAAGAGGATATCACACTCATGAACACATGTGCACCCGCCACAGGAGTAGCCAGTACGTAAACAAACCCTAACAGACGTGAGGGGGAAACTGACGGGAGCACAGCACCAGTGGGACTCGCCAACATCCCACTGACATCAACGGACAGACCTTCCAGGCAGAAGATCAGTAAGCAGGATGGAGATCCTGCAGGAAGTAAGAGCACAGTTACACCTGACATCTTCAGAGTTGACACCACAAAAACCCAGACCACACCTTCTTTTCAAGGGCACAACTAACATTATCTAGGAAAGACCACAAACGGGACACAAAAAACAGGCCTCGACAAATTTTAGGAGAGAAATTATTTCATGCATCTTCTCTGACCAGAATGGCATGATACTAGAACTCCAGAGAAGAAAGAGGAATGTGAAAAAAAAAAAAATTACATGGAAATTAAACGATTGAGCTACTAAAAAACCAAGGTCAATAATGAAATCAAAGAGGAAACTTGTAAAAATACCTCAAGACAAAAGACAATGAAAATACAACTACTCAACATCTATGGGATACAGCAAACGTAATTCTAAGAGTTCATAGCAATACTGGCCTTCCTCAAAAAACAAGAAAAACAAAAAATAAACAACCAAACTTACCCACCCATAAAATTAGAAAAAGAACAAAGAGAACCTCAAGTTGGCAGAAGGAAGGAAATAATAAAGATCAGAAAGAAAATAAATAGAGATTAAAATTTTTTTAAAATTCCTGCCATGGTGCAGTAGGTTACAAATCTGACTGCAGCAGCTCAGGGTGCTATGGAGGTGCAGGTTCGATCCTTGGCCAGGTGCAAAGGGTTAAAGGATCCAGTGTTGGCTGCAGCTGTGGCTCAGATTCAATGCCTGGCCCAGGAACTTCCACATGACCCAGGTGCAGCCATAAAATGAAAAAAAAATAAATAAATAAATAAAATAAAAAAATAAAATTTTAAAAATCAGTAAAACCAAGAGCTGTTTTTTTGAAAGGGTCAATAAACCTCTGGCCAGGCCCACCAAGAAGAGAGAAAGGACCCAAATAAACAAAATAAAAAACGAAAGAGGAGAAATAACAACCAATACCATAGAAATACATAAAACCATAAGAGAATCCTATGAACAGTTATTTGCCAACAAAATACATAACCTAGAAGAAATGAGCTTGTTTCTAGAAACATACAGCCTGCCAAACCTGAATCAAGAAGAAGCAAATAATCTGAACAGGCCAATCACAAGAAGTGAAAGAGAATCTGCAACATACAGAAAAAACTCTCTGAAAACAAAAGTTCAGGACTAGATGGCTTCACTGGGGAATTCTAATAAACATTCAAAAAGGAACTTATACCTATCCTTCTCAAACTCTTCCAAAAGACTGAAGAGAAAGGAACAATCCCAAAATCACTCTGTGAAGTCACCATCACCCTGATACCCAAACCAGACATAGACACAAGCAAAAAAGGAAATCACAGGCCAATTTCTTTGATAAATATAGATGCAAAATTCTCAACGAAATATTAAGAAACCAAATCCAACAACACATTAAAAAGGATCATACACCATGAACAAGATGGATTTATTCCAAGGCACATACACAAATCAATGAGATATACCAAGTCAACAAAACCCACATGACTAACTTAGTAGATGGAAGAAAAGCATTTGATAAAATTCAACATCCATTCATGATAAAAACTCTTGGAGTTCCCATTGTAGCCAGTAGAAGTGATTCCGACTAGTAACCATGAAGTTGCAGGTTCGACACCTGGCTTTACTCAGTGGGTTAAGGATCCAGCATTGCTGTGAGCTGTGGTATAGGTCGCAGATGAGGCTCAGATCCTGAGTTGCTATGGCTGTGGCATAGTCAGGTGGCTGAAGCTCAGATTAGACTCCTAGCCTGGGAACCTCCATATGCCACGGGTGTGGCCCTAAAAAAAAAAAAAAAGAAATTATGACAAACCCACAGCCAAATAATACTAAATGGTGAAAAGCTGAAAGCCTTCTGGAAACAAGGCAAGGATACCTACCCACTCTCGCCACTTCTATTCAACATGGTATTGGCGGGGTGGGGAGGAAGGAAGAAAAGGTATCCAAATTGGAAGGAAAGAGGTAAAATTGTTATATTATGCAGATAACATGATACTCTATATAGAAAACCATAAAGGAGTTCCTACTGTAGTGCAATGGGATTGGCAGCACCTCTGGAGAGCTGGTTTGCAGGCTTGATCCCTGGCCTAGCACAGTGGGTTAAGGATCCAGCCACAGCTGTGGCTCAGATCTGATCCCTGACCTGGGAATGCCATAAGCTGCACAGGGTGGCCAAAAGAGGGGGGAAAAAGAAAAAGAAAGAAAAAGAAAACCACAAAGACTCCACACAAAAACAATGAGAACTGATCAATGAATTCAGCAAGAGAGCAGGATACAGAAATCTGTCGCATTTCTTTAGCAATGAAATATCAGAAAGAGGAAGTTAAAAAAAAATCTCATTTAAAATCGCATAAAAAATAAAATACCTAGGATTAAACCTAACCAAGGAGGTGAAAGACTTATACACTGAGAACTATAAACCATTGATAAAATAAAAAATGATGCAAAGAAATGCAAAGATATATCCTATGCTCATGGATTGGAATAACTGATATAGTTAAAATGCCATACTGGAGTTCCCGTTGTGGCGCAGTGGTTAACGAATCCGACTAGGAACCATGAGGTTGCGGGTTCGGTCCCTGCCCTTGCTCAGTGGGTTAAGGATCTGGCGTTGCCGTGAGCTGTGGTGTAGGTTGCAGACACGGCTCGGATCCTGCGTTGCTGTGGCTCTGGCGTAGGCCGGTGGCTACAGCTCCGATTCAACCCCTAGCCTGGGAACCTCCATATGCCACGGGAGCGGCCCAAGAAATAGCAACAAAAACAACAACAACAACAAAAAAAAAGACAAAAGACAAAAAAAATGCCATACTAACCAAAGCAATTACAGATTTAATGCAATCCCTGTCAAATTACCCATGACTTCACCAAACTAAAATAAATAATCCTAAAATTCATATGGAACTACAAAAGACCCAGAACTGCCAAAGCAATCCTGAGCAAAAAGAACAAAGCAGGAGTCATTAACATTCAGACTTCAGACAATATTACAAAACGACAGTAATCAAAACAGCATAGTACTGGGACAAAAAGACACAGATGGATCAATGGAACAGAATGGAGAGTCCAGAAATAAACACACACCTACGGTCAATTAATCTTCAACAGAGGAGACAAGAATATACAAGGGAGAAAAGACAGTCTCTTTGGCAAATGGTCTTGGGAAAGCTGGACAGTCACATCTAAATCAATGAGGGCAGAGCACTCCCTCACATCATACACCAAAAAAACTCAAAATGCCTCAAAGACTTAAATAGAAGACGTGACACCCTAAAACTCCTAAAAGAGAACGCAGGCAAAACATTCTCTCACATAAATCACACCGATTATTTTTTTAGGTCAGTCCCCCAAAGCAATAGCAATAAAAGCAAAATTAAAAAAAAAAAAATGGGACCTGGAGTTCCTGTCATGGCTCAGTGGTTAACGAATCCGACTAGGAACCATGAGGTTGTGGGTTCGATCCCTGGCCTTGCTCAGTGAGTTAAGGATCTGGCATTGCCGAGAGCTGTGGTGTAGGTCACAGACACGGCTCGGATCTGGTAGGCCGGCAGCTACAGCTCTGATTAGACCCCAAGCCTGGGAACCTCCATGTGCCACGGGAGTGGCTGAAGAAATGGCAAAAAGACCAAAAAAAAAAGGGGGGGGAGCCTAATCAAACTTATCAGCTTTTGCGCAGCAAAGGAAACCATAAACAAGATGAAAAGACAAACTACGGACTGGGAGAAAACATGCAATAATGCAACCAACAAGGGCTTAAGCTTCAAAATATACAAACAGCTCATACAACTTAATAATAAAAAACCCCCAAACAACCCAATCAAAAAGTGGGCAGAAGACCTAAAGAGACATTTCTCCAAGAAGCATGTGAAAAGATGCTGAACATCGCTAATTACTAGAGAAATGCAAATCAAAACTACAATGAGGTATCATCTCACACCAGTCAGAATGGCCATCATCAAAAACTCTAAAAATAATAAATGCTGGAGCGGATGTGGAGGAGAGGGAACCTCCTGCAACGTTAGTGTGAATGTAAATTGATGCAGCCACTACGGAGAACAGTTCCTCAGACAACTAAAACCAGAGCTGTCACATGATCCAGCAACCCCACTCCTGGGCATGTATGTGGAAAAAAGAAAGCTCTAATTCTAAAAGACACACGCATCCCAATGTTCAAAGCAGCACTATTCCCAATAGCCAAGCCACTGAGGAACCTAAATGTCCATCAACAGGTGAATGGATAAAGAGGATGTGGGGACACACACACACACACCCCCACCCCCTGGAATACTACCCAGCCATAAAAAGGAATGAAATAAATAATGCCATTTGGAGCAACAGAGATGGACCTAGAGATTATCGTACCAAGCCAAGTCAGTCAGAAAGACAAATACCATATGCTATCACTTACATGTGGAATAGAGCATGAATCAACATATCTATGACACAAAAATAGACGTAGAGAATAGACCGGTGGCTGCCAATGGGAAGTGGGTAAGGAAGTGAAGGGTTGGGAGTTTGGGCTTAGCAGAGGCAAACTATTATATACCAGATAGACAAACAAGGTCCTAATTTATAGCAAAGGGAACTAAAACCAATATCCTGGGATAAACCATCATGGAAGAGAGTATGAAAAAGAACACGTATGTGTGTATCTGCGTCACTCTGACAGCAGAAACTAACACTATATTGTAAATCAACTTCGATAAAATTGTTTTGTTTGTGTTTTGTTTGTTTTTGTATTTTTAGGGCTGCACATGTGGCATATGGAGGTTCCCAGGCTAGGGGTCGAATCAGAGTGCAACTGGCCTATGCTACAGTCATAGCAATGCCAGATTTGAGCCACGTCTGCGCCCTACCCCACAGCTCAGGGCAATGCCAGATCCTTAACCCACTGAGCAAGGACAGGGATCAAACCTGCATCCTCATGGATACTAGTCAGATTTGTTTCAGCTGAGCCAAGATGGGAACTCTATCAAAAATTTTTTAAAAAAGGAAATCTCTGTCAAAATATTAGCTGAACACAAGTTAAAGGAAAGAAACTTCACTGATACACATGACAAAGAATAGCCATTACAAGAATAGTTTGGAGGAGCTCCTGCTGTGGCACAATGGGATCGGTGGTATCTTGGGAGCCACCGGGACGTGGGTTAGATCCTCACCACGGCACAGTGGATTAGGGGTCTGGCATTGCCACAACTGCAGCTTAGGTCACAACTGTGGCTCTGATCTGATCCCTGGCCCAGGAGCTCCATATGCCACAGCGCAGCCAAAAATGACTAAACAAAAAAGTCTGGAAAAGTCTCAAAAGCATGAGACTACTATAGCCTTTGACAAAAACGACAACAAACAGCAAACCCTGGGCAAAAAAGGAATCTGATGTGAAAAGTTACAGTATTATAAATGTAATCAAATGCCTAATTTTCAACAATAACAAAATCACAAAGCATACAAAGAAGCAGGAAAACATGGCTTATTCAAAGGAACAACATGAACCATTCCCGAGAAAGATAAGACACGAGACTTACTAGACAAAGACTTTAAAACAATCATCTTAAATATTAAATATGCTCAAAGAGTTAAGGAAAAACATGAACACAGAACTAAAGTTAATCGTGAAAGCAATATATGCACAAAACGAGAATATGGACAAAGAGACGGGAGTTGTAGAAAAAGAACCACACGTGATGAGGTTGACACGAGAAACATGATGTATGTGTTTGCATGACTGGGTCACTTAGCTGTACAACAGAAATTGGCACAACACTGTAAATCAATTACACTTAAAAAACAATGCAAAACAAAAAAACAAGTATTCCAGAGCTGAAAAGTACAATAAGTGAATTGAAAAATTCACTAGAGAGGTTCAAAAGCAGACCAGGACAGAAGACTCAGCCAATGTGGAGTAGGGACAACTGACACCATCAGGGCAGAGGAGCAGAAGGGAAAAGAATAAAGCAAAGCATACGGAGCCGAAAGGACTTTCGGGGCTTCATCACAGGGCCCGACCTACACCTCGTGGGAGTCCCAGGAGGGGAGGAGAGACCATCTGAACAAATAATGGGCCCGAAACTTCCCATATTTGATGAAATCCATTAATTTATAAATCTCAACAAACTCTACATAGGCTAAATGCAAAGAGACCTACACCAAGACACATTAAAAATAAATTTCCCAAAGACAAAGAAAGAAGCCTGAAAGCAAAAGAGAAAGAGAAAAAGAGCTCAAGAGATCCTCAATAAGATTATTAGCCAATTTATCATTATAAGCCTTATAGGCTAAAAGGCAGCAAGATGATATATTTAAAGTGCTGAACGAAAAAATGTCAACTGAGAAGTCTTTTTTTTTTTTTTTTTTTCGCCACACTTGTGGCATGTATAAGTTCCTGGGCAGAGATTGAACCCACACCACAGTGGCAAACCAAGCCGCTGCAGGGACAACACCAGGTCTTTAACTCACTGTGCTACAAGGGAACTCCAAGAATTCTTTATCCAGCAAAACCATCCTTCAAAAATGGACATTCACTTCTTTTCTGACATTCCCTGGGATGCCAGAGGAAGAACATTCCCCGGGAAAGGACATTAGCGGATAACCAAAGCCGAAGGATTTAGAAGGCAAATGCACAAAAACAAGTATACATCTATGGTACAGCCACAGGGCACTGAGGATGGCATCTGTGACACCAGGGATAGGGAGAAGGGGGGACTTGCATAAGACAAGAGCTTTGGGTGCTACTGAGGTTAAGCAGGCATCGGTTTAAACTGTTGTAACTCTGGGACGTTATATGTAATCCCCATGGCACCACAAAGATACAGATGCATTTCTTTGTGTATGTATATCATAAATATATATATGACATACACAAAGATGTCTTGAGAATGAATGGCTAAAGTAACAATTTTGCCATGTTGATGTTAACAGAATTTCTTCTCAATTTAAGTACGCCTTGAGAGAAAGAGCAATGAGCGACACTACACAGTTCCTGCTTGAATGGGTCTTAGAACACTCCAGACAAAGCAGGCACATCTGAAACATTTAAAGAAAAATAACACAGAACATAATTTCTTAAATAAATTTTAATCAAATATACACATAAGAAGCGATACAGGTAACTGTGAAAAAGATGAACCAATGAAGATAAACAATTACAGCTGAGAAGACCCTTCTAAGATGTAAAAACTTTCAAGAAAATTATAGAGGGGAAACATTATTTTATTCTGAATGGCAACTCAGGAGTTCCCACTGTGGCTCAGAGGAAACGAATCTGACTAGCATCTGTGAGGATGCAGGTTCAATCCCTGGCCTTGCTCAGCGGGTCAAAGATCTGGTGTTGCTGTGGCTGGGGCACAGACCAGCAGCTCAGCTCTGATCTGACCCCTGGCCTGGGAACCTCTATATGCCTTGGGTGCGGCCCTAAAAAGACAAAAAATAAAATAAATGGCAACTCAATTACTTTTAATTGTAATTTTTAAAAATTTTAGGTAACTCAGTTACCTAACTCACATATACAGCAGTGGCTTTAATGTTCTTTTCTATAAAATAAACGTGGTGAAAAAATCTATTCGTTTATTCCAAATTTACATCTCAGGCCCTAACCTCTCTAATGAGGTACACCTACCTGGTCCCAGTGACCCACTGCGCTGCTCAGTTAAATTTCTACCAGGTGGATTTTTCCCTCCACAAACCTTTACTTCTCACCACCCATCAAGTTAAGCGGCTCAACTCTGCTTCACTCACCTTTCCCTCCCCCGACCACTACAGCCGACCGGTGCCGCTGAATATGCGCCTCCAGAGCTCCCAGTCTAAGCCATCATCATTTTCACCTTCACTACTTAATAAATTGTTTGTTGCCTTTTAGGGCCACACCCACGGCACATGGAGGTTCCCAGGCTAAGGGTCGAATTGGAGCTGTAGCAGCCAGCCTACACCACAGCCACAGGAACGTGGGGTCTGAGCTGCGTCTGGGACCTACACCACAGCTCATGGCAACGTCGGAGCCCAAACCCACTGAGCGAGGCCAGGGATCAAAGCCGAAACCTTATGGTTATCAGTCAGATTCGTTTCTGCCACGCCACGACAGGAACTCCCTTAATAGTCTCTCTTTATTTGGTTTCTTTGCTTCTGTTCTCAGCTCCCTATGATATTATTATATTAATACAATGAGGTCAAAATAATCCTAAAATACAAGTCATGCTATTTCCCACCTAAAATCCTCTAGATTTATCCCAAATTAAGTTCAACTGCTCAGGGACAACACAAGGAGCTCCCAAACAGCTGACAAGAGCTAGGTTTTGTTTCTGGTATTACTTTCTACTTGTTTCTCTCTCTAAAGGAAACAACAAATGCCAAAGACGTGTCTCTTCTTGTGTTGGCTCTGAAGCCAGGTTGCCTAGGTTCAAATCCTAGACCTACCACTTCCTAGCTGAGCCATCTTGGAGAAATTACTTACGACTCTCTGGGACTCAGCTTTCTCTAGTTAAGATCACTTTTTGGTGGGAATTCCCATTGTGGCTCAGCGGAAACGAACCCGACCACTATCCAGGAGGACGCAGGTTCGATCCCTGGCCTTGCTCAGTGGGTCAAAGGAGCCAGTGTTGCCATGAGCTGCAGTGTAGGTAGCAGATGCGGCTCAAATCTGACATTGCTGTGACTGTGGCCGGCAGCTGTAGCCCCTATTCGACTGTAGCCCAGGAACTTCCATATGTCACACCTGCGACCCTAAAAAGCAAAAAAAAAAAAAAAAGTACAGCGGAAAAAAATTAAAATACTAAAACAAGGCAAAAAAAGATCACTTTGTTTGGTGCTGATTGGCTAGACTTGTAAATGCTGGGTTTTGGGTGGGAGGGCAGGAGGTGTATGGTAAATGAGTGCTGTTGGCACTGGATAAATGTAAACCGGCTCCTGAATTACTCATTTATTTGAGCATCACTATAGCAAGTCTCCTCCTTACACTGCATTCAGCTGAGGCAGAGACAAACCTTACGGAGAATGGTTTCTGAATCAGACTGCTAAGCACACTCACTCACCAATCCTAACTGTAAGCTGAGCTTTGACACTTAGAGCCACAACGCCAATTATGATGGCACACTCAGGTGCGCCATGGATAATGCCGGTTAGGAAAATGCTCAAGGTAATGCCATTTATAATAGGAGAGGAAAAAAATAAACAAGTCAAATGCAACCAAAACCCAAACAGGCTAAAGAAAAGATGGCAAATCGACATGAAGAAACTGCGACAGGGCAAGTCCAAGATGACACGCAGATGAACCCTGCCATGTGTGCAAACACGAGGGGAGCTGTGTATATACTGATCACAGCCGCACAAAAGCGCATGTACCACCCAACATGACTCACCGTCCAGAGAAGCTCGTCTGCTACAAAGCGTCAAAGAATACATATGCTGTGAGCCCAGACTGTCTCTCACAGTCCCTTCCAGCTCTAGTATCTGATGATCCTATGAAAACCTAAAGTGTGCAATACCCTGAAAAACTGGTAAATAGTATATCCACAGTTTACAAAACCAGGTGTCAGAGGTGTGATCTGACCAAGGGACCCCAGGGCTACTGAGCAGCAGGGCTGGACCAAGAACTAGCTATGGGATATTCTGCTTAGGACATCAACTTTTAAAAACGACAAAGCAAGCATGTATGCAGGACTAGTCGCAAAACTATTTCTCCACAGAAATAAAACACTGAATTCTGGCTCAACTGCTACACTTCTTTTCTACATAGCTCTTATCTCACTTCTTACCCACGAAGTAATTATTTGGTTTTTTTTTGTTTTTTTAAGGCCACACGTGCAGCATGTGGAAGTTTCCGGGCTAGGGTTGAAAAGGGATCTGCAGTTGCTGGCCTAGGACACGGCCACAGCAATGCCAGATCCAAGATTTATCTGCGACCTACGCCACAGCTTATGGCAACACTGGATCCTTAACTCACTGAGCACAGCCAGAGACTGAACCTGCATCCTCATGGACACTAGTAGGGTTCTTAACCCACTGAGCCAGAACGGGAACTCCACAAAGCAATTTTTAAAAACAAGCCAAAAAAATAAAAAACCCACCCATAGAATCCAGAATCTAGTTTTATGCCCAGCAATAGGTTTATACTGGACTGCAAATCAACCAAGAGGAAGAGGGAGATTTGGTCTAAAAGTTTTTTTTAAACTCCATAATGATTTTTGTATAATTTCTCTCTTAGACTGCTAGAAGTCTTATATTTAGATTTTAAATTACTTAAAACATTATAAAATGGATTTTTAAAAAATGTAAAATACAGTATGTCAAAAATCCTACATATATAAGAGAATAACAACAATGAAATAATAGTCTGGATAGGGTCTTTTAATTTTTTTAATTCTACCTTATTAGAAACAGATCAACAATCAATCTTAGCCTTTAATTGCTACACAAGCTGCTGATAATTTGGGGGGATTGATATGGTTGACTATAAATTTTAGACGATTACTTTAAAATTTTTACTTAAAAAAAAAAAGACTGACTTACTTCTAAACTTCTGTAGGATTTATAACTTAAAAAACTGCCAAACTAAAAGCACCTGACTCTACTTTTTTTTTTTTGGTCTTTTTGCCATTTTCTTGGGCTGCTCCCACGGCATATGGAGGTTCCCAGGCTAGGGGCTGAATCGGAGCTGTAGCCACCGGCCTACGCCAGAGCCACAGCCACGCGGGATCCGAGCCGCGTCTGCAACCTACACCACAGCTCACGGCAACGCCGGATCGCCAACCCACTGAGCAAGGGCAGGGACCGAACCCGCAACCTCATGGTTCCTAGTCGGATTCGGTAACCACTGCGCCACGACGGGAACTCCAAAAAAGCACCTGACTCTAAAACGCGCCTGACACGTGAAAACGCAGATGGTGTAACGCAGGATTTAAAACCAGCGGATCTCCATTTCCTTATTCTTTCACTAACCACAGATAAAACGTGAAACCAATTTTTTTTTTTGCTTTTTGCTTTTTAGGGGCGTACCTGCAGCATAAGGAAGTTCCCAAGCTAGGGGTCAAATCAGAACTGCAGCTGCTGGTCTACACCACAGCCAGAGCAACTTCAGATCCGAGCCATATCTGCGACCTACACCACAGCTCAAGGCAACACTGGATCCTTAACCCACTGAGTGAGGCCAGGGATCGAACCCACATCCTCTTGAATGCTAGTTGGGCTCGTTACCACTAAGCCACAACGGCAACTCCGAAACCAATTTTCTTAGTAAAAGTTTACTGTGACCTCTGTGCTTTAAGGAACACGGGCTATTAACGTGTAAAGCTAATCATATACATACAACAGATGATCAGTGAAGCATTAAAGACACTGTGAAGAATACATGAAATGAATTAAGACACATGGCTCAGTGTTGTCTGCAGAACTACACACAGAACACCCACAGAGGTCTTCCAGGGTGCACTGCACCGACAGTTTCTGCACCCCAGGGGGCCACTCACCCCCTTTTAGGGAACGCTGACATTTCTTTCTTTCTTTCTTTTTTTTTTTTATTACACGTAACACCTGTGAACCTCAGTTGTGACGAATCCCTGAAATGAATTACCTGACTCAAAGCTGGGATGGAGCTGGTCTGAGAAGTGGCTTGAGATATGGGACCATTCATCTGCAAAATTGAAAACACCAAACATACCATCACTACAATGTGAAGAAACTATTTTCAAACCACAGTAATTTGGCAAAGCAAAACCCACTGAAAAAAGCACACTTTCACATGAAAAAGAAATTCAGTGAGATATTCAAAATGTAGGAGTCTTGATATTTAAAATATTTTGAAATTCTGACTGAACACCGTAAGTAAAATTCAATGGTGAAAATTAAGAAAATCTACTTTTCCCAATGCCATTTGGAAACTTTACAGATTACTGCTTGACAGGATAAAATATTACAATAAACAAAGGCAGTTAAGACTAAAAATGTCTAATTCTAATGCAGCTCTTTAAATAAACACCACTACAATGGCTATAATGCTATTTATAAACCACTGCACTTTTCTTGCTGATGTTGGTACTGAGAGCTATAAGCGGTGCTTGCTTTCTCCAGCTCTAAGACACGTGTAACTCCCTGCACTGAGACACCCCTAAGTCCATGCAGAGCATAACATCTACACTTGGGCCATAAGCCCTGTCAGGCGCCCCGCAGAGAGCAGGCTCTGCCGTCAGGGGCGGGAGGACCCACACGCACCAGATGAGCGCAGTCTTTTCCTTCCTGGACTCGCTGGCCCTGCGGTTCAGCCACGACCTTAGCGTCCTGATCAGAAGTCATGGGCTGCTGCAGTGGAGGCTCCACCGGGAGAAGCTGAACGGTAAGGGCTCGATACTGTGAAGCAGAGACAGTGAGGCGGTAACTGGAAGTACAGAGTGTCACAGATCCTCAAATGAAATTACCATGCGGGTTTCCAGGACGCGTTTCTCCCTCTGGAGTATGAGAAGTTTAAAGAAATCTGCCCATAATTTCCACGCACCCAAGAAAGAGTATCTGTTTTTCTGAATAAGAAGTTTCCTCTTCACACTAATTTGGTAACCACAATAATATGCCAAGATTTAGAAACCAAATGCTAACATACACAAATGCACCCGTGCTCAGAAACCCACTTTTTAAAACCAGAAAGAAAATTAGTAACTCCAATGTGGGATGAATGAATCCCAAATTTAATACACAGAGAGAGTTTTCGGCCAGTCTCATGAATTTCATTTCTTCCCAGGAAAACAGCTGTCAGGAGAAATAAACAATAATTAGTTTAAAAGGAATCCCTTCACCACCGTGAGTCAAAGAAACCAAAAGCAATGCGGCTACAGGGCATTCGTCGGCGAGGCAGCCGCTGAAGCACACGCTCAGCTCAACGGCCAGACGCCGCACTCCACACACAGGACTCATGTGCTCTTCCCAAGAAGGTAACCGCCTCAGAAGGGATGAGAGTTGTCATGATTTCGCACGATGAGCATCAGACCAGGCGTGCCCTCTTCTCAACGGCAAGCAAGGGCATCACACAATCAAGACGGCAAAAGTCAACCCAGCGACTCTTCAGGGGCTTCTGAAAACACGCACCATCCAAGCGCCAGGTGAAGACATTTAAAAGCTATCTGTCTCTGTCCCACTAGGTAACCAGGTAAGGGTTCCGTTTCTCTGTTGGCACTCCCTATTCTTAATAATCTGCTTAGGATAAATTCTCCAAACCCCTGATAATGAAATGACCTGAGGATCAAAGATGACCTCACCCTAACTGTCAAGTGCGTCATCAACCACAAAAGCATAAAGGCACTTAAATGCTTTAAGACAGGTCTGGAACTGTAAACCACTGGCAGAGGACAAGTGCTTGAAACAAATCAGTTTCACGGACATCAATGTTTTCCACAATATAGGCTGAACGACAAACATGTTTAACTGTAATAGTTTGTAAAGTGTTAAAGTGTAAAATCCGGAAAATGGCGATGTAGATTGGTACCCAGACAACTAACAGAAGGGGCTGCAGATGCTTTTACCACTATTCTGATTTTTAAGATTCTCAACAGGAAAAAAAATGTTTGGTTCAAAACGAGATATGACAGCCGAAAGAGAAACAAATCAACCCCAAGAGTCCTTTACAACATATACTACCTGTATTTTTTCAGTCGGAAATTATGTGCCTTGTAATGGAAACAGCACCACCACCAGACAGGAAGTAGTCTTGCAAAACAGACAACAAACCCAGGATGTGATCTTATTTCAAACTTGCAGCAACGCAAGCACAGAGGAATGCCAAGGGGTTCTGTGAAACTGGCTTCTTCAACACAAAAGGAGACGAGACACATATGGGCAAAACTAGGGCTTTATTTTGTTTCTATGTCTTCATCTGATTCAAATAAACTGAAAAAATCAGGGAAGTAATAGTGATGGGATATGTGATGTGTTAACGAATTCCTCTATTTCTTAGATGTGATGATGATGTCGTGGTTATGTTCGAGTAAAAAAAAAAAAAAGGACGCTTCCTTTTAGAGCTACATATTGAAATATTCACAAGGAAGTAACATGATGTTCTGACACAAGCCTGCCAACCTCTGTGGATCTGAAATGCTGTATAATACAGGTTGGAAAGTTAACCATGGCAGTAGTTAGGACAACAGAACAGGGCTCCTGACCTGCCCCCACGCAGCCCATATCCACAAACAAGTAATCTTCACATCACACCACGGTATCTCTTAATTACGACCGGACATACAGACGGTTTGTTCTTTAAGTCCTACGAGTGGAAAGGCCTAAGCAGAAGGGGTTACTAATGTTCATCTCATGACGCAAGCAGTACAAAGATACAGAACATTAAAATTATACTTTACTATCAAATATCTGAATCTAAAAAAAGGTTGTAGAGTATGACAATGCAAATATGGACAATGGTTCTAATAAATAACAAAATAATGTTTCATTACTTGTTCAAGAAACCAAAATTGTTTTAAGACTTCCAACCCTTGCTTCTTGGCCAAAAAGTAGGTCTCGGTTGTGAAGGGAAAACGGATCTACATCAAAGCAAAACATTTCCTGGTCTCAGACCTGATAATTTGACAACCTGATAGTGTTCAGAGGCAGCCTTCACTAAGCCTTAATGAGCTGAGTAAAAGGAGTCATTTTCCTGATCTGATTTCAGCTCTCTACACACGGAAAAGCAAAGAGAGCTGACATGAAAGGGCCCTCCTTCCTACCTAGAGGTCTCTGCACTAGCAGTGCCTTCTTAATCTCATCTGTCAAAGCTACACGGAAAAAGTTTTATTGAGCTTACTAAATACTTGAGGGAGTGTAGTTGTCTTCTGTTTCTAAAGAGTTGTTTTCATATATACCAGAAATGTTTACGTCATGATTTTGTTTAGGTCTTTCTGGACACTCAAAACAATCCTTAAAAATACAAATCAGGAGTTCCTGTCGTGGCGCAGTGGTTAGCGAATCCGACTAGGAACCACGAGGTTGCGGGTTCGGTCCCTATCCTTGCTCAGTGGGTTGACGATCCAGCGTTGCCGTGAGCTGTGGTGTAGGTTGCAGACATGGCTCGAATCCCGCGTTGCTGTGGCTCTGGCGTAGGCCGGTGGGCTACAGCTCCGATTCAACCCCTAGCCTGGGAACCTCGATATGCCGCGGGAGCGGCCCAAGAAATAGCAACAACAACAACAACAACAGACAAAAAAAAAAAAAAAAAATCAATCTCAAATAAACTTAATTGTATATCAAGTTAGTGGCATAAATATCCAGAGAAGAATTAGCCTAAGTGATTTTAAAAGACAATCTTTGCACGTAAAAACCTAAAAATTCACAAGAAATCTTTAAATACATTCAGTAGGCTAGTTCTGTGGGGTCAATGTTGGTATTATTTTGAAACTATTTTACATATTATACACACTGATAGGATAAAGTAATAATTCCATTAAATACTCCGATTTTCAGCATCAAAGGAAATACAAACATAAAATCAAGTAAGCTAAGTAAAATCCCTAAACTCTTTCTTTTTTATTGTAAGCAACAGAGGTCTGGCCTGCACTGGGGCCACTGACGGGCAAGGCAGATTTGTTTCAGTGAAAAAGCACTGCAGGACCACAGGACCCGTGGCTGGCGCCAACGGCAGACGATATCCCGGCTGAAACCAGGACAGAACTGTGGATGCGGAGGCCTGCGTGTAAAGTCAGACGTGGATTTCCAGCCCCAAGCCCTGCACTGTTCGAGGGTCGACTCTACAGACCTCCTTTGGCTTTCGCTAGTTTTTCCATTAATGCCTTCCTTCTATACCAGGATCCAATCGAGGGCCCCACACTGCATTGAGCTGTCGCTTCTTCCTAGTCTCCCTCGAACCGGGACAGCCCCTCAGTCTTTCCTCATCTTTCACCCACACTTTCCGAGAGCAGTCATCCTGCAGAACGTCGCTCAGCTTGAGGTGAGCCTGGAACATCTCACCATGAAAGCAAGGGAGCTATGGGGAGACCCTGTGGTCACATCACAGGAGCAACAGGAAAGGGAGGGAGGGAGGGGCTCCCAAGGGCCAAAGACGGACAAGGTGGGGGCACACAGGATGGCTGGACAGACAGTTCAAACGCCGCCACCACACGGGTCGCCTTTGGAGGCTGTTAGGGTACCGACTCCCCTCTCAGAAGATTACTACAGGGAGACAAGCCTCGCCTGCCTTGCCTTTCCTGGAAGACTATTTCAGCACAATCAATGATCAGGGCACACT
Organism: Phacochoerus africanus; assembly: GCF_016906955.1. Taxonomy (NCBI): domain Eukaryota; kingdom Metazoa; phylum Chordata; class Mammalia; order Artiodactyla; family Suidae; genus Phacochoerus; species Phacochoerus africanus. The sequence goes on along the minus strand of NC_062555.1, from coordinate 73,934,634 downwards.
GTCCACTCTACAGGAAGCACAATTAAAAACTGAGAATGACTTGGAATTAGAAAATCAAAATGTTGTCACGTCTAATGAAATGACAAAGGCAATGATCACTGGCGTCTGATGGGGACTTGATAAGGACGGGCTCAGACGTGCCGAAGCTCCTGTTCAGTCTCATCACTCGAGGGCAACAAGGAGGTATCGCATTTTTCTCTATGGGACAAAGAGCACCATTTGTGAAGTATTCTTACCAAAAAAGGAATCTGTATTTAATCAAACCTCTAGATCCAACTCCTAACTTAAAGGAAATTCTGGAAACAATATGCATTAAATAATAGCAACACAAAGCCACTGGCTGACCCCAAAATGCGGGGCATCCTACAGACAGATGCTCTCACTTCTATAGCAAACCTAAGACATGAAAAAATGGGAGGCTGTTACTGCTATAAAATACAAAAGCTTTAACCAAAATAACTTTATATAATCTGAGAATTGTATCTGGATCCAGATCCGAATAAGTTTAATATCGTTTCTGACAGGACAAACTGAATGCTGCCTAGGTGATAAAAGGTATCACAAAATGATTATCAACTTTGTTGACAGCAATCAAGGTGCTGTGGCTGTTTGCTGTGAAGTGTCTTATTTGGAAAAGACATAAACTAAAAGACTACAGACGAAACTACAATATGGGGTCTGCTTTAAAATATGCTAAGAACTTCCCGGTAAGTTGAAGGAAGGAGAAGAAACAAAAATACAAGACGTAGTAAGTTGACGGCACAAGAACTTGATGATGGGTACATACTATCCTCTCTACTTTTATGGTTAAATTTTCCAGAATAAAAACTACAAAGAAAAATCTAACTAGGATATAGTATCAACATACATCCCAAACTTCCCATGTTTGCTTCTATTTAAAAGCCATACTCCAGCAAAACTTATCACAACACTGTAAATCAACTATACCTCAATAAAACTTCAAAAAAGGGGAAATAAAAACATTTACTTTTTTACAGAAAAGCAAAAAATAATGTAGTAAGTTACAACTATTAAAAATATTCATGGAGGAGTTCCTGTCGTGGCTCAGTGGTTAAAGAATCCGACCAGGAACCATGAGGTTGCGGGTTTGATCCCTGGCCTCGCTCAGTGGGTTAAGGATCCGGCGTTACCTGAGCTGTGGTGTAGGTCGCAGACGCGGCTCGGATCCCGCGTTGCTGTGGCTCTGGCGTAGGCCAGCGGCTACAGCTCCGATTCGACCCCTAGCCTGGGAGTCTCCATATGCCACAGGAGCGGCCCTAGAAATGGCAAAAAGACAAAAAATAAAATAAAATAATAAAAACTGTCTTAATTTTTAATATAAATATAGACAGAAATTAAGCCATATAAACAAAAGCTCTTAGAGATCTTGAATGTTTAAAAGTGTAACAAGGTCCTGAGGCCTTGTTGGAGAACCACTGATAAAAGACAAAACTAGAGTTCTCCTTCCTCCTCAACTAGACTCCAAGTACTCGAAGACAAAAACCTAGTTTCCGATCATTCTTTTTCTTAAACTCCCAGAATAAAACCGATGATTGAATGACTTGGATTCGCGTTACTGAATAAAATCAAAGAGTGGAGTTCCTGTCGTGGCTCAGTGGTAAAGGTAACAAGTATCCATGAGGACGCAGGTTCAATCCCTGGCCTTGCTCAGTGGGTTAAGGATCTGGCATGGCTGTGGCTGTGCTGTAGGCCGGCCGCAGCTACAGCTCCAATTTGACCCCTAGCCCAGGAACTTCCATATGTCACAAGTGCAGCACTAAAAAAAAAAAAGACAAATAATATCAAGTGCTGACAAGGTTAGGGAGAATGGGAACCTCCGTACATTGCTGGTGAAAACTGAAAAGACCATACGCACTTTAGCAAAATGTTAAAAAGAGTTACCATTAGGACCCGGCAACTGCATTCCTGGATATGTACCCAGAGAGCTGAAAACATATTACCCCACCAAGCTTTGTTCATATTCACAGCAAAATCATTTACAACAGCCCCAAAGTGGAAACAACCCCATCAGTAAACTACTAGAGGTTAAGCGCCTTATTTTCAAACATGTACCTAGCACACTTCAGTGGATTTTCAAATAATGACAGAATCCTACTTTAAGAATTTGATAATTTCAGGAGTTCCCGTCGTGGCGCAGTGGTTAACGAATCCGACTAGGAACCATGAGGTTTCGGGTTCGGTCCCTGCCCTTGCTCAGTGGGTGAACGATCCGGCGTTGCCGTGAGCTGTGGTGTAGGTTGCAGACGCGGCTCGGATCCCGCGTGGCTGTGGCTCTGGCGTAGGCCGGTGGCTACAGCTCCGATTCGACCCCTAACCTGGGAACCTCCATATGCCGCAGGAGCGGCCCAAAGAAATAGCAAAAAGACAAAAAAAAAAAAAAAGAACTTGATAACTTCTAAAACAGCCAAAATAAAGCTATCGTTCTCCTAAACAGCATGAGGTTCCTCTTTGTGGTACAAAGAGGTGGCATGGAGATCTGCCCTGTCTCCGGATCAGACACCTAGGAAGGGAAAGGGTCAGCACTTGGGCTTCTGCTGTGCAAGGGCTATTCTAAGCGCTACGCATGGCACTAGCGTCACCCAATTTCTGCGAGGCCTCGCGCCCGTCCAGCAGCCTGGGAACCCGAGTTCAGAGGAACGCCACCAGCAGGGTCTCAAAGCTGTAAGTCTGCTGAGCCGAGGCCCACACACAGGTGCTTGGAGAAAACGTCCACAGCCATGCCCACGGGCATGGCTCCCCGGGGCAGGACCTCAAAAGTACCTAAGGTTTCCTGAGCTCGCCTCTGTTCCTGCTTCCCCTTTATGGTAATGTTCATTTTGTACCAACGTGCAGATTATGATTTTGGCATATAAAATAAGTGTTTAAAAAAAAGGGTACCTAAATATAAGCCAAATACTTTATCTTTCTTTAAAGCAAAAACAGTGATCTGATTCCATGTCAGACTAAAAAGCAGGTGATGGAGAGACGATGTGCTGCACCTTACTGGGGAATCTTGAAGGATGTAGATATGTTTCTGCTTAGGAGTTGACCTTAAAATGTACATACTTCACGTAAGGTAAGATTCCACTATATGGGTGCCAAACACAAAGCTCTTTTCTGAACCTAAAAACGGGATTCCCAAGTCAGGAAGTCTGGACAGGCTACCCCTTGCTCCAGATTCACCTGGGCCTTTCTTCCAGGCCCTTCTTGGCACTCTCGTCTCCTGACCTGGGCTGCTCCCCAGCAAGACAGGCTTGACTCCCTTTCTCTTTCCTTCTTCAGGTACCACGGCCTCTGCTCTTTACAGCAACAACCATACCTGTGTGTCTCTCCTGCTGTCCTGAGTTTCTCAAAGGTTCCATGTGTTTTTTCTCCTCATGTATAGGACAGAAGAGAAAAATATATCCCACCAATGCTATGCTAAAATTCACCCTAAAGAGCTTTGTTTTGTCAGTAACACTCAAATACATACGGTTTTACAATCTTACTGTCTACATACTCTTTCTGCATTTGCATCCACACATGTTAAGGTCTCTTCTGACAGTAAATGTGTGTGACCAGGAGCCAAGAGTACGGAACAGCAGAAGCAAAGGAGATGGTGGACAATGTAAGATGCTGTCACACAGACATGAGCTTTAAGAACTCCAGCGTAGGAGTTCCCGTTGTGGCGCAGTGGTTAATGAATCCGACTAGGAACCATGAGGTTGCAGGTTCGATCCCTGGCCTTGCTCAGTGGGTTAAGGATCTGGCGTTGCTGTGAGCTGTGTAGGTTGCAGACACGGCTTGGATCCCACGTTGCTGTGGCTGTGGTGTAGGTGGCGGCTACAGCTCCAATTCGACCCCTAACCTGGGAACCTCCATGTGCCGCAGGAGCAGCCCAAGAAAAGACAAAAAGACAAAAAAAAAAAAAAACCTCCAGCATAACAACTGTGAGTGATCACTTCACACACAAAAAAGTACATAAATATTCAACTAGATGAGTAAATAGTGTTTTCCCTAAATAAGGCAATGGGCTATTAATAACTTCAGAGAGTGTCGTGTGTGACCCCCTTTGAAAATCAATTTAAAAGTAACTTTTCAATGTCTAGACATACTTTGCAGAAAGGATAGTTTACCTCCCAGACTTCTGAAACTCAACGAACGCACCAGAAAAGACAGCAATGGTCCAAAAACTAACTCAGATCACTAAAGCACAATCAGAACACTCAGGGACTGAAAGGACACGTGTTCACAACAGCAACTTTCTCCTATGAGCTCCAGCCACCTGCCACCTCTAAACAGAGAGGTGTCAGAAAAGGAAACACCATTGGGAAATTCTAGGCCTTGTGGTGCTGGCTGGGTTATGTTCACCTCACAGCCGTCAGCGTCACTCGGTAGGATCCACGCACATTCGTGTCTCGCGGCAGAGCAACTTGTGTCTGGGGCAGACTAGTGTACGTCCCTCCACAGCCCCGTGTGCACACTGTATACTCATGTCAATTTGCAGGCCTGAAGAGTGGGCCCATTTATTTCCAGAGCGACAGGCAGCTGTTTCCAGGAGCGCTGTTCCTCTGGCTCTTCGTCTGTTATGATTCAGTTTCTCTAGGACAGTCCATTCTTTCCACTGAGGCTTCCAACAGTCATGTCTCTCAAAGACCCCAAGGAATGAAAGAAAGCAATCCAACCTCAGTGGGGTAGTTGTTCAATCACTTTTAAACTAGCACCCAGTATGGGAACAGGTATTCCTAAGCAGATGCTGCCAGTAAACCCAGATTAATATCTACGTTTCCTTTTATACATGTGCACCTGTGCTTCTACTGAAAAAGGCAGGAGGAGGAAAAGGTAAGTCTTTTTCATAGTCTGATCTAGCTCTGCTCCTAGAGAGGGTGTAAAATCAGACACAACATGCAAAAACGTATTTCTCAGCCAAAGAGGAATGGGAAAGTAGCTACATGCCAAACAGACCCTAAAAATCACATTTAAAAGGTTTTCCACCAATTGCTTTCTTTTTTTTCCTTTTGAGAGCCACACCCACGGCATACGGACACGAGTTGGACTCATTACCCCGAGCCACAATGGGAACTCCCAGACCAATTTCTTGTACTACAAGTCCGTAGTTTTCAAAAAGTAAAAAAAAAAGCTTTGCTGTGGGGAAAAGGTACTTCTGGTCTGCATTAATCGACCAATAAATCAAGACAAAGCAAGAACATCTTGAATGCGTAACACTTCTCCAAATGAAGCACGATGAGATTCAGCAAGTCACAAGGAAATCCCACAGGGTCTGCCGAGCTCCAAAGCAGTAAGCAGCTGTTGGATGCAACAGACGGTGGCAATAGGCAGGGCCACCTATCTTCCTGAAACCCTTACTACGGCCTTCAGGTCTTCTCTAAAATCTCACGTGAACACGCAAATCATCTTCCTTAAAAACTAAAGCCACTCAATAAAATATGCCTTATTTCAAGATCTACATTAATGTATATCTTTTCTTTCCTGAACTTAGCATTCCTAATAGATCTGTATTTCTCAGCACTTTTGTAAAAGGGAAATATTCCACAACAATTATAATCTTACATAGCTCCTGAAAACTGGACCTCGCAAAGCCCGCACCTAAGGCAACTTTAGAAAACTTCATGGAAGTGAATGAGTTTTTCTCAGCAGTTTCCACATCAAAGGTCTGGAGAAAAACACTGCCTGTTAACTACAGGAGCCCTGGTCCTTTTGCTGTGGTCCGGATCCCATTCCCTCCTCCTCTCCTCTTCCCTCCGCCTCTTCCGCCCGTCACTGTGTAAACATGCCCAGCCCGTGCAGCCTCCGAAGACAGAGCACAGGGAGAGTGAAGGCGAGAGAAGCAGGAACAGAGAAGGACAAACCAAAGGGCCGGGGGCTCCTTGCAGCCCCCCCAAGGATGCCGGTCCTTCCAAGACAGCCACTTGCCTGCCTGATGCTGGGTGGTCCCAGCAGCAGCCTCTGCAAGCGCTCCCTTCCGCGCTTCTGCTCCTCTCTGACCCTCCCTGGACGCTGCTCCTCCGCCTCCTCCTCTGCACAGTAAAGCTTCTCCTGCGTGACTGTGACAGTGACCGTGACGGAAGGAGCTGTAAACGGAAGCAATTCTAAAGCCTGACACCAGAGCCCTGAACCTGTACACGCTCCTCACCTGGGCTTTTTCTTAGCCTCGGTCGGTCTGCTAGATGTTCTTCGATTTCTTGCTCACCTAACCCACATCCTAGTCAATCACCTAAGACTTCACTTTGTGTCTTTAAAGTACAACTCAGACACTTAAAAAATAGTCTGAATGGCACAATACTTCTCGAAACGTTATTCCCCAATTTTTTATAGTTGTCTTATCTGCCTAATTTAACGTCTCTTGGCGATTTGTTTTATTGAGACACTCCAAAGTTTTCAAATTAGTTTTCCTATGAGTAAATGTTTTAGTACTTTTTTTTTATCAGTTTATATGAGTTACATCATGTAACTGCACTCATGAGTACAAGTGCCCCGAACAAACTCAGGCACAAGTTGAACTGGCTTTCGTAAGCCAACAGCTCAACTGGTGGGAAGAGAGACAGAGACAAAGAAAGCAAAGAGCAGCCCACCCGCCCCAGCATGCTGCTGCCCGAGGGCGGCTGGCCTCACTGGGAGAGCATCACCCAGAGCTGCTGCCTCAATGGGCCTCAAGCTCTTCTGCTCTCAGCTATTCCTGGTCTCAGTGAACACCATATGCTGAATTTCACCGCATCTAAGCAAATACCTGGTTGAACGTTTTTTTTGACCTATGGATTCCTCAAGATCAACTGGTTTTTTGTTTGTTTGTTTGTTTGAATCCATCACCTTCCCCCACCCAAAACAAACACAAACTGACAATCCCTGAATCTCAAGGAAAGACACCACCTGGCAGGTCATCTACCAGCCTCACAAACCAGAAACCTCTTCCTCTCCAAAAAGCCTATAGCTCCTCACCTCTTGTCACTCAACTGTCCCAATAACCATCAGCCCTGAACTCAATTACCATCCCAACCTCTTAAGTCTCCCCAAACCCACCCATCCTTCTGTAGAAGGACCTTCCTGAACAAGGAGCCCTGTCTCCTAGCCCTCAGCTCAAGCCAACAACAGCAGGCACCTGGGACTCTAACCAGCAAGGCCACTGAAATGTCACTCGTCATCCTCTCCACAAAGCCTGAGTCGCACACCCTTCCCACGCGGTGAGAGCTGTGTCACATGAGTCAAATACCGGGAGGGCAGGAAAACATCCAGCCGTCTCCTGACCACCGCACCCCTGAGAGGCAGTGCCCAACAGAGCAGAATCTCGGGAAATATGTGTTTGATCACTTCATCTCTCATGCAATAGACACATGGGAAGAAATTCCTAGTATTTAAAAATACAAAGCTCAGAAAAATGAGATGATTCAAGGGAAAGCTTCCATTGCTGCTGATTCCAAATGATGTGTTAATGCCGGAAAAGGCAGTATTTTTAGGTTAGGATATAAGTACTTTGAGGTCATTTTCATTTTATTTTAGATATCCTCTAGATTTTGTATGTGTACACATGTGTATGCACAGTTAAGTGTGCAGATGGGGTCTGAACATACAGAAGAGTGAAATACAACGTGGTGCTGACGGGAAAAACTACATTTAATTATCAAAATAATACACAGAAGACATTCCTAAGTGGCAAACACACAGAAAACTATTACTTATATTCAAAGAAGAGCTCAAAGATCCTTTTGAAAATACGCTGAAAAGTTGTAAGTCCTTTCACTAGAAAAACGGACATGTACTAGAAATGCTAAAGACAACTCAGGTGCTCAAGGACACCCCCTCCTGCTCCCCAAGTCCACTGATGAGGCCGGGCTGGGTGACGGAGAAGGCTAAGAGCAGGGGCCTGAGGTGAGGGGCTGGGGGCGGCCACGTTCACCTGCGCTGAGCCCGCAACGGGCTCGTGTGCAGACAAGTGCGGGCGCTGCTGTGAGCAGCGAGCCAGACGCCAGGCCTGGAGGGAAGAATGCGGAGCTCGCCCGCTTCTCCCAAGGGGGCCTGACTGATGCTGCCCGCTTGTGTGAAAGGCTGCATTAGCTCCCATTTTCGCGCATCAAGGGACCTGGAGAGAATTTCTCCTCTTGCAAAAATCCCAAACAGCTTTCAGCGTTTGTTCTGCTGTGAAACTAGAGAGGTGGCGCTGGCCCTCCCTGTGGTGGCAGAGCGCTCCGCCCCCAAGGACACTAGGGGCCTCAGCAGCCAGCCCCACATCCAGCCACTGTGGCTGGGGACCGAGGCCTGTGCTTCGCCATTCTACCTGGCCTCCCAAAACAAGACTTTTCCTGACATAACTGCTTCTTTCCTTAACATTGTTTTGGCTTATGGAAGGTTCCAGAGGAGTGCTCTACTTCTGGAGAGAATGGGGGGGACCTGTGCCAACCACACTGTACTCTCTCTGAAAGTAACAGCTACTGAGGCCAAGCACAGAAGCTAACCACAGTCCTCAAGCACTACATGTGACAACCTAACATGCTTCCACGTTTTCCAAAACGACAGTGCAAATTATTAACATTAAAATACACAGTTCCCACTGTGGCTCAGCAGTAATGAATCCGACTAATATCCATTGAGGATGCAGGTTCGGATCCCTGGCCCTGATCAGTGGGTTAAGGATCCAACATTGCTGTGAGCTGTGGTGTACGTTGCAAATGAGGCTCAGATCTGGCGTTGCTGTGGCTGTGGTGTAGGCCAGCGGCTGCAGCTTCCATTCAACCCCTAGTCTGGGAACTTCCATATGTGCGGGTGTGGCCCTAAAAGGACAAAAAAGTGAAAAAAAAAAAAAACCTAATACCCTCTAGCATGAATTATTCCTTACAAAATGATACCACTGTTTGAAAAGAGAATTTGTTCCACAGCTATGAATTAAAAACACATATATTTGGATAATCTTTGAGTGTGATATTGCAACATAATACCTTTGTGTAAGTAACTGGACCACAACTCCGAGGCCCGTTAGGATTACAGTTCAACAGGCAATGAAGCCATACAAGTTCCAAGCAAACTATCAGAGTCAGCTCCAGTAATTGTGAACTACTGCTCAGGGCAGTAAATGAACTTCTCTCAGTCTTGGTCCGTGGGCTACCCTGACCGCAACAATCATCACTATAAAACTACGATGAAAACTTTCTTGTTCAAGCCAGCATTTCTTCCCCCCCCCCACCCCTTTTTTGGTCTTTTTAGGACCACGCCGGAGGCCTATGAAAGTTCCCAGGCTAGGGGCTAAATCCAAGCTGTAGCTGCTGGTCTACGACAAAGGCACAGCAACACCAGATCCAACCCACATCTACATCTGCAACCCACACCACGGCTCACAGCACCATTGGATCCTCTGACCCACTGAGCGAGGCCAGGGATCAAACCACACCCTCATGGAGACTAGTCAGGTTCACTACTGCCAGCCACGATGGGAACTCCCACAGCCAGTGTTTCTGATGTTCAGCTGTGCTGTGTGTGGAGCCCTCAAACCTGTCAGGTTCCTGGACCTAAGACAACTTTATCCAAGACACCTATGCTTTCCAAGAATCGGGCACTATCTGCAACGGTCTTGGAAGCAAGAAGCTAGATAGATCTCATTATCTGCTCTTCTCTCATTGTGTGATGTCAGGCAACTGTCTCCAGGCCCCAGTAAACAGGGGTTCCCTCCCAAACAGTAAAACAGGAGTTCCAAAGAACAAATGTGGGGGGGCAAGGACTTTGGGTCATCTGACTTATAAGCCAAATACAGTGCTGAAGATGGGAGCTGCTGGGACCCACACTCATTTCTCACGTTTTGCGGGAAAGCTGTAGGCTGCTGAGATCTCAATCATTAGACTCACAGCAGGAGCAAGCAAAAATGGTGCTGAGAAGGCTAAACCAAAGGCCAAGAGGGGGCCTGGTGCTCACGGCGAGTCACGAGCTCCTCGTCACGAAAAGGTGATGGGTGTGAACAGAGGTACTGATGCTTCCAAAGCCTGAAGGCAGAGCCCTGCGCCAACAGTGTGGATATTGAAGTCTGAATGCTTTGGGAAGGAAACCACTGAATTTAAAAGAATTTCGCTTAGACCATTGCTCAAAGATGAGTCTGAATATATGATACAAACTGGAAGATCTGTTAATGCCTTCCTAAATGGATTGAAACTAGTAAGTTAAAATTATCCAAAATTTACAAAAAAAAAAAAAGAGCCCTTAATTTTTCCAGAATAAATACATTAATTCAATGTTTTAAAAAGCAGTTTAGAAGTTCCCACTGTGATACAATGGCATCGGTGGCATCTTGGGAGCCCTGGGACGCAGGTGTGATTCCCTGCCAGACACAATGGGTTAAGGGTCCGATGTTCCTGCAGCTGCAGCTTAGGTCATAACTGCAGCTTGGATCTGATCCCTGGCTGGGGAACTCCATATGCCATAGGGTGGCCAAAAAAAAAAAAAATTAATGACTGCTTTAGGAATCTCCTTAAAACAACAACAACAACAACAATAAAACACTGGCTTAAAGTTCCATAGCGTACATAAAGTTAACACTTTCACAATTTCGATTTTTCTTTTGAGACGCCATTGTTAAAGACATCAACTGAAAAGCAGCCTACTGAGTTCAAACAGTGCCGTGGAGAACTTAGCTTGGGGGAGAGGCTCAGGCAAAACCAATCTGACTAGCATGCAGGAGGACGCAGGTTTAACCCCTGGGCCTCGCTCAATGGGTTAAAGATCCGGCGTTGCTGTGGCTGTGGTGTGGGCTGGCAGCTACAGCTCCGATTTGACCGTTAGCCTGGGAACTTCCATATGCCATAGATGTGGCCTTAAAAAGACAAAAAAAGAAAAAGAAAACGTAGCTTAAAGAGGGGACCAAAGTTACTGTCCTCATTCTGCCAACAGCCAACTAGTTGTATTTCTAATTAATTTTACTTTTATTTTTCTGGCAGTTACTTTCACAAACTAGCTATCAAATCTCTATTAATAACACAGTGTGGATCAAAACTCAAAATCTCAGAAACTGACTTCAGAGTGTCACTTCATTCACACCAAACATTACATGAATACTCAGAAAGGATCAAAGGCTTCCCTCTCATTCTTATAAGGGCAGACAGGTAACAATGGCACTAATAAAAACAAAATACCCATGTGGCTGGACTAAGCTGATTATACGTGTAGTTAATTATTAAACACATGACACACTCATTCTTCACCGATTATCCATAAACCCACCTAACCACACCCCCGCACCAAACTGTGACCTGAAGTTCATGATCTAGCTGTCCCTTGCCCAACACAGTACTGCCGAGTACAGTAGCCTTTCCTTATCTGGGGTTTGCTTTCCATGCTTTTGCTTACGATGGTCAACTATGGTCCGAAAATACCAAATGGAAAATCCCAGACATAAGCAACTCACAAGTTTTCAACAGCGCACCATTCTGAGCAGCATGACTCCATCTCGCGAGGTCCCGCCCAGGACGTGAATCATCCCTTTGTCCCATGTATCCCTTGGTTAGTCACTTAGTGGCCGGCTGGTTATCAGATCAACTGTCAGTCTGGCAGTGCTTGTGTTCAAGTGACCCTCATTTTACTCACTAATGGTCCCAAAGCACAAGAGCAGTGATGCTGGCAATTCAGATATGCCAAAGGGAAGCCTTATAAGGTGCTTCCTTTAGGTGAAAAGATAAAAAAAGTTCTTGATTTAATATGGGAAAAAGCTGTATGCTGAAGTTGCTAAGAACTACAATACGAATGAATCTTCTATCTGTGAAACACTGAAGGAAAAAGAAATTCATGATAATTTTTTTCTTTTTTTGCTTTTTAGGGCTGCACTCGCAGCATATGGAGGCTCCCCGGTTAGGGGTCCAATCGGAGCCACAGCTTCCAGACTATACCACAGCCACAGCAACTCGGGATCCAGGCCACATCTGTAACCTACACCACAGCTCACGGCAACGCCGCATCCCCCACCCACTGAGCAGGGCCAAGGATCAAACGCACATCCTCACAGATACTAGTCAGGTTAGTTTCCTCTGAGCCACGACAGAACGCCCCATACTAGTTTTTCTGTGGCACCTCAAACTGCAAGGGTTACAGCCACAGTGCTTAGTAAGTGATTAATTAAGATGGAAAAGGCAATTCTGTGAAATAAGGTATTTCGAGAGACCACATTCATATAACTTTTATCACAGTATACTGTTATAATTGGGGGTGGGGTTATTTTTGTTTTGGGGGGGGGGCTTGGCTAAGTCTGTGGCTAGTGGAGGCTCCAAGCCAGGGATGGAACCCAAGCCACTGCAGTGACCCAAGCCACTGCAGTGATGCTGGATTCTTAATCCACCATGCCACAAGGAGACTCCTATAACCGTTACATTGTATTATTAGTTACTGTTCCCAATGTATAAGTTAAACTTTATCCTAGGTATGTATGTACAGGAAAAATAAAAGTACACATAGGGATTCGATATTATCCACAGTTGAAGCCACCCACTTCGGGTGCTGGAATGGATCCCCTGCAGAAAAGGAGGGACCACTGTAATATGACTTGTGGCAATATAGCGACTTTGGGAAAATGTCTCATCTATAGCTTTTTATCTTGAGCTGTAATCTCATGATTTCAAAGAACAAAAACGGAGTTAACAGATTAAAAACCTCCAAAATGATAATCAAACACATTCAACATGCTAAACTTGAAAAGGGCAGTAAGCCAAGAGTGTCCATGCCTGAAAATTATGAAACTTCTGGTCACTTAGAATCCCAAGACACTCTTCTGTAGGAAAACATCTCATTCCTAACTGCAGCCCCGCCAGGTCACAAGAGTTTCAAGGTGCCTGAGGCTGGAGAGGCTTCTGCAGTTTTACTCTGTGGTCCTGTTTTCTGCTTCCGGCCCTCTCATGATCAGTTTAACTCTCCTGCACTGAACCCTGGAAAATAACGATTTCAGCACAAGAAAGGAAGACTCATTAACGCACACAAAGAAATGGGGAGAGCTATGAAAAACCAAGGGACAGCAGCTGCTTCACTGACTATGCCCTCAGGTCCTCACTGACCGCCCATCCCCCACACACACACTTGAGGTGTGAAGAAGCAGATATGCTGATTCATAGTCACTCACGTGTGCAACGGTCTGTCGTCCAAGTGACCCGCTAAAGGGACACTGCAAACAGCACCTGTCTGACAGCCAGGACCTTACAGCGATGCCAGGGAAAGTTTTATCCAAGAGGATTTTCACACTGAGCTTCTGCACTAAATGACGACCTCCTATTGTTGGAAATTTTCTTCCCTCCTAAAAATACAAGTCAAGAGAAAATGCTTTTCTTCTAAATGCCCAGATTTTTAAGAGGCAACTGTCTCCACAGGGACGTCAAGTCTGCTTTTAAAGGCTCCTGGCAGTCCCTGACCATGGGAGGGGTGACAGGCCAGGCACAAGGGATTACGGGACAGACTAAAAGCAGCATGGCTAGGTACAGACACACAGTTAACCCTTAACAACACAGGCTCGAACTGCATGTGTCCACTTACACACGTACTTTCCAACACATCCGCGCTACGGCACCACACGATCCGAGGCTGGCCGAGTCCACGGACATAGAGCCACAGACACAGAGGACCAGCTATGAGTTAAACTCTGATTTTCAACGGCACACAGGACTGGTGCCCCAAATACTGTGCTGTTCAAGGGTCAACTGTATATGGCAAGGCAGAACAGACGCTAAACTCCCAACAATGAAATACAGAGAAGTATGTAATCAAAAAAGAGAAGTGGAGTTCCCGTCGTGGCGCAGTGGTTAACGAATCCGACTAGGAACCATGAGGTTGCGGGTTTGGTCCCTGCCCTTGCTCAGTGGGTTGGCGATCCGGCGTTGCCGTGAGCTGTGGTGTAGGTTGCAGACATGGCTCGGATCCCGCGTTGCTGTGGCTCTGGTGTAGGCCGGTGGCTACAGCTCTGATTCAAGCCCTAGCCTGGGAACCTCCATATGCCGCGGGAGCGGCCCAAGAAATAGCAACAACAACAACAACAACAACAAAAAAAAAAGAGAAGTAATGTTCAGAAAGCATAGTCTTTGAAGAACAGGTTTTCAAGGACTTGATTTATTTCCAGCAAAACAATCAGAAAAGAGAATGTTTAACATGTTCAGAGACAACATTCGTGGAGGAGAGCTGTAAATCTGTCCATTCGGTCACTATGTTTTTATTCCCATGTTTTTGAGCTCTGAAAATAAAACAAAGCTTTTTGAAATGTGAAAACAAAATGTTCTCATTTTTCAGGGATGTTTCTAAAAAAGGAATCTGTTAATTAGTTTGCCTTAATAAAAGCTGAAATAAATATACTTTAAACAAGTGACAAGTGCTAGCAGATTTAAGGCATGTTTTTAAAGTATTTTTTAAAAGCACTTGGTTATGCGTAGCACAGATGAAAGGGGTTCAAGCAAGCGATTATTCCTCTGGACCAGGGCTTGGACGGCTGCACGGGGACAAACACAAGCGTGAGCCAGAGGGCTGCTGCCCGGGGCCCAGTCACACCCGACCGTGCATCCATTCTTCCCCTTCCACTCGACTGTCCACACAGCAGCAGGACTGCTGAAAAAGGCAATTCTGGGCATGTGCTTCCCCTGCTTAAAACCCTCTGACTGACTCCCACCGCTCTCAGGGTACAGAGCACCCTTCTGGCCCGGGCCCGGAGGTCCAGATCCTGCAGGACCCAGCTGCCGCCTCACCCAGCAGCCCCTCCCCTTACTCAGCGAGGCCAAATGAGCCCTGGTCTCTGCACCTTACCCTGTGCCCAGAAGGCTCTCTCCCCGTCCCGCCCTTCTTAGGGACACCTCCTGAGCCCTCCTGACCTGGTCTCCCTGCCTCAGTGGACCGAAAGCTCCAAAGAGGAGGGCAAGTTATTCCTTTTGTTCACCAAATAACCCTGGGAATTACTCATCAATTATTTAGTGCATACTGTGTTCTTCGATCTGGGTTCATATCAATGAACAAAAGAGTCAGAAACCTTCAATTTCAAAGAGTTACATTCACGTCTGAGATGACACAAGACACATACAATATGGATACCGCATGGCATGTTATAATGTAGTAATAAGAACTACAACAAAAACATAGCAAGAAGATAGGGGTGTCTGCCATACTACACACTACACTAAGTGTGGCTGTCCTAATGGGACTGCTTGACTGTGCCGGGTGGAGAGCTCTCAGCAAGTTGCATGCACAGAGGCTTCAAGAAGCCAAACGCCAGTCTACTTTAAATAAAACTCTTTTTTTTTGGTTTTTGCTTTTTAGGGCCGCACCGGCGGCATATGGAAGTTCCCAGGCTAGAGGTCAAATCAGAGCTCCAGCTGTGGGCCTACACCACAACCATGGCAACTCGGGATCCAAGCCGCGTCTGCGACCTACACCAGAGCTCCCGGCAACATCGGATCCTTAACCCACTGAGTGAGGCCAGGGGTCAAAGCCGCATCCTCATGCATACTAGTTAGGTTGTTAATGCTGAGCCACAACAGAAACCCCAAAACAACTCACTTTCTTAATTCCTTCTAGATCACAATTTTTCTAGAGAAAAATTCTGGTATCACTCATCTTTGTATTGAGTGTGCCTGACTGACCAAAAACACCTGCTCAGAGAAGGCATCAATGAGGGTCTCTTTCCTCCCAGCGGCCCTGATCCATACCAGGTCACACGGCAATGATATTTAATAGGGAATTTAAAAAAAAATGAAAAATACACTGAATTTTGAAAATACATTTTTGCTATTATAATTGCTTTGGTTTTGGCTAATAGAATTTGTCTCTTCCTGGTTTTTTGGCTGCACTTGCAGCATGCAGCAATTCAGAGGCCAGGGATTGAAACCGAGCCACAGCAGTGACAAATGCTGGGTCTTTAACCCACTGAGCCACCAGGAAATTCCAAATTTGTCTTAATCTTAAAGCAAAATAAAGAAATATTTATTGTTACAAAGGGGACACATTTTAAAAACCTGAAAAAGAATCTCTGTCAGCTAGAGGTCATACAGTTAAGTAACTTCATCTAAAACACTGCGTGCACTAGGCGTAGCTATCAACTCAGTTAACATTTTGTAAATATAATTACATGCATTTTCTACGGCATTCTTTCTGAGTAAAGATTTTCACGTCTGTTTATGAAAGCAAGGAAATAATTTCTCTAAAACTGAGGTGGGAGGTGTCTTATCCCTCTGGCCCTGGGTGGGGCACAGAGTTTAAGGACATAAAAGGGTCTTGCCCACAAGGAGCTTTTGTTAATTACTCAGTGCAAAGTCCAGGATGCTTCGGAAACAGAGGAGCATTCCGCAGGACTTCCTGAAATACCTTTATGGGGATTGGTTAAGCAGCAAAGCCTGGGGGGAAAAAAAAGAGGACCTTCGATTTTAGGCAAAGAAACTAGAGGGCAAAGGCAACACCACAGGTTTAGGGGACAAGCTGTGGTCAGCACAGGCCAACCAATAGTGCTCCAGCCCCCCCTGCCCCCACCCCACCCCAGCAAAGGAGAAGGCAGAGATGGCAAAGTCCCTGGACACTTCTTAGGCAGGGGACAGTCACTGAGGAGTTTTTAAAAGGGGCCTAACAATCAGGATATATATACCTTTATAGCAAGTTCTGGTTGTAGAATGACAAAAATGGTGTAAATAATATTTTTATCACACAAATACCACCTAATTTATCATTTTTAAGCCAGACCCTTCGCATATCAGATTTCATAAAGAATATTTTCAGTGGGGGCTGTCTTGTCTCAGTGATTATCAAATTCAAGTTGAGTATGAAATGTTCTCCACATCACAGAATGCACTCCATGGCCCAGGTCTCACCAGTAGGGAAGAAGGGTTGACACTGAAGAGGGAACTTGACCATGGCTGATGCGGCATCCCTCACTGCAGCCCTTCATGATTACAGAGGAATCAGGACAGCTTCACCAGACAGAAAAACGATGAGAAAGTTAACAAAGGCCCTGAAGGGACAAAAGGTATGGGGATTTGGGGACCAGAAGGGAAGGAAACATAAGCAGAGTTAAGAATTTTGCCCAATCATATGAAAGCCACTGACACATGGGAAATACAAAATGTTATACAGGAGTTTCCACTGTGGTGCACTGGGTCGGCAATGTCTTAGGAGCACTGGGATGGTTTGATCCCTGGCCCAACAAAGTGGGTTAAGGATTTGGCATTGCTGCAACTGGGGCTTGGATCTGATCCCTGGGCTAGGATCTGACCCCTGGCCTGGGATCTCCATATGCCACAGGGTGACAAAAAAAAATTTTTTTTTAATAAAAATAAAACAAAGCATTAAAACATCAGGACAAAAACATTTCCGTGCTGGAATTATTATCCTCCTTTTAGTAAGAGAACCTAATGGTTATCTAACTTACAACTTCCTATTCTAATAAAGAAATTCATTTTCTATTCAAGATAACTCCAGGAGCAGAGTAGCTCCAAAGATATCAATCAACAAGTGCAACAATTAGGAGCAAAAATTTCAAACTGAACTAAACTAAATTAAAATCAGGTCTGTTGAGTTTAATCCTCTCAGAAGGTAGTGCCTCATTTACCATGTACTCTAAAAATTAGCCCTTATAGAAAAAGTAGAACTCTTCACAGGAATAAAGTTTCACAAAAGAGCATAAGCAACAAAACTGCAGCAGTGTCATAAACATAACTTTGGTGTTTTTCTTGTCTCCTTTAGGAACAGGCTCAGTCAAAGGTCTCCTGGGAAGAATTATAAGAATATATGTGACTTCTTGCATTTACCAATTTGACAAGAAAATCCTTAAATATGAGAGAACTCTGCAAAACAAGCATGTTTTATGAAAGCATATGTGAAACTTGTGCCTTTAACACCAGGACAATAACAAATGGAATTTAAAGCAACATATCTGCAGAGCTTTTTGCAATCTCAAGGTACCATCATTAAGATAACACCATTACTGAAATTAGAAGACAAACTATAATCCTAGTTATCACCATGAAAAGTATGAACTCCACTAGGACACTCTGAAACAACACTGAAAGCAGCTTGTCAGCCACTTCTTGGTTGGTTACATAAACCACAGCTCTATCACTACAAAAACTTGTAACACTATTGCAAATCTATGTAGAGTAAGTGGGGCTACTTGAAGGCACTGTTTATTGTTATTATCATTAAAAACCTGATGCTCCCACCTTGCACTTAAGTATTTTAGAATTATTTTATTACATGTGAAGACTACTTCATAAAAATGAGTGACTAAGTCAATTATTTCTTTCCACATAACTTAAATATGTATTTGTCAGAGTTCTCTTGTGGATCAGTGGGTTAAAGGTCACCGCTGCAGTGGGGGTTCAATCCTAGGCCTGGGAACTTCCTCATGCCGTGGGTGTGGCCGAAAAAGAAAAAAAAATATCATTTGTCAAAATCTATGCTTATCTGTGAAAACCATATTAATAGCAATATAGTCACCAAATCTCAATTTCTTTAAAGTGCGATCCCTAGGAACATTAAACAAAATCCAAATTTTCCCTAAATATGCTGCCATTTCAGTTACTTTTCCACAAAGCACAATAAAATGAATGCCAGAAAACTTATGTATTCGTGTATACTCATCTATTTTCTCTTTGGCTCCTACTCAAACATAGTATAACTGCTTTCTCCAAACATATAGTCTGTCCTCAGAACCTGCTTTCTCTACCCAGATACATGTGAGAGGAAAAAAAAAAAAATTTTTGTTAGTAAAATTGACAGTAACCAAAAGAATACTGAAAAGTTAATAAGGTAAAAATTTTTCAAAATTCTGAATAAGAAACTTAGTAACAAAAAAAAAAAAGTAAAAACAACCAACATAACAAGTTACAACAGCCCCATGAGGCTATTACCCCCTTTTATGGGACTGACATGCTACCTACCTTGCTAAGGAGGCAATGTACCCACCCCCCTTAGAGATGAAAAAAGTGAAGCACCAAGAGGGGAATTTCTAATCAATAAGAAGCCTGGCCATTCTTTCATCATAAAAACTCAACTCCCATCAGCTTTTCAAAAGCTGATGAAATTTATTTCTCACTAAATGCAAGTTTCAAAGGGAAGTACACAAATCAAACTTATAGCTGAATAATAAACTTGCTAATCTGATGCCTTTCAGAAAATATTCCACCTTAGCAACTCAAGCAAACTCCTGTCAAGAGATTTCCCATACCGTGATTATAAGACTGCCTTTCCGAATGTTAAGTACAGAGAAAAGCTGACAAGGCACAACGACTTCAGCTTCTGTAAATTACCCTGACGATACATTAGAAGGAGCCGGGCAGGTGGGGAAGTAGGAAAATCGCACAGGGCACATATTATCTAGTCACCGCAGAAGAGGACATCGCTCTCCCCCCACCCCCCAAAGCGGTCTTTGCAGACTACAACTGAGCACCTATTTCAAAAGCATTTTAAACACTTAACACGAAACAAGAAATACGTAACAAACAATATACTAAATACCATAAAAGAAAAACTTTCAAGAGAAGAATAACCTGTATGCTTACAACACCGGTCTTCAAGTTGACACTACCTTTTTGAGAAACCCTCACACAAACTAATTTCCCTGCAGTCAGGGAAATTTTCCCGTTCCTTCAGTTACCCAAAACTTCAAATTTCCACTTAACATTTAGGGCAAGTTACAGTGCAGCCAAGGAGAGGGGGGCTCAACGCATAGGATAGCTACCCAACAGATAATCTTCTCAAGTTTCATCTAAGCCCAAATTAAAGACCGTTTTACGTAGAAATGAGGGGGAAAGCAAGATGACCTGAAGGGAAAGTTGCAATACAAAATTACAGTGAAGTCTGAACAAGTCTCAGTTTTTTCGTTCTGATTGGACACGACTGAGAAGCAGGTGGTAAGAAATTCCTGACCTGCCTCTTTCTCGAGCCCAGGGCCCCTTTAGCATTTTTCCCTAATTGTCTCAGAATCTGCCTCTGCTCAAACCTCGCAGAGGAGAGCGCGAGCTTCCCAAGCACAACCGGAGCAACAGGATCGCACTTCCTGGTCCGAGCAGCCCGGGCCCTCCCCGCCCGGCCGGCCGCGGTCCCGGGCCCGGGCGGAGGGCAGGGCGAGGCCGCCGCAGTGCGGGCCGGACGGCGGCGCTGCCCGGACCCGGCCCGGGCCCGGCCTCCCAGACTTCGGCCCGGCCTGCCCCGGCCCTACCCGTCGCCCCGGCCCCGGCCCGCACGCAGGCCCCCCTGCCCGCGCCCCGGCCCGGCCGCGTCAGCCCGGCCCTGCCCGGCCGCGTCCTCCGGGAAGATGGCGGCCCGTGACAGGCGGGCGCGGCGCGGGTCCGAGACGGCGGCCGGGCGCGGCGGGAGAGGAGCGGAGAGGCCCGCCCGCCGCCGCGCTCACCTGTCAGCGCCGCCGCCGCCCGGCCGCCGACCGCCGCAGCCCCGGTGCCCAGCGACCGCGCCACACGCGGACGGGCCGTGAGGGAGGGGCGGAAGCAGGGGCGCGGCCGGCCCGGACGAGCGGCGGGGGGCGGCGCGGCGCGGGCTGGCGGCGGGGCAGCGGCGGCTCCTTCCCGTTTCGGGCCGAAAATGTCTCAACCTCGCGACTCCAGCGCCCCAACGCTCCTTCCCGTTCGCATGAGAACACACAGCTCCCGCTTCCGGGACTCGGCGGAAGTCCCGCCCGGCGCGCTCGCGCGCCCGCGCGCTCGCGCACTCACCGCCCAGCCCGCCGACTGGCTCTCTGAGCCGGGGAGAGCGCTACGTCATGGCAACGGGGCGCCTCGATTGGCCTAGCGCTTCTCCGGCCCCGCCCCCTGCTCCTGGACTCTCCGCGCGAGTGCCCCTCCCGGAGGTGCCTGTGATTGGTGCGGGCGCGCACGCCGCCACGCCCCGCCCTGCGCACGCAGCCCCCGCACCACCCCTCGCACGCTGTCCGCGCCCCACCCCGGCGCGACCGGAGGAGGCTGCGCGGTCGCTGAGGGCTGCGACTCCTGCCACCCTCACCTGGGACCACAACTTTCTTCCCCTTCGTCTGGGGGCCGCGACCCCTACCCCTTCGCCCTGGACTTCCACCCCCACTCCGTCTTTGCCCGGGACCCCGGCCCCGCCCCCCTCGCCCCGGGTCCCCGCCCTGTCTGGCGGTCCGCATGGTGGGGTCGGGAGAGCCGCTCGAGCGCGCTCGCAAGAAGGGAGAAGGCGGTGTCGCCTGTCAGTGGAGCGGATGCCCTGGGTTGCTGTCGACCAGCAACAGTCTCTGGATTTGAGGGGAAATGCTGAAGACTCAGGACGTCTTCCCAAACACGAGCATGTGCCACCCATCCCAACCCATTCTTGGCGGGGGCGGGGGGAGATAAGAGTAAATTACGGTCACCTCCTGTAAGCTCACCTCCTGTAAGCTTGCTGCCTGACTTCCTGTATCCCTGCTCCGGTTGGTTGTTGATTATAGACATACGTACGAACTGGAAAGGCTTCTCTCTCTGGGACACTGTCCAGTCTTCTGCGTGCACCTGTGCTTCTTACCTGTTCCTTTTGAGGTATCCAAATGCCGACAGGACTGCGCTTCGGACTTAGACGTCTTGACTGGGAAGATCACATATTGCCATCTGTGTTCGGCGCCTTCTGCTTTGGCCTACGTTGTCACATACTCGCTCTGAGAAACTTGCACGTTCAAAATGCTATTCACAGCAATGTCTTTGAAGATAATCACGTAAGACTGAGGTTTCCTCTGATGTTGAAAGCACATACACGTTTCAGGGGGAAAGTCACGTTGTAGAGTTCGCTTTCCCAGAAAACCTCTTGGGTGTAATGCGACCCTTCTCAGCTGCCTCCAGTTTGAACCTCTCGGCCTGAGGTGTCTACCCTTGGCCCAGAGAATAGTCCAGAGGCCCAGCGATGTGGTCCACCTTTGAAAGACCGTGAAGTCTCCAAAGCTGGTAAGTTAGACTCCTGTCTTTTTTGCTGTCTGCATCCACGCAGACATTTTGATACACAGATAAGTGCCTGTATTACAAAAGGGACTAAATGCTATGAGAATACTTAATATTGAAGTGGCGTTTCTACTTTCTGTTTTTGCTTGGATTCTTCCTAAACAATCAAAACTGGCTTTTTGTTCCCCTGTGATTTTTTTTTTTAACCTGTATTTCAAAAGAAACACCATTTTCACTTTGAGATGTGAGGTTATAATAAAATGAACTTCCATGACATTTGTACTTAGAGAAGATCGATTTTTAAAAAACCATTTCCGGTGTTCCCATCATGGCTCAGTGGTTAACGACCCAGCTAGTAGCCATGATGTTGTGGGTTCGATCCCTGGCCTCACTCAGTCGGTTAAGGATCCAGCGTTGCCATGAGCTGGGATGCAGGTCACAGACTCGGCTCAGATCCCACATTGCTGTGGCTGTGATATAGGCAGGCAGCTGCAGCTCTGATTCGACCCCTAGCCTGGAACATTCTCATGCCACGGGTGCAGCCCTAAAAAGACAAAAGACAACAAAAACCACTTCCTAGGTCAAGCCATTACGCATGGAACCTGTCCTATCTAAAAGCGCTTTCCTTCTCCCGCTGGCCTTGGTTTTGCCCCCTGTTACTCCTCTCCCAGTTTGTTTTAGTAGCATCACAGCTGGTCTCTGCCTCCCCACCACTCACCTGGCTGGCAGACATTTCATTTAAAAGCCTCCTCACCATCCTACTCTTAGTCAAGACTTGTGGGTTGCCCCAGCAGGTGAAGTCCAAGTTGTCTTTCATGGCCTAGAAGGCCTTTCACATCTTCCTGGCCTCAGGCTGGCCACCCTAGTCTCCCCATCACATTCTTGTAATAAGTGTCTTTGGGGTGTGTTTTGTTTTTGTTTTTGCTTTTTAGTGCTGCACTTGCGGCATGTGGAGGTGCCCAGGCTAGGGGTCACATCGAAGCCACAGCTGCTGGCCTCCACCACAGCCACAGAAACACCAGATCCGAGCTGCATCTGCAACCTACACCAAAGCTCATGGCAACGCCAGATCCTTAACCCGCTGAGCGGGGCTGGGGATCCAACCTAAGTCCTCATGGATACTGGTTGAGTTCGTTACCACTGAGCCCCAGTGGGAACTCCCGTACCAAGCATCTTTGAAGACCTGGGGTGGCCACTGGGTGTAGAGGTGAATAACTCTCCACCCCTCTGCTGTGCTGAAAGGCCCTCGAGCTGGCAGTCGCTGGAGCCTGCGAGGAGGCCCTGTTGCTAAACAGTGCGGTGAGGCGCGCTGCTCCCAGATGTTTGCTGGGCAGGAAGTTGCGGGTGGAGCGTCCTCTGGTGCCTGAGCACGGGGGTCCTTCCTTCTGCCAGTGTCCTTCCTCCGCTTCCCCTTCGCTGCAGTCCGGCCTGTTTTTCGAGTTCCGGCTCAGTGTCAGCCATTCCTACCTTTTCCCTTCAGACCGTGTTTCCCTCCGCGGCCTCGTAGCGCTGTGTGCACAGATCTGCTTCCCTCGCAGAGCTGCCAGCCTGGCCCTGGGCAAGACGAGGACGCACAGCCAGCTCCGTGTGCGCACACGCGCATGGGGGCGGGGTCCAGATGCGAAGAACCTGCGCAAAAATGTCTGTTAGCGAGTTCCCGTCGTGGCGCCGCGGGTAACGCATCCGACTGGGAGCCGAGAGATTGCGGCTTCAATCCCAGGCCTTGCTCCCCGGGTTAAGGATCCGCGTTGCGGTGACCTGTGGTGTAGGTCACAGACATGGCTCGGATCTGGCGTGGCTGTGGCGTAGGCCGGTGGGTACAGGTCGGATTAGACCCCTAGCCTGGGAACCCCCACCTGCCGCGGGTGTGGCCCTAGTAAATACAGAAAAGACAAAAAAAAAATCTGTTGGATTAACCAATGAAAAAAGCAAGACATTTTTCACTTAAAGACCTGAATTTCATCTAGTATCTGAGAACATTATTTTCTTTTATCCTCCCAGCATTTCTTTGAAAAATAAACACTTTTTCTCCGCTGTGTATGTCATCACTGAAAACGACCTTACCTGTGTGTCAGCAAGCTCATTTGTGGCTTAACCCCCTGGCTCAACCTTGATTCCTAAAGATTTAGAATGATTCATTGACCCGTTAATTAAACAAACACCAGCCCCTGCTCTGCCGCAGGCAGTGTGTTCAGTGCTGGAGCGGTGGCATGAAGCAGCACATACATAAGACAGGTGAACAGACCGTCAAGCGTCAAGAGGGGTGGGGGATCACCGCGGGGTGTGCACGGGGCGCCCAGGCAGCAAGCACAGGGAGGGGCTGACACCAGCTTGGGAAGGAATCAAAGGAGATAATTAAGCCGAGCCAGAGAGGAGAGCGGAGGGGCGGCCAGCACACCTGCGTGGGGCGGGGGAGGCCAGTCTGGTCAGAGAGGAGAAGAGCTCAGACATGGCAGAGCCCAGCAGCAAGCTGGTAAGGCGAGTGGGTGGGTAGGAGGGCCCAGGGCCCTGTAAGCGCTTCAGGTGTTTGGGTCTGGTGGTCAAGACTTTTGTTTGGAGGCAAGAGGGTGCTCATAACAGGTTTTACGTTCATAAGGGACGCCTGGCCCCATGAACCATCTAAACAGAAGTGCAGTAAGGAACGAAGTTAGTCAAATGAGATGGGGACGTCAAAGTGAAAATGATAGTAATACACTAGAAAATGCTGAAAAAGACAAAGACTGCCTGAGTTCTTATTTTAAAATATAAGTAAACGGGTAAGTAAAAAAATACGAAAGATGAGGAAGGAAAAGGGAAACCTTTCTTTACAGGACAACACTGACTAATCAATGGAGAAGGAACTCATTTTAAAATTACCATGCTGCAACTATCAGCATTTGTTCCAGCAAGAATCATCAATGAGTGCCAAAAAGCCTTTTGGTAAAATTTATTGAGTAACAGGTTGTGGAAGCCATTTCACAGGTTTGGGGGTTTTTGTTTTGTTTTGTTCTTGCTTTTGTTTTTTGTCTTTCTAGGGCTACACCCTCAGCATATGGAAGTTCCTAGGCTAGGGGTGGAATCAGAGCTAAAGCTGCCGGCCTACACCGCAGCCACAGCAGCGCCAGATCCTTAACCCCCTGTGCGAGGCCAGGGATCAAGCCCCCATCCTCGTGGATGCTAGCGGGCTCGTAATCTGCTGAGCCACCATGGGACTGCCCAACATTTTATTATAATTTCAAAGAGGGAAAGGGTGTTCTAACAGTGGATAGATATGGGGGACCCCGTCCTAACCGAGGGCTGAGAGCAGGCCTCCGCAGTAATGGTGGCCTGCTGACGTCACGTGATGTCAGCTATGTCATTTTTCGGCCCAAAGTCCGCAAACCATCCGCGAGGCGTCATCACACACTCAGATGGAGACGTTTTACAAAACGCCGGGCCCTCACTCTCCAAAAAGATCGAGGCCATAGAAGGCAGTAAAAGACCGAGGAACTTTTCCTGATTTAAGGCCGCGCAGGAGCTGTGACCGCTAAGGGCAATGTGTGATCCAAGAGTAGATCCTTGACCAAAGTAAATTTTTCTGTAAGGGATGTGATTAAAATTTCAGTATGGAGTCTTTTCCAGTCTTATAATCAAGATTAAGTTCCCCTAGTTGGATTAGTTTTAAATTGTTCTATGGCTCTGGAAGAGAATGTCTTTGACCTTAAAAGATAAAAACTGGGGCAGTCCCATTATGGCTCAGCGGAAACAAATCTGACTAGTATCCATGAGGATGCAGGTTTGATCCCTGGCCTCGCTCAGGGGGTTAAGGATCTGATGTTGCTGTGGCAGTGGTGTAGGCCAGCAGCTACAGCTTCCTAGCCTGGGAACCTCCATATATGCCACGGTACCACCCTAAAAAGACAAAATTTTTTTTTTGTCTTTTTTTTTTTGCTATTTCTTTGGGCCGCTCCTGCGGCATATGGAGGTTCCCAGGCTAGGGGTTGAATCAGAGCTGTAGCCACTGGCCTACGCCAGAGCCACAGCAACGCAGGATCTGAGCCGCGTCTGCGACCTACACCACAGCTCACGGCAACACCGGATCGTTAACCCACTGAGCAGGGGCAGGGACCAAACCCGCAACCTCATGGTTCCTAGTCGGATTCGTTAACCACTGCGCCACGACGGGAACTCCAAAAATTTTTTTAAAAAGAGAAAAACCGAAGTGTTTAGAGGTGAAGCATCAGGAGATGTGCAAGTTTCTCAGATAGATGACGAAATCCACAGACACATGTTCGTGCAGGAAGAGAATATGGCAGAACCTTAGTTGAAAATCGAGAGGCGGGGCGTTTGCAACCTGCCTGTGAACGTGCAGGCTTGGAGTGGAGCGTTGTCTTCTAGGGATCGTACGATGAACAGTGCGATGCTGCATCTCGCGTTGGATTCAAAACCGTCTGAAGCGGGGCGGTCGGTAGGAATACGTCAGAAATGATGGGACAAGCGGGTGTGTTGAAAGTTGTTGAAGTTGGGGGATGGTGTGATACCTGGGGGTTCATGAAACTCTTCTCTCTGCTTTGGCATATGCTTTAAATTCCTCGTGATGATAAAAATATAGCAATGAAATGGAGAGTTTCAGTTCATCCCAGATAGTCCATGAATGGGTATTACTCAAAAAGCACTCACAGGGAGTTCCCATTGTAACTCAGCAGTAGTGAACCCACCTAGCATCCATGAGACGGGGTTCAGGCCCGGCCTCACTCACCGGGTTAAGCATCTGGCATTGCTGTGGAGCTGTGGTGTAGGTCACAGACGCAGCTCGGATCCCGTCTTGCTGCAGTTGTGGGGTAGACCGGCAGCTGGAACCCCCTATTCAACCTCCATATGCCGCAGGGGCAGCCCTTAAAAAAAAGCAAAAACCAACAGTCACAGAAAAGGACTCCATTTCCCAGGATACCCCACAACCTTCCTGCTGGAGGAGCAAAGAGGCCTGGGCAGAACCTGTAGATCTCAAAGTGGAAGGCCTGGGAGGGTGGGGAGAGCTGTGCTGGCAGGTGCCAGCCCCGGGGAGATGCAGGGTTGCATGAATATGGAGTTTCGGAAAGAGGAACTGTATCTAGAGGGCGTTTCTGAGAAATGTATACTCTGCTTTGTAACACCCTAGCGCCAGTTGCTGGTAAAGCCCTGGACCCATCCTTCCAGGCTGCTGTGTTTGGATTGTGTTTCTTCTGAAAGGGAGTCCATTCAGGGCCCATGTGCTGCCTGGAGTGGCAGCTCAACTCCATCCGACTTCTGGCGGGTACCTGCTGCGATAGTTGACCCACGTGGCACCTCTCTCTGTGCACCTAGGCAAAGGGGTTACCCTGGGCCTGAGAAAAAGTTGCATTTTGCCTGGTTGCTGCCTGCTCGTGGCTCTCCTAGAGACAAGGATGAGGTCATGAGTCAGAGACATTTCGGAGAGCCATCCCAGTCTGGCTGTTTCAGGCAGAGAACCAGACTTCATAAGCATGTGTTTGTGTTAGATTGAGAAAAAGTTAACTTCCTGGAGAGCTGGCAAAGTGCCCGACGTCCATGCGCCCTCAGAGGCACTCATTTGACCGGAGGGAAGGGCCGTGTCTGGACATCACTGCCTTTCTCCAGAGCTCCCTCCTGTGCAGGGCGAGCAGGACACCCTCCTGTTCCCCACCCCACCCCGTGCAGTCACTTGCCTGCTCTCCTGCTCCTCTGCCCCCAGTTGGCGCCCAGCCCCAGACACTCTCAGGGGGCGCACTAGTGCCAGGTGCCCTGGGGTGGGCTCATGCCCCGGTGGTGGGCTCCTGAGACCTGTGCGTCTCTGCTCCATGCTCCTTTAGTGAGGACCTGCCACCTCAGTCCTTTAAGAAAGGGACACCCACCCAGTAACCCAAGATGGGCCGCACCTGTGGCTGCCTAGTGGTGATGGGCCGTAGAGATCCAAGAAGGGAGGCCCTGGACAGCAACGGGCTCTAACCTGCAGGGCCTCGAAGTGCCCGCCCCAGCCCTGGGGGTCCCAGGCACCAGCTCGCAGGAGCCCCTCAGCCCGGGCTCTCCTGTATCGTCCCCTCTTCCCTCTGGCTAGTCAAGTCTTCCACGATTTTCCCAACGTAACACTTTGGCCTCCTCCAGGAAGCCTTCTCTGAATACCTTCCCCTAGCCTAGGCCTGCAGGGATCCGGGCGCTTCCAGGGTGTACCTTTCTCACAGCCCTGCTGTGTTGCATAGAGCGCCAGCTTGTGTGTTGTTCATCTGCTCATTCTGAGCTTCACAAAGGCAGGAACTCTATCTCCCTTCTTCACTTTTCACAGTGACAACCTCTGATAGATTTCGGTCAATTCTTAGTAAGATTTATTTTATTTACTCATTTAGTTAGCCTTTTAGGGCTGCAGGTGCAGCATACGAAAGTTCCCAGGCTAGGTGTCGAATCAGAGCTGCAGCTGCTGCCTTCACCGTAGCTACAGCCACTCAGGGTCCGAGCCTCATCTGCAGCCTACACCACAGCTCAGAGCAAGCCAGATCCTTAACCCACTGAGCGAGGCCAGGGATGGAACCCTCATCCTCATAGATAACAGTCAGGTTTGCTACTGCTGAACCGCAACAGGAATTCCCAAGCTGCTTTTATTTTTAACACCATTTACCATAGCGGATCCAGTAGACTTAGAATTCTTCTCATTTGTGCTTGGTTTTTTCCTTCTGGAGTCCATGGTGATACAGCCATTTTTGTTTCCTGCTTTGTTTTCACATCGTAACCTTAGATACCACCAACGAATGAAGAGTGTCCTGAATCAGCATCTTTACAGT
Organism: Phacochoerus africanus; assembly: GCF_016906955.1. Lineage (NCBI taxonomy): Eukaryota > Metazoa > Chordata > Mammalia > Artiodactyla > Suidae > Phacochoerus > Phacochoerus africanus. The sequence goes on along the minus strand of NC_062555.1, from coordinate 73,906,016 downwards.
CATGTTTCCTTGGGATGTCTTGTAGACCCTTTGACTCGACGGAGGAAACACTGTTTCCTTGACCCCGTTAGTGAAACACTGACGTCTCATCGGAAACGCACCAGTCACCACAGTTGTAGTTACCTTTCTGGAAAGTCCATCTAAACTGGCTGATGTTCATTCTTTGTACCTTTCAGGGGCACGGGTGGCATTTTCTAACTCCGTTCTGTCAAATGTTTCAGTTTGTCTTTCTTTAGACGTGTCTCTTCATATTTAGGTTCAGAGTATTTCTGTGATGCTCATGCTCCATGAAAGTCACAGTTAGTGAAACACCCAACGTCTTACTTATGGGGAAAGTGAGCTAATGCAGGGTTTTCAGACTTTTAAAAAACCAGGACTCATTGTAAGAAATACATTTTATACTACAGCCCACCTCACACACACATACACACACACACAAAGCAAAAGTGTCATAAAATATTGTTGATGATGGCACAATTTCGTGACTGTATGCAATGCTGCAGATTTATGCTTAAAGGTGATTAAAATGGTAAATTTTTTTTTGTCTTTTGTCTTTTTGTTGTTGTTGTTGTTGCTATTTCTTGGGCCGCTCCCTCGGCATATGGAGGTTCCCAGGCTAGGGGTTGAATTGGAGCCGTAGCCACCGGCCTACGCCAGAGCCACAGCAACGCGGGATCCGAGCCGCGTCTGCAACCTACACCACAGCTCACGGCAATGCCGGATCACCAACCCACTGAGCAAGGGCAAGGACCGAACCCGCCACCTCATGGTTCCTAGTCGGATTCGTTAACCACTGCGCCACGACGGGAACTCCTAAAATGGTAAATTTTTATATTATGCATGTTTTAGTGTGGTTTTTAAAGTGTCGTGAATTAATATTTGCCCTTACCCTGTCTTTTTCTCTGACTTCCGTTTTGTTAATTCTAGTTGTGGCCATTTAAATTGATTTATGGCCCATTGAGGACACAGCGTGCGACTGGTGAAGCGCTGACCTGAGGGTGAGGGATCTGAACCACGTTCACGCCACTTGCACACAGCTTTGACTGGGCCCTTTGCTTTTATAAAGCATTTAAGACAACAACATTAAAAAGAGTGAGTGGAGCGTTCCCAGTGTGACTCAGAGGGTTACAAACGCAGCTAGTGTCCGGGATCATCCAGGTTCAATCCCTGGATTCACTAAATGGGTTAAGGATCCAGCATTGTCATGAGCTATGGTGTAGGTCACAGACTCGGCTCCGATCCTGCGTTGCTGTGGCTGTGGCATAGGCTGGCAGCTGCAGCTCCTATTCAACTCCTGGCTTGGGAACTTCCATTTGCCACAGGTGTGGCCGTAAAAAGCAAAAAAAAAAAAAAGATTGAGTGGGAGTTCTCTTATAGCTCAGTGGGTTAAGGACCCGGCATTCTCACTGCGGTGGCTCCGGTTTGATCCCTGGCCTGGGAGCTTCGACTTGCCGCAGGTACTGCCAAAAATAGAAAGAGTAAAAGCAAGCTAATAATTCCCTATGGCTGTGTGTATAATTCAGTCTTTGTGAAGGCGTGTTTAGAAAATCTGCCTTAAATGCGTAACTGTAAATGATGTCTTAGTTTTCGATTCTTTCTTTCCTTAATTTGACACTTGTAAGGATGGGATTCTGTCAATTATGAGGTTACAGATGCAAATGCCTTTAGGGACCAGACAGTGGACCTAAACGCTGACTTGGCTGGAATGGTGAAAGCCAGACAGCCCAGCCTGGAGGCACCCACTGCATTAAAAACAAGCAGTGAAACTGCTGTGTCCACAAAGGGATTAGTGATCCAGCGGTGGGTTGGAGGTCTCGGTTAAAGTTGTTTCGAGAAGTTTGCCCGTTTTAAAGGCCCTGACAGGAGAGGAAGCAGTAGGCTTGGGGAGCACGGGGAGTGACAGGAGGGATTTTAGGATGGGAAGGACTGGTGAGTGCAGAGCAAGGGCACGAGGGCGCCCCCGGGGGAGCCAGACGGGTGGGTCGGCGGGCGGGACACCGATAGTGCTGGAGCTGTGGTCTGTGGCTTCCGTCAGTGTCACAGAAGTTTATCCTGCAACCCGGAGTGCTTTGTATGGTGATATGAACACCCTGACTACCATTTCTTTACCACTCTGAAGGGATAAGAGGCTTTTCAGGTGTGCAGTCTCCCTCCTAACCCTCAAATGATCCGGATGTAAATTATCACCGTTTCCTCTTTCGAGGCGAGCGAGGTGAACTGGGAGCTGTGAAAGAATCTGCTCTTGGAGCTCCAGTCGTGGCGCATCAGGACGAATGCGACTGGGAACCATGAGGTTGCAGGTTCCACCCCTGGCCTCGTTCAGTGGGTTAAGGACCCAGCGTTGCTGTCAGCCGTGGTGTCGGTCGCAGACGCGGCTCGGATCCCCAGTTGCTGTGGCTGTGGTGTAGGCCGGCAGCTGTAGCTCCGATTAGACCCCTGGCCTGGGAACCTCCATGTGCCGCGGGAGCGGCCCGAAAAAGGAAAAAAAAGAAAAGAAAAGAATCTGCTCTCGAGAATAGCCAGACCAGAGCTCCAGATCTGGGGCGTTTCCACCGTCCCATGGAGAAGGGAGGTCCCGTCACTGCAGTCTCCCATTTCAGCCAGTGGAAGGTGTTTTTGCTGCGACTTGCTTAACATGACAAAGTGGACGGCAAGTAACTTTCCATGGAAAGAATTAACCAGGCGTCATATATTGCTCTCTGTTAAATTTCAGACGGTGACGTCTTTGCTTGGAGAATAGCTTCATTTCCCCTGGAAAACATTAGCGTGTCCTTCGGGTCCTGCTCTGGTTATGACCTTTGCTGAATGAAGATATGCGTTATTCTACATTTGTCTAAAATTAGAATTCTTTCAGTCTTGAGATCTTGGTCCTGTCATCAGATCCTAGTGTGTTTGCAGGTGAATGTGGCTCCTCTTTTTTTTTTTTTTTCTGGCCACTCCTGTGGCATGTGGAAGTTTCCAGTCCAGGGATCAAACCCATGCTGCAGTTGCAACCCGGGCCACAACTGCGGCAACACTGGGTGACTAGCCTGCTCAGGCCACACCGAACTTCCTAATGTGGCTCTTCTTTTTTTTTTTTTTTTTTCAGGCCACATCTGTGGCCTATGGAAGTTCCCAGGCTAGGGGTTGAATCAGAGCTCCAGCTGCCGGCCTACACCACAGCCACAGCAACACAGGATCCAAGCCAAGTCCTCAACCTATACCACAGCTCTCAGCAATGCCGGATCCTTAACCCACTGAGCAAGGCCAGGGATCGAACCCATGTCCTCACAGATACTAGTCAGGTTCGTTACCGCTGAGCCATGATGGGAAATCCCGGCTCTTCTTGATGTGCTTACCTCTCCGCAAAAAGAAAAAAAAAAGAAAACACTATTCAGTGAGCAGCTATGAAGTTCCAATTTTGGAGAGTTCCTGGTATGGCTTAGTGGGTTAAGACTCCAACTAGTGTCCATGAAGATGCAGGTTTGATCCTGGTCTCGCTCGGTGGGTTAAGGGTCCGGCAGCATTGCTATGAACTGTGGTGTAGGTCACAGATGTGGCTTGGATCCTATGTTGCTGTGGCTGTGGTGTAGGCTGGCAGCTACAGCTCCGATTAGACCCCTAAGCTGGGAACCTCCATATGCCAAGGGTGAGGCCCTAAAAAGACAAAAGACAGAAAAAAAACAACACAAGAGGGTGTGGTTGGGAAATCAGAAGATAAAAGATGGAGAAGGGGAGGGAGCTTCCCAGAGAAACTCCCAAACCCCTCCTTTCCTCCAGGACCAGCTCCCCAGCCCTCCCAATAATCTGTTTTTACATGAATCTTCTTTCCAAGCACGCTGTGTGCACACACATAAGCCCCAAAGTCAAAAGAGCCTTGGTCCTGGCAGTTGGTTCTCTTTCAGGTGGAACAGCTTCTGCAAAGCATAGCAAACAGTGGATTGGCATATCTCACTCTTAGTTTTTATTATTTTCTATTTTATTTTATATATTTTTTGGCTGCACCCACAGCATATGGAAGTTCCCCAGGCCAGGGATCTTATCCCAGCCACAGCTGCAACCTATACCGAGTCTTTAACCCACTGTGCCAGCTGGGGATCGGACTCGAGCCCCTGCAGAGACAACACCAGATCCTTAACCCACTGCACCACAGTGGGAACTCCTCGTATCTCACTTTTAAAAAGAAAATGCTGAAATACCACTCTCATAGCAGGAGTGTTATTAATATTCAGCTTGGAATGAACGGGGAACCCCTACAAGAAGAGCATCGTAAACATGAGAACTTCTGATAGTTTCACGAACCTGTGATATTTTCAGAACCATGGTCCCCTCTCTTGGGTCACTCACTTTGAGGGACGCCAGCTGACCTGGCACAAGGTCATGCCAGCAGCCTCCGGGAGGGGTTCCCACAAGGGCTTTCCCACAGCCACGGAGGCCCCTTGGGAAGCGGGTGCTCCACCCCCAACAGAGCCTTCAGGTGAATCGCAGCCCAAGCTCACCTCTTGACCACGACTTGCGAGGCGCTCTGCGTGAGACCCACCCAGCAAAGCCTCTCCCGAGTCTGGCTCCTTTTGAAATGGTAAACTTTGCTTGTTCTGCGTTATTCTGAGCCTTAGACTCAATCCGCTCCCTCCTTCTTCAGCGTCTTTCTAGTTGTGAGGTGCACGTTGGTACCTTGTTCCATAAGAATGTTTTGAACACATGGAAGAATACGGATCAGCAGCCGGTTTTCAGTGTTCTGAATGGCAGTGATTTCTGTCGGATTGTTTTAAGTGCTCACTGACTGGTTGAGCTACGGTCGACGTGAGAACGTCTGTGTTTTCCTTTATTATGGAAGTCGTGTAGGAGACAGTGGGCAGCGAGGGTGGTGGAGCCTCGAGGGCTGGTGCGGGAGAAGCCGCAGGAGATCAGGGCACCTGCGGGAGAGCCGATGGGCATCTTCTTTTTGGCCTGCCCACGAGCCCCGGGATAGGGACACCTGGCAAGGGCCTGGCTCCTGGTGCAGTGGGACTGTGGACACGCCTGAGGGCAGTGGGGGCCTGGGGTACGAGTGAAACTTGGCTCTTGACCTCCTGGCAGAGGAGGAGTGTGTCCTGAGTGGGAAGTAGGGCACGGAGAGAGCACAGCAGGGGTGACAGCAAGGACGGCGTGTGTGACCGACTCAGGGGTTTCACAAGGAGTCTTCACAGCACGACCCCCCCTGTGCAGCTGGTATGTGACGGGTATGGCTCAGGAGAAGATGACCAGAAGGACACTGAGTACTGAAGTCCACCTTTCCCACCAACACGGTTGCATGTCTTTAGAATTGTCGACACACTCATTGCTTACACACTTACCGTTATGTCCCTAAAGCAAAGCTTTGGAATTCTCCTGCTCCCCATTCAAGAGGACTGCCGTGCTCGCCTCGTTGGAAGCAGGGAAATCTAACCAAGCGTGTCAGAGTCGGACCCATTTCTTGGGTAGGTAGTTGGTTAGTTTTCACTACAAGATGAACTTGGAAGTCTTGTTCAGCATCATTGACCTGAGGTTATAGCCCTTAGAAAAGTGGGGAGGGGGTAGGACTTGGAATGAGTGGATTTGAACTTGAATCTCAGCTTCCACGCCAGCCCCTGCCCCCAAACCCCTAATCCCAAAACAGTTCAGTGGACAAGAACCTGTCGTGAAGTCAATTTGGGGGAAGAATGAATTTCCCTTCCTGCCAACTCTTGTGCTTTGGGCTTTTTTTCTCGCCCTCCTACCCCCGCCCCAGCCCCTGGTGGTGCCACCCTGCCCCTGGACTGCCTGCCCGCTTGGCCATGCTGGCCACAGCTGGACATCCGGTCTTGAGCCCTTGTGTCTGATCCTGAAGTGCTTTGTTCTGTTCCAGATTCTGTTTCTGGAGCTATTCTTTGATTTCTAACAAAAATCAGCCTGTAAACCGTTTTCTAAAAGTTAGTATCTGAAGGTGGATTTTCTGAGGCTTTCAGCCTCAGGTACATAATAATCTAAGCTGTATGCATGACTGGTGGATAGTAAGTTGCTGATATTATGTAACAAAATTTGAAATTCAATAAATAAGGCTGATTCTTATGTTTAAGTATTCTTAAATGTTTCCAATTTTTCATGTATTATAAAAATAAAAGTAAGCCTATATTAAACTGTTATAATTTATATTTCGTATGATTGTATCTTGAACATGAAGCCATATTAGCATTACTGTTATGGATTGAACGTGTTCACCCGGAACTTATATGCTGAAGCCCTAACCCGCAGTGTGGCTGTGTTTGGAAATGAGGCATCTAAGGAAACCTAAGGCTCAGGAGCAGCCGTGGGGGTTGCTGAGTCAGTAAGATTGGGGTCCTTGTAAAAGGAGCCGTCGGAGAGCTCTGGGCGCCCTCACTCCCCAGAGGTGACAGGAGAGGCTGGCGAGGACCCGGCCCTTCCCAGAGGCTGAACCGGCAGAGCCCCTGGACGTTGGGCTTTTAGCCTCCAGGCCTGTGAGGAGAGGCAGTTCTCCCACTGATGCCGCCCAGACTAGGGTATTGGCGGCCAGGAAAAACTCAGTAATGAAAGAGCTGATCCCTGGGGGGGAAGTCTCTAGAAATATCACTCGCTTCTTGGTACTTCTCCAAACGTATCTGTTCTCAGTTAACACTACATTTTAAAGTGTTGAAAATCAACCTCCAAAAACGAGAGGAACCTTTTATTTCCGCATTGTGTATGAAGACTTCTGGAAAGGTCTGTACATCCCTTCCTCCTGGATTGTGTGTTTATCTCAGCCCATAATTACATAGGCTGATTTATAAATACTTTAAGTTGTCAAATTAGAGAGTAATTATTACTTTTATGTCCAAAATTATTTTCTGTTGAAATTATGTTTCGGGCAACACTGAGGGCGGTTAGAATGACGGTTTCTCTGGGTATTACCAGCGTGCTAAAAGGCGAGGGAGGCGACCGTGACCTCGGAGCCTTGTCCTCTGACCCAGTGGGGTACCCTGATGGAAGGCAGGCTGCCGCCGAGGGCCTGGGACTGTGGACCCCGCTTCTAAATAACGGCCACAGGTTATTTCAGCTCTTGGTTTGCAGGGTCAGAGGACCGAAGTGGAAACTATGCTGTGATTAAACAGAGCAGCTACATGAGACACACACACAAAAACCAAAAAATAGTCTTAAAAAACATATTTAGGGATAAGGATTTCAGGCAAAGCTAACTGGAAATGAAAAAACAAACAAGCAAACACCCAGGAGTTCCCTGGGGGTGCGTCGGGTTAAGGATCTGGGAGGTTGCTGCTGTGGCTCAGGTCGCTGCTGTGCTGCAGGTTCAGTCCCTGGCCCAGGAACTTCTGTCGGCTGCCCTGGGTGCAGCCAAAAAAAAAAGCTAACTGGAAATGAAAACTGCCATAATTTCTTCCCGGAAACACTTTTGTCTGCTGAGCTCCCGCAGTAAACCTCCGCTAGGGTGAAAGGAAGCAAGGGCCAGCATCTCACCGCCAAACCCAGTATCTCTTGCCAGTTCCTGCCAACAAGCAAACAAAAACCATTTTGTTCTGCTGCTTTCAGGCATGGAAAAAATATGACTCAATTCTCTCCCGCAGTACAAGTGGCAGAGGCCCAGATGGTCACCGAGTGACCCACGCGTTCCAACCCAGAGGTTGTCAGGCCATCGGCGGGTGTGCACCCTTGACACGTGGGCGGGGGAGCAAGGCCCAGCCCGGTTAGACCCGAGAAGGGGGCCACCCGGGCCTGGAAGGGGAGGCTAAGCTGTCTCAAATGTTCTCGATGGACTGATTTGTAGTGGTTTCTTCTTTAAATGCAAGAAGCTCCCAAATCATGCAGTAGTTATACGATTTTTTTCAATTAGTGGATAAAACAAAAGTGTCCCAGGGGTTCCCATCGTGGCTCAGCGGGTGACGAACCCGACTCGTCTGCATGAGGACGTGGGTCTGATCCCTGGCCTTGCTCAGCGGGTTAAGGCTCTGCGGTGGCTGGGGTGTAGCCGGCACCTGCAGCGCCGATGCCACTCCCAGCCTGGGAAGCTCCGTATGCCGCAGCTGCAGCCCGAAAAAGAAAAGGAAAAGTGTCTTAAATCTTGACCGGTCCCGTGGCTGGGGGTGTGAGAGCGGCCTCGCGAAGGGCAGGAGGCGAGGCGGCGTGTTGCCCGGTCCAGCGGGCGGCCTCCTCGGCCCGGCGGGGGTGGAGGGACGCCTCCAAATCCGGAGGCCGCTGCCGCCGCCGCACTGTCTGCCCTAAACGGGTCCTGCCCAGGTGATGACAGCGTCCCGTGCCCTCGTGAGGAGGCGCGGGGAGGGGGCTGCTCCCCCATCGTCCAGGCTGGGCTGTGAAGCGAACCCCGCCGTGTGTCCGTGTGTGGCCTTTGGCCCCTGGCTTCCTTCATTCATGCAGGTCTCTGGAGAGTCAGAGAGAGAGAGAGAGACAGAGAGTGTGTCTGTGTGTGTGTCTGTGTGAGAGACGTTCCTTTTCCTCACGGCGCCCAGTCCGGGGTCAGCGTGGACCCCAGGTGAACCTGTCCTGCACCGACGCCATCTGGGTTGTGTCCCCTCGGGGCTCTTACAGGCGAGGCTGCTGTGCACAGTTGTGAACAGGTCTTTGTGTGAACCTAAGGCTTCGTTTCTCTTGGGTAAACACCCGAGCCTACAGGTGCAGTGCCGGGTTGTGTGGTTACTGCATGTGTGGTTTGAGAAGCGGCTAAACGGGGTTCAGACCGTTTTACACTCCGGCCAGCAGGGCCTGAGGGATCGGGATCGGGTGTCTCCGCATCGGCCCAGCGGGAGCTGTGGCCACCGGGGCTTATTTTAGCCCTTCTGTTTGGCTGCAGAGAGAATCCACTGTGGTTTGAACGCACATCTCCCCTGAGGGTTTGTGCTGCCGAGCATCTTTCCTTGCGCTTCTCTGCCACCTGCGTGTCCTCGCCGGTGAAATGTCTTTTCACCTCGTTTGCCCATTTTCTAATGGGATTACTTGGGTTTTTTGTCTGCTGAATTTTGAATGTTCTCTGTGTGGTTGAAATACTGGTCCTTTGTCGCATGTGTCGTTCGTATACATTTTCCCCAGTCTGTAGTCTGTCTTTCTATCTCCTTGACGTGGTTTTTGCAAAACCATGCAAAAGTTTTAATTTTTGATGAAATCCCATTTTTTCCCTTTTGTGTATCATACTGATGGTCTGAAGTCTAAGATGTCTTTGCCTAGCCCTAGATCCCAAAGATTTTCTTTTTTTTTTCTAAAAGTGTTATAGTTTTGTGTTTCACGTTTCAGTCTGTGGTCCATCTTGAAAGAAAGAAGTCTGATTCCATCATTTCATTGTTTTTAAAAACGGTTTAGGGAATTCCTGCTGTGTCTCAGTGGTAATGAACCTGACTAGTGTCAGTGAGCATGAGGGTTCAATTCCTGGCCCCGCTCAGTGGGTTAAGGATCTGGCGTTGCCCTGAGCGGCAGTGTAGTTCTCGGATGTAGCGCGAATCCGGCATTGCTGTGGCTGTGCTGCAGGCCAGTGGCTACAGCTCCAATTGAACCCCTAGCCTGGGAACCTCCATATGCCATAGGTGCGGCCCTGAAAAGACAAAAAGACAAAAAAAAAAAAAAGAATGGTGAGAACAGAACCCTTTGCCTTGGTCCTGGTCTCAGGAAGAAAATACTGTCGTTTGCCGGTAAATACAGTGTTAGTGTATGTTTGGTAGATGTGTTTTATTAAACTGGAGAAGGTCCCCTTTAGTCCTCTTTCTTCTGAGGTGTTCATTTCGTCGGATGCCTTTTCTGCATCAACTGCTACGACCATGTGACTTTTCTTCTCTGACTTGTGGCAGATTAATGTGGTGGGTTACACTGATTGATGTTTGCAGGTTGAGCCTTGTTTATCGCTACAGTAAATTCCGTCATGGTATAGAATTCCTTTGTATCCTGAATTCTTTTGGCTATTTTGTTACAACCTTCTGCATTATATTTTGAAGAATATTGGTCTATAGGTATCTTTTTTTGTACCACCTCTGGTTTTGGTATCAGCTTCATGAACTGAGAGGTGTTCCCTCCTCCTCTGTTTCCAGGAAGAAATTATTTAGAATTGGAGTTAATTTTTAAATGTTTGGTAGGATGCTGCAGTGAAACTATCTGGGCCTGGAGATTTCAATATTTTGGGCAAAGTACTTGCTTTCGATGTATGATTTGCTTGTGTGTCAGTGAAAAACACTCATGAAAAAGAGTCATATGAAGTTGGCGCATGTTTAATAATTCTTAACATCTTATACAGTGAGTTAGCGTGTGTGTGTACGTGTTCCCTTTGATCATCATATCTGCGCTGTGAATTCGGTGGGGCAGGATTATTCTCACCTTTTTATTTTATTTCAGTTAAATAAATGGGCTCAAAGTTTGGATCCAAGTACACTTAATAAGCTAGGAAAGCGCAGAGGCCGGCTTGGCACTCAGATTTCTTTCATGATGTGAGATGAGATATACGAGATTAGATTAGATTAGAATTAAAAAAAAAAAAAAAAAACCCTCAGCTAGCCTAGAAAAGGCTAATTTGTGAAAAGGCTAATTTGTGAAAGCTAATTTTTCTGGAGTTCCCATAGCGGCTAAGGGGTAATGAGCCCGGCTAGTATCCATGAGGATGTGGGTTTGATCCCTGGCCCTACTCAGTGGGTTGTGGTGTAGGCCACAGAAACAGCTCAGATCCTGCATTGCTGTGGCTGTGGTGTAGGCCAGCAGCTGCAGCTCTGATTCGACCCCTAGCCTGGGAACTTCCATATGCTGCGAGTGCAGCCCTAAAAAAAGCAAAAAAGAAAAAAAAGAAAAAGGAAAGCCAGATGTTCCTAGTTGTTACTTTATAGCAAGTTCTAAAGTGACTTTTTTTTTTCTTTTTTGGCCACCCTCTGGCATATGGAAGTTCCCAGGCCAGGGATCAGGTCTGAGCCACAGTTGCGACCTAAGCAGTTCCTTGACCCGCTGTGCTGGGCGGGGGAGTGCACCTGTGTCCCAGTGCTCCCGCGACACCGCCCATCCCGCCCTACCACAGCGGGAACTTCTCAAGGCACTTTTTAGAAAACTGAGCTGTAGATGACTCATGATATTACTTTAGTTTCAGGTGTGCAACATAGCGATTTTATGTTTTTATAAAGTACATGTCATACAAGTTCTTATAAAATGCTGACTGTTCTCTGGCTGCACACCGCAGCGGCTCACCTGTTTCTTTTTCGCCTGGCAGTGCGCGCCTCTTAGTCCTCTCTGCCTGCTGTGCCCTCCCATCGCCCTCCCCTCTGGTAACCATTGCTGGTCTATTTCTGTTAGTCCGTTTGTTTTGTTATATTTGTCCATTTTATTTTTTTAGATTCGGTATCTGTGATAACATATAGCACTTGTCTTTCATTGCCTTATCTCACTGAGCACAGTGCCGTCCAAACCCATCCATCCGTGATGTCTCAAGTGGCATTATTTCATTCTTTGTGTGGCCGAGTAACTCTCCATCGTGCGTATGGACCACATCTTCTCTGTCCATTCCTCTGCTGATGGGCACTTAGGTTGCTTCCTTGTCTTGGCAATTGTGAAGATTGCTGCTGAGAACACGGAGGTGCATGCATCTTTTTGAATTGCTGTTTTTGTCATTAGATAAATCACCAGGAGCGGAATTGCTGGATAATATGATAGTTCTCTTTTTAAGTTTTTAAGGAACCTCCACACCATTTTCCACAGTGGCTGCACCAATTTACATTCCCACCAACAGTGCAGGAGGGTTCCCTTTGTGTCACACCCCCTCCAGCACTCGTTACATCTTGTCTTTTTAAGGACAGCCATTCCAACAAGGGTGAGGTTCTCAAGGCACTTAATGCTTCAACAGGCAGGTTTTAAAATATATATATATAGTGAAAGGAGTTCCGGGAGGTTTTTAAAACCACTAACAGGAGTTCCCCTTGTGGCTCAGCAGTAACAAATCCGACTAGTATCCGTGAGGATGCAGATTCGATGCCCGGCCTCGCTCAGGGGGTTAAGGATCTGGCATTGCCGTGAGCTGTGGTGTAGGTGGCAGACATGGCTCGGATTCTGTGTTGCTGTGGCTATGGCCTAGGCCGGCAGTTGCAGCTCTGATTTGACCTCTAGCCTGGGAACTTCCATAGGCCGCAGGTGCGGCTCTAAAAAGCAAAAAAAAAAAAGTTTAATGAATAAAACCCCTAAGAGAAACCCTCCTAAAGACACTGGTATGTACTGCGTCTTAGTGTTCTGTTCACTATCACTTTTTTGAGGCGAAGTTTCCAGACCAGGCCCCCCCGAAGGCTCGCTCCCCTGTAACCTTGGCTCCTACTGCCTCATGAGCGGAGCTGGGCCGGAGGTAAGAGGGCGAGCAGCAGGGTTGATTGACTCCCCCCACCCAGCCTCTCCTCCCCCCAACATCTGCCTTCTTCCCAGAGACAGAGAGCGAAGAAGATCAGCCAGGAGTCAGTGGTGCTGCTTATGCTCAACCCACCGAGAGCAAGAGCCAGGAGACACTGCCAGACACATCCTGCTCTCCCTGCTCACCCCCCTACACACACACACTCACACTACAACACGCTCACACACTCACACTACAACACACACACACTACACACACTCACACCCCCCCCACATACTACACACACATACTACACACACTACACACATACTCCCCCCACACATGCACACGCATGCAGTCACACTACAACACAGTCACACTACAACACACACACTAACACACTCACACTACACCACACTCACACACACACCCCCACACCCCCCACACACACTACACACACCCACACTCACACTACAACACACACCCCACACACATACTACACACACACACCCCCACACACACTCACACTACAACACACACACACACACCCCACACACATACTACACACACACCCCCCCACACACACTCACACTACAACACACACACACCCCACACACATACTACACACACACACTACACACACTGCACACAATACACACACCCTAACTGCACACACACACCAAGAAAGCTCTGCTTCTTTCAGATTATTCGGATCTTGCCCATCCCTCAAAGTATGGCATCTTCTCTGTGCCCGTGGATTCTTCCCGCCCCAAGCGCTGCGGTTGGCATCGTGCCCGCACGACTTGGTGGCGGTGCGCGTGTTGCCTCTGGGTCCCAGTGGGCTGCTGGGACCCCATCCTCTGGGAGCCGATTCACTGCCCGCTCCTGTTGCTGGATGTGGAGAGGCGCAGGCAGAGCTGGGCCGACTGCTCTCCTCGCTGTGCCCTGTGCGGGCCTAGCGCTCCCTCCATCCCCAGCCCGCTCTTGCCTCTGCCTGGAAAGTCCTCTCTCCGGTCCGTCCCACGTTGTCCCCACGTCATTCTAATGAGGGTGAAGCTGCTAGGGATGCAGGATCGGTTGTGCCTGAGAAGTGACTGACACGGGCATGCAAGCGGGGAGGAGAGGAGGTGGCAGTGGGCCTGGAAGGGGAGCTTGATGTATTTATTCCCCTTCCACCACTTGATGTGAACACTTGCAAATATACCGAAATGTTAGCAGAATGGTGTCTGTGGCGTCCTTGCGCCGTCACCCACGTGCGGCTGTTTACGTCAGGTACTATCCTGAACGGCTTGTGTTTACCTTCTATGCACAATTCTTTTTCCATTAATAAAGTAGCGCAAATGAAAGTACTTGTGTAAAAAGTCATTTGGCCCAAGGTCCAGGTCCAGGCCTGGCCCCTCCGGGTGGCTGGACAGAGCCTTGGCTGCTCCATGCTGGCTGGCTCACCTTTAGGCTGGCCCCTGTCTGAGCTTCCTGCTGAAATCAGTCTTGCCCAGAAACCTGGCCCATTTGGCCAAAGACGTGACACCTGTGCCAGTTTTCCTCCCCATTCCTGGTCCCTCCTCTGCTTCCTCTGGTTCCTGGAGCTGTGCTATTGCCACCCCGCAGTTGGGTGCATCATCCGCTGTTTATTTTTGCTGTCATGATGCATCTCTTTTTGGACTCTTCCAGGAAGTGAGTTTGTGCCTAAGTTAAATCTGAGGACGGCACCTCTGTCCTCTGGGTCAACACCTCCTCCCCTTTCTCACCTCCCTGAGGCCAGTGGCTCTGTGGTCCCAACAGTGTGGAAGCTAAGGTAACATGGGTTTTGCTCGGAAGCGTCTCCTTCCTTCAACATCGTGATATGGCGCTTACTCTATCTTTGAACTGCAATTCTCTAAAAACGTCTTATTTTTCTTAACCAGATTTTAATCTCTAAATGACATGGACAATGTCTTATGTGTTTTATATTACTCATAATGTCCCACAATTGAAAGAGTAGTCATGTATTTCCTGATTTTTTTTTTTTTTTTTGTCTTTTCAAGAAGTTCCCAGGCTAGGGGTTGAATTGAAGCTGTACCTGCTGGGCCTACACCACAGTCACAGCGAGGTGGGATCCAAGCCGCATCTGCAACCCACACCACCGTTCACAGCTATGCCAGATCCTTAACCCACTGAGCAAGGCCAGGGATCAAACCCACATCGTCATGGATCCTAGTTGGGTTTGTTACTGCTGAGCCACATGGGAACTCCCTGAATTTATTGAGTGAATTCACGGGTGCGACTAAAGGAAAGAATACTTGTTGTGGACCAGACTGGGGTGTTTTGATGCCCTGAGGTGGTGGCCGTATTGAGAGGAGGGCAGAGGCCTCTGAGAGCAGGAGGACGAGAGCGAAGCTGCCCACACCCAGAGGAGCGTGCGCCTCTGCACGCGCGTGAGCGCAGAGGTGTTGGGTGGGCACCGGGAGGTGTGGCTGGTGAGGTGGAGGGTCAGCTGGGGAAGGTGAGAGGACGTGTCGGCTGCATGATGGAGCCAGGGGCCTTTAGGGGAGGGCTTTGGGCAGTGGCCGAGGGTGGCACGCGGCACGATGACTGCTTTTCTTGATGGCAACACACCAGAAGTCTGACGGGCGAGGAGACGGGCAAGTGACAGCATCTCGTTTGGACGCGTTCCCTTTGCTCCACATCTCATCTTTTGGTTCCTTCTGGGCGCAAGGGGGCACCCGCTCCTCGCTCTGGCTTGGAAGACGGGAAACTTCAGCTTCACATTTGTGCAGGGAGAAGCCAGCTTTTTAAGTAAGACATGTAGTAAATACCTCCGCGAACCTCCTTTACCCACTGAGCAAGGCCAGGGATCGAACCCGCAACCTCATGGTTCCTAGTCGGATTCGTTAACCACTGCGCCACGACGGGAACTCCCTGTCATGCTTTTCTTAAAAGCGGTAAAAGCCTTTGGAGTTCCCGTCGTGGCGCAGTGGTTAATGAGTTCGGCTAGGAACCATGAGGTTGCAGGTTCGATCCCTGGCCTTACTCACTGGGTTAAGGATCCGGCATTGCCATGACTGTGGTGTAGGTCGCAGACGCAGCTCAGATCCCGCGTGGCTGTGGCCCTGGAGTAGGCCAGTGGCTACGGCTCTGATTCGACCCCTAGCCTGGGAACCTCCATATGCCATTAGAGCGGCCCAAGAAATGGCAAAAAGACCAAAAAAACAAAACCAAAACCAAAACAAAACAAAAAAACCCAAAAAACAGTAAAAGCCTTCATATGTCTCGACTCAAAAACACCCCCTCTCCTACGCGCCGGCCCAGCGTCTGGAGTCATCTTGCATACGTTTTCTCCCATCCCTCTCCAAGCTTTCCGTTCAATACTCGGATTCTCGGAGTCCCTGGTGGCCTAGCAGTCAGCAGTGTTGTCACTGCTGTGGCAAGTTCAGTCCCTGCCACGTGTCGCAGGCGTGGCCAAAACAAACGCTCGGACTCCGTCCTTCTGACGTCAGCACCCAGGACATCAGAAACGACAGGGCATGGACTGTGAGGTGACCTCAGAGCCCTGCAGGCGAGAGAGGCCTGGGCTCCAGACCCCATGACCGCAGCTCTGCTGCCTCGGGGGGCTCTGGGGTCTGCCTGCGGCTCTAACGAGTGTGAGTCTGAAGAACACATTCCCTTTGTCTTTCTAGGGCCCAACCTGTGGCTTAGGGAGGTTCCCAGGCCAGGGGTTGAATCTGAGCTGCAGCTGCCACCTACACCACAGCCACAGCAACACAGGGTCTGAGCCGTGTCTGCGACCTACACCCCAGCTCACGGCAACGCCGGATCCTTAACCCATTGAGTGAGGCCAGGGATCGAACCCGCAACCTCATGGGTACTAGTCAGGTTCTTAACCCACTGAGCCGCAACGGGAACTCCTGAGGAAATATTCTGACTCGGATGAGCCACATCCTCCTGGCTCCATCAGTGACATTCAGGTTCAGCAAAGTGTGTTTCTTGCTCCCTGAGCGCATGGATGAGGTCCCAGGCTCTTTCAGAATCTGTGGGACGTGATGGACGCTTTCCCTAGAAAACCCATGATTTTTTCTCATTCGGCACAGCAGACCGGAGGCCCTTCTGCGGAACCGTGCTGTGAATTCCCGGCTTAGAGCTCGGCCCGTGGCCTCTCCTTATCCACACCCCAAGGGGCCAGTGACAAAGTGGACACGCGGCACCCACCCACAACGAGAGAGCGAAGCAAGGGATGTCTTCGTCATCCTTGTCCGACGGGCACCCGAAGCCAGGACTGTTTTCCTTTTCTTCCCATTTGTCTGTCTTATTTTGACTTTTGCTCACGGGGACAGGGTTTTGCCACCGGCAGGTTTCGTGTCTGGTGAGAACCACCTCCTGGTTCACGGCTGCATCGGCCTTAAACATCTCACGTGAAGAGTTTGGCATTTATCCTGCGTCAGTATGGAGTCACGGAGTGTTTTAAGTCGAGAGGAAAATGACCTGTTTAGGATTCAGGAACATCGTCGCTTCGTATTCCTTCTGGGCAGAAAAGGGATTAGAGCACGCGAGTTGGCTGTGCTCTAGTGGCCGGGATGCGGCACCCTCACTGCTGAGTTCAGACCCTGGTCTGGGAACCAAGGTCCCACATGCAGCCGCCGCGCGCGCAGAGGTGGAAAGAAAAGAGGAAGAGCAAAGCAAGCCGTGCTCCTCAGTCCCCGGAGACTTTTGTCGCCGGGGTCTCGGCCCGTCCGAGGCGGCTTTGGCTCTCACCCTTCGAGGTGGGTGGAGAGCGCGCTGCAGGCTGCAGGGGGTGGGGGCCAGCGTGGCTGCTCACACCGTCCCTGCGGCCCCGGGACAGAGCGTCTTCTGCCCTTCAAATGTCAGCGGTGCCGCTGCTGGAACCGAGGGAGGGTGGCAGTGCCACCCAGCACAGCCATCTGGGAGGACGCGGCGCGGATCGCGCCGCGGAGCTGACGGTTTACAGTGGGAAGGGAGGCCGAGATCGAGCAGGACTCCCAGGTTCCTGAGCTGCAAACGGACCGTAGTGTCACTCAGACGGAGGGCCAGGAAACTGTGGGGATGTAGCGGCCACCCTTCGGCCTGACGCCCCGGCCGCGCGAACGCAGGGCTGCCGCGTAGACACTTGGTGTGGCTTTGGAAAGATGGGGTTTGCCCCCAGGTGTGTTTGGTGAGTCAGCTGAGGATCAAAAGACCAGCGGTGACGCTCTTCCAGCATTGGGCGTGGATTAGCTTTGGCACCATGACTTATTTATGACCTTGGGCCTCTGACTTATTTGTAACTTGAGGACCCCCGGGCGGTGTGTCCGGAAACGCCACCCTCAGGCCTGGAAAGCCTCCCAGAGAGCCAGCTCCCTCCTGTTTCCGACAGAGCCCAGCCAGCACCACCCAGGGGCCGAGGGGCCTCTGCCCGCGGCTGGGCTCCCTCCTGGGGCCTGTGACTCACCAGCTGCTGCAAGAGTGCTCTTCGGGGTTTGGGGGAGCTGCCCCCCAGTGCCCTGCCTGTAGCGCCATCGCATTTAATTACAGTAAAGCAGCCTTGTGGCCGAATCGCCCTGAGTAGATGGGCTGCGTCATTGTCAGTGGGAACGGCTTGAAGAAACCGTGTGGTGTTTGCCCGCAGAGCCTGCGCTGCAGCCCCGCAGCCCCGCCGTGGATGGGCTGAGGTTACTCCACGGCCGGCCCCGGCCCTCAGCCCAGGACGCGTCCCGAGAGAGCTGCGGGCTCCTGCAGCCGCACCTGGGAGGTCAAGGCAAGGACCTGCCAGCCGTGACTGTTTTTTCCAGAATCCCACCTGCGACGGAAGGAGCGCGCCCAGCGAGAGAGCCAGCTGCAGAGTGGAAACATAAACACGGACTCCTTCTGATCCAGAAACCCTCGTTAATACACGGAGCTCTCGTCTCATCTCTGGGTTTTTCCATCTATTTATAGTTTCATCTTTGCCTGTGGCTGACTTGCAGGACCAGCGGGGGGTGACCTCAGATCTGCCGATAACACTCCCCTTGAGACTGGAGGAGGACCAGTGAAGACAGGGCTGCCTTCCCGAAGGCCTCGCTCTTCGTCGGTGAGCTTGGGCAGACCTCGGGGGCCTCGGACCTGTGAGGACAGAAGGGCCCCTGGCAGCGTGCAGCAGTCGGGCCACACGCAGAGGTGCTGCAGTCAGAAGCAGGGATGCACTTAGGGAACTGCCGGGACCTTCCCAGGCGATCAGGGCAACCTGCTCCCACAAAAGCTGGATGGCCTGGAGGGCCCAGTGCAAGCAGGGTGGCAGGACATTTACATAGCATTGCTAGTGTGCTTACATTTGTCAATTTCTTATGATAAATTTTGTTTAATTTTTTTTTTGTCTTTTGTCTTTTGTCTTTTTTGTTGTTGTTGTTGTTGCTATTTCTTGGGCCGCTCCCTCGGCATATGGAGGTTCCCAGGCTAGGGGTCCAATCGGAGCTGTAGCCACTGGTCTACACCAGAGCCACAGCAACTCGGGATCCGAGCCGCGTCTGCAACCTACACCACAGCTCACGGCAACGCCGGATCATTAACCCACTGAGCAAGGGCAGGGACCGAACCCGCAACCTCATGGTTCCTAGTCGGATTCGTTAACCACTGCGCCACGATGGGAACTCCATAATATTTGAAGCAAATACGTGTGTTTTGGGTTTTTGTTTCAGCACCACACCTGCAGCTTGGGGATCTGCTGTTTGGCCGGGGTGCTCAGCGCACCCTGTCCCTCCGCCCAGGGGCTCCTGCTGGCCCGGCCTCGAGCTCACCCAGCACTGTCCGGCCCGAGAAAGGGTGTCACGGAGCCATGCCCCCTCCCACAGCCAGCTGCCCGTCACCATGGCAGTGTGACCCCCAGCCTCGGGTCCCACCAGGGTCAAGAGGGTGGGAAGGCTGAGCCCACAGTGTCCCGAGGGCACACCTGGGGTTGCTGTTGCACAGATTCCTTGGAGGAAAGACCTGCCACGGGAAGCGTGTTTGAGCAACATTCTGGATGAGCGTGTCCTGTCTTCTTGTGGCTTCAAGGGCTGGGCTTCCGGCCGCCCCTCTCCTCTGCAGCCTCCCCTCTAGGTTAATGCGACCCCCACCCCCCGGTCACAGCCTCGCAGCCATGTACACATGAGCTTGTCAATCCTTACGTGTTTTCCAGAAGATCTGTAATGTGCTGCCTCTCAGGTGTTTTCGGGGGGACGGGTCAGATTTACCCATTTCACCGTCAATGGAAGTGGAAACCTTCTCATCCTGTCGCCGTTTTCTCCTCAAACACACCTGTACCTGTAGGTTATATGCTTGAGCCCATTCTGCTATTCATTTGGTCCTCTGAATTGTATAACTTATTTCTCCCAAACTCATTCTATGAGGCCACCATCACCCGACACCAAAACCAGACAAAGGTACCACAAAAAAAGAAAACCACAGGCCAGTTTCACTGATGAACACAGATGCAAAAAATCTCAACAAAATACTAGCAAACCGCATCCAACACGACATTAAAAGGAGTGTACATCATGATCAAGTGCGACTTATCCCAGGGATGCAAGGGGTCTTCAGTATCCACAAATCCATCAGTGTGATACACCACATTAACAAGCGGAAGAAGAAAAACCACGTGATCCTCTCCACAGACGCGGAAAAAGCCTTTGACAAAATCCAACACCCATTTCTGATAAAAACCCTTCAGAAAGTGGGCGTAACGGGAACCTACCTCAACATCAGAAAGGCCACATGTGACAAACCCTCAGCGAACATCATTCTCAAATGGTGAAAAGCTGAAAGAAGTTATAAATAGATGGAAAGGTAGGCCATGCTCATGGATTTGAAGAGTTAATATTATCAAAATGACTATACCACCTAAGGCAATCTGCAGATTCAATGCAATCCCTATCAAATTACCAAGGACATTTTTCACAGAACTCAAACAAAATATTTTAAAGTTTGTTTGGAAGCCCAAAAGACCCAGAATAGCCAAAGACATCCTGAAAATGAAAAATGGAGCTGGAGGAATCGGGCTCCCGGACTTCAGACTATACCGCAAAGCAACAATCATCAAAACCATATGGTACTGGCACAAAGACAGACATATAGATCAGTGGAACAGGATAGAAAGCCCAGAATTCAACCCACGCACCTACAGCCAACTCATCTATGACAAAGGAGGCAAGAATATACAATGGAGGAAAGACAGCTTGTTCAACAAGTCATGCTGGGAAAACTGGACAGCCACATGGAAAAGAAGGAAATTAGAACACTCCCTAACACCATACACAAAAAGAAACTCAAAAGGGATTAAAGACCTAGATATAAGACCAGACACTATAAAACTCCTAGAGGAAAACATAGGCCAAACACTCTCTGACATAAACCACAGCAACATCTTCATAGATCCACCTCTTAGAGTCATGACAGTGAAAACAAAAATTAGCAAGTGGGACCTAGTTAAAGTTAAAAGTTTCCGCACTGGAGTTCCCATCGTGGCGCAGTGGTTAATGAATCCGACCAGGAACCATGAGGTTGCAGGTTCGATCCCTGGCCTTACTCACTGGGTTAACGATCCGGCATTGCCATGAGCTGGGGTGTAGGTTGCAAGACGTGGCTCGGATCCCGTGTTGCTGTGGCAGTGGTGTAGGTTGGCAGCTACAGCTCCAATTCGACCACTAGCCTGGGAACCTCCATATGCCGTGGGAGCGGCCCAAGAAATGGCAAAAAGACAAAAAAAAAAAAAGTTTCTGCACAGACAAGGAAACCCTAAACAAAATGAAAAGACAACCCACAGAATGGGAGAACATCTTTGCAAGTGAATCGACTGACAAGGGATTCATCTCCAAAATGTATCAACACCTTCGGCAGCTCCATACCAAAAAAACAAACAGCCTCATCGATAAACGGGCAGAAGATCTAAACAGACAGTTCTCCAAAGAAGACACACACATGGCCAAGAAACACATGAAAAGATGTTCAACATCGGTCATTACCAGAGAAATGCAAATCAAAACCACTCGGAGGTACCACCTGACACCCGCCAGAATGGCCATCATCCAAAAGTCTACAAACAATCAGTGCTGGCGAGGATGTGGGAAAAAAGGAACCCTATGACACTGTTGGTGGGATTGTAAAGTGGTGCAACCACTGTGGAAAGCAGTATGGAGATTCCTCAGAAAACTAAACATAGAACGACCATTTGATCCAGCAATCCCACTCCTGGGCATCTACCCAGAGAAAACCATGACTCGCAGAGACACCTGTACTCCGATGTTCATGGCAGCACTATTTTCAATGGCCAAGACATGGAAACAACCTAATGTTCATCGACAGAGGAGCAGATCAAGAAGATGTGGTCCATATACATAATGGAATATTACTCAGCCATTAAAAGGAAGAAGTACTGGCATTTTCAGCAACATGGATGGACCTAGAAACTATCATGCTGAGTGAAGTCAGCCATACAATGAGACACCAACATCAAATGCTTTCACTGACATGTGGAATCTGAAAAAAGGACAGATTGAACTTATTTGCAGAACAGATGCTGACTCATAGACTTTGAAAAACGTTTGTTTTCCCAAGGAGACAGTTTGGGGGTTGGGAGGACATGCTGGGGTTGTGGGATGGAAAGCCTATAAACTGGATTGTGCTGATTATTGTACAACTATAAATGTAATAAATTCATTGAGTAATAAAAAATAAAAATAAAAACTTTATTCCTGAAAAAAAGAAAAAGGAGTTCCCGTTGTGGCTCAGTGATTAACAAATCCGACTAGGAACCATGAGGTGGCGGATTCGATCCCTGGCCTTGCTCAGTTGGTTAAGGATCCAGCGTTGCCGTGAGCTGTGGTGTAGGTCGCAGACACAGCTCAGATCTGGCGTTGCTGTGGCTGTGGCGTAGGGCGGCAGCTGCAGCTCTGATTCAGCCCCTAGCTTGCGAACCTCCATATGCCGCAGGCGTGCCCCCCCCACCCCCCGCCGCCCCGGAAAAAAAAGGTGGTGTTTCAGACCCCGTCTGCACCTCAGACCCTGGAGAACATTCCACTTGAATCCAGCAAAGCACCCCCCAGCTGGCCCTGCCCTTGTCCTGCATCCCTCTCCTTCTTTTTCAGATAAAAATTACTTATGTTTAAGGCTCAGGATGGGACGGTTTGATGTACGCACTCATGGCGAGGCAGGCACCACACTCAAGCTGACTGACCCCACATCATCTCACACCCACAATCGCCTCTTTTTCTTTTTTTGTGGTGAGAACATAAGATCTGCCTTTTAACAAATTTCAAGTGTGCAGTACAGCACCATTGATCATAATTGCATTGCAGTGCCATTAGATCTCTAGGATATACTCATCCTAAAACTAAAACTTTGGAGTTCCCATTGTGGCTCCGAAGGTAAGAACCTGATTAGAATCCACAAGGACGCAGGTTTGATCCCTGGCCTCGCTTAGTGGGTGAAGGATCTGGCATTGCCACAAACAGTGGTGAGTAGGTTACAGATGTGGCTCAGATTCCACATTGCTGTGGCTGTGGTGTAGGCCAGCAGCTCCAGCTCCAGCTCAGCCCCTAGCCCAGGAACTTCCATGTACCGCAGGTGCAACTGTACAAGGAAAAAAAGAAAAACCTGAAACTTTCTGCTCTTTGACCAGCGTCTTCCCATCTGCCCCAAGCCCCAGTCACTATAACCACCATTCTACTCTCTCATCTTACAGGTGCAGCTTTTTTAGATTCTGTTTGTGAGAGAGAGCATGCGCGTCTGTCTTTCTGTGTCTGGCTTAGTTCACTGAGCATCTATCTATTGTTGCTGCGAATGCTACGAATTCCTTTTTTAAGGCTGGATACTATTCCATTGTGTGGATATACTGCATTTCCTTTCTCCATTCATCGGGCAGTGACACAGGGTACCCTCATGTCTGGCCGCTATAGTTAGTGCTGTGGTGAACGCAGGCGTGCGGAGATCTCTGTGACACTCTCTTCATGTGCATTGAAGATATGCCCAGAAATGAGGTTGTTGGGTCTTGGGCCGTTCTGTGCTTAATTCGTTGAGGAGCCTCCATACCAGTTCCGAGACAGCTGCGTGAATCTGTGGTCCTGCCAGCAATGTACGAAGTTTCGTCTCCTCCACGTCCTTCTTTGTCTTTTCGGTAACAACCTTCGCAGCCGGCTCGAGGTGGATCTCACTGTGGTGGCGGTTTTCGTTTCCGTGATGATTCATGATGTGCACCTTTTCATGCACCTTCGGCCACTTGTAGGTCTTGAGAAATGTGTTTGCAGCTCCTTTGCCCATTTTGAAATCAGGTTACCTGGGGTTTTGTTTGTTTTGTGCTGTTGGGTTGCATGAGTTTTTTTGTTTTGCTAAGGAGCAGGATGCTAACCCCTTATCAGGTGTGGTTTGCAAATGCTTTCTCCCATCCTGTAGATTTGCCTTGTCACTCTGTTGATTGTTTCCTTTTTTGTGTGCAGAAGTTTTTGTTTGATGCAATTCCATGTGTCTGTTTTTTCTTTTCTGGGTTTTTTTTGGGGGGGGGTTGTCTTTAGGGCCGCACCTCAGCATATGGAGGTTCGCAGGCTAGGGGTTGAATTGGAGCTATAGTCACTGGCCTACACCACAGCCACGGCAACGCCAGATCCGAGCCTCATCTGTAACCTGCACCACAGCTCACGGCAACACCGGATCCTTAACCCACTGAGCAAGGCCAGGGATTGAACCTGCATCCTCATGGATGCTAGTCAGATTCATTTCCACTGAGCCACGACAGGAAGTCCTGTTTTTTCTTTGATTATATGTGTTTTTGTTCTCATAACTAAAAAATTATTTCTCAGACTGATGTCAAGAAGCTATGCCCTATGTTTTCTTTTAATATTTTTGTGGTTCCAGGTCTTATGTTTAAATCTTGAATCTATTTGGAGTTGATTTTTTGTATATGCTATGAGATAAGCGTCCAGTTTCATTCTTCAACATATTCATTTCTCCAACACCACTTGTTAAAGACACCATCCTTTTCTCATTTCCCTTTTGTTGGCACCCTTGTTGGAGATCATTTGATCAAAATGCTGGTACCATACTGTTTGGATTGTTGTAGCACTGTAATATATTTTGAAGTCAAGAAATGTGATGCTGGAGTTCCTATCATCACTCAGTGGTTAACGAATCCGACTAAGAACCATGAGGTTGTGGCTTTGATCCCTGGCCTTGCTCAGTGGGTTGAGGATCCAGCATTGCCGTGAGCTGTGGTATAGGTTGCAGACACGGCTCGGATCCCACGTTGCTGTGGCTCTTGGGTAGGCTTGGCAGCTACAGCTCCGATTGGACCCCTAGCCTGGGAACCTCCATATGCCTCGGGTGCAGACCTAGAAAAGGCAAAAAAAGATGACAACAACAACAAAAAGAAATGTGGTGCTTCCAGCTTTATTCTTCTTGTTCAAGATTGCTTTGGCTATTTAAGGTCTTCTGCAGTTTCTATTTCTGTGAAGAATGACATTTGGATTTTGATAGGGATTACGTTGAATCTATGGATCACTTTGGGTAGTGTGGATATTTTAACAATATTAATTCTCCAATGTATAAGTGAAATTGTCTTTTCATTTATCTTTGTCTTCTTTAATTTCCTTCATCAGTGTTTCATAACTTTCAGTGTGCCAGTCTTTGGTTAAGTTTGTTCCTTAGTATTTATGCCTTTCAATGCCATTGTAAATGGTATTGTTTTCCTGGGAGTTCCTGTTGTGGCACAGTGGAAATGAATCCGACTAGTGTCACAAGGATGTGGTTTCAATCCCTGGCCTCACTCAGTGGGTTGGGGATCCATTGTTGTATGATGTGTGGTATAGGTTGCAGACATGGCTCCGAGCCCGCATGGCTATGGCTGTGGCCGACAACCGTAGCTCCAATTCGACCCCGAGCCTGGGAACTTCCATATGCCTTGAGTGTGGCTCTACAAAGCAAAAAAAAAAAAAAAAAGAAAAAAGAAAAAGATTTTGTTTTCTTAACTTCCTTTTCAGATAGCTCTTTTTTGTGTATAGATACAGCACTGATTTTTGTACTTCAATCTTACACCCTGCTCCTTTACTGAATTTATCATTTCTAACTATTTTTTTTGTGGAGTCTTAAGAGTTACTTACCTATATGATCATGTCATCTACAAACAGAAATTTTACTTCTTCCTTCCAGTTTGGATGCCTTTTGTCTCTTTTTCTTGTCTAATTGCTCTGGCTCAAACTTTCAGTTATATGCTGAACAGACGTAGCAAGAATGGGCATCCTGCCTTGTACCAGCTCTTAGAGGGAAAGCTTTTAATTTTCCCTGTTAATTATTATTAATTGTATTAATTATGTGGACTTTGCATTTATGTTTTATTGTGTTGAGATCCTTCAGGTTTTATGAATGGAAGTTGAGTTTCGTCAGTGCCTTTTCTGCTTCTCCTGGGATGATCACATGGTGTTTATCCTTTGTCCTGGTTGATGGATTTGTGCAGGTTGAAACCGCCCTCGCATCCCAGGGGTCGATCCCCCTCGGTCATGGTCTACAGCCCTTTCAGGAGCTGTTGAATTTGGGATACACAACTGTCTCTGGAGGATGAACAGTGGCCCAGCTCGGAAGGCAGAGTGGTGAGGGCTCTGGTTGTCTCTGGCAGGGGCCCCAGGGCCCTCAGTGGAGAAGCTGCTCGGCCCCCTGCTGGTTTTTGCCCTGCGAGGGACCTCGCAGCTGGGGATTCCTTCTGGCACTGAGATGTGCCGGTCAGGGATGGGGTGACAGATGCCTTTCCTGGGTTCTGGGCCCCCGCCGCGGCTGCCATTCTCCAGTGCGCTCCGGGGCCCTCCTCGGGGCTCGTCCTCTGTGCCGAGTTGGTAGATTGTGGCTTCTGTGCCGGGACAGGGTCTGAGGCCTCCGGGTCCCTGCTGGCGTCACCTGCACCTGTCCTCTTGCTTCTCCCTGCCGGGACTCGGCCAGTGGGTGTCCCACACCATGGTGCCAGGCGTGCTCTGGATGCCGGCCGGGCAGTCCCTGAGTACACGGCCAGATTTTCGTGCCCTGCGCCCCCGACCCTCTTGAAATTAGAGGTGTGTTTCTGGCGCTTCTGTCTGTCCTAAGATGACTCCCCTTTCAGTGATTTGGATGCGGACTAAACAAAACCAATAACTGATAACCCTTAAAGTCCCTGTGCGACAGAGGACTTGGGTTATTGTCTTCTCAATGAAACACTGTGTCGCCTAGACAACGCGTGTCTCCACCTGCTGCCTGGGATGTGTAGTTTATGTTCTCTCAACTCCCTGGATGTAAAAGAGTTTTTCCAGCCTGCAAGACGTAGTGTGAAATCTGAAGCGCTCACTATCTTTCTGCTTTAAGTCTTAACAGGAAATAAGCAAAGTAAACACGGTTCTCCTAACTGGAACAACTTGAAACCGCACTGTTAATTCATGCGTGTGTGTGTGTGTGTGTGTGTCTAATAAATAACCTGTAATACGTGTCGTCCTTTGAAAACCCTGGCAAGAAGGAGAGTGTGTGGGGCGTTTGGAGCCTCAGGTCTTCATTTCTCCTTTGAATCCCGTCTGATGGAGACTGTTCCTGGCTGGCTGCGGGATCTCCCCGGTGTGTTCTCACAATATGCCCCCCACTTCGTGTGCCCAGCAGGCCTGCAGAGAAGGGGTCCCACACACACACTCTGCAGGAGGAGCAGCCCCGGGCCGATTCCCTGGTCTGCACATCCAACCGGAGGCTTCCTGTCCAGCTGCCATGGGAGCCGCCTCAGACCCGCTTTCTGCTCTCAAACTGCTGACCCAGTGAACCCTGAGACGGAGTCAAATTATACCTGTGCTGACGCCACAGCCGAGTGGAATAGCAGCTTGGAGCTCGGTCTGCACCGCAGCTATGTGGTTATGTTACCTGAGCACCTACAGGCTCCTGTCTACTACCCAGGGCTGCCCCTCCGTCTAAGAGCTACTCAGGTGCTTGGTCTAATGCAGAAAGTCTTTAACTTATAATTTTGCTCAACCTAAAATGACAAGAGCCAGGCAGGTCCCAACAGGTCCCTGTTGATGGTGGGCTGTGGGCTGCAGGCTTCTGGTGGGACTTCTGGGCCAGGAAGTGTGGCCTGGAGCTGGAGAGCTGGGCGTGGTTCCTGGGGGGCCGGTGGAGAGGCGAGGCGCCGAGCCTGCCACATGGCCCTGTGGCCTCCTCTCCCAGTCCGTCTGTGGCTTCGGCTGTGGGCGGGGTTGCTCCTTCTCAGCCCGTCCCTTGGGGACAGTCGCAGGCTCAAGCTAAGCCTGGGATCCCAGGCCAGCAGCCCTTCGGACTGGTAAACACGTCGGACGATTGGAGCATAAAAGTTGCTCCTTTTAGTGGGTCTGGAAATGTCCCCTCTCTCCCAGCCGCAGGTCGACCCTCTTTATTTATGATTTCCTGCAGAAATCACCACTTCAGCCTCTCGAGGGTGACATTTCCTCCCTTCCCGAAACCCCTTTTATTGGAATTTTCCAAGGACAAAAGCAGTCCATATTTACTGCCATTCATATGGAAAACGGAGAAAATTCCAAAGC
This sequence comes from Phacochoerus africanus, assembly GCF_016906955.1. Classification (NCBI taxonomy): domain Eukaryota; kingdom Metazoa; phylum Chordata; class Mammalia; order Artiodactyla; family Suidae; genus Phacochoerus; species Phacochoerus africanus. The sequence continues at coordinate 73,878,257 of NC_062555.1, read as the reverse complement.
AGGAAATCGTTAACTTCTGTGTCTCACCATCAAGAAAGAAGCCCTTTTGTTGCTGACCTGAGCCCTTTGGACGTCGCGCGGGCTTGTGCAAGCGGCGTCTAGCTGAGGTCGGGGCCTGGGCACGTCTGCTCTGGCCACCGTCGCCAGACCCCACCACAGCTGGGCGTCCGAGATCGAGGCCTGGTGGGTTCCAGAGAGCCGCCCGCCCCCCACCCCCGTTACAGACGGTGTCTTCTCGCGGTGCTTCCTCCGTGTGGAGGGGGAGGCCTCGCGGGTCCCCTCCTCTTTGCGGAAGAAGGCCAGTGCTGTCGGTCGGAGCCCCATCCTCAGGCCCTCTTTTAACCCTGTTACCTCCCTAGAGGCCCCATGTCCAAATACAGTCGTATTGGGGGTCGGGGCTTCAACCTGTGAATCTGGGGAGACACGAGGGTTTGAGGTACAAGTCTGGGCTTCTTCCCCACGTGGATGCTTTTGCCCTGTCACCCCTCCTCCCAGTGTAATCCCTTCCCGTTGAGTGGGGCTGGGCTCTGGGCCTGCGCGAATTGGGAGAGCAGCCGTGCCAGGCTCTGGGCCTTGTCTCTCAAGAGGGCTCAGGAACCTCCCTTTGTCTTTCCAAGGGAGGCTTGGCTCTTCTTTCTATGCCCCTGGTGAGATGATGGGAGCTTGAGCCAGGCCGGGCCTCTGCAGGCCGCTCTCTTGATGGATCCACCAGAGCTCTGCCTGAGCTTCCTTCCGGCCCCCTGGGGAGAAGGGCTGATTGGGTTGGTTTGGTGTGGTTGGGAACCTCTGTGCCTTGGGAAGCACCAACGGCGGAACTCTTATGCTAGGCCAGCCGTGTGGTGAAGGGGGTTTATAGGTGTGGTCAGGCTACCGAATCAGTTGACTTCGAGTTATTCACAAGGAAGATTGCCTTGGGTGGGCCTGGCCTAATCAGGCAAGCTCTTTTATTTATTTGTTTTTGCTTTCAGGACCACACCCATGGCACAAGGAAGTTCCCAGGCTAGGGGTCGAATCAGAGCTGCAACTGCCAGCCTACACCACAGCCACAGCGATTCCAGATCCCCGACCCACTGAGCAAAGCCAGGGGTTGAACCCGCATCCTCATGGATACTAGTCAGGTTCGTTCTGCTGCGCCACATTGGGAACTCCCAGGGCAAAGCTCTTTTAAAGCAGAGGTTTTATTCCTGGCTGGCCTCAGAGAAAGAAAGCAAAAACCCGTGTTGGGGTGCCTGCCTGTGGCAAGGGGTGGCTTCCAAGAGCTCAGAGTGTTCCCCTGGCCAACAGCCAGCAAAGCTCAGGGACCCCGTGAACTCAGAACTCAGGCAAGGACTTGCTGCTGTGGATCAGTGGTTAAGAACCCAACTAGTATCCACGAGGATGAGGGTTCGAACCCTGGCCTCACTCAGTGGGTTAAGGATCCAACGTTGTCGTGAGCTGTGGTGTAGGTTGCAGATGCAGCTTGGATCCCACGTTGCTGTGGCTGTGGTGTAGGCCGGTGGCTACAGCTCCGATTCGACCCCTAGCCTGGGAACCTCCATATGCTGCGGGTGCAGCCCTAAAAAGACAAAAAAATTAAAAATGTTAAACATTTAAAAAAAGAAAGACATTTATACCCGTTGATGCCTAGCAAGAGGGTGGACCGGTTGGAGAACCACGAGCCCCACTCACGCATGCACACGGTCTCGATGCTGCCCTCCGCAGGTGTCTTAAAGGGTCATCTCGTGACGGGGGTGCAAGTTGGACTGGGTGTTCTCTGCCTCCTCGCCCATCTGGAGATCTGTGAGTCTGTGAGTCGGTGTGCTCTCTGGCTCAGACGTGGGAGTGTGAGCGAGGTTCTAGGTAGCTTCTATGTGTCTGCCAGGAGCCCTTCGAGAGCTGGGCTTGGGACCCTGTGTCACAGCACTCGCCCCGATAACACTGACTGGGTACTCGAGTCTGGCCCCAGAGCGGGCACCGCGCCGCTTTTCCAGGGAAGAAGACCGCGTGTCAGCCTTGACCCTTCTCGAGGCGGGTGTGTCTTCTTCCTGCAGGTCTAAGGCGTGTGTTTTCCTTCCTTTTTTATTGTAACTCTAAGACCAGACTGAGCATCAAGAGAAGAACTTTGAAGTGAAACCCGGAAGCTCAACGGGAAGAAGGAGGGCAAAGGAAATGAAAACCAGAGATTTGAGAAGAAAGAACGGAAACTTGGCAGTGCCCTCTCCAAGCCAGGCCGGCAGTTTTATTGCAGGCCGTCTGCGTTCCAGGTGTGCGGTGGGCGTGACTGTGCTCCGGCGACCGCTCTGCTGTGTCGGATGAAGTCTCCAGTGTTTACAAAACCAATCAAAGTGGCATTGGCATGTCCACGCACGTGTGCACACGCGCGCACACACACACACACTCTCTCACACACAGGTGGGCATGCCAGGCTGCCCACTCGGTGTTTGTGCCCTGTCCTGTGGCGGTCGTTCAAGCCCAAACGGTTATCTGGGTGAACTTTTCAAACAGGAATTTGTTTTTTAATTTTAATTATTTTGGAGTTCCCTGCTGGCCTAGTGGTTAGGGACTCAGCATTGTCACTAATGCGGGTGGGGTCACTGCTGTGGCATGGGTTCAGTCCCTGGCCTGGGAACTTCTACATGCTACAGGCACAGCCAAAAAATATTTTTAAATTACTTTTATTTTATTGAGAACTTCAAGAATTCCATCAGTTCAAATATTGGTTCAAATATCAAAGTAGAAAAATAACCTTTCCTTTCTATTCTTAACAGGCCTATAAAAATTCCTTTTGTCACTTGTAGTGAACTCTTGGCAAGTTGTGTGTGTGATGCCACAGCCGGTAAACCCAGGGAAGGAGACGTAAAGGGGAAGAAATTCCTGCGATGTTTGGCTCTGTAAGTACAGAATGTGCCCCACCATGTGTACCACAAACAACTGCTGGAATGCAGAGGTGACCGGGATTTTACTGTAGAACAGTCGGGAAACGATCGATTCTCAGTTTGTAACAATGTCTGACCTTTACTCCCCACCGTCTGATGGTCTGAACACACAGGCCCTCTAGGAGGATAGTTTTGAAGATGTGCTCTAGGCCATGGCAGGGCTGCTTTCTGGGGGACTGACACTCCTGAGAATACCAATGATAAACTCTGCATTAAGTAGGAAAAACAGGTTGGAAGAGACGTGCGCTCCAGCAAAATCAGGCAGGAGCTGGAAGGACACAGTCCTGGAAACAAGGGAAGCAACCAGGGAGCGGGGTGTAGCCACGTTCCCCTGCTTCTCTCCCTTGGCCAGTTGCCGCTTCTCCTGGCACATGTGACAATGGAGTTCCAGCAAAAAGGTGCAGTGTTACGAGATGAAGGGAGAAGTTGGGGGTTGAGGCTGCCAGAGCATCTGGGGACGGGGAGGAAGTCACACAAGGAGGGATGCAAAGAGAGGGCATCTTCCCAATTTGTGTGAGAAGCTTTCACAGGCTGGGCTGGCTCCTGACTGTGTCCAGGAATCCACAGCTAGAGGGTTAGAGGGCTAAGGGCACGGGGCTGCTCAGCGCAAGGGACGGTGTGGGTCCAGTGCCATCACATTGGCAGGGCCCAGTCAACACCCTGGCTTCCCCAGAAGGGACACAGCGGGAACCAGGTCACATTCCAGGACAGCGGTCGGCCAGCTGTGGTCACAAGAGACGATGCAGGAGAAGCTCAGGAAAGAACAACATTAATTATTCCCACTGAAGGGGGAGGCATGGCACGCCACCCGGGCCGTGTGGGAAGACGCCGGGGTGGTCAGGAGTGAGGGGAAGGCCGAGGCCAGGACCTTTATTGGGGTTTCTGTGAGAGGGAAAGGCAAGGCAGAGCGGGGCACACACTCAGGACTGGCTGGTTTGAATACTTCCAGCAGGCTCCAAGCCGTAGGGGGTGGCCCTGGCTCTGATCATGGTGAAGGCAGAGAAACCCTGCCACCTGGGGTGAGTGGTCATGTCAGAGGGCTGGCTCTGGACTGGTTAGTTTACAGATCAAAGACAAGCTTCCAGCTGAGCCTTTTGGCATTGTGAAGAATTAGCTTGGAGTTCCCGCTGTAGCACAGTGGGATCAGCAGTGTCTCTGCCACATCAGGTCACAGATTCAATCCCCAGCCTGGCACGGTGGGTTAAATGATCTGGTGTTGTTGCAGCTGCAGCAAAAGCTGCAACTACAGCTTGGATATGATCCCTGGGCTAGCAGATTATTTTCTGGGTTTTTTGTTTGTTTGTTTGTTTTGTTTTTTTGCTTTTTAGGGCCGCTCCTGCGGCATATGGAGGTTCCCAGGCTAGGGGTCTAATTGGAGCTATAGCTGCCGGCCCGCACCACAGCCACAACAACGAGGGATCCCAGCTGCATCTGCAACGTACACCACAGCTCATGGTAACACCAGATTCTTAACCCACTGAGCAAAGCCAGGGATCAAACCTGCATCCTCATGGATACTAGTCAGGTTCATTAACCACTGAGCCATGACCAGAGGCCAAAAAAATTTTTAAATACAAGCAATAGAAGATGGTATTCTCTAGAGCAGAGAAGAAAACTAAAGCAGACCTGCCCTAACAGAGATAAAACTACCTCCACAGGATCAAGGAGATCTGCCAATAGCTTAACTTCCTGCCAGAAAAATGAACGAGTAGACGTCAGTTCTTTGTAGAGACAGATAATGTGAGCCAGTCTCTACAGTATGTCACGATGTCAAGTATACAGTGAAAACCCACTGCGTGTGCCAGGAAACATGAGCCATAATCAAGAAGGGAATCAAGGGAGTTCCTGTCATGGCACAGCACAAACAAATCCAACTAGGAACCATGAGGTTGCAGGTTCAATCCCTGCCCTCACTCAGTGGGCTAAGGGTCCAGTGTTGCCGTGAGCTGTGATGTAGAGAGCAGACGTGGCTTGGATCTGGCATTGCCATGGATGTGGTATAGGCTGGCAGCCGTAGCTCTGATTAGACCCCTAGCCTGGGAACCTCCATATGCCATGGGTCCAGCTCTAAAAAAAAAAAGGCAATAAGTAAATAAATTTGAAGATATAAATCAAATAACTTTTCTATACACCTTAAACTTATACAGTCCTATATGCCAATTATATCTCAATAAAACTGGAATAAATAAATTTGAAGAATTCGTGGCCACAATTTTCTATAACTGATGGAAGACACAAACTCACAGATCCAAGAAACTCAATTATCCCAGCCAAAATAAACACAAAGAAACCACTTCCCCACATATGATAATTAGATGATTAAAAACCAGAGATAAGAGTAAATCTTAAATATAGCTAAAGAAAAAGTGCACATCACATTCAAGGTAATATGGTGGGATGACATCCGACTTCTCATCAGAAACAATGAAAGCCAGAAGACAATGGAATGGCGTCTTTAAAGTTCTGGAAGTGGAGTTCCCGTCGTGGCGCAGTGGTTAACGAATCCGACTAGGAACCATGAGGTTGCGGGTTCGGTCCCTGCCCTTGCTCAGTGGGTAAACGATCCGGCGTTGCCGTGAGCTGTGGTGTAGGTTGCAGACGCGGCTCGGATCCCGCGTTGCTGTGGCTCTGGCGTAGGCCGGTGGCTACGGCTCCGATTCAACCCCTAGCCTGGGAACCTCCATATGCCGTGGGAGCGGCCCAAGAAATAGCAACAACAACAACAAAAGACGAAAGACCAAAAAAAAAAAAAAAAAAGTTCTGGAAGTACTTACAAACCAAGCAGCCTAAATTTTATACCCAGTGAAAACATTCTTCAAAATGATGGTAAATTATTTCATTGCAGAAGTAAAAGAAAGCTCTGAGAATTGGGAACCCATGGACCAGCACTAAAAGAAATGCTACAGGAAGTTCTTAAAGCTTATGGGAAATTAACCAAGACAGAAATCGGGATCTACAAGAAGGAATGAAGCCTAGAAGTTCACATACAGATGAATGTAAAAGATTTTTGTCTTAATTTCTTTAAATTCTACCTCTTCAAAGCAATCATAATACTAAGATGATAAATTGTGGAATTTATGACACATGTAAAATTGAAACAATAATAACAGAGGCAGGGTAAGTGGATATGATACTGTTTGAGTTTTTACACTGAATGTCAAGTTTACAACATGAAGGTAGATTATGATAACCCAATGCTGCGCATGTAACCCTAGAATGACTGTAACAGTTGATGAAGTGAACCAAATACTCATGTTTGGATTTAAGTGTCAAAATTGTGACTTGGGTCTTAAAAACCATGAAAAAAAATGTTTGGGCGAAAGCAATGATTATCAACAGGAAATTGTGATGCTTATCCTTATTGCATAATCTTTGCAATATTACACCCCAACAAAGGACTTCTTATAATTAAGGTGAATTAAACTTTGTTTATAAATTTTTGGAGGATATGTTGATACCTTTGGAAGTAATTGGAGTGATTTTTTTGTAGGTGTTACACAACCAGGGATGGGAAATGTTGCGTGTTTGTTTGCCTGCCCTCACTCACTCAGGACATGTGGATGTTCCGGCCAGACACCAAACCTGCGCCACAGCAGTGAAAATGCTGGATCCTTAACTGCTAGGTCACCAGGGGACTCTGGGATTTTTTTTTTTTAATCTCTTTAGGGCCACTCCTGCGGCATATGGAAGTTCCAGGCTAGGGTTCAAATTGAGCTGTAGCTGCCAGCCTTCACCACAACCACAGCAATGTGGGATCTGAGCCGCATCTGTGACATACACCACAGCTTGTGGCAACACCAGATCCTTAATCCTCTGAGAAAGGCCAGGGTTCAAACCCGAGTCCTCATGGATACTAGTTAGGTTCGTTACTGCTAAGCCATGATGGGAACTTCAGAAATTTTTTTTTTTTTAATAAATGCATTTAGGTAGGCAAATGCATTTGCTTCCGAGTAGGCCAGATTTAATTATGTAGAGAACTATCACCCCATCCTTGGAATTTAAGGCAAGGATTAAAAACATTCACTAGTTACAAAATGACTGTGACACCAAAGTCAGATACATACTCTACAAAAAATAAAAGTTATAAACCAATATCTCTTATGAATATTGATGCAAAAATCCTCCACAAGATACTAGCAAACTGTATCCAGCAACATATTACAATATCCTACACCGTTAACCAGTAGCTTTTATTCCTAGAATGCAAGAATGGTTCAACATACAAAGATTCATCCATGCAGTATCACACATTAACCTGACGAATGGTTCAGCCCCGCCGGATCATCTCAGTTGACGCGGAAAAACACCTTTGACAGCGTGGGGTCCCATTTGATGATAGAAACACTGCCTGCTCAGGTCCCAGGTCACAGCTGAGGGCGCGCTGAGGGCGCCTGCTCTGCACACAACCTGCACTCGAGACTCGGGACTGGTACGTCTCTCCGGTGGGCACACCGGCACCTCTGAAAGTTTACGTCTGCTTTTACGACGGGCTGTAGACGAAACAGCAGGTCACCTGTGGGCTGAGCGCCACTTCCCCGAGGGGGTGGACGGGAGGGGGAGGGAAATGCATCCCCCCCACCTGACTCTGTTCAAAGCTGCGGTCTCCAGGGATGGAAGTGCTGTCTGGATCTCGAGTGGGTGCGGAAATGCTGTGACGTGTCAGTGCCTGGACCCTGCCCCCCGCCTCAGAGTCAAGGTCCCAGTACCTCATCTCCAGCCCCCCATGGCTGGAGCAGGCCATTGACCTGGGCAGCCCTGGAGATGCTTTGGGCTCAGAATGTGAGCAGGGGGGCTGTGACGAGGCGGTGGTGCCGGGGCTCGAGTGTCTGGTTGATTTGGGTCATATCCCAGGTAGGTGCGTTCCCATGGTTCACTCAAGGATGCAGCCTCCTGGAGACCCAGAGGCCCCCGCCTCTCGGGGGCGGGGGGGGGGGGGTCCGAGGCTTGGTCCCATTGCCAGGCGCTGAGCCCGCTCTGGAAACTGGACATTCGACCCAATCCAGGTGGCAGCACAAGAAGCCATTCTGTCCCCAGCTCTTGCTGGAGAAAGGACAGCTTGCTGGACGCGGCCCTTGAGTCTTCATTTCCCAGACTTGGGGAAGTGGCTTGACTCCCAGGGACAAGGCCCCTGCTGCTTTCCTTGTCTCGGTGCTGGAGGCGCGGGGCATGTGGAGAAGCAGAGCCTCCCCTTCGGCGCGCTCTGGGCTTTGGGCTGGAAGCTCGTGGGACGGAGAGAGGGTTTCCAGCAATGACACTGTGTCCGGGTGGGTGCGGGCGGGCTGGCGCTATGCCCACACGCCTGGCAGAGCTCTCAGCCTGCGGGACCCTCCTCCCGTCGGGCGCCTAGACCCTACAGCACTTGCTTCTGGCCATAACTTTTCTCTGGCCTCTTGTTCTTTTCTTACTTGCCTTTGTCCTGGTTTTTTAATATTTCATATGCTCCTCTTTTTCCAGTAGATTATATTTTGTCCAGTCCTCAGGCCATACCTCTGTACATAAGAAAATTAAATAATGCTGACAGGTGCAACAGGTGTTGTTCTTGAGTCGGGTCCTGTGGGTTACCATTCTTGTTCTGGCACCTGCCAGCGAGCCACCTCAATTCCCTGATTTGCGAGAGGGCATAATTATGGGGTTAGCATCAGGACTAAATGAGACACTCACTAATCATAGGACTGACCTGCAGGTCAAGTGCAGTACCCCCTCCAGCAGGACAGAAGGTTTCGTAAAGGGCAGATGGCATGCCACGGGCATTGTCAGTGTGAAGGGCTCCCGGTCAGCAGGTGTGGATTGGAGTTGGGCTCAACCCTTGCCAGTGGGCCCCCCTGTAAGAGCCGCACAGCCTCTGTGAAGTCTGTTCAAGAGGAATACACCGTATTTCGTAGGATTTGGGGGACTGCGTCGGAGAAGATCCGCAAAGCACTTAGCAAAGTGCCAGGAGTGCCAAGTGCCCGGTGCCAGCATCCCCTTCCGTCCTTCCTTCTCCGCAGCAGGATCGGGGTTCGTGCCTGGACCCCAGCGCCTGCACCCCAAGTCTCACTCCGCAGACACCAGAGACTCTGCAGAGAGTGGTCAGCGCCTTGACGTGAGTGGGTCCTGGGTCCAAGGACTGCCAGCTCACCCTCCTGCACAGTGAGGGCGGGAAAGGACACATCCGCACAGGGGAGGCTCCGGCTGGCCAAGCGGGTCCTCAGCGGGGGCTGCTCAGATCCTGGCCCTGGAGCCAGCCAGCTCCCAGACCCCTGGGGGAAAGGCCGGGCCCAGGCGGATCTCGGGACTCCAGCCCAACAGGCTGGGGGTGAAGGCCAAATGCCAGTCCTGGGCCGGAGCCAGAGTGCTGGGCGAGAAAAGCAGAGCTGAGGCCCGAGCTTCCCGAGACCAGGTGGGGGGTGGGGGTGCAGGTCCTGCGGGGAAGGGAAGTGCAGGAAGGCGGGGGGTTCCAGGCCTGGGTGCGGGGTGCAGGCCCTCCAGGGGAGACAGTGCCTGGGTTAAACTCTTCTCTTTGATGGTATTGGACAGGCAGGTAGCTAACAGCTTGGTGAAGTGTTAAGAATAAGAGCAAGGGCTTCTTCACAGTCATTTAAAAGAACTATTTACTCTCAAAAAACAGACTTACATAAACTTCCAGGAGAAAGCCCAGAACACCAGGATTTGGAGGTAATTATTTATGACCTGTATCTTTAAAAAGTATTAATCTGTCAAAAATATCAAAATGTGTCTACTGACACTTTAAAAGCATGTGTCAAAATTGCTGTTTTTAAGCCATCTCGTGTTTCAGTTCTGATTCTGTTTTGGAAAAGGATGTTTAAGGAGCCACCACAGTGGCGGCTTTGGCGGAGACACACGTGGACACAGGTTTGGCAGCGGAGGGCAGATCCCTGCTGTGTCCACAGGCTCTGGGCACTTCTGGGGGCGGGGCCAGCTGGGTGGGGGTGGGGGTGGGGGAAGAAGTCGGGCTGCAGGCAGAGCAGGCCAGGCCACCAACTGCCCCATGGCCCCTGGCTGCTCTCGGGGTTTCTGGCATCACCTGTGACCTCCCAGAAGTTCTAGTCCTCTCCTTGCATGTGTCCCTGGCCTGTCCCTGAGTCTGCCTGGGATCACACGGGGTCTGTGGCGGCCGCATGTCCCCTGGGGTGCGTCCTGCTTCACCCTGTTGCCCGCGTCCTCACTCCGCTGGGGGCCTGAGCAGGAACAGGTGCGGGCCCTCTGTGCTGGGGATGAAGCTCGGGGATGACAAGACCAGTGTGGCACCGAGGCGGTCGTCAGTGGCTGGGTACTGGGCAGACACCAGAAGGACAGCTGGCCAGCAGCCACGCTGCTCGCCCGTCACGTGACTGGTCACTGCGTTAGATGCCTCTTAAATGTTAGCGAATTGGTCAGTGGTGACCTCATCGCAAGCTCAGGAAACAGTTTAAGTTTTGCTTATGATTTCCCGGGGTGTCAGCAAGAAGTGACCCCGGGCTAGTTAGTCTGACGAAACAAGCTCGATTAAGCTCTGCTGGTATGGCTAAACTGGTTTCGTCTGCTCAGGAAGTTTTCAGAGCAGAGCTGGTCTCTGTTGAGTTCTGATTCTAACAAGCTGCAAGCGGACCCTGGGTCCGGGGACACCCGTGGTGGGTGTGGCCTGTGTGTCTCAGTAGGAAAGCTGAGTGCCGCCCAGTCCACACTGTGCACAGGGCTGGTGCCCCCACAAGCCTGTGCCCTGGAGGCAGCCGGTGGCGCAGTGGCTGCTTGCCCAAGACTGCGGTGCACTCTGCAACCGAGGATGTGTTCTGGGGCAGGAAGCCTCTGTCTGGGCACCCCGAGAGGCAACCACAGGGGTGTTGTGTCACTTGGGAGGCTTGGCCGGGCTCGGAAGCACCTCCCCTCCCCCACTGGCTCGTCCCTAGTCATGAAGGGATGGACTCTGGAGACGGGCAGTCAGGTCCGAATTCCAGCTGAGTCTGACAAGTGAGACTGCCCACAACTGAATTTAATGCTCTATTCTCATTCTCCCTTTTCAAAAAACTTTGGGCCACACCCACCACATGCAGCAATCTCAGGGCAGGCATCAAACCTGAGCCACAGCAGTGATGATGCCGGATCCTTCACTGCTAGGCCGCCAGGGGACTCCCCTTTTCCAGTTACTACCAACTTAGAAAGCAGTTAATACAGTGCCTGGCACACAGTTGTTGCCTGAATGTAGTTGAATACACTTATTCATTTGACTGGTACTGATTAAGCTGGATTACGGACAAGCGATGTCCAGCTGCCGACGACAAGCCAGGCCATGGGTTAACTGGGCCGGCAGTCACAGTGACTGCCCAGGGCAGCAGTACCAGACCAACCCCCTTTGGACAGAGACCTTCTGGTGGCTCCCAAGCAGGAGGGCAGGAAGCGGCCTGCTTCTCCTGACCGCCCTCTGTTCTCTGTATCTCTGAGCTTGGCTTTTTGTTCTGTTCTGTTTTTAGATCCCACAAGTACGTGAGATCACGCAGGGTTTGTCTTTCTCTGACTTCTGCCCTCAAGGTCCACCGCAGAGCTGGTCCTGAGCAGAGTGACGAGGGGGCAGCCCGGTTTCACCTGGCTGGAGAGAGGGGACTCCCAGGAATCGACCCTGACCCTGGGGACCACTGGCACCACGCGTCCCTTTCCTCTGCTGGAACCATAAGGCAGCGCCGAGCAGAACAACGGCTGGTCCAGAGGACAGGAAGTGACCAGATCTGTCCGGAGCTGGCGACACGGACACAGCCCAGCCATGCTTGCCTGCAGGGTTGACCTTGAGTGATGTTCCGCTTTCTTCCTCCTTCTCTTCTGTTTTTCCGTAGTCAATGCATGTGCTTCCTCTTCAGAGGAAGGAAATACTGCAAAAAAAGAGCAGCATCTCAGATGTGGGATCTTTAAGACGTGTGTTCTGCCTGTTGAGCAGGTGCTTGGGGTTTGCTGGACCGAGGAAGTGGGGTCAGTTTCTGCAAGGGTCTGGACTTGTTTCCCGCAGCCCTAGCAGTGGCCATGTGGTGGCTGAGCAGACAGAACCAACGCCCGTGGGTGTTTGGCCAGCTGGCCCTGGCCTCCGACTAGGCCGTCAAAGACGCCTTCTGGAACTGCCGGCCACCTTGGCCCACTCGTTATCCAGCAGGATAATAAATGCAGACAGCAGAGCAAGTAAGGCTTCCTGAGGTCCCACCTGGGGCCCCGACCTGGGGCCCCCACCCTGGGGGCCCTGTCCAAGGGACTCTGTCCTGGGGGCGTCTGTCACGGCTCACTGCCCCCCCTCCACAGGCATCTCTGGTTGATACTCAGCTGCTGCCCCTGCTTCCTCGAGCAGGAGGGCTTGGGGAAGGGGACCCCAAGCCCCTTGTCCCGAGCGCCCCAGTGCAGGGAGGGCAGCAGGCAGCGGAGGACGGGGCAGGAGGCAAGAGGATGGCCACCTGGGCCCTGAGGAGGGACCCAGGCCGGGAGCCTGGTGGCGGAATTGGGGAGCCCAGCCAGCCACCCCAGGAGTGCAGGCTGAGTCCTCTGGTGCCCTCTCTTAAACAACTGGAAGAAGCAGGTAAGTCCCTCAATGCATTCTTGTGACCCAAGAGACTAAGACGTCTTAGCCTGTGATCAGCCCACCGGACTGATGGGACCTCCTGCCCTTTACACTAATCCTCCACCCCAGGTGCCTTTCCACACTCGGCTCCCTGGCGCCCAGTCACCACCGCCCAGTGCCGCAGGCCTCTGGGGCACAAGGAGCAGGGCGTGTACTGTGTGGTTGAGGTGGGTGCTGTGTGGGGGTCAGGGGAGATCCTGCAGGGGGGGTCCAGGCCCAGCCTCTGCCCTCACTGTGAGCACTACACGCCCACGGGATCTGCTGGGGCCCGGGGCCAGGACTAGAGTTCCTGAAGCCCTGCACCCCTGACCCCTGCGGAGCCTCCTCTTCTGGGGACCCTGTGCTGCACCTGCGACTTCCTTGTTCAGTTCATCATTTCTCGTGCTCTTGGACTGAGGTGTGTGTCTAACCCCATGACACACACATCCACCCTCTCCTGTTTTTAGACTAGACTGTTAGCAGGCGTCAGCCGTGGACGTGCGACGTCCGGTGCAGAGGGTCCTCGTCCTGGGCGTAAAAGGGCGTGGGCGGCGGGGTGAGCCGGCGCTGGGAGCCCTGTGCTTCCGGGGACTGGGTGCCGGCTGGCTCTGCACCGAGTCAACAAGCAGGACAAGTCCGGGGCCCGGAGAGGCCTCCACCCATCACCCCAGGAAAGGCCCAGTGCCGCCCCGACCTGGAGCCGCGGCCCGGATGTTGGCACCAGGTGTCCCCTCTGGCTGCTCTGCTGGTGGCGAGGAGATCAGGACACCGGTTGGGCAGGCACAGAACTGCCCGCAGGGCGCGGGGCCCGCGCCGCCACGGGCTGGGGGAGGGGCCGGCGGAAGGGAAGCCCCGCCCCCGCGTCCCGGGAGCCGGCGGTTCCGAGTCCGAGTCGGCAGCCGGCGGTCCCGAGTCCGAGTCGGGAGCCGGCCGGGAGCCTCCGGGACGAGCGCCGCGGAGGGGCGGGCTCCCCAGGCGCAGGCTCGCTGGAGAGCAGCCGCCCGGCTCGGTGCCGCGCGGCCCCAGCGGCCGGAGCTGCGAGGTTGGGGTCGGGGTCGGGGCCGGGGAGATGCGTCCGCCGACCCTGCGGCCTCCGCGGGGGCCTCCCAGCGCCCTCCGCCCCCCGCCCCCAGGGCTCAGATCGGACTAGGAAGCAGGGTTTGTCCGCAGCGGCAAATGTAACGGGGCAGTTTCCACGGCTCACGTTGGTGTTTTCAGCCTGGCGCTGGCCTCTCAGTGACAGCAGCACAGCCAGACCTGCGGAGGATTTCGGGGGGCTCCCTGACCGCGCCGCAGCCCACTCCGGGGGCCCAGCTTCTGCTGCCGAAACGCTCCCCGCGGAGGGCTTGGCGAGTCTCTGCGGGACTCCCAGTGAGAAAAGAAATGCCCCTCAGTCCCTTTTCCCCTCTTGTGAAACGCTTCCTTCTGCTCGGGGGACACGTGTGACCTGTGCACGTGGGGGGCTTTTGTGCTCTTCTGCCCACGGCACTGCGATGGGTCCTTAGTGTGATTGTCTCTACAGGGCCCAGAGTCAGGCCACTGTTGCTCTTCAGTGAGCTCAGTGCGGCCCGGCAGGGGCCGCTGGCAATGTTCTGACAAGTCCTGCAAACTCTGCCAAGACAGCAGGAGCCCAGGCCTCACGGATCTCCAGGTGGAAATCTGAAGCTGTGGGTAGAGGGGGTCCTGCTGTGGTGGGGGGGGAGCCACCCGCTCCTGGGGCACCCACAGCCCAGCCCCCCCGCCCCCCCAAAGGAAGAGGCTCTGAGGAGGCCCTTCTGCCTCCTGCCTTCCTTCCTCCTTCCACCTGGCTGCCCCCATGCCCGGCCGTCGGCGCAGGGCCAGGGGCTGGCACACCACACCTGCCAATAGGCTTGGCATGCAATGCCGATTCCTTACCTAAAACAAACCAACACTCACACCTTTATATCCAAACTCCATTCAATCCGACTACCTTTTTCCATATTGTCTTGTTGGCAATTGTGTCTTTTTTTTTTGTTTTTGGTCTATTAAAACCATCATTTTTTCCTCATCCTCTAAGCTAAATCATTATTTTAGTTCCTAACGTTTGCAAATACTCTGCTTCCTGTACAATAGGGATCATTGTGTGTCCTCAGCAGCAGCCTGGCAGAAACACGGAACCACACGCCTGTGTCAGCTTAGTGACTCAGCAAACGGAGAGGCCCTGCTTCCACCGGGGCCCCTCCAGCCGGCCCATGGGTTGGGTGGTGCTTCCTGGCCCTGTGGCTGTACCCTGACCCTGTTGGGTGCCATGGCCGCTGGTAGGGGGTGGGTGGCCCGCTCTGACCTCAGACCCCATCCAGAAGCGCCTGCTGCCATGCAGCATGGGAAGCCCCCTGCCCCTCGCCCCGTACTTGGTTAGAGAAAGATCTGGAAGATACGCAACTGGAAAATAAGGTGTCGCTGGTGGTGAGGAGTTGCTGGCGGGCGAGCGCCATGCCCAAGGCGGAGAGGAAGAGCGTCTAGACTGAAAGTAAACGCACTACCTAAAAGGCGAGAATGAGTCTTAGCTGATGGACAAAACTGAGGCCAAGCCCAGGACACAGCCTCTCAGGGGCCCTTAGGGAGGCTCCAAAGAGGTCAGAGAGGAGCCGGACCCACAGGAGTTTTTGCAACAAAAACCAGGTAGTCGGAACATCAAAAGATTAGTTAGAGAAAACCAGGCATTTCAAGTGAAGGAGTGTAGCGCTTTTTTGCGTGGGGGGAGCTGTGGGTCTGGCTCCCGAAGTCATTCCCGGACGTGACCCCTCGCCCCCCAGGGCCAGGGTCCTGTGCCTTCCCTGCCTGAGTCCCTGGGAGCGCTGTGGGGACACTGTGGTGGCTTGATGGCTGCAGCATCCTTTGTTGACTCACATGACAGGCGACACTCCTCACTCACAGTGTCGTAATGACTGGACCTGACAGGCACTGTGAGCAGGGCTTCCTCCGCCAGCCCCAGAGACTGGTGCAGGAAAGCACGCGGCCGCTGCGGGACCTGCGACGGGAGCCATCAGAACCCAGTGACTGAGGGCTGTGCCCACGCCTGCAGAGCATCCTGTGGGCCGGGACCCAGGCACACACTGTAATGAGAAGAGGAAACTGATGCTCAGAAAGGCTGAGTCATTTACCCGGGGCCACACAGCCGAAGGACACTGAATTCAGATGCAGGTGGCCAGGCTGTTACACCCGCTCCAGTGCCCCCGGCCCGGCCCCGGCTGTGCTGCGGCAGCACTGAGGGAAGAGGCGCTAGAAACCAGCACTAGCCTCCTTGGTCCGGGTCCCTGGAATACTCAGAACTCGTCCTCTCGTGGCTTCTCTGCCTGGTCCTGCCTCTTTACGGCGGGGCCCACATTTCTCGACTAGTCTGTCTTGAACAGTCCTCGTTAACCCATCCGGCTGCGTTTCCTGACCACGGGGCTGCCAGGTACACCGCTGGCACCAGGACGTCCAGCTGGCCTGGCTCACGGTGTGGTCCCGTTTGCAAGAGCAGGAGGTGAGGACGTGGCCCCAAATGGTGACGGGAACGCTCCCTGCCCTGGGGCTGCCGTCACTTGCCTCCCTCAGTCCTGACACAGAGGGGAGGGCCACTGTCACCACCAGCAGGATGACGCTCCCAGACCATTAAGACGCTGTCGCGGCTGGGCTGGCCCCCAGCTGGCCGCCTGCCTCCCCAGCAGAAGCTGACTCGGCTTCTTCACAGGGCAGGGTTCTGCCCCCCACCCGGGACGATGGGACCCCATTTCCTCGTTCTGCAGAGGCCCTCGGCCCTGCCCGTCTCCCGGCTGTCTCTCCAGCCCCCGCCTCTCATTCAATTCCAGTCTCCACCTGGGTGCCCTGGGCCAGATCTGCCTCCAGAACCGAAGGCCTCCATCCTAAGCCTCGTGCCTGAATAGCTCCCAGGGCTTGTATGAATCTTGTTGATTTATCCCTAAAATATCTCAGTGTTTGGTGCTAATTAAATGGTCCTGTGTCTTTAATCCTAACACTGGGTTTTTTAGGTTGGTTGTTTGGTTTGTTCGGCCCTACCAGTGACACACAGAAGTTCCCAGGTCAGGGATCAAAGCCCTGCCACAGCCGCGTAACTAGAGCCACAGCAGAGACGACACGGATCCTTGAATCCTGAGCCAACCGTTGTTTAATCTGTACCTCTTCTCACTGTTCTGTTCATTCTTGCCCCCGGTTTGACGTTTTAGTCTTTTCACTGCCCACTTGTGTTTTGTCTTCTAAGTCATTCATTTCTCCTTCTTCATTTTATTTGTTCTTTTACTTTATTTTGCTGTTATTTTAAAATTTGTTACAGTGGATGCTTAGCTCATCGATTTCAGTCTTTCATGTAGAATTTTTATCATTTAGTTAAGAGATTTTCCTAGTTTTCACAGTAATTTCTTCTTTGATCCATAATGTATTTGGAAACGAGTTCTTATAATTTCCTAGCACTTGCATATTTCGAGTATTTTGTTATCATTTCTAGTTAATTTTCCTGTGCTCCAATAATCCGATTTATGATAGAGATGGGTGGGGGTGTGATTTCACGTGCTCGAGCTGCCCTAGTGTTTCCTGTGTGCTGGAAAGGAGCACGTTCTCCGGATCCTGGGCGCGGTGACACGCGTGTCTCCCCTGAGTGGATTTGTTGTTGGTTCCAGTCGTCTGTCTGTGTCCTGTGTTCCCACGTGTGCTTTTTATCTGCCGCTTAGTGGGGGATGAATTTCTCTTTCGACTTCTGCCAGTTCTGCATTCTGTATTTCCAGTTATGCCACCGGTTCATATTCTGAAATGACCTTCTTTGTGAACTGAACACATTGTAATTATTGATATGTTTGCATTTAAATCTACAGTATTGCTTGTGACTTTCCATTTGTTTTGCTTTCTCTTTTTCTTTTCTTTTCTTTTTCCTTTTTTTTTTTTTTTTTTTGGCTTTTTAGGGCCGCACCTTTGGCACATGGAGGTCCCCAGGCCAGGGATTGAATTGCAGCTGCAACTGCGGGCCTGCACCACAGCCGCAGCAGTGTGGGATCCGAGCCTCAACTGCGACCTACACCACAGCTCACAAAACCACTGGGTGCTTAACCCACTGAGCGAGGCCAGGGATCGAACCCGCATCTTCATGAATGCCAGTTGGGTTTGTTAGCACTAAGGCACAACGGGAACTCCCTGGTTCTGCAGTTTTAATCATTACCCTCGAAATTACAACATGAACACTTGCTTCATCCAAGTCTGGTGATCATCAGTAATCTTTCACCCTAATTCTGAAAGCAGGGCTGGGAGTCTGTCGCCATCCCCTTTTCTCCCTTTTGTTTGGCTGCACCCACAGCATCTGGAAGTCCCCAGGCCAGGGATCCAAGCCAAGCCGCAGCGGTGACCCACGCCAGAGCTGTCACAATGCCAGATCCTGAATCCACTGCAGCACAGAGGAAACCGCCCCATCTTGTTTTTAATTCATAGGCTTTATTATGTGTTGCAAAATATTGTTATTGTTGTTTATCTACTTTCTTTGCTAGCCGTTCTGCTCACTTTGCCTCAAGTACTTTCCTTTAGAGAGGGTGGGCCACGTGGGCTAAGATTTCCTAGGTTTTTCATTTTCTGGTCCTTTCTTTGGCCACCACATTCTGGTTTGGTGACACTGGTTTTTCCCCTCATCGCAGCGAAAGTATCGTTTCACCACCTCCCGCCTTTGAAACTGTTACCGTCTCACCAGCAGCTGCCTTTTCAGGGTCCCCTGGTTTTGCCTCCTGGCTGTTTTATAGGTGGTTTGGGGCCCAGGAGTCCTGCACATTGCCCCGACGTCGTCGGTATGCGCCTGGCGCCTGCTGCCCCCTGCAGTCTGCCTGCCCTGGTGGCCGTGTCTCCGCCCAGCTCCTTCTGGAGCCCCTGGCCTCCTCGCCGGCCTCCTGCTGCTCTGGCCTCTGCGTCGCTCGTTCCCATTTGCCCATATCCACGCTGTGCCCGTTCTCTGCCCACCGCTGTCTCCAGGAAGCTGACCTGCAGACGGGGTCACCTCGGCTCTGTGGCATCAGCCACCCCTGGGGTCACAGGAAGGCGCGGGGAGCAGAGGAGAGGCTGCCAGGCGCTGGTCCCCTCCTGTCCTCTAGGCTGGGTGTGGGCCTCACAGCCTGAGAGGGGCAAACAGAAAAGGGTTTAACGCCCGCCCCTCAAGATGTTTGGCTGAAGCTCAGGTTTTGTTGTTCAGTAGAGAACTGTGACAGCATCTTCCATGTTGCGCAGTGTTTGCCCTACTGGTTGAGCGTCCGTCTAGGACGCACCTGCCGTGGCGGCTCCGGTGGTGAGCGTTGCTACTGCTGGCAAATGAGTCCGTTCCTGCTGTTTCCTCGCATGTCCTGTCCTGTGAGAATGTCTGGCCGATGAATCGAGGCTCCAGCATCAAACTCTCTTTTCCCCAGTGGAGCCTGGTGGGATTTACCGGAGCAGCCTGGCTCCCTCTGCGACCCTCCCTCCATAACAGCGGCCCTGTGACTCCGGGCGGGCGCGGCTCACCAGAGAACAACACGATGCTGAGACCCGGGTACTGTTTGTCACCGCAGCACACAGACTGGTAAGTAAATATTATGTTTGTAACTCGGAGCAAAGAGTGGTGAGGTCACGTAGCTTGCTCTTGCTGCACGAGTCAGTGTCAGGCTGGCGCAGACGCTTTAAACGTCCACTCTTTGGGAAACTGAGATTTTGCTAGAACCTCATGCTTTCCTCGTGTGGAGCGTCACAGCCAGCCATTGACTTGTGCCAACAACATCCTGTCCTCAGAACCTAGGTTCTTGCCGTTTTCACCCTGAAGGTGGGCAGCTCAGCCTGCTTTCTTTAACCCTGAGAGCTCAGGTGTCTGTTTGACATGGAGCTTGTGAGTCTCTGGGTGTCACGCAGAATGTTCATCTCAAGAGATTCTGCCTGTCGATGGTTAGAATCATTTGGAAATTAATCATGTGAGCGTAAGTACACAGATTCCAAAACTTTTGTTATCGCCTTGTGTTGGCTCTTAGAAAAGAGCCTGAGGATCTTCAGCAAACCTCAGGTTCCTAGACAAGCAAACAAACACCGGAGCTCCCGTTATGGCGCAGTGGTTAATGAATCCGACTGGGAACCATGAGGTTGCGGGTTCGGTCCCTGCCCTTGCTCAGTGGGTTAACGATCCGGCGTTGCCGTGAGCTGGGGTGTAGGTTGCAGACACGGCTCGGATCCCGCGTTGCTGTGGCTCTGGCGTAGGCTGGTGGCTGCAGCTCCGATTGGACCCCTAGCCTGGGAACCTCCACATGCTGCGGGAGCGGCCCAAGAAACAGCAAAAAGACAAAAAAAAAAAAAGAAGAAGAAGAAGGTGGAGCCTCAGACCTTTGAAGGAGAGGCTCCCTCCCACCGCACAGCAAGAAGGCGCTGTCTGCAGCCTGGAAAAGGGCCCTCAGCAGAGGGTGGCCCTGTCGGCACCCTGAACTGGACTTCCAGGCTCCAGAGCTGGGAGGAGCGACCACAGTGGTTTCAGCCGCTCCGTCGGTGGTGTTCAGCTCCAGCAGCCCAGGCTCAGACGCCACATCACGGCATTAGGGTGATTCCTCTTCTCCCGAGTGTCCGGTGTCTCGTTGAAGGAGAACCGAAACCTCGAACCTTTCACCTCTTTGCCCTTCGGTGGGTGCTCTTCGTGAGCAGCCACTTCAGCAAACACACACAGGCAGACCCCCGGCGGGCGGACCTGCACGCGTCCCCAGTCACGGTGGCACTGCCAACCTAGGTGGCGGCAGAGAGCAGCCCCAGCCCCCAGCCCCCAGCCCGCCGAGCGAGAGCAGCACGGGGCGGGGGTGGGGGGTGGGGGGGGTTGTGGGAGTGAGCGGCCCGGGCCCCCATGTCGCTGCACCAGCTTTCAGCCACGGGGCTTGCCGTCGGAAGCTCAGGGCCGCTGGCTGGGAGGCACGTCGGAGGACCGCAGCCCCAGGCCACTCCCGATTCAGGCTGGACAGCCACCGAACACGGTCCCTGGGGACCGGAGAGTGGCTGCCAGACGCACGGGTCCCCACAGCGAGCACGCTGGCTAAGCAATGCCGCACGAAGGCTCCTTGTAGGCAGGAGTCCGGGCACGGATGCTGCTGCGAGGCGTACTTCTCATCAGTCGGAATTATAGCAGCAGGAAGGGCAATCCAGGCCACCCGGTGCCCAGATGGAGGCCTGGAAATCAGCCCTTTGGCCGCGAGGAGGGAAGGCCCGGGGGCCCTGCAGGGTCCTGGTCCCTGGGCTCCACAGCCCAGAACAGTGACCTGCCACCCCAGCTGTCCTCCGGAGCTGTCCCTGAGAGCCCAGCAGTGCGTCCAGGATGGAGCTCGGGCCACACCTGCCCCCAGGGAGCCACACGCCACAGGGCCAAGTGGGGACAGCAGCGGGCAGGTGGACTCCCTTTGCCGCCTGGGGCCAAGTGGCCAAGGGACCCCGTGAGGGCAGGGTCTCTGTCTCTCCTTTCCTCAGGCCAGTCCTGCCCCTCGAAGGCTGCCGCACAACGTAGGTTGTGCAGGACCAGGCCCCCCCAGGGGCTCCGAGATCCCTGCGGCCCACGGTGCACTCAGGGCAGTGCTCGGCCGTGACCTGGTGCTGCCCAGTGAGCTCCCAGATGCCACTGTGGGGACGACAGTCCCTGCATCAGCGCCCCTGGCCTTCTGCTGTCACACATCTTCGCTGGAGAGGGGCATCAGCTCCCCGTTCTGGAAAGCCGGCTGTGGGGGTGGGGGCGCTGCACCGGGCAGAGCGCTTCACCAGGGCAAGTTTTTGAGGCGAATGTGATTTCAACTTCATGGGTAAATAGTGAAAATACCCAAGACCTTTCCTTTTTCACTGATGGGCCCATGAAATCCCCTGACAGGAATGCTGTGCATTTTCTCTTGTCAAGGGTCCTCTCGTTTTGCTTCCCCTAACGGAGGGTCCCTCTTTTGTTCTAATGAGAAGTATACTTAACTGTTCTTTGTAAAACCAAGACCACATACCTGACAGCGCATATTATTACTGTCAGGTAAAAAGATTCTGTCCCCTCCACATACTGCCTGTACCATGACTGTGCCTGTGGGACAGCTGAAACGACGCTGGTCCCAGCAGGGCGCGGGCTCCTGTTGGCCACTTCGAGCACCCTTGGGGAGAAACAAGCCTCCCATCTGTGTTTCGTGCCACATCACAAAGTTGTCGATGCTATTGCTGACCCTAAAACATAAAGCACTTAGGAAATGGTCAAGGCCTAACCATGCAAGAGACGGTTCAACTATTGCCCGGGGTTGAGAGCTAAGTAAGGGTAGTTGCTCGCCTGCAGCAAAGGATTGGTGGAACTTATCTAAACATCAGTTTTTAATTTTTTTATTTATTTTTATTTTTATTTTTTTTGTCTTTTTGCTATTTCTTGGGCCGCTCCCGCGGCATATGGAGGTTCCCAGGCTAGGGGTCGAATCGGAGCTGTAGCCACCGGCCTACGCCAGAGCCACAGCAACGCGGGATCCGAGCCGTGTCTGCAACCTACACCACAGCTCACGGCAACACCAGATCCTTAACCCACTGAGCAAGGGCAGGGACCGAACCCGCAACCTCATGGTTCCTAGTCAGATTCGTTAACCACTGCGCCACGACGGGAACTCCTAAACCAGTTTTTTAAAAGGAGGAATTGGCCATGAAGAGTGAGGGGAGGCTCTCCTTGAGAAGATGAGGGAACAGACAGGCACCTGAGGAAGAGCAGGGATGTGGGCACAGCTGTGGCCGCGCCGTCGGTGGCTCAGCAAGGGATTCCAGCGAATCCTCACCACCCTGGCCGCTTCCTTCAGAAGAGCCACAGAGATCTGGGAGGCATGCTTCTCTGATGACCCAAGAACAGGCAGCACAGTTAATAACAAATGAGAGAATCGTGATGCAAGAGTATATTCAGTGTTGGGGTTTGGGGAGTTTATGAGAGACGTTTTCACACAGGAATGAAAGAACGTGTGATCCGAGAGGCTGAGATGCTTGAGGAGCAGCCTGACTACTCTGGGGCAGACACTGGGCCAGGCCCCCTGGGCTCCCACCCCACTGCCACCTGTTAGCTGTGGGACCCGGCTCGGTCCGCCTCCCTGTGCCTCAGCCCCCCATCCACTTCACAGCGTTGCTGTAGGGATTAGGTGGCCAACACGTGGGCCAGTGCTTTGAACAGGGGGCCACAGCTGTCACAGGAACTCAAGTTCGCTGTGGGATGTGGTCCTGGGCTCCCCGAGGGAGTGGTCACACCGCCAGCAGGGATGATGGTGGCGAAGGTCCTAATGCCCGGCCTCAGCCTTCTCGATGGACTGGAGGGTGTCCACAGCCCCCCCTCCCCCGCCCCGCGCCGACTGCACCCGCGCAGCTGCCCTCTGCCCGAGGTGGGCGACTCCCTCCCTGCCCTAGTCCATCTCCCAGGGCCTTGGGGCCTTCTCCGCTGGCTCGCCCCCACCTTTGCCCTGGACACCCTGTCCTTGCGCTGGATGCCTGTCCCCACGTCCTGGAGGCTCAGTGGGAGGGGGAGGGGCAGAGAGGACCGACTGAAGACCATTGCTTTTGATTTTCAGCAATGCTGCTTTTGGCGCATCTGGAATCGTGCAGGTGGACAGTGCACAACTGATTGGAAAAGGCTGCATCATCCGAGGGGCGCACACGAGGCACTCGGTGAGGCCCTGGGGAGGCAGAGCAAAGGGCCGCGGGGCCAAGTGTCCAGGTCGCGCTCTGGTGGGGGGGAGGGGAGGCAGCAAGAAGCTAAGTCAGCCAAGGTCAGGGAATCGGAGACGACGCAGGGAACCGAGGAGACGCGAAGACAAATGATGGCCGAGAAAGGTGCTGAGGCGAGGGGCCCACGCGAAGGAAGGCTGGCAGGTAGCGCCGGCCGGGGTGGGGTCGCGAGCGCGGACCCAGACGCGCGGGGCGACGCGTCCCTTCTCCGCAGCCGACTCCGCCCCGCGCCCATCAGTCGCGCTGACAAGGGGACCGGCCGCAGGAGCGCTCAAAGTGCAGACCCGCGCGCCCCCCTGCCTTCCGCTCACCCCGCCAGCGGCCGTTCCCCGACCCCGAGACCCCCGGGGCCCTGAGTTCCGAGACTCTGGGCCCCCTAAGGCTCCCGGGGTCCCCCGAGCCTTCCAAACACCTCTGACCACCCCCTCGACACTCGCAGGCTCCCGGGACCCCCGAGACCCCCGAGCCGGGCCAGATCAGGGCTCGCGGCCGGGCCTTGAGCCCAGCAACCGCCGGCGGCAGCCCAGGCCTCCAGGGAGGCCTCTCGGGACCCGCTCCTTTAGCGGAAGGAAGGAGCTTCGGCGCCGCCTCTCCCCACCGAACGTGCCCCGCCTCCCGCGCTCCCTCAGTCCCCCGGCCCCGCGACCCTCCTCCGGCCGGGAGGGGGCGCCGAGCAACGGCGAGACCATCCGTTGGCACAGGGGGAGCCCGGAAGTGACGCGCAGCCGGCGGAAGTCCCGTCCGCCTAGGCGGAAGTCCCGCCCTCGCCGCCCACCCTGGCGGAAGTCCGGGCCGCTGTTCCTCGTGGCTAGTCGCAGGCATGGCGCATTACAACTTCAAGAAGATTACGGTGGTGCCGTCCGCCAAGGTAGGCGGCCCTGGGGTCTTCTGCCCTCGCCTTTCTTGGCCGGGGCGCGGGAAAGTGGAGCGGGCGGTCTGTAACGCTGAACAGAGAGAGGTCGACTTCCCCCCCAGGCCCCCTTCTTAGGCCGTGTTCTCTCGGAATTAGGGCCCCCAGGTTAGGGTCCCGCCAGAGGTGGGGGTCCTTCCCCAGAGGTTTGGGCCCCCCGGGGGTTAGGGTCCTTCCTCAGACCTTAGGGTTCCTCCAGAGAAGACGGAGAGTCTGGGAGAACGTTAATGGAGCCTGTAGCTTTTGAACTGGTCCCTATGGATTCGTAGACAGCCAGGTGGAGGAGGGGTGGAGGTCCCTCCCGGTGCTCCTGACATTATTGCAGGAATTTGTTCGCTCGTGTCTGTTTGTCAGTAATCACCTTACATCCCTTAGGAAATAAATAGTGGCTTTTGGTTTTACCTGTTTATCTTATGCACTTTCAAAGCCAAAGGTGTGCAAGTTGAAATATTAGAACTGTTTCTCTTTTTAAAAGAAAGTTTCACCTTTTAATTTTATTTTAAAGTTCTCTTTATGGTTAGGATTACAAAAAAAAAAATAGTTCCTCTAAAACTTGAGATACTTACAATTGTAGAGCGAAAGTCCAGCTCACTATACATCACCCACTTTTTTTGGCTTTCATTAGTAGATTCATTCGGTGTTTATAAAATTACATTCTAACCATTCACTTAAATATTTTTTCCCCATTGATCATGAAGTATTTGAGACCAACTATCATGTCTTATTCATCTATTATATTCCTTGTGGTTTGTTTTTTGTTGTTGTTTTTTTTTGTTTGTTTGTTTGGTTGGTTTGTTTGTTTTGCTTTTTAGGGCCACACCTGTGGCCAGTGGAAGTTCTCAGGCAAGGGGATGAATCAGAGCTGTAGCTGCTGCCCTACACAGCAGCTCGGGGCAACGCCAGATCCTTAACCCACTGAGCAAGGCCAGGGATTGAACCAGAATCCTCATGGATTCTAGTCGGATTCACTTCCGCTGTGCCACAACAGGAACTCCTAATAAACTCCTAGTGCTGGGTCAGGGATCCAGCACTGCCATGAGCTGTGGTGTAGGTTGCAGATGGGGCTCGGATCTGGCGCTACTGTGACTGTGGTGTAGTCCAGCTGCAGCTCCGATTCAACCCCTAACCTGGGAACCTCCATACGCCATGGACGCAGTAATGTGTATATATCGGTCCCAACCCCCAATTTATCCCTTCCCCTCACCTTTCCTCTTTGGTAAACATAACTTTGGCTTTGACATCTTTGAGTCTGTTTTTGTTTTGTAAGTTCTCTTGTGTCATTTTTATTAGATTCCACATATTATTGATCTTATGTATTTGTCACTCTATTTCTCTCATTGATCTCACGTATTTTAAGATATTTTTTCTGACTTATGCTTGAGTAGTTTGGCTACTTAAAGTTTCAGGGGTTCTTAGGTATTTGGAAATTAGGAAAATGTCAGATAAGCATGGGATAAAATTTATTTTAGCAGCTGTTTGCTGACTGTTTCTTAAAGACCAGGAACTATGAAGATCAGCAAGGTTTTATGTTGAAAATTTAGTTGGGAAAATGGTTTGTGATTTAAAATATATAGTATTAAAAAAAATAAAAATAAAATATATAGTATTATTATGGAGTTCCCATCGTGGCGCAGCAGAAACGAATCCAACTAGGAACCATGAGGTTGCAGGTTTGATTCCTGGCCTCGCTCAGTGGGTTAAGGATCCAGCGTTGCTGTGAGCTATGATGTAAGTTGCAGATGGGGCTCGGATCTGGCATTGCTGTGGTGTAGGCCAGTGGCTACAGCTCCAATTAGACCCCTAGCCTGGGAACCTCCATATGCCACGGGTGTGGCCCTAAAAAGACGAAAAGACCAAAAAATAGGAGTTCCTGTTGTGGCGCAGTGGTTAACGAATCCGACCAGGAACCATGAGGTTGCGGGTTAGATCCCTGGCCTTGCTCAGTGGGTTAAGGATCCATCATTGCCCTGAGCTGCGGTGTAGGTCGAAGACACGGCTCGAATCCTGCGTTGCTGTGGCTCTGGTGTAGGCCGGTAGCTACGGCTCCGATTCGACCCCTAGCCTGGGAATCTCCATATG
This sequence comes from Phacochoerus africanus, assembly GCF_016906955.1. Classification (NCBI taxonomy): domain Eukaryota; kingdom Metazoa; phylum Chordata; class Mammalia; order Artiodactyla; family Suidae; genus Phacochoerus; species Phacochoerus africanus. Next base: position 73,852,111 of record NC_062555.1, on the reverse strand, counting down.
CCGCGGGAGCAGCCCTAGAAAAGGCAAAAAGACAAAAAAAAAACAACCAAAAAATAAAAAAATAAAATAAAACATACAGCATCATTAAATTTTAATCTTTTAGGACAGTTTCACGTAAGTGGATGAAAGTAGACTTTTTGGTGTAACTGTGTCTTACTTTATTTAATTGCAGGACTTTATTGACCTGACATTGTCGAAGACTCAACGAAAGACTCCAACGGTTATTCATAAACATTACCAGATCCATCGCATCAGACATTTTTACATGAGGAAAGTCAAGTTTACTCAGCAGAATTACCATGACAGACTCTCGCAGATTCTGATGGATTTCCCCAAATTGGATGTACGTGACCGAGGGTCATAAGCGATTATGTAAATGTGAACCCTCAGACTGGCAGGATTAAACCAGGCTGGGTGCTCATTTGACAGATAACAAAGGAAGGAGGAAATGATGGCTCTGTCGGAGGTGTTCACCTGCTGAGTTAGTGGCAGACCTCGGAACTGAACACAGGTTCTTTGGTTCCCCGCCTAACTCCATCTGAGGCCCAGAGCCTGGTCTCAAGGCTTTGTGACCTCTGAGTTTATGGGGTTCAGCTGAGCTCTCTAAAAGCTGTGGGCCCAAAGCCTGCTGTGCTGTGATCTCACTGGCTTGTCTGCTTCCCCTGCCCCCTTTTTCCAAGGCTCCTTTTCCTGTGGCCTCAAGTTGGGACAGTGGCCTGAGGCTCACCAGCATTTGTGACCTTGTTACTTCATCACCTAATGGCAGCCAGTGTGCTTTCTTTTTTCAAAAACAAATGTATGGTTGCACCCGTGGCATGTAGACATTCCTGGGCCAGGATTGAATCTGAACCACAGCTGCGACGTGTGCCACAGCTGCAGCCATGCCAGGTCCTTTAACCTACTGTGCTGGGCTGGGGATAGATTTTTTTTTTTTCCTTAGGCATGTGGAAGTTCCCAGGGGAGAGATCAAATCTGAGCTGCAGCTGCTGGACTGCGCCACAGCCACGGCAACGCCAGATCGAAACTGCGTCTGTGACCTACACCGCAGCTCACAGCCATGGGGGATCCTTAACCCACTGAGCGAGGCCAGGGATCAAATCCCCATCCTCATGGATACTAGTCAGGACGAGCCCGCTGAGCCACTCCTGCAGTGAGGTGCTGCAGTGGGAATTCCTTCAAGTATTTTTCACATATGGGAATGAGACACTCCTGTGCCAGAATGACCGCTTTGTTTTTCTTTGTAGGATATTCATCCATTTTATGCTGATCTGATGAACATTCTATATGACAAGGATCATTACAAATTGGCTCTAGGACAGATAAACATTGCCAAAAATTTAGTGGACAAGTAAGATTTTTTTTTTATACAGTAGCTTTTAAATTACTGTCAAAAATGAAAAAATCTTATGTATTTCTTCTTCTTCCTTTCAGTGTTGCTAAAGATTATGTGCGGCTCATGAAGTACGGTGATTCTCTGTACCGCTGCAAGCAGCTGAAGCGTGCTGCCCTCGGGCGAATGTGCACTATTATCAAAAGACAGAAGCAGAGTTTGGAGTATTTGGAACAAGGTACTTGATGGACACCAGCAAAAAGGGTTTTAGTGCATCCTTTTCGGGTATTTGATACTTGGCAAGAAGTTATTTTTTATTTTTTTTTGCTGTACCCACAGCATACAGAAATTCCCAGGCTGGGGGCCTAACCTGTGCCACAGCCATGACCTCAGCCATAGCAGTGACTATGCTGGATCCTTAACCATTAGGCCACCAGGGAACTCTGAGAAATTATTTTAAAAATGTTTATTTTTGGAGTTCCCATCGTGGCTCAGTGGTTAATGAATCCAACTAGGAACCATGAAGTTGTGGGTTCAATCTCTGGCCTTGCTCAGCTGGTTAAGGACCTGGCGTTGCCATGAGCTGTGGTGCAGGTTGCACACACGGCTTGGATCCTGCGTTGCTGTGGCTCTGGCGTAGGCCGGCGGCTATAGCTCTTATTTGACCCCTAGCCTGGGAATCTCCTTATGCCACGGGAATGGCCCTAGAAATGGCAAAAAGACCCCCAAAAAAATAAAAATAAAAATGTTTGTTTTTGTTTTAGCAATAGGATCGAATTATTTCCCTCAGCCTAGTTTATAAGAAATTCTAACAGGCTAGATGTTATTGCAAAAGCAGGTAGCATATACAGTGCTTACAAAGTAGTAGTAGTATTAGGAAGATTTATGGTTTTCAAATTTCCTAGATAAGGCGTGTATGTTATAAATTATAGGGAAATACAAGAAAATGTAAAATGACGCATAGTTTTACCTATTGTTGACTTTTAATGCATCTTCTTGTGAGATGTGTTAGCGTCAGACTGCTAATCCAGGTTTGTCACCTGATAGTTTTATTTAACAGGACAGTTTCTAAATGAATGTACAGGAGTCCCCATTGCCGCACAGCGGGTTATGAACCTGACTGGTATACGTGAGGCTGTGGGTTTGATCCCTGGCCTTGCTCGGTGGGTTAAGGATCTGGTGTTGCTGTGAGCAGAGATGGTCAGAGATGCAGCTCTGATCTGGCGCTGCTGTGACTGTGGTGTAGGCCAGCAGCTGCAGCTCTGATTCCCCCGCTGGCTGGGAACTTCCATGTGCTGCGGGTGCCCTAAAAATAATTAGATAAAATAGAAATAGGTTAATGTAGGATTTCACTGAAACCATGATTCGCCTTCTCGTGTGCGTGTATGTTTGCATGTCATGTGCCTGATTTCCATCTGATTTGGTTTCAATCCCCCCCCAGCACTTTGCAGATAATTTGCGACGAGATAGTAGCACTCAGCTAGGCTTCCAGTGACCGCGGTGGCTGGTCGTGTCACTGGAGCAGGTGCGAGGTGCACACAAGGTCCCCCCCGAGGAGGCTCATCATGGGGAGAGGCCCCCTGCCTGGCCAGGAAATGGCAGCACATGTGCTCAAAAAATGCTTTTCCAAACGTCACTCAGTGAATAGGCTGCTGGGTTCATTCCGTCTGGGCCCTGCCTTGGACCTAGGGGGTAGGGAGACCAGGCAGGGGGGCCTCGGAGTGGGGTTCCTGACGCAGCCAGACGGGGAGCACGCGCTCGCAAGGCGCAGTGCTGCAGCAGCCGGTGCTCTGCTCCTTTGGCGCCATCCCGGCCCCGGGATGCCAGGGCGAGGCGGTGTGACCACAGGCCTGGAAGCCAAGTGGAGCAGATCGTGCAGTTTTGTGACCTTAGTGTTTCTCCTGAAGTTGAGCTCGTCTCTCTTGTCACAGTGCGTCAGCATCTGTCCCGACTGCCAACTATCGACCCGAACACCAGGACCCTGCTTCTGTGTGGGCACCCGAACGTCGGCAAGTCCAGCTTCATCAACAAGGTTTGGCTGAGGGGCGACGGGGCGACCCAGGGTCGCGTGCGGGGGCGGGCTGCTTGTCCTCAGTCGGCACCGGCCCGGGCTTCCAGCACCTTCTCCTCTGACCAACTCTGTCCCAGAGATCTGTGTGTCCTGCACATCTGTAAGGGGCTTGAGACGCGTAGTGTCGCCCGGTTGACGGCGGCCATTTAATTAACTACCATTAAAGAGCAATGGGAAGTCCAGCCCTTAGTCTCCCGCCCGCGTTTCGGGAGTTCACGGTCGGCGCCGGGCTCTCGGGCCATCTCAGGTGCAGGTGTGGCGCGTCCGTCCGTCCGTCTGTCATCACAGGAAGGTCTCGGCCGCTGCCGGGCCGCGGGGCGAGGGCGGGCTGCCGGGGTCCCCAGATCCCGGGCCCCCTCCGCGGGCCTCGGCAGGAGGGAGCGGAGCCCGTCCCCCGCCCCGGGTGCTGGCTCGGTCCCCGGCGGCGGGGTCGTGTGAGGGCCCTGGCGCCGGGCGTTGCTGCCCGGCGGAGGGGGGGTCTGGGGTGTGCGGGGCTGAGCCGCGGCTGTGCTGCTGCTCTAGGTGACGCGAGCGGACGTGGACGTGCAGCCCTACGCCTTCACCACCAAGTCCCTGTTTGTCGGGCACATGGATTACAAGTACCTGCGCTGGCAGGTGAGAGCTGGTGCGCGTGGGCTCTTTGCGTGGACTGTGATTTCGGCGGCTGCCCCCGTCCAGGGCACTACGGGTCACGGGGACCATCCCCGAGGGCCGCTCACGTGAGCCTCGGGGGCCTCCCAGGAGCCGGGCGGGGCCTCGGGGATTCGGGGCAGCAGCTGCTCCCGGCGCAGAGTCTGCTGACGGTGGTGCTTCTGAGGCGCTCAGAGTCGCCCGGCTCCTCAGCTGCCCTTAGAAGCTTTCAAAACCGCTGCCGGCCCTTGAAGGGACCGTTGTCAGCGATGGGCTTCCTGGCGTGTGGGGGCGTCCTTCCTGTGCTCCCGTGTCGCTGTCGGGAAGCAGTGCTTCCGGGTCAGCGGCTGGCCCCTCAGCGGCTCTGCAGGCCCCCCACCTCTCCCGGGCAGAGGGTGCCCGCCTGGCCCTCGCCGCCCCCGGGGCGTTCCCTCGGTCAGAAGGTCTCATTTCCCAGCCTCGCGGGGCCAGGCTGGGTGTAGGCGCCCTCGGGCGTGCTGGCCGAGCCCTTGTGACCGCAGGTGGTGGACACCCCCGGCATCCTGGACCACCCGCTGGAGGACCGGAACACCATCGAGATGCAGGCCATCACGGCCCTGGCGCACCTGCGGGCCGCCGTCCTCTACGTGATGGACCTGTCGGAGCAGTGCGGGCACGGCCTGGGGGAGCAGCTGGCGCTCTTCCAGAGCATCAGGCCCCTCTTCGTCAACAAGGTGAGCGTCGCGCTGCCGGGGCTCCGGATGGCACCTGCGGCGGCAAGGTCATCGTCCCCTTCCTTCGTTCCTTGTTCCAGCCTCTCATCGTGGTAGCGAACAAATGCGACGTGAGGCGAATCGCCGAGCTTTCGGAGGACGACCAGGTGAGTCTCCGCCACCGCTCACCCACGCTCCTCGCGGGCAGCCTCTCTAGAGGCCCCTTAGCGACGCTAGTCTGGTTTTCTGGTTCGCGGTGGCGAGGGCATCCTCAGTGGCCGAGTCTCCCTGAGCTCAGGAGAACCCCTTGGTGCAGGCAGATGTGGCCCGGGACTCAGGGACCCGGGACCGAGGGGCCGTGTGGGCCTTGGCTGCTTAGGAGCTGCCACCTCCGTGTGGGGCCTGGCGGCAAGCCCTTCTGTGCCATGTGGACGCTTCCTCCGGGGACCGCAGCCTGTGGAGTGAGCTTGGCTTTCCAGGCTGGAAGCGCTGGGCTGTAGAGACGGGTTAGGGCCTCGTGCCCTGGAGGTCAGCAGCCTGCCCGCCTGCCGTGCTGGGCCCTGGGAGGAGTGGCGCCTCTGGGCCCTTTTGCAGTGATGAGGCTTGAGAAGCAGCGCTGACTGCTGGTGGCCTCCCCGGAGCCGTGGCCGGTGCTGCAGCGGTGTGGCCGCTCTTTTCAGGGACAAGGAATCCGCCGAGGGAGGTAGGCGGGGTTCCTGAGGAGCTCACCTGTTGTGGTCGCCTGTCGCACCTGCAGCCCGGTGGTGGGAGAGGCCGCGAATGACATCCTCAGTCCTGGCTGGATGCATAGATGTTGCTGCCTCATTTTGTTTTCTCTTTTTTTTTCTTTTTTTTTGGTTTTGTCAAATGTTTTATTGAGTGTAGACCTCTGGAGTACTGTCACACATGCATTATCTGTAGGTTCAAAAAGAGTAGAGCCCCGCTGTCCTCACTGGCAAGTGTGTCGGGCTTGGCAAGCGTGGTGGAGGTCAGTGAAGCATCATGAGAGTAATCGGGTTCCTGAAAAGCTTCTACCATTTGGAGTAGGGTCTTAATCACGTGAAAAGCAAAGTTGTTCACGTTTAGCGAACTTGCGTTTCATTGGAGGTACACAGGTTTTTTTGGTTTCGTTTTGTTTCTATCTTTTTGCCGCTTCTGGGGCTGCTCCCTCGGCATATGGAGGTTCCTAGGCTAGAGGTCGAATCGGAGTGGCAGTCGCCGACCTACACCACAGCCACCAGCCTGCACCACAGCTACAGCAACGTGGGATCTGAACGCATCTGTGATCTACACCACAGTTCACGGCAGTGCCGGATCCTTAACCCACTAAGTGAGGCCAGGGATTGAACATGCAACCTCATGGTTCCTAGTCAGATTCGTTAACCACTGTGCCACGACGGGAACTGCAGTGTTTTAATTTAATTTTGTTTGTAGAAGATTCTTATCCCCAACTTTATCCCAACCATTTTTTGGAAAATTTAATTTTTTTTAAAACACATACTTTTTGGAAGTTGTCATTTATCTGAGCCATTACTAAAATTTATTTCTTCTTTGGTTGTTGAGGTGTATTAAATTTGAAGAAGATAATGTCTCCATCTTCAACAGTGTAATTTCTGCCTTGTTGTCTGCACTTTCTAGCAGCCTTGACTGTATTTTCAGGACTCCCCCCCTTTTTTTTTTGGTTCTTTTTCTAGGGCCCCACCTGTGGCACATGGAGGTTCCTAGGCTAGGGGTCGAATTGGAGCTGTAGCGCCAGCCTACACCACAGCCGCAGCAACCTGGGATCCAAGCCACATCTGTGACCTACACCATGGCTCACAGCAACGCCGGATCCTTAACCCACTGAGTGAGGCCAGGGATCGAGCCCACAAACTCATGGTTCCTAGTTGGATTTGTTAACCACTGCGCCACGACGGGAACTCCAGGACCTTCCTCTTTAAAATCTGTGCATTTCATTACTTCAGCCACAGTGAATCCTTTCTCAAAATCTGTGTGAATCTTTTCGTGCATCTGGAGGCGCCTTTGTCCCTTTCCTGATGGTCCTTGCACGCACTTCATCTGGGCCTGCAGTGAAAAGGGGTTCTACTTGGAGTGCTGCCTACCCAGCCTCAATGATCTCTGGCAGAGCGCTTTGTGTCCTGTCGGCTTCCAGATACTTCTGTCTCCTCAGCACTCAGTTCTTGCAACTTGAGTTCCCAGGCCCTCTGACAGGCATGGCCAAGGCACCTGGGTGCTGCTCGTCCACCCACGCCTTACTTTTTTCCAAGCGTTTGTTTTTCTTTCTAATGGCGTCTTCTTCAGAAGGCCTTGAAGTCAGAAACAAGTGTTGATTCAGCTCGTCGGTGTCTCTGTCAGTCCAGTCGTGAGAGGAGCAGACGGGTTTCTCTGATCGGCAACCCAGCGCCTGGCTCTGCGCGTCCGTCCGTCGTGTTCGGGTTTTAGTTTCTGTCCCTCCTCTCACAGCCGCTTGTTCCGGTTTGTCTGTGATGGGCCCAGTCGTTGCCTCATCTTGAAGCCGAAGCTCGTCACGTGCTGTTTCTTTAGCTCGAATAGGGTCTACACGTCCGTCAACACGTGTGACGGCAGCGTCTTCAACGGCACGTGTTAGATGAGAGACTCCATCGCAGGCGCTCAGAGATGACGGGGCCTCTTCCAGGCCTCGCGCCTCGCGAGCTGCTTTCACAAGGCCCGCGGTGCCCACTGACATTCAGACAGGCGGGCGTTTCCTCGCTGGTGTGTGGCACTGGCAGCGAGGGTCAGGGCATTCATGCGGCACAGGAGCTCTGCTCTCGTCAGGATCAGTCGCGCAGAAGGGAAAGTTTTCTGCTGAAGTTTGACAGTTAGTTAATACATTGAAAAAGGTAGGTTTCCCAGCATTTGGCAGTCCAGCACCACCAGTTTTCAAGGAGGTGCCGAATCATTCAGTGATCGAGGGTGGTTTACTTGCATCACCTCCCTTTTTGGGGCCATCGAGCTTGGGGACGATGGAGACACGAGGTGCCGGCAGCCGTGATGGGAGGAAGGGGGAGCTGTGCCGTTTTATAGGGAGTCGTCTCAGGCTGTGGGGGCCGAGTGTTTTATAAAAAATAGCTTCGAGGACCTTCTCTGTCAAAATCCACATCTTGATCTTGTCAAGAGTCTCTTTAGAGGGCAGGCTGGCAGAATGTTCCACACAGGTGCTTCCGTTTGCTTGCTGTCTTCCGGTTTGATTCTCCCGTAAGGTGTGGTCTCTTGATCACGGGAAGAGGTAGGGCCAAGGAGACTCGGGGCCACGTCCTTCAAAGAGTTAAAAACCAGTGCCGGTGTCGCCAGCGTCACCGTCAGCATCTCTAGCACCCGCTTGAGCAGTGAGGTCTGTCTGTGGGGACCTGGGAGGAGATGACGCCTCTCTTTTCCCTTGTGTTTCCAGAAAATATTTGTAGACCTGCAGGCCGCGGGGTTTCCTGTGGTGGAGACCAGCACCCTGACGGAGGAAGGGGTCATGCAGGTGAAAACTGAGGTCAGTGCCCCCCACGAGCTGGGAGAATGTTCATTTTGGTGTCACGGGCCCTGGACGTGCTCGTAGCGGGGCAGGAGGGGTGACCCTGGTCCCCCCCTGCCCAGAGATACCAGGGGTGGCGGGTGGGGAATCCAGGGGTGCCCACGCTCCCTCCACAGGTCGTTTCCGCTCACTTCTGCCTGCTGGGGTCCTGCCCCTGCCGGCCGTCAGGTGGCCTCTGATGCCACCACTGAGAGGAGGTGCAGAGCAGCTCCCAGACCTCCGCCGGGGCCCTGGTTCCGGGCCCTGGTTCCTGGTTCCTTCCGAGAGGCGGCAGGACACTGAGTGGATGCCCTGTGACCCGTGCTGGGTTTTTTCACCTTAGGCTTGTGACCGGCTTTTGGCTCATCGTGTTGAAACCAAGATGAAAGGAAATAAAGTGAACGAGGTGCTGAACAGACTGCACCTGGCGGTTCCCAGCAGAAGAGATGACAAGGTGGGTCCGCCCTCCTGGCCGGGGGGCAGGGCGGGGCCTGCGCCGCCCTGTCCTCTCTGTCTTCCTGGGGTAGGTCACACTGGGCGTGTCTGGTCACACTGGGCGTGTCCCGTCGGGAAGGAGCCAAAGGAGTGTGAAGAGCCCGGTCACATCCTGCTTCTCCCACCACCCTCTCTCTGTCTCACCTGTTTCCCTTCCAGACACGTCTTGGCTTTTATAAGCTTTTTAACAAAGTTTTAAATGTGTAAATAAGTTGTATTTTTTCATATTCTTCACTCTTGCCATTAATACCAGGGCTCAGAGGTCTGTTTTTATACCTGGGTCTCTGCTTTTAATTGCAGCCTTGTCTGTAGGGTGAAGTGTAAGGCCCTTGTCCTCCAGAAAGGCACCCTTCTGGCGGGTACGCCAAGACGGCGCGTGCACCCCGGTCCTGCCAGTCTAACCGGCTGAGGCTGAAGACCGTGCCGCTGTTGCGATGGCCCTTTCCTTAGCGTTCCCTGTTTCCTGTGTATCTGTTCATGTGACAGTAAGTTTTGTCGCCCAGTCTGGGCGGATGGAGTCACTGTCAGTGACATTGCTGTTAATGACTTTACCGTATCTGTTCCAAAGAAGTCACGCCAGTGTTCACGGTCATTTTTTATTGAGGTGCAGTGATTGACAGAGTTGTGATAGTTTCTGATGAACAGCAGAGCGATTCCGTTATGCACGGACCTATGTATATTCTTTTTCGAATTTGCTGTGTCGTTTATTACAAGATACGGAATGCAGTCCTTGTGCTGTGTGGCAGGGCCTTGTTCTTTAGGATTTTGTCAGTGTGATTTTTTATTCAGTACCACACATTTTTTTCCCACAAATAAAATGAAAGTTACGTTATGAGAAGCGGTATTTCTGCGTCATAGTTTCAGACAGGCACACTCACTGGCTTATTCAGCCTGATCGTTTCCAGTTAGTGCACATCATGTGCAGCTGGGTTTTTTATTTTTCTGGATTTTATTTGGATGTGTATCTTGATAATTGTGCAGTTGAGCATTTTTAACGTGCTCGTTTGCCTTTACACTTTTTTAGTTTTACGCATCGATTTGTAATTTTTGTATTAAGGGAAATTGAATTTTTTTTGTCATTTGCTTTTTGAGATGGGAGATTATTATTTTTTTAACCTCAAAGAAATTACATGTTTTTAAGTTATAGGTATATATATTGATATTTTCTTTACAGCTACTGAATTTTGTGTTGTGTATAGAAAGACCTACCATTCATTCCAAAAACATTCTTTAAAAGGAGTCCGTCCGTGTTTGATGGTCGAGTTTTAAATTTCACCTTTCTTGAATAGAACCTTCTTTCAGTTGTGGGCCTACCTTGTTCTCAGGAGGCGGTGGAGGGAGTCCAGCTGTCATCGCCCCAGCACTGGTTGGGGGCTGTCCCTTGTACCCTGGTACATACTCGGGCTTTTGTCTGAATTTCTCCTATTCTTTGACCTGCTTTGTTTCTCCTCTGCTGCTGCCTTCATAATTTTTCTCCCTCGTCTTACTCTTTGTTCTTTTCTGAGTAGATTTTACAGCCGACTGCGGAGACCTCCTGGCTCACTTGGCCACACTGGCCCTGCTGCTGCCCTCCCCCCCAGATCATCTGTTGGTTTGGGGTTGGGCTGGGTGTGGTTTTGTTTCCCTTGCAGATGGAGCGTGTGTGTGTGGTTCTTCAGGCATCTCACGTAGGCCTTTCCCATAATGTCTTCTCAGGAGCGGCCCCCGTTCATTCCAGAAGGAGTGGTGGCGCGAAGAAGGAGAATGGAGCTCGGGGAGCAGAAGAGGAAGCGGGTAGGTGGGGAGCCCTGGGGGCCTGCTCACAATCCCTGGGCCCTGGAGACCCTCCGGGGGGGAGATGGCTGGTTTGCCGGGGCCAGAACAGCTCTGACCAGAAGCAGGCGCCACCTCGGCTGCCGAAGGGGTGCTTTCACGGGGACAGGCTGGGGCAGTTCTGGCGCTGCGGGTCATGTGGTGCCATGGGTCAGATGACAGTGGGGGTCGGGTGGCGCCACGGGCCAGGCGGCGCGGGTGAAACGTGTGTTCTCGTTGCAGGAACGGGACGTGGAGCTGGAGATGGGAGATGATTACGTCTTGGACCTTCAGAGTAAGGCTCCCAGGCTGGTTGGTTAGGCCGCCGCTGCCGTGGGAAGCCCTCCGCGCTTGAGTGCTTCAAGGCGCACAGGCTCTCCCCGCGTGCCCCGAGTTGAGCGTCTCGCGGGTGGCCACGGCTCTGCCCGCCAGGGCTGAGATGCTCCTTGCTGACTGTCTTCTGTCCCTCTGGGGGCGGTCCCTCCTGTAGCTCTCCCGCCTGTAAGTGCTGGGCCAGCCCGGCTTTTGACGCCTTTGGGCCCTGGTGGCCTGGGGACGAGCCTGGGCAGTCCTTTGGTCACGTGTGTGCTCTCCTCCCCGGGTCTTGGACCACATGCTTGGTGTGGGATTGTGTGGGCTGTGGCTCGCTTGGGGCACGTGGTAGTTGAAGGTGGAGACACAACGTGGCAGGTGTTCTGTGTTGAACCTGCAGAGTACTGGGACATAATGAACTCATCGGAAAAACACGATAAGATTCCTGAGATCTGGGAAGGCCACAACATAGCCGACTACGTCGACCCCGACATCATGCAGGTTTGTGGCACGCGTCACTGAGCAATTCGGCATTCCCAGTCCTCTGCCCTCTGCTGAGCAGGAGATCCAGCCCCCGAGACCCCCGGACTCTTCCCGCTGGTCCTCGGCGGCCTCCGCTCAGGAAGGAGCCCCTGGGCTGTGGACGCCCATCCGCCCGGCCCTCGGCTTCCCCAGGCGGCTCTGCCTCCTGTCTCTGCTGCTCCCCTTCGCTGTTTTGTGACCTATGAGTCCCCACAAGTTTCTCTCATCTTTTCCTAAAAACAGACTTTCTCGGGCCCAAGTTCTCCTGTGCTCGCTGTCCTTTCTCTCAAGAGTCGGGCTTTGGAAAGGTGCCGCCTGGACTTGGGCTGGGTGACCTGACTCGTCTCTCGGAGCAGCGCCAGCCCCCGTGCTCCGGGCCCAGCCCCGCTTTCCGCATCGGTGGCGAGGACCCTCTGTCGGGCTCCTCACACAGGGCCTGTTTTTCGCTCTTCTCAACTGTACCGCCAAGGAGCTTGGGTTTGGGGAGGAGCGGGTTCAGGACCAGTCCCGACGGACGGTCTCACTTCCCCGAGAACAGAGTTCTTGGAGGTGCCTGCCGGGAGCTGGGCAGTGAGGCCGTGACCCCCCGCCCGGGGCTCACCATGGAGTTGGGGGCGAGGTTTCTAGAGAAGGGAAAGAAACAGCCCCGGACAGCCTGCAGCTGGCGGCTTAGTCTCTGCTCTTTTCTGCCTGGAGCCTGTTTGCAGAAGCTGGGCCCCAGCGCGTCAGGCAAGGCCCGGGTGAGCCTGATCCGGGCGTTCCTCGCACCCTGAAAGGCTCGCCGACCCCTGGTCTCTAGGGAGGTGGTTGTGCTGCTTGTGAGTTTGTCATTGTTGACTTAATTATGGCTTTTCTTTATTAAAGAAACTGGAAGAGTTGGAGAAAGAAGAGGAGTTACGAGCCGCTGCTGGGGAGTATGACAGCGAGTCTGACAGTGAGGACGAGGAAATGGCGGAGATCCGCCAGCTGGCGAAGCAGATCAGGGAAAAAAAGAAGTTGAAGATTCTCCAGTCCAGAGAGAAGGATGCCGGGGGCCCCAGGATGCCCCGCACGGCCAAGAAGGCAGGTGTCCCTCGGAAGCGTCACTCCTCGGGGCCCGCGCCTTGTCCTTGCTGGGCCTGCGGCTCCCTGGGTTTTGTGGGGCCTGCTGAGTTTCGAGGTGGATTTTGGCCTTGTGTGTTCTGAGTGTTACCCTCTTTCTTACTGACTTTCATGGTTGGGCTCAGCCGCTCTGCAGCTGTACCAGTTACGGTCATGGTAGCAGCTTGTGGAAGTAAAGCTGCCGTCTCTGTTCTTCCTTAGTCAGGACTCAGCTTTTGCAATTTACACGAACCTGACCCAGGCTGGCTAAGAGCCGACGGGGGCTCGAGTGGCCTGTGCCCCAGCAAGGACCGCCCCTTCCTAGCGGGTCTGCAGCACCTTCCAGCCCCAGGCCTCCCAGGAAGACGCAGGGCCTTGGGAGAGGGTGCTGGTGCGGGCAGTGAGAGTGACGGGGCGGGAGGGAAAGGACGAGGCACATCGGCCACCCCGCGCCCTCGAGGTGGGAGGCCCTGGCCTCTGGGTCCTCGTGGGAACCCCCGGGAGCTGAGGGCATCCAGGAGCGCAGCGCCCGTGCCGTCCTGCCCGCAGCAGGCACCCCCGGGGGGAGTGTTACCGCTCAGGGGCTGGTGAGCTGTGCAAGCGTGTGAGCAGGAGCTGGCAGAGACACTGTCTGAGCTCAGCCTCGCAGACTGTCATGCGAGAGGCATTTTCCCTGCCTCTGCTGTAGCGCTTCATCCAACTAAACTTGCTCAAGTCCACCGCCACCTCCCCTGCAGGTGCAGCGGAAGGTATTGGAGGACGAGATGCGCGCGCTCGGCGTGGACATGGACCACAAGGACGACGTGAGTGGGCAGAGGCCTCAGACCCGAGGGCCTGAGGCTTCGTCTTGGGAAACCAGGGATGGGGGCCTGTGGGTTTTCCTCGGGAGACGAAGGTGAGGCAGTGACCGCGTCCGGGGCTGCAGGCCGTGCTCGCTCCCCCTGCAGGAGGGGAGGGGTCGGAGGGCCCAGCCCGTCCCCAGGCGACCCCTGCCCTGCGTGGTGCCCTGCCCGCCGTGGTGTGTGGTCGTGGTTCTCCACCCAGGCTAAGGGAGTGTCACTTGTGCTGACAGCTCAGAAATGAATTCAGTGTGGTAGGTGCCTTCCAGTCCAGTTTTTTAATGTGGAGGGCTTTCCTGTTTTATCTTTCTTTCTGAAGTGTTTATATAACCACATTCCATGTGTAGTGTTTACTTGTCATTGTGGTGTGAGTGGTTTTCATCTTAGGGTAATTTTTTTTCTTTAGCCACCCTGCAGCATGTGGAGTGCCCAGTTCAGGGGTCAGATCCGAGCTGTAGTTTCAACCTAAGCCACAGCTGCACCAGTGCTGGATCCTTAACCCTGGATCGACCTGCATCCCAGTGCTCCCAAGACGCTGCGTTGTGCCACAGCGGGGACTCTGGGTGATTTTTGTCTTTTTGGGCTGCGCCTGAGGCATGGGGAAGTTTCCAGGCCAGGGATCGAACCCACGCCACAGTAGTGGCCCAAGCTGCTACAGTGACTGCACTAGATTTTCTTTTTGGTCTTTTTGGGGCCGCACCCATGGCACGTGGAAGTGCCCAGGCTAGGGGTCGAATCGAAGCTGCAGCCGCTGGCTACACCACAGCCACAGCAGTGGGGGAATCTGAGCCACGTCTGTGACCTGCACCACAGCTCACGGCAATGCTGGATCCTCATGCCACTGAGCAGGGCCAGGGTTCGAACCCGAGTTCTCGTGGATACTAGGATACTGGTTGGGTTCATTAACCGCTGAGCCACAACCGGAACTCCAGCACTAGATCCTTAACCTGCTGAACCGTTGGGGAACTCTCTTGTGTTTTTAATTGAATAAAATAATTTATTTTACGCCGAAGAGTATAAGATGACGGGTAAGAAACCCAGAGCAGAAGACTTTGCATCAGGGGAGAAATGCAGTGGGGACAGACTCTCCAGGAGCACAGGACAGGTGTGTGCCGTGGGTGTCGCATCGCAGTTTTTTACTTAAACTGCGACTTTGGCTTCGGCGACTGACCTGCCTGCGTAGAGCTTTAATTAGCTTCGGTCTGAGTTACAGGGTAAACACCGTTGGTGTTGAGTCTCCGGGTGCGAGAGGACACGGGCCATAAATAGTTTAGAGCCGTGTTCCTTAGAGCCCAGAAGTTAGAAAGCTTTTCCGTTACCTTGGAGTCCGGCTTTCCTTGCTTGAGAGATTATGCCAGGGCATGAACGTCTTTGTGTGAAGAGCGTCTTCGTATTCTGGGTCGTTTTCTCAAACGGCTTCCCAGAAGGGAACCGGAGGAATCAAAGGTGCCGTGTTTCAGGCTCATCTGCGTGTTGACCGGCGTGGGGAGGGTGTCCTGCTTTGCACAGGGCGTTACTTTCATGCTCGCCTGTGGCTTCTGACCCTGGGGTGTTGGCCGTGTGCTGGGCTTTCTGCCTCTGTGCCCCCGTGGTCCTTCCCCTGACAGGGCTGAGCAGGCAGTGCCCAGTAGATCCAGGTAGAGTTGAAACGGGCTCGGGGACACTCGTCCGGCAGGTGTGTTGGTGAGAGACTGGCCGCTGAGTCACGTGAAATCAGCTCTGGGGTGTGAAGGTGTTCGGCTTCGCGGATGACGGTTCTAAAACCCCATGTGCCTCCCCCCTTGTCGGGGTAATTTCTTTTTTTTTTCTTTTCTTTTTTTTTTTTTTTTTGTCTTTTTGCTGTTTCTTGGGTCGCTCCCTCGGCATATGGAGGTTCCCAGGCTAGGGGTCCAATCGGAGCTGTAGCCCCCGGCCTACGCCAGAGCCACAGCAACGCGGGATCCGAGCCGCGTCTGCAACCTACACCACAGCTCACGGCAACGCCGGATCCTTAACCCACTGAGCAAGGGCAGGGACCGAACCCGCAACCTCATGGTTCCTAGTCGGATTCGTTAACCACTGTGCCACGACGGGAACTCCCGGGGTAATTTCATGTTTGTCACTGAGGCTGGGACCCTGTGGCGTGACCTTTGCTCTCCGTGTGTTTCAGGCGCATTATGCAGTCCAGGCCAGACGGTCTCGCAGTGTCACTAGGAAGAGAAAGCGGGAAGACTCTGTCCCGCCCCCCGCTGCGGCCCGGAGCCGCAGCTGCTCTCGGACTCCCCGAGACGTCTCTGGGCTCCGGGATGTCAAGGTCAGTTCCTCAGTTGCTGACAGCGTCAGGGTTCAGAGCAGACCCCGGGGCTGAGCACCTGCAGGGTGGGGGTTCGCCATGCGCTGCACCCCGAGGCGGCCTTGGCCCTGGAGCACCTCGTGCTCTTTCTCGGAGGGGACCAAAGCGGGATGTGTGATGGCGCCTAGGTCCCAGGCACTCGGGGCCGGGTGGGACTGTCCCTGCCCAGAGCCTGCAGCCCTCGCCTGAAAGGACCGTGCGAGGACGGTCGGCTTCGGCGTTTGGAGCATCCAGGTGGAGCGAGCCTTTGTGAGCCAGCAGACCGCACAGGAACCCCAGGTCTCCGTCCCACCGCGCTGTGGCTCTCTGGTGGCCTGGGTGTCCGTGCTGGCCTTGCCACTTGTCACGCAGGCCTGAGGATAGCTTCCCGGCTGGAACCCCGTTTCCTCGTGGGTCTGAGGAGGAGCTACAGCAGTGTACCCTGGCCTTGTAGTTACAAGGCTCGTGTGGGTACAGCGTCTGTCCTGCGGGCGGGGCCGCGGGGGTCTGGGAGAGCAGCGGAGGCTCCCTGGCCGGCTCTTCACAGCAGACCTGGACCAGCCGGTGATGCTGGCTCGCACGGGGGTTTGGTTCGCAGCGGCTGACGTGTTCCTCTCCCCCTTAGATGGTGAAGAAAGCCAAGAGCATGATGAAGAAGGCGCAGAAGACGATGAACCGCTCGGGGCGGAGGGGGGAGGCGGACAGACACGTGTTTGACACAAAGCCCAAGCACTTGCTCTCGGGCAAGAGGAAAGCAGGCAAGAAGGACAGGAGGTAGTGGGCCCGCAGCTGGAGCGCTGTGGCGAAACCGCTTCCTGGTTTGGATTTGAAAAACTGGAGTCCGGGTCTGTAAACCGAGTGTAACAGTGAAACAGCCAAAGCACGCGTCGCCTTGCGGAAGGCTGTGCTCACCCCCCGGCTGCACAGGCGTTGGGGGGGGGTTTGTCACTGCGTGATGCGGCGGGTCCTTTGAGTAGGCGGTGGCTTCTCATTGGGGGGGGTGCTGGTTGCTTCAGAAGCACAGGGCTGGGAGGGGAGTGGGTGTGGCGTGTCTCCGACGGAGAAGGGTCTTCCTCTGGAGGAGCGGACGTGGGTTCACGGCTTGTGAGTCCTTTTTTGCAGAGAAAACCTCTGTGCCTGTGGGTGTGGGCAAAAGGCTTCCAGCCAGGCCTGCAGACACAAGAGCTGGGGGCGCTTCTGCGTCAGAGGGCAGCACGGAGTCGTTCTCTGGTCTTGTGCGATGCTCCCGTGTAGTCTGTCAGCAGCTATTTTTCCCCAAATAAACTTCCAGAAGAAAGCCATTCTGATTCATGTGGTTGGTTTTGGTTTTGGTTTTTTAGTTATGTCATTGTCAGTTTGGGCACATGAAAAGGGAAAACAAGTAAATAGAAGTTCCTTTTTTTTTCCTCTTCCCAAAGCAAAAAGTACTTTCTTGTGGACTATAATGTTGCCTAAATTACTGCACCAATTAAATGTGGGCGTCTCCTCTCTCAGGTCCGTTGTCGAGAGAGACTGCGTTTAGTTAAAACCCAGACACCCCCGCCCTCGCCCAGAAGCACCTTCTGGGATCTGTGTTCCTTTACGTTAAACGGAAGTCATGGTGAGGGACACTTAGAGTCAACGTGGCGGAAAGCAGCAGGCTAGACTGTTAAGTGCTTAAACCATCACGTCATGACCACAGAGGTGCCGTGGCGACCACTCTGGGCACTTGCGGCCCTTCCCCTCTGCCGACTCGGCACCGGGTACACCTCTGGGAGTCTGGTGTGCGGTGTAAGTCGAGGCTTTGCTGCGCGTCTGTGCGTTTAGAGTTGCATTCGGGGATAAAAAGTAAAATGTGCTACGTACATGCTGGGAAAGACTGTTTTGTCTATTTATTTGTTTATTTATTGTCTTTTCAGAGCCGCGCCTGGGGCATATGAAGGGTCCCAGGCTAGGGGTCCAATCAGAGCTACAGCTGCCGGCCTACACCACAGCCACAGCCACGCCAGATCTGAGCCGCATCTGTGACCTACACCACAGCTCATGGCAGCACCAGATCCTTAACCCACTGAGCGAGGCCAGGGATCGAACCCACAACCTCAGAGTTCCTCGTCGGATTCGTTTCCGCTGTGCCACAACGGGAGCTCTTGGGAAGGCCATGTTAGAGACACCTGTTGAGTGATGTCAGGAAGGCGAGGAGGCGGCTCCTGGTCCCTGGCTGCACCTGGAGCACAGCTGCCCTGGCAGGACCTCTGATGCAACTGTTCGCAGCTCTGGAGGCTTTAAAGGCCTATCTCTCTGTAAACTCCTGGCCCTGAGTTGCTGTTTTGGCTCAGCAGGTTAAGAACCCAACTAGTATCCGTGAGGATGCAGATTTGATCCCTGGCCTCGCTCAGTGGGTCAAGGATCTAGTGCTGCTGTGAGCTGTGGTGTAGGTTGCAGGTGTGAGTCAGATCCCATGTGGCTGTGACTGTGGGATAGGCTGGCAGCGGCCACTCTGATTCAATCCCTAGCCTGGGCACTTCCATGTACTGTGGGTGTGGCTGTGAAAAGGAAAAAAAAAAGGAAATTCCTGGCAGTAAATCACAGTTTCAGTCAGTTTAGTTCTTGCGGCTTAGTAGTATCTGCCTGTTTCTTCCACCCCCAGCCGTGTGCTGGTCACTGCCTGCATTTCTGGAGCTGCTCGTGGGGGTCAGGTTGGGTGCTGAAGGCTTTGTCCTCCAAATAGCAGGACTGTTGAATCCACGGTTGCTGCTTCTAATGGCAGTGGTGCAGACGCGGATGGATCCCCATCTGCAGGGCATTTGAAGGGCCTGTGCCAGTTTCTTTCTCCCTCTCATTTTCCCGGTTTACCTCTTTTGAGAGCTGTAGATTGAAGGATTAGAACTTCACAAAGCACCGCGTGCTCCGGAGAATTTAGAAAGTTGGCATGGCTACATCCAGGGAAAGACCTTCAGAAAAGAAGTGAGTCACCTGCAGACCTGACTTGGCACAGAAGCCTGACGGCAACTGAGCAGTCACGAGGCACAACAGGAGTGGGAAGTGTGGTCCACTGGAAGGAAAAATGGAGCCAAGAAATTGCCCCAGGAAGACAGGCGGCAGACTCACTAGACAAAGACTCGAGGAGCCAAAGGAAGGTGGGGACAGGATCTGAAAAGGCAGAAACCTCCATAGAGGACGCACGAGGCAGCCCCACATCCTGCAGCTGGTGAGTGCGGGCGACAGAAGCACGGAGAGTCTCAGACGAACGTCTCGTCCCCACAGCAAGGGAAAGGGCGAAGGGACAGCTGCGCGTGGGAGGGGGTATCCCCGGTGACGAGGTTAACCTGCAGGGTTGACGGGGGACCTGCTGCAGCTCAGCTACACCACGGCAGAGGGCAGAGGCCAGCGGGCACGTGAAAAGATGCTGACGGGCACACAGCAGGCAGATCGTAGCCACAAGGGAGATGCCACCTCACACCTGTCGGAATGGCTGTCTTCAGTCTACAGTCTACACTGGCGGGACTGTAAATTGGTCCACTGCAGCCAGCGGGGAGGTTCCTCAGGAAATCCAGTTCCACTTGCAGGTACACACCCTCTGGGAACTGACGCAGGATCTCAAAGAAATGCCTGCACGCGTGTGCAGGGCCGCGTTCTTCACAGCCACGAGGTGGGAGCAATGCAGCGTCCACGGGTCAAAGAACGAATAGAGAAAAGGGAACGTGGCACGCGACGGTGACTACACAGCCTTAAAAAAGAGAGATCCTGGCCCCTAGTGTAGCTTAGATGGCTCGTGGCTTTATGCTGAGTGACGTAAGAGCCCCCAGGTCCTGTCTGTTCCCTCGAAGTACTTACAGCCCTTGGGAGTTGGTGGCCGGGGCAGAGAGGGGAAGGGGCCGGTTTGAATGATACAGACTCAGGTGTGTCGGGGGGAGGGTCGAGACCTGCCGCCCCCACATGGGACACCTGTCTGAACCCAGAATCTGTGCGCACACAGGGTCAGTCTGTCCGTCGTACTCCCTTTGTCTCAGTTACTGTACGTTGAGAGTAAACAAGCCCTGCTTGGCCACGCGTGTGTAGGATGTTACTGTACGCGGCGTTACCGTGCAGTGTCCATGTGAACGCTGTTGCCCGGGTGAGGTGACACCACTTCGCTGATCCGCCCGGTGACGGGTAGGATAGCGTGTAGGGCACGTACCCTCGGTTGGCTCGTGTTTGTCAAGGCCGTTCTGCGTCTCTGCTCATGAGGAGTGTTACTCTAACTTCTTTTTTCACTGCTTAGTTTTGGCGTCACGGTCATAATGAGTGGGTGTGTGAGTGAATTGGACGTTCCCCCCGTTTCCTCAAGGGGGTTGTGCAGAATATCCTCCGGGCAACCTTCAGGACACTTACTGGGGGACCCCTGAGATCAGGGGCTCAGTTTCCCTAAAGGCCAGAGGCTCTTCAGTCTTTCACTTGACTGAGGTGTGATCACTCATGCTTTTTGCGGAACCGGTCCATTCCATCTGCGTTGTTAGATGTGTATGATTTTTCTGTGTGTGTTCAGCAACTTTCCTTAATTCACTTGTTTCTCTAGATTGTTGTGGGTTTTTTTGGTCTTCTTATGGCCGCACCTGTGGCATATGGAAGTTCCCAGGATAGGGGTCAAATCAGAGCTGTAGCCACTGGCCTACAGCACAGCCACAGCAATGCAGGATCCAAGCCACGTCTGTGACCTACACCACAGCTCGCGGTAACACCAGATCGTTAACCCACGGAGCGGGGCCAGGGATCAAACCTATGTCCTCATGGATACTAGTTGGGTTTGTTACTGCCGAGCCTCAGTGGGAACTCCAAGATCGTTAGGGTTGTTGTGCACGTAGCCGTGTCCTCTGACAATAAGTGCAGTTGTACCTCTTCCCGGTGGGTAGAGACGTCCCTTCCGTCTTCCTGGGAAGGCCTCCTGCGGAGGCGTGAGATGCAGCCGCAGCACAGATGGCGAGACTCCGGTGCTTTGTAACCTGACCCTCGTGGAGCAGCTTCACGGATGCCCCCGCTCGGGAGCGTGGTGGGGGCACAGAGGTCCTCCCTCAGCTCCTTGGCCCCCAGAAACATGGTGGGTCCGCGCTGCCACGCGTGGGGCCAGGCGTGTGGGTCACGGGCACCAGCCAGCCCTGGACCCTCCGGCGCGGCTGGCACCACTCACCCTCAAGGACGAGCTCAAGTTGCGCCGTTAAGGACGTCTCTTCGAGGTGCTCAGTCTGATCCAGGCGTTCGGGTTTGGTTGGGTTTTTGCTTCAGGTGAGTAGGTGGTGAATGTCAAGCTGTTTTTGCGCACATAGTAAAGTTATCAAAAGCTTCCTTTCTGATGTGGTGAGTCGAATAGTCAGGCTTTCTGGTGTCGAAGTCTCTCCTGGAGTAACCAGACTTGTTTGTGACGGTATCACCTTTTTTATATATTTCTACCAAAGCCATATTTGTAAACCCAAATTCATTTTATTTTATTTTATTTTTATTTTTTACTTATTTATTTTGTCTTTTAGCCGTTTCTTGGGCCACTCCCGCGGCACATGGAGGCTCCCAAGCTAGGGCTCCAATCGGAGCTGTGGCCGCCGGCCTACACCACAGCCCCAGCAACACGGGATCCGAGCCGGTCTGCGACCTACACCACAGCTCACGGCAACACCGGATCCTTAACTCGCTGAGCAAGACCAGGGATCAAACCCGCAACCTCGTGGTTCCAAGTTGGATTCGTTCACCACTGAGCCACGACGGGAACTCCGACTCAGATCCAATTTAAAGATGAACTGGAATGCACAGAGCTGAGTCCTGAGACCCAAGATTGAATGTACGCTTGCTAAAATGACGCCCTCGTGCTGCACTCCGCAGTAATGACGTAGAGAAGAAGGACGAGGTAGGTGTAGGAGCCCGTTCGGACTCTGGCGGTTTGGGTGGAGTCCTGCTTCTGACACCACTGGCCTAGTCCGCTGAGAACCCCCACCCAGGGTGTGAGTGGCGTGGGCGCTGTGAAGAGCAGGAGGGGGTTTCTCAGAAAACTAAAGATAGAACCGCACACGCCCCTGCACTCCCACTCCTGGGCCTCTCTCCAGACGGAACCGTGATTTGAAGAGATAGGCGCACACCAGCGTCCACTGCAGCGCCGTTCCCAACAGCCGAGACCCGGAAACAAGCGCCCACGGGCAAATGAATGGATGTCGAGGGTGTGGTACAAACACGCGGTGGAACACGGCGCTGCCATGACCTGTGCGGCGTCGCCTTGCAGCGACATGGATGAACCCAGAGATCACTGAGTGAAGTCAGACACAGAAAGACAAACAGGGACATGATATTGTGTACGTGTGGAACTTGTGAGACGACGCAAATGAACTTAGAAAACAGAACCAGACCCACAGACTCTGAGAACACCTTCGTTTTCCTCGAAGAGGCTAACTGCCCAGACCTTGGGTTTAGCTAAATTTTGTAGCCTTGGGCCTGAATATCCCTCTGTCCCCATAGGCTTGTGGGGGCTCCATGGCAGGGACCTGACCCAGCCAGACATGGACGTCCTGCCTCCTCAGTCCCTGTGCTGGGTGCTGACCACGTGGCTGTGGGTGAGGTGCGGCCGCTCTGCCAGTTTGTGAGTCACCCACGTGGGCCCTGGTGGCCTGACCCTACCCTCCAATACTGAGTCTTCATGTCAGCACAGATCGGAGGAGAGTCTCCAGTCTCGATGCCAGAACAATGTTGACTTATTACGTTACTACTTAACTAACATTACGTAATATAGTAAAAATTACACAACATGCTAGCAGTATGTTTTGGTGGACACAGTATCCTAGGTTGAAAAAAACATTTTTCCTGGCACTTAAAAAATGCTTTTCCTTTTGGCCCTATCACTTCTTTTGAGACAAGTCAGTCTCGTTCTTATCAAATTATTGATACACCGAATTTTTTTGTTTATTTTTTTTTCTTTTTAAGGCTGCACCCACGGCATTTGGTAGTTCACGGGCTAGGTGTCCGTTGGAGCTGCAGCTGCCAGCCTACACCACAGACACAGCAACCTTGATCCTTCACCCACTGAGTGAGGCCAACCAAGGATGGAACCCGCTTGCTCCTATCCTCACGTCCTAGTCAGGACTCAGGCCTCTGCCAGAGTCACAGCAACATTGGTTAGAAGTGTCTTTCAGCTTTGACGTTCCCAGGAAAGAACTAGAAATGTTTAAAAATGTATTCTGCAGCTGTGTGTTCTTTACCATGTTTAAGCTACCACAGGCAGGTTAAGCTGTTACTGTATCAAGATTTTAACAAACTAGACAAGGAAACGTGGTAGTTTATTTTTATTTTTCAATAAAGTTAATTATTTGCTACACGATCTTGCCTGAGATTAACTGTTCAGGGCTCAAAAGAAAGGGATTTTTCTATTGAATTTATAAAACATTTAGCTTTGTAAGAAAAGTTTTATCGTTTGCGTTACTTATTACATAGCATTCAGGGATAGTAAAGCTGTTTTAAGATTTCAAATCTGAGAAATGTATGGCAGGGGTTTAAAAAGTGCACTCGTCAAGGTGCAGCTTCAGTATGAAGGTACACACGTTCCAGAATCCAGATCTATTTACCGTGAACGTTAGTCCTTTTTTTTGGTTAATTTCCCCGTGCAGTGCGGCCTGACTGTTGGACTGTGGTTGTAACTGTCGGTGACACTGTCCTCCAGGACACACTTGGCATCCGGTGTCACGGCCGCGTGGGGAGGGGGGCCAGTGGCGTTAGGGGTACATCTGAGGGAGGCTGCTGTCCTACAGTGCACAGCATGGAGCCCGACAAAGCTCTCCCAGGCCCAGCATCCCCACTGCCAGGCTTTCTCCAGCCCAAGTGCAGCCCCCACACGGCCCAAGCTCCATTTTATTTTATTTATTTTCCTTTTTTTTTTTTTTTTTTTTTTTTTTTGTCTATTTGCCTTTTCTAGGGTCGCTAACGCGGCATATGGAGGTTCCCAGGCTAGGGGTCTAATCGGAGCTGTAGCCTCTGGCCTACGCCAGAGCCACAGCAATTTGAGATCCAGGGATCCAAGCCGTGTCTGCGACCTACACCACAGCTCACGGCAACGCCAGATGCTTAACCCGCTGAGCAAGGCCAGGGCTGGAATCCGCAACCTCAGGCTTCCTAGTCGGATTCGCTAACCACTGCGCCACGACGGGAACTCCCCAGGCTCCATTTTCCACACAGCCTGTCTGCCCACAGGAATCCTGAACACAGGCTTTGCCAATCCCAATGGGCAAAGGCTGTTCTAATGACTTAACCTAACCCGTGTTTACCGGAAGCCATCAATGCGTCCAGAATGATTAAACCACAGAATTCACCTACAATGGCAGAAGTCGGGATGTATAGCATTCCATGCCTCTGAACCTGCTCTGCTGTATGAGCATTCACCTCTTAATATGGAAAGTTACTGTGAACCACTTCGAAGCGGTGAAGCAAAAAGGTTCCATTATACAGATTTTGGGCCATAAAAAAATTTAAAGCTATGTCAAGTAGCTGGCAAATGGCTAAAGGCTCTACCAGTCTTCTGAAAATGTTTATAACAACATCTCAAAAATGAAGAGCTTCACTTATTCAAATTTGTCATGACCCTGTTATTTAGATAGGCTCAATTAAGTTTATTTGCTCTCTTTTTTACAAACATCTCTCAGAAATGTTTTTGGCAAAAAGCAGTACACATACATGGGGTGTAGGATACAGAATTAAGAATTCTTTTCCACACAAATTCTGGTTGTGAAATATCATTGTTTCCAATGAGAGTTCCAATGGGGAACGAAATTTTTAAGAAATTAATCTTCAGCTTTCAGTAGAGGAATCGTCGGTACTTTACACGCGTTCATCTCCGCGTTTACATTCTATGTATTTTCTCGTGATCAACAAACTGATTCCAATGATTTAAGTTATCCCACCAGTGAAACAGAAACCTGTCTGCAATCATCTGAAACCACGGAGTCACCTTAACTTCACCCCTGGCTGCCTTTCTCAGAAGTTCCTTTAGTTCTTCCTGTGAAACGTAGCAGTGGCTTTTAATTTCATTGGGATCTGGATTCAGGGTTACATTCTTCTTCACCAACAAGATGTAATCAATTTCATGTTCTCCCCAGATACCATCCGACTGAGCCTTATAGTGAATTCGTGTCAGGTAATTGATTTCTTCTGGAGGAACCTAGGACAGAAAGACTCAAACACCTTCAAAATCTCAACAATAGAAAAGTAATCTAAATCAACCCACATTCCAGGGAAGACCTTGAGCAACAGAACTGGTTTAGGAATGATGACTTTGAAACATCCATCTTCTACGAATATATGGAAACAGTATTAAAGTTTTAGGTGTTGAACTTTTTTCCACAGGGCCAACAACAGACGTTGATTTACTGAAAAAACTGTATTTAAAACTAGAAGTGTGACCTTCTCCCTCATATATTATTATTACTTTATGGTAGAAGAAATTAGCCAGTTTAACTAGATAAAAGATACTTTATTCATTTAGGTCTTACTAAAAGGGAACATGGAGTTCCCGTCATGGCGCAGTGGTTCACGAATCCCACTAGGAACCATGAGGTGGTGATCCCTGGCCTCGCTCAGTGGGTTAAGGATCCGGCGTGGCCATGAGCTGGGGTGTAGGTTGCAGACGCGGCTCGGATCCCGTGTTGCTGTGGCTGGCGTAGGCCGGCGGGTACAGCTCCAATTAGACCCCTAACCTGGGAACCTCCATATGCCGCGCGAGCGGCCCAAGAAAAGGCAAAAAAAAGAAAAGAGAGATCGGTGCTTTTCGTTACTAAGTTAAATACAAGTATTATGACATCAAAATTTAACCTTTACTCAACAGTCTTTCTTGGGCTAAAGACTCTATAAAGTAGAGAGAGAAACCTGAATTTAAAATTGTAATAAAGACTTTTTTTTTTTTTTTTGCTGCCCTCATAGCATGTAGAAACAAATTCCTGGGCTGGGACTGAACCTGTGCCACAGCAGCCGCAAGGCTGGATCCTTAACCTGCTGGAACTCCCTCAGCACTGTTCTCAGGTGTTGTCGATCGCAGCTGGTACAGGTGCTTACCTCTTCCATAGGAACGCCCAGTTCAGCCTTTAAACGCCTCTGGGCTGCTCTTCTCACTCCAATCGCGTCATTTTCTTCAAGCTCTCCTGGAGTGCTTAGTGGATGGCTGCAACAAGCATTACTGAAACAACCTGGAACACGTTGACACAGGGGATGTTAACTTGTGTTCAAGGGAGATCAGGAAGATTAAGACAACTTTGAGTTTTAAAACTAACAAAAGGTCCAGAACTGGTGGTGTCTCTACAGAGGCTCAAGTTGCATCCCTGGCCTGGGAACGTCCATGTGCTGCAGGTGCGGCCTTTACAAAAAAAAAAAAAAAGAAGAAGAAGAAAAGAAAACGGAAATGATTCCTGAGGACTTCTTAATCTGTTATAATGGGCATCAGCAAACATTCTGTGAAAGACATGTGTAGATATGTTTTTATTAAGCTCTTAACCAGAACTATAGAAATATAAAACACAACTTTCCAAACTACTTATGTGTCTACACATGCCTAGCAGTTTTTATCCTTAAGTACTGTATTCTCAGACTGCACCCATATAAAACTAAGTCATTCACAAAATTTCTTTTTTGATCCAGGTACCAGTAAGTTCCACCTGACAAAGCCGAACTAAATACAGCTCCCAACAAAACACTGTGTATTGAGCACACTAACCTGGAAAAGTAATTTTGGCATCTGATCGTTGTTGGAGCAGAAGTTTATTTTCAGTGTTGAACAGGAAGACACTAAAAGCCCGGTGCAATAATCCTGAAAGCAAAAGAGATACCTCTTGGTTAAAAATCATTCGTTTTTCTCCACTTGGCTTCAGAATACCAATAGCCTGCTGCCATTTTTGCTCCCTCCCCTGCAAGGCTCGGACCGAGGAGCGCGAGCCCCGGGGCGGGGTAAGGGGAGGGGGACAAACGGGGTCCCCTCCCGGGCCCTGTGCTCCTCCAGGGCGCCCATCAGAGGGGAGACGGCGGGAGGTCAGGAGCACAGCCCCGGCCGCGCAGGCACCTTTCTCGATGTTCTCGTTCAGGTGACAGTTCTTCTTGGTCTCCGCCCCGATCCTGCGGTCGTTCTCGTCGATGAGAATGCACATCTCCGCCAGCAGCTGCACCTGCTGCGCGTCCAGATGGTCCGTGTTTATCTCGGGCATCGTGGGCGAACGCGCGCGCGCTCCTGGAGACCTGGGTCCAGAGGCGGCACGGAGAGGCTGGCGCCACGCTTCCCCTGCGGCGGAGCGCCACCCCACCCACCAGGCCCCCACCAGCCCCCCGCCCCCGCCCCAACGCGAGGCTCCGACCCTCCGGCTTCTTCCCCGAACAGGTAAGGGGGAGAGCCGCCCCCTCGGCGCGCAGAGGCCCGACGCCGAGCCCCGGACGCGGTCTCCCCAGCAAGACCCCAGCCTCCGAACCTCAGCGGCCCGCCGTCGCAGGGACTCCGCTCAGCAGCGCTTTTCTCTCGCAGGCCCCGCCCCCAAGTGCAGGGCCCGCCCCCCGCGCGAGCCGCGCCCCCCAACACCGCCCTCCCAATCGCCCCTGCTCGCGCCAGAGCGCGCCACATGCCCGCCGGCCAATGGCGCGCCGGCCCGCGCCTGACGTCACGGTCGCGCGGTGGCGCCACGCACGGCACTCTAGGTGCCTCTCGCCGGACCGTGGGTCGCAGAGCGGCCACCAGGCCAAGGCACAGTTCCTCTCGGCGCACTCCCTGGGCGACTAAGCGGCGGCCGCTCGTTGGCGGAGCGACCCAGGGCCCGAGGAGAGAAGGGGCGGGGCGAGCGGCCGCTCGCTCATTGGGCCCTCGGCCTTGGCCGCGCCAGCCAGCCAATCTGCGCGCCCGAGACGTGCTGACGTCAGAAGTCCCTGGACGCCGGCGCTCTGCGGTGTCGGGGGCGCCTGCGCGGGGCTTTGGGTTCTCTGAATTGCGATGGACTCTGCACGTGAGCAGGCCCCCTCCCGCCAGGTGTGGGAATTCAACCTCGAAAATTCAGTGCTTTTTAAGAAATTGAAGGATGGTTGATCTACAGTGCTGAGGTTCTGGTGTACAGCAAAGTGATTCAGTGGGACATACACGTAAATGTACATACTTTTTCGTTATCGTCATCACAAGGTGTTGAACAGTTCCCTGTGCCAAGTAGAGAACTTTGTCATCCATTTTGCAAAGGTTTCTGTGTCTATCAATCCCAAAATCCTAAGGTAGTCCTCCCCTCACTTCTTCCCCCTCTGATAACTATACGTGTTTTGTTTTGTTTTGTTTTGTTTCTTTCTTTCTTTTTATTTTTGCTTTTTAGGGCGGGACTAGTGGCATGTGGAAGTCCCAGCTAGGGGTGGAATTGGAAGAGCAGCAAGCCGGCCTACACCACAGCCACAGCAACATTGGGTCCCACCCGAGTCTGCAACCTACACCGCGGGTCACCGCAACCCCGGGTCCTAAACCCGCTGAGTGAGGCCAGGGATCCAAGCCCCATCCTCATGGGTACTAGTCGGGTTGTTAACCCACTGAGCCACAGTGGGAACTCCCCAAGAACGCTGTTAGGGATGGAGTGCTCTTCCCCAAAATGTTTAATTCGAATCCAGTCAAGGGAACCAATACGACAGGGAACGTTTTGTGACGTCCATTGGTGTGGACCCTCAGCAGAGGCCAGGGAACTGCTCCGGGTTCAGGGACTAGTCCCACCGCAGGTACGATCCTGGATCAGGCGCCCTGAGCGGGAGGCAGGGAGGGAAAGTTCACAGTCGGGTTTGAGAACTGGGGACGTTTGAGCAGGACCTGGGATTTGGAGAGAAGTGTGCGTCCTGTCCCCTCTGTGCTCATCTGCCGCAGGCTCTGCTAGGAAGTGCACGCTGCGGCGCAGGGGGTGAGGGGTCATGACTTCTGCCAGAGGTTGGCCGCCGACCTTCAGATATGCCGGTGCCGAGATCCTGTCCTTTGGTTTTTTTCTTTAGGTGTGAGACTGGCTGTTCAAACTAAAAAGTTAGCAGAGAGTAACAAACCGCCACCCTCTCGGGGCTCACACCCGGTGGGGCAGGCATTGGGTGGAGGGCCTGCCTCCCAGGAGCCACTGAGCAGTGGAAGCAGCAGGAAGGGGGGCAGAGGGTACAGGGCAGAGGCGTTGCGGGGCCGACCAGCCAGGCCGCACCATACCGAGCAGGCGATACCGAGCAGTCCTGAGAAAAGTGAGAAAAGGGGCTCTATCTGGAAAAGTGGTTGAGAAGGAGGAGGCGTGTGACGAGCCTGCCCAGCCAGTTCCCCTCAGCAACGGCGAGGAGCCTCAGGCTGCAGAGCGAGTGCCCAGAGCAGGGGTGTTTCTTCCGTGCATTCTGAGCAGAGGGCAACGATGAAGCCTGACTAGCCGCTGCTGCCAGACGCTGAGGCCCTCGTGGGAACGGGTGACCAGGCAGGTGATCCGGGGGCAGCCTGGGTTAAGGAACGGTGGAGGACAGGGACACTTGGGCTTATCTAGGGGATTTACTAGTGGACGTGGTGCAAGAAGGGAGGACTGAGCACTGGGAAGACTGGACAGGCCAGGGTGGCGTGCGTGTCAGGATTTGCTCTGGGCCCCAGAACGGTGTCCTCGTCTCACACACGGCGGTCATGCGCACAGCTGGCTTTACGAATGTGAGACAGTCCCGTGGAGAGTCAAGCTGGGGTCTAAAGCACGTAGGTGATGAGTGGGTCTAATTGTAGACAAGGAAGGTGTCTGGCAGGTTATTCATTTACTGTCTTTCTCGTGATTTTTATTTCTCCCATCATAGTCGATCCTGGCAGGTTATGGAAACGTGCACAAACAAGGAACACAGGTCTAGGATTGAAGAAGCAGGAAGTGGGGAGTGAAGAGGCCACTTGTCCTGCCCCGGGTGCCTGTGCCCATTTGCCGGGGCCGAGAGAAGGACAGGCCCTCCCAGAGCCCTCCTTTCTGTTTCCCGGGCGATAGGGTATGGGGTATGGCAGCGAAAAGGTTCCTAGGTGGCCAGCTCTCTGCTCTGTGCCTGTTGTCGGTGGCTTGTGCACCAGCTACCGGTTTTATGTTGTGGAGACTGGATTTGAAAGCCAGTTGGCTTTAAAAAGATGAAGGCGGGGAGTTCCCGTCGTGGCGCAGTGGTTAACGAATCCGACTAGGAACCGTGAGGTTGCGGGTTCGGTCTCTGCCCCTGCTCAGTGGGTTAGCGATCCAGCATCGCTGTGAGCTGCAGTGTGGGTGGCAGGCGCGGCTCGGATCCCACCTTGCTGTGGCCCTGGCGTAGGCCGGTGGCTACAGCTCCGATTCGACCCCTAGCCTGGGAACCTCCCTGTGCCGTGGGAGCGGCCCAAGAAATAGCCAAAAAAAAAAAAAAAAAGAAGAAGGTGTCCTAAGGGGGTCACCAGGTCTCGGGGGAGGGGGGCATTCTCGTAAGAGCTGTCAATAGCACATACAAGCACAGGCGTAAGACTCTACTCGAGCCACCCAGTGACTAGTTAGAAGTGTCTTTCAGCTTTGACGTTCCCGGGAAAGAACTAGAAATGTTTAAAAATGTATTCTGCAGCTGTGTGTTCTTTACCATGTTTAAGCTACCACAGGCAGGTTAAGCTGTTACTGTATCAAGATTTTAACAAACTAGACAAGGAAACGTGGTAGTTTATTTTTATTTTTCAATAAAGTTAATTATTTGCTACACGATCTTGCCTGAGATTAACTGTTCAGGGCTCAAAAGAAAGGGATTTTTCTATTGAATTTATAAAACATTTAGCTTTGTAAGAAAAGTTTTATCGTTTGCGTTACTTATTACATAGCATTCAGGGATAGTAAAGCTGTTTTAAGATTTCAAATCTGAGAAATGTATGGCAGGGGTTTAAAAAGTGCACTCGTCAAGGTGCAGCTTCAGTATGAAGGTACACACGTTCCAGAATCCAGATCTATTTACCGTGAACGTTAGTCCTTTTTTTTGGTTAATTTCCCCGTGCAGTGCGGCCTGACTGTTGGACTGTGGTTGTAACTGTCGGTGACACTGTCCTCCAGGACACACTTGGCATCCGGTGTCACGGCCGCGTGGGGAGGGGGGCCAGTGGCGTTAGGGGTACATCTGAGGGAGGCTGCTGTCCTACAGTGCACAGCATGGAGCCCGACAAAGCTCTCCCAGGCCCAGCATCCCCACTGCCAGGCTTTCTCCAGCCCAAGTGCAGCCCCCACACGGCCCAAGCTCCATTTTATTTTATTTATTTTCCTTTTTTTTTTTTTTTTTTTTTTTTTTGTCTATTTGCCTTTTCTAGGGTCGCTAACGCGGCATATGGAGGTTCCCAGGCTAGGGGTCTAATCGGAGCTGTAGCCTCTGGCCTACGCCAGAGCCACAGCAATTTGAGATCCAGGGATCCAAGCCGTGTCTGCGACCTACACCACAGCTCACGGCAACGCCAGATCCTTAACTCGCTGAGCAAGACCAGGGATCAAACCCGCAACCTCGTGGTTCCAAGTTGGATTCGTTCACCACTGAGCCACGACGGGAACTCCGACTCAGATCCAATTTAAAGATGAACTGGAATGCACAGAGCTGAGTCCTGAGACCCAAGATTGAATGTACGCTTGCTAAAATGACGCCCTCGTGCTGCACTCCGCAGTAATGACGTAGAGAAGAAGGACGAGGTAGGTGTAGGAGCCCGTTCGGACTCTGGCGGTTTGGGTGGAGTCCTGCTTCTGACACCACTGGCCTAGTCCGCTGAGAACCCCCACCCAGGGTGTGAGTGGCGTGGGCGCTGTGAAGAGCAGGAGGGGGTTTCTCAGAAAACTAAAGATAGAACCGCACACGCCCCTGCACTCCCACTCCTGGGCCTCTCTCCAGACGGAACCGTGATTTGAAGAGATAGGCGCACACCAGCGTCCACTGCAGCGCCGTTCCCAACAGCCGAGACCCGGAAACAAGCGCCCACGGGCAAATGAATGGATGTCGAGGGTGTGGTACAAACACGCGGTGGAACACGGCGCTGCCATGACCTGTGCGGCGTCGCCTTGCAGCGACATGGATGAACCCAGAGATCACTGAGTGAAGTCAGACACAGAAAGACAAACAGGGACATGATATTGTGTACGTGTGGAACTTGTGAGACGACGCAAATGAACTTAGAAAACAGAACCAGACCCACAGACTCTGAGAACACCTTCGTTTTCCTCGAAGAGGCTAACTGCCCAGACCTTGGGTTTAGCTAAATTTTGTAGCCTTGGGCCTGAATATCCCTCTGTCCCCATAGGCTTGTGGGGGCTCCATGGCAGGGACCTGACCCAGCCAGACATGGACGTCCTGCCTCCTCAGTCCCTGTGCTGGGTGCTGACCACGTGGCTGTGGGTGAGGTGCGGCCGCTCTGCCAGTTTGTGAGTCACCCACGTGGGCCCTGGTGGCCTGACCCTACCCTCCAATACTGAGTCTTCATGTCAGCACAGATCGGAGGAGAGTCTCCAGTCTCGATGCCAGAACAATGTTGACTTATTACGTTACTACTTAACTAACATTACGTAATATAGTAAAAATTACACAACATGCTAGCAGTATGTTTTTGGTGGACACAGTATCCTAGGTTGAAAAAAACATTTTTCCTGGCACTTAAAAAATGCTTTTCCTTTTGGCCCTATCACTTCTTTTGAGACAAGTCAGTCTCGTTCTTATCAAATTATTGATACACCGAATTTTTTTGTTTATTTTTTTTTTCTTTTTAAGGCTGCACCCACGGCATTTGGTAGTTCACGGGCTAGGTGTCCGTTGGAGCTGCAGCTGCCAGCCTACACCACAGACACAGCAACGCTGGATCCTTCACCCACTGAGTGAGGCCAACCAAGGATGGAACCCGCTTGCTCCTATCCTCACGTCCTAGTCAGGACTCAGGCCTCTGCCAGAGTCACAGCAACATTGGTTAGAAGTGTCTTTCAGCTTTGACGTTCCCAGGAAAGAACTAGAAATGTTTAAAAATGTATTCTGCAGCTGTGTGTTCTTTACCATGTTTAAGCTACCACAGGCAGGTTAAGCTGTTACTGTATCAAGATTTTAACAAACTAGACAAGGAAACGTGGTAGTTTATTTTTATTTTTCAATAAAGTTAATTATTTGCTACACGATCTTGCCTGAGATTAACTGTTCAGGGCTCAAAAGAAAGGGATTTTTCTATTGAATTTATAAAACATTTAGCTTTGTAAGAAAAGTTTTATCGTTTGCGTTACTTATTACATAGCATTCAGGGATAGTAAAGCTGTTTTAAGATTTCAAATCTGAGAAATGTATGGCAGGGGGTTTAAAAGTGCACTCGTCAAGGTGCAGCTTCAGTATGAAGGTACACACGTTCCAGAATCCAGATCTATTTACCGTGAACGTTAGTCCTTTTTTTTGGTTAATTTCCCCGTGCAGTGCGGCCTGACTGTTGGACTGTGGTTGTAACTGTCGGTGACACTGTCCTCCAGGACACACTTGGCATCCGGTGTCACGGCCGCGTGGGGAGGGGGGCCAGTGGCGTTAGGGGTACATCTGAGGGAGGCTGCTGTCCTACAGTGCACAGCATGGAGCCCGACAAAGCTCTCCCAGGCCCAGCATCCCCACTGCCAGGCTTTCTCCAGCCCAAGTGCAGCCCCCACACGGCCCAAGCTCCATTTTATTTTATTTATTTTCCTTTTTTTTTTTTTTTTTTTTTTTTTTTTTGTCTATTTGCCTTTTCTAGGGTCGCTAACGCGGCATATGGAGGTTCCCAGGCTAGGGGTCTAATCGGAGCTGTAGCCTCTGGCCTACGCCAGAGCCACAGCAATTTGAGATCCAGGGATCCAAGCCGTGTCTGCGACCTACACCACAGCTCACGGCAACGCCAGATGCTTAACCCGCTGAGCAAGGCCAGGGCTGGAATCCGCAACCTCAGGCTTCCTAGTCGGATTCGCTAACCACTGCGCCACGACGGGAACTCCCCAGGCTCCATTTTCCACACAGCCTGTCTGCCCACAGGAATCCTGAACACAGGCTTTGCCAATCCCAATGGGCAAAGGCTGTTCTAATGACTTAACCTAACCCGTGTTTACCGGAAGCCATCAATGCGTCCAGAATGATTAAACCACAGAATTCACCTACAATGGCAGAAGTCGGGATGTATAGCATTCCATGCCTCTGAACCTGCTCTGCTGTATGAGCATTCACCTCTTAATATGGAAAGTTAACTTGAACTGTTTTGAAGTGGATATGCATACAGCTTCCATTATGATTTTTCTGACCACGATCAAAATTTAAAGATACACCATGGCCACAGCAACACCAAATCGGAGTGGCATCTGCGACCTATAACACAGTTCAGGGCAATGCTGGATCCTTGACCAACAGAGCCACAGGGTAAGTCATGTAAGTTTTTCTATTTGAGTCTCTTTTGTAAATAAGTTCATTTGTGTCATATTTTAGATCCCACATGTGTTATATTTGTCTTTGTCTAACTTAGGAATTCACTTAGTATGATAATGTCTATCCACGTTGCTTCAAATGGCATTATTTCATTATTACTACTCTCTCTATATATGTATATACCACATCTTTATCCATTCATTTGTTGACACTTAAGCACTTAAGTTGCTTCTGTGGCCTGGTTGTTGCTGCTATGAACACTGGGGTCTATATACCTTACTGAATTAGAGTTTTCTTGTTTTTCCAGGAGTGGGATTGCAGGATCATACGGTATCAGTATTTTTAGATTTTTTTTTTCTTTTTTTAGGGCTGTACCCACAGCATGTGGAAGTTACCAGGCTAGGGGCCTAATGGAGCTGTAGCCACGGGCCTATGCCAGAGCCACAGCAATGGGGTGGTGGCGGGGGGTGTATGGGGGGGATCGAAGCTGCATCTGCGACCTACACCACAGCTCACAGCAACCTGGGATCCTTTACCCACTGGGCGAGGCCAGGGATTGAACCCGAAATCTCATGGTTCCTAGTTGGATTCGTTAACCATTGAGCCAGAGGGCAACTCCCTATTTTCAGTTTTTTTAAGGAAACTCCCTATGTTTTCCATAGTGGGTGCACCAACTTACATTCCTACCAACAGGGTAGGAGGGCTCTCTATTCTCCACACACTCTTCAGCATTTACTCTTTGTTGACTTTTTGATAATGACCATTCTCACCAGTGTGAGGTGATACCTCATTATAGTTTTGATTTGCATTTCTCTAATAATGAAATAATTTTTACTTTATTGGATTAAACAAGTTACCAAATAGGTGAAGTGACTGGCAGACAGCAGGCCCTCAAAATATTGATTCCTTTCCCTTCTTAGTTTTGTGACACTTCTTTATGCAGTCATTTCATTTAGTAACTTTTGTGGCTGCGAAACCAAACCATGTATTAGCACGTGAATTAGGTGGAGATGATGGAGCAGTCTATATATAGGCTCCCATGCCCAACAGAATGCCATGTGCACCCTAGGTCCGAAATAAAATTGTTACTTGTTAGCCACAACCTTTGCAATCCTTAGCTGAACATTTATAAATGATTCTAGTAATAAGTTTTTATTGTTATGCTCAATGACTAAGTTACTTGAGGTTTTGTTCTACAAGCCGTTCGGCTATTTGGATACCAAAATACGCCAAATTTGTTTTCCTGCGCAAAATCATAGGTGCTTCTTGAATCTGAATGCGCTTTATTTTTTAAAAGAAGGAAAATGCTCCCTGCGCCACACTTGGTCTTTACACGTCCAAGTGGCTGTTCGCAGAGCCGAGGACTACTGCGCCCTCTGCGATTTTTCCAAACTAGACCAAGGGCAGCAGGCCTTCAAGTCCCACCTTTCGCAGCGCGCGGCTGCCTTTGTTCGTCTCTGTAGCCAATGGCGAGCACACATTTCACACCCGAGGCGGCAGCGGGTGAGTCACCCTCCGCAGACTCCGTCGGGCTCCGTGCGCAGCCGCCTCGCCCGCGCCGCCCGGGAAGCGGCTGCGGCACACACGGTAGCGAGGAGTGGGGACGGCCGTTCCCACCGGCCCGATCTTGGTTCCCATGGACGCGGACTGGCGCCTGCTCGGGGCGCCCGCGCGCCTTCGCCGCGGTGAGTACCCGCGGGTCTTCAGCGCCCTGGGTCTCCCGGCGCCGCCTGGCCGTCCAAGGGGTCTTCAGAGGGGCGCTTATCCCTCGGGCAAGGGCCCGGTGGTCACGAGTTCGCGCAACGCCTCGACGACTTTGCCACAGCCGCTGTCCACTTGGGGACCCAGGCCGGCTCAGGTGACGCGCGGGACTTTCTGCAGGGGGCTGGACTTCCGGCCATGCCTGCTTAGCCAGAGGCGGGATTTCCTGCGGCGCCTGCGTGTGGAGGATGCCGGGCGGGATTTCCGGCGCGGGGAGGAGGTGGGGCCGGGACTTCCGGCGCCGGAAGCGTGGGGCGTCAGGCTGCCGGGTCTTGGGGCCGCGTCAGGGCCGGGGAGACTTGGTGTCCTGCACGTCCGCATAGGTCCCGGCGCCCCCTGGCTGGGAACCCACGGGCGGCAGCGCACGGCCCGGCTGGCATTGCTCGGCGGCGGCGTGACAGGTGAGTGCAGGCCCGCTGTCTTCCGCCCGGGACCGTCAGTCCTGGTGTGTGCGGCAGCAGCCTCGCGCCGGGCGGGGCTTGTCTGTGTGTTGCGGGGTGGCCCTGTGCCCCTGACCCCACGCCCTCCGACCCCCGACCTGCGCGCCGCGGGACCCCGCGTCCCCAGTCTGGACCGCGACCGCCGACCCCTCCGAGCCCGATCCCGGCCTCTTGACCCCGCGCCCCAGACTTCTACCCCGACACCCCCCGGGTCGTAGATGTGGTTGGTGCGCGCGCCCCGGGCGGCCTGCGAGGAGGGTCCTTCCGGGCGCCTTGGGGCCGCGCGCCCCGCGCCCTGGCAGCCGTGCCTCTGTGCTCCCCGCCCCCGGGGCGGGCCTGCGGCGGTCGGCAGGGTCGCCGCGACCTTGGGCAGGAGCTGCCTGCGGGTCCACGTCCAGCCTCGCGTCCTTGCAAAGTGCCCGCTTTGAGGTCTCAGCGAGTGCCCTTCTTCTTAGGGCTCTGGGCAGCCGTGCGCACCTGCTGTGCCCTGACTTGGAGCTAACACCCTCACTTCCTTTCCCCGAGGGGTACAGATAAGCTGTCTGAATTCTCCAGTCCTGGTTTTCCTAAGAAGGAAACTCTACACTTGTTAACTTCATCCTCGATTCTATCCCATTCTTTCCACTGTTGAGATCTGTAAACAGTCTTGGTTGTTTTCCTGTTAGAGATGCCCCCAGAATCGGTGAGCTTGTGTTCCGAGCGTTGGCCTAGGTCCCCAGTTGGGCACTTTCGGCAGGGTGACCTAGGGGAGACCGCCGAGGCCGCCTCTCGTTGCTGACCCTCAGCAGTTGGTGTTGGCCGCCAGGAATTTGGTAATGGTGTTTTCACAGTGAAGTGCTGTGAAAAACTCTACCTTCTTGTGGAAATTCAGTCACGTTTTGTATTTTTAAGGGCCACATGCAAATTATATCCTTTTTTTTTTTTTTGCATGTGTTTAACGTTCATAACATTTGTTATTTAGCCAAGTGTTTTTCTCTTGCTAAAAGGAAAATGTTTATAAATCCCACTGGATGTGGAACTGTAATGTTTTGAATGCAGGGGGTAGTGCATGTGGCAGCATGTAACATGGGTTGGGCAGAAGGAGAGTTTATATTAAATTCATTTATTTGAGCAGTAGATTAGGGAGGTTGATTTTTGGAGGGGACTATATGCTTTCTTAAAGAATGTGTTTAAGGAGTTCCTGCTGTGGCTCAGCAGTAATGAATCCAACTAGTATCCATGAGGTCTCGGGTTTGATCTCTGGCCTTGCTCTGTGAGCTGCAGTGCAGGTTGCACAGGCGGCTCTGGTCTGGCGAGGCTGTGGCTGTGGCCAGCAGCTGCAGCTCAGATTCGACCCCTAGTCTGGGAATTTCCACATGCCATGGGTGTGGTTCTAAAAAGCAAAAAAAAAAAAAACCAAAAAAAAAAAGCCCCCAAACCACAGAACCACACCTGTGGTTCATGGGGATGAGGGAGGGATTCAAAGCTTAGAGAAAGGCTGATGGTGAGGATTTGGATTAGCTATGAAGATACAGAGATGGGAAGAAGCAGTGACGTGAGACTTTTGAAGAGCGACCGTTGTTGAGGTGGAAGAAGGGTTGATCACTGCAGTTGTTGCGCTTTATGTGACCACTGTGTAGACTCTCTGGAGTGCTTTCACTTTCCAGTTTGTACTTAGCAGAAGGAGGAGCTCTCTGCTGTGCTATTTGCTTGATTAAAATGTCTCCTTTTAAAAATAAAAATTAAAAAAATAATAAATAAATAAATAAAGGAGTTCCCGTCGTGGCACAGTGGTTAATGAATCCGACTAGGAACCGTGAGGTTTTGGGTTTGATCCCTGGCCTTAACCAGTGGGTTAAGGATCCAGCATTGCTGTGACTGTGGAGTAGGCCTGCAGCTACAGCTCCGATTAAACCCCTAGTCTGGGAACCTCCATATGCCATGGGAGTGGCCCTCGAAAAGGCAAAAAGACCAAAAAAAAAAAAAAAAACCTTTTTTTTTGAGCTTTGACAGGGTTTTGACATATCTGTTCCTTTACAAAGCATAACTTATAAACTGTGAGGTAACTGATAAATCTATGTGTTGAAATTCTTGACAACTAAGTTGCTTTATGAAGTTGATAATTTAGTATGTGTAATTACTGAAAAAGATAATTGTATCCACGTTCCTTGATTTTTATGAAGAATATACTTTCTGGTTAAGATTCCATTAAGTCAGTTTGATTTCTTGGTCAACTTTAATTTATGGCACAGTTACATAGTTTCTAAATGTTTCCGTTAAAAAGTTACTGAAATACTGTTCATTGCTGTTCTATGAATTGTTTAACAATATAGATTCCTTATATTCAAATACTTCAAATTAAATATCAGTATAATCTTTTTTGTATGTATATAAAATTCTCCCAACCACAGAATCTGCAGTTGTGTTTTTACACCTTTGTTACAAGTATCTCTAATTTCTTTCTTTTTTTTTTTTGTCTTTTTGCTATTTCTTGGGCCCCTCCCACGGCATATGGAGGTTCCCAGGCTAGGGGTCGAATCGGAGCTGTAGCCACTGGCCTATACCAGAGCCACAGCAACGCGGGATCCGAGCCGCGTCTACAACCTACACCACAGCTCACGGCAACGCCGGATCCTTAACCCACTGAGCAAGGCCAGAGATTGAACCTGCAACCTCATGGTTCCTAGTCGGATTCGTTAACCACTGAGCCACGACAGGAACTCCAGGTATCTCTAATTTCTATAGCTCAGATTTTTCAGATCTAAATTTCAAGATTTGTTCTGTCATTTTTCAGTCAAAAATAATTTTTCCAAATAACTCCTCATGGAAGATTGTTTTGGTATCAGTTATGACTTTCGTTTGACATTTGAGATTTCTTATTTTTGTCTGTAAATATGAAAGTAGTGGAGTTCTGCTATGGGCAGTGGGTTAATCAGCTGGCTTGTCTGTGTGGCAGTTGCTGGTTCAGTCCCGGCCTGGCACAGTAGGTTAAAGATCCGGTGTTGCCACAGCTGTGACGTAAGTCACAGCTCCAGTTTGGATTCGATCCCTGGCCCAAGAATTCCATATGCTGTGGGGTGTCCAAGAAAAAAATTTTTTTTTTAATCTAAACACACAAAACTAATTGACCAATTTGAATGTTTTTAGTGTGTTGTAAAACAAGATTTACTTTTTTTTTTGGCCACACCTGCAGCATATGGAAATTCCTGAGCCATGAATCAAATCCAAGCCGCAGCTGTGACCTGAGCTGTGTGGCAAGGCCAGGCCCTTAACCTGCTGTTCCTTAGAGGGAACTTTATTTATTTATTTATTTATTTTGGCTTTTTAGGGGCTGCACCGGAGACATATGGAGGTTCCCAGGCTAGGGGTAGAATCAGAGCTACAGCTGCTGGCCTACACCACAGCCACAGCAGGATTCAAGCCACAAGTCACGGCAGTGCCAGACCCATAACCCACTGATCAAGTTCACGGATTGAAATGGCAACCTCATGGTTCCTAGTCAGATTCGTTTCCTCCACACCACAACAGGAACTCCTTTTACTGCCGTTTTATAACAAGGTCTACACATGAGTAATTTGAGACTCAAAAGATCTCTGGCTTTGGAGTAGATTCACTTTTCCTATTCTGCCTCTGGTATAGCTAAAAACACTGGACATTAAATATCAAACAAACATGAGACTGAAAGCGGGTGGAAGAGTAGACAGGTTGGGTGTATGAGGACCTGAGAAGTGACACATCTGAGTTCCCTGGGTTTTCTTTTTGCCGCACACATCCCAGTATCGGGTTTAGAGAAGCCAGCAACACCAGATGGTTCAGAAAAGCCGCAAGAGAAGCCTGATCTCTAACCAAAAGGCCAAGAAAGGGACTGCCTGCCAGACAGGACGTGTTTAGAAAACATGGCAGCCCCCGTCTCGCCCTGACCACCAAAGGCAGGGTGGGGAATAGACTTTGACCTTGACCAGCTGTGTTCAGATGAACTGTGCCGGGTGGTATCAGAGAGGCCTGGTGAGGACCTGGGGTTGTCATCTCTGCTGGGGGGGTGATAGAGAATAGCCCCTCTTCCTGTTGGGGTGGCTTCTGAAGAAACTTAGGAGAGAGTCAGGATCTGCCCACCCCTGGTTGCAACGAGGTCTTGTAGGTGCAGTCACAAGGCCCCCGGGTCAGTCTGGTGGTTTGAGTAGAGGCTGAGGGAGAGGCTGAACTCTAACCTCACTGGGTCGTGCCAAGGAGTACTTCCCCCCAGGGTCAGCGGAGGCTGAGTGGGGAGCCCCAGCTTCCATCTGCACCTTGTACGCCTCCCGCGCAGAGAGAAGGCAGCACCCTTCTTGGCCTGCCAGGCAGTGTCAGAGCAGCCTGCTGTAAAGAAGACTTGCATCAGGTCCAGGTCTGACGACACACCCAGAGCTTGCGTCTCCCAGGCTGACGGGCAGATCGCCCCTGGACTCAGAATAGGCGCTTGGCGGACACACCAGAATGATGGCGACGTTGGAATTACTTGACAAGGATTTTAAAGCGGGCAAAGATTTCTTCAGTGAGCAGGTGCTAACACTTGCAGCAAATGAAAAACAGAAACTCTCAGGAGGAAATACAGGATATGAAGAAGAAACAAATGGAAATTTTAGAACGGAGAAGTACTGTAAGTGAGCTTAGGGTTGGCTCAGTATCTGAATGGAGAGGACAGAAGGCAGGAGGCGGTGAACTTGAGGATGAAGCAGTAGAAATTACCCCGTCCGAATCCCGGAGAAAGTAGACTGGAAAAGAGGAAACGGAACTTCCGGGATCTGTGAGAGTTTAACAAGAGACGTCCTTCTTTGGCGTTCTCTGGTGGCCCAGCAGGCTGAGGATCTGGCTCCTTCCTGGCTGTGCCTCCAGTCTCTGTTTCGGCTTGGGTTCAATTCCTGGCCCAGGGACTTCCACATGCAGTGGGTGTGGCCAAGAAAACAGAACAAAGCAAAACAGACATCATTCTCGTCATCAGAGCCCCAAAGAGAGGAGAAAAACAGTAGGGCTGAAAATATGTTTGAACAAATAACTAGCTGAATATTTCCCAAATTCGGCAAGCCATAAACCTACAGAATCAAAAAGCTAAGTGAGACCTAAGCAAGATAAACTCAAAGAAAGCCACGCTCCACATCGTAGTCACGGTCAGGCTTCCGAGAACTAAAGATGAAAAAGCAGCGAGAGAGAAATGTCCCCTTTGCTTTGTTTAGGGCTGCACTGCGGCACGTGGAAGTTCCCAGGCTAGGGAGTTGGATCCGAGCTGTAGTGGCTGCCCTGCACCACAGCTCCCAGCAACACCGGGTCCTAACCCACTGAGTGAGGCCAGGGATCAAACCTGAGTCCTCATGGATACTGGTCAGGTTCACTGCTGCTGAGCCATAGTGGGAGTCCAGGAAATGTCCCTTTAACGGAGTGGATTTCTCATCACAAACTGCAGAGGTCAGAAGGAGGTAACACACTTTGCCACTGCGGAAGGAAACAGCATCAACTCAGAATTCTCTGTCGAGTGGGAAACATCCTGCGCGTGGTTTGGCAATAGCAGAACGTCCCTAAAGTAATAGAGGAAGTTCTGTAAACAGAAAGGAAATGGTGCGAGGAATGTGGGAACGCCAGGAAGGAGGAACATACAGTGGAGAGAACAAATGCATTGTGAGTGCAGTCCCTGTTCCTCTGAAGTGTGTCTG
Organism: Phacochoerus africanus; assembly: GCF_016906955.1. Classification (NCBI taxonomy): domain Eukaryota; kingdom Metazoa; phylum Chordata; class Mammalia; order Artiodactyla; family Suidae; genus Phacochoerus; species Phacochoerus africanus. Next base: position 73,810,312 of record NC_062555.1, on the reverse strand, counting down.
CAGGTTGAAGCGTAACCGTCGAGGTGCGGCCCGCAGCGGGGGCTCGCAGAGGAGAACGTGGGAGGGTGGGAGGGCGGAGGGGGAAAGGGTGGGTCGCACACCTTCCCGCGAACTAGTAGAGTGGCGGGGGGCGTGGACTCCGTTGTGAAAGGATAACGATAACCTAGCGTAGCCACTAGGAAGCTTATGCAGAAGAGAGAAGCTTAAAAACCTGACATAAGTCAAAATGAAATTAAAAAGAATGTTCAAATAACTTAGAAGGCAGAAGAAAGAAGCACAGGGGGTTCCCTTAATCTGCTGTGGCTCAGGATTCGGTGTTGTCACTGCTGTGGTGAGGGTTTGATCCCTGGCCTGAGAACAGCCACATGCTCTAGGCATGGCCAAAAGGAACAAAAAGAAAATGGGAACAAACTGAATGAATTATGCACTACGCCCAAGTGGGGTTTAGTCTGTAGATGCACGGTTAGATCACCATTTGAGAATCATCAGGGTAATTGTCCTGTTAGGAAGCTGGGAAGGAAAAGCTGTGTGATCGTATTAAGTGACGCAGACAAAAAAGTATGACTGACTTGAGCACTCGGGAAACTCTTAGAACATGAACATGGAGGGAGACTTTCTCAAGCGATAAAACAGTATTTACATCAGAACTGACAGCTAGCATCATACTCAGTGGTAAAGACTGAGTATTTTCACTTTGAGACCAGAATAAAGCAATTTGCTGATACTTCTGATTCAGCATAGTACTTCCAAATTAGTAAGATAGAAAAGGAAAGAAAGGCATAAAGGTCAGAAAGAAGAAACTGACCTTTTTTTAGATGACAGTAGTCTACAAAGGAAATACAAAGGATCTACCAAAAACTCCCAATATTAATAAATAGGTTCAACAAGAATGTAGGATACAAGCTTCATACACAAAAATCAATTGCATTTTTGTTGTTTTGGGCATTCAGACGTTCCCAGGCCAGGGATCAAACCTGCGCCACAGCAGCAACCAGAGCCACAGCAGTGACAGCGCTGGATCCTTCACCCACTGTGCCTTCAGGGAATTCCTCAATTGTATTTTTTTTTTTTTGACTCAATTACTTTCTTATATACTAGCGATTAACATTCAGAAACAAATAAAAATACAGTATTTAAAATTTCTTAAAAAAAAAAACCTTTGGTGTAGTTTGAGAACATAGGTAGAACTTTTATGTGACAACTGAAAAACTGAGGAAAGAAATCAAAAGCGGTCTAAACCGATATGCGGTTCACAGACCAGAGGGCTCAGCCTAGTGAAAATGCTGCCATTTCCTCGCCCCGCTGGTGAACAGATTACACACATTTCTTTCTTTTTTTTGTCTTTTGTCCTTTTAGGGCCTCACCCACAGCACATGGAGGTTCCCAAGCTAGGGGTCGAATCCAAGCTGTAGCCACTGGCCTATACCCACAGCAATGCGGAATCCAAGCCGAGTCTACAACCTACACCACAGCTCACGGCAACGCCAGATCCTTAACCCACTGAGCAAGGCCAGGGATTGAACCTGCGTCCCCATGGGTGCTTGTCAGATCCATTCACTGATGGGAACTCCTGAACAAATACATTTCTTATCAAAATCCCATCAGGATTTTTATAGATAAAGGAAAGATTATTCTAAATTAATTTGGAAAGACAAAGGAATCAGAAAAGCTAAGACATCTTGAAAAAGGTGTGTGATAGGAATCACTGATTTCAAGATGGCGCAGTCATTGAGAAGGCGTTACTGAGATAGATACCTGTGTGAGCAGAACAGAATAGAGAACCAACAAATAATCCCACAGAACTGTAGCTGGTTGACTTTTGACCATAATGGCAGACTTTCTCAATTTAGTGTAGATGGATAGTCTTCGCTTATGGTACTAGAATAATTGGATGCCCCCAGAAGAAACCAAAAACTCAAAACCCTTGATCTAAACTTCACACCTTATAAAAATATCAGCCCAAAATAGCTCATCAATTTAAATGTAACCTGTAAAACTAAAATTTTAAGACGAAAACAAACATTTTGGGATTTAGGATTGGTGAAAAGTTCTTCGTCATGACTTCAGAGCATGATCCTTAGAAGAAAAATAATTGATCAGTTTGACTTCATGTGAATGTAAAAGTTGCGGCAGGGCGGAGTGGCCGCCGGGGGGGCCTGCCATTCCGTTCTGAGGAGTGGCCCGTGGCACGATGGAGCAGGGGGAGCCTTGCCCCAGAGCAGGACGTCCAGCCACGCAGCACAGCCTCAGGAGCCTCCCTGCCGTGGCGGCAGCGGCAGCGGCAGCGGCAGCGGCAGTGGCGGCAGCAGCAGCAGCAGCAGCAGCAGCGGCGGCGTGTGGTGGTTCCCGATGGAGCCAGGACCCCGGGAGGGTTTGAGCAGGCTTGGAGCGGCCCGCTGACAATGTGACAGCACCGTTAGCCGTGGAAAAATGTTGTCAAGCTTTGCTTCGTGAAAAGCCCTGACAGGATGAAAAAGCAGGTTAGAGACTGGAAGAAACTATTTGTAACCCCATTTGCCAGATAACTCACGAAGGATGCGTAAAAACTCTTAATGTCTCAACAGTCTGAACCGGTCTGTTAGAAAATGGCAAAGGACCTGAAGAGACCTTTCACTGAAGAGGAAGGTCAGATGACAGACGACGTGGAGAGATGTCCAGTGTCACTAGCCACCAGGGAAATGCAAATATTGTATACACATCTGTCAGATGTCGCACATCTGCCAGAACTGTTAGACCTTGGGATGGGACGGAGTGTTGGTGAGGATGCCGAGAACAGAGTCTCATCTACTGCCGATGGGAATGCAAGGGGTTACGGCCACTTTGGAAAGTGGTCGGACGGTTTCTTAGAAACTGAGCGTGGCCAAGCAGTTACCGTATGACCCAGCAAGTCCATGCCTAGGTGTGTGTGCAAGGAAGTGAGTCACAGATGCAGAAACGGCACCCCTGCTGAAAGTGGCCTTGTTCATAAGGCGCTAAAGATGGAAACAAGCACGGCCACCAGCTGATGGCTGAGCGCCCTCTGCTATCCCCGCATAGAGGGGTACTTGGCAGTAGAAAGGAGCAGTGCTGACGCCGAGACACGGACGAGCGTGGAAACTGCTAAGTGAGAAAAGCTAGTGGCAGTAGCCCAGGCCGCGTATGAAGGGGCCAGAAGAGGCAAGTTTATTGTAGAAAAAGTGGATTAGTGGTTGCCCGAGGGGCAGCTGTGAGAGTGGCTTACATGGTGTGTGAATTATATCTCAGTAGAGATTTAAAAAGTCTTTTTAGGCTTTTTTTTTTTTTTTTTAAACAAACATACAGCAGTCTCATTCATGGGCTTTATCCAAAAGAAGTGGAAACTCATGTTCACACAGAAACCTATACATTGTCCCAGTGGCTTTATTTGTATTAGTAAGAAACGGGGAAGCGGCAGAATTTGTTGAGGTAGGTGAAGGGTTAAACAGACGTGCTGCATTCTCCCTGGAGCAGCGAGCGGTCAAAAGCCATTGGTACCTGGCAGCACCTGGCAGCCGGGATGGGTCTTGGGCATCAGGCTCAGCGCCTTCTGGGGGCATGTGCTCTTTGCGCGTGTCTGCGAGGCATTCTAGGCAGCGGGACTGGAGGATGGGACTGGAGGATGGACGGCTGTGGGGGAGGCTCCAGAAAAGGTGGGACACTTGGAGCTGATGCAGAGTGAGGTGGGTGGAGGGCCTGAAGATACTGTTGGCTGTTGGAGCGTGAGTACGTCTTCCCAAAGTTACACGCACTAGCGGAGATTCACCGGGAGAAGGGGCATCGGTGAGAGCAGGACTGGGCAGGTGCTGTCCAGCGTGGTTCGGGGAAGATGTGTGATTACGTCTGGGTGAGCTGTGCACCTGCAGCGCTAACCCCCGTGGAGGGCGGCTGGTTCCAGCGAGGCGAGCGCCACGCGAGAGGTCCGTGTGCAGGAAGGAAGCCTGGCCCGGAAGGACCCCCCTGGCCCTTTCGACCTGTGGGGTGAAATAAATCATTAAAATTCCACTTGTTTTTCCTTCGTTAAATGTGGTTGCTAGAGAATGGACAGTTTCGTGTGTGGCTGGCGTTGGCTTTCACTTGGACCACGTTGCTGTGGAGTCTCTAGCGTCGGGAATCCGCAGTTAGAGTTGGCTCCCTCTGGGGACTGGGCTGGGTCTGGAGGAAGAGGGCTAAGGGTGAGTTCTTGTTGTTAAGCCCTTCTTTGCTGTTTGGTTTTAGAGGGAGTTGATGAAACGAGACAAACATTGACCTCTAACACAGCCGTGGTCTCTACCTTGGAACCTGTTACGCAGCCCATTCAGATTTACATAGTGAACGTGAGCATAGTGAGGAAGTTTGGAATGAAAAGTAACCCTTGTCTTGGTCACTATTTTTTCTTTTTTTGTCATTTTTAGGGCCACACCTGCGACATATGGAAGTTCCCAGGCTCGGGGTCTAATCAGAGATATAGCCACCGGCTTACACCAGGCTCACGGCAAGGCCAGATCCTTAACCCACTGAGTGAGGCCAGGGATCAAACCCGCAACCTCATGGTTCCTAGTTGGATTCGTTTCTGCTGCGCCACGACGGGAGCGCCACTATTTCTTCTTCACTTTAGTTTGCTGTATCAGAGTAAAGTCCTTGCTTTCCCTGCTTTTTAGCTTATTGCAGGAGTGGCCAGGACATCCTCTTTCAGAAGTAATGCCCACAGAAAGCGGGAGCTGTTCAGCTGCTCGCCAAGCAAAACAGAAACGCAAATCTCATAGCCTTTCCATCCGAAGAACTAACAGCTCGGAGCAGGAGCGGACGGGCCTGCCGAGGGAAATGTTAGAGGGACAGGTAAGTCGGTGCCCATCACTGTCCTGTGAGGACGCTGATCTTGTTTGTCACGCCTCAGAAACAGCCAGATATGTTCAGGGCTCCAAAGGAGAGGAGAGCGGGCTACCAGACAGACAGCCCGCTGCCCAGCCCGGCTGAAACCAGCGTCGAGTGCCGCAGCCTGCGTGGGCAGGACTCGCCGCAGGTTAATGTGTTGACAGCGCTTAATGCAGCAGGGGCGTCCCAGTTTGCGTTAGTTTCCGTTCTTTGTGCAGGTGGGTTGACAGCGCAGTTGTGGGCTTTCTGTCTCAGACTCAGGAGAAGAGAGTCAGGGATGATGATCGCCTCCTGTGCTCTGGAGAGTTTCTGGAAGCTCATCTTTCAGGAACTGTTCTTGACTTTACCTGCGTCCTGCCTTAGTGAGTGTGTTATCTGCTGTTTGTTACATTATATGTCTTTCTGATAATTTGGTGTCCCTGGGATTAAATGATGTACAGGTTTTTTTTTTGGTCTTTTTAAGGTCACACCCACGGCATATGGAGGTTCCCAGGCTGGGGGTCTAAGTGGAGCTGTAGCTGCCGGCCTCCACCACAGCCACAGCAGCAAAGGATCTGAGCCACGTTTGCAACCTACACCACAGCTCAAGGCAAAGCTGGATCCTTAACTCACTGAGTGAGGCCAGGGATCGAACCCGCAACCTCATGGTTCCTAGTCAGATTCATTTCTGCTGAGCCACGGCGGGAACTCCCGATCTACTGTTTTATTGATAAAGATAGGTTTGCTTACACTTTCTCTAGTTCCTTTGTGATGAAAAAAACGTGTTCCATTTTTAAAAGAACATTGTTGTGCAGCCCAAATAAAAGCACACGTCATCGTAAAATTAGAGACATACTTGGGGCGTGTTCCTATGGGCATGAGTGTATATGGATAAAAACACACATGTAAATTTATAACCATTCCTGCACGGCTAGAGCTGGTCCATCAGCCATGAGGTGACAAGAAATGCGGCTTGAATCTGCACCTCGACCAGCTCATCGTCCTCCAGCTGGAACGGGGCCATGTGGGTGCGGGAGGCAGCTGTGCTCAGGCCTGGGGTCGCTGGTTTGGGGTGGGCCTTGGCTTGGAACCCCCTTAGGTATGGAATGGATGAGTGGGGAACATGGTTACGTTTTAAGTTCCCTTTGGAAATAAAGTCTTAGATTTAAGCAGCCTCCAGAATGGCTTGGATGTTCTTAGTGAGCTCGGAGGCACCACGTCTGGGCACCGCAGCCTGGAAGTGTAAACAGCAGGCGTTCGTTTCTCCGGGTCCTGGAGGCAGAGCTTGGGGAGCAGGAGAGGGGCAGGTTGTCTCTCCTGGTGTAGACGCTGCCTTCTCCCTGTGTCCTCGCAGGGCTGTCTTGCTGGGTGCCTATGAGGACACCAGGTAGACTGGATTCAGGGTCAGCCACAGACGTCTTTTTTTTTTTTTTTTTTTTAACGGCCACACATGCAGCATGTGGAGGTTCCCAGACTAGGAGTTGAATCCAAGCTGTAGCTGCCAGCCCACATCACGGTCACAGCAACGCTGGATCCTTAGCCCAGTGAGCGAGGCCCAGGATGGAACCCACATCATCAATGCTATGTCGGGTTCTTAACCCACTGAGCTACGATGGGAACTCCCACAGAAGTCTTTTTCCCTAAGCACCTCATTAAAACCTTGTCTCCAGAGACAGTCGCATGCTGAGTGCCGGGGATTAGGATGTTAGCATAGGAGTTTGAGGGGACAAGAGTCAGCTCACAGCACTTAGGAAAGTGAGGGTTTGAATGAGAGCTGTGCAGTGCAGCTTACGTGATGGAACGTTCTAGATCCATGCAGTCAAATGTGGAGACAGGAGCCGGGTGTGTTGAGTGGGACTGAGAAGTTTTAAAAATCGTAATTAACTCACAATGAAATTTAGTCAAATGTCGGGAGTTCCCGTTATGGCTCAGCAGTAATGAACCCGACTGGCATCCATGAGGATGCACGTTCGGTCCCTGTCCTCACTCAGTGGGTTAAGAATCCAGTGTTGCTGTGAGCTGTGGTAGAAGTTGCAGATGGGGTTCGGATCTGGCATTGCTGTGGCTGTGGTGTAAACTGGTGGCTTTAGATCTGCTTTGACCCCTAGCCTGGGAACCTCCATGTGCCGAGGGGGTGGCCCCAAAAAGACAAAAAAAAAAAAAAGGAATTCCTGATTATAAAAAAAAAAGAAATATATATATATATATGTATATATATATATACACACTTGGACAGTGTAAATAGTCTAAAATACTCTCAAAAATTGTTGGATTGACTTAAATTTCCAACAGTGAACATTGCAGAGCCGTCTCCTCTCAGTTACTCCTGAAGTGGGGTGCCCAGTAGCCTTTTGCCAGCATCCTGCATTGTGATGTAGGGACAGCAGGTAACCCTGTGTAGGGTCACTTGGAGCCCCGAGGCCTGGGCAGCCTGGCTGCTGCGCCGCCCCGGCGCTGGTGCACATGCCTGCTGGTGGATGAAGTGCTCTGGGCTGGCTGGTCCTGGACAGCAGGACAGTGATGATGGCGTTGGGCACGGGCACCAGGCATGGTAGGTGCGGGCCTCGGGTGCAGACGCCCTGCCGGGGATCTGAGCGGAGGGTGTTTCTTGCTGGACAGGCTTCCGGGGATGCTTTAGGAAGTGGTGCAGGTGCAGAGGATGCTGCCTCTGACCGTGGCCGGAGCGGGCGCCTCCTGCATCCTCTTGCCGCTGTGATCCAGTGTTGATTCTCTGAGAAGCCGGAGGAATCCGTCGTAGCTGTTCGGACAGGAGTTTCCTTGAGTGATACCAGAAGTGGGGCACCTCTCACCTCAGGTCCAGGCCTCTGACGGCACAGGAGACTTGAGCGGAGCAGAGCTCTCACTGGGCTCCAGCGGCCTCGGGGCGCATGTTCCCCTCCGCAGTGTCTGCATTCTGCAGGGGACGGTAGCACGGGTGTCTCAGTTTTGTCTCCTGTCACGATTACGTGTTACGTGCAAGTGCCTGTGCTGTTGAGGTAAATGTACCATGGCGCTTGCTGAGTAGTCAGGCACTTTAAACACATTAAACGTCATGGGTGCAGGTGGGTGGGACCCGGGGAGGGGCGCTTGCCTTGGGAGGGAAGGGGGACTGCGCTGAGGGCTGTGGGGAGGCGGCCCAGAGCCAAGGCAGGTGGATGGGGCGCCGGATGCTAACTGTGATGGTTTGTTTTATGTTTGTTGTTATTTTAAGATTTCTTTTTTTTTGTCTTTTTGTCTTTTTTTGTTATTGTTTTGTTGTTGTTGTTGCTATTTCTTGGGCCGCTCCCGTGGCATATGGAGGTTCCCAGGCTAGGGGTCTAATCGGAGTTGTAGCCACCAGCCTACGCCAGAGCCACAGCAACGCGGGATCCGAGCCACGTCTGCAACCTACACCCCAGCTCACGGCAACACCGGATCGTTAACCCACTGAGCAAGGGCAGGGACTGAACCCGCAACCTCATGGTTCCTAGTCGGATTCGTTAACCACTGCGCCACGACGGGAACTCCAGATTTCTTTTTTTTTCATCATTTTCTTGAGACGCTTATTACCAGTTCTACTAGATACAATTTTTATTTATTTATTTATTTATTTATTTATTTTTGTCTTTTTGCCATTTCTTGGGCCACTCCCGCGGCATATGGAGGTTCCCAGGTTAGGAGTCCGATCGGAGCTGTAGCTGCCAGCCTACTCCAGAGCCACAGCAATGCGGGATCCGAGCTGCGTCTGCAACCTACACCACAGCTCACGGTAATGCCGGATCCTTAACCCACTGAGCAAGTGCAGGGCTCGAACCCGCAACCTCATGGTTCCTAGTCGGATTCATTAACCACTGCGCCACGACCGGAACTCCCTATTTATTTATTATTAATAAATTGATTTGTTTTTGGCCATGCCCATGGCAGGCAGATGTTCCCAAGCTGGGAACTGAACCCGTCCAAACCACCACCAGGTCCTTAACTCACTGTGCCACAGGAGAACTCCTAGATTCAGTTTTTAAACAAATGGCTTCACATATAGCTTGTAAAGTTTGCTTTCCCTTTCTGCTGTTATTTCAAAACACGTTGCTAAAATGTTGCCATCATTACAGATCATTTTCCCTAAAATTTCTCACTTCCTAAGAAGTTAATCTGAGAAGGAATTTACTAAACATTGTATATCTTTTTTGTATTTGCAACGCATTAAACATCAAAAAGGTTATGCTGCTTATAAATTTGCAAAGTCACTTAGAAAATTACACCGACAACAGTAAACTATTGAAACATTATTTTAGAAATACCTGGCAAGGAGTTCCCCAGTGGCTCAGGAGGTTAAGAATCCCACAGTGTCATTGCTATGGCTCAGGTCGCTGCTGTGGCGTGGGTTCGAACCCTCGCCTTGGAACTTCCGCATGTCTCAGGCTTGGCCAAAAAAATAGTAAAAAAAATAGTTAAGAATTTTGTTTGAAAATACGCCAAGGGCTGGGAGGGGCGCATGCACAATATCGTACAGGCCGTGCCCTGCAGAGGCGCGAGTAGAGCATGGCCTCTGCCGGCCTCTTGGCGGCAGTGCTGGAAGGCTGGAACCAGATGTGCACGTTGGGCCAGGCCACTGCTGCTGTCCTCTGACTCTCCCAGTGAGGTGTGCGGAGCCCCTGTCAAGGCCCGAGGCCCCAGGGAGCAAGCACTCCTGGGAACTTGCACTTAAGTGTTTTCATGTAGCTGATACACGTTTCGCTCTTAAAGCTGAGAGTTTTTTGCTCCTTTACGGTATTAGAGTTACAGGAAATCACTTAGTTTACTCTGCTTGAAGCACAGTTATTAGTGAATAGCTTATTAAAATTAATTTATGATACCATTTGCTAGAGCATAAAGGGTGGTTCTCGTTTCACTTCTGGAAACTTTTTCCTTCTTGTTTTTTTTTTTGGTCTTTTTTTAGGGCTGCACCCGCAGCATGTGGAGGTTCCCAGGCTAGGGGTCTAATTGGAGCTGTAGCTGCCAGCCACAGCCACAGCCACAGCAATGCCAGATCCGAGCCACGTCTGCCATCTACACCACAGCTCACAGCAATGCCGGATCCTTAACCCACAGATTGAGGCCAGGGACCGAACCTGTAACCTCATGGTTCCTAGTCAGATTGCTTTCCACTCTGCCACGATGAGAATTCCAACTTCTTTCCGTCTTTACAAACCAGGGAGTTTTTGCATAAGGCTGGCTTGTTTTCTTTGTGAGAAGAATTGTATGTTTTGAAGAAGTGTTTGTGAATCTTGTACTGTCCTGGGTAACCTTTTAAGACAATTTGACTTTAGCTTCATCTGTAGAAATTTTTGGAAACTTGAAGTTCCTCGAGTTTGTATATAAAGAAAGAAAATATGTAAAGATGAAAAATAAGAGTTTAAGTGATAATTCACTTTGGGAAATGTATGTTGGTGCTGGTGTCAGAGTTTCTCATTCGTCGTGTCCATTCAATTTAAGCACAATCTTCCTTCTCTGCAGGATTCTAAACTGCCTTCCTCGGTTCGCAGTACGCTTCTGGAATTGTTTGGTCAAATAGAAAGAGAATTTGAAAACCTTTATATTGAAAACTTAGAATGTGAGTATCTCTCTTATTTTCATGTACTTTTGTCACTCTTCATTTATCCAGACAAATACTCGAGAGTGGGATTTGTGGGTGGACACTCCCCGCTGTGTCCCTTTTCTGTTCTCTGGCTGAGCCTTCGGGGCTTCAGCCACAGACTCTTAGCATCTTCCAGCTCTGCACTGAGTCAGGTGCTGGCAGGGCTGTGTCCTTCTGGAGGCCTGAGGGGGTCTGTGTCCTGCTTGTCCCGGGGGTGGCGGGTTCAGTGACCCGCCTTGTGAAGACAGAGGCCCCACCCTCTTGCTGGCTTTCCCACCTCCTCAGCTCACAGACCTTCCTCCGTCTTCCCCTCCAGAGGGGCGGGCGGGGTCCTCCTCGTGCATCTGACCCACTCCTGGGGACACGGGGGAAGGCGGCCTTCTGGGTCGCGTGGCATCATCATGGTCAGAGGTCCTCCTTGTCACACCTGCAGGGCGCCTTTGCACCAGCTCCCATGGTGACTGGTTGTTTTGGGGCAGCCAGTGTTCTATTCGCCACATCTGCCATCTGAGCTGTGATTTTATGGAGAACAAATGCATTTTATAACTTTCTCCACACAAAGTATACTGTAAATTGAGGGAACTCTGATTTGTTTCTTTAAAATATACCGTGTTTAGGAGTTCCCGTCGTGGCCCAGTGGTTAATGAATCTGACTAGGAACCATGAGGTTGCGGGTTCGATCCCTGGCCTTGCTCAGTGGGTTAAGGATCCAGCATTGCCGTGAGCTGTGGTGTAGGTCGCAGATGCGGCTCGGATCCTGCGTTGCTGTGGCAGTGGTGTAGGTTGGCGGCTACAGCTCCGATTGGACCCCTAGCCTGGGAACCTCCATGTGCCGCAGAAGCGGCCCTAGAAAAGGCAAAAAGACAAAAAACAAACAAAAAAATAAAATAAAATATGCCGTGTTTAGAGAATTTCCTAAAATGTGTGTTATCTGTTTGACTTACTGCTTAAAGGTAAATCAAAAGAATTTTAAACGAGCTTGGTTGTAGTTTTTTCATTTTCTTAATTGTAGAAGCAGTGTGTTCACTTGTTTCAAGAGTCAAGGCACATGAGGAGAAAAGATGCGCCTTCACCTGCCGGGCAGCCCGACCTCTGCAGGGAAACATCCTCTGCGTTTTTGGTTTTTGTTCTTCTCAAGGATGTTTTGTAAATTGGAATCACCTTCTCTTTTAGCCTTGTCCGCTCAGGCCGTGCGCACTCACACGTCCCTGTCAGGTGTTAGAAGGTGACCTGTGCCCTTCCTGACCTTCGGCCTCCCTGCTTGTTATGTCCAGCTTTGGGGGTTTGTTTTTGTTCTTTCAGTGGCCGCACCCAAGGCATTTGGAAGTTCCTGGGCTAGGGGTCGAATCGAACCTGCTGCTGCTAGCCTCCACCTCAGCCACAGCAACCCTGGATCCAAGCTGCATCTGCAGCTTGAGGCAACGCTGGATCCTTAACCCACTTTGCTGTTGGAAGATTTAATGTTTCATATTAGATGTTCCTTTTATTTTTATTTATTTATTTTATTTTTAATTTTTTCCTGGTCTTTTTGCCTTTTTTTCTAGAGCCGCTTCCCACGGCATATGGAGGTTCCCAGGACAGGGGTCCAATTGGAGCTGTAGCCACAGGCCTACACCAGAGCTACAGCAACTCGGAATCCGAGCCACGTCTGCGAGCTATGCCACAGCTCACAGCAACACCGGATCCTTAACCCACTGAGCGAAGCCAGAGATTGAACCCGCAACCTCCTGGTTCCTAGTTGGAGTCGTTAACCGCTGAGCCACAACGGGAATGCCTAGATGTTCCTTTTAAGTCCACCTTGAAAACTGAGTGAGAAATTATTTCAGCTTTTTATAAAATAAAAATTCGGTACTGTGTACTGCTTTTATGGGTTAGTATGAACGGTAGCAACCTAAGTATTATTGAATTTCTGTTGTGGTCTTAGGCCTTGTGTTTTGTGAATTGATGCAGTTTGTTCAAAAACCAAAAAAAAAAAAAAACCCCCAAACCCTGTAGGGTTACAAGTGACTGATGCGGGAGGTGCTTTGAGTTGACACTGTCCGTGGCTTCCTGCTGCAGGAATATGTCCAGATGCTCAGACTGGATCCATCTGAGCCTTTTGCCCTCCGCCTGCCTTGCAGGCTGACCTGCCTGTCTCTCTGTGCCGAGTGGACCCTGGGAGGTCCTGGGGGTGAGTGGCAGCCCAGGCCTTGCTGCGTCAGTGCCCACTCGTGTCCGCAGACGAGTCCCTCCCTGGTCCTCAGTGTCTGCCTCTGCCCCCTCCTGGCAATGCTGTGCTGCCATCACTTGGCTTAACTTGCCCGGAATCTTCAGCCTTGGAGGGATGCCGCCCTCACCGCTGCGGTGCCAGAGGCAGTGATAGGTTTGATGACAGTGTATTTCACTCCAACTTTAGTGTCCTCAGCTAGACTAATATTTCGTTGACTTTTGGTGTCAGAATAGCATTTTTTTGTTTGTTTTATGGCCACACTCGAGGCATATGGAGGTTCCCAGGCTAGGGGTCCAATTGGAGCTGAAGCTGCCTGCCTACACCACAGCCACAGCAATACCAGATCCTTGCTCCACTGAGTGGGGCCAGGGATCGAACCTGCAACCGCATGGTTCCTAGTTGGATTCGTTTCCGCTGTGCTACGATGGGAACTCCCCTGAACGGTGTTTTTAAATGTAAGAAATAAAGTACAAAGGCATGAACTGTGTTGAAGTCCAAGAGTCCTTGAAGACCCGGTAGTGTGGCGTCTTCCTGGGGTGGGGAGACGGGTGGCCTTTGGTCTCTGAGGTGCTGTCCTGAGTTGTTTGGAACTCTGTGAACGTGACCATTTCTTGTCTTTGTTTAGACAGTACTAACGTTTAACACTTCTGGGTGCTGAGTTTTGGGATTGGTGGGCACATGTGCAAAGCCCCTGTTTCCCTTCGCAGTGCGCAGAGAAATCGAGACTCTTAATGAGCGTTTGGCTGCTGAAGGACAGGCGGTTGACGGGGCGGAGCTGAGTAAGGGGCAGCTCAAGACGAAAGGTAAGGCTGGCCTCCCGCAGGGCTCGCCCTGCAGCTCGCCTCTGGGGGAGGTTTGGGATTGAACAGACGACCGGCCTGGGTCCTCCCTGCCCTCCCAGGGCAGAAACGTGACTGGGGTCGGGGTGCAGGAAAGAGGAGGCTCCAGCCCTGCCCGGGGACCCTGCCGGTGTGGATGCGCCCTCAGCTCCACTGCCCTCCCGTGTGGAGTGGAAGGTGGGGTGTGCGTCCCTTTGGTTGTGGGGCTGTTTTCAGCGCTGCTCTGTCTCTGCAGCCGGCCACAGCACCAGCCAGCTCTCGCAGAAGCTGAAGACCACCTACAAGGCCTCCACCAGCAAGGTGCGTGCGGCTCTCGGGCCGCTGGGGGCTGTGAGGGGTGTGCACACACGTGCAGTAGGCGAGATGAATGTCATGCCTAAAAGGAGGGTTGTGGGAGTTCCTGTCGGGGCTCAGGAGAAACGAATCTGACTGGCATCTGTGAGAACGCAGGTTCGATCCCTTGCCTCGCTCAGTGGGTTAAGGATCTGGCGTGGCTGTGGTGTAGGTCAAGGACGCAGCTCGGTTCTGACGTCGCTGTGACTGTGGTGGAGGCCTGCAGCTGTAGCTCCGATGAGACCCTTGGCCTGGGAACCCCCATGTGCCGTGGGTGCGGCTCTAAAAGGACAGAAAAAAGGGGAGGGTTGCCAAGGAGGTCCCTGGTGGCTCAGAGGGTTAAGGATCAGCTGTTGTCACTCCTGTGGCTCTGGCTATGGATGTGGCACGGGTTCTGTCCCTGGCCCAGGAATTTCCGCAGGCTGCGGTTGCAGCCAAAACGGGGGTATCGTCAGTACTCAGAGGCCACAGTGCGGGGCCAGCCAGACGTTACCTGTGCTGCTGACGGAGGTTGGGACGTTATGTGTGAAAGAGCGTGGTGGGTTTCCGGGGAGGGCGCTGTGTGTTTGCTCTGTGGCTTGGTACGGAGCTTCCGAGTTTGGAGACAGCCGATAAATGGGTGCAAAGCGATAGAACGTGGCTTCTGAGCCACAGTGACATCTTAATTTCCTAAGTATGATCAAGAAGCGAGGCCCGTCTCCAAGGCAGCAGGGACATGTGTAATATTTTGCTTTTTCTTAGGTTATATTGTTCTCACCTTCTTTAAGTGGCAAGTATTGAACCTGATAATCAGGTTTTCCACGGGAGTAATACCATGAAGTAGTATTTTGAGGTAATTTTGTATGCATCTCCACTTTGGAGTATTTCAAAGAAAAGATAAATTAATTACCTAACCTTAATGAGGATACGTCACTTTGGTAAACCATAGGAAAAAGTTGGAATTTGTGGTGAGTCTGCTATAAAGGCATAGTTATGTTAGCTTTTTTATTGTTCCAATTTATTCCCTTAAGCTTTTTTTTTTTTTTTTGCTTTTTAGTGCCGCACCCATGGCATGTGGAGGTTCCCAGGCTAGGGGTTGAATAAGAGTGTAGCTGCTGGCCTACACCACAGTCACAGCAGTGCAGGATCTGAGCCGAGCCTGTGACCTAGGCCACAGCCCACCGCAACACCAGATCCTTAAACTTAAAACACCTTTAAACACCCTTAAACTTAAGCTTATTATTTATGGTGACACCCAAAGTGAGATTAACTGCAGTTAATGGAGCAGCTTCAGTCTTCTGATCTTTCTGCTTATTTGAAAATTTTTGTTTAACTTTTTGTTTAAAAAAAATCTGAATGCGGCTGACATTTTCTTGTATGTCCTTTGATAACTCTAGAATGTAAGTGATGGGTAATTGAAAATTTTTTTGTTCTGTATCATCTAGCTTACACTTCATAGTTGAAGTTTTTAATAAGTTAACGTTAAACTTCTTTAAAATGGTGTGAGATCATGTTCTTCCTCATCTAACTTCTTGTTATATTATTATTATTATTATTTTTCTTGTCTTTTTGCCTTTTCTAGGGCCGCTTCCACGGCATTTGGAGGTTCCTAGGCCAGGGTTCCAGTTGGAGCTGCAGGATCCGAGCCTTGTCTGCGGCCTACACCACAGCTCCCGGCAATGCCGGGTCCTTAACCCACTGAGCAAGGCCAGGGATCGGACCTGCAACCTCATGGTTCTTAGTCGGACTTGTTAACCACTGAGCCACGGCAGGAACTCCCTTGTTATATTATTTTTAATTTTATTCAGTTTATATATATATATATATATATATATATATATATATAGTGTATAGTCTTAGAATTCCAAAGCTTTCTGATCATTTCTGAAGTAGGGGAAGAGAGGATTATATAGAGTCCCCCTTGCCATGGGTACTGAAAATTAAGATTTGGGCAAAGGTAAGGCTATGTACAATAATTGCTTTAAAAAAAAAAATGTCTTAGAGGAGTTCCTGCTGTGGCACAGTGGCTTAAGGATCTGGTGTTGTTGGCAGTGGCTTTGGTCACCGCTGAGGTGCAGGTTTGATCTCTAGCCCAGCACAGTGGGTTAAGGATCTGGCATTTCCCCTGCTGTGGCATAGGTCGAAGCTACAGCTCAGATTCAGTCCCTGGCCTAGGAATTTCCATGTGCCACAGGTGTGGCCAAAAAAAAAAAAAAAGTTTAGTGATATTTAAAGCCCCAGTCATACTAAAAATTCCTCTGCATTTATGAGAACATGATTAACGATCTTGGAGCACTGGGCACCCTTTTTTTTTTTTTTTTGGTCTTTTTAGGGCCATACATGCAACACATGGAAGTTCCCAGGCTAGGGATGGAATTGGAACTACAGCCGCTGGCCCGCACCACAGTCGCAGCAACACGGGATCCGAGGCGCATCTGCAACCTACGCCACAGCTCCTGGCAACACCGGATCCTTAACCCACTGAGCAAGACCAGGGATTGAACCTGCTAAGCCATGATGGGAATTCCTGTCCTCGTTTTAAATTTAAACTGAGTCAGTGGGGCCTGTTTCTTTAATGGTGGAAGAATTGGTCTCCTTTGTGCGTTTGTTTTAGTCTTTTACTGTATCATGAATAATTTGAGTGCTCATCTTGAGTGGGAACAATGATTGTGTTTTAAGTGTTTATACTAAAATTTGGCTACATTTTTAGGGTTTTGCTACATCAGTGTTTAAAGTAGCTGTCCGAGTTCCCTGGTGGCCTAGTGGTTAAGCATTGTCACTGCTGTGCCTCGGGTTCGATCCTGGCCTGTGAACTTCCGTGTGCCAAGGAACATTACTCTGATTTACTTAAAGGCAGAAGAGCCATCTTTTAGCTCACGACAGCTTCAGAATCCAAGCTCGGGAGACTGCTTTGTGTTGTGAGGATGATTTGCTGTGTGTGACACCCGGGGCGGCGTGTGCCTCCGGGTCTGCCTGGGCTGGGCGGTTGGAGGCCAGGGCTGCCGTCCGGGGTGGGCCGGGCCGAGCCCGTGCTCGTTAGCCTCGTCTGTCCATGTGTGACCTTGGCTTCCCACCTTGGACGCCTCTCCTCCTGATGGTAGTGGTGGTTGGTGTGAATTACTAATCTATGTGTGCCTTCCTGTTTTCTTGCATCCTTCTGGCTCTTTTATTTTTGGCCACCCTGCAGCACATGGAGATCCCGGGCCAGGGATCAGATCCAAGTTGCAGTTGCCACCTAAGATGCAATTGCGGCAATGCTGGTTTCTAACCCACTGTGCCAGGCCGGGGATCGAACCTGTGTCCCTGCACTCCCACGACGCTGCCGATCCCACTGTACAACTGTGGGGACTTTATTTGCTTATTTACTTTGTCTTCTTGCCTTTTCTAGGGCTGCTTCCCGTGGCACATGGAGGTTCCCAGGCTAGGGGTCGAATCGGAGCTGTTGCCACCGGCCTACACCAGAGCCACAGCAGCGCCGGATCTGAGCCGCGTCTACGACCTACACCACAGCTCATGGCAACGCCAGCTCCTTAACCCACTGAGCAAGGCCAGGGATGGAACCCGCAACCTCATGGTTCCTAGTCGGATTGGTTAACCACTGAGCCACGACGGGAACTCTGGGAACCTTTTTTTTGTAAAGAATGTGGACGTTTTGCCTGATGGCTGGGTTTCGGGGAAGAAGACTTGCAGGTGCGCAGCAGTTTCTGCATGGAGCTGGGCCTGTGGGCTCTCCCGAGGCCTTTGTAAAGACTTCATTTCTGCTTTTTGGGATCCAGCTGCACTTGTTTGGTTGCTTTCACATTTTATTTAGTTTTAGTTTTGACTTTGTCTTTTGTCCTTTTTAGGGCCACGCCTGCGGCATATGGAGGTTCCCAGGCTAGTGGTCAAATCACAGGGGTGGCCGGCCTACACCACAGCCACAGCAACGCTGGATCCGAGCCGAGTCTAGACGCAGCCTACACCACAGCTCACGGCACCGCCGGATCCTTAACCCCCGAGTAAGGCCAGGGATCGAACCAAGGCCAACCTCACTGTTCCTAGTTGGATTCTTTTCTGCTGCCTGTGACAGGAGCTCCTGCTTTAACATTTTAAATATCCTATTCAATGATTTATGCATTTTCAAGACAGCTTGTCTGTTTTTTTTTAAACTTAAAAACATTTGCTCAGTAAATTACCTGCAGAACTTCTTCCTGCCCCAATTTCAGATCGTCTCCAGCTTTAAGACCACCACATCACGGGCCGTGTGCCAGCTCGTGAAGGAGTACATTGGCCACAGGGATGGCATCTGGGACGTCAGCGTGGCAAGGACACCGCCCGTGGTGCTGGGGACCGCATCTGCTGGTGAGCGCACGACCTGTCCCGGCCCGCTGCAAGGGAGTGTGTGGGAGCGGGCCCAGCGGCTGCCTCCGCCTGCCCTGGGGCCCTTGCCTGCTTCCCTTTCCGGCCTGGTGCAGCCTGGCCATCGCGTGTTGCCTGAGCGCGTGCCCTGGGCTTGGAGCCACTCACCGATGCAGCAGCAGATGCAGCACCTCTGAAACGTTCTGGGTGTTTCTTGATTGGCTTTCTTGTTGCTTGTAGTCAGGTGCGTCTGTGCTCTGAAAGCACATGGCATGTGTTTTCCTGCTGGGGAGGTCCCGCCACGGGGTGTGCTGGGTGGTCTGGAAGGGGCACTCAGGCCCAGGATTAGGGGACGCGGGCAGCAGGCCACCCGAGTTCACTGTCAGGAGACCCTGGGCCGTGGGAGAGAGCCAGCTCTCTTCTTGTTGAAAGCGACTGCAGGTGCATAATCTGATAGTCTTTCGGAAAAAAAATTCTAAAATGGAAAATGGTGCTTACCTGTTGGAAATAACTTTGCCAGCTTGTGAGACGTTACTGGAGTCTGCCTTTTACAACGGGAACGAGAAATGTTGAAGTAGTTAGCGTGATGTGGAAAGTTCTTGTTCGTTTATTTATTTATTTGTCTTTTTGTCTTTTCTAGGGTCGTTCCCGCGGCATATGGAGGTTCCCAAGCTGGGGGTCTAATCGGAGCTACAGCTGCCCGGCCTACGCCAGAGCCACAGCAATGCCAGATCCGAGCCATGTCTGTGACCCACACCGCAGCTCACGGCAATGCCGGATCCTTGGCCAGGGATCGAATCTGCAACCTCCTGGTTCCTAGTTGGATTCGTTAACCACTGAGCTGCGACGGGACCTCCGGTTCTTGTTTAAAACCATGTTCTTATGTGAGCAGCCCATTGTTTGGGTTACTGCAGTTAAAAAACCCACAAAGACCCGTTTCCGATATTTTTGAAATCTCATTTGGATAATTGGCTTTTTTTCCAGGTTTCCTTGTTAGGCCTCCTCCTCAACTTTTTAATACAGTGTTCTGAGAGGAAAGGGCCACAGGAACTACAGTACCTCAAATAATTCATAGCTGGATTTGGATGCTACTTGCATCTGAATATTGCTTGATGTTCTGAAAAGTCTTAATATTTCAACAAAATGATGACTCCTGCATCTGAGTCCAAAGCCTGGTGCAGTTGGTGCCGCAGAGCCTGGGCGTTCAGGTCCCCAGATGGCCGCTTGCTGGTTACGTGCCCGCCGGAGGCCCCCGCTCTCCCATCACCCTGGAAACGTTTCCTTCCATCCGCGGAGTTACACAATGATAGGAGCAGACGTGCACAGGGTATTAGTGGTGGAGTGTAACTTTTCAGCTTTAGAATTTTTATCTTGTCCTTTTGTTAAAAGCACCACAAAAGCGGCAGCCACCAAGCACATTTGTTTCGATTTTGCAGATCACACGGCTCTGCTGTGGAGCATCGAGACCGGGCGGAGCCTCGCCAGGTACACGGGCCACGTGGGGTCAGGTGAGCCTGGGGCCTCCCGCTCCTCTGGTTCCCGGCGGCCCCCTCACTGCCCTGTCTGTCTCACTGGGCTGGGCCCCTCCTTCTCTTTGGCCTTGGCCTGTGGTGGAGGGTGTTGGAGCTCGGAGTGAGTGCATGCTTCTTGGACTCGGCGTTCACCGTTTGACGGCCTGCTGCTGCCCTTCCCCGAGTGGCATCTGCCGTCTGCCTCTGGGATGGAGGCTGCCCTGGAGAAGGGGAGCTTTAACCAGGGTAGCTCCCTGCACACGGCGTGACTTGGCTGCTGCCTGCCTTGTGCCTCTTGGGTCCTGAGAACAGAGTGCCCCCCTGTGGGCTGGTCTCGAGGCCGTCGAGGAGCGCGGGGCGCAGCTCCCCTTCCGGATGCGCGCAGGCGTGTCTCCTGTTTGTCTTCTGGTCAGATCACTTCGCACCTTTGTGGCTGGACACCCCCACCTCTGAGCTGCCCGTGAAGAGCTGTGGTCCCTGGCCCCTCTTCTCGGGGGGCCGCTGTGTCTATAAGTGGGTGCCACTGGTGTTGGGGTCTTTGGCGCCGACTCTCAGGCCTTGCAGCCCCGCCTCCTGGGCTCCCACCTGTAGGGATGGTGCCTGTTGGGCGAGGCCGGGCATCGGTTTGCGCTGTTCCCTCTGTGTCAACTGTACTAGGCATTGACTGGCCCGAAAACTAGCAGTCCGTATGCGCCCACTGTTTGCCAGACTTGTGGCTAAGCAAGCACCCGCTGATGAGTGAGTGCAGCTAACGCTTCCACTTCTGTTGCTGATTTGCCAGAGTAGAGACACCAGAAAGTAAAGGTTGATAAGCATCGGTACTGTTTTCTAGTAGTGTTCACTTGGAGCATTTTTTTTATTGTTTAGCTTCTTTATTTTTTGCTTTTTAGGGCCACACCCATGGCATATGGCTAGGGGTTGAATCGGAGCTACAGCCGCCAGCCTGCGCCATGGCCACAGCAATGCCAAATCCGAGCCGTGTCTGTGACCTACACCACAGCTCACGGCAATGTGGGATCCTTAAGCCACTGATCGAGGCCAGGCATGGAACCCACAACCTCATGGTTCCTAGTCGGATTCGTTTCCGCTGCGCCACGATGGGAGCTCCAAAATGGATTTTTTTTTGGGGGGGACGCCCGTATTGTTTAGCTTTTTAAGGCCATCACAGCTCTCCCAGCTCTCCCCACAGTTACCTGTTGTGTTAGTAGTAAGAGAACATCTTCTGGCGTTTGTCGGTTTCCTGGGAGAGTGTTGGTTGAATGGCGTAGATGACGGATGTTCACGAGAGAGGGGTCGGCGAGGTTTGCTGAAGCTTCCTGTGTGTTCGGGATCTGGGCGTGGTGGCTGGGGGCGGGCTTCCCCTGTGCCGGGTCAGCCCTGAGTCGGGTGTCCGGGAGCTGTGCCTGGGCTGTGGCGGCTCCTCCCTGTGGTCTCCTGCAGAGAGCTGCACAGGCAGGAGGGCACAGGACTGGCCAGTCCCCGGACAGCACCCTCTGGGGGCCAGGGTCCCAGTCCTTAGACTCATCTCCCCATCCTCCGGGGGCACGGGGGGAGCTTGCGCTGTCTTTCTTGTTGCTTCTGGTTTATCCCAAGAAGCAGAGACTCCCCGAGGCCTTGCACGGATTCCTGCGTCTGCGGGGAGGTGGGGGTCATGGCTGACCCACCCCCAGGCCTCTGTCCCTAGGCTGGCTGGGGCCTGCCTTCTGTATGTTCCCAGGTCTCCTGGGTCAGCCTGGGCTCCTGGAAGCTGCAAAGGAGGTGCCTGGGCAGTGTTCCCGTTGTAGTCTGCCTCTGCTTGTTGTAGTTGTCTTCTTTTTTTAAAAAACTCATTAAGCTTTATTTATTTATTTATTTATTTTTTGCTATTTCTTTGGGCCGCTCCCGCGGCATATGGAGGTTCCCAGGCTAGGGGTCGAGTCGGAGCTGTAGCCACCGGCCTACGCCAGAGCCACAGCAACGCGGGATCCGAGCCGCGTCTGCAACCTGCACCACAGCTCACGGCAACACCGGATCCTTAACCCACTGAGCAAGGGCAGGGACCGAACCCGCAACCTCATGGTTCCTAGTCAGATTCGTTAACCACAGCGCCACGACGGGAACTCCATGTAGTTGTCTTTTTATCCTGGTTTATTCTTAACCCTGGGGGACCTCCCTATGTAAAAAGAAGGTTTTTTTTTTTGTCTTTTTTAGGGCCACACCCGCGGCATATGGACGTTCCCAGGCTAGGGGTCCCTTCAGAGCTGTCGCCACTGGCCTACGCCAGAGCCACAGCAGTGCTGGATCCGAGCCGAGTCTGTACCTACACCACAGCTCATGGCAACGTCGGATCCTTAATCCACTGAGCAAGGCCAGGGATCGAACCCATGTCCTCATGGATGTTAGTAGGATTCGTTAACTGCTGAGCCACGACGAGAACTACAGAAGTAGATTTTTTTTTTGTCTTTTAGGGCTGCGCCTGTTTCATATGGAGGTTCCAAGGCTAGGGGTCTAATCAGAGCTGCAGCCACCGGCCTACGCCAGAGCCACAGCAAGGTGGGATCTGAGCCGTGTCTGCAACCTACACCACAGCTCACGGCAACGCCAGATCCTTTACCCACTGAGCAAGGCCAGGGATCGAACCTGAAATGTCATGGTTCCTAGTCGGATTCATTTCCGCTATGCCATGATGGGAACTCCCAGAAGTAAATTATTAATGCTCTTTTTCTGTGTGTCCTTTTCTTGAGCTCTTTGACGGTTCAGATTTAGTTACTTCATATTGTACCTCTGTTCTCTAGACACTTATTCATAGTTCAGCTGAATGAGAAGATTTCACACTGAACTAGTCATGGTTTTTAGTCTTTAAGTTTAACTCTGCAGTACATGCTATCGCAATAAAAAGTACTGTGTTCTTATTTTAAACTATTTTTGTAACATTTTTATTTTGCAGTGAATTCCGTAAAATTTCATCCATCTGAGCAGCTGGCTCTCACTGGTATGTTGATTTCTTTTCTTCGTTGCACGGTCATTGCTGACTTGAGAACAAATGTCCTGGTCGTCAGTAGCGTCAGGATCTTCCTCCCCTTTCATGCCAGCCAGTCCTTAGACGCCTCCGCAGCTCGTGAGGAGCGTGGTGGAAGCGGCACTGAGGGAGCTTTGACCCGCTGTGGGCTGGGAGTCGGCGTTCTGCACTGCGCTCCCTGCAGCGGCCGCGGTGAAGTTCATCACTGAGGGGCAGGCCTAGCCAAAGCCTCGCGCGTGCACGTCGAGTAACCCCCGCTTTCTCTCTTCAGCGTCTGGGGATCAGACTGCTCACGTCTGGAGGTACGCGGTCCAGCTGCCCACGCCTCAGCCCGTGGCCGACACGAGTGTAAGCAGCATCCCTACCTACCCTGAAAGCGCAACATGGGGCGTGTGGGTGGGTCCTTGGATGCGTGCGCCTCTCGTGGACTGACTGCGTGTCCCCAGAATTCGTAGGTTGGCGTCCTGACCCCCAGGGTGGCTGTCTTTGAAGGTGGACGCGAAATCCTTGGGTCACGTGAGGTCACAGGGTGGGGCTTAGTGTCTGGAGCAGAAGTGGCGCCGTCTCCCTTGCGCATCTGGGCGAGGCCGCCTGGGCCCGGCCCGGGCCCAGAGGCTGGTTGGAGGCCTCCCCCGGCCAGAGGGCGGGGCCGTGTCTGTGCAGCTGCAGGGCCCGCCTGCACCTCCCTCTCCGCAGACGGCAGGCAGGCGCGGGCATCGCTTCTCCTCTCTGTGTGCTCCGATTACCTTGCTTACTCTCTCATACCCGATCTTAGACAGCTTGACTTCGTGTGAGAGCGCCCCGTAAGCCCGCGGCTCCCGCCACATGACTTATGTGGGTAAAGTTTTCATGTGGGTCACAGAAGAGGTTGCGTGTTGAGAAGAAGAGTGAATTCACGCGTTGAATCCACGTGTCCTTCAGAGCCGAACGTGCCTCCTGGCTTCAGCTGCGCTGTGTCCGCCCAGCATCTGTCGGTGATAACACAGGGCCTTAATTACCCTTTTGAGTGACTCCATCTGCCGGGTATCTGTGGTGGGGTCTGGACTTGCGGTCAGCCCTCCCTGTGCCGCTTCAGAGTTAGGAGTGGTTGCCGGGCGGAGGCCCAGAGCGTTCTCTGGGTCAAGCAAAGGTTAGGGTTCAGTTGCCGCCACAGTTGGTAGCGGGTGATGGTCATCCTGCAGGTCTGACGTTCCTGCGTTTGCCTTTTCCTCTACTCTCTCTCTCTCTCTTTCTTTTTTTAGGGCTGCACCTGCAGCATATGGAAAGTTCCCAGGCTAGGGGTCGAATTGGAGCGACAGCTGCCAGCCTGCACCACAGCCGCAGCAACGCAGGATCCGAGCCACGTCTGCGACCTACACCGCAGCTCAAGGCAACACCTGGTCCTTAACCCACTGAGCGAGGCCAGGGATTGAACCCGCAAGCTCATGGTTCCCAGTCAGATTTGTTTCCGATGAGCCCCGAGGGGAACTCCCAGACAGACGTTTTCTTATGCTTGGGTGAGCACGAGTCCCTGGGTGTCCACCGTGTTGGCAGTTCGGTATTCGAGGCTGTGGTGTGAGTGGTCTCAGATCACCTGCTGAATCAGTGGGTCGCACTAACCGTGTGGCGCTGAGTAGCTCATTCGACGTGGGGAGGGGGCTCATTTTTCCCGCTGAACGGGAAACTCTGAACCACTCACCTGTGCTACAGAGGCCCCTTCTGCACAAGACGCTGGGCTTCAGTGACTGCCTCTGTGAGCAGCTTTGCACACAGACCTTGGGTGTAACGGGCAATTCTTAGGCTTTCTATTCAGATGTTGCTGGTGGCAATAAAAGTGACTGAAGTTAAATAGATTTTCTCTGAGACTGGGGAAAAAGACAAACAGTTCTTACCCGTCCCTCCCCTGCGTCTGTCAGATTGGGCTTAAGAGATCTCATCATTGTTTTTTTAATGTGACTTCCTACATTTCCATCCTTTTTTTTTTGTCTTTTTAGGGCTGCACCCGTGGCACATGGAGGTTCCCAGGCTAGGGGTCGAATCAGAGCTGTAGCCTCAGGCCTCCACCACAGCCACAGCAACGCACCTGTGACCTACACCAAGGCTCACGGCAATGCAGGGTCCTTAACCTACTGAGCGAGGCCAGGGATCGAACCCACAACCTCATGGTTCCTAGTCGGATTCGTTTCCGCTGCACCACAACGGGAACTCCTTCATATTCTTTTTTTTTTTAGTGAGGATTCTAAATGTGTTTTTGACTGGCTCCTGAGGAGTGAAACACTCCTTTTTATGCTGTGATGAGAGACTGATTCTCAGTGGTGCTCATTTGGTTTTGCTCACATCTGTGGTCAAAACCTAAAATGTTGAACTTCACTTTACTTTCCCGCGCCGTTGGTTCGTGGAACTGAACCGTGGCTCGTGAGATGTCACAGCCACCTTCATTTCTCCTCCTTTCACTTGGCCCTGGGTTCTGGCCGAGCCGGCGGCGGTGGCGGGGAGCTGACGCGCGCTCACCGAGCGCCAGTTGACCGGCGATCGATGCCGCCCAAGCGTGCGGCCGGGTCTGGGAGCTGCAGACACGGGTTCCAGGAGCCGCTTCTCTGCTCTCCCCTCAGCAGCAGCTGTGTGGCGAGGACGAGGTGGAGTGCTCCGATAAGGACGAGCCCGACGCAGACGCGGATGCGCCCAGCGACTGTCCCACCATCCGGGCGCCGCTGACGTCTCTTAAGAGCCACCAGGGCGTGGTCATCGCAGCCGACTGGCTGGTCGGGGGGAAGCAGGCGGTGACGGCCTCCTGGGACAGGACGGCGAACCTGTACGACGTGGAGACTTCGGAGCTCGTCCACTGCTTGACAGGTGCCCAGGCGGCGGCGGCGGCGTTTGGGGCGTGCGCGTGCGTGCGTGCGTGAGAGAGAGCGAGCGTGAGCGCGGGTGTGCGTGTGTGTCTCACCGTGCAGACGTCCCCACTTCTAGGATTAGGGTTAGTTCTCGGTGCAGCCATGACTCTCAGAGATCCTGTTTAGGGGGTGGTGTTGCATCCGGACACGTGTGGCATCTAGAAGTTTGCAACGTGGTTGGTGTGTGGTGACTTCAAGTCCTCCAGTAACCGCGACTGATGGGTCACGGCCTCCCTGGGTCGGGCATCCTCGGCTCGTGTGCGCGGGCTCTTCCTGGGTCTCGCGGGGGATGAGGGGTTGGCAGGGCTGCCCCCACCCGGGGCCTGGGGCTCTGCTGTGTGACATCCTTTCCTGTGGCCCCTGACTGAGGGGCAGCCCCTCTGGAGGCGTTTGACTGACCACACGTGTGGCCTCCTTCAGCAGGAGAGCCTCTGCCTGGACCCTCTCCCAGGCCCACCTTGACCCTTTCACAGGCCACCCAAGATGACCCTTCTGATGAGTTCATAGCCTTGGGCTTTGGGGAACCTTATGGTACCGAGCATGCTCTCTCAGCACGTTCGCAGGATCTGCCCAGGCACAAGGATGGTGTCATACAGGGCGTGTGCCAGGGCCCGTGTGTGCCAGGGCCCGCGTGTGCCAGGGCCGGACATCTCCGGGTGGGCAGAGTTCTGCCCCCACAGGCGTCAGAGCGGGTTTGTCCATAGGAGTGCTTCCTCCCTGAGCGACGCTGTTCCCTGCGCTGCATGTGGGCCACAGGCGGTCCTGGTGGCAGTGTAGGTTCAGGAGGGCCCGGCTCCCTCTGGCCTGTAGGGCTCGGCGAGGCCCTCCCCCTCTGAGGGTCCCCATAGTTGGCCTGCCCTTGCAGAGGCCCCAGGGGAAGGACCCACCTCAACCCCACACCTTTCTTGTGGCCCCGCGGGGCTGCTCTCACCGGGCAAGAGGCTCACCGTGCCCTCTGCCCTTCGTCTCGTCGCAGGCCACGACCAGGAGCTGACGCACTGCTGCACGCACCCTACCCAGCGGCTGGTGGTGACCTCCTCCCGCGACACGACCTTCCGCCTGTGGGACTTCAGGGACCCGTCCATCCACTCCGTGAATGTCTTCCAGGGCCACACGGAGTGAGTCGCGGTTGCTCACATGCCTCTTGCTAATGACCCCCTGTGCGAAAGTTTTGCAGATGGTGTTAAAACTTAGTTCCTGCTGTAATTGTTCAGTGTTGAATTTCGACTCCTCTGTCTTTCCGAGTGGCTGCTCTTTTCTGAAACGTTTCGCTGCGTTTAGAAGATCGCAGAGATTTTAGGGACTAAGAGGAGTTCTTGACTTTCTCTCTGGAGGCCAGATGGGCGGGCGGAGCACGAAGGGCCCGGGACACGGGCTTGTGGTGTGGACACGGCATTTCGCGCACAGCTTCCTTTGGGCCGCGTGTCTCAGAGCCGCATGCGCTGCGTCCCGCCGTCACTGCACGGTTGGGCCACCGGCAGTGTCTGCAGGTGTCCCCACTGCGTAGCAGGGAGGTGACATGTTGAGGTGGGGCCGTCCGTGGTCCCCAGTGACCTTCCTTCCCAGGAAGGGCCTCATGTCGTCAGGGGTCTCTGCCGGAGGAGTTCCTCCACCGCATGGGGCTCCCGTCCCGTCTGCCTCGTCCGCTGGCGCTTCGCGCGTGGCTGGGGATCGGCGTGGACACGCCGCTGCTCATGAGCCACTGTGGCCGTTGCGGGTTCCGCGTTGTGCCTGTGGGTGACAAGGGGGGCTCTGCTGGGCCCCCTGGAGCCTTCCCCGCAGCACGCTCGGGTCCCGGAGCTGCTGTCCCCGAGGTGTGGTCAGGCTTGGACGGGCCTCCCGGTGTGTCAGGTGAACCGAGCTTTCCCGAAGGCTGCTGGGCTCCGAGTGTGGTTCCGGAGACGTCTCTCCGCCTTATTTAGCGCCTTTTGGTCACATTCTGTTTTCAGTTGCTGTATTGGATTGTCTGAAAGTTTTTGTTCTTGTTTTTGTCCAAGAGCCAGGAGCTTAATTTGCTTGCGGGGAGTCAGTGGAAGAACCTCGGTTCGTGGCTTTGAGAGCGAGCACCTTAACTGTGGGCTCGTCTCGCTGTCGCCGTCTCTGACTGGAGGGTGGGAAGCCTGGGCCACGCTTCAAATCCCTGTTTAATGTGCGGCGTATTTTTGCGGCTGGTGGACCTAAGAACTGGTGGCTGCGGACAGAGATTGGCAGCAGGAGCGCGGCTTGGTACCAAGTGGCTCTTCCCAGCCGTGGCCCAGTTCCTTAGGTGTGCGTTGTGTGCTGGGATTGGGCGTGTTTCAGTGTGGATGGGGCACTGGGTCTGTCCCTGGGGCCGCTCCCCCCACGGCCACGGCATGCTCGGGAGGACACGACGCGCAGGTGAAATAGTACGTGAGCGAAGTAACGCTCTCACTCAGGATTTACGTTTTCTCTTTTTAAATTTTATTTTGTTTTTCAGGGCCGCACCTGTGGCGTGTGGAAGTTCCCAGGCTAGAGGTCGAATCTGAGCTACAGCCGCCGGCCTACACCACAGCCACAGCCATGCAGGATCCGAGCCGCGTCGTGACCTATGCCACAGCTGACTGCATCGCCGGATCCTTAACCCACTGAGCAAGGCCAGGGATGGATCCTTCGTCCTCATGGATACTAGTTGGGTTCTTAACCCCCGGAACCATCATGGGAACTCTATACATTTTCTCTTAGTTTTGTTAGGATAAACTAGTGTATCTCACTGATGACACAAGTCACTTTTTTTTTTTGCTTTTTAGGGCCACACTCGTGGCATGTGGTGGTTCCCAGGCTAGGGGCCCAATCGGAGCCGCAGCTACTGGCATACACCACAGCCACGGCAACAGAGCAACGTGGGATCTGAGCCTCATTTGTGAGCTACACCACAGCTCATGGCAACGCCGGATCCTTAACCCACTGAGCAAGGCCAAGGATCAAGCCTGCAACCTCGTGGTTCCTAGTCGGATTTGTTTCCACTGCACCACGACGGGAACTCCACAAGTCACTTTGCTGATTTCCTGCACTGAGGGCAGGAAAAGAGGAAGCTAGCTCTTTTTTTTAAGCCTTTGGGAATGGCCGGGGTGGGGAGGGGGGGGAGGGGCCGGCTGCTTCCGTGTGCTGTCTGCCTCACAGTCAGGGCTGCAGGCCAAGCCCCCCTTCCTGACCCAACTTCCCGCCTGCCGTCTGCATCAGCCTGTGGGAAGGGCTACAGTTCGGAAAAGCAGGGGGTGAGATGGTTCACAGACGTCAGTGGAGGACCCTTGCTGGCCACTGCCCACCTGGGCCCTGGGGTCGCCCACAGGCACGTGGCACCCAACCTTTGCCCACGAAGACACCCCATCAAGACACCACTGCAGCCTCTCTCCCCATCGGCGGAGAGCCAGGAGGGCTGCTCACATGGTCGCTCGCCTACCACGCCCTGTGTGGCTGCTCAGAAGGGCCCCATGGCTGGCTTCCCCTTAGACCGAGGGGCGCCCCTGGGCCCTGTGCTCAGTCCTCCAGCCCCTGGCCCCGTCCTTTCTGGTGCCCCAGGACGCAGGGTCAGACAGCCTCTGGGAGCTCCCTTCCGTGCCTGCAGCCCTCGATCTGGGCGGGGAGCTGACTGGCTGGGAGGCCCAGGGTCGTTTTCTTGATTCTTTTAACCCGATTCTTCCCTGAACATGAAAAGCAGCCCTCAGACATTCTGTTCAGTGCATTTGCTGGCCCGTCCTTACTGTGTCGCCTGAAAAGTCCACCCGGACCGTTGCTTAAACAGGCGGAACTTCTTAGACGTGTGTGACCACGTGTTTCGTGTTGGCACCGTGTGGCGCAGAACACTTTGGAAAAGCTTGTCTGGGGCCTGTTTTCGTCTGTAGGAGCTCAGCACCAGCTCCGCAGAAATGTCTGCCTGACTCCAGAGTCTTCCAGTGGGAGGGAGTCACTGCACTGTCCAGGCAGTCTGAGGCTTCTGCGTGCTGGTGTTCTTAGGGTGAGTGTAGGTTTCGGTATCGGCTCAGTTCTAGAGTCCAGTGTCTCAGGAGCTGGGGGATTATTTTTCTCATTTCATTTTTTCTTCCTGTTACCCCTGTATTTTTACATGGATTCTGTGACTTTTTGGAAAAGTAAAGTTCGAGATATAACACTTCTCTATCAGATAAAAATCTGCAGCCCGGTGAGTCCTTTTGAGACTGTGCTGCTTTATTTTATCATTATCATTGTTATTATTTCCTGCCTTTTAGGGCTGCAGGTGCAGCATATGGAAGTTCCCAGGCTGGGGGTTGGAGTTGCAGCTGCAGCTTACACCACAGCTACAGCAACGAGGGATCTGAGCTGCATCTGCCACCTACACCAAGCTCATGGCAACGCCAGATCCTTCACCCACTGAGTGGGGCCAGGGATCCAACCTCATGGATACTAGTCAGGTTGTTTAACCTCTGAGCCATGGTGGGACTCCCTGTGCTGGTTTATTTCTGCTGGCTGGAGAGAGCTCTCCTTGAGGGAAATTGTTTAAGGTTGTCGTCATCGATTTTGAGAAGAGACAAATAACACTTTCTTTTTCTTTTCTCTTCTTTTTTTTTTTTTTTAAGGGTCGCACCCACGGCACATGGAGGTTCCCTGGCTGGGGGTCCAGTCAGAGCTGTCGGTGCCGGCCTACACCGCAGCCACAGCAACGCAGGATCTGGGCTGCATCTGCGACCTACACCACAGCTCGTGACAACACCGCATGCCCCCCTCACTGAGTGAGACCAGGGGTCAAACCTGCAGCCTCTGGTTCCTAATCGGAATCGTGTGTGCTGCACCATGACGGGACGCCAGACAGCCCTTTTCTTTTGTGGTGTGTTGTGTTTACTTTCGTGCTGTATTATGAAATTCCTTGCTCCTGTTAGGAATTTTAACGGTAGCAGAGTTTAGTGAACTGGGGGCTGTCTTACTTGACCAGCTGTTTAGTGGCCCAAGGAGAACCGGTGTTCACGGGAAGTCGTCTTCGACGTCTCGTGTGACAGACTGGTTTCCTCATAGTGGGGGTTGTGTGGGTCCTGTTCTCGGAAATAAGAGGACTGTTTAATTGGGAAGATTTGGAAAGTCACAGGGATTTGCCAGTTTATTTCTCACACACTTCTGTCCTCACCAGGAGCTGGAGCTGAAATCGGAAATGAGCTAAATCCGTGCGGATTCGAGTGTTTTCCACCTGACAGTGGACGCCAGGGAGTGGGGCTTCAGGGCATCCTGATGGGACAGTGGCTCCATCTTCCTCTCCCCTGTGCTCACGCGGGGGGCGGGGGGCGGGGGCTGTGCCCTGGCCGTGGGCTGGGGGCCAGCGGCCCTCATTATAATCGAGTTTACTCCTAGGTTAAACCTGCTGCTGCCCTGAGTTCCCTGTGGTCTGATGCTAGGATTTGGCGCTGTCACTGTCGCAGCCCGGGTTCAGTCCCTGGTCTGCAAACTGAGACCCCACCCCCACCCCCCAAGAAAGACCCCACGCCGCCACTGCCCTTTGAGGTGTCCATGAAGACCCCGCCCAGCGCCCCCTCCCGGGGAGCTCTGTACAGTCACCCCTTGGTTTTAGTCCCCCTTATTTCGTTTCAGCTGCTCTGCAAAGGGCCTGGCAGTCGAGGCAGAGCACCTGGGCATTAAGTGCCTGTGGGTGGCCGACACGCCCGTCTGTACCCTGTGCCAGGCAAGAGTAGTGACGGTGCAGACAAACGCTGGCATTGGAAACCTCTGAAATCAGCTCAACACGTAGAAAATATCTGAGGAGTTCCCGTCGTGGCGCAGTGCTTAACGAATCCGACTAGGAACCATGAGGTTGCGGGTTCGGTCCCTGCCCTTGCTCAGTGGGTGAACGATCTGGCGTTGCCGTGAGCTGTGGTGTAGGTTGCAGACGTGGCTCGGATCCTGCGTTGCTGTGGCTGTGGTGTAGGCCGGTGGCTACAGCTCCGATTCGACCCCTAGCCTGGGAACCTCCATATGCCTCGGGAGCGGCCCAAGAAATAGCAAAAAGACCAAAAAAAAAGAAAATATCTGAGAAGGCAAAGGTTTTCTTTCTTTTTTGCCTTAAGTCTTTTCATATAATTGTAACTCTCTTCTCCAAGGGCAAACTTAGGCGCTTTCTTAAGAAAACAAGACACCACATCCAACAGCAGCAGCAGAGTTGAGAGATGATAATGGATTGCTTTAAAGTTAGGACATTTTCCTTTGCTTTTATTGCCAGATACCCAGGATTAAATTCTAGATCTTGTAGGGACGCACTCAAGTGAAAGTAGCTTGAAATTTGTTGTGCTGTTGACAGTTTTCTTTATGCTGGATTTTTATTTTATTTTATTTTATATTTTATTTTATTTTATTTTTTAATTTAATTTAATTTAATTTAATTTAATTTTATTTTATTTTATTTTATTTTATTTTATTTTTTGTCTGGGCCCATGGCATGCAGAAGTTCCATGGCCAGGGATCGAACCCACACCCTGTGCACAACACCAGGGGCCTGAGGGCAGCCCTGGGCCCAGAGCGTCAGCCGTCGGGCAACCGACTCAAGCTGCCAGGTGCTGGCTCTCGAAGTGACACCACGGGCACCTGGCAGCCCTGCTTTCCCTCAGCCGAGAAACGTGGGCAAGGCGTCTCACGGCTAGGGGACAGTGGGGCTGGCAGGGCCTTATGTGGAGCAGCCTGTCTCACGGCTGTGGGGACAGCGGGGCCCCTCGGCGGCGACAGGACAGATGAGGCGGGAGCCTGGCGAGGCCGCGGGCGCCTCTCTCTGGCCCCATGAGGCCCGTCAGGCGGTGTTGTATTGGCAGCCGGTGTCTCAGCGTGTGACTCACACAGGCTTAGACGGGCTCTCGTGGAGACGGGCTCTCGTGGAGACGTTGCCTTTGTGACTTAGCGGACCGTTAGTTGGAATCGAACTTGGCCAGACTTCCTGCCACCTGGAGTCCACAGGGAAGCCCCCTCCCAGTCCCCTGCACCCCCAGGGCCCCGTGCTGGGGGCACAGCGCCTCCTTTGAGCCCTCGGGGCAGGGCTTCAAGGGTCCTGGGGTCGGGGGGTCAGCTTCACCCCCATCTCTGCTTTTCGCCCTGCGGCGCACGTGGCCTTTGGTTCTCGCGTAGCGTCCCCAGGTTCGTCCATACTGTCACTACGGGAGGGCTTCCTTTTTTACAGCTCGGTCGGGGTCTGCTGTGTAGGTCCCACACCTTCATCTGTCCCCGTCGGTGGCACGGGCACGCCCACGCTTGTGCTCATGAGCTTTGAGGCGCCTGTGGCTTTCCAAGTTGGCGTTTTTTTCTTCAGATCAACACCAGGAGCAGAGTTGCTGGGCTGTCGGTGGTTCTGTTTTTATTGCGGGGGCACCTGCACGCTGCTCTCCACAGCGGCCGTGCCCGAGGGCTCCCTGTCCCGCGTCCTGCCCGGCGCCTGTTGCGTCTTGTCTGTCTGAGGACGGCCGCTCGACAGGCGCGGGGTGTGCGCCTCCCTGGTCATCCGTGGCGTGGAGCACGATTTCCTGGGCATTCGTCAGTCATCCTTGGAGGAGAGTCTGTTCCAGGCCTTTAAAAAACGGCTGCTGTTGTTGGGATGAAATTTGCTCCGATCTTTATGAAGCCGACTGGAAGTTGCGGTTGGGCTGGGGGTTTAATTGCCTTCTGTGGGCACAGCAGCTGGTTTTGGCTGCGGCTGTGACCTCTAGGCCACCTCTTCCGCTGACTCCTCTTGGGCCAGTTGCCTCGGGGCGGGGGGGCGGGGGGTGCAGGTGTGCTCGTTGCCACCCCCGGCAGAGGTTTGGGCAGGAGGACGGGGGCAGAGCTGACGACATGCTGTCTCCACCCGCCCGCCAGGGCCTGTGGCAGCAAGACCACGTGCTTGTTCTGCAGTGTGGACGGGGCCTGCCGGGGAGGGTCTGACCCTGTGCCCTTTGCCCGCAGCACCGTGACCTCGGCCGTGTTCACCGTGGGCGACAACGTCGTCTCCGGCAGTGACGACCGCACCGTGAAGGTCTGGGACCTGAAGAACATGAGGTCCCCCATCGCCACCATTCGCACGGACTCCGCCATCAACAGGTGAAGGCCGCTGCCCTCACCGGCTCGCGTCAGCCTGGACGGGGTAGAGCCTGGGCTGCGGCGGTTCAGGCGCCTGGGGAGTGGCTTTCACTGATGCTCTGGCACGTCGTGTTCTGTAAATGCTGAATCCGAGCTGGAGGATCAGGGTGGCGTGGTGAGCTGTGTAAGAGAGAGAAGGGCCATTTATGGCCGAGGGGGGCTGTGTGGTACCCTAGGTAATTCGGTCTCTGTTTTCTTGTTATTCGTTTGTCTATTTGTTTTTGCTTTTTTAGAGCTGCTCCCGTGCCATTTGGAGGTTCCCAGGCTAGGGGTTGAATTGGAGAGGCAGCTGCCGGCCTGCACCACAGCCACAGCAACGTCCGATCTGAGCCGCATCTGCGACCACACCACAGTTCACGGCAACGCCGGTTCTCGACCCTCTGAGAGAGGCAGGGATCAAACCCGCAGCCTCATGGTTCCTAGTCGGGTTCTTTTTTGCCGTGCTGCGACGGGAACTCCCGGCCTCTGTTTTCTGATGCCGCGGGCAGGTAACACCTGCGGCTGCTGCTGTGTCTTGCCTGACACATGACTAGGGTGACAGCTGTGCTGTCTCTGTCCCCTTCAGCACCTGCTTTCCTCTGCTTTGCAGGATCACTGTGTGTGTTGGCCAGAGAATCATTGCTCTCCCGCACGACAACCGCCAGGTGAGGTTGTTTGACATGTCGGGCGTGCGGCTGGCGAGGCTCCCTCGCAGCAGCCGGCAGGTACGTGCTGGTGGGGGTGTCTTCGGGGCTGGGGGGCATGTCTGCACTGAAGGCAGCAGCTGCTGCCAGCGCTGGGCGTGGG
Organism: Phacochoerus africanus; assembly: GCF_016906955.1. NCBI lineage: Eukaryota > Metazoa > Chordata > Mammalia > Artiodactyla > Suidae > Phacochoerus > Phacochoerus africanus. The sequence continues at coordinate 73,775,950 of NC_062555.1, read as the reverse complement.
CCCTGCCCCAGGAGCCATTCTGGGAGGAGAGGGTCACCCTTGACCAAGGTCACTGCTGTATTCAGCCAGGGGGGTCGAGCTCGTGGTCTCAGCACCTGTCACGGGGAAGGGATAGAGGTTTCACGCTTGTTTCCTCACTGAGTCTTTGGCTCCTGGCTTGTCACTGGAAGTGCTTGATCTGTGTTTACAGTGAGTTTTGAGGAGTTCCCTGGTGGCCGAGTGGGTTAAGGATCCAGCATTGTCACTGCTGTGGCAGAGGTTTGATCCCTGGCCTGGGAGCTTGTGTATGCTGCTGGCACAGCCAAAAAGAAAACAAACAAACAAACAAACCCCAAAAAAACTCCGAGTGCGTGGTTTCCAGTGTCACAGAAGCGCAGCTGGAAGTCCCTCGTTATCCCGCCCCAGTGCCCTTCGGCGGCCGGATTTGCTTTTGTGGCACTTGGTTTGTGTCCTGTGGGGCTCTCGGGTCTGCTGATAGCGCTCCTCCTGTGGGAAGGTTCTGCAGAGGGAGCTCTAGGCTCTTTTTCTGAGGGTTTCTTTTGTTAAATTTCTGTCAGCTTTCCTGATTCCTACTTCTTGCACCTATTAATTACAGTAACTGCAAACTTTGCAAATACCCTGCAGTATTTTCCCCAACATTCTGATGTTTCATTGGAATTCTTGAAGATGGCAGGAATTGACTTGGAAGGCTCTTAATTTTATCCTAGTTTTGTTGGGCACCAAAAGTCTTTTTCTTGCTCCTTTATTACCTGAGCCAATTCTCTGTTAAAGTGGTCTTCGAAGTCTTGGAGCGAATTTCATTTAATTTTTCCCCAAAGGTCAGCCATCCTCGTGAATTCCTTAATGGAGTCCAAAGTGATCTTTCTGTCCCAAAGCAGGACTCCTGAGGCGCTTGGCCTGAGCCTCTCGGGGCCCGTCTGGGTCTGACCCTGGCCTCCTGCCCTCCCCCCGCGGCACCGGGGCCTGTCTCGCTGAGGCCGACCCCGCGGCCTCTGCTTGTTTCCGTGGGGGGTCCGTGCCGGGCTCCTGCACTCACTGGTGTGCGCTCGGCCTCTGCTTGTTTCCGTGGGGGTCCGTGCTGGGCTCCTGCACTCACTGGTGTGCGCTCGGCGACAGGGCCACCGGCGGATGGTGTGCGGCTCGGCCTGGAGCGAGGACCACCCCGTGTGCAACCTGTTCACCTGCGGCTTCGACCGCCAGGCCATTGGCTGGAGCATCAACATCCCGGCGCTGCTGCAGGAGAAGTGAGGGCCCCGACGGGGCCCAGGACCGCGCGGCGCCCGCCCGTCCCGTGTGAGGAGCGTGTCCGTGGGAGGCGGCCCCGGGGCGGGTGATGTACATGCTGTCCCCACGCTGTGCGCCCGGCTTGCATGAAATGTCCAGAACGTGTGCTCCCGTGTTTTATTTTCGTCTGTGTGTGTTGGCATCACTGGTGGGCAGAGGCGGGGCCGCTCCGGAGCTCTGCGCGCGTTGTGAGTCCCTGGGTGTGTCAGGAGGGCGTTGCATCTGCGTGAGTGAAATGTGACCGTGTCTTCGCGGGGCGTGCGTGTTCTCTGCGCTCCTGGAACCGGGACGCACGACCGCCTGCCTTGTCCTGGAAGGTGGCTGACGAGGGCGGGAGCCAGCAGAGGCCTCATGCCTGCGTCCACAGTTGAGCGCGTTGCGTCTGTGACTCGGCTGCGCCTCGTGTGCTGTGACGGGCCTGTGACAGCAACCTGGATTTTAGAAGTTTTCAAAAAGCATAGAACGTTGAACTTGCAACACTGGGACAGTTCCTTTTGCAGAGAAAAAGTTTCTGCTCTTTTTATAGAAAATCATTTCCATCTCCTGAGGTCTCATGCTGGCAAATTCTAAAATGCGATGATTCTAATCACTGATTTCAGATATCAAGCAAGAGTTAAAGCACTTTAGTTTATAGCTGTGGTTATAAACAGTTTTTAGACGTTTCCAATGACTTATCCATTGAATGTGACTTGGCCTTTCTGGAAGGCCTAGCTGCCTGAAAACAAACCTTATTTATTTTCTGACACCTTGGGTTTGCACGTTTCAGGTGGGTTCGCTTCCTCAGTGGTATTTGAGAGCCAACAATGCAGGCAAATGAGCACTACCTCAAAACAAAGCGTTTGGAAGTCTTGGGGGCCCGTTTCCTGGTAGACGCACCTGATTGGAGCTGGAATGCAGAGTCATTGGAGGCAGGAGCAGCGGTCAAGGCCGAGGTCCCGGTGGCTGCGGGGCGGCCCTGGACGGCAGCGCCCGGGGTGGGGGTGGGTCCTCCACCTCCCCCGGCAGCCTGTCCCTCCCTCCTTAGGGCTTTTTCTCTACCTGATGTTCGTGTCTCCTCTTGAGTTACAGTCTGATGACGAGGCATCTCAGTGTCCTGCCCCTCCCGCTCTTGGCCCTGGAGGCTGGCCTGGGAGGGGCAGGGAGGTGACCTGGGAAGTGATACTGGGTGGCCTGTTCTGGTGACACGGCCCGAGGCTCAGAGAGTGGCTCTGAGATGACCTGGCCTGGCAGGGAAGGAGAGGCAGGAAGGGGCGAAGGGCGGGTGGCCGGCTGGCGTTCCGGGCAGCACCATGGGTTCGAGTCTGCCGTCTCCTGGCAACGGTGTCGGGGGCGGGGGGGGGGGTTTTGGGGACGGGCGTTTGGCCTCCATGGCAGGAGAGGCCAGTGCTCCGGCCTGAGTTCTAAGTGGAGACCTAGGAGCCACATCTCCCCTGGTTCAAACATTGGAAGCTTTGAAATAGGCATTTGTGCTGCCGAGAGTTCTGACTTGTCTCTCGCGGCCACTGGGCCTCCTCCCTCCCTCCCTCCCTCCCGGTGCCAGCCCCTCCCAGGAGCAGGAGCAGGACCCCCACCCAGCTGCCGTAGGAGGTGTGTGTGTGTGTGTGTGTGTGTATGTATGTGTGTGCGCGCGTGTGCGTGCGTGCGTGCGGTTAAAATTAGGTGGTGTGACCAGCCGCCTTGATCTCACCTGCAGTCGTGTTTGGAAGTGGGAATGGTTTGTCCTCTATGCCGACGACGTGTCCAGAATTTCGTGTGCTTACTGAGAACTGTGTATTGATGATTTCGGGAGAGGTACGTTGTTGGACAAAGCAACCCTCTTTCTCAGCCACTGCACATCTGTTTCTGTGGAGTCAAAAGTTCTGTGCCTCTTTTGGAATCTGAAGAATCCTGTGTCAGTCATCTGTTGCTTAAATCTGGGAAAAACAAGTTTCTTTGGGGGGAAAGTATGCATTTATAAGTGTGTAGAAGCGGTGTTTTTATTGTATTGATGTAATTGTTTTTAAGTGTTTGGTGTCTTTGTTGCAATATGAAGTTCATTAAAAATCCGTGTTCTGTAATAACTGTTGTAAAAGTGTTGTGTTTAAGGAGTGTCTCTATTTTATTGTTTCGCTTTCTTTCATGTTTTTGCGCTGGTGAAGCATGTTAATGGCTATGAAACAGCCCAATGATATGGACATTGAACAGGTAAATTACAGCTTTGCTCACTTGAAAAAATTTAATTTTAGACTTAAAAGGTCAGTTGTGTTGTATTTTCTCTCTGTTATGCTAAAATTAAATGATCCACGTTACACCTCTCCATTCCTGCATCACCACCCCACCGTTTCTGAAGGGAGTTAACAGGCTGACAAAATACAGGCGTCTGTTGAAGTTCCTCCGAGCTGAAGACGCTTGGCCTCTTCTCACTGCAGTCAGGCCTGTTTGGAAGTGGAAGATGCTGCAGTTTCAGAAAGTGGGCCAGTGCGGACTGGGGTCGGTTGCGGCCTACGGCTGGTTCGTTCTCACCATGTGGCTGCAGCCCGGCCTCCTGCCTGTGCGCCAGCCTCGGGGGGGGGGGTGGTCCCTGAGGGCGGGGACCCCCCCAGGGACTTGCTCCCTCCCTCGTTCTTCGCAGGCAGGATTCTCTGGATTCTCGGCCGCGTTCCGTTGTGACGTCTGCAGTTACATTTAAAAGTTGACAGGAGTGCCTGTCGTGGTGCAGTGGTTAACGAATCTGACTGGGAATCATGAGGTTGAGGGTTCAATCCCTGGCCTTGCTCAGTGGGTTAAGGAGCTGGCGTTGCCGTGAGCTGTGGTGTCGGTCGCAGACGCGGCTCGGATCTGGCGCGGCTGTGGCTGTGGTCCAACAGCTCCAGTTGGACCCCTAGCCTGGGAACCTCCGTATGCTGCGGGTAGAAAAGACAAAAAAAAAAAAAGTTGACCTGTTAGCATAGAGAGTGCAGAAGGTGAGACTGGGTTGCTTCGATTCGTTCCATCGATGTGCTGTGAAGATCTGGCTCCCTTGCTGTCTGTAGGTTTTCTGCCTTCTTCCCTTAACAGAGTCAAAGTCAGGGAAATCATTTCAAAAACTGGGAATCCCTCAGTTTTTACAAGCTTTTTTTTTTTTTTGTATTTTAGGGCTGTACCCATAGCAGGTGGAGGTTCCCAGGCTTGGGGTTGAATCAGAGCTACAGCTGCCAGCCACAGCCACGCCAGATCCAAGCCGCGTCTGTGACCTGCACCACAGCTCACGGCAACGCCGGATCCTCAACCCACTGAGCAAGGCCAGGGACCGAACCCGCGTCCTCGTCGCTCCTAGTTGGATGTGTTTCCTCTGCGCCACAACGGGAACTCCCCCCTCAGTTTTCATGTGCAGCTCCTATTGTTCCAAGAAGCTGAAAATGGAGTCGTAAAGGTGCCGTGAGTTTCAGTTTCCTGAAACGCCGTTAAGCAGCCTCTGGTCAGAATGAAGGTGTTGCCGACTGGCGCGTAGCCTGGAGGAGCAGTGAGGTCCGCTCTGCGGCGCAGGGAACTCGAGCCAGTGTTGTGGGTAGAACGTGGTGGAAGATCCCCTGAGAACAGACGTATGCCTGTGTCCGACTGGGTCACTTTGCTGTGCGGCAGAAACAGGCACAACTGTAAATCACCAGAACTCTGATAAAAGTCAAATAAACATATGTAAAATAAAATACAATACACAGCACTTGTTACAGAACAACGAAAGTGTTAGGGCTCTTTGGCTGCTGTGAGGGGCCCGGGGTAGGGGCGGGGTGGGGACAGAGGCACAGGGGCTGCCATAGGCAGCTGGTCTGAGAGATGAGATTCAAACTGCAGCTGGAAGGTTGACAGGTGTCGGGAAACGAAGGGGGACGAGAGCAGGGTGGCGGGTGGGGAGACGCGGCGTGGAGAGCGGGTGGAGGTTGGGGCAAGGGCTCAGCGCCACCTGGCTCCTCTGAAGACGCTGCGAACACGACCTGAGCAGAGTGGGAAGGCCCCCAGCCCCAGGGTCGCGGTGCGCCTGGCTGCCTGGGCCAAGTTTATCTGCTCCCTGTGCTGCTGGGCCTCCTGTCACCGTCACCACTGCCCCTGGAGCTCGTGTGTGCTTCCACCTGAGGGCTCGAGGGCCATCGTTCTGTGCTCCACTCACCCAAATGGCCTCAGAGCCTGCCTGGAAAATTCTGGAACCAGAACTCAGAAAATCTCTCTCTCTCCTGTAGTTCCTGTAGGTGAAATTAATGCCAAGTGCTTGGGGTGTGAAGAGAAAATAACTAGAATTCTATGCATGAGTGTGAAGGAATGGTGGCTTGGGGAGAAACAAAAGCAGTTTTTGCCAGTGCTCCCTCCCGAGGGGCTTCTGGAGCAGGCACGGCAAGAAAAAGGAGCCACGCGGGCGTTCTCTCCAAGTGGACCGTACAGAGCAGACATCTGTGCCAGCTTAGGTCCGATTGGGGTGGCTCTGTGTGTGTGTGTGTGTGTGTGTGTGTGCGCGCGTGCGCGTGGAGCTGGGGGTTTAAATGGCTACTTTTGTTTGGCTGCATGTTTGAAATATTAAGTCTTTAAGTTATTCAATGTTTATAGAGAAATTTCAAGGATAACCACAAAGGAAAAAAAAAAAACCCTCTGAAAGATAAAAAAATAAGTGGTTAGAGGTGGTTACTGTGAGGGTGTGGGAAATGTGGCGAATAACCGAGCAGAAGGGACGTTTAGGGCACTCCTGTAGTTGGTAAGCTTGAGAGCCATTGAGATGTATTGCCCCGTGTCTGAGAGTTTCCTGGTTTATGCAGCAAAACATGAGGTTCCTAATGGGACGCGTGTGATGAAGAGAGGCTTGCGGTCCTGCATGGGAGTGTTTAAAACCATCAGCACAGACGTTAAAAAGAAACACGACGCCAGCATCGTGTTCATGCGTAGGAGGAGTCAGTACTGTTGAAACGTCGGTGACCCCCACATTGGCAAGTGGAGTCGGCAGTTTCAGTCCAGGTCACCTTAGAGTGTTTAAGGAGTTGGACCATCTGTTTGCTCAGCTTGTCAGTGCAAAGGCCGGGCTTCGTAAGATGCCCAGGAAGAGAGGAGAAGGAGGGAGACGGGCTGGGTGAACAGCGTGGGGTTCGCACGGGTGGGAATTGACCCTCGGGAGAGATCCAGGTCCATTCATGTGCATGGGAAGGCTTGAAGCCCCGCAGCGCACGCAGTCCCAGATGCGCGGGAGAAGGTGGCTGTGTCGTTCAGGACTGCTGGTGATTCATGTGGAAAAAGATAGTGCGTTTGGATCCCAGCCTCACGCCAGAGGAAAATCAATTCCAGCACGACATGTTAAAGGGAAAACATGGACATTTAAAAATAAGAACAGTTTTATGACTTTGCGTTTGAATAATCACAACTACCCCAAAATGTATTAACCACACGAGAGAAGACGGTTATGAAAAACCCCACGGAGAGGACGGGACGGGAGCCCAAAGGGCTCCTTACGAGGGCGGCACCGTAGACCAGGAGGTGGTGGCAACACACAGTTCACAAGAGTCACCTCCAGGACCGCGCAGGACAAGGTCCTACATGTGGTGGGGGTGTTGCAGACTGGGCCGCAGACGTGAATAGGCTTGTGGCAAGGGAAGGCGTAAATCCAGTTGGTTTGGATGTGACATGATGCTGCACATTGGAAAACACAGCCTTGCCTTGTCATCTGGCTGTGTGCCTGCCTCCCTGCTCCTGCCGTCACTGGGGTGTGGTAGGAACGTGGTTTATTAAAGTGGGACGTCTGGAGACCTCGCACGTCTGTGGAAATGAAGACCCCTGGGTCCAACCCCAGAGCTCTAACTCAGTTTCGGGATAGGATTCAAGAATCTGCACTTGCGGTGTTCCTGTCGTGGCTCAGCGCTTAACGAACCCGGCTAGCATCCATGGGGACGCAGGTTCGATCCCTGGCCTCACTCAGTGGGTTGGGCATCTGGCAATGCTGTGAGCTGTGGTGTAGGTCACGGACGCGGCTTGGATCCCTTGTTGCTGCAGCCCTGGCTAGGTTGGTGGCTACAGCTCCGATTTGACCCCTGGCCTGCGAACCTCCTATAGAGACAAAAAAGAAAAAGAAAAAAGTTTGAGCTCCAGTGCCGTTTTGAGAGCTGCCGTCCTGGAGAGCCTTTTGCGCGTGTGCACCAGGGGATGCGTGCAGGGTCGTAGCACCAAACGGGACAACCCCCACACACCAACAGGGACCGGCAAACCAATCCTGGCCTGTCTACACAGTGAGGTATCTTACAGAAAATGAGGGAACCACAGGCAGCTACGTGCAGCTCTTGAGCTTAGGGTTGAGCGGAAACCTGAGCCACGGTGAGCGCACAGCAGGAACCCTTCTAAGACAGGAGCCAGCTCAGCGGTGTGCCTGCGACCACGGCCACGCGTTCGTGGCCCGGTTGTCCCCGGGCCCGGGGTGGGGTGGGGTGGAAGAGCCCAGCGCCGGCAGAGCGCAGGCCCTGCTCTGAGTGGCCGACAGCAAGTGCGAGCTGCGGTGTTCCCACGCTGTCCCTTAAGCATCGACCGGTATTCCTTTCACGTGCCTAGTATCATGCAATCAAAAGAGTAATATAAATTCCAAAAAGAAAGCACGTGCTGGTCCAGAGGCGGCTCGAGGAGGCGTTTGCAGTGGCGTTGCTGACAGTGCGGTTCCAGGTGAATCACCGCGCGGGCGAGTTTTATTCTCTTCGGCGTCTCGTTCTTACTCCACCGCAAACCTGCAAGTTACTGCCAGACGTCTGGTTTTCAGTCAGTGTCTTGGGTCCATGGGAGGAAATGCAAAGCCAGTTTTGCTCCAAGATAACGTTCGTGAACAAAGTAGTCGCCGAGGAACGTGTCGACGGGCAGTGTCGAGATTGGCTTGTTGTCAAGCACGTTTTGGAAATCCTGGCTTTAAAGTGGGAAACGTAATGCGGATTTCATTTACCAGGTGTGATCGTAAAACAATACAAGGCGTTTTCTTACGTTGCTCGGAAATGGGATCCGAAGAGGATCTCAGATGCAGGCGGCAGTCCAGACCTTGTGATGAGCCGCGGCGCGTATCAGAGCCAGACTTTTTACCCGCAGGGCCTGCTTTGGGGAAAGAAGCATTTCTTCGGCCAGGGAGATATGTTCTGGTTCACTTGCTAGAAGTAAAATCGTTTTCTACAATGATAGGCATTGCTGATGTCTTCCAGCTCTGAATTGATTCTCAGTAGATGATATAAAAATATCCTACTGGTAAACTGTATTTTTCTTTTTCAGTGAAAACATTTATTGTGTTTCCTTTCTATAACCAACCCTTCTCTAGTGTTAGAGGAACTTGAGTTTTCTTTTTTTAAAGGAAGGATTTTATTGTGATCTACTTGAACCTGTGAAATATACTGAACATACGTAAAGTGTGAAATTTGGAAGTTTTGACATCCTCCCACAAAATCACCGCCACAATCAAGACAGTGCACTTATCACCCAAAAAAGTGTCCTCAGGTCCCGCCCTGCCGCCCCTTCCGTGGCCCTCACACCCTGTAGCCGCAGGTCTGCTGTCACTAACGGGCAGGTTGCATTTTCTAGAATTTTATACGAAAGCAGTTACACAGGATGCGCTTATTTTGTCCTTCAGTCAGAAAACCTGTTTTTTGAGCTTGGTTCGTGTCACTGCCTGTCTCAGCAAGTCGCTCCTTTTTTACCGCTGAGTAGTATCTCATGGCCGGATGGAGCGCCTTGTCTGTTCGCCTGTTGTTGGAGGTTTTGACTGTTGACGGTTTTGTCTATTACAGATAAAGCTGGTGTGAGCATCTGTGACGAGTGTTTACATTCACACATGCTTCTACTTGTCTTGGGTACGTCCCCAGGAATGGAATGGCTGGACCGTGTGGTTTGAATGTTTGCAACTTCTAAAGAAACGGCCATGCCTTTTTCCAACATGGTTGTCCTGCAGACTCTGCTTCTGGTCCGATGGGTAGAAAGTGCTTGGAAATTCTCTCTCCTTCTGTCATGGCAAGAAAAAAAGTGAATAGATCAGTGCTTTTTCTTCGGTCTGTTAGACTATTGGGGTCAGAGAGCACACCCCTGCTCTGAAAACTGGAGAGACGGACGGGCGATCCAGAGAAATCACAGCTTTCTGGAAGCAGAAGCTGCTGAAGCATGAACTGGTCAGGCACTTAAAAGGTGACTGGACGAATTGCTGGAGGTGAGTGTGGGCTGACCTGAGTTAGAGGCCCCCAGGGGCCAGCACACGTCACTGCTTTTGTCTCCGGAAGCTCCAGGTTCCCATCGTGAGGAGCAGAGCTATCTCACCTTTGGTGGTAGGCCCAGAGCTGCCTCACCTCAGAGTCCACCTGCTGGCCGAGGGAGAGGCTTCACCGGAGCCGTGTCTGACTTGGGCAGGAGTGGCTTAGCTCCCTGTAGCCTTCTTGTCTCACATAAGGGAGAGAAATAACTTGTGCAGGTCGCAGCCCAGGCCCCTAGGCACTGAGACAGACGTAGGCACAGGCCTTCAGAATGCTTCCTGTATCCCCGCCCGACCACCACACCACCGGGACTCCTGCAAAATACTGGTGGACCCGGACCTGGCGCAGACGCTGCAGTTTCTGCACCCAGATTTTTTGTCTTTTTGTTGTTGTTGTTGTTGCTATTTCTTGGGCCGCTCCCGCGGCATATGGAGGTTCCCAGGCTAGGGGTCGAATCGGAGCTGTAGCCACCGGCCTACGCCAGAGCCACAGCAACGCCGGATCTGAGCCGCGTCTACGACCTACACCACAGCTCACGGCAACGCCGGATCCTTAACCCACTGAGCAAGGGCAGGGACCGAACCCGCAACCTCATGGTTCCTAGTCAGATTCGTTAACCACTGCGCCACGACGGGAACTCCTCTGCACCCAGATTTTAAGACGACTAGGATGAACATGCCGAGGGCTCCAGCGGAAATAGTGGACGGTGTGCAGGGCCGATGGGGTGTGAGCGGAGCTGTGGAAACCCCTGGAAAACGCTGGCACAGAGATGAAGAATGGCTTTGATGAGCCTTTCAGTGGACTGGGCTGAAAACGTCAGGACGCGTAGAAAGCTTCAAGATGCGTCCGTAGCAATGTCTTAAGTGGAATGGCCAAGAGGAAAAATGGGAAAGGAAGGGCAGAGTATCCAGGGATGGTGGGAGAGTTACAGCAAGTGCTAACATCCACACGAGGGAACTCCAGGAAAAAAGAGAAAAGGACTTCCCATCGTGGCAGCGGAAATGAATCCGACTGGGAACCATGAGGTTCTGGGTTCGATCCCTGGCGTTGCTCAGTGGGTTGAGGATCTGGCTTTGCTGTGAGCTGTGGTGTAGGTTGCAGACATGGCTTGGATCCCCCCATTGCTGTGGCTGTGGGGTAGGCCAGCAGCTGCAGCTCTGATTCGACCCCTAGTCTGGGAATCTCCATATGCTGTGCGTGCAGCCCTAAAAAGCAAAAAAAAAAAAAAAGCAGGAAAAGACTCGAAATAATAATAGTTGAGAGTTTTCCAAAATTAATGACATGAAACCACAAATCAGAGCAACTGAAGGTACATGCGGATGATGTATCTGGTACATTGTATTCAACCTGCGGAACAGCAGAGACAGAGAAGCTCTTGAAAGGCCCCAGAGGGTATGCACGTCCCTACAGAGAACAGTGATAAGAATGGAACCAGACTTACTGTCAGGAAGAGAGTCGAGTGGAATAGTTAGTGCTGGGTTTTTCTTTAGCAGAAAGCAGTCATCTGATCATGCTCATTGATTCTGTGGTCTGGGGTTCAGGAAGGGCCTGTCAGAGATGACGCTGTCGAGATGCTCCCCCACGGCATCGGGGAGACACAGCACTGGGGAGCAGAGCAGTCCCTGAGTTCTGGAATTATCTGCAGGTGTTTTCTCAAGTGTGTCTGGCCCCTGAGCTGGATTGACATTAAAGTGTGGCTCAGCTCAGGCGTTCCCATCATGGCTCAACAATGAACAAATCTGACTAGCATCCATGAGGACGCAGGTTCGATCCCTGGCCTTGCTCAGTGGGTTAGGGATCCCGCATTGCGGTGGCTGTGGTGTGGGCTGGCGGCTGCAGCTCTGATTGAACCCTTAGCCCGGGAACTTCCATGTGCCACTGGTGTGGCCCTAAAAAGACAAAAAAAGAAAAAAAAGTGTGGCTCAGCTCACTAACCTACTGTCCATGCAGAGTGGATCTCCTCATAGCCTGACGGCCTCTGGGAAATCAGATTTCTTAAGCTGCGGCCTTAGGTGTCCCAAGTGAGCATTCCAGCCCATGAGGCAGAAGCAGGAATTGGCTGTGAGCCTGGCCAATAGTGCTGCACTGGCGGAAGCAGACCCCGCCTGGTCAGATTCCAGGGATCTGATGGACACCCCGCTTCGCGGAAGAGGGCGCCGCAGAACGTGCACCTGCTTTAGAAAACGGCCACGACCGACCCTCCTGCAGCAAGGTTTGTCTTTTCCATCCAGATGTGCGATGTGCCCCCCACTTCTTTCCAAAGTCCTCCGAAATTCTCATCTCATTTTGGCCTCAGGAGTGTTTAGTGTTGAAAGGACAGTCACTCTAGAATTTGTTATCTGGGGAAATTATCCTTCAAACGTGAAGGAGAAAGACTTTCTGAGAGAGAAACTGCGGGAATTTGTACTGTTATCTTGCATCCTTAAGGTTTTCTGAATTCACCTGTTGGAACAGCTTTTTAAGTAGATTCTGTCAGGGAGTGCCTGCTGTGGTGCGATGGAATCAGCGACGTTGGGAGCGCTGCTGGGGTGCAGGTTCGATCCCCGGTCCGCACGGTGGGTTAAGGATCTGCTGCAGCTGCAGCTGGGATCCGATCCTGGCCCAGGAAGTCCGTATGCTGTGGGGCGGCCCACAGGTTCTGTCCCGTCTCCCACGTCGGCGGCCCCATCACTTCCCGTTACTGTTGGTCTGGTCTCACTGCACTGGCGGGAGCACACTGTCAGGGGAGCCATGACGGTGGCCCGCCCGCCCGGTCTTCTTCCCGACGGGGAGCGAGCCGTCGGGGTTTCTCTGTGAACTGTGGCGTTGGTGAGGTGTGCAGAGATGCTCTTGTCCACGTGGGAAGTTGGCCTCTATTCTTTGCACACTGACGAGTCTTTTGTTTTTGGCTTTTGTTTTTTGTAAATGGCCACATGCGCGGCATGTGGAAGTTCCCGGGCCAGGGATTGAATCTGAGCCACAGCTGCAACCTCCTTTAACCCACTGTGCTGGGCTGGGGTCCAACCCATCCCTCCACAGTGACCCAAATTGATCCTTAACCCACTGCACCATAGTGGGAACTCCGCTGAAGAGTCTTCATCAGGAATGGCTGTGGGAATTTTTTCATGTGCTTTTTTTTTTTGGTATTTATTGAGATAGTTTTTCTTCTGCAGCCTGTAATACGATGATTTACACTAATGGGTTTGTGAATGACAAGCCAGCCATGCATTTGGGAATAAACCGCGTTTGTCACAAGGTACCATTTGTTAGTTCGCTGGATGTTACTGCCGTTAAGGGTGTTGGTGTCTGTGGGTATGGGACGTGGTCGTCCGTGGTGTCCAGTGCTGTCTGTCTGCTTTTCGTGCCGGCGTGTGTAGGGCAGGCCCGGCGGGAGAGCCTGGGCACCGCTTCTCTGTGCAGAATTGCTGTCGTTTCTCCTCACGTCCGGCACAGCTCACCCGCGATCACCTGTGGGGTCCCCTGGGCCTGGAGTTTTCTCCGTGGGAAGGCTTTTAAGCATAAACCCAGTTTATTCGGTAGATGTGAGGTTGTGTTGGGCGGCCGGTCTCTGCTTGGCTCAGCTCTGGTAGCTGCTGGTTCAGGGGTCGTGTCATCTGAGCTTTCGCTTCGCTCAGCCTGCAGTGTTTCATTCCCGTTACGGTGTCACATCTGCGACGGGTCATGTTGGGTCTTAGTGGTGTTGCAGCGACGAGACCGCCGCTGTCCCGACCGCTCATATCGGCGGTTTGACTGTCCTTGTTGCAGGTCGTTCTTGGCTCCAGGAGAGCGGTTTTCAGGCCCCGCTGGCGGCCGAGCGGGAGTTGCAGACGCCGGGGCCCTTGGTGCCCGGGCGCGGCAGGCTGCTGTGCGCAGGCGGGGGTGGCGAGGCCCGGCCGCAGGCGCCCGTCGGGGCGTTTCCGCCGCCGCCGCCGCCGCCGCCGCCGCCTCTGGGAAGCGGGTGCCTGGTTCCCCGGCGGCCTCTGGGAGGAGCAGGGCTGGGGCCTGCCTGGGGTCTCTCTTCTCTCCAGATGGGACCCAGTTGTCTAGTTGGAGCAAGTTATGCCCCGGGCCTCAGTTCCTTCTCTGTGAAATGAGATTTCGGACTATCTGTCGGTTTACTACGCTCCCCCGAGTCATGAAACACGGGCTGGAAGGGAATTTGCTGTGCGATGGAGGAGGGAGAGAGCCCCAGAGCCGGGGGTCTTTGCTGGTGGCTTCTAACTCAGTACTACTGCGTTGGCCGGAACCAGCCGGCTCCACGCGAGGGCAGCTCCTATGAGAAGCCTTCGCCTGTAAACCCGGGTCTGCGCCCAGGGCCAGGCGCCCGCGGCCGGTCCCAGGCAGAGCTGGGGACGGGCCCTGCCTGCAGCTTCTGGGAAAGGTAGGGGTTCGCTGGCGCGCAAAGCCCGGGCTCTGGAACAGCATGAGCGCTCCGTAAACGGCTCCGTTATGAGCACCGAGAAGTGTTTGTGTGTGGGAATGAAGGGCTGAGGTTTCTGAGACACGCCCAGCAGCAGTGACGTGCGTGTCCCTGCAGGGGCTGGCAGGTGGAGGGCTGCGGGGTTCAGTAACTTGGCCGGGGTACCAAACAGCTGCCTCGAGTGTTTGGAAGGTCACGGTTTCCTGATCTTGTGGGCGTTTGTCAGGTTCCTGGTCTCACCCTGGACTGTGCCCTCCGGTCCCAGACGAGCTGCACGTGGGCGGAGAAGGCCTGGGGAAGGGCAGGCACAGCCCTGCCCACTGCGTCGGGTCCCACGCTTAACGGGTCTGGTCTTGGGCGAGACCAGCTCTTCTTGCATTTTGAGTCTTCATTCCCCCCTCGGCCGACTGCCCCCTGCCCTCAGAGGCCCCCTGGCCCAGTGAGGCCCTCCGTGCTCTAGGGCGGCTTCTCTGGGACCAGCCCGGCTCCTGGCATGGACCCCTCGTGCCTCGTGACAGATGAAGATGCCTGAGGCCTTGAGCTGCTTGACCTCACGTCCGGCTCACCTGCCGGGTCTCCAGCCCTGGCTGCTCTGTGGGCTCCGGCTCTGCTCGTCCCACCCGGGTCAGGATGCGGCTTCGGGGCCAGAGGACAGAGGCACGCGGCCCAGCAGACTTCAGAGCGCAGGAGCTGGCGGAGCTGTGTGGGGGCGTGCTGCTGCCTGTGGACGAGGGACCCCAGGGATTGGTTTAAAAAGAGGAAACAATCAACTATTAAAAAACATATGCAAAATAAAAGTAAAATGAAGAAGCTCCCCTGGCCTTTCAGCCACAGTGCGCGTTCCGGACGGCGTCTGGGAGCAGCCCTGGCCCCAAGTCACCTCGTGCTTGAGCGCCACTATGTTAATAACAATGTTAGAACATGAAAGAACAGAAGCTCCTAGAGATATCATCGCTCTGAAAGGTACTAAACTACCTTCAGAGCGCAGTACACCCTGTCTGCACAGCAGTGCTTCACTTTGCATGTCCGACCACCGGCAGGCCGTCCGGCGGCATCTGCGGGGGACAGTGCCCCGCTGGAGTTAAGACGTAGAAAGTCACCGGGACCCAGACCAGCCCCGTCTTTCTTCTGACCTTGTCACTCTCCCGATTTCCCGTATTCATCACCCTCCCGCCGTGGTGGCCTGGGTGCACCCATGAGAACATGGGCATGGAGTCTCACTGCAGGTGCCTTCAGCCTCCGTGCTGCTTAGAGACTTGCCTTTGGGGACAGGCTGTAGGGACACCGGCTGTGGGGACGTCGGCCGTGGGGACATCAGCTATGGGACGCGGTGTGGGTCTCTTTGGGCCGCCTGGGTTAGCTCTGGCCCCTCCACGGCCGGTGGGCGAGGGCGAGGCTCTGGCTGCCCCCTGGACGAGATGGGCTGTGTTCTCAGGGTGTGACTGCGGCGAGGGGAGGACCTGCGCCCTGGGGGCGGGGAGCCGCTGTCCCCCAACCCCTGCATCGGTGCTGCCTGTTGTCGGCTGGGAGCTGGTGGGGGGCTAGGAGCAGCGCACCCACCTCCCAGCGGCTCTGGACCGCACCGTGGGGTGCCTGGTGGGTGGGTGTCCTGCCCGCGAAACTGGCGCGGGTCACCCCGGGCCGCCTTGGCGTTTTCTCCGGGAGGGCCTGCATCCTCACGTCGCGCTGTGGGGGCGGAGCTGGTCCGGCCGCCGCTGTGACACCAGCAGGGCCGAGTCCAGCAGCCTCCCTGCAGCCTGGCAGCCGGTGGTCTCTCTCTTGCTTTGCGTTGCCTGATTCCTGACAAGCCTGGAGGTCTTCTCGGGTCCTTCCTGCCTGTGCCTCCTCCTCCTCTCTGACCTCTCTTCCTGTTTTTGGTTTTTGGTCTGTTTCCTGTTGGCTTGTGCTTTTCTTCCTGGTTCACGGGTAACCCCTTGTGGATTAGACATGTTATACGCGAAGCCACTCTGTGGCTTTAAAAAGTTTTGATGCAGTGAAATTTCTCAGTCCTTCCCGTCGTGGGTTTTGTCTGCTGTTTCTTATTTCAGCAGTCCTTCTGCTCCCAGGTCCCGGAGGAAGCTCTCTGTCATCTTGCAGAGGGTCTCATCCTTGGGGTATCAAGCGGGATGAGCGTTTGCAGACAGCGCGAGGTTGCCGTGCAGTCTCACCTCTTCCGTGTGAGCCTTCACTTGCCCCTGCACCAGTGACCCGGCTGGTGCAGCCTCTGTCATTTATCAAGTGGCCGTGCGGTACCTGGGTCTCGTTCTGTCTGGGCCTCTGTGCCGGTCCATTGTCTGTCTGTCAGTGTCTGTGTCACGATCTTAAGTCGTTGAGCTTTATGTAGATCTTCATATCCAGGAGGGCAAACCTAGAATTTACAAAAGAGAAGCCTTTTGGGGTTTTTGATTGGCATCTCATTGGATCTGGGGATCCGTGCGGTGAGGTGAGCATTGACAGTTTAAAATAGTGTGTGTTCCCAGACGTGGACTTGGGTCACGCTCGTGTACTTAGGCCTTTTTAAATTCTTAATGATTCTCAGTAAAGTCTCATAATTTTCTTCGTAAAGATCTTATATGTTTCCTGTAAGAGTCATCCTTGGGTACTTCATTTTTTTTGCTTTTTAAAGCTGCACGCGCAGCACATGGAGGGTCCCAGGCTAGGGTCTCATCAGAGCCGCGGCTGCCGGCCTCCGCCACAGCCACAGCCTCGCAGGACCTGAGCCGCGTCTGCCACCGACACTGCGCTTGCGATTGGTCTGGATCGCTCTTTCTCCCTGACCTGTGTGTCTGTCTTTGACCAGCCTCGCATCGTTCTGGCCACCCGGCTTTACATCTGGAAACTGGTAATATGAGTGCTTTGACTTTAACCTTTTTTTTTTTTTGCGTTTTCTAGGGCCACTCTCGCGGCACATGGAGATTCCCAGGCCAGGGGTCCAGTTGGGGCCGCAGCAACTGGCCTACGCCAGAGCCATAGCAACATAGGATCTGAGCCGCGTCTGCGACCTACACCACAGCTCATGGCAACGCCGGATCCTTAACCCACTGAGCGAGGCCAGAGATCAAACCTGCAACCTCAAGGTTCCCAGTCGGATTCGTTAACCACTGCGCCACAACGGGAACTCCTGACTTTAACCTTTTTAGAATTGTTTCGAATATTCTAATTGCTTTGCTTTCTCACTTTTATCTTATTTTATTTCTCTTTATGGCTGCACATGGAGCATATGGAAGTTCCCAGGCCAAGGGCTGACTCCAAGCCACAGCTGAGACTTTTGCCATAGTCGTGGCAATCGTTTAACTTATGTATGTTTTAGAATCAGCTTGTCTAAATCTGCAAAAAAATAAAAATAAAAAATAAACCCTAACTTGGGGTGGGTCTCTGCCCACATGGCACCTGGGGCCCCCGGGGGCAATGGCTGTGCCCCTGGGGGGTGTCTGCCCGCTCCTGTCACTCCTCCCCCAAGCCCTGCACCCCACTGAGGGGCTCCTCTGATGAGGTGCACAGGTGTGTCACCCCCAGGCACAGGTGGGGCGCCCGCTTTGCTGTCTCCCACCCCTGGTCCTGCCAGCCACTCTCTGCGCTGCCATGTCCTCCTCCAAGCTCTCAGACACCCAGGTTGCCCCCGACACCCCAGTTCTTTCACTTGTCGGCGGTTTCCAGGTCTCACAGCCCCTTGGCCCGAATCCAGCACTACTCAGGTTGCTCCCGCTCCGGGAGGTGGGGTGGGGGGTGCGTGCGGTGTGTATGCAAGCTGGGGGGTGAGTACTCCATGCCCACCATCAGCCACGGTCTCTGCTGCAAACCCACGCGAGGCCCACAGGGGCGGGACTGTCCTTAGGACTCTGCCCTGAACCCTAGGGTGTCTGGGGCAGTGCAGCTGCCACCGCCCCCTCGTCCCGTCCAGCTGCCGGTGCACAGCACAGTCAGGAAGGTCAGTGGATGTGTCAGGTCTGGTCCTGTACAGTGTTGGTGGCTTTCTCTCCAGCTCCCTGGACACTTCCCCCCCTGCCTGCCTCTTGAATTAGTTCCCTGATCTGAAACTAGTGTTTATAAACCAAGGTCTCCTGGAGGGGGGACGGCCTGCATTTCCCGTTGCTGCCTGTAGGGGCGCTGTGCCCGCCCCCGCCCCGCCCAGGAGAGTCTGGGCCTCTGCCCCTCTCCCTGCTCTGCGGCCCCTGCTTTAATCGAAAGCACAGCCGTCCAGCGGCTAATGAGGTCCGACCCGGCGACAGCTCTTTCGCTTGTAGACGTCGTTTAATTTCTTTTTAAATTGCTTTGTGTTTGGTTCTGCCGACGAAATCCCCTGTCAGCTCCTTGGGGCCAGAGATCACGCACGTATTTTTTATTGTCTCCAAGGATGGAGGACAGCGGCTTGTGCGTAGCAAGGCTTGGTAAATAGTCTTAGTGGAGAACCTGGAGAGCCGTTCCCGGGTCCCCTCCTGGAGACAGCGGGAAGGACGATTTCCAGGCGGCAGAGCCTTCCCCGCTGTGGGCGTCTCGGCCGGGATTTACCCGAGGTCAGCTCTCCCCTTGGCAGGCGTATCACACTGAGGCCCCATGACGCTCCTTCGCCATCGCGTGGAAAGATTCTGTTACTGAAAGATCGGACCTGGGGGTCAAAGGCAGCAGGGCTTCGGGCAGAGCTCTGGGCCACTGCGTGTCTTCCTGATGCCAGAGTCGGCGCGTGGAGTAGGCTGGGGGCGGGGAGGGCTGCTGGGGGTGGGGCTGGATCCTTGGACCCCAAGGCCTAGGTCCCTTTCTGGAGGGACCCCGGCCCAGCACAAAGTCGCCTTTGTTTTCTGCGTCCGGAGTACTTTTTCCTTTGAAATGCAAATTAGTCCTTGCTAAGGAGCTGCGGGAGACCTCGGTCACCAGATTTCTGCGGAGGGGCTTGGTGGCTGGAGGGGCGAGGGCGGCATGAAGTTCCTGCACAGGTGCCAGGCCTCTCCTTCAAAGAGACACTCAAGGCAGAGGGGGTGGAGGTTTGGAGGTCTGCGAAGAAGAGAGGATGAAAACCGGCTGGCACAGCCAAGGTGGCGGAGGTTCCCCGTGGGAGCTGAGCCGCCTGTCTGGTCATAGAAGCCATGAGCTTTCTTCCTTGGCTCGGGCTGCACACGCTAATTTGGGAGAGGCGGCCCTTCCAAGTCGTGCCTTCCCCAGCGGGGGCGGGGGTCCTTGGTGGGAGGTCACCGTCTGCTGGCCTCCTGCTCTGCTCTCTCTCTGGGAAGATGCGGAGGCTCCTGGCAGCCACTGGCCTGGGATGCCCCTCCCCACCCCCACTCCCGGCCCTGGACGGTCGCCTTCATCCCAGGCTTGGCCAGCACTGGCCTTGGAAACACCCTGGACAGCTCTGCAGCCTGGGGAGGGTCTGCTGTAAACACGGACGGCTTAGCCTCCTCCCTCTCAGACTCGGAGGATGAGACACTGAATGACGTCTGAGGCCTCCTGGGGCTGGGCCATCAAGGTCATTACTGGCACATGCTTCCCTTTGCTGACGATGAAAGGGCTTTTCCGGGAAGCTGGCTCGGGAGGTCACGCCTTGGTCGTCCAGTTAATCAGTTAAAGGAACCCGAGTGGACACAGCAGTGACAGGTTAGCGCCTGGCCTGTCCCTTGACCTTCAGCCGTTGTGTGGACCCACTAAACCGGAGGAGTCCGGGTACTTTCCTTAGGAAATGAACTCAGCTGAAAGCTTTTACTGAGACATTATGTCCTAAACTTCCTATTTTGTAAAGAAAACTCTCAGCAAGAAAGCAAAATACCACAAGAAATGAGGCAGTGCTGCAGGTGAGCCAGGCCGGGACGGTTCGGGGAGAGACGCAGGCCCCCTAAGTGCAGAGGGGCTTCCCAGGAACCGGGGGAGGCCCCCCCGCGTGCGAGCCCGCGCTGGGGACCCCTGACTGGGGGGCTGTAAAGAGCTCTGACCAGGAGCCGGGCCGCCACTGCGCAGCCAGGTCTCAGGGCTGGGGCGTTGGGACAGGTGACTTCCGAGGCATGTCACAGTGGGGTCGTGGATGCTATTCCACATCCGTGGCATGTGGAAGTTCCCAGGCCAGGGACTGAGTCGGCGCTGCATCCGCAACCTACACCACAGCCACGCCAGGTCCTTGACCCGCTGAGCGAGGATCGGACCGGCGTCCTCATGGACACTAGTCGGGTTCGTGACTGCCGAGGCAGACACAGCTCCCTGTCCACAGTTATGCTTCCGGGTCTCTGCTGGTAGCTGTGGCCCCAAGCGTCCTCCTCGCTCGTGGGGCAACTGATGAAAGACTTGAACGGGGGGAAGCTGCCCAGCCCCCCGACCCGTGACCCCTGACCTGAGGGTGGGGGAAGCTCCGATCACCCGCCTTCCCCCCCCCCAAGATCTCACAGCCTCCCCGTGCCTGTTGGGAACTGAGTCTAGACGGAAGCAGGTGTAAGAAGTCCCCGCCCTGCCTGGAAGGAATGTGTGTTAGGATCCCAGACTCTGATGGGAGAGCAGCTGCAGTCAGCCCACCTGCAGCCCTGGAACCACAGCACGCCAGCCGGAGCGGTGCCGTAATTCTGCTCCAGGCCTAGGGTGATGGGTGACATAGTGTGGTCCCTCCCGCCAGCCCTGGGGAGGCACTGGACGTCGTTCGGAGACATTTGAACTCTGGGACGTTTGCTGCGTGGTTTTCTGCAGAACTGCTGGCCGTGCCTATCCTCACATGCAGACTTGGGGGGACCGTTCAGAGCATCTTAGGTATTTGCAGTGCTTTTCAAAGCACCCAACAGCCCCCAGTTCCCTTTGGGGGCGCCCTGGGCACCAGGGGAGGAGGGCCCAGCAGTGAGGAAACCAGGCAGAATCCACAGGCATCTTCACTCCCAGCCCCCTGGCACCCTGTGTGGTTCGTTTCCAGTCAGTCCACGGGGGCCAGAACCCATGCACAGACAGAGCTGTTAGAAGACAAGAGTTTTGTCGTGGGCCCTGCCATTTCCTTGAGGGGGGCAGAGCCTTTGTGGGCTCCGAACCCCTAACTTTGCTTGATGAAAGAGGCCCAGCACTCCAGGAGAGCAGAATGGTACTGGATGTTTTTATTCACTTAACAGAAACATTCCCTTATCAGATTTCACTGAAGTGCAATTTACAGAACTTAGAGGCAAATTAACATACATAAATTCATATTTTAAGGTTTTGGATTTTTTTTTTACAAATATTACAAATGTACACGCATGGGTACAATACTGCCATTCAATCATGCTTTTTATGTACATACTTTCACTTAAGAATTACTATTTATTAAGTTCATTTTGCTTAAAAAATGCTGAATATTAAGTGGGCACTGCTGGGCAAGTTTTTTTCTTCCTTTTTTACTGACACGTATGCTGCCGGGTGTAGGAATCTGGGGCCTGCCTGGAAAGAGGCCCCAGAATCCAGGTCACTTGTCTTCCTCTTTGGAGGGTGTTTCATTCCAGCCAATTCTGATTCTGAAATGAGTTGGGAGCTAGGCGGTCCCTTCTGCAGGGGCCGCTGCTGTCAGCACTTCCCTGCAGGAGTGATGTTTGGTCTGAATGTCCAGAGCTGTGGCCTCCGTGTCCCTTTCGGTGGGCGGTCAGGCTGGACAGGCTCGGGGGCCTGAAGGGACGCTGGCAGGTCTTCTGGACAAGAAGTCACAGGAACACACCAGACCTGACCACAGGTCAGCCAAGTGGAGCTCAGGGCCCTGGACTCAGTCGTGCCAGGAGTTTAGGGCCGGGAGGAGCTGGAGAGGGAAGGGGTGGCCCCGGTGGCTCTGCTTTTCCGGTGCCCACGGCCCGCATCCCGCCACCCGTTTCTGTTTCTCCGCCTCCCCCCGCACCCCCTCCCCCGCCATCCTTTCCTCCATCCGAGTCAGAACTCGTGGGTCATTTGGGCGGGAGCCGAGCGCGCCCAGCGGTCCCAGCACCAGCCCTGCCGCGGCCGCGGGTGAGTCAGGACCGCGGACAGCGGCGGGCACCCGGAGGCTGCGTGGCCCCCCGCCTCCGGGGGCAGGGCGGCGCCACCCCAGCGCCTCCCGCATCCCCCGCGCTTTCGCTCGTTGCCTCCACCCTCGCAAGACTCAGCTGGGCAGCCTTTGCCGCCGCGCAGGACCGGGCCTCCCCATCCCGGACGGGGCCAGGGACGCCGCGGCCGGCGCGGAGGCGCTGCGGGCTTTGCTCAGGGCTGAGGAGACCTCAGCGCCAAGGGGTCGCAGCGGCCAAATCGTGGACATAAGAAGAAAGAATCCCCCACCTTCCCTTTGGTCTTTTTAGAAAGGGGTGTCCATTGTACTGGGGCCAAGTAGATGATTTCATTTGAACGGCTTCTTAAAAAGTGGGTGTAGAAGTTTCTCTAAATTAAAAAGTCTATTTAGGTTTCAAATGTCTTTTTAATTTTTTTAAACAAGGTACTATAGACACATCTTGAAATTTTTAATCTAAAAATAGGATTTCATCAAAATACTCTATTCTATTCTGGGCATTGATATACCATGTGTTTGCTGTTTATGGCTCTCCAGACGTGATAAACACTCTACCAAAAAGAAAAGAAAGCATTTAACTTTATTGGTAAGAATAGATTCCTTTGAAAAAGAAATGCTGTGTCTGCTTGAACAGTAACACAAGGTGACGGCTCTGAGGGACAGGGCTCTGAGGGACGGGACGCAGGGCAGCGGTGGGAGGGGCAGGCGGAGCCAGAGGAACAAAAGCAGCAAGACCCGCAGGCCCTTTGCTTGGCGAACACAAGCCCGTAGCTTTGCGTCCACACATCGCTGGAGTCCACGTGCTGGGGGCGGGCCACTCCAGACCCTTGGTGGCCCGTCCCGTGGGGGCTTTTCCGCGGACAGCTGCCCAGGGGACCTTAACTGGCTCCCCCTCCCCCGGGGGGGAAGTGGCGCGCACCCGGGAGGAGGCAGAGGGGCTGTGCACGGGATCTGGCCGGCTCTCTGCCCAGGGTGGGTGTGCGGGAGGGTGGGTGTGAACGCGGAGCAGGGGGACAGGAGGGCTGCTTTGAGGCGATGCGGCCGCCAGCCTCCCTCTCGTTGACCCTGTCCTGTCAGGGCGACTCAAGCAGTTGTCCTCTTCACAGAGGCAGGTGCAGGGGCGCAGGCTCCTCTGGGTGCTGGTTCACCCGCTTTTCCTACTTAGAGGATGCGGGTGGCGCTGACTCCGTGGGGTGGCCCCCGGGGACCTTGGGAACAGCGTGCGATGCACCTGCCCCTGGGCCAACCCGAGCCAAGCCCACCAGCTGCGCCAAGTACCCACTGGAGCCCCTCTCAGGCTCTGGCCAACCCAGCCCTGCTCCCGGCGGGATCTCCGCCCTCTGCGTCTGCAGCCGGGGTCTCTCCTCTGCGGCTCCGTGTCTGTTCCCGGCTCGCTCGCTCGCCCCAGCGCCTCTGGCAAAGCTCTAGGCCCTGGACGCCAGCCCGCTGCACTGGGCAATCTCCTCTCCCACAGGCCTCCCGCAGAGCCCCCTCTCTCCTGAGAAGCACCCCCTGACCCCACAGACGGGTCCCCACGTGGTGCTCATGGGTCGGGGCGGGGGGGCGTTAGGGTGCGGCTTTCTGCAGAGCAGACGCTTAGGTAGAGGGTGTTTGGGTGGTTCCTGGAGCCGGCGCCTCAGACCAGAGTGAACAAGTAGCCTTGGCCCAGACCCCGTGGGTGGGTGGGCGCCATCCGAGCCCCCAGAGCAGGTCCTGAGGGCTGGGCGCATGGGGCCCATGTGCGGTCGGTCCAGCCCACGTCTCTCCTGCCGCCTCGCTGCGGGAGGAGCTGGTCCCTGAGCACATGGACACGGCGGCAGCTCAGGGCGCTGTGAGCTGGGCTTCCGGCTCCCCTCCAGGCAGGACGCCACGGTGCCTCCGGCTTTCAGAGACCAGCGTCCAGAGGGTGGACACACCAGGCACCACCAGCCTCCAGGCCTTTGCTTCTCTGAACGTCGTCCTAGGGACACGTCAGATGATCAGAAACTAACATAAACTGAACTTTTGATCCTAGCTTTTGTACGGAATTAAGATTTTATTTCCTCAGTTTTTTATGAAAGATTAAGAGGGGTCATCTTTTTGCAAAAGCATTTTCAAGCTTTACCAGTTTCAGACTCAAAGCTCTACCCTGAGGTTGTCTGCCACTGCGCCTGTTTTCTCAAAGAACTTGGGTGATAAGTTTGACCTTATATTAAACCCTGGGAAAAGTTTCTCTCTCCACAGTTAGTATCTCTGTTTCCTGTTCTTTTGTAACAGACAC
This sequence comes from Phacochoerus africanus, assembly GCF_016906955.1. Taxonomy (NCBI): domain Eukaryota; kingdom Metazoa; phylum Chordata; class Mammalia; order Artiodactyla; family Suidae; genus Phacochoerus; species Phacochoerus africanus. The sequence continues at coordinate 73,751,858 of NC_062555.1, read as the reverse complement.
CTACAGTCCTTTTGTTTCACCCTTGCCCCGAGCTAGGAGCTCTGAGGTCCCGTTCCTAATCGTGGGGGGAGGGGGGGGGCGCGCAGAAGTGAGTTCTCAGAGGTGAAACAATTCAAGTTGTATGACCCTGGGGACATTACAGAGGCTGCATGAATGGCCTCAGGGGCCTGCCCTCACCCTGAGACGCCCGTGCCCTGCTCTGCGCTGGGGATCTGAAGGTGGCAGAATCCTGCTGCTTGCACTCTTGCAGTTGCTTTCTGTGGATTTTCTGTGTTGTGCAGGGTTGGGGGTGGGGGGGCTCTGGAGGCTCCTTGGCTGCCAGGGAGGCTGAGTTTCTGTGTTTCTTTCGAGAACTCAGTTAAAAGGGAGGACTTGGTCTAGGGGCTCAGTCTCCTGATTTCCCCGGGGGACCCTATGAGCTTAGACCGTGTTCACGGTTGGGTCATCGTCTGCCAGAGAAGCAGCATGTCCAGCAGGGAGCTCCGGGGCCGGGGCTGACCTCGTGACCCTCCAGGGTCCAGAGGTGGTTTCTTCCCGCCCCAGGCCCGGGGGCTTCAGCCTCCTTCTCCCTTCCCGCTGTAGGATTCTTTAATGTCATGCATCGCATCCCAAATCCTTCTGGAAGGAGGTGGAGTAAAAACTCAAAGAGCAGTGAACATGGTCACGCGTCCTCACCGGCTTCTTTGGGGAGGAGCCCATGGCTTTTCCCTTCACTGTGGCTTGTCCGTACACGCTTGTGCGGGAGCCCTGCACTTGGTAGGCGTGTGGCGGGAGGGGAGCGGGTTGGGCCTGGTTTCTTCTCACGGCAGCACCTTGGCACCACGTTTCGAGGCGGCCACGCAGCCCCTCCAGCTTGAATGGAAACTCGCCCTGGGACGCACGGAGGAGAAGACCCTCTGTGCCCTCGGGTGGGTGGGGTGGGCGCCTGGTCCTCGTGGCCTGTGAGCCACCTGAGAAGCAGCACATCCCTCACTCAGCCGAGCCCTGGACACGCGTTATTTCTGCAACACCAAAGGAAAACGCTCGCACAGCCCAATCCGTGCCCCACGGCCCACCACACGCTGGCACGGCCTCGCTCGCCCGCGCGGAGCCTGGGTCCAGGGTCTCACAGAGTCAGTAGAAACTGCTCTTGCTCCGGCGGCTTCCTCACCCAGGTGCCCAGACCCGCCTTCTGAAACGCTCGGAACAGCTGCTGTTTGACCGACTGGTAGGTGCGGGCCCCCAGCTTGGCCTCGCAGTACAGGGAGGGCGCGTCTCCATGGCTTGGGATCCGTGCGCTCAGCTGTGGGACAGAGCGCGAGAGGAAGTGAGCCCCCGGGGATGGGCCCCCCCCAGACCCCCAGGACATGTGGGCTCCCCAGCCCAACGGGACAGCGAGCAGCCTGAGCAGCAGGCAGGGGCTCCTGGCCCCGCCGGGTGCTTCTTGTCTCCGCCCTCGCCCCGCACAGGTGGCAACGGTGTGGCGCTGTCGCCTGGGCGAGTTACCGTGATTCTTCGTGCCCAGAAGTGTCAGGTTGTGCACTTTAAACCTGCTCAGTGTTTAGGTCATTTGTGCCTCAGTAAAGCTGTGACAGAGACATGTCTCTCTTTCTAGTTTGACCTACTGGTAAGTTAAATCTCATATAAAATCCTCCCACCAAAAAGAGGGGAGTCCTGTAGAAGCCCCCGGTTCCGTCAGCAATTCTGTGATGCCCAGACAGCCTGGTTATCAGGGAGACTTCGCTTCGCAAGAGGCGGGAGTGGTTAACGGAAAAATAACCCTAACTTGCCTACTATTAGAGACACAAGCTGTGCGCGTTTTTCTTTCTGGGGGGATCAGGGGTTCACACTGGGGTGGGGAGGCCGGGGAGGACCGTGGGGACGCGGAAGGCGGTTTCGAGTCTCCCCGCCAGCCCACCTGGAGGACAGAAGCTGTTGTTTGACAACAGAACCTGTTGTCAGGTTCTAGGTGGACCAGGCCCAGCTTCCCGGCCGCACGGCAGCCTTGGGTGTGGCCAGCAGGGCGGGGGCCGGGAGGCCAGCCTTCCACCCGCTGGCCAGTGGGTCTCTGACGCCCACTGCCATGTCACTGGGGGGGAAGCTAAGTCTTGTGAGCACCTGTTTCCTTAATTCTGAACTGGAATAGCACCGACTCAGAAGCATCCTCTGCTGCCACAGCTGTTCTCCAGTACGCTCCCTTCTCCCCTTTCCGGGGCCGCAGCTCAACCCTGCAGCTGGCTGGGGGCCTTGCTCGGAGGGGCCGTGTGTGAAGTCCACGGGGAGTGGGTTAAGGATGCGGCCGGTGTCTGTGTCATGTGTCGCCCTTGCTCTGACCAAGCTTTTGGGCCCCTCCCTGTGTCCAGTGGCCCCAAGGAGCCAGCGCCACTGACCTTGCCGTGGAGCCGTGCCCACCAGGCAGAGAGCCTGTGCTTGCATAGCCGGGAGGAGCGGCCGCAGCTCCGCTTCCCAGTGGTGGCATCAATGACCTCCACGTCCGCGGAGCCCACCACCCAGTTCATGCTGAAGTGGGGTGACTTCCCAGGCTGGCGTGCCTCGGCCTGACTCACTCCTGCCGAGAGAGGAACCACGGTGGCGGGCGTGAACCCTCCTGGACCAGGGGGACCCGGTTCACCCGGGGTGGGGGGATGGGAATGACCCGTCTGCGCCGGGGCAAGGGTCCCGTCATTCCACTGTGAAGCTCGGTTGTGCCAGCAGCCCACTCCGGTGGACGACTGTGCCAGGGCAGTGCTGTAATAACTGAGCTCTGCCCATTTGTTTCCTGGACCAGAGAACCTATGGAGCCACGTAAAGGCCATCTGAGAATGTGCCGTCATGAGGCACTTGCTGTATGCCCGGCTGTGCATGTATGAGGTACTCGCTGCATGCCCTGCTTAAGCACTGCCAGCCCCCAGGGGTCCAGTGGGGTTGGAGAGAGAAAAACCCAGTAGAAGCGAGAGGTCTGAGGGTACAGGGTAGCTGAGCAGGGGCCGGGAGTGCGCCCTTCTAATCCTCGTGGCCACCTGCTCCGTCCTCTTGTGGCCTCGGCCACATGCCCTCCATGGTGGGAGCCCAGGTCGTGTTGGGTTCGCATGAGCAGAAAAGGACCTTGGTATCGTGTTTTTTCTGCCCATGATGCTGTAAGACACTCAGGCAGAAGCTACCACGCACCCCGATTCTTTCTTCAGCTTCCCCTGGAGCGCCCCCCACCCCGGGCTCCTCCCTCCCGAGCTCCTCCCACCCACTCTCGGCTCCTCCCCCGGGCTGCCCCCTCCCCAGCTCGCCCACCCTCCCGGAGCCCCTCCCTCAGCCCCTCCCCTCCAGCCCCTCCCTCCGCCTGCTGCTCCCAGGGGAGGGCGCGCTCGGGTGGCAGTGGGGGCCTGCCCAGGCCACAGCAGCGCCCCTCGGGGTGGAGAGGCCTGTGTCCCAGGGTCCGTGGGGGCCTGTGGCCGACGCCCCGCGAGGAGCCAGCCCTGCGTCGTGACGGCCGGCCCGGGTGCCTTCCCTGATGCGCCTTCTCTGCGGCCCAGAGCCCTCCCCCTGTCCTAGGGTCCCCCCTCCCAGAGGCTTCACGGGCAGAGTGCACAACACCTGCGTCTGCCGCCTGTGCAGCCTACTGCAGACCAGTGTCGCCTGGTCCCCTTCCCCTGGTCATGGACGGGCAGTGCCTGGTGCCACTCCATCCATGTTGACTCCTTCCTTTTCCCTAAAGTGACCCTGTGGCCGCTGCCCATGCTGGGAGCCGGGCGGGGGAGCTGTGGACAAGGTCTTGGTGACTGGGCGCGAGGAGAGGCCGGCGGTGCTCAGAGCCACGTAGCCAGGCTCGCCAGGCCTGCCCCCTCCTTCCCTGCCCACCGCTACTCGTTCCTGTGGTAAATGCTTCAGTTACCACCGCTGTCACCGCAGGCACCGCTGCGCCTCTCAGGAGAGCAGTGAGAGGGACCCGCGATTTGTCCCTGCAAAGGCCTTTCACCTCTGCTCAGTGGCAAGGATGCTCACTTTGAGAAAATCCTTTCCGCCTTTTTTAAAGCAGCACAGAAGAGACATGGCAGCCTTGCTTTAGCAGTAGTGGACCTGCCTGACCTCAAATGTCGTTTGCATTGCTCACGCCCGCTGCGCAGGACCTTCGGGGAGGCGGTGTTTAACTTGCAAAACGAACGAGGCAGAATCCAGGCCCGCGGAGTCCTGAAGTGGCAGGACTGGGAGGGCTGCTTGCTTTCTACACCTGTTGGGCCTCGAGGGCTCGTGGGCTTTTGTGCGCATACACACCCACCCACACCCACACCCACACACCCACACACGCACACAGACATACACCCACACCTACCCTCGCCCTGCGCGCACTCTGCTGGAAGAAGCAGGACTTCCTACATGCACGCTCGGTCTCGGGTAACTGACTCTAGGTTCATGGCGTTCACTCCTTTCATTAGCACCTCGTCACCCTAATCCACGGTGACCTCCTGGCTCCTGCCTGGTCCAGGGAAATGGGCAGATGGCGGTGGAGGCTGGATGGGGGCGTTTCAGGCTGCAGGTGGAGGCACGGACTGCCATCCAGGGTGGTTCTAGGGGGCCTGGGGGCCGCGTCGTCCTCACCGGAGGCTCCCCTTCTTTCCTGGGACAACAGGAATGCCACCTGATGTGTGATCGTAACTGACTGTGGCCCGGGTTCCTCAGAGTTTGGCACCCATGTGCTCACGGGACGTGGCAAAGATGTGAAAGTTCCTCCGTGCAGGGGAAATCTGAACGTTTCCTTTTCTAACCTACTAATGGCATGGCTCTTGGTCCCGGTAAGGAATGCCCGTCTTTCGACATGTAGGAGACAGAGGGACTTTGGCAGAATATGGTTGATTTTGTTTCAGATTATACATTTTCACTGCTGCTGTAGCCAAATGTAGTCATAAGCCAGGTTTCGTCCTGGACGAAAGTGGATATTTTTCACTGCTCTTTGTGCTGCATTATCCATTTGGGGTGTTTTTCTTACACCCGAAAACACACTGAGCATTGAGGGAGGCCTTCTTCTCTCCGAATCTTGTGTGTCCTCATTTTTTTTGGTCTTTTTTCTTTTCTTCCCCCTCGTTTTTCCCCCCTTTTTTGGCTGCACCCGCGGCATATGGAGGTTCCCAGGCCAGGGCTTGAATTGGAGCCACAGCTGCCAGCCTACACCACAGCCAGCAACGCCAGGATCTGTGCTGCATCTGTGGCCTAATGGCACAGCTCATGGCAACACCGGATCCTTAACCCACTGAGCAAGGCCAGGGATCGAGCCCACATCCTCATGGATACTAGTTGGGCTCTCAACCTGCTGAGTCACAGTGGGAACTCCTTCCCCCTCATTTTTAAAGGGCATTTTCACTGGGTCCAGGATTGTAGGTTGAGATTAATTTTCTACCAGCATTGTAAAGACCTCATTTCCTTGTTTTTTTTTTTTTTGTCTTTTGTCTTTTTTTTGTTGTTGCTGTTGTTGTTGCTATTTCTTGGGCCGCTCCCGCGGCATATGGAGGTTCCCAGGCTAGGGGTTGAATCGGAGCTGTAGCCACCGGCCTGCGCCAGAGCCACAGCAACGCGGGATCCGAGCTGCGTCTGCAACCTACACCACAGCTCACAGCAACGCCAGATCCTTAACCCACTGAGCAAGGGCAGGGACCGAACCCGCAACCTCATGGTTCCTAGTCGGATTCATTAACCACTGCGCCACGACGGGAACTCCCTCATTTCCTTGTTTTTGTCTCCCAAGAATCAGCTCTCAGTCTGATTTTGCTCCTCTGAAGTTGATCCGTCTTTTGTTTTCTGACAGCTTTTATGATTTTCTTTAGGTCTTTGTCTTCAGCAATTTTACTGTGAGGGCAGGTCACAGAATTCTTCTTGGGGTGCGAGATGCTTCTCGGTTCTGTAGATCGCCACTGGAAAGCTCTTCGTCCTCAATATGGCTCTGGCCCTGCTTCCTCCCTTCTTCTGGGGCTCTGTCTACACCTGCGTTCAACTCTCACCTGCCGTCGTACTTTCCATTTTCCTCTGAAATGGATAATTCTCTGTGTCAGCCTGGCTGGGCTGTGGCACCCAGATGCTTGGTCAGACACCTACAACTTATGTTGCTGTGTGGGTGTTTTTAGGTGGACAGACGTTTCCATCAGGGACTTTGAGCAAAGCAGGGGACCCTCCATGACACAGGTGGGCCTCATCTAATCAGAACCAAAGATCAAGGTCCCTTGAGAGGAAGGGATTCTGCCTCCAGGCAGCCTTTGAATACGACTGCAACAGCACCTCTGCCCAAATTTCCATCCTGCCCTGAGACTGGAGACATGCCAGCCCAAATGATCACATGAGCCAATTCCCTAAGATAAATCTTCGTTCCAGCACAAAGTTGAATCTGACCCATTGGCTCTGTTCTCTGAAGAACCTTGGCTAATAAACCTTTGCTCTGTTTCTGTGCCCATTCTGGATGTTTCCTTCAGAATAATGTCCCAATTTACTAATTCTCTCTTCAACTGTGTTGAATTTGCTACTAGGCCTGTCCTTTTACCCCACATGCTCTGTTTTCTCTCTTTCTGAAGTTCCCCTTTCGTCCTTTTTTTGGATTCCACCTCTCCCCCCCACATCGTCCATCCTGCTTTTTAAGTATCTTTTACCCTGTTGAGCATAGCTGTATGAAAGTCTGTGTCTGAGAACTTTAATCTCTGAGGCTGTGGGTCTGTTTTTATTGTCTGTTGTTTCTGCTGGGTTTTGTCAATGTGGTCTTATATCCCCTTGTGCTTGTTTTTGTTTTGTGCCCTTGTATTCGCAAATTTTCTGTGGGATTGTTCTGATCTAACTTGTAGTGGGACCATCTTGGTCTCAACTCACAAGTGGAGATAATGTCAAGCTGCATTTACCTGGGGTTGAAACCCAGTACCGACTTGCTTTCTGCGTGCACTGCAGCTTCGATCCTGCCTGTTTCCTGAAACCGCCCTGAAAACTCTTCCCCAAGATCTGCCTGCCACCCTCTTCTGCTTCCACCTGTCCTTCCTGCAGGATGTGGCTTGGATGTTGCCCTCTCCGTAAGAGCCTTCCTGACCCTCTAATTTAGAGTTAGGGTCACTTTTTAGTCCCTGTTGGCTTTATTTTTCTGTAAAGCATTTGCATTTTGTCTATCTCTCTTTCTATTAGAATGTACACACCTTGGGGTATGGATTTTCAAATATTTTGTTCACTGCTCTCTTCCCAGTGCAGAATTGTGCCTGGCACATCAAAAGTGATCAATACATATTTGCTAAGTGATTAAATGAGTGCCTCGATTATGGTCAAGTTCTTAATGTTTGGATAAATTAAAATTATTGACAACAGGAGTATTACTTGAAAGGCAAAATTCTCAGGAGCAGTATAATTAAGTTTGGTGTTCAATCCTTTTATGAAACAATTCCTTAAAATCATGATTTCGTTAAAATCATGGTGGAAATTAAATAAAAATATCCAAAAATTTTAAAAGAACTCCCCAGAAAACTAAAACAAGATTTTCCCATAATTTAAAATTTATCGTAGGCTGTGGTCCATCTGATTGCTTAGGGAGATCTATACCAGTGTATGGAAATGTCTTATTAAATAGTTCTTTGTTGAATCAAACTTTTTTGATCTTCGTGCAAAGATATTAGGATTATTTTATTTTTAGGTTATTCTAGAAAGATCTACAATGATTGTGTTTTCTATGAAGAATTCCTGCAGGAGCACAGGAGGATAAATTCCTCCCTCTAGGACAAAGGTGCCTGCTCAGGTATTTTTTTGATCCAGTGAGCTGTATCCTAAACATTTACACAAAAGTTATGGTTTATAATGTACTTGTGTTTTTGGTCACTTAAAAATAATATTACAAATTATGTTGCATCTGCATAAAAGAAAGCCATTGCTGCTACCCACTGGGTTGTTTTGCAGGATACTATTTTTTTTGGTCTGCCTCCACGGCACGTGGAAGTTTCTGGGCCAAGGATAGAACCTGTGCCACAGCAGTGACCCAAGCTGCTGCAGCAGCAATGCGATCTAGATCCTTAACCTGCTGCACTGCAAGGGAACTCCTGCAGGGTACTATTAATGATAATTAATTTCAGGAATTTCTCCTGAACAAAAGAGGCCTGACTCCATGTCAGTTCTATGGCTGAGTGTGACCGTGTTTTGGAAACTTTAACTGGCACAACAATGAGGACGAAAACGGCGCAGTCGTCCCCGCTCTGCCCCCCTTGCGGAGATGCGTGCAGCATGCAGCGCCTGTGGTTTGGGGCAGAATTCACAGGCTGCTGCTGGACATTTCAATAAACATCCAGCTTCCTTCTGGCAAAGTCAGTTGCTTAGGAAACATGGAGGTCTGAAAAAAGGCTCCTAAAACGCCAGCTTGTCATTTCTACTATTTCAGGACGTTATGTGAAGCAAGACCACTGTCATTCTTCCCTGTCTGTCGCCAGTCCTGTGGCTTTCGTCACATGAACGCCCATCAGGACTGGCAAACAGCCCGTGGCGCTGACACCCGTTCCCTCTGGTCTGTCTCCGACGCTGTCTTCCTTGCCCAGACCCCGACCTCGTGAGGTTTGTCTTCAGTGTGGACTGGGGACGGTCAGCACTGAAAAACACCTGCAGAAATGCCGTTAACGCGACCAAGAAGGTCCGTCTCGGCCAGGTCGCCTCCTTTGTTGTGAGTCCTTTTCCTGAGGAAGGAAAATGAGAGTTGAGGCTTGGGGTCGAGGGAGCAGGTGAAGCCAGGCCCCTGGTCTCACAGAACAGCCAGCTCGCCTTCTGGTTCACTGGTGTTTCTCTAACACGCTGAGTGTTCCCAGCAGGTCTTTGTCAGTTGCCACTGTCACCTTTTTTTTACCTACGGAAAACCCTGAGCGAGGCGGGAGGTGGTTCCTTTGCGGAAGGAGCCCTTGTGGGTCTGCCGTGCAGGGTTCACGCAGCCGGACTTGGCCCCGCACCTGGGTTCCGCCTGCAGGTTCAGCTGGCCTGTGTAGACTATTTCAGGCGCATCTTAGAACACCGTCCTGGAACCGTGTCCGTAGGGGTGTCTTTACCAGCGGGGCTGCCCCCGTGAACCCGGCCTTCCGCGCGGCAGGATCCTGCACCGCGCAGGCCGCTCCCTCTGGGCTGTTGTGCAAGCTGCCCTCCAAGGGCCTGAGCAGGTCCATGCGCTGCTCACCTCCACCCCTCTCAGTCCTACTCTCGCTTCTTTTTTTGGCTGTGCCCCTGCCGTGCGGAAGTTCCCGGGCCAGGGATCGAACCCATGCCACAGCAGCGACCGTGCCAGATCCTTAACCCACTGTGCCACGAGGGACTCCTCTGCTTGCTCTTCTGTTGCAGAAAAGCCTTATGATTTCCTTTTAAAATCTGCATGGTGGGTTTTTAAATGCCCTTCGAGGGCTACTAAGTTGCTGCCTGCAGGCGAGACTGAGGTGTAGGCCTGTTTGCAAATCTACGGCAGTGAAACCCGTGGTCAAACAGGTGTCCAAGTGTAGACAGACAGATGCAGTCGTGGGGGTGCCGACATCACTGGGGGCGTGGGGGGCAGGTGCTTTGCCGTTATGTCAGACCCATCAATGACTTCGGGTGGCTCTGATTTTCTATAATTGGGTTTTTAAACAATTCCTGCTTTTACACTTACAATTCAAAATTCCTGTTTTAGTCTATGTTTATATGTTCCCAGTTGAACATGTATATTAAAAAGAGCATTGAGGAGTTTCCTGGTGGCTCAGTGGGTTAAGGATCTGGCATTGTCATGGCAGTGGCTCAGGTTGCTGCTGTGGTGCGGGTTTGATCCCTGGCCTGGGAACTTTTGCATGTCATGGGAATGGCTAAAAAAACCACCATTGAGAGAGTTCCTGTTGTGGCGCAGTAGAAACAAATTCGACTAGTATCCGTGAGGTTGCGGGTTTGATCCCTGGCTTTGCTCAGTGGGTTGGGGGGCCGGCATTGCCCTGAGCTGTTGTAGGTCGCAGATGCGGCTTGGATCTGGCATCGCTGTGGCTGTGGTGTAGGCCAGGAGCTGTAGCTCTGATTCAACCTCTAGGCTGGGACTCTCCATATGCTGTGGGTGTGGCCCTAAAAAGCCAAAAAAGAAAAAAACCAGAAAACAAAAAACAAAACGTTGAGAGAGGAACAGGTGCCTGGGAGGAAAATGCCGGTGGTGCCCAAAGGATGCGCGAGAACAGCCGCTTCTCAGGGCTTCGCGAGGGTCTGCGGGTTTTGTTTCTGAGGGCTTGTGGTGTGGGATTAGGTTTCCGACTAGCAGGTGGACGTGAGCAGTGAGGCGTCCCGAGAACTGGATGCGTGGAGCTGTCGCGGGACGCCATCCACGCGCGACGCGGGAAGTCCTCCGATCTCTAACCTGCACGCCGCAGAGCTGCGCGTTTGCTTTGGGCTCCACACCGGGACCGCTAGGTCTTTTGGGGGGGGGGGTCCATCCAGAGCCGTTGCTGCTGTTCAACCACAGGGAGGAAATGAGCCTTCACCATTTTAGGAAAGAACAGGAGAAGGAAGAGGAAAAGTGAAAGAAAGAGGTCGAAACTGGGCCCCAAGGGATAGCTTCTTGGACTTAGGGAAATTGCTGACCAGTGAAAAGATGGCTCGTTTTGCTGACGTTGACTTTGGCCTTTCTGTCCCTCACTTGACGACAGTGAGTCAGGAGTGAGCGCCTCAGAGACGGGCCTGGGTCTCGGGCTCCACCTTCAGCTCCCAGAGGGTGGATGCTGAGGCCTCTTGAGCGGGGCCCGTTTCGCACCATTAACTCTCAGGCGATCAGGGGCCGTGCCGTGTTGCCATGAGCCACAGCGGGGTGGGTTGGGAGAGCTTCAGTTTCTGGTCACACCGAGCTGGTTCAAATCCTTGCTCCACGGGGGTGGACAGAGCGCCCTGGCCCTCAATTCCCAGAGTCTGTTTCCACGAGGATGGAAGGAGATAACAAGTGCTACCCGTGCGGCAGGTGCATGCCTCACGCTTGACGTCCACAGGGACGGCTGTCCTGTTGTCAGACCCCTTCCCTCAGTGATGGGGCCGTCGGGGGCGGGGGCAACTGTACCATGCAGACCACGCTGTCCTGGCCGTCACCTGCCAGGCTTCAGGTTGGGCCCCACAACCCTGGGCACAGCAGGGGGGCAGATCCAAGGCAGCTGTTTGTGGCCAGGATGATGGTGAAAGAACCCCCCATGGCGGGTGGCCCGAGGTCCCGGGAAGGGCGGTGGCGCCCGAGGTCCTGGACTACCTTTCCCAGGCCTTGCTGTGGCTTTGCTGACTCGCGGCCACGTGGAACCTTACGTGGTCCGTGGACTGGGCAGAGGGCCCTGGGTCTCAGGAGTAAAGAAAGGCTGGGGAATTCCCGTCATGGCGCAGTGGTTAACGAATCTGACTAGGAACCATGAGGTTGCGGGTTCGGTCCCTGCCCTTGCTCAGTGGGTTAACGATCCGGCGTTGCCATGAGCTGGGGTGTAGGTTGCAGACGCGGCTCGGATCCCGCGTTGCTGTGGCTCTGGCGTAGGCCGGCGGCTACAGCTCCGATTCAACCCCTAGCCTGGGAACCTCCATATGCCGTGGGAGCGGCCCAAGAAATAGCAACAACAACAACAACAACAAAAAAGACAAAAGACAAAAAAAAAAAAAAAGAAAGGCTGGGATGTGGCCCCGTAACACCAGGGCGGTGGCCCAGACCCCTGGCACCTCCTCTTCACCCACTGTGAGCTTTGGGGTCCCAGCTGCTGTCTCTGGCTGGTGACTTGCGGATGGAGTAAGGAGCCGGGGGCGGCCTGAAAGCTGGCTTGACACCCTTCTCTCACCGCTGCACCCGCGGGCACCAGCACTGCCCCAGTGTCCTGACCCAGAGCTGGCCTAGAACCCCAGGAATAGCCCTTAGCCTGATGCCGGCCCTCCGGCCGCCCTTGCATCGTCCTGTCTTTGTCTTCTGGACCATCTGGTCTAAGAGCCGAGCCAGCAGGTCCTGGATCTCAGCCGCCCTTGCCCCCACCCAGCTCATGGCCACGCATCCCCTCCAGAGGGCCAGGCGCCCCTCACAGCCGTGGTGACTTCCTTCAGGCCCCCAGACCTGGATTCCAGGAGGAAAACCCTCCTCCTCCCTGTAGAACCGGCCAGTCTGGAGCCAGGCGAGGCCCCTGACTCCCGTCCTCACGTCCACCAGGCTGGTCTTCAGATGGCCAGGCTGTGTGCGGTGGCCTGGTGGGGGGGGGGCTGGTGTCTGTCCCCATCCCCCAGGGGGTGGGGGGTGCTCGGGAGGTTTGGTGCTGGGGTCCGCTTGGGAGTGCGCTCCTGGGTGGGTGCTCACACAGGAGCAGGTGGAGGCAGCGCGTGGCGCTGTGACCCCCGAAGTGGACTCGTGTGTTTATTGTTGTTATTTTTCGGGGCCCTGGGGACCCTGCCCGGAGGCACCAAGGTGACGTCGGACTCGCTCCGTCCTGCTACACGGTCCCCGGAGCGCCGCCTGCTCCTTGGTCCAGAGACGCCCTGCGCCTTCTGACCTCCCAAGGGTTTGGGCGAGTCTTCCCCGCCAGCAGGGTCACCCCAGGGAGGTGGCGTGTGGGGATGGCTCTTACCGCTGAGGAGGGGCCGGTTGTGCCGGTACGAGGCAGGCAGCTGGCCGACGTCCTCCGTCCTGCGGCTCATCACCCGGGAGAGGTGGCCGGTGTGGCGCAGGCTCCCGACCACGATGCTGTGCAGGTACACGGGCTCGATGAAGTGGCAGAGCAGCGCCCCCTGCAGGCCCAGCACGTTCCACCTGCGGGAGAGGGCGGTCAGGGGCGCCCCTGCGTGCGCGGGGTCCCCGGGGGTGGGGCCGGGGGCGGCGCATTCGTGGACCGCGGACCCTTCCCTGGAAAACAAGCTGTCAGAAGGAGCGGTGGCCTGGTCCTCTCTGAGGGACTTGAAATCAGGTGAAAAAAGAGACACTCCCGGTGAGTGTGGTGTGTTGTTTGTGGTAGGTGGGAACCGATTTCTGTTTAGGGAAAACACATCTCCTGCCTCTCGGGTCCCTGGGGTGGCCTGACCTCGGCCCCGAGCGGAGGACAAGCCCTGCTCTTGAGATGAATGCAGCTCTGGGTGGGGGTTTGCTCCTCCCGGCTAAGAGGCGGGACTTTCCCCCTAAATTTTGGGGGTACGAGGTCACACGTATCTGTTACTTAAGACATCGTTTTGTGGTTTCCACTCTAAACACCAAGCTTAAAATCAGCCTCCCCAGCAGCAAGCGTGATGCAGCTAATTTCGTCCATCATTGTTCTTTTCATTAATTAACGTTTCTCCACTGTTGGAGCAGTTACCGTGGGGCCTCCAAGCCGTGCGTTCCTTTTCATGATTAATAAGGAGTCACCCTAGCTCCCTTTCCTGAAGCAGTCAATTAACACACAACTCTTCCCATTAATTACCCAGCGCAGAACCCAGCAGGCCCTACCTGGAGAGTAGTCTGCTCGGAGAACCTGTGACACCAATTGCCTTAAAAAGTTCTCTTTAAATTTTATTCCAAAAACAGGCAATTTAGCTGGCGATATTAATTTGCCTCGGAAGCATCGAGGTGAATGAGAAACATCTTTTAATCTCATGCAAGACGAGGCAGCCATCTGGCGGGCGAGGGCTGGGGGGCGGGTCCCCCCCGTCGGTGCAGGCCATTAAAGTAATGTGCTCACCCACATAAAACTCAAGTGGAATATAAAAGGCGATATTTATATACAAACAATTTAGTCCTACAATTTAAACCGTCATTGGTTTTATGAAACGTTTACTTTAGTCTATCAGATTTGCATAACTTCACTTAAAAAAATAATTGTGGTCATTTGTGTGAGTCGTCGTGCGTCTCCCTGGAAGGGGTGGACGTGGTCTGGGCTCGCCTCTGAGCACGCGCCCGGGCGGAGGCCGGGACGTGTCCTCAGAGCTGACCTCGGGCCTCTCCGCTGGGCGCCCGCGCTGCCGCCCGACCTTTGCCTCCAGCTGCACTGGACGGGCCGGGCTGCGTTCTCGGGAGCCTGTCTTTTCCCCACTCTTCGCCGAGGAGTTAGAGGATTTTCACAAAACCCAGGTCTCTGAGCTTTTCCTGGCAGGCACTGCCGGCGGTTTTGAGGGCAATTGAGGCACTGGGCTCCTGGCCTTAAAGCCAAGACCGGTGCCTCCTGGCGGCACCGAGGAGAGACCCAGGGGTGAGGGGAACCCCCGTCCGGCAGCCCCTGGATGGCTCCTCGAGGCGCGCGAGGCTGGAAGGTGGGCCGAGGGAGGCACGCGGGTGCAGAGGCCAATTCCCTGCGCGCTCGGCGTTGAGGTTACGCCTCACCCTCTCCCCCCGGGACCGTGAGGCCCCAGCACAGTGGGTCTGCAGTCCCGCACTGGGTCCGGGGTGGGGACGGTGGAAGGGCTGTTTCTTGTTGCGCACGGTTCGTGACTCCTGAACCCTCCTCGTCAGCTGGAAGCAGAGAAGGGGCGGCTTCCCGCCGATGACGAAGCCCTTCTTTCTTTCCTTCGGGCCGCGCCCGCAGCACACGCAAGTTCCAGGGCCAGGGACCGAATCCGAGCCACAGCAGTGACAACGCCAGGTCCTTAACAGCTAGGCCACCAGGGAACTCCTTTTTTTGAAAAGCTCGTCCCCACATGATGCAATGAGTATTCCAGAGGGGACACCCCTGTGCTGCAGGCTGTGCCCAGGTTGGCTTTGAACAGAACTTGTGGAGCGTGTGTGAAGGGCTCTGATGCTGTGGGGTTTTCCAAAGGACAGCCAAACGCTGCGTGTGGTTCCCTCCAAATAACCTTTGCAGTCGAGAGAGAGTCGGCTCTCTCCTTGCCCGGCTGCAGGAATTTAAGTTATTCAGACAACGCATCAGTAGGACCAAACGTCTTCCTCGGTATAAACCTGAAGTTTTCAGGACTGAATGGAAAACGCCTCTTCTTTCGTTCAAACAGCCAATATCACTGTCGTGTTGACAGAGAAAAAAGTCCCATGTCTAGTTTTCATTGTAGATAATCCCTGAATACACATATTTTTGTCTGTCAATCACTCAAATACCGAAGATACATGAGGGAGAGATCTCGGACGAGGCTTCTTTCTTTAACCAGAGACCCGACCTCCAGGCCTGGGGCACCGATGGCAACCATCCCAGGACGGCCCCCGCCCCCGCCCCCTGCGAGGCTCCTGCGTGTGGCTGGGTCTGAGGCCACACCCCACGCTGTGGGTGGGCGGCTCGTCTGCCGGGCTCACCCCGCGACGCGGCTGGGGAGACGTGGCCCCCGTGGCGGCGAGAGCATCACCGAGGCCCAGGTTTCCTTCCGTCCCGTGTTGTCTGTGGGCAGCTCTGCCCGTTACCTGAAGGTGCAGCCACACCCCTGCGGGAGGCCCGAAGGCTGTGCTGGACTCGCCAGGCCAGGGCCGGACCGAGTGGCAGGATGGAGTGAGGCTTTGAGGCCCAGCTGTGGTTGCAGCGCTGGGTGCCTTGGGCTCGTCTGGCGGGGCGTGGGAACCTCCAGCTGCTGGCGCCCCCGAGACGCTCGGGTTGGCTTGGGTGCAGCCCCCACCAGTGTCCTCAGGGTGCCTGGGCAGGTCTAATGCGAGCCGGGGGCCAGGGCTGGCTGCACAGGTTCCGGAGCCCCAACTTCAGGTCACCTCTGAATCCCGACACCAGGGGCAGGGTTACCCTGGCCACGCTGCTGCCACAACAGCCCACACCGAGGTCCCCGAGCAGGGCCAGCACCTCGCCACCATGGAGACTCCCTGGGCACCCACCTTCCAGTCTGCCAGCATCTTCCTCGGGCTTCGTGAGCACAGGAACGCCGATGGCGGCTCTGGGAGCTCACCGTGTGGACTCAGTAAAACGCCAGCGGTGCACAAGCAGGGTCATGAGAGGACCGTTTGCAGGAACAAGTCACAGGAGCCAAAAACTGGACGGAACTGAACCGCCTCTTGGAAGGGCGTCGGTTGCTTGAATTAGGTCACATACGTGGACAGAACGTGGTCTGACCGCCCAGGCTGTCCGACCTCGGGGTCTGCCCGACCTCGGGGTCTGCCCCTCTGCTCGCTCCTGACGTCCCCCCTGCCGCCTGCTGGCCGTGAACTGGTCAGGTTGGGGCGCTTGCTGCCACAGAGACAGTGTCACCTCCCTTCCCTCACCTGTGCTGTCACCTCCGTGGCCCCCCCGGGGGACATGCCACCGTGCCATGGAGGATCCTGGGGCTCCACGCAGGGGCGCCTGGCCCATGGCAGCGCTAGGGTGCTGTCCTGGAAGTGGGTACCCTGTCCAGCCCTGCGCACCCGGAGGCCCAGGGCAGAGAGCACTCAGCTTCTTGGTTCCAGCCCCGAGAGTGAGGCCACGGCAGAGCCCTGGCCTGGACACATCTTGCTATGGGCCCGAGATCCTGCGATGGTGTGACCTGTGGCTGCGGGTCACGTGTCGAGAGTCTGTGCGGGTCCTGCTGACATAGGTGACCTGATGGGTGATGCCGGGGTGGCCGCCACTGCGGCCTGTGAGCGCCCAGGCCCGTGGGGTCAGGTGGAGTCAGGATGGTGTTTGTCTTCAGGTTACTTTCAGCTGGAAGACGTCCCTTCCCGTCACACAGTGAACAGGTCCTCTCTCCGCGTGACCCTCTGGCTGGCCCACACCCAGCGAACTGGCCAGTCTGCACCCAGGAAAGCAGGCTGGGGCTTCTCGGGAGGCCAGCACCATGGCATCAGGCTCCAGGGCTCTTTGTTCCAGCCTCCCGCTCGGGTTGGGTCCTGGCCTTGGGGGCGAGCGTTGCCCAGGCCAGGGGCGGGGGCTGCGTCTCTGGGGTCCCACCTCAGCAGCCACCAGCTCTGAGCCCCTCTCAGAGGCACGGCCTCTCCTTCCTGTGACGGACTCTGTTGCTTGTCTGTTTACTGGAGACACCCCGTCACCCGTTCTCACTCCTGCGGGGACAGAGCGGTGGAGTGGAGCTGTGGGCACGCTCCCGGGTCTGGCCTCCCTGTGCCCCGGGTCCGGGTGACACCTGTGCTGTTGGGGAAACATCGGTGGCCTTGTCTTTTGCCGCTCAGCCGCGCTCCTGTTGCCCTCGACGTCCGCGGACATCCGCGAGGTCTCCTGTCGCCTCGTTTCCAGTCCGTTTGGCAGAGATGGTCCTTCTGAGTGTCTGGGGCGTCCGTGGGCTGATGCGGATCTGAGCGGCCTCCCAGCGCTGCTGCCAAGATGACGCTGGAGAAGCCTCGCCGAACTTGCCCCGCGGCGCTTCCATCCCTGGAGGTCATGGCAGGTTCCCCAGAGGCTGCAGGCGAGGCCCGCGGTGTTCTCTGAGGAGGAGCAGTGATTCTGAGCGATGCCCAGAACCTTCAGGGCTGGGGGTTTGGTCAGCAGTTGTGCATCTCGAGGTTGGAAACGTGAACGCGCTCCCACCTGGTTTCAGTCGAGCCGTAGGTAAAATCACCTGGCGGCCAGTGAACCTGGGGGGGGGCTCTCCCCGGCTGGGCAGGGCGCGGGGCCGAGAGCCCCACCCTCGGGGAGGGACTCTCCCCAGCCTGGGGTCTGCGAGCCAGAGGCCGGCGGTGCCCGTTCCCCGGGGAGCTGCCGTCATTTCTTAGAGTCCATTTTTATGGAGAAAGCGTTAATCTGTTCCTTTAAAGACGCTGCAGTCAGTCATCAGGCTCAGGTACTTAAAATTAGAAACCACATCTAAAGGGACATTAGTTCCAGGAGATTTAGATTTTATATGCACTCAGATATTGATTTTTAGAGACAAGAGCAAAACTCCCTCCCTGGTTAACCACCCCCCTCCGGAGGCCGGGGCGCTGGCCTGTCGGTGACAGTTCAGATCAGCTTCTCACGGCCAGACACCCAGGGCAGGTCCCCGGGCACGTGGGCGGCGCGTGGGCGGCGCGGAGACGCACGCCTGTCGCTGTCCTTGGCTCAGAGAGGGGTGGGGCTGGGGCTCTTTTACCTCTGAGCTGAAGGAAACGCCCCTGCCCACGGGTGCGATAACCCGCCTTCAGCTGTGGTTTTGCAGGTCGGCTTTCCTGGCCGTCGTGGTTGTGGTCGCTGAACAGCCCACGTGGTTTGGTTCCGTCTGCACCAGCCTGGGAGGGCGGGGGCATTTTAGGAATTGATTTCACTGTCACTGTATCTGGCGCTGTAATTTTTCTGAGCCCACACGAGAGGGGCTGGAAGAATCCCACGTCCCTGGAGGCCATTCCACAGAGGGGGCTGAAAGCGTCCAAGTTTGCTCCCAGGCCTGGGGCCCGGGGAGGCTGGGCCTCTGGGCCCCGGAGTCCCTCACAGTCTCGACAGCCGTCCCCTGTGCGTCTGTGTGACCCCGAGGCCCTGGGGCCTCTCGTGCAGGTACAGAAGCTGCGTTCAGAGCCGCCTTCGCTTCCCATCCTGGGCTCAATCCCACCTCCTAAGGTCATACAGTCACACTGCCTGGTTCTGGACACAGGGACGAGGCAGCTCTTGGGCAGCCATTCAGCCCGTGCCACCTGCTGTGGGGCATTGGAGTATCCCGCTGACAGTTGTTTTCAAGAACGCACTGTCTGCCCTGTCCCAGGGACTCCGAAGCTCCACTTTGGGAATATAGCCTAGTAAGCACTCAGAGATTTGGAGAAAGCATCCAGTGGCGTTTTGAGGTCGAGACTCAGGCACATCCGTTGGAAGCACCCAGGTAACCAGCAGCAGGAAGTGCCCTTGGCGTGGTGCCTGCATGCACATTCTCAGGACGTGAAAAGGAGCCTGAGCACCGGGTCGGACTGCACGAAACTGCTCCAGGCAGCAAGAACCTGACATCAGGGAAATGCGTGCAGGGAAGAGGTCGATGCCCACGTGGCCCGGGTGCTGCTGCGGTCTGTCTGATGGGACGTCGGCTCGTGGGCTTCCTGCCTTCCCACGTCTCCCAGTGTTTCCTGTTGTTTCCAGCAGCAGGTATGAGGCACGGCCTGGTCACACCTTCCTTTCACCTGGAGGCACAAATGTGCAGCTGCAGGTGGTGTGTTCGGGCCTGAGCCACGGTTTCTCGGTTTCTGCGGTTTGGTTCTGTTTGCGGAGGAGCTGTTCACCTCGGCTCCCCCACCTGCAGCGCCCCAACCAGGTTTCATCTGCAGCATGGAATTTTGCACCAGGCTTTAGCTAAAATTTCCTTTTGGCTGAAAATCTCACTTTCAAAAGAGTTTCATGGCCCAAGAATTTTCCTGGCAATTCCAATGGCTCTGTTCTGCACAAAAGAAGTCAGATTTTGCTTTCCGCTCTGTCAATATCAACTTGTGTTTCAAGGAAACCGAGTAGCTGGCCTACTCCAATTGAGGCCTCGGGTGTCTTTTTCCGTCAAAGGGAAGAAAGCTCTCACTGTGACTGTGCCTTCTGCCCGCATTGGACCTGCCGTGTGGGGCGCTTGGAGCAGGTGCATCAGACTCTGCAGCCACCCAGAGCCCAGAGACGTCCCAGGTGCTGCTTCCCCCCGTGGGTGGGACCATCACCACCCCCCATCGCGGCAGCCCGGGTCCAGGCGTGCTCTCGGACCCCGTCAGGGCGCCCTGGGGGCAGGCCTGGGCTGGGCAGCCTGAGCCCGGACTCCCTTGTCTTTGAGGTGAGTTTGGTCACCATGACATCACGTGACACGGCAGCCTTTCCCCGTGGAGGCACCTTGACCACTGACGACACTGCCCAGAGTCTCCAGCCCAGGTGCCACCCTGTCTGTGCTCTCGGGTCCTGGGCGGGTCCTGCCCCACTGCTGGGCTGTGTGAGTTCTGCTGAGCATCCACGGTGGCCCAGCACTGCCCATGTCCACGTCTGCACAATCCTGCCGTCCCACTCAGCGCGCGAGATGCTCCTGAGAACCGAAAGGCCTCCGAGGAGGCGTCACGCTGCCCACCCCCCCATAAAGGGCTGGGATGGACAGGGGAGCCCGTGCCCCCACCCCGCTCCCTGCAGATTGAGCGACAGTGGCTTCAGGGTCATAGCAAGTCCAAAGCCCTGTGGAGAGGGCCAAGGAGAGGCCGCCAGGAGGCTAGGTGACAAGCCCGGAACTGGGGAAAATGACTGGGGGGTGGGGCTCCTGGAAGAGCTTCTCGACGCTTCACGGCCCGCCCCAAACCACGAGAAAAGCTCCAGGCTTTCTGTAGCGTGCTTTGCGGTGACCCTGTCTCACAGGTAACTTTGTGAAATGATTCCAGTTGCCATTGGTGGCATCCCGCCCTCCGAAGAACGCGGCTGGGTCCAGCCTATCCGGGCTCGGCTTCCGCGTAACTGATGCAGGGTGGTACCCAGGCACTGGGAGTGGGAAGCACTGCAGTGGGCGGGTTGCTTGGGTCTTTTATTGTAACTGGCCCAGCTGACTCTCCGTGGACGGCAAAGGGGCCGGATGCACGGAGAGTTACACCTCCCGCTAGTGGATGCACTTGCTCTGACTTAATTAAACGAAACCATTTCATTCGTTTGTTTCCACTTTCGTACCTAAAAGTCTCATGAAATGGCTGATGAGAGACGTGCAGACAGAACCCAGACTGTGAACAGAGTCTCCGTTACAGGCGCGTGTGGCCTGGGCCCCGAGCGCACCTGGGACAAGACCCTGGACAGTCCCTGAAGGAGGACCCGTCGTCGTGGAAGGTCACAGACACCCCCTGACGCTCGCGGGCGGAGCGAGCGACGGTTTAGCTCTGGCGCCAAGGAGGGCAGGAGTTGGGGCGTCGGGCTTTTAAAAGGGCCTTGGGTTTGCTTTGTTTACGCGTCCCGCGCCGTCCCCGGGTCTTGGAGGCACAGCAGGGCCTGGCTGCGGTCACGGTGCAGAGACGGCGTCGCCCGGATCCTGCGCCTTCACGGGGGCTTCGGAGCAGAAGGACCGTGACTTGCGGAGGAATCCCGAACCCCCGGCCGTGCGCGGTTTGGCGCCCCTGCTGCCTTTGTTTTAATGGAACTTCGCGTGTGAGCGTATGTAATTCAGGGTTTAGTAACTGCTGTACCCGACACCTGACGTTCCCAACGGCCTGAACACACGAGCTCCCCGGGTACAGGCTTTGCGCGCGGGTCCCGCAGGCCGGCCCGGCGGCTCCACGCCTTCCCGGCGCAGCCTCCCCTCCGCACACGGAGCCCGCTGTCCCCTCTGCGTGTGTGTGCCAAGGGCCCTTCCCTTTGACCGGTATGTGAGCCCCGCCGAACGTCCCTTCTGGATGGAAGAGGAAACCGACGCGCCCGTCCTCCAGCGGGTGGTCTGCGTGCTGCGTTCCGCCCCGCCGCGCACCCCACCCGCTCGCGGTCCGGAACCGTCGGCGTCCCGAGCTCCTGCCCCACACGCCCGTCTCGGTGCTCCAGCAGCCCACCCTTGGCGAGACCAGGCGGAGCGCCCCCAGGCCGACGAGGTTGTGAGGGAGCCGGGCCTCTGCCGGACCCCGAGCTGCTGGCGTCTCGCCGCCAAGTCCATCGTCACGCACGCGCGGCCCCGCGTGGCGGCACCGGCGACCCCCGGGGGCCAGACCTCAGGTGCAGAAGCAGAGGGTGCGGGCGAAGGGGGTCATGCGGTTCCAGAGCAGGTCACGGGGTGCAGGGGGAGGGAGGATGACGGGCGGGGGAGGTGAGGAGAGACAGAGACAGAGGGAGACGGAGAAGGAGGGAAGTGAGAAGAGGGGGGGGAGGACGGCCCCTGGGGACAGCCCCCGGGAGCTGGGCGGGGCTCCCAGGAGACGGAGTTGGGGGTACGTGGTGCCAGGGCTGCTGCCTCATTGTGCCCCCGTCTGAGCACCACTCACTGTCCACCAGTTTGGGGACGGGGACCAGGGGAGTGGCAGGGCCACCGTGGATGAATCTGGGGACCCCAGCCCGCTCAGAGCCACTGCGTGGCAGCATCTCCAGTGTGCACTCCCCTCCCCCGCCATCTAGAACCCTCCTCAGTCCAGGACCGAGGCCCGGACTGCGTTTTCTGGTAGATTTTGTTAGAAAGAGCATCCTTGTGAAGCTGTGCATGCCTGTATCACGCGGGCTTTGTAGCAAGTTTAACTTGCTGTCTATTAAAGTTTAAGATCCTCTGGCATTGTCTCGGCAGAAGCTCAGGTTGCTGCTGGGGTGTGAGTTTGATCCCTGGCCCGGGAACTTCCACATGCTGTGGGAGCGGTCCCCCCACCCCAAAAGTTCAAGGTCCTAGAGACAGTGCAATTTACATTCTGTGTCATTAGTTCCCTTCACTTTCCTAGGGAGTCAGGGTTCATTCAGAAACCCAGTGGCACCTTAGGGCAGCAAGAGGATTTCCTTTAGGGTGAGAGTTGCTGATGTGCCCCTTTGCTACAAAGGAAGGGGGCCCTTCTTCTGACAGATGGGCCAGCTGGTGCAGGGAGCAATGCAGTTTTACCGTCACTGGCCGGGGCGGGGTCCCTCTCGGAAGTAAATGGCCTGTCGGTCCTGAAGTGTTTGCTAATTTCCCTCGAGAATTCGGACCCCTGTTGGCAGAGGCTGAGGATGTGCCTGCGGGGAGGCAGGAGGCCTCCTGCAGCACGGGGCACCTGGCTGCTGGGCTGCGGAGGTGGGGCTCCGAGTGCAGGTTAGTCTGGCCTGGGCCCCAAAGCCCCGCCGCCACGGCTCTGGGTCCGCCCACTCTCTGATGGCTCTGCCCTGCTCTCTAGGGCGGTGGGCGGTCTGGGTCACGGGCTGCAAGCTGACGGGTGCAGGGGCTCAGCCAGCCTACAGCCGTGCCTGGGGTCCAGGGGTGACTGGGCTTCCACCCGCAGGCCAGAGAAGGGAAAAGGCGGCCTGGGGCGCCGTCGAGGGGGCCAGCTGCCCTGACACCCTCCACGCATGTCCCAGAGACATCTCATAGAGTGACACCTGGGGCAGGGGGCTCGGGGCCGACCCGTCCAGACCCCCATCCCTCACGGCAGCCGGGACCTCAGAGTGTCTGTGGGGCCAGGGCAGCTCCTGTGTGGGGAGAAGAAGGCGGCCGTACCTGGCGATCTTGTCCGTGCAGGACATGGTGACCAGCTGCTCGCCCAGCAGGACGCCGTCCCACGTCTGCACCGCGCCTGGGCCCCGCACTGGCACCGTCCCTTCTCCAGACTCGATCTTCGTGCGCAGGTGCCCCCGGAACTTCCTGGCCAGGTGCTTGCTGCTGGTCACTAGGAGACAAGAGGGCGTGAGGGCGCGGGGCCGGCCAGAGACACGGGGTCCCGGGCAGAGTGGACGGGAGGAGGGGGTGCCTGCAGGGGCTGAGGACGGGCAGTGCGCTTTGGACGTAAGGGCCGGGGCGGGAGCCGCGGGCTCGGGGCTCCACGTCTGGGCCAGGCTCAGCCGGCTCTCAGCAAAGGGCTGGCCCGGGACCGTCAGAGGCCTTGCAGCCGACTGGTCTCCTCTGCCCGCTGGACCGGCCGCCCCAGCGCTGAGCTGCATGCAGGTCGGCCAGCGTGGCGCCTCGATGGGTGACGCTGTTCACAGACACCTCGTGTGGGCTCCGTGACGTTTTCACACGTCATGAGAGGTTCCTCTCATCCTTTCCAGCCGCTGAAAAGACGTCCGTGCTTGGTTCTCGGGCCACACAAAACCGGTGGCGGGAGGGGTCCTGGTCGACAGCTGGGGTCTGCGCGCCTGGTCTAGATTTTCACCCCGCTACACTGTGCCCTAGTTGCGGAGTCTTGGAAAAGTTACTTAAAACCCCTGTGATAGTCATTTTGTCTGAAAATGGGGATAGTGACAGTACTGGCCTCGCAGGCTGAGGATCAAATGAGACGGGACAGGGGAGCGAGCTGGCCGGTTCCCGCTGCGCTCCAGGGTCCAGCTGAGGCTGGCACCTGCCACGTGTGAAGCGACGCCCCCAGAGGGGCCTCAGCACGCACGCCACCTGTGCTGCCGCCTTTCCCTCCCGGAGCCCCCGGGACCTGCACACTCACCACAGTTATCTGGAGAACTAGCTTGAAAAAGAGAAAGATTGAAGTTTTTTCTTTTTTTTGAAATAAAGTTCTGTACATTTAGTCTGGATTATATTGTATCATGGAAAGGCTCAACTGCTTGGCATACAAATGTACACAGCATGGCAGAGTGATGCACCAGCATTTATGAGCCCATGAGGACATGGGGGACACTAAGTGCCGTCTGTGAAAGCTTTCTGTAGAAGCTTTAGAATTTGTGGAAGTGGAGTTCTCTTCTCCCTCGTTTACCCTCACCGAAGGCACCAAGGGATAAAAAGCATTTGGGTTTCTTCTCTTACGGATCTCGAAGGAGGGCCTAGTACCTTTGCTCATGGTTTCTAAGACCCCAAGTTCCTTCGCTTCGTATTCGTAGTCCCCAGAGGCATCTCTGGGGACGAGGATTGCTGCGCTCCTGGGAGGAAGCAGACTGGAGAGGTTTCCAGCTTGCTCCCAACCCGGTGGGGGAGGAGAGCCCGTGTGGACGGGCCTCTGGGGGACCGAGCCTGGGAGGCCACAGCCAGAGCATGTCCAGGCCTCCCTTTGCAGCTGTAAATGGCACCAGGAATCAGACGGCAGTGACGCTGCTGCTGCTGGTGACAGTGGGGATGACAGTGAGGGGAGGGTGGCGGCGGTGGTGATGGTTTTGGTGATGACTCTGAGGATGGTGGTGACGAGGACGAGGAGATGACAGTGAAGATGGTAAACTGAACACCGGAGTCCCCGTCGTGGCGCAGTGGTTAGCGAATCCGACTGGGAACCATGAGGTTGCGGGTTCGGTCCCTGCCCTTGCTCAGTGGGTTGGCGATCCGGCGTTGCCGTGAGCTGTGGTGTAGGTTGCAGACGCGGCTCGGATCCTGCGTTGCTGTGGCTCTGGCGTAGGCCGGCGGCTACAGCTCCGATTCGACCCCTAGCCTGGGAACCTCCATATGCCATGGGAGCGGCCTAAGAAAGACAAAAAGACTAAAAACAAACAAAACAACAACAACAAAAAACCTGAACATAAACTATTTCACGTGACTTAAAAATATTTGAGCAAAACTTTTGTTTGACCTGACGTTTTACATGGTCCTGGGAGCTGTGTATCACGTCAGCTTCCTGGGGCAGGCGGCACTGAGGGAGGGGAGGCCTAACTAAGTTTCCATCCTGAAAGGCCTCTGTGTGGGGCTGTTTTCTCCAGGAGCACAGTACCTGCTGTCTCTCCCTTTCTGGTAATTACAGTGTCCTCATCCTTCTCTCCATGCTTCAAATTTTGTGCCATTTTCTAGACACTGAAAGCTGCTTATTATAGTGTAAGGCTCCTCTGAATTCTTACCCAGTGCTTCTGCTTCTGTGCAGCTAACTTGCCATGAAGCAGACTTTATAGCCTCTTAGTGCCATGGCAACCTGGAGGCCTGGCTTGAATAGCAACCGGTTTCTAGGAGTTAACTTCAAGTTTCCAGGTAGATTAATTTTTCCTGAAGAGCCAGGTGCACGAGGTGCTCCTAAGAAGTGTTTATTCTTGGGGGTGTCAAGCCTCGGCTGCCCTCTCCAGCACACGCCCTGCTGAGCGCGGGCAGCCCAGGGGGTCTGAGTGTGGGGCTCTCACAGCCCGTTCCCCCCAGCGCTTTCCTGCCTAATTGCAAGAGGCAGGAGGGAGCTGAAGGAGCCACTTCAAGCAGAACAAAATGCCAATCCAACCAGAAACTGCGGGAACTGACCTGAAACAATCTGCAGTGGATGTATCGTGTGCCCAGACAGCGGAGGTGTGACACGTTAAAGTCCTGCCTGCCTGGATGGGTACCTGCTCCCCAGCCCGTGAGCATCCTCTGGTCCAACGCCAGTGCTCTGAGCCACTGGGCTGTTGACAGGGGTGGTGGCTGCTCACCGAAAACCCTCGCCTCTGGAGACGGATGTCAGGATCAAGTGGGGGAGTCGGTGATGTGCCCGAGAAAACTGCTGAACGGGGGGTTTTAGTTTCTGGAGAGAATCATGGAGACGGAGATACGTGGTGCTCGAGGACGTCACGGGGGAGCAAAGATCTGGCTGAAACGGGAGGCATGGCTGCTGCACGGGGAGGGGGGCGGGGGGGGGCCGGAGAGGAAGGTGCTACTGTTAAGCAGCAAGTAGAATTTTAACCTTAACACCGTCTCCAAAAGGAGCATTGCAGCAGCTGTACCTGCGCAGCGTCTACTCTCTGGGGTAGGCGTGAGGTCTGCAGGTTGTGTCGTGTGGTCACGTGCGTGTCCGTTGCGTCTACCTGGGGAGGACGGCGGAGTGATGAGGGCGGATTACGAGGCCTTGGAGAATGGGGGCCAGGCTTCTGCTGTGCGGCGCCGGCGTCCACCCTGCTTCCTTTACCCTCGAGCAAGGGGACAGCGCAGCAACTCTGTTCGGAATGTCCCTACCTACAGTTACTGCGCAGGTGTGTCTGTAGGTCCCGTGTGTCGGGCAGCTGTTGTGGGGGCCGGCGGGTGCGTGAGACAGAGGGCGGGGGAGCGCGCACCACCCCTGCCGCCCGAGCGGACAGGTGTGCAGGGGCTCCCGCAGACTGAGGGGCAGTGAGAGCCAAACTGGCCCAAGTGATGGGGACCCAGCCGGCGCCGTGCTGGCCAGAGGAGGGGGCTCCTGCTGGGTGGGGACCCCTGGGGGCAAGGGCCCAGCACGTCTGTGCTCTGCGCCTGGGGACCCGATGACATTGCCGTGACCTTCAGGGTCGGGCTCCCTGGGCCGCTCAGAAGCACCGGCCCCCGGGTCGTGGGGCAGTCAGGCTGGGCTTCTGTGGCTGACTCTAATGCTGCTGTCGCCTCTGCCCTGGCGGGGGTCCCAGGAGCAGGGGTCCCGACCACCTGCGCCCTCCCCCGTCCGGCAGAGGAACCCCCCCCGCCCGTGGGAGTGGGCCACTGGCGGGCCGCCGTCCTCTGTGTTACCCAAGTCTCCCTAAAGTGAAGTGACCCCTGCGCGGCTGTGCCGGGGGCGGGGGGGTGGGGGCGAACACCAAGCAGGCAGCCGACAGACAGATGCGCCCAGGGCCACGCTCAGCCCTGGAGGCCCTGGGAGAAACGCTGGCTGAAACTGCAGGGGCCTCTGCCCATTTCTGCAGGCACATCTGCAGCAAAAATGAGAAAAACGCTTCATTCTGCTCCTTCTACCCATGCTTGCCACGTCTTAAAAGCACCACAAAACTAAGGACCTCTGTGTCTGGAGGTGAACCCCAGGGCGTGGTGGGAACTCCCTGCTTGTTTTTCTTTTTTCTTTTTAGAGCTGCACCTGTGGCATATGGAGGTTCCCAGACCAGGGGGTCTTATCGGAGCTGTTGCTGCCGGCCTACACCACAGCCACAGCAACGCGGGATCTGAGCCGAGTCTGCAATCTACACCACATCTCAAGGCAACGCCGGATCCTTAACCCACTGAGCGAGGCCAGGGATCGAACCTGCAACCTCATGGTTCCTAGTCAGATTTGTTTCTGCTGCGCCATGACAGGCACTCCCTGCTTGTTTTTCTAAATGTCTGGTTTTGCAAGCTGGAATCAAAGGCCAGGAAGGCAGGTGGGCTGGGCCGGCCCTGGGCAGAGACCCACGATCTGGGCACAGGAACTGGCGGGAGGAAGGGCCACCCCAAATGTCCGAGGGACTTTTCCTCCCAGAACCGGAGGGCGGGGGCTTCGTGAAGCCAGACTTTGGAGAGAAAATGTGAAGATGGTTCCAAGCAGCCGTCTGTCCCGCCTGTTTCACAGCTGCATGTGGGGAGCAGGTGCCAGCAGATCCAGCGACCCCGGGGGCGCTGGGGGGGCGGCCCAGCCTCCCCGCGGAGGGACTCCTTGAAGACGCTGACGCTCAATAGGTTCCCTCTCGTCATTCGCAGCCCGACTGGATTCTCCTGCTTATTTTCCACAGGGTGTTGTCCTGGCCTCAGTGTCTGCATCTCCCACATTCTGGATGTTGAAACCTAACTCCCAAGGGGGTGGTATCAGGAGGTGATGTGCCACGAGGGTGGAGCCACCACGGGGGCATCAGTGTTCTTGTAACAGAGACCCCAGAAGAGTTCCCGTCGTGGCTCAGCAGTAATGAGCCTGACCAGGATCCATGAGGACTCGGGTTTGATCCCTGGATTTGCTGAGTGGGTTAAGGAGCTGGCGCTGCCGTGAGCTGCAGCATAGTTTGCAGACACAGCTTGGATCCTGTGTTGCTGTGGCTGTGGTGCAGGCCAGCAGCGGCAGTTCCGATTCAACCCCTAACCTGGGAACGTCCATGTGCTGGGGTGCGGCCCTGAAAAAAAAGAGGGGCCTCAGAGAGCTCCCCCCCGCTTCTTCCAGGTGAGGTCACAGCAAGAAAGCGTGAGAATAAACACCTGCTGTTTGTAAGCCGCCAGCCTGTGGTGTGCGGAAGGGCAGCCGGGCAGACTCATGAAAATGTTCCTGGGACGCTGTTAGGGACACGTCTGTCCCGCTGCTCCCCAGAGGGGAGAGCCGTGGGCTTGGAGGAGAGTTGGCAAAAGCAGAGGGCACTTTTCTGGACCTGCACCCACTGCGTTGGAGAAAGAGGTCAAGTCCACGCAGGGTTTGTGCAGAGCTGTTTTCCTGTACCCCTGCTCTGTGGTGGGGGCGCTCCCTCTCCTCCCCTGGGTCAGCAGATCTGCACAGGCAGAGCCTTCCACGGTCGGGGGCGGGGGGGGGACCTCCTGCTGCAGGTTCCGAGCCCGAGCCTGAGCCTGGGGGGCCCATGTCTCAATCGGGAGCCGACCCCTGTGTACGTCGGGCCTGCCTCGTGCTGCTGCTGGGGTGGGTGCGAGTGCGTGTCTGCGGGTGCACTGCGTGTACACGGGTGTGTGTCAGTGTGGACTCTCCTAAGGGCACGTGGGGAAACGCTGACGTCCCGAGACAGCGCAGAGGGGCCACACCGTCCTCCCCACGGGAACACAGGGTCGCTGTGCGGGGGACGCACCATCTGTGGACACCTGCTCTCAAAACTCCTGGGGGGGGGGGGCAGGTCCCGCCAGCGCTCACACCGCCTTTGCGGACGGCTCTGCTGGCATCACCTGCCACCGGCTCAGCTGGAAAGCCGAGCTGGACTCTCCCCAGGGCGGAGAGGAAGGCGGACGCGGGCAGCCTCAGTCTCTCCACCCCCACGCGGCTCTGTCTGTTCTGCTGCAGTCTGTCCTCCGTCCTGGACACGGGGGCTCCCTGCCCTGCTACGGGGGGTCGCCCGTAAAGAGCCCTCCCTGCACGTCTGGCTTCTCGGCGCCCGGACGCGGGGGCATCACAGCCGGGGCTGTAGAGGCCAGTGCCACGCTGCAGCACGGCCGGCCCGGCCCAGCCCGCCGGCCCCGGGCCGAGGGGCGGTTCGGGGCCGAGGGCCAGGAGGTGGGGGCGCTTACGGTCGGCGGTGAGCTCGTGGGGCGAGTTGAGCCGCGCGTCTCCGCAGGGGGATGCGCTCACGTAGAGGTGGAACAGGACGTTGTCCCTCAGCCGGTAGCCGCCCTCCTTCAGCCGCACGAAGATGGAGCGCTCGCCGTCCTCCCGCCGCTTGCTGGGCGGAGACAGGGCCCAGGTCAGCCCGCCGCCCGCCGCCGCCGCTCCTTCCCGCGGCCCTCCGCCCTCCGCGGGCAGCCGCGGGCCTGGCGCAGGGCCCGTGTGCAGGCAGACGGGCCGCGGAGGCGACCGATGCGCTGCCCTCCCGCCCACCCCTCTCAGGCCCTGGAGCCCTGCAAGCCGGGTCCTCCGCAGCCGGGACCCGAGGGCATGGGCGTGCCCCCTGGCCGACCTGGGGTCCTCGCGGGCTCCCGGTCCACGTGGCCACTGTGGGCAGCCAGCTTCTGGCTCAGGAGAATGGGCCGAGGGCAGGGCTTGGCAGGGCGCGGCCAGGGGACAGTGCGGGGACAGGCTTCTGCATCGGCCGTGCCCACGGCAGCGCCCAGGCTCCCGCCGGGCTCAGAGCAGCCTGGCTGCGGCCCCTCCCGGCCCGGTCTCACCAGCCACAGACGGCGCCTTCCTGCTGGTCCTGCTGTTTTTACACGTTCTGCCCCATTGGTGATGGATTCTGAGACAGGCAGCAGAAGAGATATTTTCTCCCCGGGAAACCCTTGGGGCGTCCCGCCAGCCTTTCTGCTTCCCTGCCTCTGCTCCTTCTGCTGCCAGCCCTCCCACCCCCTCTTTCTCAAAGCACAGGACCCCCCGCCCCCCTCCAGGACCCTGGAGCAAATGCCCGGTCCCGGCGTTCTGTAGCCGTTCCTCCGCCAGGGCAGGGACCCAAGTGCCTCCCGCCTTCAGCCTGGGCCCCGTTGGCCTGGGCCACGGTGACACATCCAGAGGTAGGGGTATTGGGAAATAGTTGCGACCCGGCAGCTGGATATTTAGGAGAGAAACCCTTCCCACACTTGGAGAGGTTTCCAGTTCTCTTGCTACAGGCGGCCAGGAGCAGGGGAGCAACACGGACCAGGGCTCGGACAGAAACACGCCGAGCGCATCAAGGCATCGCTGTCCCATGGGTCCGCTTCGTGCCTCTGAGCCTCCCCTCCCTTCGCGGGGCTGCTGCGCAAGCCGAGGGCAGGCACGAGACCCTCCCTGAAGCCCCCAAGGTCCCACCACGAGTGGGTTTGGGGACCGCTGCTTCGAAGGGTATGGAAGGACAGCGATTCCGGCAAAGAGGTGGCCACCCATGGCATGTGCCCACAGCCTGCAGGGCTGCTCCTGCTGAGTGTGTTGTAGGGGAGATGCCCCACCGCAGGGGACGGCCTGCAGCTCCCTGCCCTCGGCACACTGCTCCGGGTCATTACAGACCTCCCGCCCCCGCCTCCCGGTCAACAGGCAGGGAGGAGGAGGAGGCAAGAATCGGGAGAAAGAGCCCACCCCCTGCGCCGGCGGCTGTCGGGTGCCTGGGGACCGTGTCCAGGAAGGGGTCACACTGGGGCTGGGGCAGGGGCAGGGACAGCCTCCCGGCAGGAGGACAGGCTGGGGCGGACACCCGGAGCTGCTGCCTGGGCATAGGATGGGGGTTCCGGGGCAGCTGAGCACAGCGGTGGGGGTGGGGGAGCCCAGGATGAGGCCTGGGAGGGAAACAGCCGTCGCCTGGCGTCTGGGAAGGGGGACACCATGAACCCGCCCTGGAAGAAGTCTCCGACTGAGCAGTTCTCAGGATGAGGCTCCGCCAGGGCGGAGGGAGCACGGCTCCCCGGGTGCTCCTGCGCTCAGACGCACGGGCTGCGGGAATGCCAACCGCAGGCCCCTGGGACACGGCGGTCGCGCTGCCATCAGCAGGTGGCTGGCAGGGTCTGAAGCGCGCTCTTCGGCACAAGCCCGGCTGGGGCTGAGCAGAGGGAGACCGTGGTTCAAGCTCGGCCGGGGCTGCTCCTCTGGGGGGGCCTCTGTGCCCCGTGGCCCGCCCCACACTTGGGGCCCTTGCCGCAGACCAGCCTCCTGGAAGGCTGCCTCGGCCCTGGGCGGGGCCCTGCCTGTGTTCGTGGGCGCCGCGGCCGTGGGGAGCACCCCCGCCCGACCCCCTTGCTCTGGGCTGAATGTGCCTGGGATCTGGGTCCCCATGTGGAAGCCGGGCCCCCAGCGCGCGGGGTCGGGGGCAGGGAGGTCATAGGGAGCCCTCTTGACAGACGAGTGTCCTTGCGAGGAGGGGACACGGAAGGGGCAGCCCTCTCCAGAACCGCCCCCAGCTCTGCGCCCGGCCTCTGGCCCAGGCGGGGGCTGCCCCGCTGCAGCTCCCCCATGGCCCTGGCCGTTTTCAAGGGGCGGCCCCGTGAGCAGGCCTGTCCCTGCGTGCAAGGCAGGTGGGCACCGGTAAGTCGTGTGCTGCGGTCACTTGTGGGCCCGAGGAGGCCCAAGGGCAGGGCCACACAGCGCGAGGATCCCGGGCCCAGCGCGTGCTCTCGCTCACCTCAGGTGCAGCTCCAGCTGCGTGTACAGGAAGTGGAGCAGCGCCCGCCTAGCCAGGACCTCCGCGTGGCCATCGTTGACCACCAGCCCCCGGTCGTTGAGGTGTTCGCCACTGATGCACTTGGTCCCCGAGGACAGCACGACCACCTGGGCCTGCCTGGTGTCCAGACCTGGGGACCGAGAAGGCGTCAGAGCCCGGGGCCCGCCCGCCCGCCCCTGGCCCGGCCGAAGGGGCCTGCTCCGCGTCCTGGGCTCCGCTTGGGCCTGGGGGTCCTGCGCCCCTGAATCTGGGTCACGCCTGGAGCCCCGCCCTTGTCAGGGCATCGCCAGCGGCCGCCGGGCACCCAGCCACCCCAGGCCGTGGCTGAGGAGCGCCCCTGGATTGGAAAGTTCACTGATGGGTTGGTGTTGTGTGGGGTGGGTGGCGGCTCAGGATGAAGACACTGTGAGGACAGGCCCCCCTGTGCCACTGAGACACCGGTGCCAGCCGGGACCCCGTGCCGGCTCTCCAACGTGGAGTGGCTGCCCCTCAGATCCCCCGAGACCCTCTCCTCTCGGGCCTGCTGGCCTTGGTGGCTTTGCCCTGAGTCTGGGCTGTGGCTCTGACCCTGCAGGGCAGGGCGGGCAGCTGAGTTGAGGGGTGGGTGCCAGGTGCAGCCGCCTGCCCCGAGGCGCTTGTGAGAGGACAGCCTGGCTGCGCCCCTCTTCACGCCTGGCTGCGAGCAGGACCCGCGGGACCCCAGCCAGCAAGTCCCTCTCAGAGCCACAGCGTGCGGGCCGTGCGGGATGCGGGGTGTCCAGTGGGCTGGGCACAGAGCCGAGCGCGCAGGACCCGGCCTCGGCTCTGGGGCCGCGTTTCGGCTCTGGAAACAGGCCGAGCAGCGCGTCCCCAGCAGCGGGGACGGCGCGCCACGCTGCCCGACTCATGCCTCCCTCCCCGGAGGCCCGTCCAGCACCTCCCGTCTGAGATCCCGCAGGGCCCTCCACCGCGGCCCTGCCCGCTCCCTGGGGGGCTGTGCACGGCGGCTTCGGGGGCCGCTCAGGGCTGCTGGGGGAACCAGCTTCCGTCTGCGGCGGCCTCCGCTGCAGCGGCGCTCTCACGTCCGTGTTAACGCTCTTGTGCTCGGGGAGGGTGGCAGCACAGCTCCCCGGTCAGGCTCACCCACGGGGCCGAGTTCTGACCCTGAGCCCTGGTTCATGCCACGGCCACAGCCGGGTGACGGGCCTGTGGCCTGGAGACCCCGCCCTCCCTGTCTTGGTCTCAGTTTCCCTTACTCGCCACAGAAGGGACCTTTCCGCAAGAAAGGAGCAAACCGGCAAAGGAGCACACCCGACCTTGGTGGGTCTGCAAGGCGACAGGGCTGCCAAGGCCCAGGGCCTTCCCTTCTCTCTGTTCACTGGCTCTTCCGGGCCGTGTCCCTGAGTTTGGAACAGTCTGACATTCCGGGAGCTCAGCCGGGGCCCCCGGGACGCCACCCGGCACTGCCACCTGGCTGTTCACAGGCTCTGATTCTGGGTGGTCAGTCTGCCCGCGACTGCTTAGCAGCTGGCCGCACCCACTCCTGGGGCTTCTCCAGCAGGTCCGCGTTCGGGTGCTGTGTCCTGGGAGGTGGGGAGCGGGCCGAGGGCGGTGACAGCAAAGTGCCCCCATGCTCCCGAGCCCGCTGCACGTGCAGTCGGCTCTTCATACGAGGCGATGGCTCTGGCTCGGAAATTCTACCTGGAGGAGCTGACCCCAGAGATCCCACCTCTGCCGTACGTGTCTCTGCCGGGGGGAGCAGGAGCCGCCTGCCCGCTGAGACAGTGACAAGTGACATGCTGCAGCCTGAGAAGCAGCTACCAAGGAAGCCGTTCAGGTGGGCAGGCTGGCTGGACAGAGGCAGGCCTCTGTCCTGGAAACGGTATCTCAGCATTTCTCAGCCACCTTGCTGCCAGGTGTCTATGCACGTGCAGCTCAGCGCAACCCCACCTGAGAACCAGGACCTCCTCTCTCCAGGCTCGGGTCTGATTGTCCGCTTTTGATTCTGCCAAGTTAGAGCTATGACCCTCCCCCATCAGTCCTCACTGTGCTGGACTCCAGGCTCTGCCCCGTTCAGAACAGCTTGTGCCGAGAGACGCACCTGTCACAGGTCCACCACGCCGAGTAACACGGGGACGTTCAGACACCACACTGTCCCATCCCAGAGACTGCCCAGAGCCTGGGGAGGTGGCGCCCGGGAGAAATGTCTACTCAGCAAAGTGCTGAGTGACAAGCAGCATGAATGCTACCCTCAGAGTGTCCCTGGAGAGACAGAGACAGAGACAGAGAGAGACAGAGAGACAAAGAAACAGAGGCAGAGACACAGAGAGATGGAGACACAGAGAGACGCGGGGGCTCCCAAGCTCTGTCTCCGGGCCACCTCTGGGAAGCGCTGGCGTCTGTTCAGCTGGGGCTGAGCAATTCTTAGCCTGTTCTGACTCTGCTATATCTGATTACGGAGGAAAGTGATTACCCAGTTTCTCGAATAAAACTGACGGTAAAACATACCAGCCGGCGTCCAAGAGGCACACGTCCAAAGCTCAGAAATTAGCGAGCGAACAAAAGCGTCTGTTTTAAGCAGCACAGACGCCCGAGGCCGTGCTGT
The DNA here is from genome assembly GCF_016906955.1 of Phacochoerus africanus. Lineage (NCBI taxonomy): Eukaryota > Metazoa > Chordata > Mammalia > Artiodactyla > Suidae > Phacochoerus > Phacochoerus africanus. The sequence continues at coordinate 73,717,574 of NC_062555.1, read as the reverse complement.
GTAATTGACCCCACTCCTGTTTCCGGTGCGTGTCCGCCGAGTGTAATGACCCAGGTCATAGGGTTTCCGTGGCCTCCCTGCAGGAAGCTGGGCTCAGCATCAGGAACCCCCGGCTCTGTCTAAAGGTCCCCAGTCCCCAGCGCTTTGTCCCGAGGACTTGCAGAGTTTCCTGCCATTTCACATCCAGTCATTATTTGGTCGAGTCTGCGTTTCATTCTCCGGCTTTTCCTGCGAATCAATCCCTTCTCAGCTTTCTATTCTCTAAATTTCCTCTAATCAGATTCAAAGCAAGCAGATTTAAAAATGCTGGCTCAGGAGCTCCTTTCGTGGCTCAGTGGTTAACAAACCCAACTGATTGATATTCATAAGGATGAGGGTTCGATCCCTGGCCTTGCTCCATGGGTTAAGGATCCGGCGTTGCTGTGAGCTGTGGTGTAGGTCACAGATGTGGCTCAGATCCTGCATTGCTGTGGCTGTGGTGTAGGCCAGTGGCTGCAGCTCTGACTCGACCCCTAGTATGGGAACCTCCATATGCCATATGACTCTAAAAAGGCAGAAGCCAAAAGGAAAAAAAAAAAATGCCGGCTCAGACGTGCCTGGTCTGTGATGCACGCACCTGGCTGAGACCCAAGGGGGAGATTTTCACTTTAGACAGGTGGGGGTGGAGGGGCCTCCCGTCAGGGTCCTGATTTTCTGTCTCCACAAATGGGAAGATTCCAGTGTCCCCACACTTTCATGCTCTAAATATTGCAAACGCACGATTTTAGGGAGATGGTTAGTTATATGCAGGGTGTGTGCGTTGCCTTATGGATGACGCTACGTCTGCAGAGGCGCTTGGCCCACGAGGGCAGAGCCTGACCCCCCAGGGAACAGGGTTTGGGGTCTTGAAACTTGGGCAAGCGAGCTTATCCGATGTGTCACCTGGAAAATGGGGACAAGAAGCACCCCTGGGATTTCGAGGATGAAAGAGATGTCAGGGGTTTTACGTGTGCCTGCAGCACAGTGACGGGGTGGCCACATCTCGCAGGTGCTGCAGTTACCCTGCTCTGTTGCTCTGCAGACACGCCGTTGCTAGAACAGCGCGAAAGAGCATGCGCTCCTTCACTGTTTCCGTCCACTACAAAGCACACAGTCTTGTGTGAGAGCGAGAGGGTGTGTGTGGAGTAGCCGACATGCAGAGCAGGCTCAGGAACATCTGAAAAATAAATCGGACTGTGGCTCTGGGCTGGCTGGGAAACCAAGATGCAAGAGAGTTCTAGCTGGTAGCTTGGGCCTTATCATCTCAGAAGCGTGTCTTTTCATTCATTCATTCATTCATTCATTCATCCAACACGTATGGAGCACCTGACGTCTGCAGAGAGAAGGAGACGGGCACGCAGATGGGCACGTGGTATTCCAGGAGCATTTGGGGAAGTCTGGAGGCTTGACCCACCCCTAAGTGTGACGTGGTTTAGAGCTGGTGGTGGGAGTGGGAGGCTGGGTGTGACTTGCCGGGGGTGGGGTGGGGGCCCTCTTTCTGGGGCGAGGCCCTCTGGACCTGGAGTCGTGTTCTCCTTGTGCATGGCTGGGCTTCTGGAGGCGACTGTTACAGTGTCCTGACCGCGTGGAGGCTGCTTAGCGGTTTCAACGCTCAGGCTCGTGGCACAGGCAAAATACAGAAGACTTGGCCATGGTTTGGAGAGAGTATAAATATCATCAGTTATGACAACATAATGATGCACTTACGGTGCAGAGAAGCTGGCCAGGACGTGACGGTTACCATGGAAACGAGAGGACCCAAAGTAAGTGTTACGTGCATTATCTAAAGGCACAGGAATTATAATACAGTAATGAAAAGGCCAATTTTAATCGTGTGACTCAACAGATCTTACTTGGAATGGAAAAATCTAGAAAGATAGAACCAATGAAGTATCTGGAATCATCAAAACAAAGATTAAAAGTGAGTAGAAACGTCAGGCTCTGAGTTTGCTCGGGGCCAGAGGGTGGGTGGGCGGACACGGCTTTTCATCCGAAAGTTCTCTGTCTGAGTTTTTACCGATGACTGCATTATTTTAATCAAAGTAAAACCTGTTGTGTTCCTAAGTACACGTTTTTGCCATCGTATTTCTCAGAATGGCTACAAAATGGTCGCAGCCCCTGATGAAAGACTCAAGTGAGCTCACTGATGTGAATAAGCTGCCATCCCTCCTAAACCCGGGGCCACGGACCGTGTTCTGTTTCCCCATAACTTTAATGATGCAACATGGTAATTGATACGTGCCTTATAAAAGCCAGGAGACACTTCACTCCTGCTTCAGGTTTCTTAGGTGTTTGCTTGAACGACTGAATGAGAATTAGGATTAAACTGCACATCGACTTTAAGTAAGTGAATATTTGAAAACATTTCTATTAGGAACTTTGTGCACTTCTCCCTAATCTCTGTTTAATCAATAGGTGCATTAAATCTTCTCTTTATAACAGGAAAATAGGTTTCAGCAGTTGATTCTTCCATGCTCATAAATTACTGATTAGCATAGGTTTACCTCGTAATGTCTCACTTTGTGTAATAAATTTAGTTCATTTAGGTATATCACCTGCACAGAGAACAGTGTATTCACTGGCCACTTTTTTTTTTTTTGGTCTTTTTTTAGGACTGCACATGTGGCATATGGAAGTTCCCAGGCTAGGGGTCGAATCGGAGCTACAGCTGCTGGCCTACACCACAGCCACAGTGACACGGGATCCAAGCCTTGTCTGCGACCTACACCCCAGCTCATGGTGACGCTGGGTCTTTGACCCACTGAGTGAGGCCAGGGATTGAACCTGCATCCTCATGGATGCTAGTCGAAGTCGTTACCGCTGAGGTGCGACGGGAACTCCCTCACTGGCCACTTTTAGGTACCACTTCCCTGCAAGTCTTTGTAAAACATCGCTGTCCCCAGGGGGTCTGAGAGTAGCTTTATAGACCTCCCAGCGTGGAATTTCCCAGAGAAGTGGGAAGACACTGGACAGTCACAGCTCCGCATCTCAGAAATATTGAAAAACTACTCACTAGTCTTGCTGACGAGTGCTTGTGGGGTTGGAATTACTTGCAGAGTAAAGAAGCAGCATCAGCTGGTGGCCCCCCACTTCCCGCACATTCATCTGTCAGCCCAGATGAATTTGAGCACATTATTCTAGAACCTGTGCAGACACACGCCTCCAAAGCGCAGAATTGGCCCCAGTCTGTGCTGTAGCCCCACAGCCTGCCCGTGCCCCTTGCGCCTTTTATGTGGGTCTAACCTGCAGGGTTCTCGAAGGTAGCCCTGAGGTGTTTTGTTCTTTGCCCGGAAGCGGGAGGGCTCGTGGCCCATGGCAGGCACGCGGGCATCCCCTAAGAAGGGTGCTGGTGTGGCGTGATCACCGTGGGCTGACGTCTTTCTAAGCGCTGGATGTACACAAATACCCCTAGCCTTCCTGGGACCCCCAGGTGCGCTCCCTGACACCCCGGCCGGAAAGGTGGGGACGGGGCCCCAGGGAGCCCACCGGCCTGGCCACCTCGCTAGTTGCAGGAGGTGTGGGGATTTAAACCTGAGTGCCACCCCCAGGGCATCCTGCACTGCCACAGCCCCCAGGGGACGCCCAGTGGGGGGTGGGGGGGCCCTGCCGGAAGCGCCTCTCGGCTCCGCCTCTGGAGCCTTCCTTATTCTACAAGGGCTGGCGTTGGCAGAGGCAGGAGGGCGCGCCAGGGCCTCGAGCGCAAGGCCTGCCCGGGATTCAGCCGCGTGGCTGACGGAGCAGTCACCTTTGACTTAGAACAGGGTTTTCCCCTTTCAAAGCACTTCAGCCGCCGCGTGACGCTGTGAGGTGCCGTTTCCATTTCACTCCGACGCCCGGAGGGGAAATTGAAGTGACGTGACCTCGCTAGACCTCAGACAGTGTCCTGAGCGCTTCTGCTCCGACTCCAGTGGCCTTGCCCTGAGGCCCCCAGAGGAGTCCCTGGGTGTCTAGAAGGAGAGGGAGGCCGGGCCAGGCGCCGGGCCAGGTGTGGCCTTCGAGCACCTGTGCTCTCAGGCATCAGCCGATGGTCTCCTTCCGGCCTGAGGCTGAGCTACACTTGCAGAGAAAGTGTGTCTGTGAAACTTAGCCCCCAAATCAACTTTTTTTTTTTGTCTTTTTGCTATTTCTTTGGCCTGCTCCCATGGCATATGGAGGTTCCCAGGCTAGGGGTCGAATCGGAGCTGTAGCCACCGGCCTACGCCAGAGCCACAGCAATGCAGGATCCGAGCCTTGTCTGTGGCCTACACCACAGCTCACGGCAATGCCAGATCCTTAACCCACTGAGCAAGGGCAGGGACCGAACCCGCAACCTCAAGGTTCCTAGTCGGATTCGTTAACCACTGCGCCACGACGGGAACTTCCCAAATTAACTTTTTTAAACAATACTTATTTTCTGGTAGGCCATTACCAGCTCGTCCAGAACTTTGGAACGAGGCACAGTTGAATTCAGATGGCCAGCTGGCTGGTTCCCACCAGTAGGTCCGTGTGAGATGCTCTCAGCAAGCGCCATCGCTCACAAGGAGGCACCGCTTTCTCCCAGCCTGCTCTTCAGAGCGGCCACGACCTTGGCGGCTGGCCTGGGCGGTCAGCACGGACTGTTCCTGAGTCTGAGAGGGAATATTCCATCAGTGGGCAGGGCGGGTGGAGGGCCCCTGCGGGAGGGTGCCCTGGGCTCCGGGGGCAGCGCGGGAGGTAAACTCGGCCCTCTGTGCGCAGAGGGGCAGCCTCGGCCTGGGTGGCCCACGGGCACGGACCTCGGCTCAGCTTCTGCAGCTGGGACCCCAGGGGTGCGGAGACGCCTCATGGAAAGGGACTGCCGGGCCCCGTTCCCCTCTCCCCTGGAGCGTTGCCAGGGGCGCGCCCGGGGATGGCTTTGGGGCTGCGGGTCATCTGCTCTGTCACCGAGTGTGACCCATTTTTGTTTCTTCTGTGTCCCCGTGGGAAGAGACGCCTCGGTCCCTGGGCTCAAGCATATGCGACACCCTTCCTGCAGCAGGAGGCCCGCGGGGCATTACCTTGGGTCATGACGATCCCTGCCAGCGCCTTGTGGCGGGCGTGCGCTGACGCCAGGCCCACAGTCAGCTCGCGGAACTTCTGCGTGACCAGCTGGGACACCGAGTCGGCGAATTCCTGAAAGACACAAGCAGCAGGCGTCCTAGGCGCTGCGGGCCAACACGGAGTCCTGCCTCCTTCAGCCAGGTCCCCACGGGCGTCCGAGGTCACCCTGCCACGCACTGCCCCCCCGGGCGCGGTGGCCCCTGGGGCCTCAGACCCGAGACTCAGCCCCTGTGTAGCTGGGCGCAGCACTGGAGCCCTTGGAGTCTCGGCAGTGGAGTCACCCCGCCTAGCAGAGCTTCCCCGCAGGGGCTCCCTGGGTTAGATCTTGAGAGGAGCCGGGCTTGGCACCCCAGACAGCCGTGCCCACACATCCCAGGAACTGCCCCCCGGCTCCGCCCAGCCTGCTCCTGCCACGCTTCTGCACACGTGCACGTGTGCACATATGTGCAGGCAGACACGCAGCACACACCCACGCACACTCATGTGCACAAAGACTCACACAGGGACACATGTGCACACATAGAAACACACAGTAACAGACATGTGCACGAGTGTGTACACACACACGCACATACAGAAATGCACGTGGCCACTGTGCACACCTGGGAGAACACACACTCGCATGCACATACACACATTCAGACAACACAACCACACATGCATGCGCACACACACGGACACCTGCACACGTGCACACACATAGCCACCAAACTGATCTAACGCCGGCTGCTGAGTTTTCTGTGGTGACCCAGGGTTTCCAGGCAGCGGCACGCGGCGGACGGGGGACGCGTCTCCAGAGAGCGGGGCCGCCCTCCCTTCCACCTGGCCTCTCAGTTGACACCTGCTTTCCAGCGGGAGGCGGGCTGGTGGCAGGGGCCTTCCTGGGCCCTGGAGTCAACCCCGGGCGTGTGTCTGCGGGGGCCCGTTTCCTAGTCCCCGGCCGTGCTGTTGAGAGGACGAGATTTCATGTGCTCACACACCTCGCACTGCGTCAGGGCTCAGACACCGAGCCCCTTCCTTCATTGTTGGTGTTACTATTATCTTTTCTCCTGCAGCCAAATCAAAACGCCACTTCTCCATAAGGTGGGCACGTGGCTCTCTGGTGACGGATGGGTTTTCACTGTCCTGCGCGGCACGGTCGGACGTTGCGCTGCAGAAAGGACTGTTCTCAGATAACCGAAGGTGCGGAAGAGGCATGCAGAGACGGTTTTGAGAACCCCACTTGTAGGCGGTAAAGGAAACATGTGAAAACAGGCCTGCCTCTTGGACGCTAGAAACCTGCCCAGAAAACAGCAGAGGGCGGGCAGGGCGGGAGTGCCGGGTCCTCGCCCTGAGCTGCGGCAGCTTGAGCGGAACCCCCACGGCTGCCTTCAGGACCGGCTGGAGGGAGGGGGCCCGCGCAGGGGCTGGGGGCGTGTGTCCTGGGGTCTCCTTGAATCCGCTCCCAGAGCCCAGCAGCCTGCTGGGCAAGACGCCCACCTTGACTGGCGGCTACGGATCATGGGGCTTTAGGGACAAGTCCTGGAGGACTTCCTGTCCTTTCGTGACTTGGAAACTGAGGTCCAGAGAGGGGGCAGGTCATGTCCCCAGGCACCCGTGTGCCATGTCCCCAGGCACCTGTGTGCCATGTCCCCAGACACCCGTGTGATATGTCCCCAGGCACCTGTGTGATGTCCCTACACATGACTTAGAACAGCATGAACCCACCCTCCCCCAGCCCTGGAGCCCGGCGCCTCAGGTCAAGGGGCCCCAGGGCCACGCCCTCTAGCAGCTCCAGGGGAGGCTCCTTCCTGTCTCTCCCGCTCCTGGGGGCTCCGGGCGCCCGGGCTGGTGGTCGCCTCCCTCCAGTCTCTGCCCCCATCTCCACGTGACTCCTCTGTGTCTCCTCTTCTGTCCTGTGGTGTGTGTCCACCACCCAGGATGGCTGTCTGCTCCCCTGGGGCCCTTGGAGGCCCCAGGAGCACTGCCTGGATCAGACTCTGGGCCTGTCCTCCAAGGACCAGCAACAACGGCATGCGGGGCCCATGTGGGTCCAGCCGCGATGCTGGGAAGCAGGGCTCTGCGCTGGGGAGGGAGCGAGGCCCCCCATCCAGGCGGAGGATCAGGGCGCTTCTGCAGGTCAGCCTGGGACCCAAACGGTGTCCCCCTCCTGCAGGGCGGCCCCGGCATCCGCGGGCTGCACCGCAAGGCTCCTCCGTTGCTGGCTCTGGAATTAGCTTCTGGGGCCTCGTGCCGCCTCCCGTGCCCAGCACGTCCAGGGCTTTGCGGCCGGTCTTGCACCCTTCGCTTCTCCGGGAACTTTCCAGGTGCTTCCTCTGCACCTTCCGCCATCCTCCTGAACGTGCAGGCCGTGATGAGACAGCAGGCTGCTGCGCCCGGGGCCCGGCAGGGCGTCCCAAACCTTTGACCCGCCACAGAAAACACGAAACCCAGAAGCCAGCGACTCCCTCCGAGACGGGGCAGGACTCTGCTGGAGCCATCCACGCGGCCCGCCCCACCGGCGGGGAGGTGCTGGTGCCCCTCACTGCAGACGGCAGGGCGGGGACGGGACTCAGGTCTCCCCTGAGGCCACATCCCGGCTTCCTTGGTGGTTTTCCTTCCCCAGTTGCGCCGGAGTTTCTGACTTTAACCCTGACCCAGTCTGGGGGCTGCTGCCACATCGCCCTGAACAGGGGCTTGCACCACAGACCTTTGTTTCTCACAGACGTGGAGCTCATGGCCCAGGAGGGTGGGCTTCTCCCGAGGCCCCCCAGCTGAACCCACCCCTCTTCAGGCTGTGGAGTCCACGCCAGGCTTCCCGCAAGGCCAGCCTCCCCTTCCTGACCGCACTGAGCCTGAATCCCTTCCTCCTGCTGCAGCCGCAGGGGTTAGAGATCAACGCAGGAATCTGGGGACACGGGAAAGAGCGCCCTCCTCTCCTCCCTCACCCCTCAAGGATGCCCAGGCTCCCCGGAGGCCGCCAGGGTCCAGGGACCGCCTCAGACAGCCGTGGGCTTCTATCGGAAGTGAGGCCCTGACTTTGGGGGGTGCGGGTCACAGCGACGGCATCACTTCCCCTGAGCCACAGAAGGGAGGAGTCATCAGAAAAAGGCAAATAAAACGTGACAGTCAAGAGAAGCAAGTTGTGCACAGAGTCAGCTGCTGTGTCAGGAGCAGCAGGTGGGCGCCCGGATGTGTGGTGGGGCTGGGCCACCGGCGGCCTCTAACCTGTGTGCCGGCTGTGGGGCGGGCCCCTGTGAAGGCGGCAGGGGCCAGCCCTCTGCACAGCTCCACCTGCCAGGTAAAGACCTTCCTCGCAGGTAAATCGCCTTCCTGGGGCTCGGCTCCAGGAGTGCTGGGTCTCTGGTTACCCATGGTTTGTGGACTGACTGTGAGCAGGTGCCAGCGTGGGGCCCGTGGCGAGGACAGGCCTCTCGGCCTTGGCAGCTCTGAGCGGTTCTCGGACCCTCAGCCTGGCCAGGCACCTGCCGCCCCTCGCTTCTGAACACGCAGGCTCCCAAGACCTTTGTCAAAACATCGCTCTCCTAGAGTCCTCTTTCCTTCCATCATTTTTACGGGTCCTTGACATTTTCGTTGGGGGTAGTTCTCAATTTCATGGTGTCCCTCCCTGGCCCCGCTTTGAAGACTTGCCCGGGGTCTTCCCAGGGAGGAGTTTATGGAAAGTTTATATGTTGAACTATGACCCTTAGTCTTCCTGGGTTGAAAAGTTGAAGGAAGCGAATGTGAATAAATAACCACCTCCATCAGGAGAAGAGCCTCTGGTGCAGCGGCGGGAGGTGTCTCCTGGCGCCTGCTGGGGTCTCTGAGGACTGAACCCTTGGGGCTTTGGGAACGGCTGGAGAAACACAGCCTGGGGGCTGTCCCTGTTCCCCCGCAAACCGCCCCGCGCCCGTCTCTCCTCCGCCCCCCGTCTGCTGGCCACCCGATCTCAGCGATGGGTTTTAATTGAATCACACACAACTGCGGCTGAATGTCACCTTTCGTGGTGGACGTGTGCACGTAATGACCGTGTCCTGATTACGGGGAGCGTCAGAAGCCAGAGGCAGAAACTTGGAATTCGCGTTGGGGAGAAATCCGTGCCTCTGATTGAGCACTGGGGGTTTGCGCGTGTTTTAATCACTTGGGGTTTAACATATACAGTCAGCTTTGGTTACTGCAAACCCAACTGCTTAGACCCTGAAGTAGTCTGATCTTGCCCCTCCCAGCGCTTGGTTTACGGCAGACGTGGCTAAAATGCTCAAAATCAAGTTTGTGTTGGGAATTATTTCCATCGGTTCAAATTCCAGGGCGTGTCCGTGGCTGCGTGGAGCGCGGTCCGTCTCCTCGGCTGGCTCCATGCGTCCGAACTACCAGAAACTTCTTAAAGTGTGCTTGTCCCGCGCACGGCCGAGCGGCCTGCACCCCTGCTTCTGGGTTTCCTTCCTGTGACCCTCTGGACGGTGAGTTCGCAGAGCCTTGCCGTGCGTCCCAGAGAGCCCGTCCCTCATTGGCACCTCGCTCAGGCCGGTGTCCGGCTGCCATCTCCTGACCGCCCAGTCCAGCATCTGGGACTAGGAGGCCTTTTTCCAAGTGCAAGTCCAGCCCCGCAGCGGCTGCCCTGCACCCCGCAGAGGCTGCACCGCATGTGCACCTGCGCGCCACGCCACTGCCCCCACCCGCTGAGGTCTTGCTGGGCCGAGGCGATCCTGGGACCGGGGATCAGTCCCGCCTTACAGCCATACAGCCTGAGGCTCAGAGGGTCGGGGAACTTGGCCTCCTGGTAAAGCCTGAACCCTCTGCACCCACAGCTCCGCTGCTCCACTGAGGGCCGGTTCCCCAAACCTCACAAGCACCCAGATCCAGTTCCCTGGCCTCTGAGATTGAGCTTGGGGTGGCTTCTCCGCTGGCAGGTGGGCAGCCCCGTGGTAAGCCTGGGGGAGACCCAAGCAGGTGGCTGAGACCCTGGGCCAGCCCCTTGGGGCCCAATCAGGGGCTCTGAGCAGGGATGGGGGACACCTCCGACTCCAAGGGCAGGTCTGGCAGAATGTGGGGATCCCTGTGACATAGCGAAGCAGTGGGGCCAGGTGGGGGGACTCGGGCTCAGGAACAAGCCCCAGGGCACACCCTACCAGCTGTCAGGATGTGCCCCGGCCTGTCACTCCCTCCTCATCCAACCCCTGAAGGGTCGCCGAGACGGTGCTCCCGCCTCAGGATGGAGGCTGTGGGGACCAGGGAGGCGGGGCAGAGGAGTGCCGGCTGAGCCCCGTCGGTGCCCAAGGGCCACCTGGCGCTCGAGAGGGAAGGTGCTGTGGGGAAGGGGGTCCTACAGACCCCCCCCACCCCCCACCGTGTGTGTGGTCCATTCTCAGGGGCAAGCAGGCTGTTCTGGTGGCCCCTCCTGACAGGGGGCATCTGGCCAGCAGGACGACAGGCAGGGAGGGTCTGGGGGGCAGTAGGGGATGCCACAGCTCTGCACAGAGAGGTTCTAAAGACCCCCCCACCCCCCAATCCCAAATGACGAGCTGAAGTGTCATTTGCAACATAAATTCTTGCTTAAGTACGAATAGGACAGATACCCACTGACTTGTTAGCGCTGGTGACTGGGGGACCCCTGGGAGCAGGAGGGGTTACTGTAGCTGTCACAAGCTTGCCTGGGCCCCGGTGGGCATCCACGCCCTACATGAGAGGGGGTGGGACCTGCTCAAGGCCCCTCCCAGAGGCCTCACCCCCCCCCCCACCGCCTAGGGCTTCCGGACTGGGGGGTGGGGGTGCGGATCCCATGGTAATTCCCTGGCCCTGTGTCCCCGAGGAGCGGCCATCTGAGATCTGGTGATGCGGCTGGGGCACAACTTGGCACAGGCTAGACCCTTGGCCAGAGTGACCAGAGGAGGCTCTGGTGTCTGGGGGAATGGAAGTGATAAGCAGGTGCTTCTGCTTCCAAAGGCTAAGTGGGGACGAGGCCCATGGCTAATGAGCTGCGCGGTGCTGTCTTAATGAAACAGGGACGTGGTGCTACCTCGGCTTGCGCACGCTGTCTGCACTCGGCCCGCAGGCCCAACCACCCCGGCACATTGCCAGCATTATTCAAACAGGAAAAGCAAACTTTAAATAGGAACACCAAAAGACTTAAACTTTACTCGTCTCCAACACTAATATTTTGCGTGGCCTAGGGACACAGAATGTGTTCAGATTGGCGGTCGTGGTCCTCAGGGGTGAAACTGACATTCAGCCAAAGGGGAAGGATATTAAAATCGCAGATGATGAAGGAGAGAGGCATCAGTAAATATTTTCCTGCTGAAATCCCGTCTTGGGGTTTAAGATGCTGAAACGTCGGAAATGTTAGATTTGCATATGGGCGGGGCAAGGCGGCGCCAGCCAATACCGACACGTCGCCGTGCGGGTCCACCTTGTCCTCCGCGCTGGGCGTGCGGGGGCGCGGAGGGAGGCCACGTGCCTGCGCTGCCACGTGCCTCCCCGGGAACAGCACTGCGGCCCTGTGCCCCCGCCCCCCACCCCTCGTCGACAGCCCGCGCGGCCAGAATTGGGAAGGAGAAACGCTGCCGGAATCGTCCTCCGACAGCAGAGGGCAGGCCACGCCCCAAGGACCCTGTAAATGGGCTGCAATCTTGCCCGAAGGTGGTCTCAGCATTCCCCCCTGAGTCCGAGAAAAAGGCTCGTTTCTGGGTCTTGGTAATGACTCCTGTTTGCGGACACGGCCGTAAAACCTCACTAGTCTCAAAGTCAGAGACAGGGAGCACCAGCGCCCAAGTCGTAATTCAGATTACCTGACTATCCAATTATTCTCTATGTCAGATTACTGAGAGGCCCATAAAGAGCTGAAGGAAGCATGAAGGAGAAGAGCCCTCACCACCCTTCCCATGGCATCGCGGAAGAAGTCCTAGACTTGCAGTCAGAGGACCGGGCTTGGGTCCCTCCACCAACTTCTCGGAATCGGAATCCTACCGCCCCGCCAGCAGTTACTGCTGAGCCCTCGGTCTTCCCGTGAAAGAGGCGTCATAGGAATTAGCCCTGAAGTCCGCGTTCCAGTTCCCAGCTTGGGGGCCAAGCCTGCAGCCCCATGACTTTTCAGAGGATGCATCTCCTTCCATGTCACCAGAAGCAGGTGGCCAATGGGTGCAGACTAGGCAGGAGAGGCCCTCCCTCCAGGCGCCGTGACCGGCGGGTGCAGCTTGACTGCCTCCTGTGTTGTTCCCGCTCTAGTGCTCCTGCTGGAAGTGCCGAGCCAGGAGGGCTGCATTCCCGCAGTTGGCACTTTCCAAGGATGGCTGTGCCATCGTCGCCACTCCAAGGGCTCTTCTCCCCAGGGACCTCCGCCCAGTGACCTTGTCCTGTCCTTGGAGACTGTCCCAACCCTCAGTGAGGGGGACGGTGCCAATGGGGGCCACGCACTGAGTCAGCGTCTTGGGATGTCACCTCCTGGGTGCCAGTGGGAGGAGCCCCATGGGAGGCTGCGGTGAGCCCTCTGCCAGGGTCCTGAGCGCCTGGTGCCCTGTGGAGCGTGGGCGCCGCCCCTGCTGAGCCTGCCCACACGGCAGCATGAGCACGAAGGCATGGGCGTTTTGTTCCACAGCAATAACGCCTGACGCAGATGCAGCCAAGATGCTTCTGGACCACAAGGGCTTTATCCCACAGGCCCAGAGTCCGGCCTGGCGTGGCTGCGTTACAGCGGCCTGACTCTGTGAATGGGATTCGGGCCGGACTCCCTCCCTCTCCAGCTGCGTCGTAGCAGGCGCTTGAGCCCGGCTCCGCCCTGCGCACCAAGCCCTGGGTGACGCTGCTGGTTGTCTGCAGGCCCACGCTTCCCACTTCCCCACACCGCTGTTGCCTCCGCAGGAAGCTGTTTCAAATGCAGTTTTGATGCCACCAGGCAGGCGACGGGTGTCTGTTAGGACAGCAGTTCCTGCGATGCTTCTCTGTGCTGAGGGGTCTCTCTGGGCTGACCTCCCCCCCCCCCTGCCATGCTGGCCGGGCAGACCCTGAGCATGAGGGGTGTCCCCTGTGGGGTGCCCTTGCAAAGAACCCGGGTCTCTGCTGAACAGTGAGGAACTGGGAGCTGCACGGACTCAGTCTACAGCCCGGGGCACAGAGGCCGGGGGTGCTTAGGATCCAAAGCCAGCCTTGAGGAGGAAGCAGACCGTGTCGGCGTTTCATGCGGCCCCTTTCAGTGAAAACATGCTGTTTTCGGTGAGGAGGTGCTCGCCAGTTAAACTATTTGCTGGATCTTTCATCGGCTGCAGATTTGCTGGTATTTTTAATTTGGAAGACAATCCCTTTAGGGCAGTGCACTTGAGCACTAACGAGTGTTTGGAGCTGGGCGGGCCCGCCCTGCAGCGACCCGGCCTGTCCACACTGCTTTCTGATCTCAGCCCTCCAGGTTTCTTCCCGGCCACCGTGTTCTGGGATCATTGCCCAGCATCTCGCTCATGAGCCCAAGGGCCAGCGCCCTGCCTGTCATCTTGGCAACGGCAGTGTCCACTCATCCACACGCACAAGCACACAAGCGTACATGCACAGACGCACAGGCACAGCACACCCCAGTCAAGTGTGGGTTTGCCTCTGGGGGCTCAGGCGGACCCCCCAGGCGGGCAGGAATGGAGTGGAGCCGAGCCTGTCAGAGCCCTGCTGGGGCAACTCGCCGCGTCCAGAGCAGCCTGGGGAGCAGCCGAGTGGAGACTGTTTCTCAAGCGTTTCTACTTTTATTTCGTCTCTGAAACTGTCCCTTGGGGAAAGGAATCAATCAAAATTTATTGAGCAAGACACTAATAAAATACCGAGTGGAATCAGACGGGGTCCTAGATAGAGCGCCTGTACCATGAAACACCGAGTGACAGTCGGCTGAGGACGTCCCGCCAGGGCTGGAGCCTGCCAGGTGCTCACTGCCAGGGAAGCCCGTTGCCCTTGAGCTGCGTGGTCATTCCACCTGTTCACGGATGAGCAAGCTGAGGTGGAGGCATATACCTCCCTGCAGGGCACAGGGTGGCTGTGGGTCCAGAGCTCACGTGGTCTGGCTGGACCGCAGGCAGGCGTGAGCTTGGTGTGGTCGGAGGCCAGGCGGGGGTTGGAGCGCTGCCCCTTATGCTAGTTTGGGTCTTACTGCTGCCTTCAGTCACAAGGTGACCGTGGTGACTGGGGGGCAGTGAGCTGCCTGGGGGGTGGCATCTGAGTCCACAGGCCCAGAGGCGGATGCTCTGAATCGGTGGTGAGGCTGGGGCGCAGCTGTTGTCACACACGGCACAGTTTGCCAACCTTGGGACAAGGAGGCCCTTTCTCAACAAACGGCACTGGCTCCCCGAGCTGTTGTGCAGCAGGCCCGTCTTTGGGGCTTTCGCACTCCTCTCTGCTCTGTCCTGTTTTAGCGGGAGTCCTTTTGGGTCGGTTTCGCCAGAACCCCCTGCCCCACCGGACGTTTGCTCTGAGTCACTGTCCACAGCTGACCCACCCGGCCCCGGGCGTGTGCAGATTGGGCTCTGTCTCTCTCTGCAGATCCAGCACCATCTTCCTTCCCGTGAACGAAATCTTGCTTTCTGTGCTGTGGGGATGTCTGAGAACCAGAGAGGGTCTGAAACAAGCACTGGGGCGGTGGGCGGCGGGGGCGGGGGCGGGGGGAGGAAGCAGAGTCCAGCTGGATGCTGAGCTGGGATCGACTGGGCAGTGGCTCCGCCTGCCTCTCGTGGCGCCAGGACACCAGACAGACTGACATGGCAAGTGCTGAGCTGAGGGTGTGGCGGGACGTTAGCCTGTCTGTCTTGTCATCTCCATCTGCGGCCTCCATGTGTCCCAAGTGGCCCCAAGCGGCCCTACACAGCCAGCTGCCTGCTCCAGGCTGGGCCCCTTCTCTCTCTGTCTGTGGTCTACACTGGCCTCGCCTCACAGGGTGCTACTGCGAGACCCCCACAGAACTCCGCCCCTAGGAAGACCCCCGCCCTCGCTCCTGCCTCTGAACAGGCTGAGACCAGTTGAGACTGCCTCAGAGCCGAGCAGCGAGGTTCCCTCCAATCTCCCCCCCCCCGGCTGGGGTGGGAGGGGCGGTCCTGGCTGTGGGTCATTTGCTGAACAGAAGAAGGTTCGTCTGTGGACCGGAAGGTCTCTCCATATGTGTGATGGCATAGATCTGGATTTGCACAGACAGGGCTGGGGGCTGGTCTTCCTTGTAAATTCCAATTTTATGCATACAAATAATCTGGTATTGTTGGCTCTAAAATTCTACATGATTAGTTACATTAAAGAAACAGGGGAAATGAAGAAAAGCGGGGGGCACAGTTGTACGAGGGGCTCGTGCTGTGCTGGTGACAAAGGTTCAGCTGTGTTAGGAGGTCGACCTAACCCTGCCCCTGACAAAGAGATTCCGTCCTCTGCTTTCTACTCCTTATTTTGTGGTGTAGCCCTGCTGTCTGGCTCACAAGCACCTCCCATGAGAGTGAGTACAGGCCAAAGGGCTTGACCTTCAGTGGGTCACTATGAACATGGCAGGTGGTTCCCCTTTCTTGGCAGGTAAGACGGGGGATGATTCCAGCAACAGCACTGACCCTGGGTGGTTCCCTAGGAGCCACGTGGCGACAGGTACGCCCACCTGCCCAAGGCAACCTGGCCGAGCAGCGGCAGGTTTGGAGTTCCCATTCAGATGTTTGGATTGTAGCACCAACATCTGGGCTCTTGACCACGTCAGAAGTGGCTTTCAAGGATTTTTTTGTAATTGAGGGTTTTAGAAAAGCCCAAGATAAGAGATCCCACGTTCGTTATTGAATACTTGAGAGTCAAGGGTTGTGGACACAGATATCTGCATGTCTACATATTGATGTACATTTGGACTCACTCGCAGTTACCTAGATTGTTAGAGGTCCACACACTTATTTAAAAATATTAACAGTAATTACTGCTTTAACAATTAACTTCAAATTGGAATTCAATAAAAATGTAGAAAATAAACTAAAACCACACTGGAAAATGTAGCACTTCTGTTTTTGTTGAACTGGTGCTTTCCGACGTGCTCAGGAAGATATTTTGCATCTGGGCTTAATTAGAATCTTTAAATTCTCATTAGTGCACTAATATGAGAATGCTAACAGATGAGGCCCTCTGCTTGGGGTTGATTCATGGTTGTTTGAGTTCATCTGGATTTAAAAAGATGTAAACAAGAAGAATTACTGCAGCGCATCATGAGGAAAAGAATCTCAATAGGAGAAGTAGTTGTTCCACAAAGGAAGTAATATTTACTTTCTTAGCCTCTGTTAAATTCAAGAAGAGTTTTTTAGCCATTGCCTCAATAATAAGGAACTAACACTATTTTATGAAGTTCCCAGTAATGTCAATGTCACATTCACTTACAGATGCCATAAAGGATGAACTCTCAGACCCCTCTGTCTCAAGACTGGCCCCTAATTTGCTTCTTTACCCTGAAAATAGGTTCCATAGAGGAGACAGAAAGTAGATTAAAATTGCTAAATAGTTCCAAACAGTACATCTGCAGCACTCACTAAAGCAGAGCCAGGCCATCACTGTCATTTCTTCAAGCTCGTGGAGACCCAAGGCCAGAGAGATTCAGCACTCCTCTGTACTTGTACCTGACAAACAGGAGAGAGAGAGCTTGGAAAGTGCCCATTCTTCCAGCCGAGCTTCCATGGTCAGCAAGTCATTGTCTCCAGACCTGGCCTCAGTGCCACAGTGCACGCATCTAGGACCTGAACCTGGTGCTGTCACGCTCCTGGAACCAGTGCCTAACCCAGGGCCACCCCACACCCCTGTGCCTACCAGCAAACAAAGGTCTTTTGGTGCTGAAGCCAGTCCTTAAAGTCTGGAGGAGGGGACTGTCCCTTCAATGCAGAGGCCAATGCAAGGCCAAAAGGAACATTAAAAATCACAGAAACATGACACCACCAAAGGAACACAAAACCTTTCTAGCAAACAACCCTGAAGAGTTGGAGATCAATGAATTTCCTGACAAAGACTTCAAAGTAATTGCTTTCAAAGAAGCTCAGTGAACTACAGGAGAATACAGACAACTCCACAAAATCAGGAAAACAAATCATGAACAAAATGAGGAGCTTAAGAAAGAGATGGAACTCATAAAATAGAACCAAACAAACTCTGGAGCTGAAGAATACAACAATTGTGGTCAAAATAATACAACAGAGAGCTTCACTAGCAGACATGATAAGCAGAGGAAAGAACCTGTGAACTCAAAGACAAGTCAGAGGAGAAAAAAGAAAAAAAAAAAAAAGAATGAAGAAGGTGGGATTTATGGGACAACATTAAAGGAATGATGGATGTGTTATGGGAGTCCAGAAGAAGCAGAGGAAGAAAAAGGCAGAAAGTGTATTTAAAGAAATAAAAACTTCCTAAATCTGGGGAAGGAAATAGACATACAAACTCAAGAAGCCAAAGGACCGCAAGTAGGTCAAACATGAAGATGTCTACACCAAGACACACTGTAACTATACTGTAGGAGTCAAAGACAAAGACTTGAAAGTGGCAAGAGAAAAGTGAGCCCTCACGTATAAGGTGGTCACCTATTAGATTCCCAGTGGATTTTTCAGCAGAAACCTTGTGGACCAGCAGAGAGAGAGTCGAGATATCAAAAGAAAGATAAAGGCCAATCTTCAAAAAAGAAGATGGGAGAATGTCCTTCCCTGACAAACAGAAACTGAGAGAGGGTGTCACCAGCAGACCCGCCCAACAAGAAATGCCCGTTACACACACACACACACACACACACACACAGGAATATTATTCACCCTTCAAAAAGAAGGAGATCCTGCCATTAGTGACAATGTGGATGCACCTGGAGGATGTTGTGCTGAGTGAGATGAGCAGGCACAGAAAGACAAACACAGCAAGACCTCACCCTACGTGAGAGCTAAAACAGGAAAACTCACAGAAGCGGCGGGTGGCATTTCAGATTTGTTTCGAGCAAACCTGACGTGGAGACAGCCATGCTGGGGTGTGTTCTGGGGAAGCACGAGGTGACCCTCTGGAGAGAAGGGTGAGTACGTTCTTATTAGACTGACCTCGGGGGTGAAAGGGGTGGGGGAGCAGCATGAGGACCGAGGAGTCAAGCTGTTTGGGGGACGAGTTTTTCATGCAGGCCCTCCGGAGCCCAGAGGCGGAGGTGACAGTTTCCCACGGCTCGTGCCCGGTCTGCCCGCCTCCGGGGAAGGCGCTGCGGCCGTCTGGAAATCAGCGGTTTTGCCCCATCCCCTCTGTCACAGACGCGGAATCTGATCGCACCAGGGGCGTTTTCGCTGGTCGCCCTGACTCCCTCTGAGACCGGCTCCAGTCCACACCGCTCAGCAGCCGCAGGTCTCTGGTGCTACACTGACCACTTTGCCTGCCTGCTCTAGGTGTGGGGACAGAGGCAGTGACCTTCCCTGTGCAGCCACTTCAAGGCCATCAGCTCGTCTGCCTTGGGACAAGCCTCGGGCCCGTGGGTGTCTGCCAGGCACCTCGCTGCCCAGGATGGGACTGGCTTCCCTCCCCAGAGAAGTGCGGGTTAGAGCCAGCAGGACACTCGCTGGGGCAGAGGCCCTGGCCCTGAAAGGGGACCTGCTGAAAATCTCACGGAGGGTCTTCCGTCTGCAGCCAAGGGACTTTGTTTCCACGTCCCTCAGGCGGGGATGAATGGCCCTCAGAATCGGGGGACAAATAAAGGACACTTGTTGCAGGTCCTGGGTCCCCTGGGCTTCCTCTGAACAGAGCAGATGCTGGGTAGCTGCTCTGGGGACAATGGGCAGAGATGCCCATCCCAGGGTCCCCAACGCCAGGGTCCCCAGCTCCCGGGTCCCCAGCTCCAGGGCGTGGCTCAGGAGGGTGGCTGAGCTGTGGGGGCTTCTGGGCGGGGGGCAAGACTGCATGACAGCCAGGGTCTGCCCTGGCCTGGCCACCGGGCTGCTTGGCCACAGGCTGGCATCCAGGCCCCACAGGGCGTGAGGCTGTACCCGTCTGTCTTGTCACCACCCCTACGAGGCTCCCCTCAAGGGCTTTTCTGTCCCAGCAAGACAGCCCCAGCCCGTTCCCAGGCCCCAGACGCTCCCACCCCTTGGCCTTGGCGCCTGGCGGGGCTGGCGGGGCTGCAGCGACCTGGGGTCCTGCCCCCCCCCCCCGCCCCCGTCCATGTGGCACACCTGGAAACCGGCCCTGCTCCGCGTTTCCCGTCTACACCCGCCACAGTCCCGAGATTCCTCACTGGACCGGGAGGGGATTTCAACTAAATGAGAGGAGCTCGAGGGCCAGGGCAGGTACTTTCAGTTACCAGAGAGTGTGCGGGCTGCCCGGACAGGCAGAATTGACACGAGAACTGTCCGTGAAGGTGAAATGTTTAGAAAAAAATGGAAAACATGACGAAAGTTACTTTTGCAACAACCGTCCCCGTGAAGCCCATTTACCCCTGATCGGCTTTGCTCTGAGGCGCTGCTGTGGGCCTTCTCTGTGAGGACGGTGGGAGCCTTCACAGACTCAGAACCAGAAGGTTTGTTTTTGTTTTTGTTTTTAGGGCCACAGCCGAGGCATATGGAGGTTCCCAGGCTAGGGGTCGAATCGGAGCTGTAGCCGCTGGCCTACACCACAGCCACAGCAACACCAGATCTGAGCCGTGTCTGCGACCTACACCACAGCTCACAGCAACGCCGGATCCTTAACCCCCGAGCGAGGCCAGGGATCGAACCTGCGTCCTCATGGATACTAATTGGGTTCTTTAACCACTGACCTATGATGGGAACTCCAGAACCAGCAGTTTTCACTTTTTTCTGACTCAGGAGGCAGCCCTCTATCTGCCTGTCATGTGGCACCCTGAGCGGAAGAGGCCTGGGCGTCCTGGGGGTGGGTGGTAAGGCCTGGTGGGGTCGTGACCACACTGCCGGGAGAAGCACAGACCTTCCAGCTGCACAGGTGCATCCGGGGAGGTGACCCAGGTCTCCAGTCTGTGGGTCTCGGCTGCGGCCAGGCTGGCTGTGAGCCCCCCAGCAAGTCTGCAGCGCCCCCTGCCCCAGCTAAAGGACCCAGAGGCGGAGGCGGCCGCCCCTTCTCCAAATGAGCGTCTTTGTTTCGGGGATGATTCTGACAGGAGAACCATCCTGGCTTTTCTGCAGTAACTTGTGGGGAGAAAAACCCCCAAGCCTTTCCTTAGCAGGTATGTGGCTAAGAAACCAAGATGCTTCGACCGAAAAGGTGAATCTTTTCAGAAAAGTCTGCGTCACCTCCAGAGACAGCGAGAGGCAGAGAATGAGGACTTCAAAGCCGCCGCGCCTTTCGGGGTGGCGGGGGGGAGGTTCGTTCTTTTGCCCTCGTCTTCCTCTCGTCTTTCCTCTCGTGCGCGTTAAAAAACCGCTGATGGGTCGGGGAGCAAACCTGGCCTTTGCTGTGAGCGTCTCAGAGTTTCCTGCTGCGTCTTCGGGGCCCTCCGTGGAAAGGCTTGTTGTGCCAGCGGAGGTGTGTGTGGGTCCCGGTAAAAGCGGGCCAGGCGTGTGTCTGGGTCTCCTCCGCCGACAGGGCCCTCCGCCTCCTCGCGCTCAGCTCCTTGCTTTGTCATTTTTTGGCTTTTGTTTTGCAACTGACAAGAAAAAAAAAAAAAACCTGACACCAACCTTGGAAGATGGCAATGCGTTCAAGGCTGTGTTTTCCTCTCAGATCGGATAAAAATCTTGCCTAAAACCACGTCCAACCTTTCCAGCAGGAAGTCCAGATGGCTTTGCAGCCTGTGGAACGGACTGCACCCATGGGCGCTTGGCAGGGCGTCAGGAGGGCAATGTTGCTCTCGAAACAAAAGACAGCGTCTGTGGTGCAGGCGTGGGGGGAGGGGAAGAGCAAACAAAGGAGAGGCTCGGACCCTCGACTGCAGGTGGCGGGGAGGCGGGTGAGGGGAGAGGCGACGTCAGCTGCAGATGGTGCAAAAACGGCTCCTGTGAGACCAGGGAGAATGCCACTTTCCTCCCCTGTGGGTGAGCTGCCGACGCGGTCGGCTGAGTGTGTCTGGCACGTGCCTGCATCTCGGTGCCAGTGCAGAGGCCGGCAGGGGGTTCCGCTGGCACTGACGGTGAGGGTGTGGTGGTGGGTGCGGCGGGGCCCGAGCCTGGGAAGGAAGGGGACGACGAGGCGCTGCTGGAGGGCCGTGCCCCCACTGGAAGGAGACCACTCAGTCCTGTCCTCTGTGGCCACGGCTGGCACCTCCCCGGGGGCCGAGGGCGGCTGCGCACATGGCCGTCGGGGCCGTGGCCCTGGAGAGGCGTGTGGGTGTCTGCAGGATGGACGTCGATTTGCAGCAGGAGAAGCGGAGCCAAGGCGGCGGGTGCACTCCTGAGTGAGGCCCAGGAACGCCTGCTCCTCCAGTTCCCCTCCAGCACCTCTCCTTTGCACCAGCGTCTCCCCAGCTGGGTGGTACACTGAGCAAAGCTTGCTGGCCTCCCCCGCCAGGCTCCGAGCTTTGTGGGCTCCGCTGAGGCCCGTGCTGGGACTCCTGCCAGCCGCACCCTGCCTGCAGGCGAGCCTCTCCTCCGCCTCCTGATTGGCACCTGGCGGGTCCGCCTCCTGATGGGCACTTGGCGGGTCCGCCTCCTGATTGGCACCTGGCGGGTCCGCCTCCTGATTGGCACCTGGCGGGTCCGCCTGTCATATTCTCTTGGGTCGAGTTAAAAACATCCCAGGGCCAGGCCCCAACCCACACCAACTCTACGTGGATGCCTGGGGGTGAGGACAGGACTTGAGGCTCAGGGACAGGGCGCAGGCCCCTGCAGGGGCCGAGGTGGCCAGCTCTCGCAGGAGCCGCTCAGGTCCCTTCCGGAGGGGAGGTTTTCAGTGTCTCCGTCATGTGTGCCTCTCGCTGCAGCTGGTTAAGCCTCAGTGTCCCTGGAAGGCCAGTTCAGGCCTCTCTTTGGGACGAGGTCTAATCTTTGGGGACAGAGCCCGGCACAGGGTCCCCAGCACATGCTGACGGGCTGGTGGATGGGGCTGGGGGCGTGGATGTGACTCGGGGTGGGAGAAGTCAGAAGAGTGAAAAGCCAAGAGATGACCTTGAAGATGCTACGCAACCTTGCGAAGGATCCTGCCAAATGCAGGAAGCTGGTGGGGACTGCGTGGCGCTGGGACGCAGGTCAAAGGCGTTGACACGAATTGATTTGTGCTTTTTGGCATTTTGAAGCCACTCGGGAAGCGCCAAAGTGGAGGACTGTCATTTCATTAGCAGGAAATGGGAAGAAGTGAGAGGGCGCGAAGCAAGGTAGGAGCCGGGACTGCACCCTGAACCTCGCGGGGGGAGCGCCACTGAGATGCTCCTTTGTCTCCACACCCGCTGGGCCCGGACGGGGCTGCTCTGTGGCTGGAACTCGGGTTTCTCCAGAGAGCGGAGCGTACGTGGGGCTCATCAGGGGTTTCTGATGCTTAGAGTTACCTCAGCTCTAAAATGAGGGACAATGATAAACAGATTCCTTTTGTTATTTCAAAACATTCTTCAGAGCAATAACCTCCAGTGCTGCCTAAGGTGGGAGAACTACAGCTTCTTTGAAGCTTGGTCAGTTAGACTTAACGGCAGCAATGGCTTTATGCGCATCAGCAAGAGCTCTTTGTGAACCGAGCCGCCCCTGGACCCAACGGCCTCCCCGGGGAGCGACTGTCACTTACACCAGTGACTGGCGGAGGCCGGCCTGCAGGCCTGGCTTCCTCCCGAGCATGCTTCTGGTGGTGACGGCAGGCGTGGGGCCAGGGGTCCAGCCCGACTGCCCAAACGGACTCGGGTCCCTTCTGGCCAGGCCCCCAGACCCCCCGGCCTCGTGGAGAAACACAGGTTTGGGCATGTCCGCAGGAGGACAGCGTGTTCCATCCACGGAGGAGGAGGAAGGCAGCGCTCGCTGGTTTATACCGGCTGGTTTATAACCTGATCCGGCTGGCTCGACAAGCGTGGCTGCCGCGGAGTGCTGAGCAGTGTCAGGCCCCGCGACGTTTCTGCCTACGGACGGTTCTCATGCATTAATTCACCTTTTTTGGGGGGGCCATGCCTGCAGCATGTGGAAGTTCCAGGGCCAGGGATTGAACCCATGCCACAGCAGTGACAATGCTGGATCCTGAGCCTCTAAGCCAGCAGGGAACTCCTCTTGCAACCCCGTTACCAGAGATTTCAAAGTGCTCTGGGCGATGGCTTCGTTTACTTGCTGTCTTCCTGGCCCCCACAGGCCACCGGCTGGCGGGAGGGAAGGCGAAGTGGCAGGTCGGTGACAGGGCCTTCCCGGGGCCTTCCGGGGTGCAGGGTCAGCCGGGGTCTGAGCGCGAGAAGGCGAGCGGGAGGGGTCAGGGCGGCTGTCACGCCTGTGCCTGGATGTCCTGCTCTCGGGGTCTTTCTGCTCAGGACGCATCTGAAGGCGGTGAAACCCCTCGGCCGGGGCCACGCTGGGGGACAGCGGGGGCTCTGACCACCTCTGCTTCAAGCTGAGAAGCAGAACTGGAGAGGATCACGGCTCACGATGGTCCACTGGGTGGGTCCCCGGGGCTGATCCGGAACCTCTGCAGCCACCGCGGGTCTGACGGTTCCCGTCGCCAGCGCCTCTGGCCTTGGCTCGTGGTCTCCGCAGACTCGACAGCGTTCAACAAGCTTTGCTGAAGATCGGCTGGGGGATCGTGCACCTCGCACCCCCGGGGTGTGTGGTGGGGTTTCTCCTCTCGACCCGCCACCTCCTTCCCGGGGAAGCACTTTTCTGAAGCCTCCGTCCTGACGCTGCATCTCGTCAGGTCCCCTTCTCGCCCGCAGGAAAAGCATGCCTCCCGCCTCTCCGTGTCCCTCACGGGGGGGCACGGCCATCTGGCTTTCCCGACTCGGGCTCTGCGTTTCCGCCTGCTTGTCTGCACTTCTTCAGCGGTTGTTTGTTTGTTTTTTGCTTTTTAGGGCCACACGCATGGCCTATGGAGCTTCCCAGGCTAGGGTTTGAATTGGAGCTGCAGCTGCCGGCTACACCACAGCCACAGCAACGCCAGATCACAGCCACTTACACCAAAGCTCAAGGCAACGCCGTATCCTTAACCCACTGAGCGAGGCCAGGGATCGAACCCACGTCTTTGTGGATACTAGTGGGGTTTGTTACGGCTGAGCCACGGTGGGAACTCCCCAGCGGTTGTTTCTTATTTTCCTCCCACACAAAATGCTTTGTCCAAACCGTCCAGTGAGTAGTGTCCCCGCAACTTTATGTCCAACTGAACCTCAGGAGGTGGCCCTATTTGAAAACAGGGTCTTCATCGAAGTGGTCATTAGGACCAGAGATGAAACAGCCCTGGGTTCAGAAACTCCAAGAGCAGTGGCGGTGTCTTTGCAAGAGGAGGGACGGGGGCTAGGGGACCGTCGCAGACGGCCTCTGTGCGCTGGCGCGGGCTGCGTCCCTGCACTGAACTTGGCAGCTGCCAGAGCCGAGGACCAGCCCTCACACATTCAATAACGTGGAACAGCCCCAACGAGCGGATTTAGGGCTAGAGATCGGCTGCTTTGCCTGCGTGTCCCCCTGGCTTTACCCATGGATGACATGGGTCCAAGCTCCAGGGCATCTGGTGCTTACTGAGCGGAGACCCCTGCCTGCTGGGACCCCCCCGCTCCGAGCCCTGTTCCCCTGACCTCCTCACCCCCCTAGGCCTGCAGCCCTGTCACTGCTCTGCCCAGGTGACCTCATGTGGCGGCCACCACCCCATGTCCCCCTCTTCCCCGCCAGCCCAGGTCTCTGGGAACCTCTCAAAGATGCAGACGCAGCCCAGACGGGAGGGCGGCAGAGGCGGGAGACGCCCAGGCCATGCCAGGAGCCGCTGGAGGATGGCCCCCGGCCTCCTCGGCGCGCCCAGGACCGAGCCTGCTGGATCTTGCCTCTGCCGCTGGATTTCCTTGTGTTTCAAGCCACTGAGTGTGTGTTCGCTGCTCACGGCTTTGACAAAAACCTATCCTTCTCGTCGGCTCAGTGCTGGTAAAGGCCCTTGTCCTTCACCATGATCCTGACAGTAGATCACGGAGACGAGTACTGGCAGAGACACTGGGCAGAAGACAAAGCAACATGCACACAGGACACCTTCCTGGCAGCTGAGACCTGCCATGGAATCAGGGCTTGTGCGGACAAATGTCTCCCCGGTTCCCAGGCTCTTCAAAGCCACTGGCTCTGCTGGACATTCCTCAAAAAACCCCCAAACAAGACCTACCACATGACCCAGCAATTCCACTCCTGGGAATGTGACCAAAAAACCAAAAGCACCAATCTGGAAAGATACGTACAGCCCAGTGCTCACTGCAGCAGTATTTACAACAGCCAAGAAGCAACCTGTGCCACATATACTCAGTGGAATACTACTCAGCCATGAAAAGGATGACATAATGCCATCTGCAGCAACATGGGCGGACTTGGAGGGCATTATGCTCAGTGAAATAAGTCAGACAGAGGAAAACAAATACTGTATGATATGGCCCAAATGTGGAATCTAAAAAATACGAAAACAAAAAAGAAGCAGACTCACAGATACAGAAACCAAACCAGTGGTTACCAGTGGGGAGGGGGAGGGGCCACAGAGGGGGGAGGGCTATTACGAAAGCAGGTGTGTGAAACTTTTGAAAATTTGTAAAGCACTAAAGAATTTTTAAAAAGCCACTGGCTCTTATATCCCAAACCCACCGCCCAGGGCAGTTAGTACTTGGTGGAAAGCCGGAGACTGGTGGTAACAGCAGAGGGACTCACCCCCCCCCACCCCGCCCCCACCACCCTGCGCACAACACGACCACAGGCCCTGCGACAGCATCAAAGACACAGGACAAAGGCTCTGAGCGATTCATCCAATTGCAGTAAAAATCCAGAGCGGGGCTGGGACTGGCGTGTGCACCCTGAGGTCTATGTGTGGTGGGCATCGGGGACCCGCTCACACCTGGGAAGGCTCCCCAACGTGCTGCGAGACTCTGCTCAGGAAAAGAATCTGAAGCAGAATGGATATGTGCCCGTGTATAACTGAACCACGCTGTCGTACAGCAGAAATTATCCCAACCTTGTAAATCAATGACACTTCAATAAAACTTAAAAAAATCAAACAGCGGAGCTACCTCACTTTTGAACAGCACAGATGTGGACAAAACTAAGTGGCCCAAGAGGAAGCTGTCAGCATGGCCGCCAGCAGGGGCGAGAGCAGCTAAGGCAACAGATGCATTTCAGAACCCAGGCTGACGGCAGGGAAGAGCAGACATTATTAAGACAGAAACCCTGGACTAGAGAATACGTGTCTGTCATAAAATCATCAAGACAAACAACCTCGAAGACTTGGGCAGACACAGGCAGATCCTGATTTTCTTGGTGTTTCTCTCTGTCTCTCTGTCTCTCTCTCAGGGTTCATTAGATTGGCTGATTAAATACTAGGGGGACTAATTAGAATCTAGAGTGAGTATCAGGCAACACTAGGAAATCATTATGGAATTCCTGGAGTTGTATCTCCTGTCATTGAATTTTGTGCTGATGGTTCTGGTATAATCCTGTCAGGTAACTCATTTTTAAAAATGGACTTTGTTTTTAGGTTCACATAAACAGAGGGGAAAGTACACAGATTTCCCAAATCTCCCCCCACCTCCCATGCACAGCCTCCCCTATCTACTTCCCCACCGTCAGTGTCCCCCCCTTCCCCGCCAGCATCCCCACCATCGACAACCACACTGTCAGCATTCCCACATCAGCATCCCCACCGTCAGCATCTCAACCATCAGCATCCCCACCGTCGACATCCCACCATCAGCATCCCCACATCAGCATCCCCACCATCAGCATCCCCACCATCAGCATCCCCACATCAGCATCCCCACCATCAGCATCCCCACCATCAGCATCCCCACCATCAGCATCCCCACATCAGCATCCCCACCATCAGCATCCCCACCATCAGCATCCCCACCGTCAGCATCCCCACCATCAGCATCCTCACCACCAACATCCTCACATCAGCATCCCCACCATCAGCATCCCCACATCAGCATCCCCACCATCAGCATCCCCACATCAGCATCCTCACCACCAACATCCCCACCATCAGCATCCCCACCATCAGCATCCCCACCAGCAGTATCCCCACCAGCAGCATCCCCACCATGAGTATCCCCACCATCAACATCCCCACCATCAACATCCCCACCATCAGCATCCTCACATCAGCATCCCCACCATCAGCATCCCCACCATCAGCATCCCCACCAGCAGCATCCCCACCGTCAGCATCCCCACCGTTAGCACCCCCACCGTCAGCGTCCCCAGCAGATGGTCCTTTTGGTACAACTGACAGACTACACTGACACGTCATCATCACCCAGAGGCCACAGTTGGCATTAGGGCCGCTCTGTGTTGCGTGTCCTGTGCTTTCGGGCACATGTATGATCACGTGTAGCCACCGTTACAGTGTCACACGGATTAGTCTCACTGCCCTACAATCCTCAGCCCTGCACCCCAGTGTCTGGCAACCGCTGCTATTGTTACCGTCTCCATAGACACGCCCGTTCTGGCACCTCATAAACTTGGAATCAGGCAGCGTGAAGCCTTCTCAGACTGATTTCACTGACTTACACGTTTAAATGGCCTCTATGTCTTTTCACGGCTCGTAGCGCATTTCTTTCTGTTTATTTTTTCGGCCATATCTGCAGCATGTAGAAGTTCCCGGGCTGGGGAGCGACCCCTCACTGACAGCACTGAAAATGCTGAGCCACCAGGGAACTCCAGTCATTTCCTTTTAGCTCAGAATAACGTCCCATTGTCCTGACGTAGCGGTTATTTACCCATCACCTACTGAAGGACATGCCGGTTGCTCCCAAGTTTTGATAATTAGGAAGAAATTGCTATAAACATCCACGTCAGATTTTTCTCGTGGATATGTTTTCAGCTCCTTTGGTTAAATACCCAAAGAGCACGGCTGCTGGGTCACAGGGTGAGGGTATGTTTAGTTTCATAAACCGCCCCACTCTCTTCCAAAGCAGCTGCTCCGCGTGGCAGCCCCTCGCACCCTGGGTGGCGTCTGTGTCCTGGGTTTTGGCCGCCCTGAGCGGTGTGGGTGGCTGTCTCACTGTCTTTGTTTGCGTTCACAGGTGACTCATTTTGGAGCCTGCAGTTCATTTTTGTGGATGAGCAGCAGGCTGGGGGACTGTTTGACCTCAATTTTCTCTTTGGAAGAATAGGCCGGACAGAGAGGGGAGGAAAGGCCTGGCCTTGCTTTCATTTTCTCAGTTGGGAAAGTTATAAAAGTGGTTTTCTAAGACAAAAAATGTGGTTTCTTATAAGTTGGTTTTGGCAAGGATCAAATTCCATCAGGCCCATGACTGAGATTTCCTGTGGGAAAGTAAACAGACAATAATTCTTTGATGAAATTAGGTTATTTTGCGGATCTAGACTAAACCCCATGCCAAGCTCCATCCTGCTCCTCCCCGGAGGAGGGCAGGATGAGCCTGCGGGAACGGGTCTGGGATGTTTCTGAGGCTGCTTCCGGGACGCTGAGGGGGGTAGTTGATGCTGTCACTTGGGAGATGGTGAGCAATGAACTTGAGAAAAAAGTCGGCCACTGCCAGGGCTGCAGGTGGGTCTCCAGTTGGTGCCTGACCATCGAGTCTCGTTTCTGCTCACAGGGTGCCCCGACCTTTGGCTGCTCCCCCAAAGCATGTCAAAGAGCCTTTGAGGGTCTCGTGGGAAACGGAGAAGTCACACGGGGGCTCTTGTTTTCGAGGAGGCTTCTCACGCCCACACTGCCGCCTTCAGCCGTGGCCCCGTGCAAGCCTGAGGGCCAGCTGGTGGCTCCACACCAAACAAAGCGAGTTTGCCCCCAGCGCCCGCCGCTTGAGCAAGCAAGTGGACAGGACACAGGGCTTTGCCCCGGCAGCCGGCCGGTGACCCCCTGGGTGGGGGGACCAGGCTGAGCGGGCGTGGAGGGCAGCCGAGGGGCAGCGAGGCCTGGGAGCAGCTGTGGCTTTGACCCGATTCCTCTCCAGACAGAGCAGGCAGGTGTCCGCCAGTGTCTGTTTACCTGAGGGCAGACCCCTTCAGCTGGGGCTCCGCTGGGGCTCCTCCTGGGTCCTCTCGGGGGCCCTCCCACCCACCACAGTCAGGCCAGCGACTCTTGGGGACAGGACCCTCTGCCCCGCTCCTGGCCGGCCCCCCCTGCACCCAGCCATCCCCCAGGCCTGGGCCTCGCTCGCCCTGAGATGATGGAGGTGTGGGTAAATGAAGTTCTTGCTGGAACCAATGGGCCGGATCCTAAGCCTTCCTGAGAACTGAAGTGTAATTTAAGAAACTGGAAGAAATTATCGAGTCACTGTCCTAATCCCCTGAGAGTCTCTTCTCACTCCGGCGAGCAGCCTAATCCCGCCGGCTCCCCGACCCGGGCGGAATCCTTAATTACCAGAATCTCATTTCTCCACCGGCACTACCTGAGTAGCATCTGTCGCTCAAATAAACTCATGTGAACATAAAGCACTGAAATCAATAATTCAACTTGGAGGTGAAATGGAACAGAAAAATAACTTTCCTGTTTGCCTGCTCCCGGATTCCCAGGCAGCCACTTTTCCCCGATGCGATGACCTGTTTTCTGTCCCGAGCTGTCAGCAACCAGGGCGAAAGCCGGTGGCTTTGAGGTGACCCTCTGCAGGGGCAGAGGCAGCTCCTGCCAGATGCAGGCTCTGCACTGTAGCTTCTGAGCTTTACAGAAATCAAGGGCAACGTGTTCCCTCTTCCAGGATCCAAAGTGATACCCCAGCCCCGAGGGTCCACGGGCCACTGTCAGCTCTAGTCAGCAGCCCCCAGGAGGGGCCCTGGCAGAAGGGACCCCGGCAGGAGGGACGTGGACAGGAGGGGCCTCACTGCTGCCTTTCTTGAGCCTCCTCATGTTGCTCTTTCAACACAGATCAGATTTCACAGCTTTGTTGACACTGGAGGTGCACTCAGGGGTCCTGCCCACATACGGTCATGGGGACCCAGTGGCCCCACTTTTCCTGATTTTCCTCTGGGTGTGTCCCTGCAGAGACCAGTCACTTCTGTGTCGTCTGGGTTTGTGGGTGGGGTCAGTCACAGGCGCCTGTTAATTTGCAGGAAGGGACTCCTACATGTCCCTCCAGGTGGCAGAGTCCCTGCTGTCCAGCGAAAGGGCGGCAGGGCCAGCAGGCGGACGGCCTGGGTTCTGTGGGTCTGCCAGGGCTTTCCGGGAAAACAGCAAGAAGACAAGTGGAAGACGACAGGCAAGATGCAGGCAGGGGGCGTCCTCGGCCCACCGTCCAGGGAGGAGCGGACTCAGGGCCCCAGGAGCAGACACCCCGCCCATCATCCAGGGCCGTGGCCGGAAGCCAAATGCTTCTCGTCTACACAGGACGCTGGCAGGCAACTGTGCGGCGGGCCGCTGTCAGTGGCAGCCTGTGCAATTCCCAGTCGCCCGTGGCCAGCCTGCTTCTCCAGCCAACTGGCCACGCTCAAAATCACAGCTCGACCTTGGCTGTGACCCCATTTCTGACATCCGGGGTCTGGATCTGCTGGAACTTTCGGCAGGGTTGTTTCTAGCGTCAGCTCTTGTTGGAGAAAGGAAAGACTGAGCTTGGTGAGAACTCAGGGCAGCGACACAGGACGGGCTAGTGACTCAGGGCTGTTTGTACACCAGAGGTCCCGCTACGGTCGTCAGAACATTGCTCGTGTGTCCACACTGTGGCCCAGTCTTTCGGCAAAACCATGAAGCAGCCGGTTCCTCCGACGCCCCCTCTTAGAGCAGTGGCGTCTTTCCGACACTCCTGGTGCCCACCCTGCCTGCAGCCAGCTCGTGCCCACACTTGGAGACCACTGCTGCCCTGCAGGAGGCCTGGGAGGAAGTCCCTACAAACGGCGATCAGCCCAGCTGATGAGTGGCTTTCAGCCCAGCGTGCCCCTTCCTTCGGGGATCCCGCCCCCCCAGCCCGTGGTGAGGCTGCGCACTCCCGCTGCAGACGGGCGGGGGCAGGGTCTCCGCCTCTGAGCTGAGCGTACCCCCCCCCCCGTGACATGTGAATAAAGTCCCCACAGGGCTGAGACACGCCGCCCACAAACGAGCACAGCGGGAACTATTCCTTCCGAAATGTGAAAGGTTCAGAGGTTCTCAGGGAAAAACAAAGCAAACCTCAGTGGGCCCAACGCGCGGGCTGCTTCCCTGTGCTGCTCAGCGTAAACCTCAGGGGGCCTCTTGGCTCCCGCCTATTTCACAGCTGGTGTAGAACTTTCTGGAGTTGATGATTTCCTCTCGTGATGAAAAGAGGGAACGAAAGGGCCACCTAGAACAATTCTGATGGGGAAGCCACAGGACCTCTGCTCCTTAGAGGCCGCCGGCTCCTCTCCATCTGTCAATCATCCTCCGCGAGGGCGGAGGGGGCGGGCCCACTGCGGAGCCCCTCCCCTCCCGGCTCTGCTCGGGGAGGGTCTGGGAGGAGGCCCCGCCCCCTGCAGGCCTTGCCCCACGGAGTCTCCGCCCACCTGAGCTGCGAAGCAGAGGAAGGGCTTTATTCAGCCTCTGCCTTCCTTGCATCAGGGGCCCACGGTTTCCACACTCACTGCCCGCTGCCCGGGGCGCTCCAGGTACCCTGGACGCCAGCGCGGGCCTGGACGATGTTCCGAGGCCGCCCAGCGAGCCCCACGTGGTAGAATATTGATATGGTTCCACCAGGCTTGCACCTGACATTTGATTTATGGCTTTAGGTGTTCTTTTTAAATTCTAAACAGTCGATGAAGGATCAAAGGAAATGTCATATTTGCAGCGCTGAGCCCAGGGGGCACCTCCGCAGCCGGTGCGGGCGTCGCTCGGGTGCGTGCCCGCCGTGGGGGTTCCGAGCGGCCAGTGGTCAGCCTGAGCACCGCCCCCCGCCCCGACATTTCAAATATTTATCACATTAAATATCACCCTCCAGAATCTTGCCTTCGTTTAAGCTTTTCACGTCCCAATGATTTTTTATTATTTCCATCGACCAAAATAAATGAAGAAAATGTTTTAGACTACACTCGAAAGCATGTAAAAATCAATAACTGGATTTTAAAAGATTTAAAATGTCTTGAATACATTCATTTTCAAACATTTCCCTCTGATCTTTAAATAGCTTTTCTTGGAGCATAACATTTTTTTGAAAAGTCAAATATGGCGCATTAAGGGTATAATTACCATTTTAATTATAACTCAATCATCCTATCTGCTTTGCATAGAAATTAAAGCTTTTATGTCAGGATTTGGGGCACTCACAAATGTTCAGGAGCAATTAATGTTAAAAGTTTAATTTTTTTTAAACTGAGCATGAACTCTGCAGTTCTTAATTTCATTCTTGCTCAGACTGAATAACACAGATGCTCCCACTTGGCATTTTATTTCCAAAGTGGATTTGTTTCCACCTACAAGTCAGGCGTCCCTGCCAGAGGCAGGCCGGTGGGTGGTTCTGGGGCCTGGAGCCAGGCTGTGAGATCTGGAATCCCGGTGTGGTGTGCCGTGGGGAATGCGAGGTGCTGCGAGCAGCCCTGGGCGGGGGCACACGCCTCATGCCAGTGTGATTGTCGGATGAGCCCCTCTTTGCTGGAGGAGCTAAAATAATCCCAAGCACTCTGAGAGTTATTGATTTTCCTCCTGCCCCGGATAGGAGTTCAAAAATTGTCATACCTTTAGCTCCTTTGTGTTCAAGAAGGGGAGGGCGGCTTTCATTCAGTCACACAACAGGGCAGAGCCTCATGAATCTTGGGGACGAGAGGTCCCCCATGAACCCTGGTCTGGGCCTGAAGAAGGTGATGGGGGCTTCGAAAGTCTCCATTTCACGTGAATGAAAACACTGTTTGGCTGAAACTCAACTAGCTCTTCACTGCATTTAGCCCTGAAAACGAAGTCCTGAAATGACAGATTTCCATGGTTTTGCTGCAAACGAGAGCTGTGCTGAGCTCTGTGTCCTGGAGCACGGGCTGCAGGTCTGCGTGTGTCTGGACATGCGTGTCGCTGTGCGTGTGCATGTTGTGTGCAATGTGCAGCCCCACCATCTTTCTCCCCGCACACCCCTGTCTAAGAACGGGTCCATTTCCTCCCGGGTACGCTGCTCGGGCTGCAGGAAAATCATGTTTATGGGCATTGCCATGGCAAAAGAAAATAATGCCATTTTAGAAAGTCTGCTGCCGGGCCCATCCTGCCAGCAGTTTTTGCTGACTGCCTCCCCCCTTTGCTTTGCACTGGAGCCTATTTTTGTGGTTTGTATTTTTCTCCCGGGTGCTTACATCTCACTTTTCTGCTTTGTTAGGAGACATGGGCAATGGAGGCAAGCAGACGCGCAGTAAAAATGACGACTCCAGCCCGTCCCTCTCCTTGAGAGGACGACCCTGACTCACTGACTGGCCTGCCCGCTTGGGGACCCCAAAGGTCACACTGTCACCACAGCCCAGTTCCAGGCACCGGGCTTCCTGGGTGACCCGCGGCCTGGACCCTCCAGCACAGGGGGCACTTCACACCATTCTGCTATTTCTAGGGAAGGAAGAAATGGAGAAATCTGGGCAACTGACAGGTGTGAGGACTCTGGAGGACTTTACCCGGGCACCCCCTTCAGATGTGGGCCCAGATTTAGTGGCTTTGGGTAGACTGAGTCTCAAAGCCTTGCTGGGGCTTCCCTCTGCTCTCCTAGGGTCCGGGGATCCCACGGGCCGGGGGCGAGCTGGCGGCCTGGGAGGGAGGGGGGTCCATTTCTCCCCGGCTCCCGGCATCCCCTCCCCCATCCCGCATCCCCTCCCCCCATGGAACGTGCTCCTCGTGTCACCCCCTAGCCCCCCCCGCCACATCACGGTGAGGGTCTGGTTGCTCTGAAATCCTTCGCTGCCCGTGAGACCGCGCGGGCCTCCTGCTGGACACCCCCCCCACCCCCCCCATGAAAACGTGACTATCAGGATGGCCACCCCATCCGAATGGGTTTGAACTGTTTGCAGCGTCATTCCATGGAGAAAACGCCATAATTTTGTTAGACAAAGTAAAACACCTCCTGTCTTTATTGCTCCGAGAGCTTCCTATAGGAGCACGAAGAACAGACACGCCCGCCCCTGGGAGGGCGTCGGGGCGCAGGGCCCGCCGCTGGGGAGATGCCACCAGCGGCGAGGTGGGCGGGCTGGGCACCCAGGCCGGAGCGGAAGCAGCGGACGCCCCAGAGCAGTGGGCGACTCCCCCTCCATCCGTTCTTTTTCCTGACCGACAGCCCAACACGGTCCAGGCCTAGGCCAGGGCACCCTTCGGGGCTGGGGAGGGCGGAGGGACAGGCCTGCTGCAGGCGCTGATCTCCGGCGGCCTCTTCCCCACCGTCCCCGGCAGGTAGGAGGGGGGCAGACTCCCTCCTGCGCTCAGGGCAGCTCCTTTGGGAGAGCTCTGAGAATTCTGACGGGCTGCTGAGCGTGAGAAAGGCGGACCAAGCATGGGATCCCTGCGCGGGAGGGAACCTGCCTCCACCCGGCCACGGAAGAGTCTCTCCCTCATGCCCGCCAATTCCAGCGGGGCTACTGGTGTTACCGCCTCCCACGACAACTGGTTTTTTTTTTTTTTTTTGCCTTTTGCCATTTCTTGGGCCACTCCCGCGGCATATGGAGGTTCCCGGGCTAGGAGTCGAATCGGAGCTGTAGCCCCCGGCCTACGCCAGAGCCACAGCAACGCGGGACCCGAGCCGCGTCTGCGACCTACACCACAGCTCACCGCAACGCCGGATCCTTAACCCACTGAGCAAGGGCAGGGATCGAACCCGCAACCTCATGGTTCCTAGTTGGATTCGTTAACCACTGTGCCATGACGGGAACTCCGACAACTGTTTTAATAGAAAAGCAAGAATGGACAGAATCAACGGCTTATAAACAGGACACGTGACCTTGATTTCTGATGTCTGCCATATAGTCCCTTCCAAAATCCTGGCTGAAGACTATAAAGAAAATTCTAGAAACTAAGACTAAAAAGGGACAGAGGCTGACACACCATAAAGTAACAGCTACTACAACAATGTGAAACTAGCTCAAGGAGCAGCCCAGACCCATAAGACAGGACATTACTGCCCATCGAATGCACAAGGGGGAGAGCCGTCCTAACGAGGTAAGGCATCATCATTTGGAAAGGTTTTAGGATGACAGGTAGGCCAGCGTACTCTTGCCTTTGCCTCGCCGTCTATCGCAAGAGGGAGGAGATCTGAAAACAGCAGAAGCAAACCCCAGTGAAGGTTTACCAAGCTTCCTGCGGTGAGATGGAGAAGATATTTCAAAGCTAAAAAGCAGACCAATACATCATAAATTCAACCGACTGATGACATAGAAATTAAAAATTTGTTTCAAACACCCCTCGTCATAATCACATGAAATGAAAGAGGTATGTGGCCAACGACGTGGATTAGCAAGATCTCCAACAAAACGGTCAAACCGGCGTAACTCCAATGATGAGAACTCGCCACAAAGCTCCCTCTCCGGTCTGAGCTGGAGAAAAGTGGGTCCTCTCCAGCGAATCACAGGTGGTGCTTTTCCTGGAGGACTGGGGACAAGCGCGCTGTGTCACCTCTGCCTTGAACGCCAGGCGGCTGTGGCCTAGGCGTGGCCCCTGCCTTTAGCTGCTTCACTTGTTTGCTAGGACATGCCTGGCCCTCTGGGGATGAGAATGCAAGTACAGTGGAAGGGGGAGCTTGAATTCCCGGCTGGTTTCCTTTCCGCTCACCCACAGCAATGATTTCCTTTGGAAGGATGCGCGTGCCGCCTCTGAGATTGTTGGCAGGTGTTGACACTGGGCCCAGGAGGGTCCCTCGCCAGCCCTCCCCCTCCTCCCACGGAGACCAGAGCTGGTCTCTGGAAGGAGGTAAATGCTGTCCTCACCGCAGCAAAGTGGGGCTCCGGGGGTGTCTGAATTTTCAAAGAGAGGAGGCAGTGATTTGTCCAAATACATGAATCCACCAGCCTTGGGGTCTGGTGCCTGCACCTCTCCAATGACTTCACACAGGTGTCGTTTTGGTTCTGCGCGAGCCTTTCGAGGAGGCCAGGCTCGGAGCCCAGGTGAGGGCTGGCCTTGGTGGTGGCAGGTCCTGTCCCGCAGGCTGGGAAGAACGACCTGGCCGGCACAACCGAGGGTTCTAGCCTCGAAACACCTGCTGATCAGGGTCTGCGCAGGGGTCACAGGGACCGGTGTTGACTTTCTAGCCCCTTCGTCTGGCTAAGGTGGGGTTTGCTGACAGGCTGCCGAGCCTCTAAGTTCCTTTCCTTTCTCCGTAACGGGAGAGATGATGCGGTGCCGCAGGGGCCAGGTGACAAAGCTGCTCCCCGAGGGAAAGACAGAGCACAGAAGGGCAGGGAGGCAGGTGTCGGGGACATTCGGTTGGGGGGGGGGGGTTGTAGCTATGGGGGTAACGAACTCGCTCAGGTTGGGCCCCGAGACAGCACAGGCTTACTGGAGCTAGTTCTTCAGTCGGAACTTATTTTACTGTTAAGTGTTCTGATTTCACTAAAAAATGTGAAGTCCCATCTCCTAGACAACAGGCTTCGATTTGACTTCCATCTGCCAGACTGATGGGCTCCTGGCTCTGAAGTTAAAACTGACACGCGTCACCTGGACCCGAAGCCCGGCCCTGGCTCCATGCGGTCTCCCACGGGACTGGGACCCCGTGGGTCTATCTCTCGTCCCCGTCTGCAAGGTCCTAACCGTTTCTCTGCAGAGTCGTGGTCGGTGGGGCGGGGAGCCTGTCCAGGGCGTCTCCCTCATTTCCCAGGCCGCACCCAGCCTGCGTGCGGTACTGGGAAAGCCCACCGGGAGCCATTGCTGCCAGGCACCTGCTGGTCTCAGATGCCCGCTAAGAATTACACTGCAGTGTTGACACCCTCCTGCGAGCAGAAAACTCATGCTCCGTCCAAGTGTTTGGGGACCGAGCTCTATCTGTGCACATCTGCATCCGGCTTCTGACTATGGGGGTAGATGCCGGGCAGAAGGAGAGACGGGCTGCGTCCTCCATGCGGTGGGATGAAAGCTGAAGCAGAAGCAGATGCTCCTGCTTTGCTGCTCTCTCTCCCCAGAGCAGCCCAAGCTCTGGGCTCCATCCGTCCCTGGTGGCATTTCTAAGGAGCTCGGTTCCAGAGCAAAGAGCGGGCCTCTGCGTTCCTCGCCGTCCCCTGAATGCCAGCCTGCGCCGTGCGGGGAGTGGCGCCGAGGGTGGGTGTCATGAAGGACGGGCCACAAACCCCCTTTCCTGAGTTCACTGCCACACCACTTTTTAGCTGGTGAGAAGAACTCAATATCGTGTGACCAAAGCTTTGGTGAACACCGTCCGTCTTGGAAACTATTTTGTCTTTTGCAAGAGACTCACTGCTGGGTGCAAGAAAACAACGGGGCTTCAGAGCCAGCTGGACTTCAGTCTGAATTCAAAGTCTGCTTTCACTTTCTCGCTCTCTGCTTTTTCTCACTCTCTGAACTATTGCGCATTTGAGTTGGGTCTCTTTATTGTGTCCTACCTGAATTTTGGTTTAGGCAAGAATATAGGGGTCCTTCTAGTTGGTTAAGGCAGCACCACCATGTCAAGGAATGATGAGAAGAGAACGGCGGTGTCGCAGGCTGGTAATGGGAAGGAGAAAGAGAGGAAATTTAACGCCTCGGCCCCTTGGGACCTTTTGGGAAACGGCCGGATCAGGGTGAACAGCCCTTGACAGCGTCGCTCAGTTGAAATGGGGTACAATCTCCTAGGTCCCAAACGATGGGAGCTCGAGAAACGGTGTACTTGGCACACTCGCTTTAAGAAGAAACAGCATTGCATTTATAATGAATCCTATCCAAATTACCTCAAAACGTTTGGCTAAGAATGTAGTTTTCAATTATTTCAATACTCAGTGTTGTGGGACTTTCAATTCTTTTCATATTGTTCGTAACTGTGAGGGCACTGGGGACACGGAGGGACCTGATTCGGGCTCAGGGCCTGTCTCTGGCACAAGGAGAAAGAGCTAACACCGCTGAATTCATCACACTAGCATGAGAAGAAAGAAGCTACCATGTCTTTTAGTGGATAGAGCTTTAGAAGGAAAGGTGGGCTTGAGGCCCAGGGAAGGAGGGGACTCCTCTTCCAGGAGCCACGCTGTCTTCTGAGCTGATACACCCATGCACGCGCCGGAGAGCTTAGCGCCCAGCGAGTGCCCGGAGGCGCCAGTTAACCTTGTTGTCATCGTCACTGGATGTCACCGATTCCTTAGGATGCTCTGAATGATTACAAAGCCACTGTCAGGATCTGCACACGGACAATCAGCCGGCGCTACTGGGCGACGTCCAGGAAGACCTAAGTGAGCGGGAGGGCGCGCTGCTCACGGACCAGGACCCCGGCTGTGACGGCGGCGGTGCTCCTGCGCCGACCTGGAGCGCCGGGCCCTTCTTCCCAACCCCCAGCGGGCATGTCTGCAGAGGGGCACAAACTTGTTCTAAAATTTGCATGTGAAGGAGCACATCCTGGAGGAAGAGGAAGGAGTCGCTGCTCGGCCCTGGGGCTGTCCAGAACCCCACGTGACCACGGCTGGGCGGCAGCGCTCAAAGCACAGGTGCACAGATCCGTGGAGCACGACGCGAGCCTGGAAAGACCCCCCACAGCTCTGCCCCAAAGCGCAGGAGCCGGTCCACGGAGGAGGATCGCCTTCCCACACAAGGTTCTGGAGCAGCTGGGCTCCCTCTGGGCTCCTGCGGCCCAGCCCCCGGCCCATCAACGGCTTCCTCACACCTTGCATAAAAATGGAGAGCAGATCCTAGATTCGGATTTTTAGAGAAAGCACAGGAGAAAATTTGGGGGATCTAAGCAAGGCGAAGAATTCTTAGACCTGACACCCAAAACACCATCCATGAAAGGAAAAACGGAAGGAGTAAATGTCATCAGAACTGTGACAAGCCCTCCTAATAGGATGAACTATGAGCCACAAACGGAAGAAATACCTGCAAGTCACACATCTGACAGAGAACTAGTACCAAGAGTGTACAAGGGACTCTCAAAACCCATCAGTGAAACCATACAATTGAATTAGAAAACGGGCAAGAAACAGCAGGAGACTTTCTGGCGAAGAGAAGGTGCAGACGGCAGGTTCGCCCGCGGCAGGATGACCGCCTTCACCGGTGATCCGGGAACGCGGCAGCAAAAAGGCACCGCTGCTGCATGCGGCCGCCTGCATCGTCTCCGAAGAACTGCGCTGCTCGTAGCAACCCGCCCACAAGCAGACTCTACCGCTGGCGCGCTTGCGATGAACAGCGCGATGCAGTTACCGACCGGAATGAGAGGGGACTCGTGGTGGCCAGGATGAAGGCTGCGGCTGGCGTGGCTCTAAAGGGGCAGCATGAAGCACCCTCGTGCTGATGGATGTGTCCGGACTGTGGCACAAACCCACACAGAACTGACAGAAGCACAGCCGGGGAAATCTGAGTGAGAGGAGTGGATGGGAACGGTGCCAGCACACGGGGGTCTGCAGGCAGAACCGCTGCGGGATGCCGGTGGAGGGGTCCCTGCCACCTCCCTGGGTCACATCTCCTACAGGGCTGTGTGGTCTACAGCCGTGCCAAGTGAAGGGCATGCACGCACACACACGCGCGCACACACACACACACAGACTCACCCCAAGCCGTCCCGTCGGGGCGTCTGCAGAGTGGAGGACCCTATGGATTCTGTGGGAGGATCCAGGTGGATACCGACCCCAGACCATTCAGAAGCCCAGCCGGCAGAGTCCTGGCCCCGGGTCCATCTTCGTGCGTGATCCCCAGGGCGGGGCAGTGACAACGCCCCACATAAGGATACAGCTCCGTCAGCTCTTGGTGAGGGCGTCTGGCCTTCCACACGCCCGGCATTTGGATCCCGTGGCCACGGCCAAGTGCATTCTGTTCTCCTCCCTGTGCTAAGCAGCTGGACGGCTATTATCATTACCTGTAAGTATTGCCTCAACACACACTGCCAACCACGGGTGTAAGATGTGAAGTGATAATTGGAAGTTGGCTTTAAATATTTCTTTCTTTCAGGAAAATGAATCAGAAAGGGTATTGAAATAACATCACAAGACTCGTGGCTTTGGGGGCTCTGCTTGTCTCCCCAACAGTGGCCCCTCGCCTGGCACCGTCTTTCTCCAGGGAGATCCTCTGACGCCCGGCTCGGCTCTGTGCGGGGACACCACTCAGAGAGGCTCTCACTTCCTCCTCACTCCTTGGGGAAGAAAGGACGCCCAGGACGCAGTAAAGCCATGGGCGTCCGCACGTCTGAAAACACGCGCCCAAGAACACGCTGGGGCGCGGGCGTTGGCACTGGGGGGCAGCGCTTGACTCTGGAAGCCGCTCAGCCCCCGGCCCGCAAGCGCCCGCCACTGCCACGTCGGCGGTTTCTAGCGCTTCGGGGAGTGTGCTTTCTGGGAGTTTAATGTGCACCGTTTGCTTTGAAGATGTAGTTTACCCATCACATCTCTCCCAGAAAATTAGCAGAAACGGAAAGGCAAGAACCAGTTAAACCAGCAGATTGGCAACTAGTAAGACGTTCTAACTTGGGACATCGAACACAAGCACACGCGACCTCTTCCACTGGGTCAGCTCATCCATTCTGGTGTCTCGAATAAAGTGAAAACCACAGAGAAGATGTCATGTCCTTGAGCTAAAGACACACTTTCAGGAACTGTTGTGTGCAGTGGGCGCAGCACACGTGAGACCGCAACGCGTGATCACTGTGGTTGAAGGGCGTTCTCGGTGGCTGCTTCAGTTGACTCACTCGGAAATACCCAGGTTGCCCAACGACCCCGAGTGACGGTGCAGAGGGACGGGGACAGAGCTGTCCTCCATCTCCCGCGAGCCGCCTCCATCTCCT
The DNA here is from genome assembly GCF_016906955.1 of Phacochoerus africanus. Lineage (NCBI taxonomy): Eukaryota > Metazoa > Chordata > Mammalia > Artiodactyla > Suidae > Phacochoerus > Phacochoerus africanus. Next base: position 73,676,728 of record NC_062555.1, on the reverse strand, counting down.
CACCCTCTTCCAGGTCCTCACTCGCTCGCTCGCTCTCTTTTTTGGCAGCACCTGTAGAAGTTCCAGGGCCAGGGGTCGAACCCGTGCCACAGCCGCAGCCAGGCCCGATCCCTAACCTGCTGGGCCCCAAGGGAGCCTCTCTTCTGGACCTCTTCTCTGTGCTTTTCTGCTTTCTGGGCTCCACACACGCAATTCTTACAAGAGCAGCAGAGGAGAAACGAGGAGGAGGGGAGGGTGAGCCCCTCCCTCAACTACCGTGGGGACCCACACTTAGGCTAAGTGACCAATGCAGGTGTGGGGGGGTGACAGCCCCTCCTGCAGGGGACACAGGCAGGAAAGTGGGTGATACTGACGCATGGGGCCAGAAACGGGTGCTGGGGTCTTGGGGAGACAGGCAGTGACAGGAGGAGGCCCAGGCCTGGCGGGGTCGGCAGGCTCAGGGGAGCGCTGCTCAGGCAGGGGGACGGCAGGGGGATGGGAGGGGTCCGGCTCACGACGCGCAAACCCACGGCCGCCGGGTGCAGATGCCCAGCGCTGGCTGCCAGAGGCCTTGCGTTCCCGGAAGCTGTGGTTTTGTGATGGGAGCAAAGGGAGGCGGGAGGGACTGTTGAGCAGGTGAGACACGTGATCAAGAACGAAATCTCCAGGCTGGTCCGGCGTCTGGCGGAGTCACGACACCTTCAGGACGTGGGCGAAGGGTGGGGACCGCGCTCGGGCGGTACCAGCACGCAGGGAGGCCTGCCCCATTCCCGGGACACGGAAAAGGCGGGACCACGTGTGCGGACGTGGAGGCCGGTCCTGGCCGTGAAACTGCGGCCTCACGGGGGAGGTGGGGACGCGGGGCTCAGCGGGGGAATCGCCGGATGCCCGAGGTGAGGCGGGGGCGGCGACCGTGCTCGCCGGCGGTGGAGATGGGCGCTCCCAGACCTGCGGGGGCTGGCAAATTCATGACCCCCGGCAGCCTTTCAGGAGCGGGAATGTGATCAAAGCTACAGCCCAGCTCCAAGCTGGAGCTGGAAACTCAGCTAGAAGGGTTCACTCCTGCACGTCAAGCCAGCTAGTGTGGTTGTGGCTGTTGTGGAACAGGTCAACCTCACTCCGTATTTCAGGGCTCACTACGACCCTCCCGCTCTGCAGACGTTGCTGGACCCGAGCCTGGTCCCCGGGGTGCCTGTCACCTTCCCCTGTGAGGTCGGGGTCACAGTCGCCCCGCGGGCTTTGCATGTAAGGCTCTTATTTCACCTTGCTTATCAAGAAACAGCATGAGGGGAGGGGGCTCCAGAAGTTTGTCGCTGTGCTAATTTATGACACGTCGCTCAGATTTGGTACCCAGTTCACACTCTAAAGCGTGCAGACGGTGGCACCTTTGTAGATAAATGATTTAACAAAACGCTGCAATACCGCATTTCGGCAGGACAGAGAGCTTCTTGGCAGCTGCCTCCTAGTCTGTGTCTGCTGCCAGTTGAGATGTAGAAATTGTCAGACTATTTCTAATGGAAATTCAGGCGTTAGCAATAATGAAAGCGTGAATAAAATAATAGGAAAAACCTCTGCTATTAAATCTGTTCCAGCAATTCTTAAGGGTTTAAATAATTAAATCTGCTAAATGTATCATGTGTCCAAAATAGCTCAGATTTGGAAACTGAAAGCCCGGCATTTTCAGATACCTGGGGAGGGGGCGGCGGCCTGGGGGGCACCCTCACAGGCTCCAGGAGCAGGACTTCCTGCAAAGGCCCCTCTCGCTGTTCCCGGCTCCACCTCACACCCTCTCCCTCCCCGGGCTCCTACCCCTTGGAGGCATTTTGGTAACTGTGCTCAGGATCACAGCCTGGGGGCTGGACACAAGCCCCTGGCGGGGGGGGGGGGGGGGGGGGGGGGGGGGGGGGGGGGGCTGGAGTGGGGGGGGGGCTGGGGCCAAGGCTGCTATGCTGTTTCTGATTTCAGCTGCTTGTTCAGGATGGAGGCCTGGGGCCTGGGGCTTGAGCTCAACAGGTCAGACTCCTTCCAAGAAACAACTTTTTTCTCTGTTTTCCCCAAACATACATAGATGTGACCGCAGTGATTCTAGGACCGAGGGGACAGGTCCAGTGTTCAGCGGGCTCCCCCCTGGCAGGTGCTTTCTTTCTGGGGCTGTTCCGGAAGTACCGAATGGCCTGAGAGTCGCCGAATTTTATCCCCGTTCTTTTGTGTCCTTCAGCAAAGAGGGCGCCCGAGGGTCTGTCTGGCCCGCTCCTTCGGTTTCTGCCCGGGCATTTGGACAGAGGTCAGCGGGGTCTTGGCGTTCCCGTCATGGCTCAGTGGTAATGAATCCAACTGGTATCCATTAAGATGTGGGTTCGATCCGTGGCCTCGCTCAGTGGGTTAAGGATCCCGCGTTGCTGTGGCTGTGGTGTAGGCTGGCAGCTGTAGGTCTGATTCATCCCCTAGCCTGGGAAACTCCATATGCTGTGGGTGCAGCCCTAAAAAAAAAAAAAAAAAAAAAAGTGGCCAGTGAACACACTAAAAAGATAAAAACAAACAAAAAAAGTCAACAGAGTCTGGCACCTGCTGTGTGCGGGTGTGGGACACTGGAAGATGCAGTGTCTGAAACCAGTGACCTCCAAACTTGGTCTGCGACTGCATGTTCTGAACAGTCACTCCCCATGTGCTGCTTACTTCACGTCTAGACGTTGAGATTACCCTCCCTATTTATGTGACCTGTACGCAGACACGCACATTAAAAAATAAAGGGATCCATGCCACAGATGGGGGATGGCAGGGAACTTCCTCAGCCTGATCACGAGCAGCTGCAAAACCGGGGACTCACATCAAGTCCACACGTGTCCGTGTGGACTTGGTCTCAGGACGGGACCGTCTCACATGTCCATGTGCTTTCCCAGCACGTGACAAACATGACGCTGTGTACAGGCAGACTGTGTGCGTCTAACAGGGACGCTCACAGGCAAACACACACGCGCCGTGGGGGGAGGCGGGGAAGGGGGGGACGAAGGGGGGGACAGGGTGAAGGTCTCACAAGGGGGGTGCTGTCTGTCTGCACAGAAGGGGTCGGAAGCTGGGTGTGCCTTCTGTCGGTCCCCTGTCCACAGGCTGCTCGGTCCTGCTCACCCCAAGCGCTGTGGCCACGGCCAAACCCCCAGTGCTACCCTTGCCTCTGTGCGGGGTGCACCTGCCCTGCTCGTGGGGGGGGGGGGCGGGGCAGTGTGCCATGGAGAATAGAGTGGTTCGCTGGCTCTCCAGCAGGTGGGCTGCTTTTCGGTTTCTTACTGATTAATACGCTAATGACCTGTAATATGACAGTGAGCAGGCCCTCTTTTGGGTCAGACATTTGATGATATTTTATCCAACTTCTTACTGACGAACCTGGCTGGGGTGTCATTAGCAGGAAAGTGTGGAGTCCCAGGAGCCTTGCAGATCAACCCCATATACTTCTGAAAGAGAGCAGGCATCAGGAGGGGATGGTTCTATCTGTGTTCCTGGGTATACGCAACACATGAAATTATTTGCATATCACATGTGTGTTTATACATGTAATTATGCTCATCATTCACATTTGCCAATATGGCTACTTCCATGTGGGTCCTTTTACTAAGATCTGCAACCTCGGTAGATGAATCTTGGTAGATTCCTAGTAGATGAATCAGAGTGGGTCCTCTTCAGGAATTCTGAAGCTCTCCTTTCATAAGAAAGTGCTCCCCCCCACAAAGCCAAACCTCGTGAGCTAGAGTAAGAACCAACTTCTTATTTTATCGTGTGGATTTTTTAAAGGCTGTGTGGAACTTCTTCGTGCCGCTCCTCTGTGTAGGACGCGAGCTGTGCCATCGCCGAGGAAGGCTCCTTATTTAGGGGTCCTTGGCTTTTACAGAGCCCCTGGCCCGTTTCTACAAAGCACAATAAAATGTACTGTAATTATTTGCTCTCATTTGACCCCTTCCCCGAGTTTAATTCTGAAATGTTAGCAGGACTGAGAATTCTTTGGGATGCTTGTAGAGAGGCAGCCAGGGTACTCTGATTTGGTAATTTCAGGGTCAGCGCCCAGGCTCTGTGCTCTTAAACGTGGTGCCCAGGCCAGCCTCAAGCGGGGGTCCTTGGGCCATCGACCAGCTATGAGCACCTCTCAAGGGCAAAGGGCTTTGCCTTGCGGCTTCTGTGTGCTCCCAGCACCTGGCACACTGCCTGGGCGGAGTTCTGCTCACTGAGTATTTGTAAAATGATGGGTGGCTGGGTACGTGGAAACCCGTGTCTTTGCCAGGAGGTCTGCTGTTGGCAGAAGCCATTGGTGGGGCTGTGGACAAACTCCGACGATTATTCATGCGTTTTCTAAACCTTAAGAAATGTTTCGATAGGTCTTAGGAATAAATACGTTCCTGCTTGCACAGGAAAAGCTGTCATTTTTCCTGGATTTCAAAAGTCATCAAAGCAAAGTCTGCACATCCGGATCATCTGTTTCTGCAACCAGCTCGGGGCCGGGCTCATCCACGAGCACCACGGGCGCGTCAGCGCGGCGGCTGCGAGCCGGGAATGCGGATGCGGAGGGCGCTCGGCCGGCCCTCGCGTTTGGCTGCCGTGGTTGATGACTGCTCATGGTGTGTTTCCATGTATCTTCATGACAAACGTAAACACAATTAGCTCGTATTCAAAAACAATTTGGTTGTAAAATCCAGTGATTTCCAAGTGTTCCCACGTTTTAGGGGGCACCAACGTGCCGGCGCTCCATGTGCGGATGCAGAAATTCAGGAGCTATTTCATCTCCAGCTGCGCTTTGCTTCCCGAGGACGAGGACGCACTGGGGGTCCAGCGGGGGTCTTGACGCAATACGTGCTACCCTTGCGTAGTCGGCCCGGCCCCAGGGAGGGCGGCAAATTACCTCCTAATTGTGTGCTTCTCGTCATGCCTGTCTCTCCTGCTTACTGTGACTTTCTTAATGAATTTTATCATCTTCATCTTGTTGCTTCAGGTCTGAAAAGCTTGGTGCCTATTTAATGCTCTGAGCATCTAAAGGACATGACCGTATCCCTTCCAATTCCTGACACTTGGCGGGAACCCCCCATATTTATGAGGTGACTCTCGGTGCTGCGGAAAGGCGGACGGGTCTGTGCTATGATGTGTGGGCACCACGGGGCTGCGGGAGGAAAGTGAAGGGCTTGGCGGGTCCTTGGACGTTTCTTCTTGTTATAAAATAGGAATGACCTTTGCAACTCCATTTAGGTGCAGCTGCTCATGAATTACGAGGTGTTCCTCGTGGAAAGGACATTTCCTGCAGCCTGCTCGCCCCCGGAAGACCACAGAAGTTCTCCGCAGAAAAAATTACACTTTCTCAGTCCACGGAGGGCTCCCCACGTCAGGTGGAGTTTTATTATTGTCCTTAGCGCTGGGGAGAATTTCTTTCGGGAAGTTTCAGCTCATTACTTCTGGTCTTCATCAGCGGTTCTCAGGGGTGGTGGCCTTTACCGAGCAGCAGCCCCCTCCCGGCTGTGTGCCTGCCCCCTCCCCACGCCCCACGGAAGCAGAGCAGTAGCCTGACAGCGGAGAGCCCCTCAAGGCCCCAGCAGCCAGGAGGCGGGAGACGACAGAACGGGGTGACTTTGGAATGACTTCCACGACGCTGACCCCTCCGACTTAAAGATCTGTGTTGTGAGTTTTATGTACAACCCAGCATCGACTGACCAAGTCAGTTCATCCCTGGGAGAGAACGAGAGCGGACCTGTAGGCTAGAGGTGGAGGGAGGGTGCGGGGGGTCCGGTCTCTGGGTCTGGCCAGCTCGGGGATGCCCTCGAACCTGTGTGCACGTGGGCAGGTGTTTAGGCCCCAGCCTCCCTGACATCATCGTGGACGTCGGGGGGTGGGGGTTAAGAGTGGAATCCGACACCCATCCTTTTGTCCATCACCTCATCATCCAGACCTTTCGCGACACCCTTGTCATGGGTTTTAGTTCCCACCTTCAAATACCAGGAGACGCGAAGGGCCTGAGGCAGAGCCTCGCAGGATAACGGCCAGGCTGCAAGAGGGGCAACCGTGGAGGTGCCTCCCAGGAAACAGCCTGCCCAGCCCTCAGGGCATCACATGCGCTGTGAGACCACGGGTAGCATTACTGGCCGGGGCTGACGTTTGCTCTGTCTTGGCATTATTATTATTGGGCATCACTATTATTTAATCCTACTGTGACACCTGGCAAGTGAATTAGAATCACTGGCATGTGTCATCATGTCCTGAACACAAGCATCTATTTTTTTTTTGTCACTTTCAGGGCCACCCCTGCGACATATGGAAGTTCCAGGGTCGAGGGTCAAATCAGAGCTGCAGCTGCTGGCCTCCACCATAGCCAGAGCAGCCGGATCCTGAACCCACTGAGCCAGGCCGGAGATCAAACCCCCATCCCCGCAGAAACAACATCGGCTTCTTAACCCCCTGAGCCACAAAGGGAACTCCAAGCGTCTATTTTAAAGGACAGAACTCACTGAAACAAGCCCACATGGAGGAGACGATGGCGCCCACCCCACGGGCATTTCATCAGACGCAGGAAGCGCATTAAAACGTGACAGACCTTTCCTTCCTGTCACGCCACCTAATAAGTACTTAATCCAACGCTCCGTCAGAGGCTCAGCCTCACGTATTTAAATTGATTCAACCAGAAGGTGCGCGCCTTGGGCTGCACAGTTTCGGTGGGCCGTTCCCAGTTCACTGCTTCTGGACCCTAATAACTGCATTGCAGCGAAACTCCGTGTTTTGCCGCGATTTCCCCACTTCCATTTCTGTTCTTCAGATCTCTGGCGAATGACGTGCAGTTTTAGCCATTCCCTCTTCCACCTTCCCTCGCCCCCAAAGCCCTGGCCATAGGGAAAATATGGGGACAAGAAAATCAGGCCCAACCGGTCCTCCGAGGCCTTGTGTAGAAGGATGAAGCACTTTTACATTGCACGACTCTCCCATTTAGACAGCCCACCCCGAGCAGGGTCTTCTGGCACGGCTCCCCGCGTTCCCAGGTGGATGGAGAGGTGGGCGAAGGCCTTTCCAGGCCGGAGGAAGACACGGCCACCCGCCTGCCCACTCTCCAGACAGTCGGTCCCGTGAATGGCGGGTGTGTGGGGGGGAGCTCTCCATCCAGGTCAGTCCTGCCTCATGTCCCATCCCCAGCAGGCTCTGTGCTCCCATACTCCGGACGCGAAGCTCCTTTCTTTCCTGAGATCCTCTCCAACTCTTGGCCAGATGGCTCCTGGCTCTCCTGCCTGCAGTGTGTCTCCTGCCCCGGCCCCGCGGGGCTGCGGGACGCACGCCCGCCCCACAGCCTCTCTCCAGAGCAAGCCCTGCGGCCCTGGAGAAAGTGGACCAGGTCGGCTCCGCAGCAGAGCGGACCCGCCCCCGTCAGGACGGCACTGTCTGCCGACCTGGGTCAGGAGAGCAGGCAGAAGACACATCGGGGGGGTCACGAGCCTCGGGGAGCCAGTCAGAGCCTCTATCCATCATTTCACAGTTTGTGAAGATGCATGCAGCCCCGAACGGTATTTCCACTCACTTTCCTGCTTGCCTCCTTCTGTTTTGATTATAAAAAGGATGAAAAACAGACAAACACCACCAAACAAAGCAAAACCACCACCAGTCTAGGGCGGGGCGCATTTGTGCCAAACTGAGAATTCCCCAGGTGGTATTAAGCAAGAGAGCGTCCCTCGCATTAAAGTCGAGCAATTTCCATCCGCACGGCTTGCCCTGGTCCATCTGTGCCAGCCCCCACCTCCCCGAGCGCACGTGCCCAACACACAAAGGTTTGGCACAATCCGCTTTTGGCATCAGTTGCCAGTTGCGGAGCTGCCGGCGCCAGGACAGTTTCCTGAGGACGCGGGCGTGTTGCTCTCAGGCCAGGGAGGAAGGGAGCGGGTCGCGTGTGTGGCTGTTGACCTTCACGCGTGCTGTGGTCCCAAACAGGCCGAGGACCAAATTGGTCGAGAATCCAATTAGCATCCACCAGAAGCTCGCCTGTCTTACAGTACCATCTCCCCGGGCTGAATGTCACTCTCCCGCCATCAATTATTTCCTGCGACACTTTTGCCCTCTAACTGCTCCTCTGGGCATTCGCATCCCAGGCTCCTTGATCAAGGTGATGCTTCATGCATCTTTCAGCCCGATTTTGGCCGGGATTTAGCCGGAACGACCGGGCCTCAGCGAGCAGGAATGTGGAATTTGCCAAGGATGCCACACGTCCTCTGTGCCTGGTTCTCTGTGCCCTGTTTCTACCGCTGACTCGCGAACATGGTCAACACCTAACCTGTCCTGAAGGCTCACCCTGTGCCAAGGTGCCTCGTTTACTCACCTAGCTGCCACCTAGCAGCATCCCACCTCACAGAAAGGCAGGCAATTCACCCTCTCACGTGAGTGGTCGCCCGCATGCCCAGGACCGAAACACAAACGTGTGCCCTCCAAGCTGGCCCTGCTCGCCAAGCGTTCTTCCCTCATGGTAACCGGCCCGGCTCCAAGGACGTCGGAACTGGGCCGGAGACTATGTGAGGGATTCTGTTTACTGACCGAGCAGATTGCTGCTTCATCCGCCAGCTTCGTTCCTCTCCGCTGTCTTTCTCTTTCTTTTTTTGTCTTTTTAGGGCTGCACCCGAGGCATGTGGAGGTTCCCAGGCTAGGGAATCAGAGCTGCAGCTGCCGGCCTGCACCACAGCCACAGCAACACGGGATCGAGCCGCGTCTGCAACCTCCACCAGAGCTCACGGCAACACCAGATCCTTAACCCCCTGAGTGAGGCCAGGGATCGAACCCTCAACCCCTCAACCTCACGGTTCCTAGTCGGGTTCGTTTCCGCTGTGCCCTGAGGGGAACGCCCCCCCCTTCTGACTCCAGGCTGCAGGAAAGGGAGGGAGGAGGGTCCCACTGAGGAGAAGGTCTCACGTCACGCCAGCTTCCTGCTGCTGGCTCCCGGGGGGCGGCCAGGGGCAGGTCAGGGACTAGAGAGGCCGGAGGGGGGTGGCCGGGTTATTTAAAGCCGATTTGCTCCCACTTAAAGGCAGCACACAAACACCCCGTGTGCTCCTTTCTAGTGAAAGCTGGTGATGGAGAGATTGCTCTGGACCGAAAGAGTCACCTCGAAATTCCTGTGTGGGATCCTCAGCCCCAGACGACGGTGGCAGGAGGTGGGGCCTGTGGGAGGGGACGAGGTCATGAGCTGGGGTCCCCATGGGGGGGGGTCAGTGTCCTTTTAAAAGAGGCCCCAGCGAGCCCCCGCCCCGCCTCCAGGGGAGGACACAGCGAGGACAGGCCGTGTGGAAGCAGGAGGAGTCCCCACCCGACGGGGAACCTGCCGGCGCCCGGACTTCCAGCCTCGGACTGTGCGAAACCAGCGGGTGCTCCCTCAGCCCGGGCCGAGGAAGGCGGCCCACGGCCTGCGTGGACCAGGACAGAGGTGTGCTCTTAGGAGAATCCCGCACTGCGAAATTTCAACCGCGGGGGCGGTGGTGGTGGAGCCGAGCATCTCCGCCTGTGTGCCCACGCACGTGACGGGCGTCCTCTCCGCCGGGGCCGAGACCGTGGAAATCGCCACTTCCTCCCAGACACTCACCGCGCCCTCTGGACCCCGGAGTGAGCCCGGCCTCCGTCCGGTAGGACTTGCAGGACCGCGCCTCCAGGGACCACTGCCCTGGGCCCCCAGGCTCACCGCCAAGGCCATGCGCCGCTGTCTGGTGGTGAGGACGAAGGAGCCTTGATTGGGAAAGACCAAGTCCTGGAGAGCAGCATTCGTGAGGCCAGGGCTTTGGGGAGAAGCGGCGGGCATGCGTCCAGGTGGGGGGAGGGGAATGGGGGAGCAGGTGCCGTCCCGCGGGGCTCAGGGGTGTCCCAGAGGCCAGGTGTGTCTCTCCTCAGAGGCTCGGGCCTTCGGCTCGGTCTTTGTGGCTAGAACCGCTGTTCTAGGTGGAGGCTGGCTGTGCCCTCGGGTCCCTGGATGGGGGGGGGTCTGCTTTAGTCCCCCCCCCCCACCCCAGGGAGACGGTTGGAAAGCAGCCACGAGGGAGGTCTCGCTGAAAGAAACCAGCCCCTTTCGAGGGAGTAACTGGACCGAGAAAGGTCCCTTTCTCTCCGCAGGCCCCGTGAAGCTGCAGGTGTCCTCCTGAGGTCGTTCGGGAGTGGCCGGGCGGGACGCATGCCAGTGCAGAGCTGGCTGGGCCACCGCTCTCGGGTGTCCTCCGTCAAACATCGCGGACAGCGTGAGAGCATCTCAAGGCCGAGCAGGTGCGATGTCCACACGCTGCGGTTGTGATTTAAGCCCAGGTCAAGTCTGAGGACCCCTCCCGCTGACCAGTCCCAAGGTGCAGCCGTGCGGGTGCCACCTCCACTGAGGGAGACAGGTGAGCGGGGGTCTGTCTCAGGAAGGACAGGGCGGTCATTCGTGGGGCAGCTGCTGAGAACGACTGATTCTGCAGCTGGTTCTGGGGGCAGAGTCCACGAACCGGACCCAGATTTGATTTGCTGCGAGATGCTGAAACTCTAAAAGCGTCGCTCACGTCTGCCACGTCCCCCGTTCCCGTGGTTCTCCGCTCCCGGCGGCGCGCAGACGGCAGGGCCGGGCGACAGAGGACGTGCAGACCAAGGGCGCTGGGCCCCGGACCGGCGGCCCGATGGGCCTGGGGCGTCTGCTCCTCAGAGGCCCCCGCGAAGGCAGCAAAGCGCCTTCGAGCGGCCTGCTCTGCTCCCGGGGAGAACGCGTTCTCATCGCTTTGACTAAAGCTTCGCGACTCTAGTACCGCTGCTGCCTGACAGGAAACGGAAAACAGCCAACATGGGCACAGACGGGAGCATCCCCAGGGCGAGAGAGAAACGGACCGGACCACAGACCCGCGGCTCTCAGACGAGCACACCGCGCGGCACCGCGCGCCCTTCCTGCGTCACCGCAACGCCACCCACTTGCTGCTCCGTCACACGCGGAGGCTCCCCTGTGTCCACGCAGCGGAGACGCGGAGGGAGCAGCCTTTCCGGCTGAATTTAACGCCGATGGGAATTCGGTTTTCATGCTGGGGTGGGGAGTGAAGAGCAGGAGATGCAGATTTGGTGACTTGACCCTTTTTTAAACGACGCTGTCCCAGGTCGTGAGCATTTATATTCTGACTGGTCTCCTGGTTGCTTCAAAGTTTCTCGTTAACCCAGAGGAAACTGAGGATTCACCCCCGACCCCGGCTCTGCAGTCTCCTCAGCAGCCGGCGTCTGCAGAGCGCCCGCCACTCAGGGCTGCACCGCGTCCTGAGCATCTAATCAAGTCACAGTCCTTCTGGCTGAGAGGCCTGAAGTCAGATCTCATGAAGCCCAAGGAACAAACGGCCTGCTTCTGAGAAGACCCCTGGGTCGAGGAGAAGCTGGAAATCAGATAGCACAGAAATCGAGGTCTTTTGCGCGTGTGTGTCATTTTAGGGCCGCACCTGCTGCATGTGGAGGTTCCCAGGCTAGGGGTCGAATCGGAGCTGTAGCTGCCGGCCTACACCACCGCCACAGCAACGCCAGATCTGAGCTGCAGCGGTGACCCACACCACGGCTCACGGCAATGCCGGATCCTCAACCCCCTGAGCGAGGCCAGGGATCGAACCTGCATCTCACGCATCCTAGTCAGATTCGTTTCTGCTGAGCCACGATGAGAACTCCGAGGCCTGCGATTTTAACCTTTATTGAAAATGTTATTCTTCAGGACTTGCTCTTTCCGAATCGAGGCTGAGACCAGTCTCAGCTACTCCGTCTTTACCGCCGGAGAGCGGCACGTGGCTGTGGTGGTGAGATCGGGGACCAAGGGCAGTGGTCCCTGGAGGTGCGGTCCTGCAGGTCTTACCTGAGGCCGAGCTCGCTCAGTTGTCCTAACGACAGGGTGAGCGTTCCCCCACCCCCACCCCGCCGTGATCTGCTCTGAGCGGGGGCCGAATAACCTGGGGCCTCTGGCGCACCTGCATGGGACTCGGCTCGAGGATCCTGTCTGGATCCCTCGCAGCCCGGCCCAGAGCTGTGTTTTAAACACTCTCTCGCCCGACCACCACATTTGCATGTTTTCACTGATTTTTCCGCCTCTTAAAGAGGGAGCTTCTCAGGTGGTTCTGATGAGTCATCTGTACGAGACTCAGATTTTGGTTCAAAGTGCTGCCCAGAGATGCCAGCTGTTCTTCTCTCCTGCCGTGATGGGGCCTGGACCCGGGCCTGCCCCACACCCTGTGGGGCAGAACTCGGACTTTGGACAGGGACCCTTAGACACTGAGCTTCTAGAAGCTCTGTTGTGCCAGGAGGGGATGCTGCTGCCACCTTCGCGGTGGCCCCAGGAAGGGCCCTCGGCTCCACGGTGGGGACCTGCCCTTTCTGAGAGGTTGGACGGCGGCTCTGGGGGCCCTGCCAGGGCTGGCAGCGCCTGGCGTGTCTCCCGGCACAGGTGCTAAGGACCCCGTTAGATAACAAAGGTGGTGTCTCGGGGACCAGGACCTGCATGAGCGGGAAGCATGCGGTGGAGCCAGCGCTGGGCCGGGGAGGAAAGCAGGCAGCATGTACAGGGATCCCTGGATTTTTTTTTTTTTTTTTAAGCTCAGTCCCTGAATCCAGTCCAAGGTGGGACTTGAATTTAATAAAGCCGTGGCGGTGCCTGGTCCTGCGCCCCTACCCACCCGGCCCCACCCAGCCCAGGGCAGAAGCTGGGGTGGGGAGGGAGCCTTCAGGACGGCCCTCGTGTGATGTGTGACGTGCCGGGGGTGATGCATGGTCTGCAGCCCTCCCGCTGCTCCACGCCCTCCATCATCCACGCGGGGTGTTAGCGGGCTGTCAGAGAAAACTAATTTAGTGGCTGCGGCTTTAACTGATGTGCTGCATTCGGGGGTCAAATGACTGTTACAAAGCAGTGGTGCCGCCTGGTTCCTGCTCCGTGAGAACTCAGGCTGACAGCATGAAAGGAAAAGCCATCACGGCCTGGACTCACCGACATCCTTCAACTCTCACCCGGGCTGGCGGCACGGGGGGCGGGAGGAGGCCCGAGGCCCACTAAACGGTGTCAGGCAGAAGAGGAGGGGGCGCCCACAGCCCATGCGGAGGGGACCTTCTGGAGAGGGCGGTGGGGGATGCAGGCGCTGGGCAGCCTTGCGGGGGTGGCAAGGGAGCTGGTGGCAGCTTTGAGCTACAGACGGTGGGTAGAGACACCGTGCAGGCGGGAAGAGGAGAGGACGAGAGGAGGTGGAGGCGGCAGGAAGGGAAGTGGGGCTGCAGCATTTCTGGCCAGGGCTCCTGTCAACGCCGGGCTTTCTTTGCAAAAACCCATTTTTACCTTGCTTGTGCATTATTGGAGGGTAGGTCGAAAGGCAAGACACGTGGAGGTTATGGGCTAAATCCCTCCAACCTGCTCCTAGAATGTTCAGTAAATATTCAAAAATAAATGAAGAAATTGGGGGCAGAGGTAGAGGAAGAAACGTCTGCCTCCTCTTGGGGTTCCCTGTTCGATGGTCTCTGTCCCTCACACAGCTGAGCTGTGGGGAGCAGACCGACGGCCACCATGCCCATGCATGCGCTGCACTCGCCAGAGTCAGACGAACATTTGTTGGACAGATGGATGGCTGGATGATGGACAAATGGATGGATAGATGGATGGGTGGGTGGATGGATGAGGGATGGATGGATGGGTGGGTGGATGGATGACAGATGGATAATGCACAGATGGATGGATGGACAAAAGGATGGACAGATGGACGGACGGATGACTGATGGATAGATGGATAATGGGTAGACGGATGGATGCTTGCTCCCAGTTGTGACTTGACAGAAGGGTTCTGTCTGAGTGCATCTGTTTGGTTTGCTGTCCAGAACCCCTCAAGGTGCCCGAGTCTGGATGGCACCCTAGTTTCTCTGGTGGATGTGTGACGTCCTGAGGCCAACGCAGATTCTACTCGCGGGGCTGTGAGGCGAAGACGCTGTGGTCTGAGCGATAACTCACGAGCGCCTGTTCTGACTACAGACCCCGCACTGGGCTCCAGGTGTGCCTCCTCCACTGGTGCAAAAGTGACTCGAGCTCCTGTGTCTAATCCATTGGCGCTGCCCTCCAGTGATTCTCACAACAAAGACAATTTGCATGAATAAGCAGCTACGAGAGAGGAAGGACCGGCTGCAAAGTGGTGTAAGAACGCTTCCCGACGCAAGCGCACAGGTACTTCCCAAGGGAGGGGTGGCGGCGCCTTGAGAAGCGAGCGCGTGACTGTGCGGGGCGGGGGCCAGGAGCAGCTGTGAGGCGGGGTCCAGCCCGGCTCTCCTTCCTGAGGCCTCTGCCTGGCCCTTGCTCAGCAGCAGCCGCTCGGCCAGGACCACCAACGTGAACGACGTCCAGTTCCCGGGCTTCCTCCAGCCTCCCCAGCCAGAAACTCAGCCCAAACCACCACCTGACACGTGCTTCCAGCACAGGCTCCCTGTCCCGGCCGCGCAGAGCTCTCTGCCCCCGCCCGCCCTGTCCCTGTGCCGCCAGCGTCCCCGTCACCACGGGAATCCCATCCCTGGCTCCCGGTCACCTCTGCTCGGTCGGCACCACCCTCTCGTTCTCAAGCCTGGGCGGGTCTGGGCGCAGCCTCAGGGGCCCGCGCTCCCCTCCGCCCGGCTCCCCGCACCCTGAGCGTCCTCACCTGGGGCAAGAGGTGGCTTCTACTCCTGCTGGGGACCTGGCCGGGCAGCCGGATGTCGAAGAGGGCCTGGAGGGCGGCCTGCGCGGCCTGGCCCTTGGCCAGCTTCTTGCTCCGTCCCGAGCCTTCGAACGTCCTCCCATCCACGCTCACGGCCATGACGAAGCTCTTGGGACGCTGCTTCTCGGGCTCCGAGAGGCACACGTAGCGCAGCCCCGAGCGAAGCTCGTTCAGCAGCACCACTGGGTTCCTGTCGCCCGCGGCCGCCGGGCCCGCCAGGTCCAGCGCCCCGCACAGCAGCCGTCCCCGCCGGCAGGCCGCGGACAGGCGCTCGGGGCCGGCGGGGCAGCGGCCTGGGAAGGCTTCGCTGGGCGCCCCCGGCTCGAACTGCTGGAACAGCGTGTCGGGGAAGTCGGCCTGGTCGGAGGTGAAGTCGGGGGCCGGGCCGCCGCTGCCACCCAGGGCCAGGTGGGCCTGGCAGGCGTTGGGGAACTGCACGAAGGACCGGAGGGCCAGCTCAGCCGCCCGCATCTTGGCCTTCTTCTTGGTGGGCCCGGTGCCCTCGAAGGTGAGCCCGTTCACGTCCACGGCCACGGCGAAGACGGGCGCATGCACCGGGCCGGTCTGGGACACCGTGCGGTACTGCAGGCCCGGCCGCAGCTCGTGCAGCTGCACCAGCGCGTTCTTGGGCGCCACGGACCACGACAGCTTCCTCAGCACGAGCTGCAGCTGGCAGAGGCGGCCACCGGTGCCCTCCTCCAGGGGCCTCTTCCTCTTCAGGCCGGCGCCGCCGCCCCTGGCCCTGTTGCCCGCAGGCAGCGGCCTGGTCTCCAGGTTGCTGACGTTACGGTTTTCCTTCACGTCTGCGCTGCTGGTACCTGGAGGTGAGAACAGACAGTGTGACCTGCGGCTTGGGCCGAGCGCTGACCACAGGCTTCTGCGCATGCCGGCTGCCCCTGTGCCAGGCCCTGGAGGGCCACAGGACCACAGATGCAGCTCCCTGGTCCTCAGGCCCACCCACCCAACCTCACGCTGCAGAGGGCGAGGCCCCGAGGAGGGTCTCGCCCTCTGCAGCAGCACCCAGACTGAACCGACTGGGCGTGGGGTGCACTGGGCGAGGGTGTGTCCCTTCACGGCGGCCCCGGGGGCACCCAGATGACAGACCCGCGGCCCTCTCCCCCCAGCTGTGCGCGGTGCCGAGGGCGGGGCCGGGGGTGCTGGGCCAGGGGTGCTGGGCGGCTCTGCACTCAGGGAACTGGCTGCACACGCGGGTGTGGGGATGTCAGCAGGGTAACAGCACGTGCTAAAAGCCGCTTGTGTGGCAGCACACAGAAGACACCTGCAGCAGCAGGGGGTGAAAGCGGGAACACACAGAGGGTGCCGCCCGCAAGCTCCTGCGACACCGAGCACGTCCTCCGCCCACGGGAGGCAGAGCACAGCACCCCGCCCTCCCCGGGGACAGGTGGACACGGGTCAGGGGGCGTCTCCTCTGCAATCTGTGCGGTTTCGAGTCTTCTGACGACGTGACGCAAAGCGAATTTAGCCCCGTTGTCATTTGCGGACGTGTGACGGATGGACGTGATGCTGACGGAACCTCCTGGGCCTCTTGGAGCACCTTCTCCCTCAGGCTGCGCCGCTGAGAGGATCTCAGCCGTGGGTCCCCACTGCCCGGACGCGCAGCTTCTCCGAGAAACTTGGGGCGCGGGGCGAGCGGGTGCCCTGTCACACCTTCTTCACTCCGGCAGCTCACGTGTTCCTAAGACCCTCTGTGCACTGGGTCTCAGCACTGGTTTCTGGGGAGGGGGCCGGGGGCCCGCGGTAAAGCAGCTGCCCTGGTCACGCCGAGGGTTAATGGGCGGAGATGCGGGGGCACCAGGAACCCTGGCTGTGGCTGGAAAGGCGATTTTCCAGAAGCGCGGTGGTCTTCTTGTCCGCTTCAGACTCGGCTCTGTGGGGACGAGGATGCTGAGTCTCTCTGTCACAGCCTTGCCAACAAAAGAGGAGCCGGCCCGGGTCACCAGGGGTGACTTTTGAAAATGGTGGGAATGTCCCCCGCTTCTCCCTCTGGTCCGCGAGGCAAACATGGATTGTTACGGAGGCAGCGCCAGGATCCAAACTTGGCGCTGCCACAGATGCAGGGGGAAGCAGTCTCTGCTCCTGGGGACGCTGGGTCCTGGGGAGACACCCCGACTCTGGGCCTGCACGGTCTTGGTCGGCGAGCAGGGGCCCTGCCCTGCTGGTCTGGTGCTGCTGGGATGAGCACCCAGGCTGCAGGTGGGAGGTGCAGAGAACCAGCTGGCAGACCCTACGTCCACTTGGGAAGGGGGCTGTGTGCTGGAGAGTCTAGGGGTCCCTAGGGGAAGGCTGCGCTGCAGGCACAGGATGGCACTGGCCTCGTGGTCCCGGTGCTGCTGTGTGGAGGCTCTCGGGTTGGGCTGGGCAGCACACAGGGACGGCCCTCCCTGACTGTCCTGCACCATCCTGGAAAGAGAGGGCAGATGGAGCGTGTGGCCCTCCTGCCTCCAGAACCCTGGGCACACGTGGGTGCCGCAGTCCTGCGGGGTTGGCATCTTGGCTCCTCCTTGCATGCCCAGGCCTCACAGCCTGGGGTCGGAGGTGGGCACGGCAGGGCCAGGCCGGGCCAGCGAATGGCCCCTTCTAGGGGTCCAACGAGGATGGCTTTTGGAGTCAGCACAACTCCTGGCAGGAGGAGTGAGGAAGCTGCATCTTCCGTGGACTCAGCGAAGACCACCTGCCGATTGCCCGCCTCCAGGGGCTTCCCGGCTCCGTCCTCACTCAGGCCGAGCTGCCAGCCGACCCCTGAGCCAGCGCTGCCCTGCCCTGGGCTCAAGCTCCTGGTGCACAGAGTGAGGGCGGCTGGCACGAGGGCTGCGGGGCCGCCGTGAGGTCCCAAGGCTGACGCCACCGCACGGGAGGGGCAGGGGCCTCATCCCCAACCCAACCCAACACCCTCCCAGCACTGAGCAAAGAACAGGGCTCTGCTGGATCCACACCACTCCTGCCACCCCGCCTGTGTGCACACACATCACACACACAGAGTACACCCATCCCACAGGCAGCAGACACACCACATGCATGACACACACCACACAACTGTATACATCGCACACCACACACAAATGACAAATGTCACGCACCTATCACACACATCATAACACCACAGAGGCACACACCATGCATGTATTACACACACCCACATCACACATGTATTACACACACCCACATGTACACACACCACATACTTCACACACACACACACTACATACACTACACAATACATTGAACACATCACACACACACCATACACGCTACACACATCACACGTCGCACACATCACACACGTATCACACACGCCACACACACGCCACACACAGGCTACCAGGTGACATCCCTGCACTGGCGACACTTCTAAGACGTCGTAAGACAAGTGCATTAATCTGGAGGCTTATCTTCAAACACTGTACGAAAGCAGGGTTTTCAATTAACAAACAGCACATGTTACAAAGGGGGTGACTAATCCACCGACAGCAAGCAAGACTTCCCAGCTCCCGAGGCATCTTCAGTGGCATAAACAGACGTCGTCCTCGACTCCGAGTCTCTGCCTCGCAGCCCGGAGCCGAACCAGGAGAAGCGCCTGGACGCCTCCCGTCAGCCGACCTGCTCCAGCTCTTGGGGTTTTCCAGGTCCTTGCCGGAACCACCCCCGCGCAAAGCCCACCTGATTCTGACCCGACGCCACCCCCGGGCCCAGGCTCCCGGTGACCGACTCACGGCCCAGGCTCGGGGCTGGAGCTTGGGGTCCAAGAGGCGGTCGCACCCTCAGCCGGGCTGTTCGACTCCTCGCCAGCGGCGGCCCTCAGGCTGCTGTGCGCTCGGTCAGAAGGGAAGGGGAGCGAGACCTCCCACTGGGAGAGCAGACTCAGCCAGGGTCCCGGCGGCTCAGGCAGGAAAGGGGGGAACAGCGCGCGGTTTTCTTCCCAAGGTCTTTATTCCACGTGCTTTGCAAATGGCTTTGTCCGCTCCTTCGGTCAGCTCAGGGCACATGTGTGTTTACAGATGTGTGCGCGCGCGCATCTATATGTGTGTGTAGGCGTGTGCACACACACAGGCACACCTCGGCGACACTGGGGTTCAGTCCAAGCCACTGCAGTGAAGCAGGTGACTGGAATTTTTGGTTTGCCGGGAGACCAAACCGAGCCTTCATCCTCTGCTCACAGGTTCTGCCTACCTGCAACTGCAGTCTAAGTGAGCAACAGTGCTACTTCTAAAAAGCCACGTCCACACCTTAGTTAAAAACAACGCTTTTGGGAGTTCCCGTCGTGGCGCAGTGGTTAGCGAATCCGACTAGGAACCATGAGGTTGTGGGTTTGATCCCTGGCCTTGCTCAGTGGGTTGATGATCTGGTGTTGCCGTGAGCTGTGGTGTAGGTTGCAGACGCGACTCGGATCCCAAGTTGCTGTGGCTCTGGCGTAGGCTGGAGGCTACAGCTCCGATTCGACCCCTAGCCTGGGAACCTCCATATGCCATGGGAGTGGCCCTAGAAAAGACAAAAAAAAAAAAAAAACAACGCTTTTGGAAGACGGCGCCGAGAGACCCTCCCTGCAGGGCTGCCCCAGCCTTCTGCGGGTGAGCAACAGCGCCTGCAAAGCGCCGTGACTCGAAGGGCAGCAGAAGACGTGGCTGCCTGTGCTCAGTCCTGGGAAGCTTCCAAGGCTGGGCCCCAGAGCAGGAAGCCCGGCCCACACTGGGGACCAGCAACAGCCCGCCCCCCCATAAGAACATCCTTAACTCTGCTGGAAAGGTGACCATCTGCCAGGTAACACCGAGAGGCAGGAGGTGGTCTTGCGGTCCGGGACGGTCACAGGAGTGAGGGGGCACACGCCCATCTCTGTCTCCCACCCGCAAGCCCGCATGTGCTCTGGGGTCACTTCCGTGCTCTCAGCCGCGTGGGGGTGGGGGACCCTGTCCGAACCCCCCAGACCAGCTTATCCGTTCCCACCCCACAGCTTGGTGTCTCTCTAGTGTCACCTGCCAGAACCTGGGTGCCACAGGCACGCGCCCGCCCAGCTCCTTCCTTGTTAAATGGTTGGACAGACTGTGTCCAAAGAGACTCGTTTTTCTGTTTCTGTTTCTACTCTTTTCTTCCCTTTTTGGTGTGGAGGGAGAAACAAAGGGAAGAGAGGAGGGATGGGCTCAGAGAACTGTTTTTTCTTACAATCCCTGGAGGTCTCAATCGCACGGTCGCTGCTAATGCCGGCCCCCTACGGCGGGGGCGGGGGCAGGGGACGGGATTCCGGGTATTTAGGGGATTCTGCGGGGAGGGGATTCTGGGGGGAGGGGTCTCAGCCTGTGGGGTCCCCCCCAGGTGGGGCGGGGACCCCTCGCTCTGGGGAGGGAGGGCCCTGCTTACTGAGATTGTCTTCGTCCTCCGCGTGGGCGGCCCCGGGGCTCACGTGCTTGAAGGGAGCGATGAAGGCTGACAGCAGGCTCACCTTGTCTGCAAAGGAAAGAGGAACAGGAAATGCACTTCTGACATCGCGTTTCGGAAAAACCCAGCGCTTTCCCGTGTGCCTGCTGCTGAGGGTTTGGACTAGGGAGGCCGGAAGGGCGTTTTGGTTTCAGCCACTTCATTCCGGTTCAGGCTTTTATGGAATTTCTGACAGCATTTTATCAAATTCCCTCCCTATTCAATTTTAAACTTTATGATTCCATCTTTCTTTTCTTATTTTTGGCATCTCCCCTCCTCTTGGTCCACGTCCCTCAGAACTTGAAACAACTGCCTGCAGGGCGAGCACCTTTCCTCTGCCCGTCGAGGTCACCGCTCAAGCAAACGCGCTTCTTCCACCAAAGGAGAGCCGTGCAAACAGCGCCGAGACGTCCCCCATTAGTGCAGAGCCTGCTTTGTGGGTTTGAATGTGTTTTTTTTTTTAAAGGACCTAGCAAAACTGTAAAATGTACTTTGTGTGTTTGAGGGAAGGAGAAGGACCAGGCGGAGGATGTCCCCCAGGCACAGGGACAGTAGTGGGAGCAGTGGGGCCCAGGGACCCCTCTGCCTGCACCCCGGCGGCAGCGCGGTGTGGGCACACAGGCCTGGCAGCAACGGGCTTGGGACCAGCGGGTTGGGCTGCTTCCCTCTTAAGCAGAGACTGGGGCACTGTGGGTCGACGGCAACCAGGAGAAATGAAAGAGCCACTAACGCAGGGACCCAAAGGAAGCTCCTTGCTTCAGAGCTTCTGCCGCTGCACCGGCGGGAGATTCGCCCGCAGGGCCTCGTCGGAGCAGAGGGGCGCCGCCTCCCCCCCCCACCCCCGGAGCCCCCTCCGCCCAGACTGTGGGCCCACCAGCCGCACCCGTCCTGCCGTCTGCACACATCTCGCTGACGTCATTGGAAGCACCCAGGTGGAAGGTGACCACGGCCCCGTGGGCGGGTCACGCGGCCGCCCCTGCCCTGCCCGGCCTCCTGCGGGTGGCGGTCTGTCCCGGTCCGGGCTCTTTCCGGCGCCTGGGAGTCCCCGCGCTGCGGGCAGGCTTCTTGCGGGCCCTGTTCTCACCCCGCTGCCTGTCGCCTGTTTCTGTCGTGGGGAGGGACCGCCCCGGCCCAGCGCTCAGAGTGCTGTCTCGTGGGGACCTGACCGGTGGGTTATCACACAGGTAGCCCCCCACGTCCAGACCAGGCCGGAGTCGGGCTCTCTGGCTTTCAGTTCTGAGCCCGTTTCCTCTTCAGCCAGCTTTCCGGAGGCCGGGAGGCTTCGCACTGAAATCCGTTCTGGAGCCTGTCACCAGCTGCTGTTTCCAGGAGGGACGGGCACCGTGTAATGTTCACTCAGGGAACAGTAAATAACTCAACCACCGGAGGCCCGCCCCCCTCCTCTGCCCACCAACAGGTACAAGCCAGGGAGGGGCCGGCTCCCCGAACCTCACGGCCGAGCTAATTTACTGCAAGAGAATGAAATCTCTTGCTCGAGTTATAATTTCATTACGGGAGCCCAGTAGTGTTCTGCGAAGAGGGGGAGCTCCCATGATTCAGACTCCGGAGCGTCTCAAAATGAAATTAGTTTTCTAATAGAGCGGGGCCACCAGCCAGACACCCGCAAAAGCACGCTAGACCATTTCAGAGCTCACCTCAGCCAAATCGTGAAATATTTAAAGGTTGTTTTTGATTGCTCAATGTTCTTGCCTTCAAGACACCTTGCTTAGAACTCAGTCTCAGATACACAACGCACACCTTTCTGTGCATACCTCTCTCTCATGCTGTGCAGACACACACTAAAAATATCCATCGTTCATCTGAAATCCCAATTTAAGGCAAAGGATTGAATGAACATTTCTACAAAGGCGGCCAACCAGTCGCCCATGAGCATGAGAAAAGACGCCCAGCCCCACCGGTCCTCGGGGATGCGAACGGGGCTCTGTGAGCTGTCATCCCACACCCACGGAGCAGCTGCGGTGAAAGGGCCTGCAAGGTGACAACGTGTGGGAGGACGTGGAAGGACGGGAACCCTCGCGCTCTGCTGGCGGGAACGTCGGGGGCAGTTCCACGCAGGGTGGACGCCCAGACGAACCGAGAGTCAAGCGGGAGGCCTGTGGGACGCGCGGTGACAGCAGCACTGTTCACAGGAGGAGACGGGCGTCCGAGGCGCACCAGGAGGTGTGTCCTCACAGGCGACCGGCTCACCCTCAGGAGGGCGGGATGCTGACCCCGGCCCCGACATGGATGAGCCCGAGGCCGTCACATGAGGCTAAACGAGCTGGCCGAAGAGGGTCAGGAGAGTCGGACGCCGGCCCAGGAGGCAGGGAGGGAGTGAGAATTAACGGGGAGGCGCCCGGGAGGGGTGGGGAGGGCTGTTGAGTGAAGACAGAGTTTCAGGTTGAGAAAAGAGACCCTTCTGGGGGCGGACGTGGTGGTGGTTGCGTCACAAGATAAACGCACGTGGTGTCGCAGGACTGTGTGCTTAGAAACGGTGGCGATGGTGAGGTGTACGCTGTGTATGCCTGACGACGATTTGAAAAATAAAGACGATTCAAAAGTTACTGGACCTCCTGCAGCTTTTCTGGTCACTCTGCCCCTTTTAGGCCCCACCACTTGTCGGGTGTGGGGGTTTTGGATTCCGGGGACCAGTGGAAACAACCTGGGCAGGACCCGTGCACCCGAGCTGTCGCCAGGTCAGCCCACCGGAAAGGCCCACCAATCTCTCGAGGGCATCGCTCATGAGCGAGAAGCGTTCACCACCGGGGACTCAGAGGATCCCAAGGGGGCGGCCTGGGTCTTGGCAGGCCATTAGACACGGACAGGGTGAGGAATGACCCGTTCTGTTGAGAGAGCGAGCGAGAGGAATGACTTGCTGTTCCCTTGATCCGTGTCCATCAGGCCGGCCTCTCCCTCGACTGGGTCCAGGCGGGCGCGGTGCCCTGGCTCTGATCTTCGTGTTTGCCGTGTCACCACCGAAAGTCTGGACTCGTGAGGTTGCAGCCCTGATGGAAAACGGGGCCCTGCTTTTGTTGGTCTCACTTGGGACATTCTGGGTGCGCTGAGCAAAGCTGCGGTCGGGACACCCTCCCTCTGGCTGGGGAGCCTTGCGGGGGGACAGTGTGTTTCTCCAGGGAAAGGGGGGGCGTGGAGAGGGGCTGGGCTCGGCTGGGCAGGGCCTGCATGAGGACAGCACCCAGGCCACCCAGGCAGGAGCCGCTTTCGGGAGGCTCTGGTCAGCATCGCGTGAATGGCACTCACGGCCTTGTGCTGTTCGTGGATTATTTGGGTGGATCCGGGCGTTTGAGCTATAAGCCTTATAACTGCAAAGTAAATGGCCCTGGCCCACGCTGAAGGGGTGGTGTACATTTCGGAGCAGTGGGGAAGCTTCTCGGGGGGGGAGCCCTTTCCTGGAGACGGACGAGAGCACACCGGTTGAGAATGTCGATAAGGAAGAACAGATGCAGCTTGGTAATGGCACGAAGACAGATAAACGGAACAAGATCGAGGTTCAGAAGTAGAATTACGCCCGTGCCATCCACCGATTTTCAACAAAAATCACCAAGCCATCCAGGGTGATGGAAGGAAGTCCTGTAACCAAGGAGTCCTGAAGAACTTCCCTGAAAGGGGTTCCTGGGAGGGCAGGCCCAGGCGCTGAATTGTCCTAAATTTATACACTGCACACTCTCCACAGTAACAGCGATGGAAAGATTAAAATGCAGCATGAGGTGGAAGAATCTCTAGAACTGCGTGCAGAACAAAAAATTGAGACATCAAGGGAACGTGCTCCACCATTCCACAAGAGACAAAGGAGAGCCAGCCGGCCCTGCGCCAGGGCGGGTGCCGACGGGCTGGGAAGGGGCGCGGGGTCTTTCCGGCAGGACGGAATGTCCTCTGTGGGCATGAGGTGTGTGACACACACGTGTGCATCCTCCCATCAGGCCAGAGGGCTGTCCGTGAGAAGACAGAGGGAGAAAGACCCAGAGTGCGTGGCGTGGGGCCACAGGGTGGAAGTGTGACGTCGGGACTGCCAGCACCAGGCCCAGCCGCATGCCCCGGAGCCGCGGACACTCAGCGCTCCTGAGACGGGGACTTGGGAGCCATGAACAGGATAAACTTTTGGAGCCTGCTTTTTTGAAAGCCATGTGTGCTCTCATAGACTGTTTTGTTTAATCAACAATTTATGAAACAATTTGTACCAAGTAAGATGAAAATTAAAAAAACCTCTGTGGGGCACGAGCCCATGTCAGTTTCCCAGAAAATTCATCTTTGAGAAATAACATGTTTGCTGGAACTTTGAAGAACAACCGTGATTGCTAAAATACCTAAGGATTTGATCTTAGACGCTGCCTCCTGAAAAAGCACAAAATAGCTCATGGTCTAGGTTATTTTTGAAAAGCGAGATCAATGGAGGCCTTCAGTCCTGCCCTATTTCAACCATTTAGAGAGAGCTCTGTGCTGTGTCTTCCGTGTTTGTGGGCCACACGCGGCCCCATCTGGGGCGGCTGTGAAACAAGAAAGGAGGCGGCGGTTGGAGGCTCCGAGCACAGTCGGTACCTTTGGGCTACAAACCCAGCCTCTTCATACGCTCCCGTCTTATTCTCCTTTTGCCCAAACGCACTGTGACAGATGGCCGGCCTCCGGCCTGACCCACTTTCTTCCCACAGCATCTTCTGCTGGAACATAGGTAGGTCTTTAATGGATGCAGCTTCTAGCCAAACACAAACGCAAATGAGCTTGAACAGGTGGGCCACCCTGGGAAGCAAGGAAATAATTAACCTCCATGCAGGCAGGAGAAGGGATAACGTTTTGGAGGAAAGGCCAAGATGTTTTCTCGCGGATTTTCAGGAACATGTATCTTAAGGACCATTTTCAAGCGGGCGGCCGGCCGTGAACGAGGGAGTTTGCGCAAAGAATGGCTCGGGGTCTGCCCTGGGCTTTGAAGCACAAGGTTTGGCTCTCACGAGGCGGAGGGCTCCTTCTGGTAACTCCCAGGTGGGAGAAACTCAGGATCTGTGCCTTGAAACGGGCAGCCAGCGCCAGCGTGTTCCTCGCTCCTTGTGTCCTTCCCCAAAGTTCACCTGGAGTCCGGGTCCCCAGGGCCTCAGGAGGTGACTGCACTTGGAGACGGCGGCCTTTACGGAGGAAACGAAGGTGAAACACGGTCTTTGGGACGGGTCCTGATCCCCGGGGACGGAGAAGAGGACACGGACGCGGGGGACTCGGCGCCTGCACCAGCCGAGACGAGCCAGTCCTGCCCCCGCCTGGGCCTCGGACGTCCAGCCTCCAGCGCCCTGAGAGATCCAGCGCTGTGCTTTAAGCCCTGCCGGTGGTGCTTTGTCATCGCAGCCTGAGCAGACTAATAACTCACTCGGATCTCCACTGAGTGCAAGTAGCCGCACCCAATCGATAACTGTACACTCGATGCGAAGAAGGAAACACGCCGAGACCTGGCCTGTCGGGCCCCAGAAGAGAGGGGGCCTCTTGCGGGAGCCAAGAACGTCTAGCACTTGCTAGGCGCAGAGACGGCCTTGGAGCCAGGAGGTCTGCAGAGCCAAGCATCCTTCTGCTGAAAGGGGGGGTTTGTGATTATCCGTGTTAAGGGAGGGGACGGCCGTGCCTGGCGGAAGCACCGGTGGGAAGGCTCCGAATGGTCCTGGTCACCGGGCCTGGAGCCTTGATCATGAACTGGGGGTCCCAGCGGACCTGAGAGCAGCAGACAGAAAACGCCTGGATTGTGAGGGGGGAGAGTGGGGGAGGGGAAAGGGAAGGAAACGCTCATCCAGGAGAGTCTGAGGCCCAGACCCGGGTCCCAGCCTCACCCATGCCCGGGGGACGGACGGCCAGTGTTTGGGACAGAGGGGACACGAGGGCCAGTTACGGCCTCTGGCTGGACACACAGCAGGCGCCCCCGTTCCCGGCCCCGGATGGGCTTGGGCTCGGATCCGAGGTGTCGAGCTCGGTGGGCTGGACTGGGTTCACAGGGCAGAGCAGATTGGAAGGTTATAGGCCGGCCTGAGACTCACTGAGGGAGGAGACGGCAGGGAGCTGAGCGTGGCTTGAAGGAGGAAGACGGAAACGCCAGCCTCCGTTCCGTGCCTGTACCCCGGGGTCGAAACTTCTGCGCCAACCAGGGCTCTTGGGTGTCAGGGGAGGACCCTTCGTGCTCGGCTGGGAGGATGAGCGGGAGGGAGGCACCCTCTTCATCCTTTAATGGCTCGAAGGACGTTGGGGACAAGCCATGCCTGCCTTCCTCGCCACAGTTCCCGAATTTCTCAGGGACGAAAGGACGGACCCCTAAAAGAAAGACACGGAGGCTCCTGGGCGGGGAGAACGTGAAAAACAGCATGAAACGACGACGGCAGGTCTCAGGAATCGGGAGCATGGCTCTCACTGAGAAACACGAGAGGCTCCCTTATGGAACCCATCCTCTCCGCCTGGCTCAGCGTCTCCGGGGCCTCGTCCTCCTCCGGGAAGCCTTCCCTCGACGTCAGGGCGCAGTGCGGGCCGCCTCCTGGGGGGGCTGTGACGGGGCCGGGAGTGGCCTCCAGAACCAGGAGGCGCCTTGGCCCTGATGCGCTCACCGCATTCCAGCTACTGTGGACTCTTTTGGGACACAGAGGAAAAGCCTACAACTCAGCAGCTCACACCAGACGGCGCGAGGTGAAGAGCAAGCAGAGACGCCGGTGGCTGACAGGGGACTGACACGGGAGGTGGCGTCGGGGGGAGTGCATTTGAAGAAGAACCTGCCTCCGAAGGCGCTGATGCTGCCCTCCGGCTGGAACCGCCGAGGCTCAGGGACCTCGCAGGGCCTGCAGCTCTCGCCCCTTCAACTCCAGGCAGGACGGCGAGGGCCGCGAGACGCAGAGCTCAGCTCGGCACCGTCTGAGGCCTTTCTAGACCCCGAGGCCCGCGGGCGAGCAGGCCTAAGCTCTTCCAGAAGGTCTCCCTCTGCCACCGCCGCCCGCGAGGTCCAGGTCTACCAGGCTGTCCAGGTGCTGCGCGTGACCTGCAGGAATCCGGCTCGGGTGGGAACGGCACGCTGGCCGAGGCTCACAGACCAGCCTGTCACCTGCCGTTTCCTTGTTGCCGTCGGGTGTTGGGTCCACTGTGGGCCGTCTGGAGCGGGAGCTCCTGGTCAGAGTGGACAGCGTCATGGGTCCAGTCACAGACCCAGGGCACCAGGTTCATTTTATGGGTCGGCTTGCCTGGCCTTAGTTGCCCAGACGTCCAGTCAGACGTTATTCTGGGTGATTCCGTGGAGATGAGCAATGAGTCAGCAGACTGGGCTGAGCAGGGCCTCCCTGAGTCCAGTCTGGAACCTGAGGGGGTGGGGGGGGGACAGTGTCTCCTCCTGGCCGCCTGGTGTCAGGCCCTCAGCCCACGGGAGCCTGGGGACGGCACCGCCTATGCCCGCAAATCACGTGGCCCCCAGGGAGGCCTGCTGCCCTGGGGGATTTGCCCAGAGCCCTTGCTCGCTCACAAGGTGCCCGGGTTTGGGTGGTGAAGAGAGAGGTCACCCTGCCGACCAAGGAGGCGCCGTCGCGGGTGGCCTGAAGGCAGCAGGGCTTCCAGCCTCGACTCCTCTCTGATTCGAAGCCCAACACCTCGTCTCCTCCCCAGAAAACCCTCCTGATTATTCAGAGCCTGCCCTGGCTCTGCTCATCGAGGGATGCTGCTGGCACACCCGGGGCCACAGGACCGCAGCTGCATCCGGACCGAGGATGGCGAAGAGGACTGGGGGGCGCGGACGGAGCGCCTTTCCTCCTTCAGGACAGTGCTTCCTGCGCCCACCGCCCTGTCTTAGCGTCAGTTCGGACGCAGGCGATGGATTTTGAGTCCCACCCGGAGAGAGTGCGCGACCTCTGTCCCCTGAGTGTCCCCTCCCTGGTGCTCGTGGTCCTGCCAGTGCCTCAGGCCCCGCGTAGGAGCCCACTGTGGTCCCACCTCCACTGTCAGGTCTTTCCAGGCCGGGCCCAGCCCTCTGATTTGCCCCGTACTGACCACCCGGGCCTCACTCAGTCCCTCGTGTCCAGGCCCGGCGCTCGCCTCCCCTGCCGGCCTCCCATCTGCCCGCCAGCTGTGAGGTCCTGTCGCGGCCTGACCGCCTCCGGTCACCCTGTCCTCTTCCCTCAAAGGCAGGGCACTGTCACCACCGGGCCAGGGCTGCTGTGAGGATCAGCGAGCCGAGGACACACGTGCGGTGCCGTTGGCGGTGACTGCTGTTAATGTGATGACTGGGGGGCCCAGGCCACAGCCCCCCACCTTTCTAGGCCTTCGGTGCAGAGCTGTTGCCTTGTCCTGACCCGGGGACTTTGCTCTGTCCTCTGGCGCTGCTCTCATTACTTAAGTAATGAATTGAGCTCAGTGGGAGCCTGGAAATCAGGTCTTACCGACCCCCACCCCACCCCTGGTGCCCTGTCCTCTCCGCCAGCTTTGTTTAGTGTAGCCCTGTTGTCAACACCACTGCCTTCCCCAAAGACGCCGGAAATTTGGCTCATGTCTCATAAGGATCAGATACTCTACTAACCAAAAATAGGACACTGATCACTTAAGTAATTGTTTAGAGAGCAGGTCCCAGTGTCAGTGTCTGAATTTGCACACTTAATGATTTCTCCTTAAGCAGAGTGCGGGGCTAGCGAATGAAATGCTACGTATGGCTGTTAAGGCCGTCGCAGGCCCAGTGGCGGCTGTGGAATCACCCTTCCAGAGGCTGGCCGGCTGCCCTGCCCTGCGGACACGTGCTATAAGCTGTGCAGTTCCCGTGGGACGGGGTCCCGGGCACTGACAAACCACGGTCCCGCAGGGTTGAGGAGACCCTCGACCCCTGCCCGCCCCATGCCCTGGGCACGACGCCCTTTGTGGCAAATACTGGCCCCGTCGGTCAGGTCACTCAGACCCTGGTTGGAAAGGGCCGGTCAGTCATTCCATCTTCTGTTTCCTCGGCAAAGACTTACGGAGCCCTCACTGTGCCCCAGGGTCTAGAAGGTCCAGAACAGTCTAGGACAGCCTGGAGCTGCCTGTTCCTGCTTTATGTGCCGCACAACCTCCATCGGGGCCTTCGGCACCACGTGTGACACGGGTGAACTGCTCCTCTCTCCCGACTAGGACGCAGGCTCCGGCGGCGGCGGCGGCGGAAGAGCCCTTTCTGCGCCCAGGATGAGACCCTGCGATGTGCACACCGGGCCGTTTGAGGGGACCGCGGGCCTGGTCGGATGGGATGGAAACGGACGGTTGCTCCTAGTTTTCACTATGTTGCAGCCCCCTTCCCGGCTGAACTCCCGGCTGAACGCCTGCGGCTGGGGCCTCCGCCTTACAGCCTCCGGTTGAGCTTGGAACAAACACGCATCCGGCTTGGGGGCCGCCCGCAGGCATCGTGCTGGGGCCGTGCGGAGAACTGCGCCCAGACCGGGGCGTCCTTTCCACGTCCACGTGTTGGGGGCTTCCTGATGTCATTGCGGACGTGCCCCAGCCTCTCCAGCCACCCTGAGGACACCGGGGAGGTGGCTGAGCGGAGGACTCGCGTGTCCTGTGACAGGGCTGTAAGGGCTGCTTCCAGAAAGAGAGAGAAACAGGGCCTCCCAGCCTCGAGCGTCAGGGAGCCCCCGACGGGGCGGGGCAACGAGATGGCCACGCCCCCTCGATGTCGCGGGAGGGGCGCCCGTGTCTGCAGCGGAGACGACACTGAACGTGAAGAGGAGTGTGTCCTGGGCGGGGACCCGTGCGGCTGGCTGGTGGGACGGGGTCCGGGGACGGCTGGGCTCCGGGGGGGCCGTTCCCAGCGCCTTCAGAGCGAGAGGCCGTTTCCTCGTGAAACGCAAGGCTCTGGCTCCCCCGGCGAGCAGCGGCTGAGCGCACAGCCGGCTGGCGCGTGGGTTTTCTGTGAGGTGGCAGCGTGCGTGTTGTCCGCTAGAGTCCATGAACAGCCTAGCTCGGCCTGCTGAAATTAGATCTAAAACTCTTGAATTTTGTGTCAAGAGCGTTTTCCCCACCCGAGGGTCTGGCTCGCGGCGGACACGCGGTGACGAAGCCCCTGGAGGGACTGCAGTCTGTCTGGGCGGGACGCACCCGCGGTTATGCACCTGCTCAGTGGGCTAGTGCACGGCCCAGGGGCAAGCCTTCCCTCACCGGGAGGCTCGTGGTTCATGTCTTACTTTGCATTCCACGTGGTTTGGTAATAAGACGTGGCAAATGGATGTTTTTCATTTGCCCGAGTGTTTGTTACCGTGTTTTTGGAGTCAGACCCAGAACCACCAGCGCTAGAGTACAACTGTTTGCTGCTGAGGCTGGTAAAGCCTCGGTGACACACATAGCAGTCAGGGGACTTGGAATCGTTGCTCCTTCACTGGAAGTGTCTCCTGTTGGGGCTCTGACAAGAGCTGAGGTTGGAGAGTTCCGAGAGCGCCTTGTCCCGCACTACCCGTGCACTTGTCCCAAACACCTCTGTTAGCACCTTGACGACAGAGCTCGTGTCACTCCTAGCTGGGGTCTCAGGCATCCCAGGGCTCTGAGTGTCACCCAAGAGGCCCCTAGCCCTGACCATCAACCCGCCGCCACCCTCCCACCTGCAGGCAGGGCCACTGGAGGGCAGGCACCTGCGGGCGGGGGTGGGGGCATTGGGGGGGGGTGGCACCAACTGGGCTTCAGCCTCGGTTTTCTACTTGCCAACAAGCTGTGGGGGGAATTCTGCCGAGTTCAGGGGGCCTGGGGGCCAGGGACTCAGCTCTCAGCTGGGACAGTGGGAGGAAGCACTGTTTCCTCACAGCCCTGGGGGCTGCAATGCCTTAGCACTGTGCCCAGCACCCAAGTCACCACCCTTCCAAGTGCTGCTGCCACCAGTGCAGGGCCTGCCGTCCACCTGTGCGCCTCCCCGGCCGCCTCCCTGTCCACTTCCTCATCCACCTCCAGGAGGGAAGTCGCGTGGGAAGAAGGGATGTGGACACCACGGTTCAAGGGTGGGGGTGGGGCGGCCCCAACCCCCTTTCCACGCGGCCTCGGAGCCCTTCACCTCTGGGCCCTTCACTTCTCTCCACGCACCCCTCCTGCTCCTAGTGCGGAATCAGCAGACAGCCGAGTTTGGTTCTCTTGTTTGTCTTTTGAAATTTGCAGTGAGAACCTGCCAAAAAAAGGACAAGTTTTATGACCCCCAGATGTCTGTGAGCAAAATGCTCTTGTGACTGCTGAGCCCTATAAAGTTAAGCAGGTTTCTTTACTGGAGGGCTTCTGAAGGCTTCGGATGCGCCACATGCTAAGGTCACTTGGAATCTCAGCGATGGTGCAAACAGCCACTCCCGCAACCTCGGAGTGTGACTTCCTCGAGCATCACGTGGGACGTCCTTCCGGAAGGCGTGACTCAGAAGAGCTGACAGATGGGGCCGTGGAGCCCTCGCTGATGTGTCCTCGCCACAGCCCTGTGATGTTTCCCAAGTGACGCCGTGAGAAGACTCTGATCAGCTGTGAATCTCTGAGCCTTGGGGAGGGAGGGCGTGGACGTCCA
The DNA here is from genome assembly GCF_016906955.1 of Phacochoerus africanus. Taxonomy (NCBI): domain Eukaryota; kingdom Metazoa; phylum Chordata; class Mammalia; order Artiodactyla; family Suidae; genus Phacochoerus; species Phacochoerus africanus. The sequence continues at coordinate 73,645,141 of NC_062555.1, read as the reverse complement.
TGTGCTTCTGTGCTTGGTACAGAGTCTGATGAGCATGTGCAAAGACGTGGTCTCGTTAGAGACATCTGCTGCAGGAAGGCCGAGCATCTCCTCTCTGGAGGTCTCTCCGTCAGCTTCCATCCCACGGGCGTCTGCCGAGCATCTCCTCTCTGGAGGTCTCTCCATCAGCTTCCATCCCACGGGCGTTTGCGGAGAATCTTATTTCTGGAGGTCTCTCCATCAGCTTCCATCCCACGGTTTTGCTGAGAGCCTAATGTGCCAGGGGCTGTTCTCTGACTGAACCTCTAGGAGAATGTTCTTTCCTTCTGGACCTTGAGCTCCAGTCTGTTTAGGGTCCAGATGTAGTTCCCTTGGTAACCAAGCAACACAGATTTTGGTCCGGAGGTTAATATCCACACACACCTGGCCAACCTTACATCTAACCGGTACATAGAAACCGAATTAATCATTCACAGCCTTCTGCAAAGAGGGGCTCGCATCTGAGAGTCAGATCAGGGTCCCCCACTTTAATGGGGTACAAGTCACTTAGCACCTGTTTTCCTTCCAGCCATTTGAGCCCCCATGTCCTGACCCCTGACCTACTGGACAGCAGCCTGGACAACACCAGCCCCCCGCCCTCTTGGCCAGAATGGACCTGGGATTCGCCAGGCTCAGTGCAAGATGGAAACGTGCTCCTTGTTCAGAGATCATTAGATGACCAAGGAGGTGACCGTGGAGCATTAAGCCTGCTCCCGGCAGGTCCACAGAGCCCCCCCTCCTGGGGGGGGGTAACATGGGGTCCAGGTGACAGCTGGCGAGAGGACAGGCCCTGCGTCTATGCGTCAGCTGCTGCCATCAGCCGCCCTTCCGTTAGTAAGAAAACCCTGGGTGGCGGATTAAGCCATTTGCTCTAAAGGCCAGTTTTCGCAGAATAACAGTCTCTGTGGAGACCCCCACACATCAGGACCGGCGAGCCAAGTGTTTGGGGAAGTGTACCGCCACACACCCAGATGTTCACACGCCCAGGTAAGCCCGTTTGCTAACCCCCCTGCCTGTGCGTTCTGCCTACAGGTCACTCTGCAAAACCACCGGCCTCATCCTGCTGATGGCCCGAGTGGGCGGGGCTCCCAGCACGGTTCTGTGTTTCCCACCCTGTGACCCTCCCTTGGGGCTCCCGGCAGACGTGGGTCCATCCTCCAGGTCTCAGAACCCCCCTCAACCCTCGGACCTGGGGCTGCCGGGTCACACTTTCACACCAGGGTAGCACCCGTTTCTACTCGGTCCTACAGCCGTGGGCACAGGCTCCCGGGATGCACGACGGGACCTCGGGCAGGGAGGTGACAAATCCACACAAGACCGTCTTCCCACAGGGTCCCTTTCCTCATCTCTGCAGCCTCCCCCACTGACCCTGACCCTGACCCTGCAGGTCCAGAGATAAGCGTGGCCGCGGCTTCCCTCATGGATTGCTGGCTCGTCCAAGCTCAGAGAAGCTCTGGGATGCTTTAGGCCACGCCCACGAGGGCGGACAAGGCCGCGAGCTGAGCCCCAGAGAGCACGGCGGTAGATGGAGCGTCCTGCTGTTTCCCGGCTTTTCTGAAATGAGGCTGCCTCGGGTCAGGCAGATGCCCTGGGACTAATCACCCGTGATCCACTCGGGTCCCGCGGCCAGACCTCGCCCTCCGCGGCGTCTGCGGCCCCAGCAGCCCCCTGCGCCCCATCAGCCCTGAGGCCCGGGGCCCGTTCCCGCCACACCCGGCCGGGACAATGGGTTATGGGCTCTGTTATTTGAAGAGATGGTGGACTGGATGGAAGAGGGACAAAGTGGGGGGAGGGGAAGCCGCTCACACCAGGGCGCCAGCCCACTGCTTCCAAAGGAAACCGTCTGCAGAAGGGCCGGGAGGACCGCGTCCCGCCCCGCACCGCCCAGTCCTACCCTGCATTGACGCCTTCGCGCCCGGCCGCAGAGCGCACTCGTGTTTGTGACTTTGCCTTAATCAGTGCATCATCTCATCCGAGCACTTAAAACACTTAGAAAGCCCACTAAGCACCACAACTGGCCACCAGTCCCCGTGGGGGCCATCAAGCTCGGGGGCCGGGGGGGCTGCTTCTATATGGCGGTGCCGAGCGGCCCAGCGGGGAAGCCTCAGAGATTGAGCTGTCTCCCCCCTCAGGGGCCCCCCAGGAAGCTGGGTGATGGCCTGGGGTGGCCTCTTGTGCAGGTGACACGGGAAGGGGAGCCTGGAGATCTTGTTCTGGCGCCTCGTCCGGAGGAGGGGGGGTGCTGGCCTTTCATGAGGACACTGTGTGTGTTGGGGGGGGCCTCGGGGGTGCCTGGACCCACTAGCAGGATGGCGGGCGCTGCCTCTCCGGGCAGACTACCTGATGTGACACTTTCCTGACTCCTACTCACTTAAACCCAGAGTCAGGAATCTGATGCTCTGGCCCATCCAGTAACTGTCGGCAGAGCCCCAAAGCCAACAGGTGCTGCAGGTGCAGGCTTGGGCTGTGGGCGGGGCAGTGGGTGTCTGGACCCACCGTCAGTGCTCCCGGACACGTCGGGTGTGTTGTGGACTGTGTGGTCACGGGGGCAGCTCTGTGCCCGGGTCTCTGTCCGCCATACCTGCTGCTGTGTGTGGGGAGGCGCTGCTTACAGGGCTGAGAGAGGGGCAGCAAACAGCAAATGCCAAGGACATGCTCACAACACCAGTTCTGCCCGGAAAGCTAGTCTGTGTTTTTCAACCGAGGTTTCAAAGCTGTCGCTTACGGCAGCCAGTTTAACTTCTCTACAGAAACGCTCTAAAACTCCTGCTTAAGACACCTTTTCCCGGAAATTGACTGAGAGACACGACAGAGATGGTGACCCCTCGAGGCCTGGCCTTCCTCTCTGCTTTGCTTGGCCGTCACCAGGGATTTCCAGGAGAGCACTTGTGTTCTGAGAAAGTGCCAAGGACCCAAGGCGGGCGTCTTGGGGTGACGGCCGTGGCTGAGACGTGCACACCTTAAGGGGGGCCCTTGAGCTTGGAGACCGGCGGGCTTGGCGAGGGGATCAGGGCAGGTCTGGACTTCTCTGCTGCCCTCTGTCCAGTCTGAAGTGGGCATTGGAAGGGAGACCAGGAACATTTGCAAAAAGGCAAGTTTGCTGAACAAAGGAGCTTAACACAATCAATGTAAATTTAAATTAAATTTGAACTTTGGCTCTGTGGGTTTGGGACTTTGCTCTTGTTTTAAAATTGCTCTCCATTTCCTATAAAGCTATTATATCTATAAATTCAAAGAAGACCAAATGGCAGAAGGTATTTCTTCTGAGCCCCTTCAAAGAAGACCCCAACAACCCCTGCTCTCCGAGCAAATGTCGACCAGTCAGAGCTTTGGTGACCAGCTCTCCAGCCCTGGAAGGACCTAAAGAGCATCGGGCTGGAATCCGGCCAGTGAGAGGGTGCTGGGTGCACCCTGGGCTCCGGGCGAGGTGGGGGTTTCAGCCCCACTGCTGCAGCTGCACCCATCACCTGTCGCTCCTGGCGAGCCAGCCACCTCTCTAAGTCTCAGGTTGCCCCCCTTTCTACAGAAAGAGCAGCTGTCGCGTTCTCATGGGCACTGAATATGGCAATGCCATCCAGCTTGCGAAGGTGCATTTGGGGGACACTGAATGCTCATTCTGGCCTCCCCCTCTGAGAGCCTGCCTGGGGAGGGTGGCTGGTCCCTGGGCTGGGGACAGTGGCACAGCTGCTTCTCAGCAGATGAGGCTGTTGGCAGTTTGGCTGAGATCCACCCCCCCACCCCCTGAGCTGGGACCCCAAAGGCACTGGTGTGGGGAGGGGGCCGCTTGCAGGCTCATCAGGTGCCCATAAAGGTCAGCAGTGCAACGGGAAGAGCTTCAGGAAGGAGACAAAGCCTGCAGTAGAAAGCAGCTCTCGGAAGTGGCCAGAGTCCGAGAAGTGGCTTCCATGTCACCTTTCACGTAGCCTCAACTCGGCCCTGGGTCTGGTGAGGGCGGTTTGGAAACACACTCAGAGCCTGAGCTCATTTTAGGTTGAACAACAGTGATAAATAGTTTAAAATAGTAAAATACAGCGAGCATTCCAAATTTCTGTAAATCCATCAAGTCTTCCGAAGTTTCCAAAGACATTCAGAAAAACCCATCAGGATGTGCCTCGTTGAAGGCACGTTATCCAGTTGTTGGCTTTCTGTGTCATTCTCCGTGTGGGAGAGAAGCCCACCTCTCATTGTGTTACGGTTCTGGGACAAGTCCCCTTTCCCGGTGCCTGTGCTTTACCCACAGGGCTGGGTGTCCCGTGCGCCTCTCCCAAGTGTGACAGTGTGGCCTGGGACGCTGAGTCACCGTGAACCGTGGACTGAGGGCACATACTGGGGTTTAGCAAACGGGCGTGGAGACGCAGCTGGTTTAAGAAAAATATGACCAAAGCAGGGTTCCTGTTTACAAAACGTGACACCACGTGGCTCCTGATCACCCCCTTTTTGCTGTCTAGGTAGCTCCTCAATTCGATATGTAACTTGAATTAAGAATCCAGTGTACGGAGAATGTGTCAAGCACTTAAAACATCCAGAGAGGATCCGTGTAAGAGCGGGCTGGGTTCTAGGGCACCTGGAGCCACTTTCTGGAGGAACAGCTTTGCAGCCAGTGAGTCTGGAAGGCTTGTGGTGCAATGATGTCCCTGCGTCACCCTCGATAGAGACGCCCGGTGACACGGCCATGTGGTTGGCACAGCAGTTTCCGCACCTTCTCACAGGCCTCTCTCCCTCTAAGCAGCCCTGCGCCCAAGGCCACTGCTCAGAGAACCTGCTGAGAGGTTCTCCTCGCTTGCCGCTGGACACAAGCTAAGCGGAGCACTCATCGGCTCTCCCCACCGCGTCCGAGGGACACTGTGGGGGACCAGCCCCCGCGTCTCTGGTTCCTTCTAGAGTCTTTAGATGAAAGATGAATCAGGGATTCAGTTCTGTAAGCTGCAGACTAGAAATCTGGGCCTCTCTGGACACCACCCAAGTGTAAAACGCAGCACAAATTACCTTTAAAAATTAATAATTCACAAAATCTGTGGGCTAAGCCTGGTCTGGCTTGAGAAGATAAGTAAAATAAATATTGTAAAGTCAATTTTTAATAATCTGTGGCATGGAATTTAAGCACAAGAGAAAACATTTAGCAATTAGGCGGGCGCGCTCGGTGCATGATTAAATGTGAGTAACAGCATGGAAAAGCCCGATCCTCACTTGTGAGCTGTAAACTCGTCTCCGGGTCTAATCTCGTGCCCAGCACCGCTCATGCCATTTCCCTGTTTAACGAGGTCCTGCCTTGAGAGGCTCGTGTTTGAGCAGTCCCTCCTCTCGGCACTTTCACATCGACGGCTGCGTGCAGGACCAGCGCCAGTGGCAGAGAGAGATACGTGATGGGGGTGTCGGAAGCAATACAATGAGCCCTGCCACTAGGCCGGTAACCAGTGGTCGACGGAGGCATCTAATTATGCAGACAGGCATTTACATTTGAGGGGTTTCCTCATAAGAGGTTCAGACGATTGGGGTTAATGCTCGCTGGTCTCCCGACTCTGTGCCAAACAGAGGCTGGTCTCTGGGCTGTGGATTTTGGATGAAGACTCCAACCCCTGACGGGTGATGGCAGGTCCTCGTCCTCACAAGGAGGCATTGGCATCAAGGGAGGAAGTGGAAGAGTCTGCTGGAGCCACCGGAGGGCGTCAGCGTTCTGGGAGGGGCACCGGCAGGGGGCCAGGGGAGGGCACTCTGCGGACCACACGGAGAACTGCCCGTGCAGAACACAGCCCCCCTCGGTTCCGCGCCCAGAAGCCTGTGTCGGGCATCTCCCCCAGTGAGGGGGTCTGTGCAGAGGGTGCAGGTGGGGGCTTGTCGCCAAGTCACCCGGCCCTCCCCCTGCGCTGCTGTGCTGCAGGCGCCCCCCTGCTCCCCACCCACCATGTCCCGGAAGCGGCTCAGAGCCCCGCACCCTCCACCTCTGGTCAAAGCACCAGGGTCAAGGTCAACAGCGGTGGCCAGGTCACTGGGCTGGGACGCTGGGTGGACCTGCCCTGATTTGATCTAGACAAAAGGAACCTTCCACGCTGGGGTGGGAGTCAGAGCTTTTGCTAAGGCCTGAGTGTCCGTGTGCCCCCAGATTCAACCCCCCGGCGATGGTGTCAGGAGCTGGGCCTGTGGGAGGTGACGAGGTCATGAGGGTGGAACCCTCGGGGACCGGATCAGGGTCCTTACGGGGAGACCCCCCTACGGAGCCCCCGCCCTTCGTCCCAAGAGGACACTGGAAGAAGACGGTCTGGGAGCAGGAAGCGGGTCCTCGCGGGCACAGGCTCTGCCAGCCCTTGATCTCCCAGCCTCCGCACTGGGGTCAGAATTCCTGGTTCCTAAGCCGTGTCTGCGGTACTTTGTGACAGCGGTGTGAGCCGGCTAAGACGGCCTCATGGGTCAAGAACAGCGCACATCTGCCCGCCTGTGTGTTGAGTTCAGATTTGCATGGGTCGCTGGTTTCTGGGCCAGGGGGCTTGCTAGGATTTGGGCGTCTGAGGTCCAGCTCCGCTCAACAAAAGTAAAATGACCCTGGTTCTAGTTTGAGGGTTGCTCCCTGCTGATGTCACAGAAGCCAGCGCATCCTTCTGGGTAACAACTGGCCGGATTCTACGAGCCGTGGGGTCTGAGGTCACCGGGGTCACGGGGTTGGGACGTAGTCTAGGGTCTCCTTAGTTACACAGCTTTATTCACGTGCTGAATACACTTTTATTGATGTTGACTATTCTAGCCTGGGGACGTGGCCGTGATCAAATCGGCACCCCTGTTCCCCGCCATGTGAACGCACACGCCCAGTGACAGGCGTGACCCTCAGGGACAGCTTGGGACACAGGTGGCTGTCACTCACACTGGCCGTTTGCTCTACCAGCCCCCCAGCTGTCACCTGAAGTGACCCCAGGACAGGGACACGTCTGTGGGAAGGTGGGTGGAGGGAGGAGCTGCTGTCTAAGCCTAACCCCCCGGATGCCCTGCGGGGGCAGAGGGCACAGGGAGAGCCAGGGGAGGGCAGCAGGGAGTCTGGTTGCGGGTAAGTTGCTGTGCTGTGTGCTGCCCAAGGCCACGGGACCCACAGGCACCCAATGCGCTACTTTCCTCTGGAAGAATCTGGGGCAGGAGCCAGGCCTCAGGCTTCTTGGTGGGTCTGAGCACCTGTTCTTTTTTTTTTTTTTTTAGCTATTTCTTGGGCCGCTCCCATGGCATATGGAGGTTCCCAGGCTAGGGGTCGAATTGGAGCTGTAGCCACTGGCCTACGCCACAGCCACACGGGATCCGAGCTGCGTCTGCAACCTACACCACAGCTCATGGCAACGCCGGATCGTTAACCCACTGAGCAAGGGCAGGGACCGAACCCGCAACCTCATGGTTCCTAGTCGGATTCGTTAACCACTGCGCCACGACGGGAACTCCATGAGCACCTGTTCTGAAGCTTGGCCCCCTGGGTGGGCTCTTGGCGGCACAGACTTGCCCCCGAGCTCTGCAGGAGGAGAGGCTTGCATGCGTGGGGGGCCTGGGAGCAGGGAGGGCGCGGCGTGGCCTCAGGCTTTCCCAGAAGGCTGGCAGCTGTAGCTGCTCTGGGACGTCACTTTCTCCGCAAGGTGGCCCCTTCAGCAGTGAGGGGACACTCACCACCTCCTCCAGGTCAGGGCCCCCGCTGGTCTCCATGCAGACCTCAACCCAAGCTGGGCGGTCTACAGGGGTGGCCTGGCCTGGGCCCACCCGCTCTGTGCTGGTAACACTGGGGAAGAGGCCAGGCCCTTCCCGGTCAGGCCAGCTTGGGCCCCTAATACACCTCTGTCTTGAGAAGGGGGACATTGCCCAGCCCCTGGTGAAAGAGGACCAGTGAGCTCCGAGAGTCTGCAGCAACAACGACCACGGCCCATCAGCGAGGACCAAGGCCACGAGACGAAGGAAGCCCCGGGCTTTCACCAGGCACCCGAGCTCAGGTGGTGCCGGTTGTTCCCAGGGGCCTTTCTGTGATGGACACTAAACTCGGCTCCGGGCGTACGCCGCTCCCCAGCCCTCACTGCCGACGGAAACTGCGCCCTCCGCAGGACGGCCACGGGGCCAGCAACACCCACCTCTCTGCTACCTGAGTGGACAGCCCTGCGGCCGGACCACCTGAGGCCCCAGCACGATGTGTACATTTCCCCATTTCCCAGAGTCTCAGCCAGTGATGGAGACATGAGGACCATCACTGCTCAGCTCAGCATCTCCGCATCTCCCACCACCAAGGGCAGGTCTTCACTGCCTGGCTCTGACCCTGCCCTGATCCTAACCCTGACCCTGGCTCTGCCCCTGACCCTGATTCTGGCCCTGACCCTAACCCTGGCCTTGAGCCTGGCTCTGACCCTGGCTCTGCCCCTGACCCTGGCTCTGCCCCGGACCATAACTCTGACCCTGGCTCTGCCCCTAACCCTGACCCTGGCCCTGATCCTAACCCTGGCCTTGACCCTGGCTTTGACCTCGACCCTGGCTCTGACCCTGGTCCTGGCCGTGACCCTGACCCTGGTTTTGCCCCTAACCTTGCCTGTAGTTCTGGCCCTGACCCTGGCTCTGACCCTGACTCAAGCTCTGCCCCTAACCCTGGCCCTGCCCCTGGCCCTGGATCTCCTCTTGAGCATTGACCCCCCCATCTCCTCTCAAGTCGGAGGCTCCAGTGCATACCTGTGCTCCAGGCGTCATGGCACTGCTCACCCCCCTCATCCTCCCTCCTGGAATTCCTGCCACTTTCTTTTCTCTGCTAATCTGAATCCCACTCGTTCCTTAAGACCCAGTCCAGTTCCTGTGTCCTCTCTGGGGACGTCCACGAGCTTGGAGAAACCACTCCATCCTCCTCACCCCTAAAGCACGCACGGTCTCACACCTCTAGCCAGCCTTCTCCCAGGATGCTTTGCACCAGGAGGGCTCTCGCGGGACTTCACTGCACCAGGCGATGCTCGTTTTGTCCAGGGGAGGGACCACTCTTAATTCATCATTTAGGCTCTTCTTCGCACCTAGTGGGTGCTGAGTAGACAGCAGGGCCCCAAGGACTGCTGACTGATCTTAACTGGGAGACACAGGAAGATATTAAAAGCTGTTTTCATGCGACTTGGGAGGAAGAGGGGCCCAGGGGTTATGGCCCTACTGGTCTAGGGATGCTCTGCCTGTCTGGGGACCAGAAGACACACTGTGCCTCCCAAGCCCTGGTCCCCAGTCTCACGAGAGGCAGAGCTGCGCAGCCTTTTCCTGGTGTTTATGGACTTGTGATAAAGCTTGGCGTTCTCGTGGAGTATTTACAGATGACTTTCATGTGGCCCTGGGGACTTCTACCACTGATTGGTCTAATTTTCCTGGGTCATCTCCTAGGAAAGTTTCAGGCATGGCAATGAGGCCAGCTTCTCCATGTGTTCATTTAGTGCACATGTAAACTCAGCGCTTTCTGTCTCATAATAGTCTACCAGGAGACTGAAAAAGAGAGAGAGATAAATAAAAAATAAAAGGCACAGATGGGGCATGGACAGTTTCTCATTGCTTGTTCCATATGATAGAACTCAACACATCTGGTCTGCTACGAAAAGCATCTTTGCACTAATTTGTTTGTCAGTATCCATTGAAGGGACGATCTGTCATCCTGTCGCCTCCTGGTCGCCCCGAGATGTCTGAAGACAAGGCTAGCCACAAATTGCAACTGCGGCCACCCGGGAGTGAGCAGTGGAAACCACCAGCTGTTCTAAGTAACGTCAACTGGGATGTTTTCGAAGCTGAAATTTCAACCTAACCTCTCCAAAGACATCGAGCAGCTGCATGAAAAAGCTAATCACTGTAACCGGGGAATGAGTCTATTTCTCCTCATGTCCTGGGGTGGGGGTGCATGTGTGTGTGTGTGTGTGCGTGTGTGTGTGTGTGTGTGTGTGTGTACGAACCCTTATTACTGGCTGGAGAAACAATAGAACAGGTGGTGAGAATTGAACGAGAATGGGCCCTCTGCCTTGCTCTTCAGTATTTTCAGGCTTTCTGGTCAAGGGAAACACAGCCTCGTCCCATGGTTTGTCTTGATCGCAGGAATAGGAGTGAGATTTCACTGCCGCTTCCTTTGACTTCACGATGGTGGGACTTCGGGCTGCTCCCCTCTTTGTCCGCCGTACCTTGCTCACCGCCTGCCTCCCGGGACATGTGATGCTAAGTGGCTTCCACTTGTTTAAACCTCTGTCTCCCTGAAGAAGCTTTACTCTTCCCCGAGCACAGAGACGAGGCTTTGTCCTGGAACACAGCAGATGCTCAGGAAACGCTATCTGGATTGAATTAGCTTAAGTCTTGTCTTTCAGCAGATGCAAAGTGAGCTGCAATGTCATACCCAGCATCCAACGTTCTAAAGACTCTTCTGCATCCTCCTGGCCACTGGCCATTCAGCAGGTCCCTGGGGAGACCTGCAGTGTGTCGGGGACCCGGCTGGCTCTGCTTTGTGTCTCGTGGAGGACGGTCGGGTTTCTGAGAAGGAGAGCCTTTCTTTGCTCGTCTTCGAGGTCACTGCCGGAGGCTGGCTTTGCTCTTGACTCTCTAACCCTCAACTCCCGCCCTTCTCCTCCTTCTCTGTGTGTCAGCAGGTTAATTTTCAGCCTGCGTTGCATGTCAGACCTCGTGGCATGTGACACACATGCTGGAATAGCCTTGCAAATACTGCCCCCCCCCAAACCCCTGCCTTCTAGTGGCAGGTCAGCTGCCAGAGAAAGAGGAGCAAAGAAGGCGGGAGAGGGTGGCTCGGGGTGGGGGGTGGGGGGGAAGGACGCCGCGGGCGGACACAAGCGCGCTGCTTAGACGCGCAGTCTTCCCGAAGGTTAGCAGGTTCCAGGAGCTACGCGCATCTCTCAGAAGGCTGTGTTTACGTTTGACTTAAAATGACAAAACGAAACTAATATTGGGAGCGGGACTCAAGATCTAACCATGAAAGGGCTTGTGGTTTGGGCAGCGCTGGCATTCCGGGTTTCGGGTCAGAGGCAGAGACCCAGCGCCGCCACAGCAGGCAGGTCAGCACTGCAGGCAGCGCGTCTTGGGGCGAGGGAGCCACTGAGTGGGCAACCCTTCCAAACGTGCGGCCCGTCACCTCGAAGTGAAGCGGGTATTTGACAGTGGGGAAGCAGAAGAGGCCACCGTGCTTCGGGCTCAGCCTTTTCTCGTTCCTCCCATCCTCTCTGTTTGTCTGCCTGGCTGTGCTGCCGCGAAACGTATGCGCCTCCCGTGTGGCCACCAGTCGAGGGCTCTGGAGTCGTGGGCTTCGCCCTGCTGCCCATGTGGCCCCAAAGCCCACTGCAGGGGCGGAAGGGGAGGATCTGGGCTCTGAGCCTCCCTGCCCCCCAGGACAGGGGCTGAGTCTATTGCATTCAGTACGGTGGGAGGCGTGGGGGGCCCACAGCTGCCCAGATGGGCGGGAGCTGAGGGGAGGGCTCTGGGTTGGGTGCAGGCCGTCTGTCCCTTTGGCGTCCGCCCCCCCCCCCCCCGCCCCCCGGCAAACCACGGCCAGACCCGTAAATCATCAATTTCGTGTTGGACGAACCCAGAAGTGGCCAGCAAACAAAGGCGGCAGAGAAAGAGCCGTAGTGCCAGTCAGTCCCCAGCGACACCTGCTCCAGCCCCGCCCAGTAACGGGGGCCCTTCAACAGCTCCCACCTCTGCTCTTCCTGTCCCGTGGTCGCCCCAGGCACAGCCTCTCCTGCTGCCCATTGGTACCAAGGACGTGCACGCACGTAAAGCAGGGTAACGGGGTAGCTGCTGCAGCCCTGAGAGGAGGGTGCTATCACCCCATCTTACAGACCAGAAACCCGAGACCAAGGGCATTTGCTGAGTGTCACCAGCTGGAGTGACTGAGTTGGGAGAAAACCCAGGTCGCTCGAATCCAAAGCCTGTTCGTTTCTGTTCTGTCCCTCTCCCTCCAACACAAAGGTCATTCTCTACCTTGTTCCATTTCCTTCCGGGAAGGAAGATCTCTCGCATGTGCAGAGCCCACGATTTCCGCCTTGTTCCTCAGCAGCCATTGGCTGGATGTTGGCCCAGGAAGCCGGCCCTCCCTCCCTTGGGCTCGGCTGCGTCTGTATGCAGTCAGAGGTTGGCTTTGCTGCTTCACTGTTGATGCTGACGTGCTTATGGCCTCATCCCACCACACTAGCTAGGACTCTTGCTTACTCTGTTGTGTTTCTTTCTTTATAGATGTTTGGCCCAGGTCAATTAAAATGGAGTTAAAATAAAATGGCAGGCTTAAGCCCCAATATGTCAACGATTACCTTAAGTGTAAATAATCTAAAGCACCAATTTATCTTTTTCTTTTTGGCTGCACCCATGGCATGTGGAAGTTCCTGGGCCAGGGGTTGAATCTGAGTCACAGCAGTGACCTGAAAGGCAGCAGTGAAAATGCCAGATCCTTAACATACTGAGCCACCGTGAAACTCCCAAAACACCACTTAAACAGACAGATATTGGCAAAGTAGATCAAAATAACAACTAAGTAAAGCCATGATCCAACAACATGCTGCTTACATGAATTCACTCTAATTATGACGGCATGGAATGTTGAAAGTGAAAAGATGGGAACACATATTGGAGTTCCCATCATATCTCAGCAGTACTGAACCTGACTAGTATCCATGAGGATGTGGGTTCTATCCCTGGCCTTGCTCAGTGGGTTAAGGATGTGGTATTGCCATGAGCTGTGGTATAGGTCAGCAGCTACAGCTCCAATTTGACCCCTAGCCTGGGAACTTCCATATACTGCAGGTGTGGCCCTAAAAAGATTAAAAAAAAAAAGATGGGAAAAGATATGCTAGGTGACTATGATTAAAAAAAAATCAGGAGTGGCTATATTAAGAGTTGATAAAGTAGACTCCATAGCAAAGAAAACTACTAGAGACAAAGAGGGAAATGACATGATAATAATAGGATCAATCCACTGGGAAGACATAACTGTATGTGTGTGACTCGAACATGTATCCTGCATGTGTGTGACTCAGACACATATCCTGCATGTGTATGACTCAAAACAGCAAAGCACTGAAATATATGAAGCAAAAACTGACGCACCTGAAACGAGAAAAACGAATCCAAAACTGTGCTTGGCGACTTTAACATCTCACTCTTAGCAACTGACAGAACAACCAGGCTGAAGGTCAGCAAGAATGGAGAAGAACAGAATCACGACACTGTCCAACAGAAGCCAGCTGACATTTATAGACACCTATAGACCATTTCGGCCCACAGCACAGAACACATATATTTTCCAGTGCTCGTAATACACTCATCAAGATAGATCATATACTGGGCCACAAAACAAATCTCAACAAATTTCAAAGAGTTGAAATCACACAGAGTTTGTTTTCTGAACATGATGGAATTGAACTAGCCATCAGTTACTTAAAAAACAACAAGAATGTCTACAAGCACTTGGAAATTAAGCAACATACTTCTAAATAATCAATTCATCAAGGATGAAGTATCAAAGGAAATAAAATGGCATTGAACTAAATAATAACATCTCAAAATATGCAGAATGCAGCTAAAGCTATGCTAAGAGGGAGTTTTATAGCCCTAAATGCTTATATTAGAAATGAAGAAAGGCTTCAAATCAATAATTAACTTCCTATAGTAAGAAACTAGGAAAAGAATTCAAAGCAACAGAAGGAAATAAATAATAGAGGTAAGAGAAGAAACCAATGCAATGAAAAACAGGAAAACAGAGATAAAACAAAATTTCAAAAACTTCTGTAAAACTGATAAACATTTTGCAACACCAAGAAAGATAAAAAGAGAGAAAACACAAGTCAGCAATCTCAGGAATGAAATTAGAGAACACTAGAGATGCTGGAGTCAGTAAAAGGATCATAAGGGAATATTGTCAACAACTTTATGTCCATCAATTCAACAACTTAGAAGAAATGGTTTCTAGACAAACTACAGAAACTCAACCAAGATGGAACAGCTAAACCTACAGTCTTATAACCATGAAAGGAGATGGACCTACAATTCATGAAATTAAAATCCCCCATAAAATGAGTATTTCGGCGCCTCCCACACAATACCTTAGACTCATTCCGGTGCCTTTGCTTTATCCCCTCATAGCTCCTGCTATTTTCCAGTACAGGACTTATCACAATCCATGACACTCTTTTTGTGGATAGGATTATTTCCTTGAAGTTTCTTTCCCAGACTCCTATAAATTTCCCAACCGTTAACCTTGTTACTATGTGTCTCCAGCATAATGCCTGCTACCTCATGGGAGATGCTTAGCTATTAATCAAATGAATGAATGAATCTTTGGATGGTAGAAACATAAGTGTTAGGTCGGTTTCTTTACGTTATGACATACCCAGAAATTGCTTCAGAATATAAAAATTGATTTTGTTTAACTTGCATGTGTTTGTCATTGACGCACGTTAGCCCCTGCGGCTGCTTAGAACAAAGTGGGTAGAGGTCAGGGCAAAGCAAAGCCCCCGAACTCCATGAGTTTTTTACAGAATTCTGAGTTTTTCTTCTTTTTTCATGAAGTCTTAGCTAATTACCGTGATCTTTATGGCTGTACTCTTGCTAGGACTGTTTTTTCCTCAGCGTATTTTGATCTGGGAGGCTCACTCCCTTCTCCAATGAAAAGCCTTGGATTGTGGGGGTCCAGCCTCTCTAAAGAATGTCGAGAGTGCAGGATATTCCTTTGTCTGGCAGGAACCTTGCCATCCGGCTCAGAGAACAGTTCAGAAACGTTTACTCAGAAGTGAATGAGCAGGTCCCAAGGATTCCATCTTCTCCTTTGTCTCACTGTGTTATTGATTTCTGCTCTGACTGCGCCAGTGGTCCTGGCCTGGGCCTGGGCAGGAGAGGGGGCTGAGCAGGCTGAGCCCGGGGAGAGGATGGCCTCCTGCTCGCTGTTGTTCACCAGAACCTTGCCCAGCAGGGGGCGGGCCAGAAACACGCTTCAAAGGATAAATGAGGGGCTGAGTGAACAATCCGGTTACAAGGGGGTCCTAGGCAGAGATGAGGCTGGTGATAGACGTATGTGAGCAGGGAAAGCCAGGAAACAGGCAAGCAAAAAAGCCCTTTGCTGTCCACCTCAGCCCAAGTTGAAAAACATTCTTTTATTTTCCATTGAGTCCGTAAAGAATTCAAGTTGACATCGCAACCCTGATGTAAGCTTTGGAAGGGCGATTACCATAATGAACGAGGGAGTAAAATTAAGAGCGAATAAAGGAAGAGGCTGTGGGAGAGAAAGGTGAGCGCTGGGAACGAGAAACAGGTCACCACCAGCACAGGCAAAGCTGCGGCAGTTTGAGGTCAATTCAGATGGATGGATCTCACGTGTCCCCAGCATGCGCTGCAGAGGGGGTGACGCAGGACTTCAAAATGTCCTATTCCTATTGCTCACTGAGCCCGGCTGGAGACCACATGTGTGATGGGTTTGTAAGTGACGTGAGGAGAAGAGGAGGAGGCAGCCAGGGGCTGGCACGGCGAGACACCCGGCTGCCTCCCGGGTGGGCACGTCTCACACCCGCCTGGGCACAGAATCCCCGCTCCTGTCTTACAGATGCGCACACCAAGCCCTCCGGCCAAGTTCACGAGGAGAGATGGTCGCTGCGGCCAGGTCCTGGTCCAGCTCCGCCCCGCTCTCCCGCAGTGTCCTGACCCGCAGTGTCCTGACCCGCAGTGTCCTGTCCCCCAGGAGCCCGAGCTGGCGTTCAGGCAGCTGCCCCATTGCGCTGAGGCGAAACTCCTGGAAGAAGGAGGGACGGGCGGTGGGCTGTCCATGTGTGCGAAGAAGGTCTGACAAATTTAAATGAGCCCTTGCGAAATTTAGTACCTCTGCAAATGCAGGTCTGAAGTAAATTTGCAAAACAAATAAAATTTCCACTCAGACAAGCCTCGGTCTCTCTCCCGGTGCAGCAGGACTCTCGCTATGTTAACTATTGTCTTGACTGAATGTGCAATTGTTTAATCACTTGACAAGTTGGGGCACGAGGGACAGGTATGAAATATTCATGGCTCTTTGAATATTTAGGTCCTGAATTTTTTAATAATCATAAAGAAAATAGTATTATTAAGAAGATGTTTTGGATTAAGTTGCTAGACTGAGTAAGTTGATGGATGATTTAAGAGACAGAAACAGGTCATGTTAACAGAGGCAGGTATCAGAAATCCCCACTTACATGCAATTTGGAAACGTCTTACTTTTCGCCGTTTTTATCTTTTTTAAATGAACGTAACTGCAAACGTTCCCGGAGGGCTTGCTCTCCGCCGGGGTCCAGCGAGCGTCAGACGTGCAGTGAAGCCTCTGTGGCTGCGGGAGCCAGAGGACAGAGACGGGCCTCGCAGCCCGCCCTGTCCCAGACCAGGGTGTCTCCAGCAGAGGCATCCCGAGCCGTGGATGTCCCCGAGCAGGTGGGCCAGCGGGGCAGTGGTGCCTGGGCATGTGTCTCGGGGGGTGGCAGCGGAGTGGCCGCCTTCGGGGGAAGCTAACTTGGAAACTTTTGAAGCTTGAACCCCCCCTGGCTAATCCTGGGGAGGAAGCTGGTTAAGGTCCCCGGTCTCTGCTGTGTGGACACCAGGCAGGTGCTTCTGCGGAGTCTCCCTCCGCCCCAACCCCCACCCCCATTCCCCAGACGGCTGGGCCCTGACTGTCCAGCGCCTGGTGACCGCTCCCTGGGCGTCCAGGCTCACACAACATGTCCCCTCTCACTTGCCACACGTGGACACCGGCATCCATATTACTCGTTATAGGAAATCCGCAACATGGGTAATCATGTCTTAAAGAGAAAACTGTTTCATAGGAAGCCCCCATAACAAAGCCACTCTAGTCAGGATGCGCTGCTCACGAGCCCCACGGATCCCGAGACGGTGTGTGTCTTACTAACCACACAAGTGTTAGCTGAGATGAACGAACGGTCCACGAGCCACAGACCTCGGGAGGTGCTGCAGGTTCAAAGCCCTGCCGCCGCCTGTGATGTGACTTCATTTTACAATGGAAACCACTTTTATAGGGTTCTGTGTGTGTGTGTGTGTATGGAATGGATAACCTTATGCATATAGAGCAACTCCTCAGAAACCACTCACTGTTATCCATTCTCTGGAATTTCACAATATAGAGAATCATCACAAGGGAAACCTATAATTTCCTAACGGCCATTATTTTTTTGTATTCCTTTTGTAATTAGCCCAGATCACTTTTTGTTTTAAAGAAACTCTTTACTGATTTTGAGCGAACACATTTATTTCTCATGCTTAAAAGCTGGTAATGTCGATGGTTTAAAAGGCAATTATGCCTGCTTTTCATTCAAAAGCTTCTTTGATGCTGCAGAATAATGATCCATGACAGTGTTAGGACTGGAGTTGGGTTATTTTTCTTGTAATACGTTGTGGTATTGTAAACACTTTCATAATAATAAAAAAGCCTTTACATCGTGAACACTTAATTTTTGTTTTCTAAAAATGTCCACCTTCCAAAGCTTTTAGGGAACAGTACATTAAAAAATATTAATGCACAGGGATGCATCTAAATTTCCCTGGGGGAGAAGGTATCTTAACTGCCATTTCAAGTTTTACATTTCTGCTCTAAACGAATGATTTCATTTAAATAAAAAAGTCTGATTTTCTATGATGAAAATTCATCTGCTTCATGTAACACCAAAGCATCTTGATTTATTACTGACTATGTTCTCTCTCAAGGAGAATATTCTTCTAAAGACATTATATTTCTTACTCCTTATATTTCTTACTCTTTGGCATTTTCTATTAATCTCACCATATCTGTGTTCATGCTATTTGGATAAAAAATTAGAAATATGTAGTGGTTACATACTTGGTAAGTACAATTGCAAGAATTAATGCCCTCTGGTCACTGGAACACGCCGCCTGTTGCAGGCCATAGCTGTGTTAGGGGCTCCTAGAGAGAGAAGGACCTTTTCCACTGGAGAGAGACAGGCTATTGGAAAAATTGTTTTCCAGTCCTCTAGAAGAAATGCATGAAGCTTGGTAGAATAAAGTTTTAGAAATTGTTTTTGTAACAGAGGAAATAAGGAGAGGCTTTCCTACAAATCTGTATGGATATTTACACGGACATATGTACATAGAGTTGTAATTGAGACATACAGACCCTGTTTCAGCTTAGAGCCCGGTAACACTTCCTACAGAGTGGTAGTATATAGCCACGTGGTCAGAACTCACACATACAGCTTCAGAGCGTGAACACGATTGGTCAGAGCTCACACATACACCTTCAGAGAGTGAACATGATTGGTCAGAGCTGACACACATACACCTTCAGAGCGTGAACACGATTGGTCAGAGCTCACACATACACCTTCAGAGCGTGAACACGATTGGTCAGAAACCCCTCTCCCTCGGGGACATGCATGGACAGACAGGCACCCTCGTTTACAGCAGTCTGAGTCAAAGGGCCCTCCCTCTCTGAGAGGCATTTGTGTGCCCGGCCCTGGGCTCGTCTAAAAGACGGGCTGAGATACATCTCTAGGCCCAAGGTGGGCTGCTTCTGCCCGAGGACTGAGTCAGCAAACTGCAACTTCGGTGAACTTGCTGGTGTCCCACCAATCCCCCGCCCCCCATGCCTGCTGCAGGCCTTGGCATCCAGCGCCGACCGTGAGGCCCAGCCCATCAGGTACGGCCAGTTTTCCGCATTTTCCTCTTGCTCGTTCTCTCCTTCCTCCCATGGGAGCCTCCTCCCTCCTGCCCACCTTTGTTCAACAAAGTATGTTTGTATCACCTGAATTGTCTTCTCTACTCATTTTGAACAGACGTCTATGAGATATCTCCTGCCTTTAAGAAACCTGAATTTTGAGAGAAGAGGACCCCCCTGGCCAAGGCAAGAAGGACGTCAAGGCGGGACCGCAGCCCCCCGGGGCGCTGGGGATGACCTCGCGGTGAGGTTGGAGTTGACAGGGCTGGCGGGAGGCGGGGTTTGGGAAAGTGATGTGGACAAGCAGCCATTCGGGCTGGAGCAGCCACAGGAGCAAAGACTTGGAGGTAAAATGGACACAGAACCGGCAGGAGAAGATGAAGACGAGCCAAAGATAAGACGCATTTTACAGATGGAGTAAATAAGAACCTAAATTTAATAGCAAAATGTTATAAAAGGTTGTTTTATAACAAACTGTCTATCTTTCTTTATTCTTAGCGTGAGAGTTCTGACCTGAGCGCTAATCTCTCTACGCTCCCCTGCCCTGCGCGGCTGAGCGGTCCACGCGGGACCCGGGGCTGCCGTCCAGCAGCATCCCCTGCGTCTGGGCTAGGGTACCGGCGCCCTCCCAAAGCTGCACACTGGAGCCCCAGTGGATATCTGCTCTTGATTTGGGGCCTGGACGGTCTCCACCTTTCTTATTTTGAGGGCCTGAGGGGGCAATCACCCCCTTTTCGATTTCTCCAGACTTCACTGCACATTCCCCTCACTGAGGACCGTGGAGTTTGCAACCACTGACGAACCGCATCAGACTAAATGAAAGAGACGGAATGACTTCCACCCTGGACTTGGCCACTCGTGGTTTTAACCACATCCACTTTACACGTAACATTCTCATATCTGTAATATTCTACATGTTTTTCTCCAATGCTTGAGGAATCCCATTCCTCTTTCTTCCATTTTTCCTCTTTTGGTGCATATTCTACACGCCTTTAAAACACACAGCACCTGGCTGCACAGACTGCATTTTTGGAGCCCGTCCGTCCATAAGCATTTCCCCAAATTGCAGAACAATTTCTGTGTCATGATGGTGAATGACAGCTACGGATTTTACTTTCAGTTTTAATTTCTAGTTTCCTGCAGCCTAACTTATTTGTAGCCCATCGTAGAGGCTGCTCTGTACCAATTTCCTAAGAAATGGCTAATGCCTAGCCTAAATCAATCAACAGTGAACAATACTCCAGGCCACGGCAAACTACCATGAAACACATATTCACGGTAAAAAACTACCTGGTGTATTTCCCAGAGTCCAACGGAAGAAATGAGCGGTTACCAGGAATGGGATTCTGCTTTCCCTCAAGAAGTTGGGTCTGCAGTTCCCGCTGTGGCGCAGCGGAAACGAATCCGACTAATATCCATGATGCTGTGGGTTCGATCCCGGGCCTTGCTCGATGGGTTAAGGATCCCATGTGGCTGTAGCTGTGGTGCAGGCTGGCAGCTACAGCTCTGATTCAACCCCTAGCCTGGGAACCTCCATATGTCCTAAAAATTCAAAAAAAAAAAAAAAAAAAAAAAGAAAGAAGTGGGATCTTCAGGAGAACATGAGCTATGACCAGGTGAGTCTCGAACTGTTTTTGTGCTTCAGCAGGGCTGTGAAAGCGCCAGCAATGAAAACTCCTGTGTGTACAGCGCCCACCTGTCATGGCCACACCTAAGGGGAGAACAGCTTGCAAACTGCAGCAAAATTTTGTGATTATGCTTTCTTCTTCAGTTCAATGGCAGACCAGTTTTTCAGCTCACTTGGCTGAATCATATTCTTAAGTACAACTGTCAGGTAGACCAGATGTCAACTTTGGACCTGTGCATTAGACGCCTAGCTTCATTTGCTGTTGGGTGGTGAATAACTTCTGCTTCCTGAATTGTTTTTCATCATCTAGTTGGAGAAGAATAGTTTAGATTCTTAGGGGGAAAAAATAATAGGAAAGTAAATATTTCTAGAAAATATTTCTTCTCCAACAAGCTAAACGGTCTGAAAAAAATTGTTTTTCTGGGAAAGCAATACTCCTGTCTGGTGTTTTCATTATTTTTTTCATAGGCACTGCTTTTAATGTATGCTCTCTCGCATCTGAAAGGAAGAAGCATTTGGGTGATTAATGTTTCAGAATAGAGGCAACTTTTCTTAGAAAAGTTGTTGCAGGAAATTCATGGTTTTCACAGAGTTCTTAATTTCCAAGGATAATTCGACTAACAATGGCCGCATGGCTGACATTGCTTTCCTGGGCCCTTAACACGCATCATCTCAGTGAGCTTGAACATTCACTCATCGTCAGATTGTGTTATTCTTCACAGACGCAAAATCACAAGCACCCCCTTATCGATTTCCACGGACCTCACGTGGCTCTTTTTTCCCTGTGGCGATGTGTTAGTGGCGTCATAATCGAGAGGGATTCGGACGTTTCTTGGCGGCTCGGTAATGTGTTCAGACGGACTCCTCTAACTTTCAGAGCGGACGCCAGCCCTTGACTCTCTGTATATCACACAGAGGCAGGGACTTCCTAAGCTCAGAGAAATTAGGTAACTTGTGCGAATTCTGTTATTCTGAATTCTCTTTTTACACGGTGGAAACGACAGGGAGTAATTCACTTGATTTTACATTGCAAGTCAATTCATAAGTGAGTGGTATGGATACCCAACCTGGTGCCCCCGTTCACGCTGAAAAATGGGAGTTCCCGTCATGGCTCAGTGGTTAACAAATCCGACTAGGAACCATGAGGTGGCGGGTTCAATCCCTGGCCTTGCTCAGTGGGTTAGGGATCTGGCGTTGCCATGAGCTGTGATGTAGGTTGCAGATGTGGCTCAGATCCTGCGTTGCTGTGGCTGTAGTGTAGACCAGCAGTTGCAGCTCTGATTAGACCCCTAGCCTGGGAACCTCCATATGCTGTGGGTAGCGGCCCTAAAAAAGGCAAAAAGACAAAAAAACAAAAAAGCTAAAACCAAAACCAAAAACAACCAACCAACCAAGCAAACAAGCAAAAAAAAAAAAACCACCGAAAAATGAAACAAAATTCAAATAAATGCAGGTTGAATTTTAAGCAACGCATGCTAGAGAAGTTCTCCAAGAGGGTCTTTCCACAGCCTTCCCATAACTGTGACGCTAAGTGCCCCACGGGACGTTACATTAAGCAGCTGAAATTTAAATCGTATCATCGCACTGTACCTGGACTGCTCACACTCTCCAGAAGGGTCCCCTCCCACGGCCCGGACTGCAGGCACCCTGCTGTGCTCCACGAGGCGGTGGCGGGGGGGTCAGAAGAGAGGTGGGGCCTCTCCCCGGGCTCGCGAGTTTGCTGGAGTCCTCCTGTCTGTTCCAACCTGCCGTGACCTGTCTGTGCCCCCAGCCACGTGTGTGCGGCTTCATGTTTTGGTCGAAGTTGCAGACCGATCTGCGGCTGTGTTAGGGTTTCCCGTTTCAGGTGCTAAGCTCACACCACAGGCCTGGGAAGGGGGCGCCGTGCAGTGCCTGAGCTGGACCGAAGAGCAAAAGGAGAAACCGGAGAGGCCAGCCTTTCGTCCAGTAGCTACTCGGTCGGTTCCATAAGGACAGTGCCGTCCAGGCTCAGGCCTTTGCTCGCGGGCTGACGACGAGCGCCCATAAAAGAAAGGACGCGTCGCCGCTCTCTTGAGAAAGAGGCGCTCGGCGCTCAGGAGATTAACTGAGAAGACCGACGCGAACCCTGTCCAACATCATCCCGCAGGCGATAGAGAGAGAAACTGGCAAAGCCCAGTTTAACGCTTTATCTCTTTTGCGTTTGCGCCTCCCAAAACTTGGTCACAAAGAGAGTTCTGATCCCCCGAGGAACAGAAGTGGGCCCAGAGATGCTCAGGGGACAATGTCCAATGGACTGAACACACACCAAGGCTGGAGAGCCAGCAGGCCAGGCTTGACCACGGCAAAGGGCAGCAGCGCAGGTGAGGCAGAAACACAGCAAAGGGGCGAAGATGCTGCGTGGGCGGAGCTCTCCGACGGGAGGCCGGTGGGGGCGCGTGGAAGAGAAAAACCAAACTTCCCCAAAGGCGAGGCCGAGCACTAAGGAATGAACGATTCCCTCCAAGCAGGCGCAGCCCCAGGGAAACACCGCCCCGGCCAAAGCCGACCTCCATCCTCCTCCTGGGACTCCCTTCTCCGGACAAGGGCTCCTGCACAAACGCGGGAGGCGGGGCGGACCCCAGAGCACTCCCGCCACGGCCCCGCCACCACACAGGCCGAGCTGGGCTGCCGTCTCACACGCTAACAGGGCCTCACACGTTCATAACGTCCCGCCTGTCCACCGCTATTCGATTTCTGGTCGGTCACATACACCGACTTTGGTTCTCCTAAGAAACTAAGCCGACAGCCACCGTTTCCATTTTTCCATCATCTGCTGTCGAGGAACGGTCCCTGTGCTGGATCAGAGAGGGACGGAAAGTTTCCACAGCTTTCAAGTCGCGGCGGCAGGTTTTACAACTATTACAAACAGTAAGAAGCTGTCAGGATTGTTTCAGATATCAGGATGAGCTGAGCTGATCTCATAGCTTAGATTTAATTAAGAATCAAAGGGGGACATGTAAAACCCCAATAAATGAGAGTTATCGAAGAATACGAAGGAAACATTAACTTAAAAAAAATCACATAGAAGTAGGACTCAAAATCAGCAAATTATTTTCCTTTTCTTGGGGAATATTAGAAAAAAATGGACACGTGGCGTTTTCCTAGTTCTGAGCAGGGGTCAGAGCCCTCCCTGTGAGAGCTGCTCAGCACGTCTGTGCGTCCACTTGTCCGTCCACCTGTCCCTCCCTGGAAGCGCTCACCCATCAGCCACACGCCGCGGGGAAATCAGACCTGTGCCCTTGGAGAAAAGGGAGCTGAAAGACGACCTCGGAACCTACGCAAGAGCTTAGGGACCCAAAACTGACCAGTCTGACGGAGGGAAGTGAGTTGAGAGCGAGAAGTGAGCTTGACCGGGTAGGAGAGTTCAGAGGCGTCACTGACGAGACAGCGGCGGGTCACGTACCATGTGAGGGCAAAGACAAACCCCGTCGGCCTCCTTTGGACACCAGGGTCCCAGACTGTTCTCCTGAACTCTCGTTGCCCGCAGCCCATGCTCCCTGCAGAGAGCCCCCTCTCTCCAGGGACACTGTCCGCGACCGGTGTGGAGACCGACGTGCACGCGGCAGCGGTCAGAGCAGCCCCGGCGGGTGGGGCGGGAGGAGGGGAAACTGCAGATGGAGCCTCAGCACGCTGCTCCCCAAGCTTTAGTTCTGTGGGGGGACGGGCAGACCACCCCGCCTCCTGCCGTGGAGCAGGATGTGGAGTCTGACACAGGGAGCTTGGGTCCCACCATTCCAGTTCCTGCAAAAAACATTGAGCCTCTGCTCCTTCACCAAGTGTTGGGAAGATAAGAAAGGACTTTGCAAACTGTTCGCACAGCACACAAAACACAGTGACGGTGCAGCAAGAGGAACAACGGCCGGTCTTTACGGGGCGCTTGGACGTGCAGGCTGCTGCTCCAGGGGCCCCGCAGGCTGACGGATTCCATCTTCACAGCCGCTCTGTGAGGCAGATACTATCGCATTGCCACGGTCATCCCTGGGCAGATGAGAACAGCGGGGCAGAGCTTCTGAGGGGCACACTCGGGGCGGCACAGCGCGGGTCCGGGCCTGGGCGGGGCTGAGCGGCGGGGCCGGGGGTCGCGGAGTTGGAGGACGCGGCTGCGTGCTCGGCTCGGTCAGTTAACAGCTGTGCCACTTAGGGAAGGTGGCTTGAACTCTCTGAGCCTGAGTTCACGCCTTTGATTAAAAAACAAAAGTAGTGTTTCTGCCTTACAGGGAGCGAGTGTGGGTTTAATGGTCCACCCACTCCAGCGCTGGGTTCGAGGCAGATTTGGCTTGTGCTGCTCTCTCTGTGTTTGCCCAGCTCTCCTGCGTCCCCGATACTCCTTTTCCAAGGGCTTGACTCATACCCAGGGAGGGGTGTGTGTCTCAAGGGTTCAAGCTATGCGGCTGTCCAGTGTCCTACTTCGTTCTTCTCCTTAATTACAGAGCGTGGTTTCTGGAAGCTCATGGCTTCATTCAGAAGATACTGGAAAACTGACTTTTTAACTCCTTAATTGCAGAAATGAATGGAACTTCCTAGTCCCTTAAAGCTGGTGGGTGGGCGACAATGATGACGTGAGAGCATCCTCGTGGTGGGGCCGAATCCGGCGCCTCTGGGACCGCAGGTGAGTGGGACACAGCATGAGGCACAGAGGGAGGGGCTCTGCCTCAGACGCTGGGCGAGGGGGGACCTGCTCTGCCTCCACAGGCCTTCGAGGCTTTCCTGGAAAAGTTACCTCAGTTTTCTCCCCTTTGAGATGGGATTTTGGTGCCTCCTTCCAGAGGTGTTGTGACGGCCAGATGACTTTCTCTCACGGTCCTTGGGCACCAACAACCTACCTGGGCCTCAGGCTGAGGAGAAGGGACACAGCTGCAGAGCCCGTGCGTGGACGGAATGTCTGGTCTCCCACATTTATATGTGGACTCCTGACCCCCACCCCCCGGGTGGCAGGAGGCGGGGCCTTTGGGGGGTGAGAGGTCATGAGGGTGGAGTCCCCAGGATGGGATTAGTGTCCTTGCAACAGTGACCCAGAGAGCCCCCGCCCTTCCTTCAGGGGAGGACGCAGCGAGAAGAGAAGATGCTGACTGTGGACCAGGAAGCGTCCCCACCAGACACTGAAGCTGTGGTCACCTGGATCTTGGGCGCCCAGCCTCCAGGACAGAGAAAGAAACGTCTTGTTTATGACCAGCCACGTTCGCGGGGCTGTTCCTTCAGCCTGGATGGACGAAGACGACGGCGTTAAAGAGATGTAACATGAAGACACAGGCTCAGCAGAAGAGGCTAGAGGAGCTACGCCAGTTAACACTGAGCAAAAGGAAGCCGAATCCATGTGCGTATCGGATGAAGTGGGTTCCAGGGCAAAAAGTATTATTACCAGGGATTAAAAAAAATCACTTCCTATCGATGAAAACGTCAATTCCTTAAGAGACGTAACAATTCTGAAAGTTTGTGCGGCTTTCAGAGCTGCGAACTGACAGAACTGCTGAGAGAAACGGGCACATCTGCGGCTGCCGCTGTGAGTTCGACACCCATCTCTCGAAAGAACCACCGTAGAACAGCTGGAACCCACCCTGACCCGCCAGCGCGCACAGAGCGTCCACCTCACAGCGCTCGCCCTCCTCCGCGTGCGCTGGGCGGGGACGAGCTGCGGGGCGTCTCCAGGACTCAAAGGGAGCAGAGCAGGTTCTCCAGGGACAGCGGAGCCGCTGGGGGAGCAGCTTTGGGTGGGAAAACCCTGGACGTCTGGACACGGAACTACTTCCAGGTCATGCCCAGAGCAAAGACGACAGCAAAGGGAAATCCGAAGTATTGTGGACGGGATGCAGGAGAATCGATTACAAAGAGCCTCCGGGAAACTTCTGGGGTCTCATCACTGCGCAATTTCACGTGTGTGCTCAGCGTTTCCCAAGACTGACGAAGCTGTGCGCCCAAAGGTGGTCTGCTTACTCCCTGTCAGCCACACCGCCCCTAGCTGCTGAATACACGCCGCATCATCTCTAGAAGGAGAATCCACACCACACTGACTGGAACGGGAGAGAGTTAAAGTGCTGACTCAGAGAGAAGCACGGGGAGCCTCTGTGCGTCCCTGGCGGCCGTGACCCACCTTGTGCCAGGAACACCCCCACGGCATCTCTTTTCATTGCGTGGAGGAATATGCTGAACAGCGTTGTGGATGCTGACGTGCAGCTGGGAACGACAGACCCATCCAGCCAGTCTGGGAGGGCCAAACGAGCTCCTGCGTAAACGAGGACGCTCTGCCATCCCCACCTGTGTGAAATAGTCCCGTGTACATGAAGGTCGGAGCCACGTGAAACTAAAGGCACTCTTCAGTGCAGTGGTTCTCAAGAGGCAGCCTGCTTGGAACCCCAGAAGCATGTTACAACGCAGATCCCGGGGCCCCGGAGTTCTGACTGTAGGTCTGCCGTGAGGACACAAGAGCTGCGTGTCGTGTGAGTCACCAGGTGATGCTCATGCCAGGGCCAGTGGACCAACTCCAAGACGTAGAACAGCAACAGATACTAGCGAGAGTCTCTTTGGGGAGATCTCTCGGGAGAGAAGGGACACCATTCTGCTGGCTGGGACACGCAAGCCTTAGGTGTGCGGCCGTATTCTGTGTCTCACTTGGTGGCATGTTTTCACGTTATTAATTTTTAAGGGAAAACATTCTTTAGTAAACCCGTTTGGACCAAGGTTATACTTCACAATAAAAAATTAAACGTGGACTAAGTAAACACTGCAAAAAGCAAGAAAATTTGTAATGCAGAAGACAGAAAGGAGGCAGAGCCAGAAAATACTCAGGATATACTCACGAGAGACAGAATATGGGAAATGAAGTGAAAGAATTGCAGCATAAAAAGAAACTAATTATAAAAGATTTGGAAGTTATTAGGAAATGAGACGGGCTGATCAAGTAGCTTCTGATGCCGATACTTTTCTTCGTTCGTCTGTGTTTTCCCCTGGTGGGATGTATACTTTCACAGATGGATTTTTTTTTAGCATCCTAGGATGACCAGTGACATTTAACCAGAAAGTCGCGCATGTGCCTCCCTTTGAGGGAAACAAAGAGGGCCAGACATGATCCAAGCAAAATGTTAGGTCATGCTTTGGGTTTTCATTTTAAGGAGTCGGAAATACAGCATTCGTGTAACAGTGATGACAATTAGCTTGGCTTTGTCAATAGTCTGGAGGGAAGTGGCTATGGTGTTAAGCCAAATCTAAAGACAGAACAGAGCAACTGAAAGGGTCAGAGAAACTGGTGAAATGGAGCATCTAGAGTGAGGACCTGAAAGGAAGAGCAGCCGATGTTTTAGCAGAAGCTGTTCAAGAAGGTCTAGGCTTAGAGGGGAAAGCGACCAATGAGGATATTCCAAAAATAATTAAGGGGGATGAATCATAAAAAGCGGTGGGGGGGGGCAGAGCTAGAACGCACCCGAGTAACCAAGACCCAAACCCCCCGGCTTCCCGCGGTCCTGCACCCGGGGAGGTGCTGGGGCCGCACCTGCGTGGCGCCTGTGCGCACAACCTGCCCGCGTCTATGGGAGCCACGCTCCTGGCAGGTACCCGCGACTCTCCTTTGGGGACGTGCCAGCCTCTGTGCCAGGGCCTAGTTCTGGAGGGTGGGAGATGCTCACAGGGCACTCCCAGTGCCAGCCACGGGTCTGTGGTTTAAACCTGGTCACGGACGTGCCGGGGCGTCCCTCCTCCCAGGGATGCACAGCCAGAGAGAGGGTACTTCCCCCTCGGGCCCTTCCCAAGCTGGGTCGGGACCCCCGGCTGCAGGGTCATCCCTGCCCCAAGGACGAAGCCCAGACAGCCCAGGAGCGGGACGCAGCCTGGCTCCACGAGGCGGCTGCCCGCTGACCTCCTGTGTCCCTTGTTGTTTCTAGTGACGTGAGAAGCCTTGGGGGCGCTGTCGGTGGAGGAGAAAGGGAGGCCTGGAGGCCGGCCCCCGGGTCACCGGGGAGGAGATCGTGCCTCAGGCCTCACCAGCCGTGGGGGCCGTGTGGATGGCGGTCGCTTCCCCGGCTCTCCCGCCACACTGGGGAGGGGACCAGCCCTGGGAGTGGACCACACGTGACCTCAGGGATTCTGCCTCCAATCCTGCCCTTACCGTGGCGACACGCCTGGGCGTGGCCTCAATTCTGAGCCGGGGCTGCATCCTGGCCTTTAACCCCTGACCTGTTCTTGAGCCCCAGCTCCCTGCAGGCACGGAATCCCGATTCTGGAAGATTCCACCCCTCCTCAGGTCCACAGGCACCTCCAGGCGGTGGGTGCGGCTTAGCTCCACCCCGGAGCCATCAGGGGCTTTGCCATGTGCCTCTCCGCGTCCCACTCCAGCCCTGAACCCCCATTTCAACTGAATTGGACTCCAGCAGGGAGCTTCTGTTTTTCTATAAAATGTTTCCAAACAACTCCCAGTTGGGGAGGTCTCAGCACTGGGGAGCACCTGTCCTACGCGGAGAAATGGAGTCACCCCCCACTGCACCCAGGCTTGAGCATGTGGCCGGCAGGTGGTGACAACACTTCCTTGAGATGTGGGACCACAGATCCAAGCGGCCCCACCTCACAGACTGCGGCGAGCTGGGAGGCTTTGGTTGGAACTCCGATCTCACCTCAGAGAGACACACGGCTGCCGATGCTGCCGAGGAACCTGCAGGCCCTGCTCTCAGTCCCTGTCAGTTTCCCGCTCGGCTCCTCACTGTCCCACTTCAAGGCTCCAGAGCCCGCCTGTCGTGGCAGAAATGCACCGCGGTCTGGCTGCTCCCCTTAGTCCCTCCAGGTGACTTTAATGCGCCGCTGGTCGCAGCACGAGCAATTATCAGCCTCCTGGGGCAGCTTCGTGCTCCACTTCGGAAACAGATGAACAGCAGAAAGAAAAACATGAACAAGAAGAAGGGCGGTGTCTCCACCACGCCTCCCAGCGAGCACGTCCCTGCTGTGGCCTGATCGGGGAGCCACTCACCGAGATGCCTCCAGGGTTTTATTCAGAGAAAGATGGGGCTGTAGTCCGGGGGGACATTCTGGGGAGCCATGCTTAGCTCCCCACTTTCTGACCACCCAGGAGCCCCTGCTTGGCTTAACAGTGGCCCCAGCCTGGCCCGGCTGTCCCCTCTCCAGCTGGCACCCTGGGCCGGCCCCTGGGGACCGTGACGTCGTGTGACATTCTGCCCCTCATGCTGGCCTCGTGCTCCGCCCTCACCCATTGCTTCCCTTCTCCCTGAGTCCTCATCCTTGGATCCTGTTCCTCCACCCGCTGCCCCGTTCAGCCGCCCTGCTGCCCCCAAAGTAAAACGTTAGGAAAAGTCACTTGGCCTCAATCCTGTCCCTTTCCGCCCCTGCCACCTAGCCTCTCCCTCGGCCTCCGCCTCTTCTCCCTACCTCGGTCCGCCCTCCTCCACGCCAGCAAATCCAACAGCCAGGGATTCTCAGAGCAGACATCAGATTCTTGGCCAAAGAGAATTCCCAGGGGAGAAGCCCACATAAGGCTGGGTCCTTGTTAGCGGAAATTCAAGGTATCATGTGGCGGGAGTGCCCGGCCCCCTCGTGCCCCGTCCCTGGGTGCTCTATGCAAAGTGGTTCCCACAAAATTGAAATGCAGTCAGGACCAGCGAGCACGTCCCTGCTGTGGCCTGATCGGGGAGCCACTCACCGAGATGCCTCCAGGGTTTTATTCAGAGAAAGATGGGGCCGTAGTCCGGGGGGACATTCTGGGGAGCCATGTTTAGCTCCCCACTTTCAGTTGCATTTCTATCAGGTGCTTAGTGGTGAAATGAAGACCTCTGTGGGTCCCTAATTCAGAGAAACCCTTAACTATTGACCTCTAATAACGGCGTTGTTTCAGGAGGAGGAAGAGCCACATCGGGTGAGGGGGATTAGCCTGGGCCGGGACATGGAGGCCCTGTGTTAAGTGGGTCTCCCTGGCCTGGATGGACGACCGGGAGGCACCTGGGGTGGCGAGCAGGTGGACGGAACTGCGCCTCTGGACAGGGCCTCAGGGGCACCTTGTGCTGAGCCCTGGGCGGGAGCCCCCTCTTCATTGTGGGGGCTCCTTATGCAAAGCCTTGATCCTCAGTTATAAGCCCCTTTGCTTTCTGCCTTAAAACCGGTGCCAATTCATCATCTTTCATCCAGTTATTGTCCCGTACAAAAGATTTTCACAGTGTTTGGGAGAGTATTCCTGAGGTCTCTGCCGCCTTGTCCCCACTGCCTGGACGAAGCCCGTCCTTGGGCAGCTGTGGCTGTGTTTGGCCGCACTGTCCTGGGCTCTTCTGCCCCTCAGGACAGGCCCCTGAGGACGAGCCGCGTGTCCATGGGCCCATCTTCCAGACCCGCCTTTACTGAGTATTTCTGGCTCTTCCCCACCTGGACTGGATCCCGAAGGGGCCTGAACAACAGTCCCCCGTCCTAGGGGTTTCCCCCAAAGCAAGTCCTGACCAGGCTCGAGGGCAGGCGGCCTGGCTCTGGAGCCGCCCCGTGGGCCTGCCGGGGAGGGGGCGGCCCCTGTGCCCGGGGACAGACAGGGCGGTCCCCCGGCCCGAGCCTGTCTCTCCCGGTGAGGTTCCCGGGGAGGGGAGCCCTCACAGGACGGGGTTCCGAGCGCTGAGGGGAGGAGGTGGGGCTGGCGGTGTCTGCTCTGTGTGCCTATGAGAATGTTCCAGAAAAGCTAATAGCAACAAAGAGATTCGTATTCAAGTCAGGTTTGGGCACTGGTTACACCCTCCCTGCTCCGAGAGTCTTAGCATTTTCTTCCTAAGGCCTTCGCGGTCCCAGAGCCAGAAAAGACGCGTAACCGCCCTTTAGTACTTGCTGGACCGAGTTCAGGAAGCGGCTTCTTTTCAGGTGACACCTGGTATGATACCTGAGACACTTGGTACGTGGCGCACCCGCGACGCGGCCCCGTCTTTCCGAGTAAGAGACGGCAGCGCCCATGAACCTGGGTGCGGGGCACCGAGAGCCAGCACCTTCTCAGAGGGGACCGCGTGCTTCCAGACCCCTCAGTGCGCCCAAGGCCACACGAGGGTCACTCTGAGCCCGAAGGACTGGACTCCTAGATCCACCCGCAGGCTGGGAGCCACGACTGTGCCAGAGGAGGACACGCAGCGGGAGGAGGGGACACGCAGAAGGAGGAGGGGACACGCGGAGGGAGGAGGGGACACGCGGCGGGAGTAGGGGACACGCGGAAGGAGGAGGGGACACGCGGTGGGAGGAGGGGACACGCGGCGGGAGGAGGGGACACGCGGCGGGAGGAGGGGGCCGCGGCTGACGTGATAAACAGCCCAGCGGCCGGTGCGGCCACTCTCGAAGGACACGCAGCAGAGTGAGCCCTCTGCTCGGTTCCAGGTGAGAGGATGGGAAGGAAATTCAGGCGTTTTGGTTACAGACTCATGGAAAAGAATGACGCTGGATTTTTTATTTTTCAGAGGGAGGTCACGGATGAACTCAGCTGTTCGTTAAAGGACAGATGCATGAAAACGAGGGTGAAATAAGAAGGGTTTGCAGACAGTGGGGAAACCGTGGTTCGGCCCCCTGCCGAGGGCTGTCCGCTGGCTGCTCCAGGCAGGTGCCCGGCCTGCAGGCGGATGGCCTGCTTCAAAGGCAGGGTCTCTGCCTCTGTCCGATGATGGTTTGCTTTCATCTATGACGACGACTTTTCCTGCAGAGGTCTGGCGGAGTGACGACCTAGCAAATCCACGGAGGTAGCAGATGTGAGAGCACTGGTCCACGGTGACCCATGCTAGACATCCACGCCTGTGCTCCCCTGGAAACCACGGCTGGTCCCGAGTTGGAATAAGCGAGGGGACAAGCCCAGCTTTCTGCCTCTCCTTACCTGTCTCGTTCTTCTCAGCCCAAAGAATTTGTAGGAAATGAAAGCTGGTAGCAATGGCTCTCAAACAGCCTCCCTCAGAACCCCCCCGAGGACCTGCTTGACACCCCCCCCCCCGGCATCTGACTCAGGCTGGGGTGGCCTGGGAGCCCTCATCTGGAGGTGCAGCCCCTGCTGGCATTACCAGTCAGGATGCCCCTCTGAGGTCCACTGGTCTGTGCTCTCCTGGCCTTTGCCTTGGAAGAGTGGTGCCAGCGAGACAAGAGCCACAAAGCTCTGAGCCCTGGATTTTCCCACAGAAATACCAAATTAGAGCAGCAGAGTGGCGGGGACGGCTGTGTGGCAGCCAGAGACAGGCAGCAGGCAGTGAGCACAGAGCCGAGGAGAAGCCACGTGCGCAGAGCAGCAAGTTGTGTGTGCTCTGCTCACTCTTTCCTTCCTCCTGGCGAGCTGGGGAGGAAGCCACCAGCTCCAGGCCCCCCCTTCACACTGAAGAGGACTTTCTGGCTTGTCGGAAAAGGCCGGTTTGTGTCCTCCCTGAACCAGAACAATGCCAACCAACAATTCCATATCCAGCAAAACGGTCCCTCCGAAATGAGGGAGAAATTAAGACATTCCCAGATCTGTTCTTTACCAACAGACCTGCCCTGTCGCAAATGTTAAACTCAGTACTTCGAGCGCAAATAAAAAGATGCTAGGCGGTAACTCAAACCTCGTGAAAAGATCAAGTTCTCCAACAGAGATAAGCGCACGGACAAACGTCAAACTCAGGGTGATGTAAGTTTGGTTCATTAACGTCACTTTTCCTTCTTTTCCAGGAGTTAACCTGCCTTCGTGGGCGCACGATAAGTAAAGACGAGACCTGGGACATCCATGATGAAGTGTGGAGGCAGAGAAGTAAAAGCGGAGCGGTTTGGTACGTCCCTGGGGCCGCTTTAGTTTTAAACAGGTCGTTATGACTTTAGAATGTTTTATGTAATTCCCAAGGTAAACGCAACAAAAGCATCTAAAATATGCACAAGGGAAGTGAGAAGGGAATCAAAACTTGTCATTAGGAAAAAACAGCTAAACAGAGGAGTGTAATACGGTAGAAAACGAGGGGAAAAGCCACAAGACGTAAGACAGCAAGGAGCAAAATGACAGACACGAGTCCTTTCCTGTCGGTTTTCACTTCGAATGTAAATGGATGACGCTCCCCGGAGACAGAGAGTGGCAGGACGGAGAACAGAGAAAACAGGACGCGACGCGACGCTGTCTACGAGAGACTCGCTTCTCAGGTAAGGACAGAACACGCTGCAAGGGAAGGTTTGAAAGAGGTGCTCCACGTCGCAGCCACCAGAAGCGATCGGAGCGGCTCTGCGGAGCTCGGCCAAAAACACACCTCACGTCCAAACCGTTAGGAGACAAAGAAGGACGTGAGCGTAACACGGTCAACTCCCCAGGAAGATACGGTGATTACAAACCCACATGCGCTAACCCTCAGAGCTCCGACGTATGGGAAGCAAACATGTACAGCGTCAAAGGGAGCAGCAGACGAATCTACGATAATAGGAGGAGCCGGTACCAGTCCACTTTCAATAACGGATGGAACAAGCAGACAGAAGGTCCGTGCGGAAGCAGAGGCCTTGGACGGCCCTCCGGACCCAGTGTTCCTCAGAGACACAGCAGGACACCCCACGCAACAACAGCAAGGCACACGACTGCCCAAGCGCACACGGCACGTTCTCCAAACCTGACCGTATGTGAGCAACGAAGGAAAAAAATAAAGTGAACTCAACCAAAAGCGAACATCTTTTGTGCCTCAGAAGACACAACCGAACAAGCGAAAGGGCAGGCCTCAGCATGGGAGAAAGTGTCCTCACATCGGACGTGTGACAAGAGGCTCACGTCCAGCATATACAGGGAACTCCTATAACTGAGCGCCCCCCGCCCCGCCAAAAGCCAAGAGCCTGTGTCCAAAAGGCGTGAGCCGACATTTACCCAAACGAGATAAAACCCAATAGAACTGAAAGCAAGGACTCCAGGGACATACTGGTGTGATCGTGTTCATGGCAGCATGTTCACAGTAGCCAGTGTCCATCGTCCGATGAATGGGTGGGTCCACAAAACGCCGCGCACACACGCAGAGGAATATAATCCAGCCTGGCAGAGGCGATCCTGACACACGCTGCCACGTGGATGAGCCTGGATAACGTTACCCTGAGTGCAATTAGCCAGCCGCGACAGGAAAAAAACCCTGCACAGTTACGCTTAAAAGTCATGCTCGGGAGAGTCGAACCTCAGAGATGAGAGTGGTATGGCCAGGGCTGGGGAGCGGCACCGGGCGGGACAGTTTCCGTTTGGGGAGGTGACGGACCTCTGTAGATGGATGAGCGCACGGCACGGAGGTACTTAATGCCACTGAACTGTCCACTTAAACGCGGTCAAGATGGTAAATTTTAGTGTATTTTGCCACAATTTGAAAAAAAGAGAGAAGGCTCTCAGAAGGTCAAGATTTAAGAGCAATTCCTTCTTATCTTCTAACGTCCTGCAGGGATTCAGACTGTTCCATGTTGTCTTTTTTGTCTTTTTAGGACTGGGCTTGTGGCATATGGAGGTTCCCAGGCCAGGGGTCGAATGGGAGCTGCAGCTGCCGGTCTACACCACGGCCACAGCAGCATCAGATCCGAGCTGCGTCTGCGACCTCACCACAGCTCACGCCAACGCTGGATCCTTAACCCACTGAGCGAGGCCAGGGATTGAACCTGCGTCCTCATGGGTCCTGGCCGGGTTCTTAACGTGCTGAGCCATGATGGGAACACCCATGTTGCTGTTTCAGCGTCAACCAGCTACAGAGGAGGCTCTGCAGGGGTTTAACGGCACTGCAGACATCTGCCCTCAAAGCCGGGCACTGGAGTCAAACTGCCAAGGGCGTTTCTCCCCTTCGCGGAGAGAGTGAGTCCACTGCCACTGCACGACGCGATTTTCACAGGCACGATTTATTGACAAGCAAGCTCAAGGCGCTGCTCCACAGACAAGCAGGCGCCAGATGTTTGTTAGCAGGGACTGCAGGTGAGAAGGGCCGATCTGCTGAGGGGCAGACGCTTTCCTGCTCTTTGCCAGGTGCAAATCAAGCGCCACCTGGAAGAAGGTTGGTCGTTTGATATGTATTTAAAAATAGTCGCTCTCTGAATTTAAAATGTTAATTTATAATGATTATGAGCAAAATAATTAGGAAATATAGATTTACTAACTTAGGGTGCCAGCTAATTCGGGCTTTAATAATAGGGAATTACTTGTGTGTCTGTGAACGAAGCAGCTAGACCTGAATAGTCAAAAATGAAAAAGACCCTTACTTTAAAAAATAGAAAACGGAAGCAATGATTGAATGATAATGCATAGATTAAAAACAATTTGATTTTTTTATGGAAAGTTAAGCTCTAGTCAGAGCTTTTTATTCTCTGAAAAAGTTTAATGTATTGGATCCAATTTTTTTCATAGCATCAGAAAAGCTTTTTTATTAGGATTGTTGATATTTAAAAATTTAATAGTCATACTACTATTTTTTAGGGGATCGAGTCATTTAAGGTTGCCGATTTCAGACTCTCTTAATGGATATAAATCTATTTTTAATTCGTCCGATTATAGAACTTGTCCAAAGAAAGCAACGTTCGCATATGAAAACTATTTCCCTTCTCGACCATTCCACAGCAAGTTTTACATGAATGCAAATGAAACAGCACACACTCTTACGCTAAATGAATTCTTTTTTCTTTAATACGTGTCTCTTCAAGGATCGCACCTGCTCATAAGTTGACCAGGGGTCGCAAAGTTTCGTCCGTAATAGGACTTTCAGAATAAGGAATTTTGTTGTAATTATTTTTATGTCTTTCCCTGGAAGAGTAACAACTGAGCTAAAGTCACTGTAATTCCGTGTATAACCCACTGTTTCAAAGCAGTGAAACACACCCTGTGTCTAATTCCCAGGGATCTCTTTGGAAAGAAAGCTTAGAGAACCTTTCAGGCTGCATCGCTGGGGCCAAATTTCTCCTGGGAACGCCTGTCCCCAGACCCAGCTGGGTGGCTGACCCCACACGAGCAACTCCTTCTCAAGGTCATTTCCAGCCCCTCACCTTGCAGTCCCCCCAGCGTGAGGTCACTGCCTGGAAGCTGCCTCATCCTGCCCTTCTCTGCTCGCAGATCTGCTCCAGCGTCTCCCACCCCGGGTTCACACCCTGTACCCACCCAGCCCTACCCGCCACCCAGACACTCGGGCTCTGTCAAGGGTCCCCCTTCTGCAAGTCTCATCAACTCCGTGTCACCTGGGGCTAGTTTTGGGGACTGACACTCGACTCATTTAATCATGCGGGCGAACTCAAGACGGGTGGTTAACAAAACCCATCAGTGGCCGCTTCTCGCGTCCTCCCGCAGCACCTGCTAGTTAACCTTCCGCTCTGGTCAAATGAAAGCTTGAGGCTTCCTTAGGAAAAGGATCTGTTCAGGGCCTGAGAAGGACCAATTCCTCTTCTGGAAAAGAGACTGCATCTCATGATTTTCCGGGAGAGCCCAGATTTTCACCCTAAATAACACATTTTGCCTGGATGAAATAAAACCAATCAGAACCATGAAGAAAACCTCAAGAGACTAATTTTCTGGCAACTGAAATAAAAAATAAATTTAGAAAGACGGAGGACTCGGGCTTGCAGCAGGAGATCAGTAACCACGAGGACCCAGATGAGTGCTGCGCCACAGGCCCAAATCCAGAGCGTCTGGGAGGCTCGCTCCCAGCTCCAGCCACTCCTCAGCCCCCTCCTTCCGTCGCTGCCACTGCGGGGCCTCCTCCCGCCGGGAGGGAGACACGCGGCCCTGACCCACACGCGGAAAAGGCCCGGGGCTGGTGGGGCCTCGCCTGCCTCTGCCGTCCCTGTGCCCGTGCGTCCGTCCACGCGGATCTGTGCAGGAGGAACAGCACGTCTGCAACCTGCGCGCGGGCGCCAACCTGCAGCCGCCACGCGTCTGCTGGAGGCCGTGAGTCTGAGCTGCTGGGGAAGGAGGAGGAGTCCCGGCCGAGCGCCCCGGAGTCTCGGGAGCTCCTGTCCTCCTGATCTAACGGCCAGTCTGTGAAGTTAGCGCCTTTGTGTTTGGCGCCCGCGAGGGTGCGCTTCTGTGGGTTGTGGAAGCGGAGCAGGACAGGCTCAGCACTCAGTTACCTGTGCCCGCGGCTCTGCTCCTGCGGTCCCAGGGACGCTCCTGGCTCAGGGCTGGGCCCAGGACCGAGCTCCTCTGTCTCTGCTCGGACGTCCGTCCTCCTGGTGGGGTGCCCTTGTCCAGGGAGGCCCGCTCTTGCCGGCCCTGCCACTGCCACCAAGTCTGCGGTCTTTCTTTCTTGTTAGTCTTTGGCCGCCCTGCAGCACAGGACGCTCCCCGCTGGAGCTGCGACCTACGCAGCCGCTTAGCCCACTGTGCTGGGCGGGGATCAAACCTGTGTCCCAGCGCTCCAGAGACGCTGCTGATCCTGTTGTGCCACAGCGGGAACCGTGTGTGGTGGTGTTCCCGCTCTGCAGGCCCAGCCCTTCCGTTTGGCAGCCTCCGTTGGGGCCTGATTTGACTCCACGTTCTGGAAGGAAGTGCCTCCACCCAAGTGCACAGGTGCAAAGCCTCCCCCCAGGGCCTCAGAGCGGACGTGGACAGGGGGCTTTCGGAGGTGTGAGTAAATTAAGATGAGGTCCTGTGGGTGGGCCACCCTGACCCACGGGACTGGGGTCCTCGTCAGAAGGGGATGCGTTCACAGCCACGCACAGAGACAGCCACGTGAGGACACGGGAAAGTCACGGCCACACCCAGCAGAGGCCTCGGGGAACCAGCCCCGCCCACACCTGCACTGCAGGCCTCGGGCCTCCAGGACCGGGGGACCCTGAATGTGGGTGCGGGAGCCCAGCTGGGGCCCTTGTCACGGCACCTGCGCTGACCCCTCTCTCTGATCACGGGCGGCGGGGCTCTCCGATGGCGCCCACCTTCGCCAACAGTCCGAGGGACCCTGCTCCGCCCGCGCCCATAGGCGGCTGCCTCGAGCTCCGTGTTCCTGCCCGCCCGTTGCAAGGGCCTCAGCTGCAGCCCATCCCCTGCCCTCCGCTCCCCGCAGCCTCCGGGGGCTCAACCCCAAGCTCACCCGACCTCCACGGGCGAAGGCGACCTTGGCGCAGGTGCCCCGCCCGCCCCTCGCTCTGCAGATGATCTCCTGTAAATGCGCAGGTGACTGGGAGACGCCGCCTCCCAGGCCCTCGGGGCGCGAGCTTCGAGGATGAAGCCTCCTGGAGATGCACTGACCGCTCCTGCGCGCAGAGCTGTTAAGTTTTAACATCAGATCTGCCGAAAGTGGGACAGACCCCGGGGCTCAACGGGCTGAACGCGAAAAGGCGGTTTTGTGCATCATGTGCTGACAGCGTTTACTTAGATGTAATTTGAATGTTACGTGTTCTGTGGTTTGATTGTCTTTACCGAGAGAAACGCAGTTATTTTGGACGCAACCGAATGGGCTCCTTCAGAACGGAATCTGCTGCGTGTCACGGATCCGCCGTGAGGAAAGCATTTCGGCAAAAGCATTTACGCTTTGGACCTGGACAAGGAAGCGCCGTATCCGAGACGTCATGAAAAAGGCCTCAGAACCAAATGACTCCGGTGTCAGAGCTGCTCGTTACGGCTTCGGCTCTCGGGGGCCATTTTCCATGTCACCCATCCCATCCCACTGTCTTATAAATACTCGTGTACTTGTCAGGTCAGCTGTCCTGACGTTTGCCTCGGAAAATATGGTCCCTGTAATTACAGCCCTTCCCGGGCCGGGAAGCGAGAACCGACTCCCGATCCTTTATCTGGATGGAGCTGGAGGGTTTATCTCGCCGGACGAGAATGGAGAAATTTCAAGGGCAATTTGTCTAATTCTCTCCCGGTGTATAATTTTTTTAGAAGAATTTTGCCCCGATGAGGAAAAGTGTGTCTTTAAGAGGGATGCTGCAAAGGTCCAGCTCTCTTGCGCACTCCTGCCTCCGAGAGACTCCTTGAGTAATTTTGCCCCAACGGAGCAACAAGCTGAGTTTCTAAGTCTCCTTTTCCCTTGAAGCAGCACAGATGATTTTGAAGCTATTTTAATAATCATTCTGCCATCAGGACTCTGTTTTCTCTGGGCAGGCGTGCCTTTCTCCTCCATGAGCCCCCGCAGTCATCTGGCCCAGAGAGCAGCTGGGCCGGGCCTGGGGTTCTGCGGGCCCCCTGCAACGTGTGCACGTGGCCGTGGAACCCCACGTTGGCTAAAGGCCCCCCAGAGAGCCTTCTGGTGAAATGCAGGCGTGAGGGGGCGCTGGCGGGGTGCTCTGGGCTGTCTCTGCTCCCCAAATTCCTGTGCCGAGCCCTCGCCCCAAGGGGGCGGTGTCACACGGTGCTGAGGCCGTGAGGGTGGAGCCCCGCGCTGGGATCAGTGTCCCCGCGACAGAGAGACGAGAGGCCCCCACAGCTCCTCCATGCGATGACGCTGAGTCTGTTGGTGCCCTGACCTGGGGCTCCAGCCTCCAGAGCCGCCCGGAATCCGTGTCTGCGATGCCTCCTTAGAGCCGCCTGGGGGACAAGGACCGTGGGGCCGCATCCAGCAGAAGCCAGGGTGACTGTGTGAACCCGGCCTCTGCCGACAGCCTGGGCAGCGGCCCTGCAGAGTGTCAGGTGACTCTGGGGACTCAGCTGGGGGTGCAAGTCTGCGGGGCAGAAGACAACCCATCCAGGCATGACCTTGTGTGTGTGTGTGTGTGTGTGTGTGTGTGTGTGTGTGCACTGATCCACGGGAGGAGTGAGACGACGGGAAGACTGTTTAAAACGAGAAGAATCCCAGCCTCTGCAGACGTGGGGCCTCTTCTGCCTTTGCAGCTCCCCAGGGCTCCCCCAGGCCACCCCTCGTCAGCTCGGGAGAGAGCCCCTGGGAGCTGCGTGCGGGGGGCACTTGGGTAGCACCTGTGAGGGGAGACCTTGGGCTGGGGTTGGGGGCCTGCGATCCCTTGTGAGGGGACCTGACATGTGATGGGGGGGGTGCTGGGTGGACGACACCCACCCCTGCCCTGAAGGCACCAGGTCCAGATTAGAGACCCCGGTCCAGGTTAGGGACCCTCGCCCTCCTTAGTGGTGGGAGTGACAGATCCTCTAAGTGCGACGCTGCTCTCCCACTGAAGGA
The DNA here is from genome assembly GCF_016906955.1 of Phacochoerus africanus. Taxonomy (NCBI): domain Eukaryota; kingdom Metazoa; phylum Chordata; class Mammalia; order Artiodactyla; family Suidae; genus Phacochoerus; species Phacochoerus africanus. The sequence goes on along the minus strand of NC_062555.1, from coordinate 73,604,832 downwards.
GTTAATCCAGGCTCAGTAAAGTGCACACTCGTATCAGCAGTGACTCATGTTACGTCTTACTAATGAGATGGCTTCGTCTCTTCTGGTGTAGACAATAAACCCACGTTCTGACCCAGATGAGTCCATCCGAACTTGAGTGACTGAAAGAGCTTTTGGCACAGATCCACTTTAAAATTCAACCTAGGGAAACTGGATTTCATCCCAACTAGCAACTCGTGCGCCTGAAAGACTCTTGTGAGAGACTGAAAGGACAAATCACAGGAGGAGGAAGTATCTGCACATCAGACTCCAGCACAGGACCCGTGTCCAGGATATAAAAAAGGCTCGCACGCTACAACAAGAAAACGAATAACCGACAAATCCAGAAAGAGCCTGCACACTTCACTAAGGAAGAGACTCGGGGGCAAAGAGACGCCGAGAAGTGGACACCACGAGTCAGGGGACAAATTAAATCCACTCTGAGGAGCCGGCACACCTTTTAGAACAGCTCAAAATAAGTAACCCCCCCAAGTTCTGCTGGGGATGCAGGACCCTGGAGCTTCCGTGCAGCAGGTTGGCGGGGCGTCTGGGGGCTTTTTCCTATGACCCAGCAAAACCGCATCTCAGAAATTACCCAGAGGACGTGCGAAAGCCGTGCCCGACTGTCTGAGCCCCTCTATTTAGCATCGGCCCGAACTGGACTCGGTTCAAAGGTGGAAAGGCTGGGTGAGCACAGCAGTCAGGTTGACGGGAACCGACTGGCAGCAAGGCGGAGAGGAGACGCGGCGCTCCCGGGGGCGGCCAGCCCCGGTGAGCAGGGCGGGGGTCCGGCGGGGGTGACCGCGTGGCCTGTCGAGGCTCGGAGGCCTGTGCCCTAAGAGGAGCAGGCTTACTGAGTGTGGGCCACACGATCACCAGCTTGGTGTTCAAAAACTTCAGGTCTGGCAAAGGAAGCAGCCAGCGCTTCTTTTAGTTTGAAAACATCAAAAGAAGCCAGTGAAGCCCCATCTGCCCTGTGCTGTGCAAGTGCCGTGTGATGGGGCGGCTGGGACGTGGCCCGTGTGTCGCGTTAAGGGTTTGGCTTTGCTGCTGGCTCCATCGCCCTGTCTCTGCTCCCAGAGGAGCCTCGGGAAAGCCGGGTGTGGGATGGGGGGGGGTGTTAGAATCCACAAGGATGTGGGTTACAGACCAGACGGGGGTGGGGTGGGTGGGTGAGGAGCCTTGCTGTTTGCTGTTACTCTCGAGCGAGAAGACGGAGGGGAGCAGCCAGACTCAAGAGGACAAGCCCTGCAGGATTCCTTACTTGAGGGACTTGAGTTTGGGGTCCGTGTCTGCGGACGTGAAATCCAAGGCCTGGAGCCTGCAGCTTGTGAGAGAGGACGGGGCTCTGTGGCTGAGAGAGGTGCCCGTCTCAGATTCCCTTCCCCAGAGAAGGCTGAGGGACCAGCCTGAGGGTCCAGCAGAGGGATTTCAGATGCTCCCTCCCCACCAGGCATGGGCGCGGCAGCCTGCGACGTCAGCCCAGAGACATGGTCGTCCCAGCAAATGTCCACGGCTGCCCTCCAGGCGCCTACCGCCTGTGGGTTCCACCCGAGTGGGTCAGAGCCTTTGAGAACGCCACCTGTGCAGGTGGGTGAGACCAGTCACCCGGCCCCCGGGACCCCGAGGTCCCTCACAGGCCCCGTCCCCAGAGACCAGCCGCCCAGGGCACACCTCCCATGAAGTCGTTAGGCTTTCCTGGAACCATGTCCCTGGAGGTCCAGGGCCTGCGGTTCACCAGCACGGCTGTCCGAGGACCTGGGCTTGGGCGTGGAGGGGCCGAGGAAGGAGTTCAGTGCTGGGGCGAAACGAGGGGCTGCAGGACAGGGCGAAAAGGGGGCGCAGAGGCGGGCGCGGCTCTGTTCCGAGGGCTCAGCCCTGTCCCCCCCACTTCGGCCGTGAACCTGCTCACGGCGGTTCTTTCTGTCTCTTTTCCTCCCTTTCCTGCCACCCGTGGTCCGTTCTCATGCAGCGGGAGAGCCGCCCTCGTGGTTCTATCTACCGCCTCAGAGTTAGGACACCTTCTGTCTGTCTGTATCCGTAACAGGTTAAACGCTTATCAGCTTAGCTCTTGACAACTGACGGGAGAGCCTCGGGGGTGGGAGAGTGTTTGTGTAAAAGGCATCACTGGTTCTCATGCCTTGGCCCCTTCTTGAAAGCAAGCATCTTTCTGAGGGAACCAGAAAAAAACAAAAAGCTTGGTTAGGTTTTCAAGAACTAATTAAGGCCTGTGCAGCTTCGTGGGAAATAATTTCCTCCTTCTCGGGCCCCGAGAATTACACTGAGCTTGGAAAGCACATCAGAAGCTGATCCAACCGTCTGTTTGGGCCGCGTCCACATTAAAGCAGTGCCCGGGTGAGACGCGGGATGAGCAGGGCGACCAGCCACCTCGTGGGGAAATTAAACTGCCACTGAAACGGTGCCCAGAAAACACTGGCTGCTAATGGGTCAGCCTTGCTCCCGGGGAAGAGAAGCACAGGCAGAGTGAATGCCTCTCCGGACTCAGTGCTGGTGCACGGTGCTCTGGGCAGCACAAACGGACGTGGTGCCGGCTGCTGGCAGAGCCTCCGCTGGTCCTTTACCCCGTCCCAGCTCTGAAATAGAGCACAGTCAGCGCGGGCAGCTGGCCCAGGGCCCCTCCTCATGGAATGAAAGCGGCCTGTCTGCCTGGGACACGGAGGCCCCGTAATTTCCTGCCTCTGCTGTAGTTTAAGGCCCTCCCCTCCCTCCCCCGCCCCCGCAGGGATGCGTTCCTTCTGTAATAATAGAGGGATCTGAAGGGTTGAGCTCTCCTCATTGTGCTTCTTAGCCAATGTATTTTTTTTTTTTGTCTTTTTGCCTTTTCTAGGGCTGCACCCGTAGCATATGGAGGTTCCTAGGCTAGGGGTCCAATTGGAGCTGTAGCTGCTGGCCTACACCAGAGCCACAGCAACACGGGATCTGAGCCACATCTGTGACCTACACCACAGCTCATGGCAACGCCAGATCCTTAACCCAGTGAGCGAGGCCAGGGATTGAACCCACAACCTCATGGTTCCTAGTCAGATTCGTTAGCCACTGAGCCACAACGGGAATTCCAATGTGCTCTTATTATGTCATCCAAGCGAGCTTACTGGGATCAATCCCACACTTTTTTTTAAGGTTTTCTTTCTAAAATAATGTTATCATTCAAAAATTCAAATATTTGTGAAACAAAAGTAAAAGAAAAAGAGCACCCAAAATAAAGTCGAGGCCAGTGTGCTGTGGGGAAGGCAGGCCCGTGGGGACCAGGGCCCCAGGGCTGCAGGGGAGTCTGCTCGAGGGGAGTGGCACCTCTCGCTCCAGGTCTGTGCTGGGAGCGCCTTCCTCTCGGGCTGAACGCCTGCCCCGGCGCTGCGGGCGGCCGACGCTCACGCCTGCTGTCCGCACCTGGCAGAGCTTGTCCAGTTCACCTGCACCGCAAATCTGGGTGGTCTCACAGCACGAGGTCCTGCGGGAGCCTCAGACGCCTTAGAACGGACGGCGCAGGGAGCAGCCAATGGGAAACACCAGCCACTTCTCAGGTGCTCCGAGAGGGCCTGGGTGACTGAGGCCAGCCCTGCCCATCAGAGGCAAAAGGGATCTTGCTTCTCTGACTCAGAACTTCAGGGACTCTCCTTTTCACCAACGGAAGTGGCCACCGGGTGACGCCGACACAGACACGGGTCGGGAGGGTCACAGGAGACCACGCCCTGGCTGCCGTGAACGCCTGGATGCTTCCCTGAGCTACCGAGCGCGAAGTCCCGGCGGCCGACTCCTGGACTGTGTTCCTTCCGGGCAGACGACCGTGGCTCACGCGGCCAGGCTCCTGCCTGAGCCCGCAGCTGGGCCGTCGAGTTCTCACACTGCCGCCTCCCCACGGCCTGCCCCCGGCTCCTCCACTGCAGGTGCCAGCCTGCTGCACGGTCTGGCTCGATGGCCTCTGGGACCGGTGAGGCCCCCAGCTGCGTGTGTCTCTTCTCCCTGCGCCGCATGGCCTGTGGATCTCGGACGGTGGAAGAACCAGAGCCAGACGAGTGCCTCGTTCCTGCCCCCCCGCCCCAACCCCGTGTACGAGACCTGTTGTTAACGGCGCAAGGCCACAGGAGGGGGCCCACTTTCCCTTCCTTGGCAAAGGGCAAGGTCTCCAGGTAACAGCAGTCACGTCCTGACGACACCATCTTTATTCCCTTGGCTGTTTTGGAATTATTATTATTGTTATTAATGATTCTGACCCTAGAGTTTGTCTTTAAAAAGTACCAAATGTTTTGAAAATCATTAGATACTACAGATTTCACTTTATGGGAGATTAGCAATTTTATCTCTCTCTCTCTTTCTATATATATATATATGTGTGTGTGTATATATATATATATATATATATATATTTTTTTAGGGCCACACCTGCAGCATAGGGAGGTTCCCAGGCTAGAGGTTGAATTGGAGCTGTAGCTGCCAGCCTACACCACAGCCACAGCAATGCTGGATCCTTAACCCACTGAGCGAGGCCAGGGATCGAACCTACGTCCTCCTGGGCACTAGTCAGATTCGCTTCCACTGAGCCATGACGGGAACTCCTGATGGTTAGCATTTTTCAATACCACACTTGTACCCTCTTACAAAAGTTAACTGTGGGGGCTTATTGAGAAGCCCCAAAGAATGAAAACCTAGAACAGGCCAGTGGAACAAGGAAGGGGTGAGCAAGCAGGATGACGAGCCCCGGAATCCCGATACGGCATCAGATCGACGGGTTCGATGGTAGTTTCTTAACTGCTAACTTGTTCATTTCTACACGTATCGTATATTCAAAAAGGCTTTACTGGGTTATAAACGACACACAAAAACAGGGACATAGTTAATGTACACGATTTGATGAGGCTGGAGATGTGTTACCACGAAGGAAGGAACCAACATCCTTCACCCTCACTTCCTCCTGCCCTTCCCGTTTTTGGTGCTGAGAACACTGCACGAGCGATCTCTCGACCTGACCAAGTTCCAAGCGCCTCGTATGGCACAGTTAGCCACAGGCCTTCCGCTGCAGGTGCGGTTAGCATAGGCCTTGTGTGGCACAGCAGATCTGCAGAACGTGTGCATCTTGCCGAACCGAAATTTCATACCCTTTGAGCAAAAATGACCCCCAGCCACTGGAAACCACCATTGCACGCTCTGCTTCAAGAGTCTGACTGTTTTAGAGTCCTCACATACTGCGGTCTGGCGATATCTGCACTTCTGTGATGAGCTTATTTCACTTAGCACTACGTTGTTGCATTTGGGAAGCTGTCCTTCTTTTTAAGGCTGAACAACAAACATTCTGTTGTGTGTATGTGCACATCTCTAGCCACTCTCCCATCGGTGGCCTTTATGTTGTCTCCATACTGTGGCTATTGGGAATAACGCTGGAGTGAATGTCCGAAACGCTTCCAAAACACCGATGAAGAAGGAATACTTCCAAACAAACTTTATCAGGCTAACATCACCCGATTACCAAAGTCAGACGGGGACACCGCAGGAGAAGGAAACTAGAGTCCAATATCCCTGAGGAATATAGATAAAAAATGTCAATAAAATGCTAGCAAACTGAAAACAAAAGCACATTAAAAGAGTCATACACCATGATCCAGTGGAATTTATCCCTTAGATGCCAGGAGGGCTCAGTATGTGGAAATCAACACCACCACCTTAATAACAACACCACCTGAATAAAACGAAGGACCAACATCATATGATCATCTCAACAGCCGCAGAAAAAGCACACGACCAAATTCAACATCTGTCTGTGATAAAGATGCAGCCAACCCGGTTGAGGAGCAGTGTACGTCAACAGGACAGAGGTCACACGTGACGAGAACAAGGCTGACATCGTAGTCAGTGGTGAAAGGCTGAAAGCTCCTCCTCCAAGATCAGCAGCAAGAGAGGCATGACCCCTCTCGCCACTTCTATTCAACCTGGTATTGGAAGTCCTCACCAGAGCAGGTAGGCGAGAAAAAGAAACACAAGGCATCCACACTGGAAGAGAAGAAGTAAAATTACCTCTGCAGATGACATGATTTTGTAGGCAGAAAATCCTGAAGATGCCATGAAAAAACTTAGAAAGAATAAACAAATTTAGTAGAGTTGTAGGATACAGAATCAGCATACAGGTATCTGTTTTGTTTCTGTACACTAAGGATGAACTAAAAAAAAAGGAATTTGAAAACCAACCCCACTTATGTTGAAAAGAGTAAAATGCTTAGGAATAAACTTAACCAAACACATAAAAGACTTGGACACTGAAAACTGCAAATCACTGATGAGAGAAATTAAAGAAACACAAATAAATGGAAAGACATCCCATGTTCATGGATTAGAAGATGATATTGTTAAAAGACCCATCCTCCCCAAAGTAATCTACAGAGTCAATGCAACCACTATCAAAATCCCAATGGTTTTTTTTACAGAAAATTTTTAAAAATCATAAAATTCATATGGAATTGCAAAATACCTCAAATAGCCAAGCCAATTTTTCTTTTTGAGAGAGAAAAATAATGGAAGCATCACAATTTCTGATTTCAAAATATATCCCAAGGAGGCAGTGTGGTACCAGCACTTGAGACAAGAACGCTCACGAGGAACGGTGAGCAGTTTGGTTTGGACGGAGCAAACGTACTTCACGTGGACATGACGTGGGAACTCAGGCGCATGTGAGCCTGAGTAGTCTGGACGTTGCCAAGGCAACCAAAGCACTGCAGACGTACCGCTGGAAGGCGGACACAACCCTCTCCCTGATGCATAAATCCTGCCTCAAGCTTCCTTAGCCAGGGTCCACTTAGCAGGGCAGATACCTTGAGCCACCTACCAAACCCGTTTCTGCTTCTTTGCAGCAAAATAACTCAGACATGGCCACAGCTGTTTCAAATACAAGTACATTAGAAAGGCATTATGTGCTTACCTACTTTATCTAAAAGGATATTGATTACGCATAGTCCAACTGTAATACATCCGTCTTTCCAAATCCAGTGACTGGAAATTGTAAGCTGAAACATTGTTGATGCAGATGTGTATTGCTAAACACTACAGGCACTGAAGGGTTAGCAAATACAGAGATAACTGAAAATGCTCACGCTAAATTGACAGAACTTTACGCTTAGAATAAAAGCAGCAACTTAGATCATGACTGGCTCAGAGCAGCATTAAAGACAGACTCCCAACACGGGGGCTCCTCCACAAGCTGCAGGGACTCCACTCATCTGTATGTGCATGCATTTAAATAACTTTGTAACAGCCAGGGTTTATCATAAATGTATAGTTTCAGTCTTCGTTAGCTCTAGAAAACCAATTTTTATAAATCTCATAAGTGATATGGCAGATTACGGGTAAATGACCTTTAGATGTAAATATAGAGAAAATCCGCTGTGTAGCTTGTTTCTCAAAACCAAAGAAGGGAGAAGCCGGGCAGACGCGGTCACGTTTCTTCACAGCCCAGCCCTTTCAGCAGAACGATCCCACAGAAGCAGGTTTCCATGGCCCTGCGCTTCTCTTCCACAGTCAGAGCTCTGCAGAAAGGTTTTCTTCAATTAATGCAACCCACATCCTTGTAAAATGCAACCCACTGTCCTCCCTCTGAACCCCGCAGGGCCAGCAGAATTCCATTTCTGTGTCTTCAATTATCAGAAGAAAGCTGGTGTTCTTGCTCTGGTTTTCACTTGGGAGGGAAACTGAGGTAAGATGCTCTCTCATGACTCGTTGTGTCGCCTGATTTCCTCTATCGCTGCAGCCTGGTGAAATGCCTCTGCTCCTGCCGCACCCCCGCGCCTCCCAGGCTCCCGCGGCTTCAGACACCCATGATCTAGTTCCACACCCGAAAGTACTGAGTCAGACAGGACCAAGGACAGCGCCTGCACCGCCCGAGGCATCCTTTCTCCGGAGCCGCAGCCTCTGGGTACCACCGCCATGTGAAGAAAGCAGCAGTCTTTGGCTGTGGCCACTCAGGTGATTTTGAATCAAGTTGACTTCTGCGACAGTTTGGTGTACACTCATTCTGCCCTCAGTGAAGACAACTCAGCCTGAGTTCAGCAAACACCCTGGGCGTCCAAGAGGCAGTGAGCCTGTGTGCACGACGACGAGGCCGCCGAGAGGAACAACCTGGAGCATCTGCAGTTGCGGGATCGGGTCCTGTGTTACCGCGAGCGCTGCAGAGGGAGAACGCATGGGGGGTGCGGCGTGAGGGGGTGGCCGCCACGGTGGCATCTTTCCTGGTGCCCTCCCCAGAGGGTTCGTGTGAGGAGAGCTGTCCGGGTAGAAGGATCGGACGAGCCAAGTCAGAGGCATCGGGCGGTGCGCTGCTGGGGGCAGGGGCCCCGTGCCGCAGAGGGTCACCGAGGGCTGGGTGTGGACTGGGGACCCGGGTGGGAGAGAGCCTCGTCTGTGGGGAGGGAGGGAGGGAGCCGAGATACGGTAGGACATACGAAGCCATAGGGCCCTTCAACTTGAACGAGGGGAGAGAAAGGTTTGCGGTCGGACACGTGCGTGGATTCTAGTGGTTTTCATTAGGACCGAAAATGAGAAAACAGAAGCAAATCCGTGGAGCAGGGAACGATGGGGGTTCCGCTTTGGGGCTGAAGTGCCTGTGGGTCCTCTGGGTGGAAACACAGAATAGGTAGGGGGCTGATTTAGGGGTCGGGGAAGCTGGGTGACCCGGGGCCGGGCTTTCGCTGTCAAACCCAAGCGCGTGCTGTCGTGTGGGCCTGTGTTTACACGGTTGAAGGTCTTGGCCTCTGTGTCTCACTTCATCCATCTTCGTCCTGCTTGCTCCCTCTTCTGTGCGTCGTGTTGCCTCACATCCTGAACTCTGGGCATAACTGCGCAGAGTCCAGGGAGTCACAGGGTGTGAAACACGGCTCCTGTCCTCAGCAGGTGACAGTCTAGGGGGCGACAGTCTACGAGGTGACAGTCTAGGCAGGTGACAGTCTAGGCAGGTGACAGTCTGGGGATGACAGTCTAGGGGGATGACAGTCTAGGGAGGTGGCCTCAGGAGACCGGCCACTCTGGGGAGGGTTGTGTGGTGGAAGCATGGGGGGGACACGACAGGGCATGGAGGAGGTCAGGGGGTCTGCAGAGACGGGAGACAGAGCCTTGGGGACGTCGGTGGGGGAGGAAGGCGGGGGGAGGAAGCACTTCGCAGGAGGCACACGGGGTGCAGCTGCAGGAATGAGAGGAGCTTGCTGGGCCTGTGCCCCGTGGCTACACAGGCTGATGCCACCACTGACCTGTCACCCAGGTGGGGCAGGAGGTGAGGGACAGGCGGGGTGTCTGGCAGTGCTGAGCGGGGCAGCCAGGGAGGGGGCTGCGGAGAGGAGTGAGCAGAGCTGGGCTTTGGCAGCGAGGGCTCTGTGACTCACCCTGAACTTTCGTGCATGTGTCACTGCCCCTCCGCCCTGATGGCAGCTTCTCCACACGAGCTGGGACCCCCATTTGCTTGCTGCCCAAGAGATCAGCACTGGTGGGACAAGTGGGTGGAAACGTGCATTTTAAAGAGCAGCGAGAAGGGCCGGGCCCCAGGGAGGCTGGGTGATGCGACTTAGAGCTGGGCTCTGTCTCCTCTCCACGCGCCCAGGCCCCCACGGCTGCTCTGTCCCTGGAGGCCCGTGGGGTTCGGGGCCCACGAGGAGGAGGGAGAGCCGCAGCCAGGCCGGATCACCCCTTCTCTGAGCTTCTCCTCCTCGGGGCTCGTGCTTTCCACATGTTTACGGAGGGCACTGAGCTGGGAGACAGAGCCTGGATTCCAGCTCCGGCTTTTCCCTCCAAACGGCAGATCTGCAGACCTAGGCCTCGGTCGCCTTACGTGCGCCTCGGCTGGGGGCCGAGAGTCTCCGGGCCCCTCGAGGACAGGGAAGTCTGGAATGTCCCTGGAACCGCCCTGCAGCCTTAGCGGTTTTGAAGGAGGAGACACACGTTGAAGCCAGACACGAACACGTGTGCTGCCTTATGCGTTTCGCCTGGTGTCCTCCTGCGGAAATTCTCAGCGCCTGTGTGCTTTGAAAGTTCCAGGTGCGCGGGAGACACCACCATGTGGGGATTCTGCGGGTGTTTTATGCTCGATGGGTATTTTGCATAACTTTGGAACTGACTTTGAAGAGGTGGAGCTGACCAAGGGAAGTGCGTGAATCAATCCCCCGTCGTGTTTGTGCTTCATCTGCAGACCTGAGGGCCTGCGCCTCGGAAAGGCCTCCCCGGGCGGCCAAGGAGGCAATGGCAGGGATTTTCTAGGCGGAGGAGAATGGCGTCTCTTCGCACCAAAACGCAGATTTTTGTTTCCCCCCAAATTGAGGCAAAAAGTCATTGGCCTCAGGGACACAGGTAAACGCCCCTGTGAGAAATTCTAAGGGCTTTGAAAACAGCCAGGGCGTTGCATCTCCACGGAAAGGCGAGACGCTGTCACCCGTGATTGAGGCAAGAGGAGAGCACCCTTGGGGGAGGGGGCCAGGGTCGGGGTCGGGTGGGGTGGGGGCTGAGGTTCAAAGGTCTGCGAGGGCCCCGGCCTGGGGGTGTCGGCCTCGTGGCAGCGGTGGGGCCCAGCCCAGGCCTGCTGGGCTGCCCTCCCCCAGACAGGACCCCTCCCAGGCAGGAGCCTCAGGCCCCGCGGCCACATGGGAGTGGGGGTGCGGGTGCGGGTGGGGGGTGCTCGCCTGGGCCCCGGCGGTTTTCAGGGTCCCGCGCGTGAAGCTCCTAAAACCTGCGGTTCCGCCCTTCGGGCGGAGCTCAGCGCGCTGGGAGCCGGCCTGCCTCCGCTGCGCAGCCCGGGACGGCGGGGGCGCCGGGGGTCTTGCTCCTGCTTCCATGGAAACAGGCTGGGGAGCCGCGGGCTCTAATGACAGCCTTCTTTTTATAACTTCTACCTTCTCCTCTTCCGTCTGACCGCCGTTCCCATGGCAACCGGATCAGAAAGGCCTCGCAGCCGACTGACTCCTGTTTGTCCAGAGGATTCCAGGGCGTGAGGAGGGCCTGGGCATCTGGAAGGCCGGCGCCTTCACTGTGCACGCCCCCGAGGCTGCGGGTGGAACCCTCTGGAAGGTTCTGGACACACGGCCCCTGTTGTGTGACTGGATCCACAGAGGTGGGTCCACTGGGGTCCAGGTGTGTGTGGCCGCGTTACTTTCACACGCTGTGGGCAACTCCTGACCCACAGCGATTCCTCCGGACAGGCCGGGGGACAGCGTGGGGCTGCCTGTGGGGCGAGCAGCAGTGGCAGATCACAGGGACTCTCCCCCGAACGCTTCCCTGCACACAGGTCAAGAGCCCACCCGAGACTGGCCCGCGGGAGCCCGCTGGCCCCGGGACGCGGCATCTGCCCACAGCGGCAAGGTCCCCTATGGCTGGCGACCTGCCTGTTGGTGGACATGAAGCCGCCGTGGGTGAGTACACGGGCCGTCGCCCTGGAAACAAACACGGAGCCCAGAATAAGCTTCGCCGGGGGCCCCTGCCTTCGGATGAGAGCAGGTGTTGCCCTTAGACGTGGTGCAGGCCTGAGCCTCAGGGTAACTGTGCTGGGTTTCAATCTAACTGGGTCCTTCTGGCCACAATGTCCTTGACAGTGTGAGGACAGGAGGGACCCTCTCCCTGGAAGGCTGGCACAGGTGTGCGCGCACTGTCCGGCCACCGGGAGGGGTGGCTGCTCTGAAGCCCGTCAGGGAAGGACCCCGTCAGAAGCCGTTAGTGGCCGTGCGGGACCCGCGGTGCCACATAAACCATGCTTGTGTGTCCGCTCAGCGTCTCTCTGTGACGTGGGGAATCTGGGGTCCACAAAACCTCAGAAAATGCTCACAGCCTGAGAGCCACGATCTGGGGGTGCAAAGATGCTGACACCCCGAATGGGCCTCCGGCTGCGCGGGCTCTGCGGGTCCCCTCAGCCCACAGTCCCCAGCAACGTCGGGTCAAGTGACAGGATTTAACGTGATTATTCCCTTTCCTCCATAAACTCTGAGCGACTGGACAACGTGGCTGAGCCAGGTGGCAACGTGGCAAACTTGCCTGAGGCGCCAGCTCCAGCCTGACTGACGCGGGAGAGAGGGGCCTGGCGGCCGGCGTGAGGAAGGGAGGAAGGGCCTCCCGCGTCTGGTCCCTTCGTCTCTGTGTCCCCGCTGGAGTCAGCCCCTAATGCAATCGTCACATCTCTGTGCGCGGACGCCTCTGGAGGGATTTCAGCCTCACGAGGCCACAGTACCTGCAGCTGGTGCAGACCAGCTGGGGTGCTAGCCAGACATGGGCACCAGCGGGCCCCTGCGAGGGGACGGGGCTGTGAGCCCAGCGGCGCTCGTGACGGTCGGGGGCCTGGCTGCCTGGGCGGGTCCATCGCGGCCTCTGGTGTGGGCCTCCCGCCCGCCCCGTCAGCGAGGGGGGCCCTGCTCCTGGGAGCGCCCTGCGGGCCCACAGGGAGTACATTGCCTCGCGTGCACCTGACTGTGTTAGGGGTTCAGAGTGAACCCCAGGGACGTCTGTTTTATGGACCAGGCTTGTGTGTGACATCCCCCTGCCGGCCCTTGTGGCCGCTCTTGTCTGCCCAGGCTCTCTGCTGCACGCCTGCACCTCATCCGCGGGACTCGTCACTGTCACCCAGATGCTGACCCGTCCCCACGCCCAGCTGCGCGGCTCTGGACTCTCCCAGGGGGTCACGACAACCGCGGCCCGGGAAGCTCCACGCTGCCCATGGGGCCTGCCCAGCTGTGAAACGGGGCCGAGAGGCTTCTCTCCACTAACTGCATCCTGGTGACCCTGCCAGGCCTGTGCGCCCTGAAGAAGAGTATCCGGGAGGGTGGTGCCTCAGCTCAATGAAATAAGTGTCTAACAGAAGCAGATCTGCTTGATGGTTGACAGTGTAAACTCAGGGGCTGAATGGCCTGGGTTCAAACCCTGGCTTCAGCCCTAGCAGCGCGGAGACCCAACCTCTGTGAGTCTGAGTTTTTTCTTCCTGCCCTAAATTTAGCGATCTTACTTATATCACATCTGCTTACTGCCACTGCAAGGTACACTCACAATGGTTAAAAGTTATGCTATGGATACCTTACTGCAGTAAAAACACAACAAATTAAAAAGTAAACACACACATGAGGCTCGTGTATGACATTCTTGTTTCAGGGTTTTACCAGGACACTGAGGGCTATTGCAGTCAAAACACAGGGCTGGTGCTGCCCGTGTGGAAACTGACTCCCAGTCCCTCTTGCCTGCCCAGGGCTTTTTGAGACTCCGGTTATATACTCTTCCCCTCTGAGTAGCACCTTCGCGAAACTGTAACCAGGTCCAGGTTTACTTTGGCTGCAAGCCCAGAGCTCAACTCGTATGTGCCCGAAAGTCGCGTAGCCAAGAGCTCCGACTTAGACTGAAATCCCCTTTCTCTCTTCTCCGCCTGCGGATGTGATTTCGGCCGTCGCTCTTTCTACTTCCCTACACTGTCAGCAATTCTAGCAGCTGACCTGTTCTTGTAAACTGCCATGAACTAATTCATAACACCCTTTTAATTTTTCTCCTGTTTTCTTTTTTCTAAAAATCATATAGAATTTAAATTGTAGATTCAAATGATGCTAAAAGCAAAAGCTAAGAAAAATAATAAATTTCAAAAGGCACTTTCAACACCATTCTGCTCTGAACAACACAGTTGCTCTGTTAGCTGTTGTTCCTGGACCCTTAGCTGTAGGTCTTTGGGATATAAACAACCCCATTACTGAAACTAGAATAAGTTGCCATGTCCTAAAAGACAACATTTTTTTTTTTTTTTAGGGCGACACCCGTGGCACATGGAGGTTCCCAGGCCAGAGGCTGAATTAGAGCTACAGCTGCCAGCCTACACCACAGCCACAGCAACTCGGGATCCAAGCCACATCTGCAACCTACACCACAGCTCAGGGCAAAGCCGGATCCTTAACCCACTGAGTGAGGCCAGGGATCGAACCTGAAACCTCAAGGTTCCTAGTTGGATTTGTTTCTGCTGCACCACCGTGGGAACTCCCTGAAGGACAACTTTATAATTCAGCAGTCATTCCAAGGAAGATTTACCTACCTAGAGACATTTGTCCTAGCTACTCAAATCGCTGCAGAAAACCACACTCTGGTGAGCAAGTGATTTCCAACAGCATTTTGCTTGAGGAGAAACAGGCCCGTCTGGGAAACTCTGAGATCTCTTGGTTGCTTCCATCCGGAGACCTTGTTTTCCGACCTCTGCCCGGTGCAGTTCACAGGAGGATGCCCAGAAAGACGTTTCAACCGTCATGTGACGATCAACACAGTTTAAAAAAGTGACCTGCTTTCTTGCATCTCCAATGTGGAGAAACTAAAGAAAAAACAAGAAAAAGGACGGCCCCCAGCCCTGAGTTGGCTGCGTCTGTCGACTGCTGTGACCTGCTGGTGACTCAGGACGCCTTTGCTGTCACTGGCGTCCAGGAGTTGGGGGCGTCCTCTGCTGTCGCCTCGCCTTGAGAGACTCCGTCATCTGCGGGTCCGACAGGTCGCAGACGCAGGGACGGCCGTGACATGATGCCGCTCTAGCGGGACGGAGCCGGGCCCGTCCTCCCGCCGCGTGTATGAGGCCACGTGTGGGGACCGCCCAGCTCCAGGTGTGGCCCCGGCTCTTGCACTGGCTGCCGCGGGGATGTCCCTTCTGCTGCATGAGAGCTTCCCTCGGGGAGACGCACAGCCGGGCCGCTCCGGATCTGTCGCTCCCCATTTATCTCGCTTTCCTATTTCTACACCCAATAGTCCTTGTTTAACAAATTGTTCTTGAAGTGACGCGTTCACAATAGGCCCATGAGCACAGCTGAAACGCAATTTCCTGCTCGCCTCAGTCAAAATGCATTAATCTGCTGGCTAGTTCCCCGGACAATACTATCTCTCACGTGCAGATCTGATTTCTCTCCCTTGGCTGCAAAGGAAACAAATCCTCGAAAATTGGTTTGCAAAGTGACACACACAAAAGTCAGGGTTAAAACTCCTGGTGTGCAGAGTTCTCTTAAGACACTCGTGTTTGCAGGTGCCCCGGCCGTCAGACATGGGCGCGAGAGACAAGAAGAGCCTCTCCAGAGCCCTCAGGTCCCAGAGGCGGGACGGGGCCGCGCAGGCACCACCCCTCGTCCCTGTTGTGGCTCCAGGGAGACCTGCCACCAGCTCAAGGGACAGGATGCAAGCCGTAGAGGTTTGACGATCTTGGGCCCCTGGACGGCGCGTTCTCCTGACGGCCCTTTGCGGGGACCGAGGCGAACACGCCCTGCTGAGCTTGAACCGAGGTGGCGGCCTTCGAGTGTCAGCAGGCTTGATGCATGTGCCCAGGTGCTTCTGGAGGAACGGCCGCAGGCAGTTGCTGTGGAAATAGCGATGTGCACCTGTGCGTCGGTGCTCATGGGGCACGTGTGAAGGTAAGTGTGCTGACGCACGCGTAGACGGGTGTGTAAACATCTGCACGCAGATCTGGGCACAAGCATGTAAATGCCGTGTGAACAGGTAGGTCAGCAGGTGTGCAGGCACACGCGTAGGTGAGTTTAGGGTGGATGTGTCCACATGAAGGTAGGTATCAGGCGGGCAGGTGGGCACACATGTGGGCACAGATGCAGGCAGGTATCGCTGATGCCAGCTCTCCAGCCTTGGGCCGCCTGCTGGCAGTGGAGACAGGGGGAGCACCAGGCCCTCTGGTCCGTGGGGTGGACACCGCGGTCCTGTCTCCTGGGGGTGACGCATGCGCCGGTGTAAGGAGGACCCTGGTCCCACAGGAAAGACTACGCTTTCACACCATGGGTCCCATGTCCACCCGGAGGCCCTGCCCTCCCAGTGCTGGCACACTGGGGCTCATTCTTGCTGGACACCAGCAGGTCCCGGGAGGGATGGTGGCCGAGGCTCTGGGCACGTGGGTTTCTCCTGCTGAGAAGTGACATGAGCAGGCCCCCCCTTCTGGCTGCATCATCAGACTTCAGCGCTGGACTGTCCGGGAGGGCCTGTGGGGAATGGAGGCCTGTTTCAGCCGATGAAGCTCTGAGGCAGGGCTCCTCTGCGACACCTGACCTAGTGCCGAGCCAAGGTCAGACTTAAGAAAAACGCATGTGTAGCTACTGCCACAGGCGAGGTTTAGGAACACCATTTTAAGAACATAAAATGTACAAAAAGATGTTTGTGGTTGAGTTCACGTGTTCAGGTTGTGTTAACTACACACAGGCCATCTCTGGGGCATCGAGCGGGTTGGGAAAATGAGCACAAGGCAGTGCCCCCCTGCCCATGAGGTCAGAGGATCGCCCGTGGTGTGGGCCAAGGCTGGGCCCCGATCCCAGGGAAGAAATAAAATGGGGAGGGAATTCACTGAATTCACAGCAGATCAGAATCTTTCCACTGTACTAATTTAAATATTAATACATCATCTTATTTTTCAGCAACGGCATAAATTATATGAGGGAGTCATATTTTTGTTTCTTGATTTGCTTCATGAAGGCATCTAATATCAAGTATCCATTCCATTATTTTGCACATATAAAACATCTCTCAAACATAGGATTATTCCGTAATTTGTAAGATATTTGAGGCAAGTACTTTCTTTTAAAATAGCATCTCCGGTTTGATGAAAACAACGAATATTCAAAAATTCTACCATGGGTGCTGCCTTTTCAATCGTATTGAAAATCAGTCCCCAGCGAGGTGGAGACGGCGGTATTTGCTCCCCCCACGTGAGCGGGTCTGAGTGGCAGTGATCTGTGTCTGGGCTCCCGGATGTGCTGTCGTCGGGCCGTCCACTGTGCCGCGGCGGAGTCTTCATGAAGGCCTTTCCTAAAGAGCGCTCCGGGGAGTGGGTACCAAATTGGTGTAGAAATGGACGAATGCCCAACGCCGCCAGTGTGGGGCCCCGCTGCAGCGGCATTTTCCTCCCAAGATGGGGTGGTCTGTCACTGGTCAGGACCTGCAGGACCCTTCCGTTCGGTTAGCTGATCCCCAGGGAGGAAGACGCTGACCCTGGAGTTGAAAATATCGGCGTCTTGCCGCACGGATGCCCGGCCGCGGGTCCACGGCCCTAACAGGCTTCTGCCCGCCAGGAAGATGTTCCCCGATCCTCTTCTTCCAAGCGGCTCCTCTCCTTTTCCGCCAGGCGGGAGGGCGGGACTGCGGCATCTGGGCTTCCCGAGGGCACTGCCCGGGAGCCTGCATTTTCGGGGCTCACTCGGGCCTGGCTGCACTCCAAGAGACCCCTGGAGAAGAGTGGGGAGGGGCCCTGGGCAGGGGTGCAGATGGAGCGAGGTGCTCCCGGCACAGGGCCCGGCCTGGCGCTCGCATCAGGCGCGCTCTTTCTTCCAGATTCCTCAGGGCGTGTGAGGCACTGCGGCCAAATGGCTTCCAATCTGCTCCCTCCTCAGCCGAATCGCTCCCTGAGATTTCGACTCTGAGACACTAGAGCCGCGTCTCATTGACTCAGGGAGCCCCACAGACGCATCCGACCTTGCATCTTTCGGAGGGATGTGACCTTACAGTTCTGGAAGCTTCTGTCCCTCGGTGCCCTGGCTCAGGCCACATCCTCCGGCGGCATCTGTATGGTAACCCACTTCTCCCGTTCCTATGCACCCTCTAAGGTGGCATTTTTTTTTCTGTGACTCCAGAGGAACAAAAACCTTCAGAGCCACCTAATGTTTTGCCCAGTGGTGGTAAAGGCGCGGGCTGAGATTTTCCTGTTTGCGTCAGAAGAAGGGAGACGGCCTCGGCCTTGGCTTTCGCACCACGAGGCGACCAGAGATGGAGGGCGTATCTGAAGAGCAGTGCTGGGGAAACACCACCTCCTCTGTTTCAACCTGGCCAGTGTTTAAATGAGATGAACTCTATTTCCCAAATGAGCACTTTCTAAAGTCCAGAACAAAGCTGTTCAGGGAAGGCGAGATTACAGCAGGATGTCAGCACGGAGAACACGGGGGGTGGCTTCAGCTCCTCGGGATGAAGGCCCCCGGGGAGCGACAGAAACTCTCGCTCGGCTTCTCTCTCTCGGGCGTGACACTGGTGAGACAGATGAGACAGAGGGAAAATCGTACAGGACGTTTACATGAGAATATACATCAGGCCCCGGCGAGGAGGCCTTTGCCCACAAGCGGCTGCTGCGAAGGGCAGGACGGCTGAGAGCCGGCCTTAGCCCACCCACCGTCTGGGGCGGGAGATGCAGGCGGGGCTGTGGACCGAAGCATCACAGGGGAACCTGGCTCGCAGAGGGACCAGCGCCGAGGAGGAGCGGGTGGTCCCCTCCGGACAGCGGTAGCGGGCAGTGACGCCCTATAGATGACATGGAAGTCATTGTGAAAAACAGCAAGTTAAGGCTAAAATCGCCTTGCGTCTGTAAGCACGTCACTGTTTACCAGCCTAGTCCAGTGACCTACATACAAATCTTGAGAGGTAGTTACTGTCCTTCTTTAAAAGTTGATTTCTTGTTTGTTTGTTTGTTTTGTTTTGGCTGCAGCATGCAGGGGCTTGATGGGGGAATCTCAGGGCCCAGGCCAGGGACTGAACCCGGGCTGTGGCAGTGGAGGCTGTGAGACTGCTGCGTCCTAACGGCCAGACCACAGGGAATCCCACTGTCCTTCACTCCAGCCAGTCTGACGGCCCGCAGGCTCCGGACAAATCGAAATCAGAGAACCAAGAGCTGGTGCTTCTGTTTCCAAAGCCGCTGCGCTGCCACCTCTAAAGCCTACGGCCTGTCAGGCTTAAAACATTCACCGCTGCAGTGATTCAAGAACGGGAGCGTAAAGCCCAACGGGGCGGAGGCCTTCACGCCTGTGAGGAACGACAAAACGTAGGAGGGGAAATGAACTTTCTGTGGTCCTCCTGATGCTGCCGTTTCTTTTCAGAAACTGTTTTGCATCCTTTAAAAAATAAGATGGAATTGACATGTCATGTTGTGTGAATGCAAGATGTAGTGGAGGAAAAATTTAGCTTCTTGCTATGTTTGCCAGGCAGGAACAGAGGACACCTTTTCTTTTCTTTTCTTTTCTTTTTTGTTTTTGTTTTTTAACCAGAATAAGCTCATGCCCTTTTTGAAGTTTTTTTTTGTCTTTTTTGCTATTTCTTGGGCCGCTCCTGCGGCATATGGAGGTTCCCAGGCTAGGGGTCTAATCGGAGCTGTGGCCACCAGCCTACACCAGAGCCACAGCAACGCAGGATCCGAGCCGCGTCTGCAACCTACACCACAGCTCACGGCAACGCTGGACCGTTAACCCACTGAGCAAGGGCAGGGACCGAACCCGCAACCTCATGGTTCCTAGTCGGATTCGTTAACCACTGTGCCACGACGGGAACTCCCTTCTTTTCTTTTTTTTTGGCCGTACCCCCAGCATGTGGAAGTTCCCCGGGTGGAACCCGCACCACGGCAGCAACCCCAGCCGCTGCAGTGACAAACGCTGCATCCTTGATCCCCTGCGCCACAGGAGGCTCCTCCGTGGGTATATTTTAGCAGGAAGTCCATGTCCTAGTTTTAAACCATGATGGGTTCAGGTCAGAATGATGAAGGCGTGAGGGTGGGGGGCCGGGGCGTGGGTAATGCCAGAACGTTTTGTACCTCTGTGAGTCACAAAGTCGTCAAGGAAGGAGAAGGACCCGCTCCATACTCAGCACCTTCTGGTGACCTGCTCGTGGTCCTCTGAGCGGCTGCTGGGACCTGTCTGCTCCTGGACTGATTAATTGGTTCATTCGCTGAGCACGTATTTGTGGGGCGCTCGGTCCGGAAGGACAAAGTTGTCAGACGAGGTTCTGCCCTTAGTCTGCGGTTTACCCCCTTTTTATTCTCCCAGAAACAGACTTTAAAAGCCTGGGGGAGGAACATGTCTTTTTGGACAGCAGCCTCGGGTCCTTCCGAAAATCACCTCCGCTCTGAGGCTAATCAGCGGCCTGTGATGGAAGTGGTGTCCTGTCTGAATTCCTGCTCTGTTTACCTTTGAACGCCAGCATCCCTGTGTGTGCGGGCAGCTGAAACCCTGCCCTGGGCAGAGCACCTCGGGGACGGCGAGAGCCGCAATCAGAACACCAGCAGCTCTGAATCCTAAGGGAGAGGAAGCTGTGGTTCCAACTTTTCACTCTGTGGACGAGGACAGCACTCACGGGCCTCGGGCCACACAGGAGCTCACACGCCCGTTAAATGCCGCCTCCGGCACCGGCCGCGAGGCGCCCTTCACCTCCCTGTCCTCTGAAACCGGGGGCCTCAGCTCGGTCAGGGGACCGCTCCTGCGTGTCCTTTTTGAATGACTGATGACAGCACCGACAGGAGGGACTGGGTTTCCTCTCTGCTTTCGAATCCTCAGAGGCCGCTGGGCTCCCAGACGCCCACCGTGGGCCCCAAACGACCCTCGAGGGAGGTTTATTCCAGGAAAAAGTGTGTCTAGTCGGGGTCAGTGTCAGACAAACACTTCCTTTCCAACCCCCACACCGCGACCGAACTCTGGGCCTCTCTCCCGTACTGAAACTCCTGTGTTACCTCTGGTTAAAACCCCAAACCTTTGATTATCAAAGGGGAGGGAGAGGCGCGGCAGACTACGCGTTCGGGGTTCACACGCTCACGCCTCCGTGTACGAACCAGATAACCAGCAAGGACCTGCTGCACAGCACAGGAAGCTATGCTCAATAATTTGAAACGAGTGTCCGTTTATCAGCTGTTTTCTACTCCATCGGTTCCTCTCAGTCCTATGACACGTCCTTCCTCTTCCTTGCGTAAATAATTGATACACGTGGTGAACGAACACGTCTCAAGAGATGAAAGTTTGTGTACACGCGGAGGAGCAGGAACTCGCATTCACTGCCGTGGTGTAGACATCGGCAGATCATTTGCAAAACCGCTGACGTCTAAGTAGCCTGAAATTACACCGATCCTGCGCCTGAGTGCGTGCACGGACAAGCGGAGCCCAGGAGGCGCAAGGGCTAGGCAAGAAAGAGTTCCTCGACTCGGTCTCCTAAGCATCCCTGCCTCCACGCGCGCACAGAGCTGCACGTTGGAGACGCCTCTCCATCCCTTCTCACACACCGCGGTTGATGTCCCGCCACGGCTTCCACCTCCGATCGCAGGTCCCGGCAGAAGCTCCGCTGGCCTGGGCGTGGCAGCCTCTCCTCGTCCTCAGTAGCCGCTGTGTGGCGGGGGGACGCTGTTGTGGCCCAACTGGCCTCACACGGGGCCCGAGCCTTGGATTCCACCCCTTCCCCCCCGCGTCTCACCCGCTGGAAGGAAAGTCCGCGTCCCAGGCCCCTGCTGCGGGCGTGGGCGGTGGGCTCCCTGCGAGGAGAGCTCCGGGCCGTGCAGTCCGTCACTGCGGCGCCCGCTGAGAGCTCTCGGGTCCCCGGCACCCAGCGAGGACCGCGGATCTCCCCGAACCGCGGCCAGAACCCACTTCTAAGCAGGCGCGGCGCTGTCTCCCGACACCAGGTCTGGAGGGGCTCTTAGCTAAGGAGAGGGAAGATTTACAGAAGGAAGCCAGGAAAAACACCGGACTGAAACCTTTCAACGAGCGTCTAGAATAAGTCATTGAGAAAAAGCACGGAACTCCCTATTCCTGACTGCAAATAAAAATAAAAATGCAAATGGAAGAAAATAAATCCTAGAGATGATTCTGTAGTCATGAGACACTCGAGTTTCTTCCTGGTCGTTTTCAGGACATCCTTTCACACGATGTTTCACAGAACACGCGGAGTCACAACAGAACCAGTGCCTAACGCCCCTGAGATTCTCCCGGAATTTACCTGACGAGTGTGGTTGCTCACGTTTGAGCTCTAGGCGTCCTCACAGGATCAAGACCCCAACAACCAAAATAAACACTTCAGTGTGACATGACTTTAGGAAATCCCATAACACCTGTAGTGTAAAATCCAAAAAAATACTGTTCTCTCTGACTTGCTCTGGACCACGGCCACTAGAACCTCCCTGCACTCTCACACTGCACCCGTGGCCCCGCCCCGCCGCATTACCCCGCCCCTCGCCCCGCCCCATCGCCCATGCCCCGCCCCCAGCCCCCCCCAGCCCCCATCACCCAATCCCAGCTCAGCCCAGCCCCATTGCCCATGCCCCGCCCCCATCTCACAGTCCCGCCCCATAGCCTCCATCACCCAGTCCCAGCTCAGCCCCACCCACCTGTCGCTCAGCCCTGCCCCGTAGCCCATGCCCCGCCCCTCTCCGCCCCTCACTCCTCTGTCTCTGGTCCCCATCTCTTGTCACGCCCTCTGCTCACACGTGCTTTTCTGTCTACACCCTGAAGCGACTTCTATAATCTTTTGACCCTTATTCAGTAGATATTTAAGATGACAACCCACACTCTCTACGCATTGTATGTGGCATCGTGTGCTACATTGGGGTATTTCTACCTAAAAAGGCTAGAGTTTGGGCTTTTTAGAAAAACTGCAGTTATTTATCACCCCTGGTGCCCTACCTCTTACTAGTGACCCCTCCTGCGTGCAGAGCCCACTGTGCCCCCACCCTCTGTATTCACACCCCACCAGCTCCCCTCAGGTCTAATCTTCCGCCTGGTGCCTCTTGTTATTTTGGTTCTCTTCCTGTGCTCTGCGGAATTTTTAACCTAATTATGTGTTGCATACACCACAGTGCTGTGTGCTTGTCTCTGGAAGTTATAGTGGGTAGAGTTGGCACTGCTGGGCGGTGACGAGTCCCTTGAAATTCTCGTCCCGAAGCTGTCGCAAACGGCTCCACTCAGGACAGTGGAGATTCCCAAGCCGTGTCCTGACACCCTTATTTTGGTTTTAACTATCAATGCGTTTGTTACCTCAAAATAATAACTAATTATATGTTTCCTCATTCATAGGTACTTACAACACAGAAGGATAAAAACAAATTTTGGGTGAAGAGTCGCAAGGAACAGTTTCATTAGTCCAATAACATAGGAGTCAGTAGACCTCCTGCAGTAATCTTGAAATCCTGGTGGGATTTGAGGTGGGCCATTATTAGCTGTGAGCCTCATATTTACAGACCAGAAACTGACCACAGACACAGAAACAAACATGGTCACCAAAGGGGAAAGGGGGTGGAGGAAGGGCTGAATGAGGAAGTGGGATTAACACCTCGGCACTGCTGCATATAAAACAGATGACCAACAAGGACCTACTGTACAGCACAGGGGACGCTACTCAATATTCTGTAATAACCTCTAAGGGAAAAGAATCTGAAAAAGTGTATATACATATGTATGTAAAACGGAATCACTTTGTTGTACACTTGAAATTAACAACATTGTAAATTAACTATTGTTCGATAAAAAATAAAAATGTAAAAAAAGGAGCTTCTTTATTGTCAATGCAAAGAAATTATGAGCTCTGCCAAGATTCACAATCATCATAAAGTAAAAACAAACCCACTTCTGGAAAAACCCTGGTCTTGCAGAGTCCGGAACCCAGCACTTCAAGAGGTGATGCATCAAGAGGTTGGACAGCTCACCCACTTGTGCAACAGAGGGTTTGCAGTTCTGTATCGGTGCAAATCCTCTTGGAATTGTGCACAGAAATCGGTGTGCGTATGTGCCTATTTTGTCACGTTCAGAGTCCAGGGCTTCCTCCACCTTCCCAAAGGCAGGCTTTTTCTAAATGTGTCCCTCAGACCACCTGTATCAGAAGCACTTCAATGGTTTGAAAAAGCAGGGGGTCCTGGGCGCCGTTCTTACAGAATCACGGAAGCGGAGCCAAGAAGCTGCCTCCTCATAAAAGGTCCCCATGAACCCGGCCCCACGTCGGAATGGCTCTTCCTACACAGCACGTGTGTAACCCAACCACTCGTTACCTGTTTCTGGAAAATATCCTTGATTCAATTAAAAGCAAAACCCAGTGCACCAGAGATGACAAAGAAGCCGCTCCACTGAGGCCCCCATCAGAGGCTCCGACAGACCACCGCCCGCAGCCTGTTTGGATCCAAGGGTAAAATGTAAACCCGCCGAGGGAATTTATAGACTTCATGTCCTTCAGACAATCCTCCATAAATATCACTGCTCCCTGCCGGGCTCGGCGAGAGGATTAGAAAACAGAATTCAAGGTTTTCTGCACTGACAAGAGCTGGGCCAGACCTTCTGTGTCTCAACTAAGGACAAAGCCATTTGATTTGTTAATCAGCCGGCCGAGGGCAGGATTAAGATTTTATTCTCTTCTTTGTAAGAACTCAGGCGACACCCTCCCTGAAGCTGGGAACGGTAAACCCCACGCTTTGGGAATGGCCTGGGGAGATGGAAATTAGAACCGCCAAGCAGGCATTCCCGGTGCTGAGCCGCGGCCAGCCGCCAGGAGGTTGGCAGGGAAGGACGGGGACAGCACCTCCTCGGGCGTCATCGGGCACTGACCCGTCTCCACCGCTGGCACAGCAAAGACTAGGGCACACGGGCCGGGCCCAGTGGGGTGGCAGGGGCCCTGCTCCTCACCAGGGCCTGTGGCCCAGCCGTGCTCACAGTGCATGGCTCCCCGGACGTTCGCACTGCCTTTGAAACTGGCCATTTCATGCATCCACGCCAAGCAAGAGGGTTTAAATCGGCATCGTGGGGACAGGTGTGCCCAACACCCACACACATCCTTAGCCTCTCCGAGGAGAAAACGTGGTTTTGTAAAACGCACACCTCCTTCCAAACGCTGAGGTCCTAGCCGAGGCGCCCTGTCGCCACCCCCAACTCTGAGACTCAGACCACACGCCCTGGAAGAAGCAGATCCACTGAAAGCATCTCTGAAAAGGACCGAAGCTGCGCACGCCCACAGCCTTGCTGCCTGTGCAGCTGCCCTCCCGCACCCGTCAGCTCTGCGCCCACGCAGCTGCCCCCCCCACCCCCTGCATCCGTCAGCTCTGCGCCACCATCGACGGCCACGCCACTGACGCGGGGGTCTGAGCTCCCCTACTTCAGCGGGCTCTCCCTGGGGGCCGGGTCCACTTGCCAAGCCGGGTAAACTCAACATTGATTTTTTTCCTCACAATCCTTGTCAAATAGAAAAAAGAATGGGATCACGGTGCGTGATTAGTGCATGAAAATAAGCTTTATGCATGCGAGAAGGAGTCACTGTTCAATAGATTCTGCTAAGATGTCTGCGTTTGGGATGATCTCGGGACCAGCACAACCGCGTGGTGCTGTTTCTTCCAACTACTCCACTCATTTCTTCCACTACCGTGGTAATCGAGTATGTTATCTTCACTATGTTTTAAATAACTTTTGGAAAAACATTAGGAAGTAGTAATAAGATTAAGCCACAGCCACAGCCACAGCCACATGAGACCCGAGCTGCATCTGCAACCTACACCACAGCTCACGGCAACACTGCATCCTTCACCCACGGAGTGAGGCCAGGGATCGAACCTACATCCTCATGGATCCTAGCCAGTATCATTACTGCTGAGCCACAAAGGGAACCCCAGGAAGACCCTGTTTTGAGCCCTTCCCCACCTCCCACAGGCTGGGCTGGCCAGGGCTCGGCACATCCACGTGTGAAGGCCCCACACTTGCTCACGCTATGATCAGGGGACGTCAGGAGGGGCCGTTCCACTCCAGCGACACGGTGGGCTGCTTCAACCCCCAGTCTGCGGGCACAGTGCCCATCCATTCATGACAGAAAGAGGAAAACAATGGCACCAAAGTGTTTTGAGAACTACGTTTTCTCAATATCTAAAAACGTCTTTAGGGTGTTTTTACTGTTTTATTTTTGCTGCTCAGAAGATACTAGTATGTGACAGTCTCATGTTGTGCCCAGCATTAAAAAAAGAAAAAAAAATGCACTGGCCCCTGCAGTTCTCAAAGTGGGAGCCACGTCCTACAAGACCCACGACCCAGCTCGGTGAGGTGACCGTGTGCAGCGCGTCGTCCATCGACTTCCACCTGCATCCGTTTCTGCACAATCAGAACGTCCGTAAGCGCCGCCGAAGCTGAGGAGCACGGCGGCCGGGAAGACAAGGCAGATGCAAGTCGGATGCGAGCAGGCCTTTCTTCTCTGGGGCAGTAACAAATGACTCAGGCGCCGCTGTCCCTTCCGGGGAGTTTATGGTTGGGTAGCTGAGTCACAGGAGGTTAAGTGAGCGCCCTGCAGCGTCTTCTGATACACACGCCTTCCCCTGAAAAGCTCGTTCTGCTTGAGCTGGAACCCAAGCACCTTGCAGCCCCAGTCATTTGCTCTAACTGCCAGCCCGGGGGGCCCGCGCTCGGCCCCCAAGCTCCCCGCTCCTTCCTCGCCAGCCATCTGTGTGTCAACAGACGCCTTTTGTGGAGCAGACCCGGGCCTCTGTCCTTTCTCGGTACGTGTGCGGCGCGGTGCACAGGTAACAAAACACTTTTCAGTCCCTCCTTTTTCATGACTCCGCTCATTCTTGATCGCAACACCGGGCAGAGTCTGACAATAATCTGATTGCCACCCGTTATTTCTCTTACTGTTGGAGAACACACATTAAACCTGGGTCTGATCATCCACTGCTGTGTCTTTGGGTAAAATAATATTGGGCTAAACCATTAGCTGTGCTCACTGCTGGGCGGTCCTCCGAATATTTTCCAGCGAAAGGTGAGTAACACGGTGTTATCGGTCAGGAAGAAATTTAATGGTGTGTGAATTTGCTTATAAAGTGTGAATTTGGTCGTGCGGCTCCTTTCAAGTTCACCTCCAGCGAAAGCCTTCTGAGAGAGAAGCTGTCCACAGCCCTTACGGTTTCTGGGGGAAGGGCTAGAATACCTCTCAGAGGGTCCAGAATGACCGGGCCCCAGGTCTAGTGACGAGGGCCCATCCCTTCAATTCCCCGGAGCTGGGGGGTGGCCTCCAGCCGGGCATCTGGGTACCGGGACGGACCTCGTGGCTGACTGGCAGCAATGCGATCTCCTGCGAGCACTGGGTGCCCAGGTCCCCTGTGTCCTCAGGCTTGGAGGTCCTCACCTGCCTGTTTTACACAAGAGGAGCGTCCTGCTCGCTGGGGAGCACCTGAGACTGGAATGCCCCCCCCCCGCCCCGCGCCAGGTTGTGGGGGGACCAAAGCCCTCTACTTTCCCTTCAAACAGCCTGGTGTTGGGGCAGGAGACAAACAGCAAAAACAACCACAACAAACAGGTTCCTCTTGGGGGGGGGGTGGCAGGGGACGCCTGCTGGTGACTGTGGGCTTGGGTGCCAGGGTGGGGGTGAGGGGGCGCGGGGTGGCTGGGACGTACTCTCTTGGGGTTTCTCCCGTGCACTGCGTCTCCCCTCCGGCCGCGGACCCAGCCTGCTCTCTGCCTTGCTCCCGATGCGGATCTGACAGTCGGTCCCCAGGGCATGTCTCCCAGCGACATCCACATTTGGTCAGGGTGACAGTTCTCAACAGGGCTCAGGATCTGCACATGCAGGTCCCATTTCAGGCTTTGGCTCGTGCGGGGAGCGGGCACCGAGATGCCGGGTGTCCTGCCCCGGCCGGAGCTGACTCGCGCAGAGAACCGGGGGTCTGGGGCGTCCCCAGCAGGAAGGTTGGGGCCAGGGGAAGCAGCCGGGCAGGAACTGTGGTCAGAGCTTCCCTCTGTGCAGGCTCACGATGTTAAAGTCTGAGCCCAGCAGCCCCCCGTGTGCCCTTCAAGTCAAAGGAGGCCATCCGCTTGCTGGCTCGGAACCACCCGTCCCAGAGCCTGGAGAAGGCGGCTGACTCTCGACTCATTAGAAATGTCCCGAGAGCCTGAGCGGGCGTCGCTGGGGCCGTGACTGCCCCGGCTCTCGGCGGAGCCCACGGGGCCTCGTGGGCGGATGGGCGGGCGCTGGGGCGGAGGCTGGCAGGGCCTGGCGTGGGTGCCAGGGCCAGCGTCCTCGGCCTGCTCTGCGCTCTCGCTGTCTCTGCGTGTGCTCTGCACCCAGCGGGTCGCACGGTGCCGTGTCCCGCGGAGGGGGTCGCGCGCTGAGGTCGGTCTTGCCTCCAGCGACACGGGGCGTCTGCAGGGCCCCGAACGCCAGCCCGGGCCCGGTCAGCGGCGGGTCAGCTCCTCCAGGCGAGGGCGCCCTTGACCTCGGCGCAGGGACGGGAAGAGGCCCGGCTTTGCCGGAAGCGCCTCTGTCCACGGCCGCCCTCGGCGCGTCCCGTGAGGGGCCAGGTCCGTGCAGCCCTCGAACCTGTGCTCCTTTCCGGCTTTTCCTGCGCGCCGTGCATCCGAAGACGGCTGTGTTTTTCAGGCTAAGGGCAGTGGTGTGTGGAAGTGAAATGCCATTCCTGGATAAAATGATCCATCTCTCCGACTTCATGGTAAACACAGCCTATCGGGGGGTCGCTAATATGCCTTCATGATCGCTGGGTCAGAGAGGGTGCCGTCAGCACGCTTGACAGACTATTCTGCGGGGGCTTCCTTTTAATTCTCTTTCTCATGCAATCGCGGGAGACCATCACTGATAAATGTGGCCTGATGCCTCCTCACTGTTAACTAATCCTGAAGGAGCCCCCGGGGGCCAGCCCGCGAAAGCCTTGCAGGAGTCTGTGCAGGAAATTGGAAATGATACCCGCCCTGGGGTGGAGGTTTAAGGACGAGCCGCGACTGTTATCTTTGCCATTAGAGTTACAACTTGGCTAAATGTCATGGAGTCAAAACGCCAGATTCTGCAGGATTTGCAGAAGGGACTGACTATTTGCCTTTAATAAATTCACTGACGCGCAGAAGAGGCATTCGGCTGTTTGTTTGAGGAAAGGATGTGCCCGGGCAGCGGCGGGCGTCCTCGTGGGCTCAGAGGCACTGGGTTGCACAGTGAGTGCCAGTGTCGGCATACTTGTGAGGGCTGTGAAGTGGGGCAGGGGGTAGGCGACACCCCTGACCAGGGTGGAAAGGGCGCGCCCTGCCCTCTGCAGGAGGGTTGCATTTCACTCTCGAGCGGCCTCGGAGCCCCAGGACCATCACAGGCCACGTGCAGAAGCTGCTCCTGTTGCTTCAGCCTCTGAGGACACGTCAGCAAAGGCTTCTTTTCAAATGAGACTCAAATTTAAGAGGCGTCTTGCGCTAACGGTGGGCAGAGTTTCTCTTTGGGGATCTTGGGCGGGGGGCAGATAGAATCAATGTCCCCACAAGGCCCCTGTGGTTCTGTCATAATTATTGCTCATTCTGGATCAATAAGCCACTTCTTCACTAGAATCTGACCTAAATCTGCATGAGGCCATTAAACCCTTTTGCTGCAAGTAACAATCGCATTTCACTGTAGAAGGAAATTTAGTTCCAAGGGTTCTTCTCTCTGGCTTGTCTTGTCCTATTTGCTGGTGTGGCCTGGGGGCGGCGGGGGTGGCGGGGGGCTGCCGAGTGCTCTCAGGTTGCTGGTGAGGACCGAGTTATGGGCCGATTTCACGAGGGATTTTACTCGCTGGAAGGCCTTTCATCAGTTCTTCCCACGCTCATGGCGCACCTGCCCACGGGGGCCCTGTGCTCGTGTGGGAGGAACGGGGACAGAGTGGCAGGACATGTGCGTGTAGGTGTGTGTGTGTTCATGGCATATGTGCATGGGTGAGCATGTGCCACAAGTCCTTTGGGGAACACGGCAAAACCAACAGGCCAGAGCTGGGGCTCGGGTGGGCCTTTGAGCAAAGGCCCAGGAGAGCACAAAGCTGAGGGCACTGACCCATCTTGCAGGCGGGCCCCACACGGGGCTCCTGACCAGGCACCCACATGGCCGTCCCATCCTCAGCTCCACTGATGACATGGGTGCCACTGTGTCCACCTCGCAGACGAGAAGCCTCGAGCCCCACGAGTGGACTCCCTTTCTGAGGCGATCGAGGCCAAGCCCATCAAGCAGAGGGCGGGGTTTGAGCCCAGGACCACAGGGCTCCAAGTGCAGGGCTGGCGTCCACGTTGCTCAGAGCTGGCGACACTTCCTCGCGGGCCAGGCACTGACGGGCAAGGCTGGCACAGCCGGCTGTCCCAGCGGGACGGGGCAGGACTCCTCCTGTGTCCAGGGACACAATGTCCGGCAGCACTTGTCCCACTGTCCGGCAGGACGTCCCTGGTCCACGCTGCTGACACTGCATGTCCATCACATTCCCTGAGGATTTGCCGAATAGAAGCGAAGCAGCCAGAGGAACGACTCTGCCCGACTTGAGCTGACAGTTTACCTGGGCGTGTCCCAGCTCTGAAGACCTGTCTCATTGCCAGCTGCGAGAAACCCATCGGTTAAGGACTCAGGCAACAGGCTCCTCGAGAGTGCTCCAGGGTGGGCTTGCTGAAACCTGACTTTGCTCGGGTCCCAGGCGCAATAAGCCTGCTTCCTGTAGCCGTGTCCGGTCGGTCGCCCGGTGTCAGGGTGTCGCGAGGTGGCCCTTCTCCTCCATCTCAGCTCGGGTTCTCCTCTGCCCTGTGTGGGTTTGGGACTGCGGTCGGCCCTGGCTGTCCCAGGGGTGGTTTGTGAGTGAGTGGAAGCCTTTCACTGCCAAGTGTGTATCTAGGACGCCCAGGCGAGGGGAACATGGTGATGTCACAGCATCTCATTCAGCGTGACTCCTTGAGACTCAGTGGCAAGAGTGACTGATGGGTTTGCTTGGTGACGGGGCCTTGGGATGGAAGAGTCTGTCACACGGACGCAGAGAAGTCCCAGCCAGTCAAGCTCTCCACCTTGGCTGCTGAGAAGCTTCTCCGCGGAGCTGAAACCCTTCCACTCCCGAGCACAGTTTGTGCCCGGCCACCCTGCTCCCTCTCGTGGCCCACGGCAAGCGTCTGCCCCGTTGTTCTTACCCCTTTTCATCGAGTTGACGTAGCTGCTTAGTTTGTCGTAAAAGGGATCGTGTGTAAACGAACTGGCCAATGTACACAAATGTGTGAAACCCACCAGACGGCGCTCCCGAGCATCCGGGGAAGGACCCCGCGTCTGGGGACAGCGCTCGGGGGGTTAGTCTAAGGGACACTGGGACAGCGCTCCCCTTCAGTGGAACAGCCATTCATTCTCAATTGCTCTTCCGTTATTTGAATAGGAAATGAATTTGGAATTTTAATGTTTCTTAACGACCTGCAAGGCTGAATATTTATTTAAATGTCTTTTATCTGGAAAGTATTTTCCACCTAATGTTCATCCTTCAGCAGAATTGCATTCCAGTCTGGACCAGTGCGAGGGGCTGAAACTCTGCAACAACAGGAAGGATCTGGGCCTGGCACTGCCCAGTACGGCAGCCACCAGCCACCTGAGCACTGAAACGTGCTGGCGAGACTGGGAGGCTGCTCTTTAATTTTTATTCCCTTTGAGAAGCCACATGAGGCTAACAGCTGCCACATTAGCTCAGGTCTTAAGAGTAAGAAAGACTGCCCCCGGGAAGCCTGAAATTCCCACAGGTCTGATGGGTCTTGTGTGGTGACAGGGTGAGAAATCCTTTCAGCAGACATACGACGTCTCGCCAGGTACATGGGAAGTGAGCGATCTGACTGCGTTGCAGGAAATGGCGGAGGCGGCCGTGCACACGCTGAGCCCTGGGAGGGCGTGGGATCAGCGCTGAGCTCCAGAAACTCGGGCAACGCACACCTCAGGGCAGAGGTGACCGTTCTGGACGCGGCAGGAAAGGAAAACAGAAGATGATGCCGAAGGGTCAAGTGGAAAAAGGCCACCGTGCAAACATGATCACTGCCAAGAACTCGGCACCTCTGTTTACAGCTGAAAAGCAAATCCACCTGCTGTGTTCAAGTTCAATCTTAGCCGGAGGCTCTCAGGAAACACAAAACAGCAGTGACAGCACAGAAGAAAGCAGTGGCCATGGCCCTGAGTTGTGGCCTCGTGGTCCTTTGCTGTGTCCTGGGCTCAGGCCCGCGGAGCCATGGCCAGGGGGCGGGGGTCAGCTTTTGGGGAAATCCATCTGCCGCTGGGCCCGACCCTGACCCAGTCCACTCCTGGGGAAAACGCCTGTCACTGGACTACCAAGATGGCCTCCCACGGCCACCAAGTGGCCAAGACACGCGTGCACAGTGACCCTGCTCCCTGGAGGCTTGAGGAAGCGAGATGGCTTCTCCCTGACCCCCCAATCCTGGAAGGACCCCTTTCCTCTTCGTGTGCCGCCTGTCTCCAAGGTCAGGTGACAGACCCTCCTAACTGCCAGGGCCGCCCGCCCCTGTAGCCAGAGGCCCAGGACAGCGGGACCTGAGATCCAGAAGCACTTCAGCCAAGCTTAGAAGAGTCATCCTGGCTGCAGGGCAGCTGTGGCCCCCGGCTGTGCTCGGGGGAACCGCTCCTTCCTGGGCGTCGGGACACCCACACTGATCTCCTCCTGGTCCATCCTTTGCTCTCTGCCTACCAGCCCTGTCTATACCCCGAGAGCCCCCATGTCCGGCCCTGCTGCCCTGGCTGTGGGTGGGGAGCCGAGCCAGCCTCTCACAGCCTCCTGACTCTGGCGGGGCTGCTGGTTCTCCCCACCTCCCAGCTCCTGGGAAGAGGATCCGCCTGCACCCTGTGTCCTTGCCTGAGGTCCTCTCCTGCACGGGGCAGGGGCGCCTGCCGGGAGGAAGCTCCCTGGGAGCGCTGGGCTGGGGTGGCCGGTGCATGGTCGCCCAGGGGAGTGGTCCTGAGGCCCCTGAACCGAGGATGGGCCCAGGCTGCCCCATCCTGGACTCTGGGGGGGGGCAGGCCCCCCCTGGACTGGCTCGCTCCTCCCCCGTGCTCCCATCTGACCTCCCCAGCCCAGCCTGCGTCTGGCCCACGCACCCCTGCCCTGGCTAAGCACCAGCTCCCAGCTCGGGAAGATGAGGTGGCCTGTGGATTTAACCGCCCCGTTCAGCAGAGACGATGCCTGCCCGTTCCTTTGTCCCCTGCCATGAGGGAAGGGGCTTGACTCAGCCAGAGGGGCTCAGCCAGCTCACCACACCAGCACCCCCCGCCTGGCACGCGCCCCTCAGACTGAACACCTGCTCTTTCCCTGTGCTGGCGCATCTGTGCTTCAAAGGGAAGGCTGGCATCGTTTCCCATGACAGTGTGACCCTGCTTCACGCTGCAGCAGGACTGGGACAGGAAGATCGAGGTCAGCAGAGCAGCACCCCGGCCCCGCCACGCACCCTGCTGTGCGCTTCCCACTGCAACGACGGGAGGGAACGGGGAGAAACGAGCTAAGGTTCGGGAGCCGTTTGCGGATGACAGAGGGGCGGCAAACGGCCACCCTGGAGGCATTTGGACTTTAAAGGTCTCAGCGGTGGTGACGGCACTGGGAGACCTCCCGGGTGGGTTCCTTCGAAGCTGTTTGGTTGTGGCTCAGCCTGGGAGGAGTCCTTGTTGTCTGGGCAGCGGAGGGATCAGGCTCTCCTCGCGCTGGTCAGGGCTCCTGGCTCCAGCCTGCGCCTGCTGCCAGGGGTGGGTTTTGACCCCAGCATTTCTGGATGCCAGCCCCCACCCACTGGAGGGAGGGTTTCCACTAGGACACTTCAAACCCAAAGCGCAGGGCAGCTGCGCGGCGGGAGAGAGAGACAGTGTCACTCGGACGCTGCCCCCGGACGGGGTTGGCCAGTCTGGCGGAAGAAAGGGCCACTGGGTGTTGGCTTGTGAGTCCAGCTGCTGGTTTGGTCAATCTGCTCTCTACGTGACCAGCAAAGGGCAGGGACACTGGCCTTTCTCAGGGGATGAAGGTTTTTTGCTTCTTACTGTCTTTTCTCCTTTTCCCGGCCTGCTTCCCACCAACATTCACCTGCTGCCTTTGCTGACAGCATGAGCCGCTGGGCCCCCTGTGGGCAACCGCGTGGGGACCTCTGCACACAGCCTTCCTGGCTGCTGGCCCAGGATGGCGTGGGTCCGAGAGCCCCGCCCGCAGTGACAGAATAGTGACCCGAGCCCTCCCTGAGAATCACGAGGCTGGTCCCAGCTCAACTACCAGCCGCCCAGGAATGTATTTCATTCCATTAGGTCTGTTTCCTCACCCAGACCATGGTCTCCTCGAGGTCACAGTTCTCCCCACAACCGCAGCTTCAGCGGGAGGGTGGAGCTGTGATGTCGCAGGAGCTCACTCACTCTTGGGGTGAATGAAGGATTCACATGCCTCTCAGTCCTGTGTCACCAAGAAGGGGAGCTTCAAGGATAAAGTTCAAGGATAAAACAGAGGTTCAGCCCAGCAGGAGAGGCTGGGTGTGAAAGACAACCCATAAAATCCTGGCCTGGAGCTCCCATCGTGGCGCAGCGGAAACAAGTCCAACTGTATCCGTGAGGACGCAGGTTTGATCCCTGGCCTTGCTCAGTGGGTTAAGGATCCAGTGCTGCTGTGAGCTGTGGTGTAGGCTAAAGATTCGGCTCAGATCTCATGTTGCCGTGGCTGTGGTGTAGGCTGGCGACTATAGCTCCTGTTTGACCCCTAGCCTGGGAACTTCCATATGCAGAGGGTGTGGCCCTGAAAAGCAAAAAAAAAAAAAAAAAAAAAAAAAAAAAAATTCTAGTCACGAAAGTTACGGATATGGGATTCTTCCAATCAGACCAGAAACTGTTACACTGACTACCCTTGGAGCTTCAGATCCTTGAAAGTAGAAGCAGTGGTTCAAAACGGATGGGTTCACAGAGCTGGTCATGGATCAACCACTTGATTTACTGCCATCTCACTCCACAGAACAAAGCACAACAGAGCAAACCCCTAAACAACCCTAGAAGATTTCAATTCCAAGACAAACGATGACTTTTAAAGCTATTCAATGATCATTCTAAGTTTTATTTTAAAATTTGTCTTCATGGGTATGTTTTGTGCCGTGGAACTCCCCCAGCTTCTCTGGAAGCACGTTTGTGAAATGTTTCAGCAGGTGCCTGTTAGAGCATATTCTGCACGTCTCATCTGCAGAGAAAGACACTTTCCTGAGTCTCCCCTGAGAAGTACCGAGACTCTTCGGGCGGAAGACCTGACCTTCTCTGGGTCTGAAAGGCCCTGCAGACTAGCCACCCCGAAGCTGAGTCAGAGAGAACCAACACTCCTCCAGGGTCCTGCTATGACCAGGGGTGACCTAGGGTGGCTTCAGGGACTTGCCACCAACCCACACTCTGTTCCTCTGTGGCTCCAGGTCTTTGTATTATTAGCCCATGGCAAGGTCACACCACTCAGGACGTGGGTCTTCCTGTCGCTGCCACCAAACCACAGACCCAACTCTGTTTCCGTCTTGCAGATATTTTGTAACTTTCTTCTGCCTTTGATCTCCTGAAGAAGAAACTATAGACTATGCAGACACCTGCCATGCAGGCTGCATTCTTCCAGCGGGAGATGTCTCTGCAGGCGATCAAATGCTCAGAACAGACGTTATTTGGTATCGAGGCCCCATGCTGCCTTTGACCCTGGAATTCACTCTGGAATTTATCCTAAGAAAGTAACTGGACAAGTTCACGTTGGCATATGTGTGTGAGTTTTCACACCACTGTTTCTCATAAGATCAAAAAGTATAAGCAGTATAAAGAGTGGACAAAAACTAATTTAGGTTGTATCCATACAAAGGAGAACATGCAACCTTTTACCTTGATAACAGAATTACTCAGGAATTCTCTATATTTTGTTAGGTTAAAAATTCTATTATTGAAGGACATGCACTGTATGGATCTTGTTTGTAATGACTCTGTGTATACATGTGTGCAAAAAACACACCCGGAAGGACACTGACCAAAGGGATAAAACCATTTAAATCTGGCTGATGGCATTTTGTGACTGATTTTTCACTTTTGTTTTAATATCTGTACGAATTGTCTGGATTTTTACTGTGGACATACACTATATTTTTAAAAACCAGACATATAAAATACTAAATTTCAAGAAGAAAGGTAGCGGGTCTGCATTCCTTTCCAACGTGTGACACCAAGTAAGCCACGTGGGCTGAGCGGATGCCAAGAGCGCGACAGTCCCACGTGGCTCCTCCCCGAGACGTTCCAGGGAAGGGCCGCCTGGCGTTTCTGCTGAGTCGTAGACCAAAAACACCACAGTGCAGGCGCCCTGCCTTCATTTTTGCCTGACGACGGTCACTTGCTGCAGGAAGCAGGTGGAGGGAAAACCCCAGCACACGCTTCCTGGGAGACAGGCTCGCAGGGGCCTCTCAGGAAGGGGCCCATTTTCCGCGTGACGATGACGATGACCTCAGAGTAGTCAGTGTTTCTGACGCACGACGCCAGGCAATCGCTTCAGGTGGTTTCTTGACGCTTTGCATTCCCGAGAGTCGGGCCAGACCTCGATCTAAACCAGAAAGTTTAGCGTGACCATGCACATTCCAGAAGCGTCCAGCTCATCTTGGTCGAGCTCCACTGCTGGCCCTGGTTTTGATTCTGTTGGTTCAAAGCCAGTCACGAGAGACACTGTGACTCTCCTGGCGGGCACGTGGTGTCACTGCCCAAGCAAGGCCAGCCGCGTCCTGCCGGCTGGGGGTCGCGGCCGTAGAGCACACGTCGCGGCACTTGTGTGCATCACAGCCACGGAGCGTGTGCGGTGTTACCCTCTCCTGCCCCCAGGGATGGAGGGACTGCGGTGAAGCGTCCCAGTGGCGGTGCAGCGCCGCCGGTGGGAAGAAGGCCCGGAGCGGGTCCTCACTTAGCCGGAATTGTCTTCAATGTCGTTTTCTCATCTCCGTGATGCTCGGTTTTCTCACACGTAAGCCTTAGTTAAAAACGTCTCTATGGCGTGACCGTCGAGAAGATCACAGGGATTCCGAGCGCCACGCAGCCGCGCGGAGCTCTTACAAGTGCCAATCGTGCCCTGGCTCTGGGTGCCCGGCGCGGCTGCCGAGATGTCCTGGAGCGTGGGCTGTGCCACAGGCAGGCCCCCGTACAGACTGGGGGGCCATCAGCCTCAGTGCTTAGACGGCAAGGATCAGAGACAGGGCCTCAGGTCCGCTTGTCTGGGCCGAGCACGCTAACTGGGCAGGCAAGCTGGGCGGGGGCACCTGACACCTGCCCGCACAGGGTCGGTTCTCTGGGGCTTCGCTGAAGCCTGAGGCCCTGGCGGGGCCGGCGTCCACAGAGACAGCGGCTGGAGCGCGGCCCACCCAGGTTGCCCGGGTCCGGAAAGCTCAGCTCCCGCGAGGTGGCAAGCCCACAGCCCCTTCTCTTCCCGTGACTGGTCTCAGGGCCCCGTCTGGGAGCCTGTTTGCTCCCCGAGCGTGTTTCCGTGCCCATCGCGGTCCTCGGCCAGGACGAGCGCTGCAACGCGTCCTCCCTTCAGCAGCCCCCTCGCTCCGCCCTCCAAACTCCTGCGCCTTCACCGTCAGGCTGGTGCATCTCAACCTGGCTTTCAGGGCCCGTGGATGTCGCGGTTCTGCCATCCAGAGTGTCCCCAAGCCGCGCCTGGGGCAGCGAGCGGGCGTGGGGACGGGCGGCTTCCGTCCATTCCGGCAGGTGCACCTCTCTCTCCCCTGCTCTCAGCCAGACGCCGCGGGGCCCCACTTTCTTTCCCACAGTGCGAACCACGTCTCACGGTTCCCTGCGTGAGGATTACGGGTTATTGGTTCTAAAGCCTTTAAGCTCTCGTTTCAGGTACGTGTCCAGCCTCCATCTCCCTGCGCCAGCGCCGGGCTGGGTGGGCGGAGGCGGCCACTGCTCTGCCTTCAGCCTCCCTCGCTAGTCAGGGCCCAGGCCCCATTTCTACCAGCAAATCCACAGGTCAAGGGTGTCAGCCAGGGTGGTCCCCCTT
Source organism: Phacochoerus africanus (assembly GCF_016906955.1). Classification (NCBI taxonomy): domain Eukaryota; kingdom Metazoa; phylum Chordata; class Mammalia; order Artiodactyla; family Suidae; genus Phacochoerus; species Phacochoerus africanus. The sequence goes on along the minus strand of NC_062555.1, from coordinate 73,567,337 downwards.
CCACGTTCGTGTCCTCACAGGGCAACGTGTGGCAGTCACACACGAATGTACTTGGTCCGACGGGTGGTCACTTAGTTAACGACAGTAACAAGTGCTTATCCACCTCGATCCCGAATTTAGAAGTTGAATAGCACTTGATCATTTCATCAGTTTAAGTTCAAGTCATAAGCTTCAAGCATGTAAGAAAGAGACGCAGCCTCAGTGGCATCCGTCACCGATTCGAGAGGAGCAGGCCAGTGTGTTAGGTGAGGCGCAGTGGCCGGGTGAGTGAGGGAGGGGCCGGTGGGCACTTTCAGAACTGCCCCCCCTTCCCCCCACCCCTGTCTGGGGAGGTACTCTGAGGGGTCGGTGGCTGCCTCACGTCACTCTCGCTGCCTCTTCTCTTACCAAGATCCGGTTCCAATGCACCAGACACGTCTCAGCAACTGGGTCCCTCCCTAGCACGGCGGCTTTACCCTGACCTGTGTCCCCAGATTGCTGGGGACTCTTCCTGCCACACCAGTGATCACACGAGTAAGGGCCAGACACTGTCCTCCAGCTCCATCCCTCTGCCAGGGCGCCACATGACCGCATCCCGCCTCACTCCGAACATTTCCACGTCTGGTCGGTTGGTCTCTTCTGCAAATTCCTGTCCTGTGTGGTGCAGAATTTACCGAGGAGCTTCCAGTCAGTTTGGTTTATTTGCTTACTCATCATTCCTCCGTGCATTTGTTCCTTCACGTTATTAAGTCATTTTTTTGTTTGTGGTTTTTTTTTTTTTTTTTTTTGCTTTTGGTTTTTAGGGCTGTATTCAGGCTGGGGTCAAAGCAGAGCTGTAGCTGCCGGCCTCCACCACAGCCACAGCCACACAGGATCCAAGCCGCGTCTGCAACCTACACCACAGCTCACAGCAACGCCGGATCCTTCACCCACTGAGCAAGGCCAGGCACGGAGCCGAATCCTCAAGGATACTAGTCGGCTTCATCACCACTGAGCACGACGGGAACTCCCGTTGTTACGCTTTTCATTCGTTTATCCCGCAACGACTGTGTCCCCTGTTCGGGAGAGGATGACAGGTGGTGAACGCATCGTTGGAGGACAGGTAAAAAGAGGTGAGAGATACCTCACGGTCCCTACCTTTAGGGCTCGCAGGACCCTGTGGGCGAGTCTAAGACGGAATCTTTAGGGCTCGCAGGACCCTGTGGGCGAGTCTAAGACAGAGCAAATTCCTTTTTTTTTCCTTTTTAGGGCCGCACACATGGCATATGGAGGTTCCCAGGCTAGGGGTCGAATCGGACCTGTAGCTGCTGGCTTACGCCACAGCCACAGCAACACGGGATCCTTAACCCACTGAGCAAGGCCAGGGATTGAATCTGCGACCTCATGGATGCTAGTCAGATGCGTTTCTGCTGAGCCAGGACAGGAAGTCAGATGGAACAAATTCTTGAGAATAATGGGTATACTTGAGGCAAAAACAAGGTCTGGGGGTGACGGTCATGCGCTCAAGTCCCACAGATGCTTCTCGCCTACGGGATTACTACCCGGAGCTCCTCTCACAACTACACAGAGTGCGCCACTCATTCCTAAAATTCAGCAGCAAAGACAGAAAATGAAATCCAAATTAGCAGGATTCCTTAATCATCTCCTTTTACACCACAAACATGCATCCACATTCTTGGTCTTTTCAGCAATTTTGCAAACCCACTGGCATCGGAAGTTAGAGTTTTTGCCAAGTTCCTTGAACTAGACGAGATTATGGGTCAGCAAGAAAGCGGTGTCCCTGAGCCCGGAGCCTGAAAGCCCGGGAGCTGTGGATCTAATGAAAAATTTAATATCTCCCACTTTCCCTTCTATTGCCTTTTTGTTTGGTTTTCACGGGAATCTATTTCCGTGAGTGTTTGCTGTAGGCAGACGCGTCCATCCTCTTAGCCTCTGATTGAGGGAGCAGTGCAGCTGGGTGGCCACGGAGAGGGAGGGGGCGGGAAGGGTCAGGGTTTGTGTGTGAGCGCGTGTGTGTGAGTGTGTGTGTGTGTGTCCATGCGTGATGTGTGCAGGGCCTGTGGGGCTCCAGGAACTGCTGGCTATGGAGAGAGAGGCAACACGAAGGCCTGTAATTCGAGGATTTTACGGTATTTCCAGTTCAGAAACTGCGATCTGGCAGACGTGAAATTCGCAAGGAACAGAAGAGTCGGTCTATGTTTGAGCCTCACGATTTAAGGGCCGTTTATGTCCACAAACACACGATGCCATCTCTTTCCACCCTTCCATTTCCACAGCGAATTTCAGCACACCCCCTGCCTGGGCCGCGGGCTCTCGCGATAAAATAACACTGACCCACGACAAGGACTGGACCTTGCAAACCCGGACGTTCACGGCGGGAGACACTTGACGTGCGCACGGCTCTGAGAAGGCAGCAACCTGACTTGAATAACCTCGTTCTCTTGGCTGTTTTGGGGGGGGAGGACTTCAGGTGCTGCCTATGACGTGCCTACAGATCCCTTTTACAGAAGTCCTCACCACGAACATTTGAAATAACCTCAAAGCTGCAGAATAAAGTGATCAAACGCTGTCATTAACCTTTTCCTCAGAAATCTCACAATCCCATCTGGAGAAGACCTCGAGCCTGAAAACACTTATTTTATTTACTACAATTCTTTCTACTCTAGAACCTTCTCCCAATATTCCTTTGACTCTTTGCAAACATACCTGTTTTCCGTAGTTTACCTAAGTGGCACCCGTGGTTCTGCCATTAGCCTTTGCCCTCCTGTGGTTGGGGGGTGGGGGGCGCTCAGGGACACTCCCTTAGCCCTGAGCTGCCCTCAGACCGCCGGGCGGTCACAGGTGTGGGTGCTGCAGAGAGTCCCCTGTGTTCCAGGCAGAGGCGGCCTTGTGGGGAGGGGGCTGCACCAGGAGGGGGTGCTCTGAGCTTCAGGAAGGACACGGTGCAAGAGATGTGGCCCTGGGGAAGGAGGACGGTGGCCCTTGACGGCTGTTCCCCAGGCCAGGGTGGCCCCCCCTGAGGAGTAGGGCCATGGACATGGCCCCCAACTCACATCCCAGTGGCAGGAGTCCTGGGATAGAAACTCCTGAGACCTGCGTTCCCTAAGAATTACGAGAAACATGGCAAATGCATCCGTGGCACAGCTGTCACACCCAAAGCAGACCCCGCCCCAGTTTGGGACCCTCGGCATTTGGGGCCATAGCAACCCCGTGGCTGCAAAAAGAGGGGCTCGAGATCCAACTGTCTAGCCCAAGAGCCAGTCAGGTGGGTTCTGTTTTTGTTGATGATGTTTGTGTGACTGATTTAAAATGAGGATCAAAAATGAACAAGTTTTGAAAACGCTCAAACTGTTTATTCAGTTGCTACTGCGAGTGAACTCCAGAAAACCACCAAAATAAAGTGGTAGGCGGTGCCCTCTTCATCCTGGGAGGAGGCGCCGCAGAAACCCTGATGCACGTTGTGAGGATGAAGCGCGTCTACGGGGAAGGAGGCATTTAGTGGTCGGCAGAGCCGCAGAGCAAGAGAGGGCGCCGAAACCAGAGGAAGCAGCGACTTGAGCAGTTTCAGGGCCTTTTAAAGCTTCTTCGTCACTGACGGCCATCTTCGATCGATCACACAAGCAGAAGCAAAATAATCAGCAGAAACAGAACCTTCCACGCAGCTGGCCGCAAGGGGTCTTTGCGCTGTGAGCATCCCCAGCAATAAAGCCTACCAGGGTACGCACAGGAGGCTTACAAAATTAAAAACGTGGTGTGTGATGCTATGCGGCTTGGGAAATGGGGTATTATATTAGAATAATTTCCCTTCTGTCGGATCACATACTTTATCAAAGGAGCAGAGAGGCCCCAGCTTGAGACTTTCTGGGTTGTCTTGGCGCAGAGCGCGGTTCTGCGACAGCGGGGACTGGAAGAGTGACGGGGCTTTGCTGTTGCCAACGTTCAAAAATCTATCACTCTGGATGCACAAATTAAAATTATTCACTAAGCAGGAATGCCACCGAACTGTACCTTATAGAACTCCTGGAGTAAGTGAAAAAGTGCCAGGCTGCTCTATCTGTGCTGTAAGAGGCACATAATCATGGTGCCGTCAGCGGTGCCGCATGCTCCGGGGTACCTACGCTTCTGGAGGCTGCCGTAAACGACCAGCCGCGGGCACAGCCCCTGGCCGACCCGCGGGGCATGGGTTCCGCTGTCTGGGGGCTGGGAAGCCGAGCATCCCACACGCCCCGCGCGCTCTCACGCTCATTCCCACAGCCACCTGCTGCCCAGACTTGTCAATCGACCCGTCGCGTCCGCGTCTGCTGAATTATTCCCCCGACTGCAAGGACAGTCCCGAGGGGCTCACACTCGGTCCCCATTTCGTGGCTGGTCAGCTGTCTGTCTAGGCCTGTGGAGGCCACTGACCTGGGCTACCCCCCCCCCACATCCTTGCGGCTTTCTGCCCGACATTAACACTGCGCCCCGGCTGCGCTCACCCGTCCTCGCCCGCTGGGTGTGGCAAGCCCCTCTGTGCACACTCGATGCTCTCCGCGCTCACGATAAGCAGAAGCGTCCCACCTGCCGAGAGCCGGGTAACAGGCGGAATGAGGCCAGAACAGCCCAGGAGGACAAAAGCTCCCTTAGGGCCTGGAAGGACCAAGGATTTCAGACGCCTGCTTCCTGGCTGGTGCTGCTCACGCCGACTCTTCCTTGTGCCACATGCCACTGCAGGGGGCTGGCCCGCCGCGCCCGCATCTCTTGTCCACAGCCTAGATCTCAGCTTCATGCTGGTCCCCATCAGGCCGTACCTCTGAGGACACGTGTGATGCAGGAAGACGAAGAACCCCAGGCCGCCTCGCCATGTCACCTGGCGAGCGCTTCTCCAGAGCTTGGCACTGCTGCCGTCTCCCAAGCACAGTCCCCGCCCAGCTCCCCGCTGAGTGAGTGGTGACTACACCGTCCCCTTCTCCACCTCACGCCACCTTAAGATGGAGCCAGGAGGCGAGAACCCGCCTCCCCCAACACCACCATCACAGGCCTGCCCACACCTGAACACCTGCCCACACCTGCCCATCGTTCCGTGGACAGCCCGCCTGCCTGCCCGCACCTGCCGTGTGTCCTGGGCCTCTGGCTGTCTCCAGTGATGACTAAAGGTCCTGTGTCCAGCCCCCAGCGGACCACAGGTCCCACAGTCTCCACACTGCCAGCACTGAGGCGGTAACTTGACCAGCTGACTGTTGCTCTAGCAGTCATGGGACTTTTTTTTCTTTTAATGGCTGCACCTGCAGCATATGGAAGTTCCTAGGCCAGGGCTTGAATCTGAGCTGCAGCTGCGACCAAACCAGACCCTTTCAACACGCTGTGCCAGGCCAGGGGTTGAACCCGAGCCTCTGCAGTGACCCATGCCACTGCAGCTGGATTCTTAACCCACTGCACCACAGTGGGAACTCCAGTAATAGCACTTTTTAAATCCCAGTTTTCTTCCTAAAAATGCGAATACAAGAATTCTGAGCCTTATTCCCAGTGTCATTCCACATTCCAGCCAGCAGTCTGTATTTTCCGCACAGTTTTAAAAAACCATCATAAGCGTCGTAGGCGAATGACGCAGCATCCATCTAATACTTTTACGCCTGCGATTTGAATTACAGCCAAATATCCCGAGGTGCTGTCCCCAGAGAGTTAATGACTAACATGCCGCCATCCGCTTTCCGCAGGCGTTTCCTCACGTCACCAGCGAGCCTCGGCCTGAAGACACAGCACCCTTCGCGTGCCATGGGCATGCCCCCCCTCAAGACACTACGTCAGTGTCTGATTCTCTGCACAGTTTTTAAGAACAACAGAACCAGTACCAAGAGGAGCTCTTCGCTGCGCCGACCCATCCGAAGCTGCACCTGAAGGCAGGAAGAAAATGACACTCCAGCCCAAAGACAGCCCGGCTGAGAGAGGAGCTCTCTCGCGCCACCTTTTCTTCCCCGCAGGCCTTCAGCCGATAAGACGAGGCCCACCGCACTGGGCAGGGCCGTCTGCTTTACTCTCTACTCCCCACAACGGTACTCTCCTCAGGAAACACCCTCACTCACACACACAGATGGAAGGAACCAGGTCCCTGGGCAGCCAGTGGCCCAGAGCCGCTGACCCAGAAAACTAACCCCCACACAGTCTGGGGCCCTTCTGAATTTCACGCACAGCCCTTGGGGAGGGAGCCTGCGAGGGAAGGAGGAAGGGCGGAAGGAGCTCCCGCACTCTGGGTGCTGAGAGCCGTGAGCGCCTCTGCTGTCTGGGCGGGGAGGCGCTCAGTGAACAGGTGGCGCCGGCCCCTCGCCGCCTCCATCAGCCCCTCCCACCAGCCCCGGGGGTGGTTGGATGAACCCTGCTCTGTGCTCCTGTTTCTCCCCCCAAGTCTCCTTCAAGCCATTTCGTTTTAAGTTTGATTGGCACCTGCTCCGGGGTCGAGGCTATGGCGTCTGTGCTGCTCAGGAACAGTTTCCTGAAGTGGCCACAGCAGCCTTCTCGGACTTGACACTGGACGTCTTGGCCTCTCCCGGGTAGGGAACTGCTCAGGGTGCAGTGAGAGCTGCCCCCTCGGCCTTTCAGGGGGGTGCCCTGCCCCCCCGACTGCTGAGCCCCGTGACTGCCACAGACCTGGGAGCGGCGCCCAGTGTGGGCTCCCGCCTGGGGCTCTCGCCCTCTCTGCCCACACCTTGTCCCTCCTTCCCGCATCCACCTCGCTGCCCACTTTCGCCTTTGTCCTCCCTCATTTGTGCAAAGCAAGGACACTGAGCAAGCAGGCTGCGGGTACTCTTGGAGACGGGATTCCGGAAGAGTGGCCGAGATAAACACCACAGCCCTCAGGACACAAGCCAGTGCCACCTGTGCCAGTGTTGGGGGCCCAGCCTCAACGTCCCAATGGGCAGCTCACCTGGCCCAGCAGGAGGACAAGGACAGTTCCCCAAGAAAGACAAGGACAGTTCTCCAGGAGGACAGGAGCACAAAGACAGGTCCCCCAGGAGGAGGACAAGGACAGTCCCCCAGGAGGACAAGGATGGGTGCCCCAGGAGGACGAGGACGAATCCCCCAGGAAGACGTGGTCCAGCCTCCTGGAGTCCCCAGCGCCCTGGCTGAGCCTCCCCCGGTGGCCTCTTTGTCACATGGACATCCAACTGTGAAACTGGACGTTGAGGCCTGGGTGTCAGCCAGGGATGCCCCCACAGGCTTAGGGACAAGTCCTCGGTCCCTTGGGCTCAGTGAGTGGACTCAGGCATGGTCCTGGGTGCCCCGAGGGCTCCCCCATGGCCTAAATGGGGGGGGTGGACCATGTCTGAAGAGGGGGATGGTCAGAGCCCCTCCCGGGCCCTGATCCTTGGCAGATGGACGTGTTGGGTACATAGTGAGGCCCCTGGAGCTGCCGCTCTTCCTGCCCTTGGTTTTCTGGGTTCTTGGTGGGGACCAGGACACCCCACATGGTTCCGGCGGAGTGGCAGGTGAATTCGGGGAGACGGCTCCTGTGTCTTGCCCACAATCACCAGGGTGAGGAGCTATCAGTGTCCCCTCAGCACCAGCAGGCAGGAAGCAGGCTGCCCAGCCTGGGAAATGGGGGGAACTGGGCCTGCGTCTGTCCAGGGCCCTTCCGCACGGGGCCTAAAGTCGCTAGTTCTGTATTTTCCCTTTTCATTGAGACCAGGGGCCTTCAGACACGCCTGGGGCCTGCTGCCGAGCTGGTTTTGACCTTCAGGCAGTGGTCACCTGCTCCGAGCCACAGTAAGGATGGGGCTGTCCTCAGGTCCTGAGGCCTGGAGAGGGCCCTGGGGGTGGGAGTGGGCTAGAGTCAGGCCGGCCGGCCCAGCCCGTGGACGCACAGAGGCGGTGGTCCGGCAGCTCCAGGGCAGGCCCCACCCCCAGTGACTTACACGGGACCCCTGGTCGCTGCCGTCCTGAGCTGCAGTTTTTTCAAAGCACAAATAGGAACCGTGGTTCCCAGAAGGTGGCTGAGAGAAAGACGACAGACTGAAGGGTTTTCTGTGACTCCAACCCACCCGGCGCCTCTTCTCCAACAGACCCATCCTGGATGTTCTTACGGTTCTAACAAGCGAATCATCTGGAGAGGTCTGTTCCCACGTTAAAGAAGAGGACCTGAGGCCTGGGGACGTGACGCCAGCACAACGCTGTCTGAGAAACAAAGGGACCTGTTACATGTGGGCCACCATCTCCAAACAAAAGATCGGGTCACTTCGTCTGTCACCGAGAGAAAAAGGCAGCGGAACAGGAGCGGGCTGGAGTCTCTGAGTTGCCATGAAGTTACAGCGGCCGCGAGATGGAGGCGGCGACGGCGGCGGCTTAATTGTGCGAAAGTGCTGACGGGTCGGATCTTGCTCTGTTGTTCAAACTACACGTCCATCTAAGTGGTGTCAGCAAAAGCGCTCTCGCTCTGGCAGGGAGAGAGCGCGCGGAGCAGAAGGTGTCTACAACGCCGGGAGCTGCCCCTGTTCCTCCCCCTCGTGGGGGTGGGCTGCCTGGAGGAGGTTCCTGACCCCTGGCACCCGGAGGGCTGCCTCCGGGAAGTGTGGGGGGGGCAGCAGACTCTACAGTGAGGCGGGGGTGGTGGGGGGAGCCGGTGGGCAGCGGGGAGGCCCCCGCAGGGCTGAGGAGGGACTGCTGTTACCTTCTTCCCTCGAATTACAGCCCTGTCCCCGCGAAGCAAACGTGCCCTGATTCTGAAGCTGCTCCCGGGGCCTGGCCAGGCTGTAACCGCGTCGGGCCAAGGACCGCCACCCTCTGGCCTCCCCCGCTCCTGCCCTGACCGGGTGCCTGCCCCTGCTGCCGTCTGGGGAGTTTTGTGCAGACCCCTTCAGAATGCTGGGTCTGGACGCTTCGGGGCACCCACTGGACTCGGGCTTCGTCCACGCGCATGGGGAGCCACAGAGGGGGCTGTTCTGGACGCTGCGTCTGCGGGGGCTGAGGGGTGAGGGGCGAGGGGCCGCCGCCAGCTCTGCATCCACGCCCACCCCCGCCTCGCATGCGATGGGGCATTGCACGTGCGTCTGCCTGTGACCCACACGCAGGTATAAGACGTGTCTGCCTGGCCGGTTCCATTCGCTGGAGGACGCCGACCAGTCCACAGCCGTCGCTGGAAGAGGCCTCCCGCTAGAATCAGAAGTCTCTTCTCTTTCCTGTTGCATCGAACGTCCCCACGTCACCTGCCCTTTCTCCGTCCTCGTCCAGAGCTGGCTGCTCAGGGCTCTGTCTGGAGGGACCGAGGTGCAGACGGGACCAAGAGGTCGGGGTCCCAGGTGCCCATTAAACAAGTCACTTCAAGGCGGCGTGGGCCTTGATGGAGGGTCCGAGGGGTCCTTCACACGCAGGCGAGGGGCCAGCGGCCCACAGGGCTGCTCTCAGGTGCCGTGGGAGAGGGCAGCTCAGCTGAGGCTCGGGGACGGCAGGCATGGCTCCCTGACCAGACAGGGACGGGGCTTCCGGGGGACGAGACGCAGTGAGGGCCCTGGGGGCGCAGTGCGCAGCACGTCCGCTCGGTGTCCAGGATGAGCTGGTGCTCGGCACACAGGACACCACGCAGGAACTGCGGTCGGGGTCCCGGGAGGGGGTTTGGGGCCGGAAAGCGGGGGGTCAGATGAGCAGTCGTCGGATTGCTCCGGGCGGCGCCGGGTCAGCGCGGGGGACTTGAGGGGAAGGGAACCAGCGCAGGGCAGAGAAGAGGGTCTGAGGAGAGGCTCGTTCGCCTGCACCCCAGGGGCCTGACACGAGGCCTACACCACAGCCACAGCAACGTGGGATCCGAGCTGCGTCTGCGACCTACACCACAGCTCACAGCAACGCCAGATCCTTCACCCACTGAGCAAGGCCAGGGATCGAACCCGCAACCTCATGGTTCCTAGTCGGACTCGTTAACCACTGTGCCAGGGCACTCTGTCCGGTTTGTGCTCTTAATCCGTCTGTTGTCTTGTACTCACTGACAGGCGTGTGGAGGTCACGGGGCTGTGAATACCAGGAAAACTGGGCGGACAAGGCCAAGTTCAGGGAATGGGCCAGGCCTGGAGATGCCGCCAGACCAGCCTGGGTGGATGGGATTGATGCACATGCCGGGGAACATGGCTAAAGTCTGGGAGGCTCGAAACCCGCACCCCCCCCCCGCCCCCAGCCCTGATGGTGCCCGGGCCCACGGTCGGAGTTGCTCACAGGGGAAGAGGCCTGGGGACTCTGGGGGGCGCCCGCAGTCAGAACTACTCTCCAACCTGCAAAGGTGGCCTGGGGGTGGATTCCTCCTCCTGGCTGTCGAGGCTCCGGGGGCAGAGAAGCCCAGCTTTCCTGTCCGTCCTGCGCCCTGAGCCAGGGCAGAGCGTCCAGGAGCCCCCTCCCAGCCCCCGGGCCTCTCCTCGGAGTCAGCCTGGTGCTGGGTTCTTGTAAACACAACAGACAGAGCCCAGGCCGTGCGCTTCCTCGGATTAACTGCATCTCGGCCCCAGGTTTATATAGCACTTCATGGCTCCTGCAAACGACTGCCCCAGCCCTGCAAAGTAATTCCGCTCTGCCATATTTGCCTTTGGAAATCGTAACAAATTACGGTGATTTATACCATCGGACCAACTCCCCGTCTCTCCCTAGACGGCAGTGTCGCTGACGGCGGGGTCCTCGGCTGTCCGTTTGTTCCGCGTGGAAGGTGACAGAGAAGCGTGCTTGTCTCCCGCCCGACACTCGCTGTCCCCTTGAGGGACAGCATAACTCACGCTGTCACTGCACCTCGCGGGTTCTGAGCGGTCCAGGCCCGGATCACCCGCGGGCCTCATGACGTGTGACCGCCCCTCGGGTTGGCTGGTGGCCGCCTCCATCTCTGTGTCTCGGTCCCTGGCCCCCCCAGTGCGTGAAGGCCAGCCCTTATCTGTGGGGGGAGGACAGCGCGGGACCAGGCTGCCTGCTGCAGACACACCCCTCCAAGGTGTCTGGCCTCCTGACGTCAGGGGACGCAGGTGCTGTGTTGCCCCTGTGCTTCCGAGACAACTTCTGATCCCAGAAGAGGAGAGAGAAGAGCAGAGCCATGCGGGCCCCCGCCCAGGACACAGGGGAGGCCTGAGGGTGCAGGCGGATGGCGGCCCCCAAGTTCAAGCGGGGATGCCAGACCGGGTGATGGTGTCGGCAGGCGGGTTCTCTGGGGGGGGGAGGTTGTGAGGGTGGGGTCCTAATAAGGGAGGCCCCGGTGTGAGGGCATGAACCACGAGAGCCTCACCAGGACATCCAGCCTCCGTGTGGTGAGAAACCAGGTCCCAGCGCCTGCACGCCTCACTGGCAGCCCCGGCGGGGAACGCGGCCCCAGCGCCTGCACAGCTCCCTCGCCAACGTCTGCTCCCGCGCTGCCTCTGCTCTTTCTGGATGATTCTCAACAGTGATAGCCATCTCAGGACGCGGCATTTAAAGACCAGTAATACAACTCCTCTCCCTGTAAGTCCTTGAGCAAAATGAGGAATTAAACACCTTTCAATTGGAAGCAGGGTGGGAACTGCCGACTGGGACAGCAAGGGAGACGCGCCGGGTCTGCGTGTGCCCAGACCTGCGGTGAGCAGCCGAGGCGCCACAGGGGCCCTGGAGCGAGGGCGCCCCACGGCGCACCGCCCAGACGCCGGCCTCTCTGCACCGCCCTCTGCTCTGCCCGAGGGGCTCTCTCCCCAGCTCGGCTTTGTGGCCTTCAAGGCAGGGGACGGGCGTCTCGGAAGGCACAGCCACCGCCCGTTGGGTCTCGGAGGGGACTAGGGCGCAAACCAGACGAGCCCACCCCTTCACCCTCCCTCTGTGCCAGACGCGGGTCCAAGACAAACGCGGGAGGTCTGGCGGCGGCGGAGGAAGTCAAGGAGTTTTATCCTTGAAATGCATGTGCCACCCGGAGGCCCCTGACCTGGACCCTGGACGGACGCCCTGGGAGCGGGACCCCCAGCAAGGGGGGGTGGTGCCTGCACAACAAGGCCTCCAGGGGCTGCGTGCGGGTGGGGGTCGTATGCGTGTCTGGAGGGGCTGCCCAGCGGAACATGGGCCTCTGCCTTCTGAGGCCGTCTGCTCAGGAAGCGACCAGGCTGGAGAAAGGCCTTGGGGAGGTGGTTGCTGCATCTGGTCCCATGGAAGGAAGCTGCTCTGGGACCTGTGCCTGGAACGGCGAGTTCTCAAACTCCGTCTTTTAAAAGTGTTTTTTTTTTTGTTCCGTGTCACTCCACACGTGTTCTGGGGAAAAGCTGATGCTGCGGTGAGACCACAGCAGCCCACGCCTCCCCATGGTGCCTGCTCGCTGATCGGCGGGCCAGGCCGTGGTCTGTGGTCCTGCTGCCACGCCCACCCAGGCTGCTTCTGGCCTGTGCCCACCCAGGCCTGTTATTTACAGGGTCTGGATCAAATGTGCCTTGTACGTGATGAGGGCGCAGTGTCGAAACGAGCCACATACCAAGTGGTGACAAAAGAAATCTTTTCAATAAAATCACATGACACACAACAAGTCTCTGAAACAGCCACATGCAAGGTGTTTGCGGGAACGTGGCCGTCGACAGTTTCTGACACTGCGGGGAGGTGTTAGGTCTGAAGGCACTACGTGGAGAAAGCCAGCTGCAGGATTTCTGTTCTTTTAGCTGGCTTGAAAGCTAGGAGAATTTTTTTTCTTTCTTTTTGACGGCTGACAAGTGAACAAAAACCACTGCCTGAAGAGCAGCGTTCCACCCAAAGGCAGACCCGTCCTTACAGGTGTAGCAGACATTTGGGTTTTCTCTGAACAGTGGCAGCTCTGACTTTTTTAAAGCTGTGAACCGCATCAGGGCCCCTGGTCTCAACACAACGAGAAGGCGGTGATCTTTTTCCCTTCTTTGCTCCTGGCGTCCTGCGGCGGGCCTGTGGGCCCTGATTCGGGAAGGCCCTGATTCTCGGATGCCCTGGGAGCAGAGACGTCTCCTGCAGTCCACGAGGACGGGGACTTAGAGTATGTCACCTGTGACCAGGAGCGCTGGGAACCCCTGCTGGACCCCAACCTGCCCTGGAAATATCCTCTGGGCAGGGTCCTCTGTGCCCAGCTTGGGGGAAGGTGCCACCCCGGACGCGGTTAGATCTGGCCTCACAGCCCTGGTCTCTAAGCCTGGCGTTCGGTCCTGGGCCGGGGCTGTCATGGGCACTCGAGGAGCCCCGTCCTGCCTGGACAGCGGGGCAGGTGGGATGGCACGTCAAACTGAACGCACACCCTCTCCTCTGCTTCTGGGAGCCCCATCGCATTCTTAGCCTGAAAAGCTGGCGCTGGGGGTCCCCTGCCCTATTTTCCACCCCCACACGCCATGCCGGGTCCTGCCAGCCTTGGAAGGACCCCCGCAGAGGGCGTCTGCCACGCAGCTCTGCCCACAGCATGTGGGGAAGGGCGCCCTCCTCCTCAGACAGCAGAGACAGTAGCCTGTTATTCAGGAGCCATTTTTGATAGCTCATTGCATCTAAAAAGGGATCAGTTAAGGCTCCCACAAAGCTCTCAGACTCAACAGAGGACAGCGGAGACATCTCAGCACAGGGATGCCTGTGTGTTGCACTCGCTGTCTCGGAACTGCTGGCGTCCCTCTGCTGATGCGCAGACTCACGCTGGAAAAGAAACGTTCGCGTCAGAAGCAGGAGAAATGGTCACAACTTCATTCTTCCACGGATGAAGGCAGCCTTTGAAATAAAAGGCTCCTCTGACAAATGATGTGGTGGAAATATTTGTTCCTGGATTCCTGCAGATAACCGGGAACCTGTGTTAACCCGTCCCGTGGGAAGAGGGGGCCTGGGCAACTTATTAGCGCAAAGTGCAGAGCCGCGTGTGTTCACAGCACCCTGCAGCTGCGGGGGTGCAGGCCCAGCCTGAGCTGGCCCCGTTCGGGTGGGCTTTGTCTTTATTTCGGGGACTTCTCTCTTTGCCGTGTTTCCGAGGAGCCCACGAAGGGCCCCTGTGGACGGCGAGACTTGACGGAGCAGCGCTGAGGCCTGGCTGACGGTTTCCAGCCGAGAGCAGAGCTGCCCTGGGCGGGGTGTGATCAGGGCACGGGAGGGGCGGGCCACCTGGGCCTCAGGACGCCCCTCGCAGTCAGGCCCAAGGGCAGCAGCACCACGTGTGATGAAGGTGGTGGCCCCTCCAATGGCTGGTCGCCTGCGTGTGCCCAGAGCAGGCCCAGGGGTCCCACTGGAGCGTCCGGGGAGGCTCCTCCACGGCCCCACACTTCAACACCACGGGAGGACCCGCCGTGTGACCCGCTGCGAGGACGCAGCACGCCTGTTGTGTGTGTGTGTGTGTGTGTGTGTGTGTTTAGAGTGGGAGTCTGCTGGCCCGCACGAAGCTCGGGTGGCTCGGTGCGTCTGCGCGGGAGCCCTCGATCTCCGAACCGGAGGTCAGCCCTCGCCCGTTCCTCTGTCTCCCGGCTCTTTGCTCTCCGGACTCTGCGTGTCTGCACTGGGGTGCCCGGTCTGCTTTGAAAGGGTGTAAGATGGTGTGACAACGACTCCTTGCTTTGTAAGGAGCATCCGTGATGCTACAGAAACATGCTCAGACTCAGTCACCGCGACCAAGGCCACGTGCTGCTTCTGCAGGCCACGTGCAGCACGGTCGCATCCAGCTCCCGGCTCGCACGCGTTTAGAGACGTCCCGGAATGACGGAGCTGAGTCGGCTCTGGACCTCTGGGGAAATGGCCAACTCCCCTGGGGTAACGGCTCTTCTGGGTGTGGCACAAAGACGAGCAAGGGTGATCGCGTGGGTCGGAGGAGGTTGGCGCCCTGTACGCCGCCGAGAAGGGGCGGGGGTCCAGGCGGAGAGCAGACCGGACGCTCTGCGTGGATTTCCTCCCTGGCTGCCCTCTTTCCCCTCGGGGTGCGGGAGCTGCGTTTGGGAGGGAGGGGCCAACACGGACCCCGACGCCCTTTATTGAAGCAGCCACAGGGGTCCTGGCCTCCCAAAGCCCAGCCCCTGCCCATGCCAGACGTGCTCCCTGTATCCCCACGGGAGACCCGGATGGCCTCGAGGGCGTCTAGTGGGCTCTCGGAAGCACTCTCATGCTTGGACTATTAAGCCACGTACAGCCTCTAAGCACTCAGGGCCCGGATCCTGCACTCGTACCCCAGCCTCCACGGAGCAGAAGTGTCCGCCCCTTTTTCCAGTTAGAGCCTCGGCCGGCACTCAAACCCTGACTTCTGTTGACCTCGGCTCCCTCCTCCACCCCCCAAAAATCTGTCCAGTTCCAGGAGGGGCGGGTGGTGGGGGATCCCCACCTGGGGGAGAGGGTCAGTTCCCTCCCCAGCTCTGGAACTGCCACCTGCCACTCATGGTTTGAAAGGTGGTGTCTGCGTGCAGCTCTCTGCAGAGCGGAGGTGGGGGCATCGCCTGCAGCCCCTCTCCCCCAGTCACCTGACCCACACTTTCACCTGCAGCCCAGAGCCCAGTCTCTCAAAGGTCTCCCTCTGCCATGAAGGTGGACACTAGAATCCCTGTCGAGAGGCTTTTAGAGCCAGAGGAAGGCCTGGTTTTGGGAGACAATACTGGGGGCGCCAAAGGTCCAGAACCCATCCCGTATCTGCCGGTCGCCATTCCAATGGAAGGGTCCCACTGGACCACTCCGCGAGGCAGGGTAAGCGCTGTGCTTCCTCCCAGTGAGGGCGTGCGTGAGCAGAGCTGGGACACTGGCAATGGCCCGACTGGCATTGCAAGGGAGGTGTGGACAGCACTCTGGAGATGACCCATGGAGTCAGGACACGAGAAGCCAACGGCTGCAGGCAGGCAGGGTCAGCAGAGGCCATGGGTCAAGGGTAGGACCTGGGTCAAAGCCCAGCTGGACACAGAGCTAAGACATGGGCCACGCCAGCCAGGCTGGCCGCATTGCCAGTGCAGACACGTGCAGAGAGCGCTGTATGGTCTAAGGAGGCGGAGAGCAGGGCTGGGCAGCTGGAAGGCATCTGGACGAGGCTGTGTGGGCACCCTGGTGTCGGATATGCCCGCTGCGCCCTCGCCACGCCACCCCTCCCCCGCTTTCCTGGCACCCCCACTGTGCCTGGCACACAAACTGAGCTGGGTTTGTTTTCCTCATCCCACTTCTGATCAAGTTTCCAAGCACTTCTCTTTGTTGCATTGTTTCCCCTGAACTTCCTGGAAGTGCTAACCTCGCAGTGCCGTGGAGGGGACCCTCTGGCCTGCCGACGAGAACAGCTGCAGTTCTAAAAGGAAGCTCCTTTTTCCAGGGTCTCGGTGCCCTTGTGCTAAGGTTGCTGCCTCTGGAGAGCTCCACGGCACTCTAGGTCTTTGAAAAACAGGAAAAATGTGCCCAGATATGTTTGCAGCTAATGACTTCATGGAAAGGCATCTCTGGCTGATGAAAGCTGAGTGGCTCAAATGGGCAACAGCATGCGACTATCCTAACCCTAACCCCTAACCCCAACCTTAACCCTAACCCTAACCACTAACCCTAACCACTAACCCCTAACCCTAACCCCTAACCCTACCCCTAACCCTAACCACTAACCCTAACCCTAACCACTAACCCTAACCCCTAGCGCTAACCCTCTAACCCTAATTCCTAACCCTAACCCTAACCCTCTAACCCTAACCCTCTAACCCTAACCCCTAACCACTAACCCTAACCCTATAACCCTAACCCTAACCCCGAACCCTAACCCTTAACCCTAACCCCTAACCCTAACCCTCCAACCCTAACCCTTAACCCTAACCCCGAACCCTAACAGACCGTCTTCACGAGCACACTTGAGGTGATCATGGGGCTTCAGAGTTAAATGACCACATCGTGGGACTCAGCTGCAGAGTCCGCCGAAGGAGCGGAGGCTTTGGGAAACATCTGGTAGACACCCCAACTTTACAGATGAGGAAACTGAGACCCGGGGTCCAGCGTTTGGAAAGAATAAGGGGCGCAAACATGGCAGACCTGCAACTCCCACAGCCGTCTTCCAGCCGAACGTGGGTGTGGGCAGCTGGGCCCCAGCCAGAGACGTCAGTGTCCTGGGTTTTTAAAATATGAAACCAGTAGAAAGGTGTCGTGCTGGGGCCTGAGCTGTGTCCCCCAGTGCCCATGAGTTGCCAGTCCCAGGACCCAGAAGATGCCGCCTTCCGAGAGCTGACTATTTAAAGAAGGGATTAAAGGCAAAGCGAGGCCACGGGGTGGGGCCCTGATCCCACATGACTGGTGTCCCTGTAAGAGGCCAGGAGGACAGAGACACCCACAGAGGGACGGCCACCCAAGGGCACTGAGGAGACGGCATCCACATCCAGGAGAGGGGCCTCAGGAGGAGTCGCCCTGCTGGCCCTTTGAGCTTGTCTTCAGCCTGGGGACAATGTCAGCTGCTTAAACCCACAGGCTGTGGGGCGCATTACGGCCGCCCACATAGACGACCAGCCCCCAGAACCCCCCCGCCCGCTGTGAGGACGGAGAGTGGGGCTGGGACCCTTCCAGCCGGGCGGCTCATCACTGACGTGAGAGAGGCCAAGGCGGGCGCACTCAGGCGGAAAGCCACTCGACAGTCAGTGCACTTTCACCGTCTTCAATGGCCCCGTTCTCCGTCCCCACTCTGCCATGGGCTGATTTTTGAAAAACAGAGAGAAAATATTTGGGTATCGAGACGGCGCGAGCTTCTCCCTCGTGCAGAGTCCGCAGAGTGAGCGGCTCCCTTGCTTCCGAAAGGACACGCGAATGGTGCGTCTGGAAGTGGGCGCCCTGTCTGCCGAGGGCCACTGGGGCAAGTCGCACACCAGCCACGTAGGTAACCTCCACGACTCCAGGGGCCCAGGGCCTCAGACGTGAAGGCGCATCATCCCTGTCCTCGGGGCCCAGCTCCCCAGCGGGGCTGATGCAGCCCACCTGTCAGCACAGTGACCAGGACTGGCCTTGCCCGCCTCAGCCTCATGGACCACGGGGCGCAGAAGTCCGGCCTCACAGGGAGCAGGCTGCAAGTTTGGAACCGACACTGTCGGACCAGGAAAAGAACAGAAATGAGCGGATTTCCCTTTTGGGTGCGTTTCTGGAGAAAGGGCAGCTTGCATAAGCCGGGCCCCCTCCTCCTGAGCCAGGGTGGGGCTGCAAGCAGCCACTGGCCAGGCTGTCCAGGATGCCCTGCCATGCGTCAGTCCAGACACCTGCTCCTTGGCAATGGATTTAAATAAGGCTGCGTGTCCTGTTCCACAGCCGAAACGAGTCCTCACTACTCGTCACAAGGTGGACAGCCACCTAGGACAGCAGGGCTTGTCCTGGCTCGTCTGCGCCCCCCGCCTTGCCCTGCTGTTCCGGGCCTGCTGACCATCCACTTGGCTGTGTCCTCATGGAGCTCCCTGCTACGCGCCCACACGTCATGCCTGCAGTCCTTCCCTTTCCTCCAGGCGCGGTCCCCGGAACGGGTCAACTGTCACCCCCCTTTCCAAAGCAAGCAGCCTGTTTTCCGATGAGCAGAGAAAACAGATAAATCAGGAGCCCCTGGGAACACCAGGCTCCCCAGGACCCAGGAGCCTGGGCCTCCAAGCCTCATCCAGCCCTTGGCTGGGGGCTGCCCACGGCCAGGGGGAGCACAGCCTGGGGCGAGGGCCGAGTGGCCAGGAGCTGCCGGCCGTGAGAGGGAATCGGGGCCCTGCTAGACCTGGGCAGCGGGTGGGGCGTAAGCGTGGAGTGTGAACGGGAAGCCTGAGCCGTGGGCGTGAGACACCCGAGGGCGGCCGAGGACGGGGTCTGGTGGGCTCCCCTGCCCCTGGTGGAGTCCCTCGTCCCCAGGACCCTGGCGACACTTGGGGAGCGGGAGTGACGACACCTCCCTTGCACGGCCCTTGCTGAGTCAGGGCGACGCCTGTGCAGGCATACAGAGACCTCCTCCCCGCACCCCCTCGCTGGAGCGGCTGGACTCGCGCTGTGCTGTGCGCACACCTGCTCACACCTGGATGCCCTCTGAGCGCTGGCCACCTGGGTCCCCAACTCGAACCTCCTAGGCTCCGGGGGCCCCAGCGGGGGCAGGGGGCAAGGGCAGGGGTCAGTCTGGTCTGCACTCCGTCAGGGGCCAGAGGTGAGGGTCAGAGGGCACCTTTCTAATCCGGGACTAAATCTGCAAAGGAGGGCAGACTTGGAGATGCGCTCTGGCGCCTGCTGGGGCCTCCGCCAGGCCAGGCCCTGTGGGCTCTGCAGGTGCTGCCACTGGTCTCACTGTCCGTGTCTCCCATGACCCGGGCTGCTCATTCACTCACTTCTTAGCCCCTCATTCAGCAGACTGCTGGAGGGGTTTTGAGGCAGTAGCTGTGCACCAGCCTCGAAGGCTCTGCCCGCCCATCTCGAACATTCCGGCGGCCAGAGCATGGACTCCCTAGTTTGGGACACTCCCTCCATCGCAGGGAAGACGGCCTCGGCCCGGGCGGGCATGTGCCAGACACCAGGTGGCTGGTAACGCTGAGAAATTACCGTTTTAATCATTAATCACCAAATAAATGTCACTTTGCTGGTACAATATATGCAGTGATTTCTGTCATAAATTGACATCTGTAAGTCATAAATTGCTTAGTTTTAGACGCTTTTAATTGCTGTGTTTTCCCAGGCTGCACAGCACACGCATTTTGGATGCAGTTCAAACGCCTCTGGCGCTGCGCTCCTGAGAGTTGGCCCTCAGTGGTGCGAACACTGGGTTCCGAGGGTCCAGTGGAGACAGAGGAACTGGCCCCTCTCAGGAGGCTTTGTCCTGATCTGGGGGGAGTGACCGGGAGCAGGAAGAGCAGCTTTCCTCAGAGAGGGGGCCCCTTCAGCCTTGGAGGAAGCACGGCTCCCAGGCGGAAAGCAGAAATCAAAGCTGAGGATGCGCTTGCGGGCTGGAGGCACCGCCTCGCTCGGCCACCCCGTCCTGCTACTGGACTTCAGACAGGCTCTTCCCAGAGGCGCCCGCAGCCTTTTTCCACCAAGAGGCCCAAAGACACCTGCATCTGAGTGCCTGTGGCCCAGCGGGTTGGAGAGAAAGGAGGTGCCTGGAGCCGCGGGGAGAAGCTCCCACGTTTCTCTTTCTCTGCATGAGGTGACCCCCAGGGGTGGGCGCCCCCGGCGTGGGCCATGGTCCACTGCCAGCTCATTTGTCGGGGAGGTTCACGCTCCCTTGGGATCAGGAGGGCCTTGGAGTGACAGAAATGACGTAGGGGGGCTCTGTGGTGGCCAGGCTCTGGGTCCCGCCCCCTCTCCTCGCCCCGCAACCAGGCCCCGTGTCCTCCCGCTGCACCCAGTTCTCCCTTGGCTTCTTGGCCCTGACCCCGCACACAGAAGTAGCTCCCTGCTCTCACCCCTTTAATTTAAATTTTATTTTTTTTGGGTGAAGGAGAAAAAAGTAGCTTTATTGCTTTGCCAGGCAAAGAAGGGTACAGCAGGCTAACGCCTTCAAGACTATGCCCCCGCTCAGTCCTGTTAACCCCTCAGAGTGGGCTTTGTTCTCTAACCCCCCTCTTCCGCAGTCCGTGCCAGAGATGAAGGCTCCGTTAAGGGCAGGTCCCAGCCGCCCTCCTGCGCTGCCGCCTGCGCCCCTGCCCCGCGTCCTGTGCCACCCGGGCCGCCATGAGCAGCATGCACCCACCCCCGCCAACCCCGGCTCAGTCCCTGCGTTGCCCTGATGCTCAGGAGTCCCCATCCAGTGTCCCAGGTACAGCTCACCTCCCTCCCCACCCGAGAAGGCGGCTTCAGAGCCCACTGGCCATGTCTCCACAGGACCTGCACCTTCGTGGAGGAAGGCCCCCCTCCCGAAAGGCTCTGCTGGGCTCGCCCCTGAGATAACGGCGGCCGCACAGCCAAGAAGGGGTGTGGCTTCAGCGCAAACACCGCTTTGCTCTCGGTCGTCCCCCTTAGAAAGAGTGGCGCGAACAGCGTGTGGGGACCTTTGGCTCAGCGCCTGTCCTGGAAGAAGAGGACGCTTTCAGGCCTCCCCACGGTCGGGGCCCCACGACCGCACCACCCCGATTCCTGCCTCTCCAGCTCTGCGTAACCGTCGAAGGGGCTGGAGCCAGGATTCTGGCCTCTTTGCACAGGCTGGTCTGAGAACGACAGAGTTAAGGGACCTCAGTGTGCTGGGACTGTCATTTCTCCTGGTGGCTGGGCAGAGTCTGGTGCGAAGCGAGGACAGCTCCGCGTGAGTAGGTCACTGGGACAGCGGTTATTTAAGGTCGGTCCCACCCCGCGGGCCCCTCCCCAAGACCCTGCGTGAAGGGGACCTGTTGTCGGTTTCCTGGGGACCAACCTTGTCTGCGTCCCCGGAGCCTGTGCATTGGTGCAGCAGCGTCCTGCGCTCCCCAAGTGCTGCTCTGGGGACAGGGCCACGGAGCCACGAGAAAGTACAGATCACGGGAAACAGGGGCGCGGTTCTGGCAGCGAGAGGGGTGCGCGGCGAGGAAGCACATCCGTCTCCCTTAAAAACCGACTGTCCTGTTGTCACAGTGCCGTTTACTCTCCAACAGCAGAAGCTGATTCAACTGGAGGAGGGGCTCTAACCACTCGTTCAAAGTAAAGACGCTTGGGTGGATAAGGCCATTTGCATTCTAAACGGAAAGTTGAAGCCACGCATTCTTCACTTTTGCACATTCTGTGAATAACCATGCGACAGTTTCCCTACAGAACCTCCTGACTGATAGGTTCTTAAATTACATTAACGCTATGTGTTTCCTAAATTACTTCCAAAAAACTTTCTTTTAAATTCTAAAATGTAGCTAAAGTGATTTTTATGAACATATAATGATGTGAGCCTGATTGACTCAAAAGCAATTAAAAAAAAAAACAAAAACAAAACCACAAAAAACCCCAGAAACGAAGGTACATAAATACAAAACACTCCTTTCAGAAAAGAAAATAAAACTCCTGGGGTGAAAGGTATAGAACTTAAGTAAGAATTCTCTTTAGACTTTAGAGCAGATGCATGGCATTGGAGAATTTTACGCAGTGCAGGAGGCCCAGGGACTGTGCAACAGAGAGAAGCACAGAACCCAGACGGGAAACTCCGGGAAGTTGTATTTTAACAGGAGGCTCTAACTTCCCTTTGCGAGTTATTAAACTGAGTTGGTTTTGTGGGTGACTTAAGATTATTGATGGAGCAGGATGAATCAGTAGCAGTAAAACCTTAATAAGTAGTGCTAATTAATTCACCCCTCAAGAAGCAGCTTGCCTGGGATTGGATTTTACGGGCAGAGCAATTCTGCTGTTTGGTTTCTTAAAAAAAAAGTTAAAACTAATCTATCCCCCTGGCTGCTTAAGGAGCGGCTATAAGTTAGTGGCCCGGCTGCCCGGCTCACTAAAGGCAGAGGTCTGACTGTGTGGTCCGTGCTGCTACCCCACTGGCTGGAGAAACGGGTGGCTCTTCGCGGCCTGGCACAGGTGGTAATCCCAGGATAGGGTCCTGAAGATGCCAGAGCGGCGAGAAATACAACAAACAGCAGGAGCACCTGCGTGCGAGCAGCTGTAGGATCGGGGAGGCCCCACAGAACGGTTTTCGTCCTGCCGCCTGCACACCTCACACGTGCTCGGTCACCCCGTGAATGCCGGTGTCAGGGTTCTCTGGGTTGTGGGTTCTATGCCCAACACAGGCCTGGCTGCCCCCGTTCCCCACCCTCTCCCACCTGTGGTGTCCTCAGCCAGGTGATGGGGTGGGACCCGGGGGCCTGTCCAGGCCCCTGGTGTCCAGCCCTGGGCCCTGAGCACTGGAGCCCATGCCCTCATCCCGCTGTGCGTCCTGGGAGCAGGACGGGACCCAGGAGGCCCGACTTGGGCACTGGCACCTCTGTGCTTCCAGGGCACGTGCCGTCCAGAGCAGAAGGCGCCTCCCTACACTTTCCCGGCGCCACTGGAGACCATCTCCGCAGCCGCCAGGAGCTGCAGAGTGCCCTCCAGAGCCGGGAGGTGGGGGGCAGGAACCTCCTGGAAACCACATGCTGGAAGCTGGTAGAGACCAGTTCTCTCCTGGGAGTGGCTTCTGGGTGCCAGGTGGTACCCCACCAACCAGGGAGGCACCTGTGTGCATGGAGCTGGGGGACCCCAAGCCCAGGCCCAGCCCCCGGCACACAGGCACACGGCCTGTCTCTTCCTGGACCACATGCTGCCCTGTCCTGTGAGGCCATCTGGCTGGGGGCCCCGTCCCCACACGGGGCCTTTGGGAAGAAGCTGACGTGGTGCTCGGGGGACGATGTCCCAGGCCACGCGTCCACACTTGCGGGCCATGCTGGTGAGAGGCCACGTGACCCCAGACTCAGAGCCTGAGGACACCGGGCAGCACACACAGCCCCTGACACGGGCCCCTGGGTTCCATGTGGCCACACTCATTTCTGCAGCCGACTCCTGTCACTTCCGGATTTTATTAAAGAAAGATGAAGATGGGCAAATCATAGGCTGTGCGTAACTTGAAGTTACTCATCTCTTTTGTCAGAAGACAGAAAACCGTGAGCGCTACCTGACCCCTGTTCAGCGGCGGGGGTGCACGACGTCGCCCGGACCCGAGAACGGCCCCTTCTCACTGAATTCGCTGCCAGGGGCTCGCCCAGAGCAGGAGAGGCCTCGCGGAGACCACAGGAGGACCAGACTCCAAGCCAGGGCGAGAGGGTTACACGCGTCTAGATCGTGGCCCGGGAGGAGGAACCGCCGAGGGTGCTTCCTCGACAGCAGGAGCCCCTGACCCGACCCCCCACCCCCAGCGACACGGGTCTGAGCTCCGAGTTCCCAGAGCCGGCGGCGAGGCTGCCGCGTGGGTCTCCTGTGACGGACGCCCCCACCCCACCCCCGAGCCGGTGCCGGCAGCCCCCTCCTCTCCGACGCCCTCCCTGACCGCCCGCCGGCATGAGCTGGGGTGAGGCGCCGTCTCCACTTCCAGATGACTCACAGTCTGCGGCCGAGACTGACGAGCACGTGGATCACGAACAACGCACGTCTCAACCAGGAGCCGCTGCTCCGCCGCGGCCGCTGTGGGGTCTGGTGCAGTGACTCCTCACTGCTCTTCCTTTTGGGGGTGAGGACACTTGTCTCAAAGCTTCTTTTTTAAAGAAGTTGTTTTTTAGAGTTTTAGGTTCACAGCAAAAGTGAGAGGAAGGAGCGGACACGAGCAACCCGCCCCCACCCCAGCCTCGACCACTCGCAGCCAAACGCGGGGGGGCGTGGAGCCCCGACAGCAGGGGCTGCGGGCCCGGGCCGGCCGACCGGCTGGGCCGCAAAGGCCCGGAGCACGTGCACCGGGCTCCCCCTCCTGACCGTTCCCACCGCCCCTGTTCCTCCAGGAACGGTCGCCCCC
The DNA here is from genome assembly GCF_016906955.1 of Phacochoerus africanus. Taxonomy (NCBI): domain Eukaryota; kingdom Metazoa; phylum Chordata; class Mammalia; order Artiodactyla; family Suidae; genus Phacochoerus; species Phacochoerus africanus. The sequence goes on along the minus strand of NC_062555.1, from coordinate 73,543,126 downwards.
TCGATGGCCACGCCTCCCCCGAGTGAGGCCCTGGGCATGGGGTTGCTCTGTTTTTAGGAACCAGCCAGCCCTGGCCAGGCGCTGTCACTGGCCTTGTTGCCCCTTCAGCCGCTGGCTTCATGACACGACATCTCTGCTCAGATCCAGAAGCGCCCTGCGTCTCCGCCCCACGCTCTGCAGCGCTGTCGGTTTGAGGATCTCCCTTTGGGAGCATGGCCAGCTCGGGGCCGAGCCTGCCTTCTCTGTGTCCTGCTGTCCCCACTCTGCTCCCTGCGATCAGTGTCATTCTATTCCTGGCACTGCTGGGCCCACCTCTCACCACCTAGCAATTGTTGGCTTGTGTTTTAATAAAAGGCTGAACGATTCGCCAGAATTACAACTGTGGCTTCACGCCTTAGGTCACCAGTGATCAAGCTGCTTCCACAGAGGCTACATTTCAACCCGAAATGCCCCCAAACGGTCTGCATCCAGGAGGGAGTGAACAAGGCTTCACCACGACAAGGGCGAGGTCACAGCTTACAGGGGCAGCCGGCGTCTCATGGCCCGACAGGGCCCCAGGAACCCGAACAGGATCTGATCTCTCCAGGGCGTCTCACCTGCAAAGGGCCCTCTCACGTGTTCTACTCCTGAGCTTTGCGCAGCCAGGGCAGGAGGCGGAACAGCCTTTGCCTGAGGACAGGGAGGCCAGGAGAAAATAAAGGACCAGACACCAAGTCACAAAGGACGCAGGGCTCACACCTCAGGCTGAGATTTCTCCACTCCTGCTCCAGCCCTGAGCCCGGCCAGGTGGCCTGCAGGCAGTGGGCTCGGCCACTTGCCTTGGACGTGAGGGACTCAGGCCCCTCGGGTTCTCTTCACTTCAGGGAGGAGTGAGGCCTATCACGTGGATATTTAGAAAACGCCCTAAACGGACCCACTTCCGGATCCCACTTCCCAGGTAACCCCCGGCCCCAGGGGTGCTCCCCAGAAACTTCCCGGGCCTTCGTTCTCACGTGGAAACTGGAAAACCAGGAGGACGGGCCCCCCACTGGGCTGGCTTCTCCCTGCCTGTCTGATGTCAGTTAAAAGCATCGCCACTGTTACGGGAGGAGAAGGTACCGCCCAAACCTGATTTCTAGTGAGAAAAGGGTTTGGGTTCATAGGCGTGTGAAGGAACACACAAAACAGCTTTTTCGTTAACTTGTTACGATGTGAAACAGTCAACAGAAATGAAATACAATGTAATGAAATCAACATACAAGCCAGGTTTGTTTCTAATTATAACTTAAATTAACCAGCATATCTCCATGGCGGAAGGATTAATTTCCAAAACAAAAATGAAGTCTATAGACGTATACTCAATTACACCGAGAGCCGCACATTTTCCCTCGTCTGGCACTCAGAAGACTTCACCCTAATTCTGCTTAGAATGATCACACCTCCCTGTACACTCGCTCCCTCGCCGAGCGCTCTCATCTCCGTTCTTGTTTACACAAAATGTGGCTGTAAAATCGGTCTTCCCCTAAGCAGTGGTGTTGACCTCACAAAATCAAAGATTTCTGGTGAAGATCCCTGCGCACCAGTGGCGCTCCCCGGACCTCAAGGGTCCCCTCGGCAGGAGAAGAGACTGCTGAATGTCCCCTCGCCTCCGGAAGACAAAAATCTCAGTTTTATTTGTTTCAAATACACGACTTTCTTGCTCATCTTGGAGCAAACAATTTGAAAAGCACCGGATCCACAGGGCTAGTGGTCTCTGGGGAGGGCGCGTTCCAGGCTGGCCTTTGTGCCGCAGGGCCACTCCTCGTGGCTACGTCCCCCAAGAAGGGACACCATGTCCCTCCGTTAGAGCCCCCCCCCCCGCCCCCCCGGGTCAGGCAGTGTCGCGTGTGTGTAGCCTCAACGCTGACAACTGCCTTCCACGCTGAGTGGGGCCGCGTACAGGAGCTGGGCTCCCAAATTAGGGCAGATCTGGGGCCTCCCAGGGCGGGGCCGGGTGAGAGAGGACCGACCCCTCCAGCGGCTCCCTTGTGTCCCAAATGCTGGCTCAGACATGCACCTGAAGCCCTGGGAGGCCCTGCCACCCCCTCCCTGCTCGGAACCCTGTCGGGAGCCACCTGGGATTCCCCCCTTGTCACCACGAGAATGTACTGACCGCTGGCCCCAAAGTCCCAAAGGATCCCCCTGGTCCTGACACCGTGCTTTCCTGCCCACGCGCCCTCCAGAGCTGCTCGGTGGGCCCTGGCCACCGAAAGGGGTCCAGCCGGATGGACGGTTGGCCCTGGTGTGTCTGGACACAGGAAGCAGTGGCACAGGTCACGCAGGGAGGGACCACACCGCAGGCGAGGCCAGCTGGGGGGTCCTGCTGGGCCCTTCCTCACTCTGCCTCCTCCTCCTCTGCTCATCTGTTGGTGACGCACCGACCCAAAGGTGTTCAGGGCTCCGGACAGTGGGGGCGCATTTTGGGCGGGGTCTTTACTCGAGCCTCCTGGGGCCCCTCCGTGCCTCGCAGGCGACTCTGTCCCTCTCACCTTCAGAGTCTGGAGAAGAGAGCTGGCTTTCTGCCACTGCTTTCTCTCCCGCCTTAGGCAAACCTCCCGCCTCGTCTCTGTCCCCCTGTCCCCGTCTCCCTCTCTCTGTCCACCCCCCCGCACCGGGAACCCCACCCCGTGGTGCTGGACGAGGCAGGAGGATTGTGTTACGCTTGCCCGACATGAGTCCACAGATTCCTGTACATGGAAAACTCCTTCGGGCAGAAATGTGGTTCAGTACGATTTCATCTATTATCCAGCAATCTCTGTGTAGCTCTGGTATCTTGTAAGTGATAAATTATTCTAATGAAAGAAAATCTGCTTGCCAGTTAGTCTTGGGAAACCAATATGAAATTCTCCCAGCCGACATCACTCACCCCGTTCATGAGCCTGAGGGGGGGTCGCTGAGGCCCCAGGGGGCAGGGGGCCGTTCTGTTCTCTGTCCCCCCTGCACCTGCAGGGCTTTACCCCTCCTCGTCTCCCCGACTCTAAACCATAGTGGGACCCCATTCTGCAGAATCTGAGACCCTGTTTAGGGGGCTCAGGGGGAGACGCCCAGGGCACCAGACCTCAGTGGAGAGAAGCAGAGTCCTTCAGGACAGCAAGATGCTCAGACGCCCTCAGCTCTGACGCCAGGGAGCCGCCACCAGCCGGTCCCCAGGATGTCCCGTCCCGTCACCCAGCTCCCTCCAGCCTTGCCCTTTCATTTTCCTCTTCTGCTTCAGCACAGAGCAGGCACAGCTCAGGCGGTCCACTGTCATGCATTCATTTAATTTACAGTAAACATCCTTTAGGTAACTTGCAATTAGAAATTCAAATAGTGATGGTAATTAGAAAGTTAAAATTTCCCCAAAGCACCTTCCCTTATACTCCAGTTCTGTGAACCATCGAGTCAGCCTTAAAAAAGGGAGAAGGTTTGTCTTTTTAGGAGATGGGCGAGATCTTCTCTAAATCGCTCGATCGTTGGCTCACTTCTCGCCGTGGGCGCCTCAGAACTGTCAACATCCGAAGGGACTGAATTCGCCGGGAAGCTCGCCGTCTGCCTTTCCCCCCAGACGTGCTTGCCTGCAGATCCTCCCTGTGCCCCGGGAGCGCACGTGGCGGGGCTGCGGGAAACGCGCGTAAGGACAACCGCCGGGAGCGTGCTGGTCCCTCCACAAAGCGCGCTGCTCTTGCCCTGCCTGCGGCGCCCGCCGAGGGCTGCAGCCGTGGGTCCAGGTGCCCAGCCGGCCCCCTGCAGCAGCAGCATCTCCCACCTGCTGACTCACGAACATAGCGTTGCTCAGGGCCCAGCCCGCCTCGCTCCCGTGCTGTGGCCTCGGCCGCGATGTTCTTCTCTGTGCTTTTTCCAGGGGAGCCCTCGGTGATGGGGCTGTTACAGCTCAGCCTCTGAGTCTGGTTGGAAAGGGTTTTGGCACAGACACTGGCTCTGAGCTGATGCTGCTAATTATTTGCCAAATGGCCCAGACACTCTGAGTGGGCCCAACACCACCAGCCGAGGCTCCGAGAAATGCCAGCATGGAGACGCTGGCAAATACCGAGTAACTCCTTTAATGCTACTGGAAACATGTGTTCATTTTCTTGGTCGACCAGAAGGCTCCTTTTCAAAATTAACATCTCAGGCAGCTTGAGCTGCTGGAGCAGGATGGAGTGAGAGTAAGGAAATGTTTAAAGAGCCCCTGAGACTCTGCAGTCAGGGAACAAGTTTAGACCCTGGAAACCTTGTGAAGGGAGATGCAGAGAAGCCGAGAATCAGGGGTCACGTCGCTCAGCTGGGTAGATGGAGGCCCCAAACGCATGGCCTGCCTGTGATGGGGAGAATGCTTTCATCGTGGACCCACTTCCTCGGTAACCTCGATGGAGCGGCCACCACCCAGGCAGCTCCTGCTGAAGATAGGTGTGAGGACGAACTGGGGACGGACAGACACACACTCTCAGCACGAAGGGCATGGGACCCAGGGAGCCGGGGCAGGGCCTTAGTGGTCCACCAGGAAAGCAGGGACCTCCTGGGCGGACTTCCGAGCCGGCTTTGGGGAAATGAGGAGCAGTTTGCAAGTTGAAAGGGCAGGACTTTGTCCTCAGAGGAAAGACGACATTTAAAGTGTTAAAGTCCAGACATGCTCGCAAGGCTGGCCTGTCTACCTGCTCCACTGAGGTGAGAGGAGGCTCTGGGTGGGGGGGGAGAGCCTATGGCGGGAGAGGGGACTGAGGGCCCAGGGAGGGGAGCCTGTGGGGGCGTGATGTGGGCTCTGAGTCTTGTCCGGTCACGAAATCGTATAGGACCGTTCAGGAGGAATCCGAACCACCAGATTGTATTAGACTAGCTCCTGTGTTACAGTTTTTTTGGGAAAGGTCTTTGCCTCCTTAGGTTGGTTTATTTGTAGGTATTTTATTCTTTTTAATGGTAAATGGCAAAGGTAAATGGGATTGTCTTAATTTCTCTTTCTGATATTTCATGTTAGTGTATAAAATGCAAAAGATTTCTGTATATTAATTTTGTATCTTGCAGTTTTACCACATTCACCAATGAGCTCTAGTAGTTTTCTATGTATAGCATCATGTCATCTGCGAACAGTGAGAGTTTTACTTCTTCCTTTCCAGTCTGGATTCCTTTTATTTTTCCTCTCTGATTGCTGTGGCTAGAACACAAACAGGTGGAAAGATATACTGTGTTCTTGGATTGGGAGAATCAATATTATCAAAATAAACATACTACCCAAGGCGATCTGTATCAAAACACCAACTGGCACTTTTTCATGGAACTAGAACAAATAATTTTAAAATTTGTATGGAAACACAAAAGACCCCAAATAGCCAAAACAATCTTGAGAAAGAACAGAACTGGAGGAATCACGGGCCCTGACTTTAGACTATACTACAAAGCTATAGTCATCAAAACAGTATGATACTGACACAAAAACAGACACACAGATCAATGGAACAGGATAGAGAGGCCAGAAATAAGCCCATGCACTTAGAGTCAATTAATCTATGATAAAGAGACAAGAATATGCAATGGAGAAAAGACAGTCCCTTCAATAAATGGTGCTGGGAAAACCAGACAGCTGCATGTAAAAGAATGAAATTAGCACACTCTCTAACACACCACACACAGAAGTAAACTCAAAGTGGATTAAAGACCTAAAATTCTCTGAGGAAAATATAGGCAGAACATTCTTTGCCATAAACTGTGGCAAAATTTTTTGATCGATCTCCTACAGAAAAGGAAATAAAAGCAAACATTAATGGGACCTAATCAAACTTAAAAGCTTTCACAGAGAAAAGGAAACTGTCAATGAAATGAAAAGACAACGTATTGAATGGGAGAAAATATTTGCAAATGATATGATCAATAAGGGATTAATAACCAACACATATAAACAGCTCATACACCTCAACATCAAACCATCAAACAACATGATTAAAACAATGGAGAGAAGAAGTGAATAGACAAAGAAGACAAGCAGATGGCACAGGACAAGGCGCTCAACACCACTACTCGCAGAGAAATGCAAATCAAACCACAGGGAGACATCACCTCGCACCTGTCAGAATGGCCACCATCCGAAAGACCAGAAATAACAAGTGAGGCTGTGGAGAAAAGGGAGCCCTCGGGCACTGCTGACGCGCACGTTATCTGGTGCAGCCACTGTGGAAAATGGTATGGAGAGTCCTCAAAAAATTAAAAACAGAGTTACCATATGACCCAGCAGTCCCACTCCTGAGCATGTACCCCCCCGAAAGCAATTAAAAAAGATACATGCACCCATATGTTCATAGTAGCACCATTCACAATAGCCAAGTTAGGGAAACGACCTAAGTGCCCATCAACAGAGGAGTGGGTCAAGAAGATGTGGTTCAGCGGGGTGGACTGGGAGTCTGAGGTTGGTGGATGCAACGGATGAGCAATGAGATCCTGCCGTACAGCACAGGGAACCATATCGGATCACTTGTGATGGAACACGATGGAGGATAATGTGAAAAAAAGAGTGTAGGTATAGATGTATGACTGGGTCACTGCGCTGTACAGCAGAAGCGGACAGAACCCTGTAAATCAACGATCATGAAAGATTTTAAAAAAAGAAAAAAAAGATGTGGTACATATACACGAGGGAATACTGTCCAGCCGTAGAAGGTGAAAATTTGCCATTTGCAGCAACATGGATGGGCATAATGCTTAGTGAGAGAAGTCAGATGGAGAAAGACAAATACCATGTGAATTTGCTTATATGCGGAATCTAAAAATATACAACAAACTCGTGAGTAGAACAAAGAAGAATCAGACTCACAGATACAGAGAAGCAACTAGGGTGACCAGTGGGGAGGGTGCTAAATAGGGGTGGGGAGAGGGAGGCACAGACTCCTGGGTGTGAGAAAGGCTCAAGGCTGTATGCACGGCACGGGGGGATAGAGCCAGTATTCTGTAATTAGTGTAAATGGAAAGTAATCCTTATAAATTAAAAACTTCATATGGAAAAGGAAAAAAAATCCCACGGGGGTGCCTTAGCAGGGAGGCAGGGGTAGAGAGTGGGTCTGCCAGCCATTCCTGCCACTGGGGTAGGAGGCTGAGCCTGGAGCCAGGGGCTGGAAGGCAGATGTCTGCCTCCTGTCCAGGGCTTTCTTTGCTTGGTTCTGCCCAGGGTATAATGGGAGAGTCTGGGGGTGAGGAAGGTACCCAGGTTGGCACCAGCCTCACATGGTTCACGCCGCCGCCAAGAAGGCAAAACCACCCCCAGGGCATCATGATGGTAACTGGGCTCAGAGCCGGCTGCCGGAAACACTCACAGAGACCGCAGTAACTCCATGTCCCGGGACTTTAAATCTTAAGTCGACCTCTCAGGGCCTTACAGCACAGAATGAGCACATGTCTGGGGACGTTTGGCCAGATTCTCCCACCCGCTGCCCTTTGGGATCCGCTCAGAGAAACAGGGAAGGAGGCCCAATTCCGGCCAGGACTGCCAGGCGCGAGGCAGCTGGGACCCTGGGATTTTGTGCACAAGCTGAGCTGAGCTGAGCTGAGCCATCCCCGTTTTTCAGGATTTTGTCTTCCACGAATTCCCACTTGAAAATGACGGTGACGGTCTGAGACGGTACTCAGTGACAATGACACCCTCAGACAGGAAACCAAAGGAAGAGCCAAGGGTTCAATATCACAGCTGCTGGCCTCACACCTCACGTTCTTGAAGAAAGCTGACACCACAACTAATCTATCTCGTTTGGGGACAAAACGGCTCACGTCTAGACAGGTTCTGTGCAGAAAGAGGGCACCGCTCTCTAAGAGACTGAACAGCACTGCGACACCAGCGGGTTCGAGGACAGGCCTGACACCGGGGAAGCAGTACTGCTTAACAAACACGTTTGTGCCCAGAGCTGGGCAGAAACAGGAGTGAGGCCCACGAGAAGGTGGGGTCTGGGCAGGGTGAGCATCTGCAAAGCAGAAGCTCACCCAGGACCAGCCCCCCGAGCCCTGCAGTCACCCCGGGATGCGGATGGTGGGGGTCTACCCCGCCTGGTGCCGGGCACTCCAGGAACCCCAGGGCCGAGGAACTGCACGCTCCCCAGGACAGAGGCCCAGCTTTGTGCCGATGGACTGACGAGTGAGGGGAGGGGCTTCCGGACACAACCGTCTCCACGGCGACTGTCTCCACGGCAGCGCCTGCTGTCCAGGAGGGGCTGGACCCACGGGGACCCCTGGGACCGACCTCGGTATTAAGAAATTATGATCATACAAGCCAACAGCACCAAATGATTACACACTGTGCCGCCGGGGTCTTCCTTTTGAAGGGCGGCAGCACAGGCCCAACCAAGGCCCCGCTGCCCGTGACAGCGATGAAGGGAAAAGAGGGCCTTTCAAATCGAGCCCTCTGGCTTGTTTTTTGCTTTCTTCTGCTGTTTCTCCTTTTTTTTTTTTTGGATATGTGTATGTAACAAAAATAAAGCAGATATTTAGGCGACTGTGATAAAAATGTTGAAATCAGCTTTAAAGCAATGTCCCATCTCCCAGTCTTGCTCACAAGCCCACAGGGAGACCAGGAGCGCATCCGGGAGCGGCTGGTTTAGGGTGGACTCCTCGGTGTTGCAAGTCCAGTGAGCCCGGCTCCTCTGAGCTGGCGGAAAGCTCCGGATGCGCGGAGGCAGGGGCAGCGGCTGCCGGGCCTCCGAGGACAGAGCGGGACGTGCCTGGAGGACGTGTCAAGGGACATGCTCCAAGGTCAACGGGGAGGCATCGCAGCTGCCAGGGGCGGGCCCAGGCACGCGGGTGGAGTCAGGCTCCAGGACAAGGCTGCATGGAGCCCAGGGCCTCTCCGACGCCGCCCGCTCTGCGGGAGCAGTGAGGGGGCACCAGGGCAAAGCCTGACCCATGTGGGGCTGGGCTTCCGGGGCGAGGCTGTGGTGCACCTGCCAGTGGGGATGCGTGGTCTGTGCACGGGACCCTCGCCTCCTTCCTGAGTCGTGCAGGCCAAGAGCCCGACTTCTGGGGCGGGGGTGACAGAGGGACCAGAGCCGACTACACTGAGGCGCCTAGAGGGGTGTTGTAGGAGCAAGCAGCACGTTGCAAAGGCCTCGGGTTTGACTTGATTCTGACCAAGAATCAATCTCCTGCCTCGGAACTGCTTAACGAAGGTCCCAGGACCAGTGGGTCCGTGGGGACAGACCTCAGAGAGCCCCTGAAGGCCTCATCAGGGCTTCCTCATGGGCTTCGTTTGCTCATCTGCAAAACGAGGATGAAGACAGCAAACCTGCAGGGCTCCGGGGAGGCCACAGAGCGCCGTGTGCTCTGAGCCGTAAGCACACGTTGTAACCATGGGGGACGCGTTGCTGCTGCTGCTGTGTCCTCATCGCTGAGGGCCCCCCCCCACCTCCCTGTGTGCTGAACACACAAACCCAATGCTGCAGGTGACGCAGAAGGAGCCAGGCCGTGAGGGACCCTGATCTTTGGAAGGTGTGCCCCCCCCCGACCCAAAGTCACAGCATTAACAGGCCCCTCCCCAAGCTGAGTGTCGTGTCATCAGTGGTAACAGCAGTGACAACGAGCGAATGGATGAGAAGCTAGCAGGCTGTACCTTCTCCCACCACATGACACGGCCGTCAGTGGCAGGGACAGCACGGCTGTCGACCTGTCACTGAAGAGGGTGCTGAACTTGAGGAAGGGCACCAGCAGAAGTTCCTTGTACTTGTAAGTGGTCGCCTGAGCCCAAGGCGCCTCTGGCCAAATGGAGAATGTTGTCAGGTAACCGTGGGTCTTCTCAGGTGGGTATTAGGTGGGTAACAGATGAATACCAGGTGGGTATCAGGTGAGTAACAGGAAGGCAACAGGTGAGTACCAGGTGGTATCAGGGGAGCAATAGGTGGGTAACGGATGAGGAACAGGTAGTCTATGGCGAGTAACAGGTGGCTGTCAGGTAGGTATCAGGTGGGTATCAGGTGAGTAACAGGCGGCATCAGGTGGGTAACAGATGAGCAAGAGGTTGGGATCCGGCAGGTAACAGCTGAGGCAGATAACAGGTGAGCATCAGGTAGGGAACAGGTGGGTAACAGGTGTGCAGCAGGTGAGCATCAGGTGGTATGAAGTAGCTAACAGCTGGTATCAGGTGGTATCAGGTGGCTCTATCTGTGTGACCACCTGAACTAAGTCCAAGGCCAGCAGCCCGGGGCCCCTCTGATCTGACTCTCAGCCTCCTTGCTGCCTACCTCTCCCGCCCGCACCCCCGCGTGCGGCACGGCGGTCTATTCACACCCTTTCCTGTGCCCTCCGTGGTGTCCCCATGTCGGCCTCACCGGGCGCTTCCAGTTTTTCTCACACGACCTGGTTGCAAGCCTCTTTCACACGCGCCTCTTAGTCTGTCTACCCTGAGTCTGGAAGGAGATGCCCGCTTCTGACAGTTCCGTGGTGGTCCAGCTTTTCTCGTGCTGGGATCTACGCGTATCTCATACATGCTTTACCTCACATGTGTCTTCACTACATGCGTATATTTTACCTCTTATATTTGAATTACACAGACACACTGGTGTTTATATTCATACACATGTACACTGTGACATACCTGTTGTGTTACACGCTGTATTTCTCACCTTGCATCCGTTTAGGATCATGGACTTGGGACTGAGCGCCTGGCAGGCCCTGCCCCTGTGCTCACGGCCGAGGGACTCTGGGTCCACCTGGCACCCTGGACCTCCCGTCACAAGGGCCGGAGCCCTCAGCGCAGCCTCTTGAGCGTGTGCCCTCTGCTGGGCCTGGGCGCACACCCTGCAAATGCGCTGCGTCAGTGAGTAGCCCCACCCCGAGCGCAGCTCCCGCAGCCGCCCAGGTCTGGAGGCGTCCGGATGTATTTCCAAGACATCTTTAGCACCCTTCCCTGGTGCCCCCCCCCCCCGGATCCCAGGCCCAGAGAAAACCGAGCCCGGGAGAAGAGAAAACAATTCCCAGTGAGGCCACGCTAGGGTCTTAGAAACCCAGGGCTCAGGGGACGGCTGGGCTTCTCTGCTTCTCCGTGAGTCCACGGGCGGCCCCTCGGGCACTGCGGCAGGAGAGCCCATGGGGGTCAGAGTCTGCTGGGCTTGGGCACAAGCCGAGCAAGAAGGCAGCTCAGCTGGAAGGCGCAGCACGGGGCCCGAGCGGGAGAGATCTGGGCTACATGTGGCAGGCGCCCTGCCAGAGGCCCAGGGGTGCTGGTGGGCACCTCCTGCAAGGCACTCTCGCACACTCACACGCTTCCACATCTTCAACACTAAGGGCCTCGAGCTGAGTGTACAACAGCAGCTGAAACCGTACTCAGGGATCACCTGGCGGAGGCAGGAGGAAAAGGGGAGCGAGCCTGACCCAGGGGAAGCCTGCGTATCCTCAGCCATTTACACCAAAACCCTTCCTGGGACAGCTTAGGGGTGGCAGGTGAAAAACTGTGACAGGAAATAGTAATTTTTAAGCAGTTGGTGCAACTGTCTATTTCCCTTGGAAATATATCACATACTCTCATTACTGTTGGCGTCGAGAAGCAATAACCCTCGTGAAGCATCCTCCCCCTACCCGCCCCCTGTCCCTTTGTCTCCAGTCCCCTTAAGGAGTGAGACGGTGACAACACATTGGTGCACCCACCCACATGCCACATGGCATATTCCACCGGGGTCTAAATTCAGGGGTCCTTCAACCTCTTCCAGCAATAAATTTGGTGGGAAAGTTGTGCGCATCAGGCTCTGAACAAAATCACAATTTCCTCTGAATTTTATCATTTCTGCTATGCTGAAGAAGCATGGCATTTTTTTATCTGCTCATTCTGCCATGCCCCCAATATCGTCAGAGCTAAAACTCAGAAGACTGAGATAAGAAAAAGGGCGAACTAGTGTGGTCAGAGGATTCAGAGGCATATTTTCCAGGCAATTATCTCTGTAACGGCAGAATGCACCTTTCATGCAATGGAGTTAGACTAAGGAGCAGCAAGTGAAGGCTTCTGTGGCGAGACATGTGTCTACAATCTTTTCTCAGCCTCTTTGCTGAAAACTCCATCTTGTCCTGCTTTATTTTACCCCATCTTCCTGCTTGGAGAACAGTCGCAGTGCTGGTGAAGGACTTAGGCTGAAGCACAAAGACCTAAAGGCATGAGCTATTCATTGGGTCAGCGGAATGAGGACAGAAGGCGTCGGCCTAGGCACGCGGACCTGTGCAGACGGGCACGCCGCCACTTGCACAGCAGGCTGTGTCCTCTTAAGAATGAAAGAAAGAGGGGCCTCATGGCCCCAAGGGGTTCATGCGGGGCCATCAGCAGGATGTGCATCCGCCAGGAGAACCAAGGGGCAGACCTGGGCACCCGGGTTGCTGCCGACAGGCGTGCCTCCTGCAGAAGCGCAAGGGTGATCCGCTAGATGCTCTGCATAGGGAGCGGACGCCAAGCGTCCTCAAGCGCTAATGATTGTTAAAGGCCTACAGGTCAGAATAAAAGCTTAATCCACAACCGGCTATGTGACTTTTAAAATAGCTTTCAAAAACCCTCTATCCTGCACCTACAACCCCCCCTCACTTGCCGTCCTCCTCAAGAGCACAATCAAAGCAGTGAGGGTTCCTGAGGCCGCGCTCTTGGTCCCTGAGACCTTGAGTCCCCGGTTCCCACCTTTACTTAAGATCAATGTCTTTGTGTCTTGTTTTCTGTTAACTTTTTTCCTTAAGTCTCACCGCACCCGTTCTTCAGCCCCATCCTGCTGAGCGGGTCTCGGCAGGCCGCCCGTGGGGAAAGTAACGTGGAAGTGATGGGAAGTTGACCCGCATGAAACCGGGTTCCGTGCGCTCTTTCCAAACAGGTTTCTGGGGGGACGGTCAGTCCTCAGACCCTTCCCGCCTCCGTCTCAGCAGGGCCACTCGTCTCTGTGGCCTGGGGTCCCGTGCACCTCTTTCCTCCCAGTGAGTTACAGGCATCTTCCAAGGTTTGTGGCCACTATTTTAACCAGGGTTTGGGACTACAAGCAGCTCCTGCTTTAATTAGCTCACTGTCCCCTGTGCGAGTGGTCCTGAGGGGTGGGGGACGTGGCCCAGATGTCACCTGATTCCAATCTGGCAGAGTGAGCAGCCTCCCCCAGGAATCTGATTCCGTGAAATCTCCAGGGAAGTCACTTCCCCTGGGCGGCCAGGACCCCAAGGAGCCACAGGCCCCGTGCTGGGCAAGAGAACATTTGCTGCAGCTGGAGTTGCTACGAAGTCCTGTATTGACTTGTGATGCATTTTTAATCTACGTGGGTTTTATTTACTTTGTTAAAGTCAGAATAATTTGGCTGTTATAGGGATTCTCTTAAACAACCCAGTCTAATCCTGTTCTTGAAATTTGCCAGGGGAGTTGATCCTAAGAAATTTCCTCACGTGGAGACAGTGAGAAAGGTCACTCCTGACGGGACGGCTGTGCCCCGGCCGGACTGTGTCCACGGGGACCTTCCCGGTGTATGTACTGGTCAAGCCATCCCGTTGCCGCCCAACACACACAATTTTCACCTGTCAGCTGCTCCTCTGCAGAGCTGGACGACCAGGAGGACCAGCCTCCAGCTGCCTCCGTGCTCCTGACGGCGGAGGGCGTTCGCCTGCAGCAGGCTGGGCCTCCTGAACGAGGGGTGCTTAGCGCTTCTACCTGCACGGACCCAGCACATGCATCTGGGGACACGGCGGAGAGCGGCCGGAGCACACGGCACGCCATTTGCCCAATTTCCCCTGTGTGTTGCACCTTCTTGGGGTTTGGAGGTCTTTAACGGTCTCCTGGGAACTCATTAGAAATGAATGCTTGGGGGCCCCCCCACGTCCCTGAGCTGGAGTCCTGATGCCCCCGACCCTGGGCTAAGCCCTCCAGGTACCCAGAAGCACGGGGTGGGGCTGGGGGCTCTGAGGGCCACTCCTCACCACAGGACCTGGGAGAGCTGGGGGAGGAGGTTGGGGGCCTGTGGGAAAACAAAGCTTTTAGGTGGGAGGCTGTCTGGACCCTCCAAGCCCCCTGACACCTGAGCCCCCAAGACAGAGAGATGCCGGGCAGGCGTGGGGCCAGGACCATCAACAGTGGCCGAGAAGGGACGTCCCGCTGCTGGAACTTGCTCCTCTCCAGATGGGAGGCTGGGGCGGGGGGAGCTCCACGTGGCAGGGGATGGGCACAGGGCTGCCTCCACATGGAGGGTGGGGAGGGGCTCCTCGCGGGGGCTGGGGGGGGGCACAGGGCTGCCTGGGGCACTGGCAGCAGCTGCGAGGGAGACCAGGCCCGAAGGGGCCTGCACATCCACCACAATCAGAGGTCGGCTGCATAGTCCGACCCCAGGCAGCCCAGCTCAGCAGAGGGCGTGTGCTCTTGCCCCACTCTGTACGGCTTTGCACACCTTCCTGTCCACAGGGCGGGAGACCCTGATGGCCGACAGAGAAGGAAGGGTCCCCCAGCTGAGGGACTCCAGGGCCTTTAGGGGAAGCAAGGGTTGCTATGTTAAAGCAGCACCCAACATGAGACAAGGAGACCTGCAAGCACTGGCTGCACTGTTGACTTAGAGGTCCAATTAGACGAAAACAACCTAAACGTCCATGACACATGAATGGATTAAGAAGATGTGGTATATATACACAATGGAATACTACTCAGCCATAAAAAACAACAAAATAACGCCATTTGCAGCAACATAGATGGAACTGGAGACTCTCATCCTGAGTGAACTAAGTCAGAAAGAGAAAGACAAATACCATATGCTATCACTTCCATCTGGAATCTCATATACGGCACAAATGAACCTTTCCACAGGAAAGAAACTCATGGACTTGGAGAACAGACGCGTGGTTGCCAAGGGGAGGGGGTGCGAGTGGGAGCGGGAAAGACTGGGAAGCTGGGGTTGACAGATGTAAACTCTCGTATTTGGAGTGGCTAAGCAGTGAGATCCTGCTGAATAGCACAGGGAACTCTATCTGGTCACCTGGGATGGAGCACAGCGTGAGGAAAAGGAGGTGTGTGTACATGCGTGTGACTGGGTTGCTTTGCTCTACCGCAGAAACAACACTGTGGACCAGCTATGGTGGTAGAAATAAGACCCACTGAAACCCCTCAGAGGTCCAGTTAGGGCACCCAGGGCAGAAGGCGGGTCTCCATGCTTTGATGAGCAGCGGTGGTGCGTGACCTCCGGCTCCACAAGCGGGGCCCTCTGGGCCTCCACATGCTGCCTTCTGCACCAGCCGGGTGGGGTTTACGTGGAGAAGGGGCTTCTAAGAGGTGAGCAGTGGCTGTTGTCAGCACCCCACCTTGCCTGCTAATTCCTAAGGCCGTTAGCTGCCATTCCCCTGCCACAGGTAAGGGCTCTGGGATGTACGGTTCGCCCCTGAGATGCTAATCCCACACCACCTCCGAGCAGTGGGGACTCAAAGAGAAGGTGAAGCAGTCTCTGCCATCACTCTCTGCACGGGGCGCTCAGAGACAGAGACAGCAAGTAAAAGACGGTCCACGAGCTGGAGTCCGCACGCAGCTGGGGGTCTGCGGGACGTTAGCAGGGAGGACCTGGGAGGGGACATTTCCTATTTGCCCCACGGTTTACCCCAGAAATTTACGTTAATCAGGCCCTCGTCCCAGAGCTAATGAAGGGGTCAGCTTGCCTGTGCTCAGCCTTCACCCTTTGTCCAAGATAATTTAATCAAACCACCAATGGGAAATACTAGATGTGCTGAGCATGAAAGGGATCTCTTCAGCCACACTGATGGGGTGGGGGGAGGGAGGGAGGGAGGGGGAGGGAGGAGAAAGGAGGGGGAGAAGGGAGGAGGTGGAGTTAAGTGGGAGGAGAAGGGGGGAGGAGGGAGAGGGAGAGGCAAGAGGGAGGAGAGAGGAAGAAGGAGGAGAGGGAGGAGGGGGAGTGGGGAGGAGGGGGGAGGAGGGGGAGGAGGGGAGTGTGGGGAGGAGGGGGAGGAGGCCGGAAAGAGGTGAGGGGTGTTGGTGGGGGGAAGGACCCAGAAAGCCCAGGGCTAGCTGGGCACATATCCAGCTGCTTTGTCCCAGGCCCGTGTGGCCGCGGAGACAGCGTTCCAGGGCGCAGGGAACTTCAGATCCCATTTGACTAATCGCATCTTGTCGCTGCTGCCCGTGAATTGTTTGGGTGCCCGTGGAGGATGGGGGGCTGCAAAGGCCAGAAACACCCCTTGGACATCGTCCCAAGGAGACGTGGCGCCTGCGGCGGGGGCAGACGGCGGCCCCCGGAGCCTGACCTCGCTCCCGGAAAAGCCGTCTCCGATTTGTTCAGGTCGCAGGCGGGATGGAAATGAGCTGCCGAGCTGCGGCTTCACACATCCGGATTTAATCGACTTTTTTTCCGCGGATAAAAGACCACTAATGAGCTCATTTTCAAGCTATTAAATTGGCTATAATAGCTAGTTCTGCTGATGACTTCAGGAGACCTGCTGGTCACACTGGGTTTTGTCTCCTGCTTAACTGTTCGCTGCCCGAGGGGCACTGTCATCTAAGCCAGCAGCGGGGGTGGCAGGGGTGCCCAGCCCTGCCTGCAAACTCGCCTGCCCGCTGGCCTGCACGTACCACGCCCCCCTTCCGTCCTGATCAGAAACCTTCCGTCTGGAGCTGCAGCTCCGCTCTGAGGTCACAAAGGGGGGGGGGGGGTCCAGTCACATAAGCACCCGGGCCGGGCCTGGGCCCGCTGAACCCGGGGCTTTAAGAGACCCGCCGGTGGGACTTCGGCTGCAGCGGTGGAAAAGGCCTGAACAAGCCACTTGATTTGCCCGTGTTCATCCGCGGCGGCCGCCGAAGTCCGGGCGTGGCTAGAATCCTCGCGCCGGCTCGTGCGGACGGCGGGGCTGCTGTGCGGCCGGCACGAGTTTGTCCCCCATACGTCTCTGGTCATTATCCTGTGAGCGATTAGTGGGGACCCTCTGCAGGTGTCTGGTTTAAATGCTCTTCTCCAGCGTGTAAAGGCCAGTAATTGATAGCGGGCTGCTCGCTGCCTCCGCCTGCCCTTTTCATTCCGAGTGTAGCAGGTGCCCTCAGAGCCGAGCAAAACGCAGCCCGTTATTCTAATTTTGTTTTTAGCTATTTAAGTAAAGATGCCCGGAGACCTTCAAGCTTGGGCAGCCACCAGCTGAATTGGCTGCTGACTTTTTATATGATTATTACTGCCTGTTTTCCTTTTTAAGATTGTTTTATTAGGCGAGGCCCGACAGGTCAGAGGCATTCAGTTGCACAGTGATAAAGTGTAACGCGAAGCGATTAATGGCCAGGACTCACCCTGGCTGCGCTGTGGCTGAGGCCGCTCCGGCACCGTGGCTGCTTTGGTGGGGGGAGCAGGGTGGGGAGAGGCACCTTGCTCGCACTCATTTCATGACTGTCCCTCTGAGCGGACTGCACAGAGGTCTCCATGGACACAGGCGATGCGCCACTGAGGATTCATAAAGGAAAGCCCCAAATAGGGTCCCCTTTATTTATTTATTTACTTTTGTCTTTTTTGCCTTTTCTAGGGTCGCTCCCACGGCATATGGAGGTTCCCAGGCTAGGGGTCTAATTGGAGCTGTAGCCGCCGGCCTACGCCAGAGCCACAGCAATGCGGGATCCGAGCCGCGTCTGTGACCTACACCACAGCTCACGGCAACGCCGGATCCCTAACCCACTGAGCACGGCCAGGGATCGAACCCGGAAACTTATGGTTCCTCGTTGGATTCGTTAGCCACTGAACCATGATGGGAACGCCCAGGGTCCCCTTTAACGTCCCACAGTGCTCCCCCCAGCCTGTGCTAGAGGGGGTGTCAGTGAGCCAGTCTGCCTTTGTTACCTGCCTCCTCAAACCCTTGCTGGAAGGGCTGCATTTCCGTGAGGCCACCTTCTGCCACAGGCTGTAGGGTCTGCGGCCTGAGGACCAGGGAAGGAGGCCCGCTGCCCGCCTGCCCACCCACCCTCCTTGGCTGCCCATCCTCACAGGCCCTCCGAGGCGCTCTCCCAGTCCCATTCGTCCCCTCCCACTGCCCCCTGTGCCCGCCCGCGGCACACCCCCCCCCCCAGCAGGACTCTCTGTGTAGGTCGCTCACACACAGCTCACACAACAGAGACTTTCCCAAAGTACCGCCGTGCCCCCTTCCCCCACGTGGGGCCCCAAACCTGCCACTTCCACCTCGGTTCTCTGCGGCCAGCAGGTGCCTGGCTTTTCATGGACACTCAACACTCGTCTTTGCAAAGAAGGGACGGGGGTCATTTTCAGCCACAGGCGCTGTTTTTCTGGGTAAAGCAAGCTGATGAAAGAAAAGCGCCAGGACCCCAGGGTGTTGAAACTGGAACAGCTGACTCGGTTACGCAGCGGCCGCTGCTGCTAGTCAGACGGCAGCCTGCAGGGGGAGCCAGAGCCTCCCAGCACAGCCGGCGGCTCTCCCGGGGTCTTGTGGACTCCGGCGGTCCACACACTCCTAAGGTTCAGCTCTTTCTACTTGTGCCCCCGTATGAGCAAAGTCCCTGGACATACTGACCGCTCGTCAATTTGCGGACACCTTTCTCGCCTTACAGTAAAGGTCCAGAGATACAAACACGCTGACCACATAAAGCCGTGCAAGAATCGTTCCAGCGTGTCACCTTCCGCACCCTCAAGGCCACAGGCACATCCATCACCTCCGAGGGTCCCCCCCGGGCCCGCTTTGCTGCTGCTGCTGCTGCTGCTGCTGCGGTTAGGACACAGAGATCTGCCCCTCAGCAGACCGTTAAGGACACAACACAGTTTCACCACAGGCCCCGTGCTGGAGTCTGCAGCACGTATTCACTTCGCAGAACAGAAGCTTTGTTCCCTCTGACCCGCACCTCCCGTCCCCCCGCCCCCACCCCTGCTACTCTCTGCTTCTGGGAGTGCGACTGTCTCATGCTCTGGTGTAGGTGAGATCCTGCAGGGTCTGTCCTCCTCTGCCTCACGTGGAGCCGAAGGCCCTCACGGTCCACTCATGCTGTCAACAATGACAAGACCTCCTCTTTTCAGGGCTGAGGAGTACTCCACGGGATGCAGACTGCATCCTTATCCATTCACCTGTAACGGACACTGAGGTGGTTCTGTACCTTGGCTGTTCTAAGTAGAGCTGCGTGATCTCTTCAAGGCTCTGACTTAAAGTCCTTTGATTACCACGCCCGGAGGTGGGACCATGTGGCTTTGTGGGCACATGCTTATCCCCAAACTCACCGAATTGCACATGTTAAACATGGACAGCTTCCTGTGTGTCAAAAAGAAGGTGAACTCTTCCTGTATTTGTAAAGTAATGAAACCTACCAGAAAAATATCAACAGCAGGAGGTGGCGGGGGGGGGGGGGGACCTTCCTCCAGAGGCCCTTCTCCTGAAAGGCTAGAAAGTGGAACCGCGGTGGCTGTCCCCAGCTCCCCTCGGGGGCCCAGGTGAAACGGCCGCATGTTAAGGGGCTGACTTTCCTTTTCTGTTTGGGCGTCGGGTGCCCAGGCCCCTGCCCAGCCGGTATCCCGAGCTGCTGGGAGCTGGACTGTGGCTCCTCTCTCAGCTGACTTCAGAGCAAATAATTAAGACCCTCGATGGCCACAGGGGAAAGAAACCCACTCCCGTCTCAGTGGGAGTCGCCTGTCGGGGTGATTTCTCTCCAACACCTGACTTTGTCCCCTAGCAGCGTCACAACCAGACCCACACCTCCTGGGCACGTCGCTCCCCAAGTCAGTCTGCGGACGGCTGGGCAAGGAGCGGCTGTCCTGCCCCATCTCTCCCTCCCTCCCTGGAAACCAGGCCGCCCTCCGTGCTCCTGTGACCATCTTAAGACAGGAATGTGACACGTGCATCAGGCTGAAGGAAGGCAGGGAGAAAATAGTTTTGCCTTTGGTGTAATTTCAGCCCAGAAGGACAGGACGCATTCCAGATGACCTTAGCTCAAGGTGACTTCACAGATTTTCCCAGCAATGAGACTTCCTGTATCTCTCACTTCCAACCTTTCCCTTCTGGGAGAAATCCTTGCAGTAGTTTTTTTTTTTTTTTTTAAACAATACGCAAACTTTAAAATAAGCAAATAAGTAAATAAATACATAAATAACAAGACAAGCCCTGGGCACGCCCTGTCCTTCTGCCACCTCGTGAGTGGTCCTGCCGGGCGCACACAGGGGGAAGGCCTTCTCCTGGTTTCAGTCTGCGCTGAGCAAGACCTGCCTCCAGCATCACAAGAAATTAAGAAGGTGTGTGTGCAGGGTGTGCCGATTCCTCTAAGCCCCCCAGGCTGACCCAGGGAACCGGCCGGCTGCCGGCTTCGCCCTGCCTGGTGTCTGCAGCAGCACCCACTGCAGGCTGGCTCCAGAGGACAAGGGGCTCCTCAGGAGGTGGGGACTTGGCCGCAGTGCAGCCGACGGGGAGGGCAGGGCTGGGTGTCCTCCCGCTTGTCCTGATCCTCATGCTTCTGCCCACACCCCCCGGCCCAGGCCAGGCAGCTCTCCATCGGGCTGCAGCTCTTGGCTGCCAAGCCTTCCGGCAGCTGGGGGCACACCCAGGCAGCCGCCAAATAACCACAGCCAAAACCCACAACACGGTACAAGGTGCCTATTAAATGTTATCGAATGAAGACCTCAGAAGAGTGCTGGCTGCTGTTCAGTAGCTGCTGCCGCGCGATTAATACGGTTCCTCTTTGCAGCTCCAAGGTGGCCACTCTCACGGTCTCATTTACAGATGAAAATATCAGAAGCCGAAAGACGCTGAACAATTCGTCCCCATCGGGAGCCAATACTGCAGCCCTGGGTGCTGGGCATTCAGAGGCTGTACAGTTAACTAGTTGTCTGTACTATTATCTAGTTAGTCCTAAGACTACTTAAATGGGTTCAGCAAGCTATGGCCCTTGGGCTGAATCCAGCCAGCCATGCTCTCTGGTTTGTTTGTTTTGTGTGTGTTTATCTCATCGCCTGTAACCTAACAATGGTTTTTACATTTTTAAGTGAACTTTATTTTTATTTTATTTTATTTGCTTTTTAGGGCTGCACATGCAGGATATGGAAGTTCCCAGGCTAGGGGTGGAACTGGAGCTGCAGCCACCAGCCTACACCACAGCCACAGCAATGCCGGATCCGAGCCACATCTGTGACCTACACCACATCTCAAGGCAACACTGGATCCTTAACCTACTTAACCAGGGATTGAAACTGAGTCCTCATGGATACCAGTCAGGTTTGTTACCCCTGAGCCGCCACAACGACAACCCCCTAAGTGGATGCACTTTAAACGGCTTTGTAAATACCTGATTTTGTCTCTCAACCCCCAAAGCCACTTCCCTCCTGACCTGGAGGAAATGTCTGCTGAACTTGTTTTAAACCACTGGGCTGTAGTGGCTGGTGGCTGAAAGAAATTTTGTTCTAAATTAAAGGAGTGTCTGAAGTTCTGACGAAAGGCATTGATAATGAAGAGTGGATTTGGGAGTTAATCTGTTATGGCCCACACGGATGAAATGACTTCCAGCAAATGTGTGGAGTTTGGAATGATGAAGAATCGGATGCCAGCTCTTCAGGATGTGGACGCCAGACGTAAAAAATCACTTTGCTATTAGGCTAATATTTCAAGAACAGGGGTGTGTGGAAGCAGAACTATGCAGGGAAAGACAATCACAAGGAGCCCACCAGGCAGCAACACAGGCCTTGGAAATCTCTGGAGCAAAACAAGCAGCCACAGTAACTGACGTGTAACCGGCATGCTGTCAGTTTAGCTGCTCAAGATCACTCCCTGAAAAGTTCTTCAAGCAAATGTATGAATGAGTCTTTCCTACGATTAACAGGCTGTCTTTATGAATGTTTTCAGTTCGTCTGATCATCACTATTTTGATGCTGACATCCACAAAGACACTGCTCCAACCTCAGGATTGCCTGTAATTTCAAAGAGAAACCTGAAAGTCTGCTGAGGCAACGCTCTGGAGTCATGTGTCTAGAATCTCCAGGAACACGGGGCAGCCGCCCGAAACCCAAGTGACTTTTAAAGCAGATGTTGGCTGGAACTGATTCTGACCGGAGAAATCCAGTCACACTTCAGTGTGCCCAGGTTTACACGCTGTAACCCTGCCTGTCCACGAGCCGCGAGTGGACCGGCTGGTTCCTTCCAGCACAGTCTTCAACGTGGAGCAGTGCAGACGTGCCCTGATTAGCTGGTTCCTGCCACTTGATGATTAGAGCTCAGCGGCTCCGCGTCCCGGGCTAGCGGGCGAGATAAGCTGCAGCCCGGTGCCAGGGACACGGGGAACAGCAAGCCAGTGGTTAACCACGCTCAGCAGCACTGACAGACTCAAGGAGTTTATTTCTCCAGGCTTACAAATTTGATTACTATAGAGTACAAAGCTATTAAAAATATGACCTTTCTATTTTTCATGCCTTGGCAAAAAGCCAGATAATAACTTTGTTTGGCTTGGTTGGTGTGATAGAGTGCTTATTCAGATGGAAATAAAATGACTTTTCTTTACTGGAAATTATACCTTGAAGTCTAAATGTCCATCATTGGTGTAACACACGGGCAGACACGTTAATTCAGGCTTGAAAGCAGCCAAAGCTGTTAGAGAGAGAAGTAAGGCATTTCCATCTTCTTGAGGGGAAAATGGATATTTTTGTATAGATGTCATCAACTGAAAATGGCAAAAACTATAACTATTGTTTTAGGACAAGTAAAGTAAAAAATTTGATTATACTGTCTTAGCAGAATATCAAAATGAGCCTTTATTGCAGCCTTAAAAGCCAAACAAATGATGTTTTTCATTAAACCACTGCTTTCTCCTAGAGACGTTTAAAACCAGGCAAAGCAAGCACACAAGGGGCAGCAGCCATGGCTTTGGGTGCAACCTTGTAAAACACACGGAAAGCAATGAATTTAGCAATTTCCTAAAGGACGATCGAGTCTGAAAGCTAATAAAGCCTGAAGTGGGGCAGTGAGGGTGTACGAGGAGCGAGTAAGCCCCTGGGGCCTGGGCAGTTTCCACCACAAACACAGGAGAGCAGGGTCTTCCGTGTGCGAGCGGGAAGGAGCCGGGCGCTCCAGGATCCTGGAAAGCATCCGATCAAAGTCCCCTTTTCCTCGGGGGTTCAGGCGAACCCCGGGCGCCAGGGTGGTGAGCGCTTTCCTTTCACAGGCAGCGTGGAGGGGCCGCTGTGGCCCAGCCCCTTTAAACCCTCGCGCCCTGGGATGGGGCTGGGGTGGAGGGGTGGGGAAAACAACAAAAAAGTAGGTCTTTCCTGAGGCCTAGTATTTGCATCATTTGTTATTAGAAAATGAGGCGACTGGAATTCCCCGGTGGCTCGGCAGGTTAAGGATCCTGCGTTGTCCCTGCTGTGGCCGGGTTCGAACCCTGGACTGGGAACGTCCAAGCGTGGCAGGCGTGGCCGGAAAAAACCAAAGGAGAACAGGCAGCGAAGTGAGTCGGGTGGGGAGAGCACAGCGCGGTCAGGGGCGCGGGCTCCCTGGGCTTCGCGGACGACTTTCCTGCGGGGCCCGAGAGCCTGTGCCCTCTCCCGGGCTCCCGGCTGGGGAGCAGACGGGCAGAGGCCCCGTGGAGCCCTGCCCGCAGCCGGGGTGGGGGTCCTCTGGCGCCCACCTCACACAGCGCCCTCCCTCCCCCGCTGCCTCGGGGGCGGTCGCTTCCTGGTCCCTAAACCATGGGGCAGAGACGGCGCTGCCCGAGTTCTTCCAGCCGCAGGGCAGGGCCTGACGCGGGCAACAGACACGAGAACCCCGACGTCCCGGAGGCGGTCGCCAAGCAGCGAGGGCGGGCGGCTGAGGGTGGATCCTGCGGGAATGAAGGTGTGGGCTCCCCCTCCCCGCCCGCCCGTCGGGAGGTCGACCCAGCCGGGAGGACGGACGGATCACTGGGTTTCTCTGTCCTCTGCCCCTGGGGAAGAAGGTGACAACTACTTTCCTGCTGCCCAGTGGCCCCCCACCCCGCCCCCGGCCCCCTCCGCCCCAAGTTCCCGGCAGCAGAGGAAGGACAGATGGATGACACGGCTGACACGTCAACAGAGCAGCCCCCCCCCCGGGGGGGGCGGGTAAATCCGCGCCCAGAAATACCTCTGCTCAAGGAATCGGGGCTCCTCCTGTGTCGGGAAGCTGCGTGTCTCTTGCAGGAAAAGAAAAGCAGGACGACGCGGGGGTGGCAGGAAGAGCGGCGTCGGGGACCCGGATCCGGAGCCCCAGCGCGCAGACCTGCTGCAGAGGTGGCGGGGCCCGGGGCCCTCCCTCCGCTGCTCCTGCGGAACCAGCTCCGACTGGCTCCCCTCCCGGGGCGCAGATCCCCCCAGGTTCAGACAGTGGCCTCCCTTCCCTGAAGCAAGGGCTTCTCTCTGTGGCTTCTCAGCCTCTCAGAACCTCGCGGGTCTGACCGGGAACCGTCCCCTCCAACCTCGCCTGGTGGAACCCAGGGAGTGCCACCCGGCCGAACGGCCACACCCAAGTTCGAGGTTTTGTTCTAGCACATGCCTCTAGGCCCGTCACACAATTTCTCCATAAATTTGAAGAAAAATGGGCTCCTGTATGAGGGTTTTCTCAGTTAAGATCTTATGATTCTAACTTCATTTAAAAAATATTCACCATCATTACTGTTGGCTGTTTACTGCCACTCAGCAACTAAAAATAAGCATTGTGTGAGGGATACTACAACGTTTACTACTTATCAACTTTTAAAACAAGTCCTCTCAAAGTAATAGACTAATAAAGAGGCCCTGAGAAGATGCCACCCATCCCGAAAACCCATGCCCTTAGAGGAAATGCTGGTAATTCAATCAGAAAAGTCTGTCATCATTTCTCAAAGTAATTTTTACCCCAATAGTATCAATGTCCCTAAGTTTGTTGTTGTTGTTGCTGTTTGTTTTTGGCCATCCCCACGGCCTGTGGAAGCTCTCAGGGCAGAGATGGAATCTGAGCTGCAGCAGTGACAGCACTGGGCCCTTAACCCGCTGTGCCACAGCAGGAACTCCCAGTGTCAGTGAGTTTTAGGTGTGGTCACCTACCAAGGTCGAGATGGTTAAAATTTGTCACTGGGTGATTGACAGTGGTTTAATGAATTAAATAAATAGGATAAGGGCATTGTTTTAGAAGCGAGAACAATGTAGCAGGCGTAACAACAACAAATAAAACCACTAGAAACAAGTTGCAGGCAGCACTTCCAGCAATGGCAAGTTGAAGAGATCAAAAAACATCCTTCCTCAAACAGCAGCTCTGAAACTGATCCTGCTCCCTCCCTGGAGCTGGTGGTGATTCTGCCAGCCTGGGACAAGCTGTGACAACCTGCGGCCTCTTGGCAGTGCACAGTGGCTCACTTCATTTGGGGCAACAGATGATGCGAGAGTCAATAAAGGAATTAAAGTGGCTCACTCAGTCATGCAGAGAGAACAGAAGAAAAAAGTCAGGAGACAAGCAGAAAACAAAGAGAAAAATGGCAGGGGTAAATCTGGCTGTATCAGTAGTTACATTGTATACAAATGGTCTAGACACAGACAATGGCAGAGTTTATGAGATAAAAGAGAAAGATTTAATTATAAGCTGTCTACAAGATGGACAAGGTAGATTCAAAAAAGTTAAAGCTAAAAAGAATGAAAAAACACGTACCATGCCAACAATAACTCTAAAAAATCTACATTTGCTATTTTACTAATTGATTAAACATTAGCAAGTATATGGAAAACTTAAAACAATGGCATAAAGCAACGCAACATAATTGAAAAGTATAGACATTCCATGTAAGAACTGCAGAGAACAGATTCTTTTCAAGCAGCACTGGGACATTTTACAAGGTAGACACTAAGGTAGGCTATTCAAGGAAAGTTCAATAAATGGAATAGGATTGAAATCATGCAAAGTATGTTCTCCGACCACAAGAGAACAAAGTTAAAAACCCACAAAAGGAAGAAATATAGGAAGTCCCCAGATACTTAGCTGTTAATGAGTTTCTAAATAACCACAGATCATGAAGAAATCACAAGGGGTATTGGAAAATATTTTAAACTGAATAAAGGCAAAGTTATTGTTTATCAAAATTTGTGGGGGGCAGCTAAGGCCTTATGTATATGGAAATTCATAGTTTTAAACCCCTCTATCAGAAAGAGAGCTCTCTGGTGTTCCTGTCGTGGTACAGTGGTTTGATCCCTGGCCTTGCTCAGTGGGTTAAGGATCCTCCTGCGTTGCCGTGAGCTGTGGTGTAGGTCGCACACGCCGCTCGTGGCTGCGGTGTAGGCCGGTGGCTACAGTTCCGATTAGCTCCCTAGCCTCGGAACCTCCATATGCTGTGGGAACAACCCTAGAAAAGGCAAAAAGACCAAAATAATAATAATAATAATAATACCAATAATAACAATAAAATAAAAAAATAAAGAGAGCTCTCAAAGCAATAACCTAAGTCTCCATCTGAAGGAAGTAGAAAAATCAGAGCAAAAAAACTTAAGAATGTTATAAAGATTGGAGCAGAAAGTAATGAAATAGAAAAGAAACAAAGAAACAAACTGCACAAATCTTTAAGTAGACTGACAAAGAAAAGACCGAAGCCACACATCACCAAAACCGGGTATGAAAGAAGGGACATAATCGCCAAGCTACAGAAATTCGAAAGCTCCTAAGAGAATGTTATGACTATCTTCATGCCCCTAAATGAAACGACCTCGATGAAATGGGACAATTTCTGGAAATGCACACATTGCCCAAAGTAACTAAACAAGGAATAGGAACTCTGAACAGACTTGTAACAAATAACAAAATTATTATTAGTATTATTATTGGCTTTTTAGGGTCACACCTGTGGCATATGGAGGTTCCCAGGCCAGGGGTCTAAACGGAGCTACAGCTGCCAGCCTACACCACAGCCACAGCCACACCAGATCCAAGCCGCGTCTGTGACCCACACCACAGCTCATGGCAACGCCGGATCCTTAGCCCACTGAGCAAGGCCCGGGATTGAACCCGCAACCTCATGGTTCCTAATTAGATTCGTTTCCACTGCACCACGACGGGAACTCCGCAAAATTATTAATAATTAAAGACTTTCGACAAAGAAAAGCCAGGCTCAGTTGGCATCATTGGCAAATCACTCCATTTAAAGAAAAAATCATAGCAATCGTTTTTTAGAAAATAAAGGCGGGGAAGCAACTCCCACTTCATTCAACAGTTTCAATGCCATTGATATTGAAACCAAACCCAAAGATATGACAAAAAGAAAGCTATAGACCAATATCCCTCTTGGCTATGGATGCAAAGGGCGTGGGATGGAATCCAAGTCACAAGTCACCTCTGCCACAGCTGCAGCAACACTGGATCTCTAACCCACCGAGCTGGGCTGGGGAAACTCACCCTCTCTGATCTCAGACCTTACCATAAAGGTGTGCTAGTGTAGACTCACAGAGCAGAATTGAGAATTCCGAAATAATGACGTAAATTTATGAGAAGCTGAGTTCTGTAAAGATGCAAAGACAATTCAATGGGTAAAGGAAAATCTTCAGTAGATGGTTCCAGAACAAGCGTATAATCACATTC
This sequence comes from Phacochoerus africanus, assembly GCF_016906955.1. Taxonomy (NCBI): domain Eukaryota; kingdom Metazoa; phylum Chordata; class Mammalia; order Artiodactyla; family Suidae; genus Phacochoerus; species Phacochoerus africanus. The sequence goes on along the minus strand of NC_062555.1, from coordinate 73,515,685 downwards.
AAAGAAACGTACCCCTCACCTCACCCATTCACAGATACCAGCTTAGGACAGACCTCAGACCTAAGAGAGTAGTGAAAGAGGTCCAACTTGCAGAAGAAAAAACAGGAGAAAATATTCATTAGTTTAAATTTGCCAAAGAATTATTCAATACAACACTAGAGCGTCATATATAAAAAATTGAAAAATTACATTTCATCAAACTTTGAAACTTTAGAGCTTCAAAAGACACAATTGAAGAAATAAGATAAGCTTCAAATTGGGAAAAAATATTTTCAAATTATATATCTGATAAAAGACTAGTATGTAGAATATATAGACAATCTTTTAACTCAATCATAAGACAAAAATCCAACTAAAAATGAACAAAATTTTGGGAATTCCTGCTGTGGCTCAGCAGAAATGAACCTGACTAGTATCCATGAGGACGCAGGTTTGATCCCTGGCCTCGCTCAGTGGGTTAAGGATCCAGTGTTGCCGTGAGCTGTGGTGTAGGTGGCAGACGCAGCTCGGATTGGCCCCTGGCCTGGGAATCTCCATAAGCTGCAGGCGCAGCCCTAAAAACACCAAAAAATAAAAACAAAAAATAAAAACGAGCAAAATTTTGAATATTCATGGCACCGAAGATGATAGAGAGAAAGCCAGTCAGAACATGAAAAGATACCCAACATTATTTGTCATTAGGGAAATGCCAAGAAAACCACAGTAAGCTATACCTCCACTCCCACCAGAGCGACTCTAGTGAAAAAGTCAGAAGATGCCACGTGTTTGGTAGAAGATGGCATATTCTCAATTATGTTTGCTGTCAGGAGTTAAAATGGCACAGCCACTCTGCTGAGCAGTTTGGTCGTTTCCTAGGCCGTTAAACACCCACGTGCCCGTGACCCAGGAACTGCAGGCCAGGCGTCTGCCAGGGGCTGAGAACGCGGGGCCGCTCAGACCACACCGGGAGCGCTGGGCGGGCGGCCTCGGGCGGAGGCGAGCCGTCCACTGAAGGGGGTAAACAAACGCCTGGACGCAGACCTGCCCCATGAAACGCCGCGCAGCCAGCAAGGACGGACGCTGATGCGCACGCCGCGCGGCCGGGGTCAACGGGAAAGAGGCTGGAAGCGCACCCTGCATCCTGCCTGTCTGAGCGCCCGTCCCGTCTCGGGAAGAGGCAGAGTCGGCAGGAAGCCGTCGGGGGTTGCCGAGGCGGGTGTGCAGCGGGGACTAGCTGCTTGTAGGCACAAAGGAACTCCTAGGGGTGGGACCGTTCTGAACTTGGCCCGGGGTGCTGTGGCTCAGTCTACGCATTGCCTAACGTCCTTGAGTGCACTTAACCATGGGCGCCTTCCCACGGGTCCTAAATGAGATCCAGGAACTGTGACTGCTGCGGTACCACTTACTCTATTTCGCTTTGCAAGAACATCAACAGTGTGACTTGGGGAACATTTTTTACAAACCAGATTTCACAAAGCCCGAATGCTGTCACTAACCACAGTTTCCTCTCTGGCACCGAAGCCCACTCCCCGCAGGCTTCCGCACTTGGACAGCCAGGGAGCTCCTCCCGGACTGCAGTCTGCACTGCTCTCTCTTCTCTGTCATTAAACTATTCTATTTTATTTCACTTCTTTCCTCAGGGCTGCACCTGCAGCATATGGAGGCTCCCAGGCTAGGGGTCGAATCAGAGCTACAGCTGCTGGCCTACACCACAGCCACAGCAGCACCAGATCCAAGCCGTGTCTGTGACCCACACCACAGCTCATGGCAACATTGGATCCTCAACCCACTGCGTGAGGCCAGGAATTGAACCCATGTCCTCAGGGGTACTAGTCGGATTCATTACTGCTGAGCCACAGTGGGAACTCCCACAATGTGCAGTGTTAGATGAGTCATTCCTGCTTCGTGTAGGGTCGTGGGCAGATGGAAGCTCCCTTTGAGTGTGGACTATTGGCCTGAGGGCGAAGCCCTGCCCCACACCCCCACTTGTCACAAAGCCTATTAGACAGCAAGGTGTTCAGTCCCCAAACTGCCCCATGGGTGATGTCACAGTCACTCTTCCTGTGACAGCAAGGTGAGAGGATGTGCCCAGCTAACTCGGCTAGTCGGAAACAGATCAGAACCCAGACAGCCTCCGCTGTGAACCGCAAATTTCTCATGGAACTACGGGCTCTGTTAGCGTCTCTGCAGCGGGGTTTTCAACAGGTGACTTGAATCACGCCAGAGGTCCTGTCACACTGTCCCAAACGCCCGTCTCCAAAGCCCAGGACCGTCTGGAAACTGATGCTTTTCCAGGCACAGCTGACAGCTCTCAGCGCCACAAAGCCCACGTTCTGGTGAAGACTGTAATCTCGAGCCCCACGCACCGTCACGAGGTTATGACAAGTCTCCACCTTGGAAAATAAGGTTGATTGATGTGTTTTTAAGAGACTGACATGTGTAACTCTTTATTAAAAATGTATTAAATAACTCCATGAAATAAAAAGGCAGTGGCATAATTAATAGTTCTGCGCTGCATGACAGCATAATTATTCATTACCAAAATGCAGGAGCAAAATGACTTCTAATTTCATCCTCTGAGTCTTTGAAGGTAAAAGTACTTTAAAAGGAAGTAAGCTAGGGAGAGAAGGTGGCTTTTGTCAGCACTGAGGATCTGTCTTGACTGGGAATTTGAGGAAGTCTAAAGCTGAAATGACAGATGATGTCATGATGAATTTATTTAAGGAGACGCAAGCGACTAATTAAAAACAGCATATTTCAATCAAAATTGGTTTTAAAAATGTACACATACAGGAGATTCTAGTACTTTTATTTCCCACTGTTGTTTTAGCTACAAATTATATTTCTGAGCTCTCTGGAAATATGTGAACTCACCTGTGTCTATTTGGAACTGGCAAAACACTTCTGTAAGTGGTGCAGAATGAATGACTGCTGAGCCCAAAGCCTAAGGCACACGTTTCCAGCCTGTGCCCTCTGGCACGGGAGGGAGCTGGCTCTGGGTCCAGGTCCTCGCCGAGCCCTGCGTGGGGTCTTGGTCACCTCTTTAGCCTTGTTTGAGGGAAAATGCCCTTCTCCATGAGTAACCAGGACTTTCTTGTAATGAGAGTGACCCCACGTGAGTGAGCTTGACATAGGGCTGGGCCAGCAGGGACCAGCCCATGGGGACGGGGGTCCGGGCCACCGGCCACTGCTTGGGCTGGCGGGCGCTGGGCAGCAGGCGGCAAGCGTCAGTAGGGAGTAGGACTTGAGCGGGCAGGGGTTGGGTTCCTTAACTGCAGGGTCACAGGAAGGCGAGCTGCTGCTTCTTGAGGAACTGGGGAGCCAGGGAGAGTTTGGGAGAATCTAGAATTGGCATTTAGCAAAACTAGGCTGGCGGTAACACACGGGATTGAGAAATGTCACAGGCAGACCACAGACCTGATCAGAAGCTGGGCCTGGACGGCCCAGGTCAAATGGCTAGCCGTCCCATGCCCTCACTGGCAGTCAGCTGCACTGGCCCTTCTCTGGATGCGGAGCCTCTCGGGCTTGGCTGCCTCCTTCCTGCTCTTGTGTGGATGCTGGACTGTGACCTGGTCTGTCTTGACCCTTCGACAGGATCTCCACTGCCTGGCCTCTCCACCTGGGACCCTGTCCCTGTGTGCGGCACGGAGCCGGCTCCAGAGGGAGGAGTTTGGGGCCGTCCAGAGAGGGGGGCTGAGTTCAGCTCGAACTCCGCAGTGCCTGCTGGCCTCCTGGGCTCAGCAGGGAACGAGGTGGTGGCCCTCAGGGAAGGGGAGGGCCAGAGCCATCCCGCCCCGTCTTTCCCACGACTGATTCAGACTCATTCAGCAAGTTGCCTGCATGTTCTGAACGGCTCCCTTTGTGTTTCTATAACCAGGCTCGGTGTCTGCCCTGGTTTCCCCCCTCCGCGCTCCTCCACTGAACCCCCCCAAAGCCCCCCGGGCACCTGCTCTCCACCGCACCCTGCCCCTCTCCCCTCCGCCCCCCAACCGGTCCGTCCATCGCCCCCAGGCGCAGCTCTGATGTGTCCCTGAGCTGGTCCCCGGGCCTGGTCTGTGCCCACGTGACCGGGCGGGCTCCACTGGTCCTGCAGGCCACCCCTTGAGAAGGCTGTTAGCGCCTCAAGGACTCGGCAGAGCTTATACATTTTAATAGCTTGACGTGCACAAGAAGGGTCTGGCGAGCTTCAGATTGATTGATTGATTCAGAGGTTGCTTTTCCAGCCCAAGTTACTGACGATTGGAGTCCTGGGAGATTGTGTCACAGAACCGGAGCCACGAAAGGACTGGAGAGCAGGCCCATCTGCACGGCCAGCCTGGCCTTGAGTGAGCCACAGAAAAGCCTCCCTGTTCTGCTGCTGATGGCCTTTCGGTCTTTGCTTTTTTTCCCCTCCCTCCAGAGCCCAGTGGCTAACACACCGATCTGACTTTAACCTGAAACCTCCGTCTTTGCGCAGACCGAGGACCAAAGCATAAACTGAGCTGCGAACACTTTAGGTCGAAGAAGCAAATCCCCTGCCTGGTGGCCTCCCAGCGCTCCTGCCGATGCCGCCAGCAGGCCGACGGCCTCCCAGAATCGGCAGGGACCCTCTGTCCTGGGGGAGCTGGCCTGGGAAGGCCAGTGGTCGAGTGTGCACTCCAGTCCACCCGCCGTGATGGGTCCGAGGGCAGAGAGGCGCTGCTGACGGTCCGAGCCCCGTCCTCGGAGAAGCCTGGTGAGCAGGGTGCAGGCGATGTGAGTAAACGCATCAGGAAGCACATCCGGGAGCCCCCCCTCCGCTTGGGGGTGGGGGGAGACGAGCTAACACATACGTCGTAAAGGACCAGCGGGGCCTCATCAGTGCTTTATGAGAGCCGAGGGTAAGCCCGCGCGCGGGGTAGCTCGTGATTAATTGCGCTCCGCCAACATTAGGCTGCGTTATCATCAGCAGCTTGCTGTTCAGCACTTGCTAGGCTGTTAATTATTGTTGTGTGGCTCTGAGGAATGTTTTCAAAACATTTTAGAATTCTGCTACCGTGATGGCACAGGGAGGGGTTGAGTAAGCCACTGTCCTACATGAGAAAGACAAACATACCATAAAACAGGAGAATAATTTAAGTATGGCCTTTTCTTCCCAAGCTATTGCCGACAAAAATGTATTTCTAACATCCTCTGCCTGTGGCAATGGCTCTCCCTGCGGATTCCGGTTTCATTCTGCACCCAGGTGGGACCAAGCCCTGAGGAGCACGGATGCGAGTCCAGTTAAAGCGAAGGGGCTGAGATCCCCAGATGCTCCGGCACGGTCTCTGCACCCAGGCGCGCGCTGCTGGCCCTTCCGGGGATCAGGGTGGAGAGAAAAAGCACTCGCTGCCGAGTCCGCCTCTCTCGGGCGCGTGATGACATGCCCACGGGCCCTGGTATTGCTGGAGACAAGGCTTTAGTTCACGGTCAGCCTGTGCCTCTGTTGCAGGCGAGCACTGGCACGTCCTGGACTTTGTTCTGTTCCATGAGACAGGGAGGCTCAGGTTAGAGCAAAGCCCAGAGCGCGCGTCCTGGCATCTTCGCGCTGAGCCGGCGCAGGCGTCTTCACGGAAACGGATGCTGCTTCGCCAGGAAAAGAACTGGCTCGAGCTGCTCAGCGGTGTTTCCTTCAAACGTCTCGAAAACATACCGAGTCTAAGAGGTTTCGGCAAACCTAGTGTTTTATTTGTTTGGGGGCTTCCGTGTGGACGTCTGTGGTCCCCTCTTAGTTACCTAAGACAACGGAGCTCAGGACCCCTCAGCCCCAAGGCCCTGGCCCTCAGCGGCCCGGGCCCCGAACCTGGACGCCTAACGCCCATGTTGGAGGTCTCCTGCCGTAAAAGTAAATCTAAAACCACTGTGCTCTCGTCCTCGTAACGCTCTCCACTTGGGACCGACGTGGCCTTTGTCACGGCATTCAAATGTCCGTATCTGGACCCAACGTCTTTCCTCCAGCTTCATCGCTGGCCTGTGTTCGACCCGACTCGTCCGGCCCCGCTGCCTCCTCCTGCACGTCCCGGCCCTGCTCGCTCCAGAGCTTCCCCACACCCCCGGCCCTTCCAAAAACCCTCCAGACTTCAGTTGAGACACACAATTTAGCGCAAAACAGCAGAGGGTTTGGTCTTTTCAGTGACTCCAGGAGAGGCGAGGAGGGGACACCCTGCCGGTTTGTTCCTCCACTGTGGGGACCTGGGAAGGCAGACAGGGAGCCGTCCCCACACTGCGACGGGGCTGAGGCCCACCCGCTCACAGCACCAAAATAAAGTGAACTAACCCAGGGGCTGGGCTGGGAGATACCCCAAGGCTGGAGGGGCACGCCAACAGAGTGTGGCGCCTGGCTTTGCCAGTGAAATCGTGGAGGACAGCGGTGTCACTCTGCTCTGGGCAGGAGACCCTCGCCCTGAAGGACTGGGTTGTTTATAATAACTTTGGGTCATAAAAAGCCGACCTCGATTTTACCCCAACAGGCTCAGTGATGTGGGTCTTATTCATTAGGTGTAACTGCGAGCTGGGGCTGCCGCCCATCCAGAAGCTGTGGTTTTAGGCACAGGGGGCGGTGCCATAAGGCACGCATCAGCCCATATTTCCACGTGGTGTCTCAGATTTCTGCATCACACAAATGGGAGAGAAAGGCTGACCTCCCCAAAGGCACCTCCCACTGCAAAACACGGCCAGAGGGTGCCCTGCGAGCCCAGGAGATGCCCAAGAACGATGGAGCTAAGACTGCAGATCCAGGTTCTGTGAGCGCCAGGCTTGGGAAGAGCCGCTCCGGGCAGTGCAGAGCCGCCCCGCCTTCCCTCGTCCATCCTTTACCCTCTTCCTTCTTCTCCGTGAGCTTAGTGAGGGCCATGGTCACTGACACAAAATCTGGGGGCACAGCAGGGAGCAAACCACTCAAGGTCCCCGCCTCTGACACACCCAACACAGCCGCTCCTCTACTGTGAAGCTGTGGTCCTAGCCAACAAGCCCGCCTGGACTCAGGGCTCTTATCCAGCCTCACATGATCCTTCTGACATACATGCCAGAACCCAGCAAGGTCTGCCCACCATGGAAGGATGGTGAACAAGGGCACAAATCCGGGCTGACCGCTATGTGGATACATGGATTCATAGGTGGAAGGAGGGCTGGCTGGCTGGCTGGAGGTCGGATGGAAGGCTGGATGGATGGAAGGATGGATGGATGGATGTATGGAAGGATGGATGGAAGGATGGATGGATGGATGGATGGGAGGATGGATGGATGGATGGATGGAAGGATGGAAGGATGGATGGATGGATGGATGGATGGATGGAGGGAAGGATGGATGGATGGAAGGATGGAAGGATGGATGGATGGATGGATGGAGGGAAGGATGGATGGATGGAAGGATGGAAGGATGGATGGAAGGATAGATGGAAGGATGGACGGAAGGATGGATGGATGGATGGATGATGGAAGGAAGGATGGAAGGATGGATGGAAGGATGGATGGAAGGATGGATGGATGGATGGATGGAGGGAAGGATGGATGGATGGAAGGATGGATGGATGGATGGAAGGATGGATGGAAGGATGGAAGGATGGATGGATGGATGGAAGGATGGATGGAAGGATGGATGGATGGAAGGATGGATGGATGGATGGATGGAAGGATGGAAGGATGGATGGATGGATGGATGGATGGAAGGATGGATGGATGGATGGAAGGATGGATGGATGGATGGATGATGGAAGGAAGGATGGAAGGATGGAAGGATGGATGATGGAAGGAAGGATGGATGGATGGATGGATGATGGAAGGAAGGATGGATGGATGGATGATGGAAGGAAGGATGGATGGATGGATGGATGATGGAAGGAAGGATGGAAGGATGGAAGGATGGATGGATGGATAATGGAAGGAAGGATGGATGGATGGATGGATGATGGAAGGAAGGATGGATGGATGGAAGGATGGAAGGATGGATGGATGGATGGATGGATGGAAGGATGGATGGATGGATGGAGGGAAGGATGGATGGATGGAAGGATGGATGGAAGGATGGATGGATGGATGGATGGAAGGATGGATGATGGAAGGAAGGATGGATGGATGGATGATGGAAGGAAGGATGGATGGATGGATGGATGATGGAAGGAAGGATGGATGGATGGAAGGATGGAAGGATGGATGGATGGAGGGAAGGATGGATGGATGGAAGGATGGATGGAAGGATGGATGGATGGATGGATGGAAGGATGGATGATGGAAGGAAGGATGGATGGATGGAAGGATGGATGATGGAAGTCTGGGAAGACAGAAGGATGGACCCGGTGATCTGATGCCTTTTGAGTGGAAGAGTCTGAGTGAAATGTAACAGTCTCTAAGGATATGGAACAGCAATTGTGACTCTACTTATTCACCTTCATAAAACAGAACATGTAATTTTAAATGGCAATTGGTAAAACCAATTGTGAGAATTTAATTGGACTATCATAGTTATTTTGCAAGTGTAAGGTGTCACAGAAATTCTAAATCACCATTATTCTCTCCCTTGAAATTATCCCCTTCCTCTGGGGGAACTGTTCCCAAGCGGTGTGGACAAGCGACAGGGCTTGGCTGAGTGAGTTGCCATGGGTGGACTTAAAGGCCACTGTAAATCTTAGACACTTAGTGATTTTAGTGAGTATCTCTTACACGGCTTCCTAGGGCCAAAAAGAAATCCACCTTGGATGATAAACTCATCTTTACACTAAACATGAAGAAATACAACGGAGAGCTTTCCAACCACATACCCACATGCAAGTGCACACACGTACACATGCGTGCACACACACACAAGTAACTAGAGCACTAGGATGCCATTACATGCTGCCCACATGGTGGTGCATGGAGGGGCCGCAGCCTGAGCTGTAGCCCTGGCTACGAGAACGAGTGTGGGTTGTCCCCCAGGTCAGCTTGGGAACAAGTGGCCCGGAGCTGGCTGAGGTCAAGGACTGGCAGCAAATCCCATCACCTCCCACAGGACCCTCCTCTCCCGGGCTGGGAGGGTGTGTTTAACGAGCAGACACCTCCCAGGCCTGTGTTCCCAGGTGCCAGCTCACCTGACGCCCAACCCAGGTCAGCCTGGCCTCCCGTCCGGCTGCAGTGGCCTCCAGGATGTTGTCACAGGAGGCTGTGTCACTCCCCTCTATTTGGTCTGTGGAGCCCTCCCTGAGGTGCCAGGTTGCACGGCGGCAGGCCTGGGACGGGACTGGCACCTCTGTGTGCCCACTGCTCTGTGGCACAGTGGGGACCGGAGCCTTGCCAGGGCCGCGCCATCCATCGGGAGCCTCCCAGGGGTTCTGGAAGCCCCTGCTCTGATGGGGCTTCTTGTCCGTCCCCTCCTCCTTCCACACTGGTCGTTTCCTGGGCACGAGGGGCCAGCCTGCTTCAGAATCAGATTCCAAGGACCAGTTATTTAGCAGATGTGCCCTCAACATGCCAGTTCGAATTTTAACCCAAATATGACAGGGTTCAACTTCAGCATGAAACCGGGACACGGACACAGCGCATGGAGATGCTGGTTTGATAAAAACCAAACCGAACCAAACAACAACAGGGCCACTCTTCTGAAATCCTATGTCCCTGTCCAATTCGAAGTGACCTTGGAGCCCTGGCTGTTCTCAACATCGCTCCTTTGAGAAGAGAGACGCAGCGGGGACTCCCAGCAGCTCGAAGGTTCTTCGCTCTGGCGGAGCCCTCCTCCCGAGGAAGGGCCATCCCTCCTGCCAGGGTTGCAGGTGATTCACTCTGGTCGTGAAAGGGACTCTGCCGAGTACACGGTCACATAGGCAGCCACGGCTCTGCTCGGACCCGTTTATCGTAATAGTTCGGGTCACTCCCAGAGCTTCAGAAGCAACACAGTAACCATACTTTTTTCCAGTTGATACCCTTTAAAGAAGTACATGGGTGTGTAATAAAAATACTTTCATTCAATCTGTTTCATGACCAGAATAACGAATACTCCTTAACTGAAAGCAATGCAAGTGTGCAAATATTCATTAATAATCCAGATTTAGCTAGCTCTAATAAGCTTTTCATAAAAACCAGTACTTCCTTTCCAAAACAAACACTTCTTAATTTTGGGGGCTCTACTTTCATTCAAGTCGCTGTCACAGCTGGATGCCGTTGGGCAAACCAATCTATTTACGGAAGCCAGTTTTCATCGACACCCTTGAAGCGGGTATAAACTTGAACACTTTTCCAGGATTCAACACGTACTAACTAAAACACGTGTGTTTGTCACAGCGAGATGGTCACAGGCTGAGCTGGGAGAGCTGAGGGCCTCCTTGCTCTGGAACATTTACCGTCCGGACACCGGGGCTCGTATCACCTGGGGCGCTGAGGTCAAAAACAGGCGTGGCTTTACTAGGTTAGCTTGAGAAGGGCCCCTGCACCCACTATTGAGACCACTTCTCGGGGCAGGCTCTCCGGATGGGACACTGAGGAGCCCTCCACCTGCTAAGCTCTGGACGGGGTGGGACTGGGGCACAGGGTCAATGCGCCTCCTGCGGCTCGGGTTCACCCAGCCCAGCGGCATCGAGGATGCAGCGAGCCCTCCCGTCACGTGGCCCCTGCTGACGCGAAGGCCTCTGGGCAGGTCAGCCCTTGCTCGGACCCCAACCGGGAAGGTCCAATCAGACACAACTCTGCCCCCAGTCTGTAAACCGTCTGAGCAGAGGCCTCCCACGGGGTCAGCTGGGACCCCTCACCCTGGGCCTCGCCTCTCTGGTGCGATCCCCTCCCGGCCCACAGTCCCCCCACGGCCTGCAGCCCCCGCCTCTGGGGGCAGAAAGAGCAGGCCACCTTCTCCCCAGAATTTAAAAAACCTCGATTTCATGTGGGGTGATCCCGGCCCCTTCAATCTCCCCTAAAATGCCCCCGGAGCCTGGCCTTGGCCTCTCTGGGCTCTCATCTCTGGACTGTTCCTCGGCTGTTATTAAAGGCGAGGCCGCCTGGCAAACAGGGCTGCCAACAGCACCACAGAGGGAGCATCCTGATGTTGGCGCTCGGCAAAGAGCCCGCCAGGCGGCGCGGAGGCAGCAGCTACAGCCCCGCGGGGGGCTCTGGCCACCTCCCCAGGGCCCTGCGGCCGAGCCGAGCGCCGTGCCCTGCTTGAGCGCGATCCCCGCCGGCCAAGGATTTCTAGCACACGTCCTGCGCACGCAGAGCATCTGGGCAGCCGGCGGGACAGCAGGAACCGAAAGAGAAGTTGGTGAGGCAGACTCAGCGGCTTAAAAAGCATGGGGGAAAAAGAGGCCCGTCGAACGTGGGGACGGGCTGCTCAGGGCAGCAGCTGCCGGACGCGTGACAAGCACGACAGCGAGTCCACCAGAGAAAACGCGGAACACACAACATTCCAACTTGTTCCATTCGAACATGCATATATTACACACACACACACACACACACACACACACACACACACACACGTAATATTTTAAAAGAATTTCCAACCAGCAATTTGGGGGCCCTTGTGTTTAACTTTCGGCACTTAAAGGAACAGAGTTTTCATTCTCCTGAAAAATGTCATCGGACTTAATCCTCTTTGGTTATTGAAAGGCCATTGTCTGACGTCTCGCAGGAACGAGTCCCTGACATGACTGAGCAGCAGGGTCACTGCTGAGAAAGATGGCTTCTTTACAAACATCGAGCTTCCTTCACAAACAGCTCTGCTCTAGCCGACAGCACACCCGGCCAGGCATGCACCTGCGTCCGTGGACGCTCTGGCCTCCGCGTCTCGCCAGCGTCGGGGCAGGAAGGACGAGGGTCAGGGGGGTACCTCCGCCCCAGCCGCCCCCACAAGCATCGGCTTTTAGGGGCGCACGCTTCTCTGTGAAAGCTTGGACCCCTGCCTCCTGGTTCCCGATTCTGGGGGAAAATCCGAGTCTGATGAAAGCCGACAGCTCTCGAAAAGCGAAGGCGCTTTCCCTGAGTAGAGGGACCAGACTCTTCCTTTTGCGTAATTACACCCCACTTAGAGTTTTCAAGCACTTTTGAATCAACCAGCTCATCTGCTTCTCCACACGCAGGAGCCAGCCCGGGTCCCCGGCAGGGAGCAGGGAAAACACAGCGAGAAGATGACCTCTGGCCTCGGTCAGTGACCTCTGAGAGGGCGAGCCCTTCCTAGGACAGGGTCAGTGTCCTTCTCGAGGTGGGCTGGCTCGTGGGGACATGCTGTGGCCTCTCTCAGGGGTCGCCTCCTTACCAGGTGGACGGCCCGGGGGTTCTGCAGGAGAAGCCAGGCTCCTGCCGCCAGGCTGCGACCAGAGGCTCGCTGGCTGTTTCTCAAAGGCACTTTATCAGGGCCACCAGGTGGGGAAACAGATGCAAGTGGCGCAGGTGCTGGCCTGGGCCTGGGGAGCGCCAGCCCCTGCTTGCAGGTGAGCAGGGCAGACGGGCCTCCCACCAGCAGACAAAGCCTTTGAGGGTCGGGCAGAGGCCTCAAAGGTTCCGGGTTCCCTGGAGAAGCCTGGGTTTTAACCTCAGTTCACATGTAAACATCACTTTTCTTCTCTGTGAGGAGGCTGCCTCTCACCTGGAGGAACCGTTGCAGCAACGAAAAGCTTCCTCTCCAGCGCCCGCCGGTCCCCTTTCTAGCTCTCAATAACCTTGTCACGCTCAACACACACCATCAATGAAGCGGCTTTTACTCATTCCAGGAGCCACGTGCAACAGACGCAGATGTTACAATTCAATACATGGAAATAGCCTCAAAATGTCATTAACTTTTGAATTAACAATGAGCCTTGATTGTTTGAGAAAAGGTGACATATTTCCCCTTTAGAGTTTGGGACAAGAAGTTAATTTAAATGCCAAAAGTACATATATTTGAGTAACATGATGTCAAATAAATCTTAACATTAATATAAAAATGGCATTTATAAAAGCTATAATGAATGTTGCTAAGGGCACGTTTTCTTAAACAGTGTTACTCAATCGAGACCTTATAAAGCTTTGGTCTATTGTTCCACTTTCATTAGTGTTTTTTCAGGCCAATTATAGTAAAAGGGTGTGTGTCTCAGGCTGGCGTTTACGGGGCCTTGATGCTGCGAGCCACGCTGTTCTCTGTGCCCTGGGCGCGTCGTCTGGCTTCTTCCAACAACCCCACGAGGCCGATCATTCTGCGTCCTTTTCCTGGGGGGCGGGTGGGAACTGAGATGTGGGTTAAGTATGTTCTCTGGGAGACGCACCTAATCAATAGCGGCCCCAGTCCGGCCAGTTCTCCCAAAGGTGCCAGGACCAGGAGCCGTGTTCCTCCTGGGGCTCAGGGTCTGCAGGACGTGGCCTCCAGCCCTGCCCTAAGTCTCGGGACAGGATGACAGGTTGAGCGTGTTCCCCTGGGACGCGGCCTGCAGGTGCCCCACACCTGCTGGCAGGTCCTCACTCTGCCCGCCCCGCGTCAGTGCCCAGGGGAAGGGACGGTCTCAGTGAATTCCTGCTGTGAGACACTGTGGCTGTCATCCTTCATTATAAAGTGGGGGGGGGGGGTGTTCAGCTGGAGTAGGAGCAACACAAAAAAGCGGCTGATGGTATCAGAAAGTTCTAGAAGACTGGGAGGAGCCATGGTTTTAGCAACAAGCCGCTTTCCCTCTCTTCCACCCACAGGGCCCTTGCCGCCGGGGCCGCTGTGCTGGGGACGCTGCTGGCTGGAGGGCTGTCCCCACAGGGACCTCGTGGGCGCTGGCGCAGGCTACCATTGACGGCTCGCCCTCCCCGCTTCCTCCCTGGACCACTTGAGAGCAGCGCAGCGGAGAAACACTAGACCCGCACGAATGAAAGGATGCTCCAGCTCCCACACCCCACTCTGCCCAGGCCCCCTCCGTCGTGAAACACAGGCACAGCCTCAAAGCCTCAGATGCGCCCTGGGAAAGGGGCCTTCCCTGGGCTCCACCTCGGAGAGAAACCTGAGGCCCCAGCGGGCACCCGGGTTGGCAGGTCAGAAGGACGTTTCAACTCCACTGTTCACACGTGCCACTGGCCAGAGGTGCACAGCAGCTGGCTCACACACCTCCAAGGATGGGGCGCTCACGACCTCCCAAGCACGTTTCTGGTTCCTCCTCGGGGTCTATTCTATCTGTAGGTAGGTTGCTAAGTTTTTTTTTTGGTAGACACTCAGCTTAACTGACTTCCTCAAGTTTGAGCATCGCAGAGTCTAACACCTTAGATCGATGAGGTTAAACGCTCGCTCCCAACAGGCGCAGAGCAGATGGGCGGGGCTGATTTTCCTTTTCCCACCCGCGTGGCACTCGCTACTGACGTTTCAAAGAAAGCGCATGAGAGGTGACCAAGGAGCAAAAGCCACCTTCTGGTAAAGGTGAGAAGCAGGCGTCAGACCTTGAGGTGCATCCCAGCTGGAGGGACTCGAGTGGCCCACTGTCGTTTGACTTGAAGCGTGAGGAGAACGCGATCGACAGAGAAACGAGTCCAGCCAAGCAGTTCCGTTGAGGACCAGCCTACCCTGGGGCTGCTGTTCCCCAGGAGACCGACCCAGTGGTGTGGAAACTGTGCACACGCGTGTTATCCGTGCACACACACGGCAGACTCTCAACGAATATTTCTAGAGTCGATCTTCCGAAACACTATTCGACTATAAAAAGAAACATTTTCTGATTTCCTGCCTTGTATATGACAGTTGAAAAATTTATCAGTGAGAAAATTCCTTTTTAAAAGGAGACCACTGGTAGGTAAAGCCTTTCAGGAACAGAAAATATGTAACAAAGAAGAAACATCCAAATGAAAAAGCCTGGTACACACAGCTGGTGGGGACCGGGCTCAAGCTGCCCCTCCTTGGGATTCTGCGGCTCAGCAGGTGAGGGAGCTGGTGTTGTCATTGCAGCAGCTCGGGTGGCTGCTGTGGCGTGTGGGTTCGATCCCAGGCCAGGGAATTTCCACATGCCATGAGTGTGGCAATAAAAAACAAAACAAAAACAAAACTGCCCTTTCTCGACCTGGCGAACGGAGCAAGAGCCTAACATTTATTGAGTTCCTGTGTACTGTGAACCCAGACAGCTAAAGCTTTTAGGGGAAAACATTGTTTCAAACTGTTTTATCTTCATGCTCAGGTGCTCTTGCTGGAAGATAAGAATTAGCCACAGCCAAGAAGTTTCAGTAAATGGCAAATACACACTCAAAGGCAAACACGTCTAGTCAATGTGGAAGCGCCTTCCGCTCCCAGCGTGGGCGCTTCATCTTATTTAGCATCTGAGAGGAAACAGTTCAGTAAAATAATCCTGGGGCACCTAGTCTGAGTCGCCCCCGCAAAGAAGGAGACGTCTCCTAAAGGGTTCGAAAGCCAACAGACCCCGCTCACAGTGACACCGGGAAATGGGTTTGTTCACACCCGGACCCGCGGCTCACTTGCCCGGGGAGTTCAGCTGTGCTCGTAACTGCACAGAAAAGGAGGGGGCCGGCACAGCCTCGTTTCCCAAAACGGTGCTGTTTAAACCCCAGTGTATTTTCTTTTTTTTTTTTCTTAAGGAAAGAAAGGGGCTGCATTTCCTTCCTGGGCGCAGAGCTCCTGGGTTCTGACTGTGGAAGGCCTGCACTTGGCAGAGCGGCACTGGCTGCGCTCAGTTGGTCTCGGGAAGCGTGTCTGGGGGCGGGTGGGTCCCGGTGGGTCCCCGTGTCGCCCTCGTCCTGGTTTGGAAGGTGAACTCTGGCCCCAAACACGCTGGGTGGTGGCCAGCTAAGGACCCTGCATTCTGCGTCCCCGGTCAACCTGCCATGAAGTCTCAGCGCATCTGCAGAAAGTCGGCTCCAGGCAGTTTTAAATCACCGCACTTGACTCTCCTCAGGGTTTGTTTTTGATTGTTTAGATCAAACGTTCTCCTTCCCCATATTTGTGTCCCGAAGGGCACCTTGTTGAGAATGTGGCCCTCAAGCTGAGACGTCAGCCGGGAACGTGCGTGAGAGCGCAACCTCCCGGGACACGGGCTGTGTCTGGGTCGTTTCCCACACACTCAGGCGGGCTTGGCGTGTGGTGGGAGCTGCGGAAGGACCGCGTGAACGACCTGTGCCTTCGCTTTGAGTCTCCTTGGAACCGGCGACCTGGCCTGACGGCAGGAAGGTGGGCCTGCTTTCAGTTCCTCTGTGTGTGTGTGTGTGCGCACGCATGCTTGCACATGTGCGTGCGGGTGATTAAATACTGGTGAAAATGGTTCGTGGCTAACGGTCACAACATGGTTATTTTGGCAAATTCACTTAAAGATTTATTATATTTAAGCCTTTCCCAGCTCTCATTTCTCAAATCCTCAGATCTTTTAATCAACATAAAAATACCACGTTGATAAAATTTATACAAAATAAAAAACCCAAGAGAAATATCATCTGAGTGGGCCTCCTACCAAGAAACAGTTAACTTGGGGGTTTTCAAACTATGAAGTCTGCTCAGGGTTGCCCACGTGAACACAGGCTCCGGGGACCTTGGGGGGGTCTCCTGGGGGCGCCCGCCTCGGAGCCCGTGTCCCTCTTACAGACGAGGAGACGGAGGTGAGCGCGCCAAGGCCTCGGGCTGGGAGGCAGAACTCGGCGCTCCAACTCCAATGCGTGCGCTTTATCCGCCGCCCCGAATCCGAAGAAACACACACCCGAAGAACAGCAGACCCCAAGTCCTGCAGGTAGGACGTTCATGATTTTTGGATGGTGGTTACTGAAATCCCCGTCTCACAGGGTTTTACTACAGAGCCGTAGCTGTCTGGAGCTGCCACGGAGTGACCTCATTTCCCCTGCGCTCACACGCACGCACACGCATGTACACGCACGCGCACTCTCACACTCTGTCAGGCTCTACTTCTGTCTCGTGCTCCTCCTGTTGCTCCAGACCAGAGGCAGCTGGTCCTCCCATGGCCAGGTCACTGGGACGAAGGCCCAGAGCGGGGCCCTGGTTCACCCGGTGAGTTTGTTTTTAAAGACCCCACCCCTGAGCAAGTGTGTGAAAGGGCTGAGGAGGGAGGCCCTGGGACGGCCTCTTAGAGACCCTCTGTCTCGTCTCCCAGTTTTTGCTGCAAAGAGGCGCTCGAGGTAACTGGCCATGCCTGCAGAAGCCCAGCCGGGACCTCAGCCCGGTTCCGAGTGCTGCCAGGAACCAGGAGGGACTGGCTGCACGAAAGCCCCTCAGGCCGGGTGTCACACTGGCTCAGTCACCTCTGGGGACACCACACACCGGTCATCACAAAGGCTAGGGTTGGAGCCGACGTCTCACCAGGCCCCTCGCCCCGGCCCGGGACAAGGCTTCACCCCCACCCCGTGTCAGCCACAAAGAGCGTGGCGTGGTTCTTAAGCGCAGCAAGCGTTTCTGCAGGGCTCTGTGAGCGGGCTGTGCGGCCACTGGACACCCCTGTGGACGTGCTGCGCGGGGAGCAGCACTCCATCAGCATCCCCCTGCCACTGCCACCAGGCCTCCCTGCCCCCCGGCAGCTTGCTTACAGAGGACAATTAGCCACTTGCTTGTATGTTACATGCAAAACAAACTATCTTTAGCTGCTGACATCTCTCACGCCGCCTGGCGACCAGGGCTTGTCTGGGGAGCCAGGAGGCACAGGACCCGGAGTGGAAAGAGCAAGAGGAGCCCACGCGGTAGCGACGCGGGTGACATTCGCGGTGATGGAGAAACGTGCGGCATCCTAGGTGCGGCACAGGAGCTTCGTCTCATCCTGTGTGGCAGGCAGCACGCGGGTCGGGGGGGACAGTGGTGACATCGGGGTGCCCGCAGTGCCCCTTCTGTGGGAGGCGAGCTGCGTGGGGTTCCCTGCCTGGCGCCCTCACATTTTCCAGAAGGGCGGGAGGCCGTTCAGACGACTCTTGGACACAGAGCTAGGGTGCACGGCCATCAGAGCCTCTCTGGGGTCTGGGATTTTCCTTTTGTTTCATTAATGTTTACGTTTATGACAAGAGGTTTCGATGGCTGCCGAGAGCCTTCAGGGGTGACTATGTCTTGCTAACTTTCAAAGTGCACGTCCTGTCCCTGCAAACACGTGACAAGATCGAGGGAGGAGACAGGCCAGCTTCTGCCGAGGAGAAGCTTCACCTGCTCATAGCGGCTGGAGAAGCAGCAGAGACATGGCACAGATCTCTGCATATGAAACCTGGAAGCCGGCAGGTGCAGCGGGCAGTGACCCACAGACGACAGGGTCATTGCTGGGATGCTCTGCCCGCCCGGAGAAGGTGGCTGGGGTGTGGGAGCGCGGGTCCCCTCCTCCGAGCCACCGCGGAGAACACGAGCCTTCGGGTCGCAGGGAGACCTGGATTCCTAGAGCCCCAGCCGCAGTCCTCCCGTCCTGACATCCCTCCGCCCGGCCTGGTGTCCTTAGTTTTGGCACCGGGGCCATGCTGCGGGCTCAGTGCAGACTCTGGGGTGGTGAGGGACGAGGGCTCTGTGTGGGGCCCAGGGGTGCCAGGCACCCAACCCCACCTCGTCTGCCTCTGTCTGTGCTCCTGTGCGCGCTTCTAGAAACACAGCGACAGCCTGGGGGGATGGGAAGGGCCTGAAATCTGGGGAGAGAGGACCCAGAGGAGAACCCGCACCGACAGTCCGCCTGCGCTCTCGCGGCTCCACCGCCAGGGTTATTTATCGCAGCTCCATGCTCCTGTTGCGGCATAATTAAAAGATAAATAACTGTAGAGACCTCGCCAAGATAAACGAAGAGTCTGAGGCCTTTTCACCATGACGCCCTTTCAGGCGCGTTAGAAAGAGAGGCAGCGTTTTAGGGAACTCCGTGGAGCTTCACAGCCGGGGCTGTGAGGTCGCAGGAGCGGCTGGCCGCCCCTTACCTGCAGTGTCTGCCACACTGGCCCCCCGTGAAAACCAAAAAGACGTTCATTTGATTTGTTCAGGGTGCATCCAGAACTGGAAGTTCTAATTTATGAGCCCGAAGCACCATGAAGCTGATGCAGGGGATTCTAATGAGTGTGAACACGTCTTCTTCGAGAGGAATAATTTAGGAGGATCCTACAGGATTGGGCATAGAGGCACACAGGCACCTCAGCAGAAAGCTTAGCCCCCTGAAAAGGTATTTTGTACCGTTTGAAAAAGGTTCGGCTTCCTTTTTGTGAAAAGTGTAACATGACTGTGGCCTTTTGAGCCTCTGGGCTGATTACTTGAGGTTCACGCCTTATCTGCCCCGCATGCTCCCCTTCGCTTCCCAAAATAACCCTTCTTCCTCAGCAATGGTCCCTTTAAAGCAGGGTTTCTCTCTCACTCTTGTGCACAGAACCGGGCACAAAGCAAAGCGACTGTCTTCATCCGGAGGCCCCAGGATGTGGGGCAGGCCACACCGCAGGCTCTGTTTTCAGCCTGATGTCCTCAGCCCCGTCCCAGGACTCGGCACAAGCTGCATTACTTCACGCTGGCCCAGAGATACCGCAGGGATTGCTGAAAGGTGACCAATTTATTTTGAAAGCATATTTTCTAGGAAATACGTTTCCCCCACTTTTTCTCATGCTACTTTCCTAGTTTTACAAAATAAGCACGTTACGCTTAAAATCATGGCTGCGCCTGTGGACGGCATTGCGCCAGGAAAGGGTCCTTACTGACCTTAGTCTAGAGACGCTGGCCGCACAGAGCGTGTGCTCACACCACCAGGCTCGGAGGCTGAGTCGCCTTTCGCGTTCAGGGCACATTTGGAAGACAGGTCTACAGCCATAACGCCTAACGAGACAGGGACAGCGGAGCCAACGCCTCAGTGCAGGAGGGACGGCCACAAACGGAGCGCTCTTCGCACGCCGTCTGGGCCCTGCCGGGAGCCCCCGTGCTCGGCGGGCGCTGCCTCACTCCTGCCTGCAGAGCTGGCCTGGCCGTGGGCCGGGCAGCCCCTGACCTCTGCCCCAGGCTGGGTGAGTGTTTGTGCAGCCTTTGGCAAGGACGTTTGCTAATGAGATGGCGAGATGTCTTGGGAAAGCGGGAGGCTCAGCTGAAGCTCAGCATCTGCAAGACGGCCCATCACAGGCCCGGCGCCTGCAGAAGCTGGACCAGGGACCTGCGCCTTTCCAGCCTCATCTGCTTGGGTCACGCTAACTGGCTTGCACGCAGCTCACTTCAGAGACAGGTGACTTCTCACAGCTTTAAAGCGCCCCCCGCGTGCGTCTGGCTTGAGACCGTGCCATCACTGGGCACTCGCGCACCTCTCTATGCTCTCTCTCCGGCACTGGGTCTCCAGTTTTCCACAAGAAACGGCCTGCATGTTTTGGCCCATCGTTTCTCCCAGCAGAAGCTTTTCTGACCGTTTCACTAAGATCCACTGAAGTTCTTGCATCTGGGATCTGCACACACTAACTCCCGAAATCAGCTGAGACAAAGTCTGAAATCTGCAGGTGCTGGTGCCCCGGCTGGGGGCCCGTGACCCCGACATTAAGGGCTCAGCCCAGAGCTGCTTCTCCTCAGAACTCAGGGAGCCAAGTTGTGCTGTGCTCTGCCCGCGCCTGGACGGGGCTGCCCAGGACATGACACAATTAGAGGCCCTCTGAGGCTCCTCCCATGTCCAAGCTGGTGGGGGGGCCCCAGGACTGTCCACAGCCCCACTTCTGTCACATCATTTTTTAAGTGACAGCGTGACACGGGGGCGGGGGGGGGGGCTTGTGGCCGGACCATCTGTAGGAGGGGACTCACGGTGTGCTCACCCTCGGCCCATACCTTCTAGAGAAGGGCTGCAGCTGGGCCTGGGAGCTGCCTTCCCTTCAGGCAGGGAGACTGAGCAGGTGCTGGCAAGTGGAGTGACTCGGGGGCTGTGACCGGAGGATGGGGGGGGGGGAGGAAGAGGGACGCGGCCCCGCGGAGGAGCTGGGTCAGCAGATGCGGAACACACACCCAACACCAGCAACCTGAAGAAGGGGCCCGACCTGCCCTTGGACGTCACCACCGCCCGACACACGAGTCGGACGCGCGTCCACTGCATCGGGTCCCTGCTGCGGGTCCGTGACGTCCATCTGCTCTGCCCTTGACTCCTTCACTCAGGGCTCCATCCCCGTCCTGATGGTCGGCAGAGCCCTTCCTGAGCCCGGAGCTCTGCCCGCCTGCCCTCTGCAGTGGCGCACGCCTGGCGTTTGCTCCCTGAGGAGGGAGACGCCTGACGTGCCTGAAAAGACGCCCGCGGTTCAAGGCTCGGGGAGCAGGCGAGTCCCTTGAACAGGAGCCCTCTGGCCAAGGCCACACACCGCAGCCACTTAAAGCCCAGGCTGACCTTCAGGAGCCCCGCCCTTCTCCTTCCTGCCAAGGTGACACTGTGCTGCAGGCGCCCAGCTAGTCCACACAGGCCAGGCTGTGCGGCTTCGGCGAGCCCTGTGTGGTCACTGCTGCAGGATGACAAATTGCCTCTCTGCTGTGTCGGAGCTGTGACAACCCTCCCAGATGGCCCGACGAGCCTGGTCAGTGAGCGAGAGCCATGGTCAATCATGAGCTCCGGGGCCCTGGGGCGGCGGCGGCCAGACCTACAGAGACGCCCAGCTGGCCCAGGCACCACCACAGCTTCAATGCCCCTGCCACCGGGCGTTGGCTCCGAGCCCCTGGGCCAGGCCCATACCCTCACCGTGCGTGGAACCTGAGCGGTCAGCCCTGGAGCAGGAGAACAGGGCAGTGCGTGCAGTCACCCTCCCCTCCGGAATCCTCACACGAAAAGCTGTACCTGCTGCCCGGAGCCTGACCAGCAGACCCTGACCAGCTCCGTGCCAGCATTCCTGCTCCAGGGCCTGGCTTCCCCAGAACCTGGGTCCCCCCGACGGCCGCCTTCCCCCCACGCCCACCCCGCGTCCACCGGGAAGGCAAGTGGGCCTGGCTCCAGACTCCCCCAGGCCCCCGCCTGTATCTTCGACTCCCCGCCACGCCCCGGGCCCTGCTTGTATCTTAGCACAAAGGCCACGTGGAAGCGTGTCCTACAGTGTGGCCCTGTCACCCCCAGCTGCCTGGGCTGTGCCCTTCCAGCTGCTTCAGGGCACCCGCCTCCCACCACGCTGCCCCCCAGGAAGTGGGGAGGGTGGCTTTCGGATCCCCATGGGCTCATGGCCATCAGGAGGGGGTGCCACCTCACACCACCTCCCAGCACAGGTGACTGTACCCAGCCTGCTTCCCATCAGCCACTTGTGCTCTGGAGCCACTGCCAAAGCGTCCTGCGTGCTCAACCACCAACACGGAGGAACCCCGAAATCCACCCATTTTCAGAGCTGCCTTTGACTCGTTCTAGAGAGTTCTGCGGAAAACCACACCGGGAAAGGCGGAATTAGAGGAAAGTGAAAACTGAGTGTGCCTTGTTATCCGGAAGCTCCCTCCAGGCACCGCCAACCACAGGGATCTCCAGGCCGCTCAGCGCCGGATGGCGTGTTTCTGAGCACCTGGGCGGCCTGTCTCCACGCAGGCACGAGAGTCGCGCCGCCTCTTGTGGGAGGGAAGGGGCTATTTTCATGTTTCCATCATAAACGAGCTTACAAATCAGCAGATTTCAACAACTCATCACACACACACGATGCTCATCTCATGACTGACCTCTTCCCATAAAGTACCGCACCGGGTCCCTTCTGCAGACAACTGAAAGGAGCGCGCTTCCGAGTCAGGTCCGTAGAAGATTTTTAGCGTTTTTGTGAATACATGTCTCCCTACGCTTCGAAAGAGAATGCACGTAATGGTTTAACTTTTTATTTAAAGGCACGTGCACATGGGTATCAAATAACATCCTGGAAAGTAATTTTCAAGCAATTTCCTTTGGGTTAATAGAGTGTTCAGAACAGTTTATGCTTATCTGAGGGTCCCAGACGCTCTGAGACCCTGATGCTGCAGACGTCACTCTCAGCGGCCGCCCTGCAACCCTCTGTGGACCCAGAGACAGACAGAGACAGGCAGAGACAGACAGAGACAGACAGAGACGGAGAGAGACGGAGAGAGACAGAGCGAAGCAGAGCAGGCTCCGTGGGGGTTTCCCTGTGTGATAAACCCCCCACTTTGTGAACGGCCTTTACCCTTGACTCTGGGGTCTGAGGTCCGGAAACTGGGCTATGCCGTGGGTGGGAGAGCAGAGAACTGGACCGGAGCGGAATTCCTTTGGGCCAGTGCGCTCACTGGTGTCAAATGAACCGCAGGGATTAACACGAATAACGACGGCAATGCACTTGTCACGCGGGAACTGGGAAGCTACTCCCCGGGCGGAGCTCTTCCGAGGTCCGGGACACGGGGCTCCTTCCACGCTGGGGAGCTAGGTGTCGGGTCGGACGTGTTCGAAGCAAGACGCTGTAGGAGAAAGAATTGAGAAGCCTCCCCCCAGGCAGGGCTCACCACCCAGTCTGATCTGGGCCAAGGCACTGGTGCGCGGGGGTCTGGCTGCCTGGCTAGTGTCCCTGTGCCATGGGCTGTAGCCGGAGCGCCACAGGCGCCAGCAGGACACCCTCCAGGGGGCTCCAGCTGGTGGGTTTCCTCAGAGCCAAACCTGCAAAAACACGGAGGTGGTGAAACACTCTTGATGGGAACGCGATGGTGCAGAGGCCCTGCCAATTGACTGGCGGCTCGCTCGCTGCAGGAGGGGAAGGAAAGCAGGAGAAACCCGTGGAAGTGGAAGAAAATCCGTGTTCCTTGGTGCGCCACATTTAATTAATTACTTAAATGCCAGCCCGTGGAAGTTCCAGGACCAGGGATTGAACCTGCGCCATAACCGGGACAAGGTCGGATCCTCCAACTCCTTCGCCACCTGGGAGCTCCTTCCTCCTTTTCAAACCTCAGTAGAAGTACAGTGACACCTTCTCTGCCTCTTATTGAAAATTCTCAGGCCACCTCTGCTCTCCTGGCTCCTGGCCTCTCCTCTCCAACTTCCCGCTATGGCTTCCGGGACAGACACCTCCTTTCTCCAAAGTCTGTGGACGGGTCCCCAGGTGACGTGTCCCTGGCTGGAGGCGGTTACCCAGGAACAGATCCCAGAAGACCCCGAGGGTGCACAGGTGTACGGCCTCCTAGACATGGCGTGGGATGCTCCGGCCTTCTGGGACCAGGGTGCCTCACAAGAGCTCCCTTCACTTGGGGGCCGTCGATGGAGGACAGGAAAGCTGGGCCCCCCTGGGCACCCAGGGCCGCAGCCTCCCCTCTCCTCTTGCTGCCTGTCTCCCCTCTCCTCTGTCTCTCTCCCTCTCTCTGTCTCGTCCCTCCGTGCCTCGCTCCAGCTCTGACAGTTCTCCAGGGCACATGCGGCCATGAGGGTCTCAGGGCCACTTGGGTCCCAGGCAGGACTGCATCCGAACCCAGGGCAGAGCAGCCCCGAGGCCCCCTCCCCCCACTGGGCGGGGCACGGCCCTCACCCGCCCGGAGCATCTCTGGTTCCAGGTTCAGGGCACTGCTCCCGCTGTCATCTGGTGAAATCGCACTGAATCCCCACTCTTCTGTCGGAAGTGCCGTGAGGCCAGCCAAGTGAGGAGAAAAGGTCCTTCTGAGATTGATTTTTTCCAGACACCACAGTTCTGTTCAATTGAATTCACTCAGGTTGTGGTTAACAAACACGACGGAGAGTAGGACATGTCGAATTAGCAGCTTTGCAAATCTCCTGTTAATTGTCAGCCTAATTAAAAAATTGCTAATTATAATGTTTATAACTTCAAATAACTGCTCAGCTATAAAGTACGGCCTGTCAGGTGTAAACAGGGGACTGGAGGGAAAAAAATCAATCCACATCTGTTAACGCATCAGCACAGCACACCGCAGTGAAAACGGATCGCCTATTGCACCGTAAACCTGCATCGCGATAAAAAGACCAATTCATTCAGCACCTGCTTAATAAATGCTAATGGCCATTTTTACCGGCTGGCCCCGGAGTGTCTGCTGTCACCTGGCTGTCCCGTCTGGAGGAAGGCGGTGCTGGCCAGTTACGGGAGCGCACAGGCCCCGCAACTCCACCAGAGGAAGGTATTTGGCCTCTGGGCTGCGCAAGGTTAAAAAGAAAGCTAAGACCCCCCCCCCCTCCCCCAGACACGCACTCAGACCCTGGAGGCGGGAGGTCTCTCTTCCGGAGGGAATTCTGGAGCCCGAGCCCCATCACTGGCCACCACCAGCCCGCATTCCTGTCCCTTCAGAGTCTTGCCGCCTGCTGGGCCCTGGGGACGCTGGCGGGGCTGTCCCTAAAGCCCGCACCACCCCAGCCCCGCTGCTCCGCAGGCTCTCCTGCTCTCACCGGACCCGTGGCGGCCCACTTTCCCCTGGGTCCCTAGCGTCTGGGTGCTGGCGTCCACGGGTGGGGACCCCTGCGGACTGCCCCCGCCCCCCGTGGCCCTCTTGTAATCCACCTACGGAGCCGCCTCGGCTCCCTGGAGAAGCTGTAGGTGAATGCGGGACTCCACAGGAGCGGGTGGCGGCAGGACCTTTTGACACATTCCTCCTCCCTGGCTCCGTGCCCGGCGCCACACGTCGGCGGGACACTCAGAGCGCCCGGCCTGCCGCCCGGGAACAGGTGGGGTCTCGGGATGTGGCTTTTCCCCACAGTTCTCGGGTCTGCCTCCTGGGTCTGACTCACTGGCTGGGAGTGTGCATGAGACGCAGGGCCTGAGGTGGGCGCCTAGCACCACCGCCCGTCAGTGTGCACCTCCCTCTGGGTCCCCATCCTGGCCGGAGCTCACCGCCAGCCAGGCGCTTCTCTTCTCAGCTCCGGTCGCAGGAGAGGAAGGATGGATGAGGAAGACGGACCTCGGGCCAGGTCCCTTATCCTTTATTTGATCGGTATCGATGCCCCACCCTGTGGGCTCCAGGCAGAGGGAGCCCCCCTGCAGGGCTGGCACCAAGTCAACACTCCCGCTCTCCTGTTCATGTCACCCCCAGCACCCGGCAGATAACGCCAGACTCACTCCATTCAGAGTGATGGGCGTGGGTGGCACAGCCACGCCAGGAAGAGGGGTCAGAGGGAGGATGCGGGCTCCTGTGCCCGGGGCTCTGAGGTCTCGTCTCTGCATCCCTGGCTGGCGGGCGCCAGGGAAGGGACAGGTAGGAACAGATGGTCTGACAGCACCCACATCAGCCCAGGAGGGAGTGGGCGGGGCAGCCCCAAAGGTGTCCACACCGAGCTCCTGGCAGCAGCATGTGTCAGCTTATGTCGCCATGGGCCTTTGCAGACGTGACGAGTTACAGACCCTGAGACCTGCGGTGTCTGGACCACCCGGGCCCAATCTGTCCCCTGTAACAGCAAAGCAGAGAACTTTCTCCTGCTGAAGCAGAAGGACCGCGGCTGAGGGGTCAGGGGTCATGAGCAGGGGTTCATCCCCCAGCCTCTGGGAGCAAAGATTGTCCCCCGCCCTCAGTCCTGCAGCCTCAGTCCTGCAGCCACTGACCCAAGATGCTGGGCAGGGCCGAGGCCGAGAGCCCAGCTGGCGGGGCGGCGAGGAGCCGGGCTCCTTCAGAGCCGCTAAGCAGAGGGGCCCTCACGGCGGCTGCAGAAACCGAAACAAGTCAACTTCTCGCTCAAGGAGCCGTCAAATCTGGTGGCCGCTCCTCAGGGTGATGGGGCTGTGTCGTCACCTACGGCCTCTTGCAATCCATTGCTTCCGGCCAGGCGAAGAAGAGAGAAAACTCTCGAAACTCTTCCACGGAGCCCGGCCCGGGGCAGCGGGTGGGGGTGGGGGCTGCACGCTACTCTGCTGGCCCTCCATCCACGAGGAGCCTCGGGATCCCAGGGGTCTCCCGCCGGGACCCGAGTCCTGGCTGCAGCCCCCTCCCCGTGGAAACTCCGCTCGGGAGAAGAGGACGTTCTGAACGGGGCTGCCTCTGCTCCTTGCCGGCTCGGCGGGCGTGCTGCGCAGGGGAAGACAGGTCAGCAGGACCTGGGCGGTGATCCGGTCACTGCTGGTCCGGAGAGATGGAGGCGGCTGTGACGCCGGAGGAGCGGCCAGCATCTCCAGTCGGGAGGCGCTGTGGCAGAGCTGAGCTTCGTCCACCCGGCGAGCATGTGGTTAGCTCTGTGTTCAGCTGAACACGGGAGGGATGCGGTTCACAAACTGCCACAGTGGCCACGAGGCACGTTCGAGTCCGTCGACTGCTGTGCAGTGGCGAGCCCAGCTTCCAGAAGCACTGAGCGGAAGGCAGAGGCAGCGCCCTCTCCTCCCCACTCCTTCCCCACCGCTTACACCGCGGGCGTGGCCGTGGATGGAGCGGTGCTGACGCCTCTTGCCTTTGGCCCCTCTCTGTGTTACTGGGGTCGGGGTTTGATAAGCGGACACCCGCTGTAAGAGCCCCGTCCAGACGGGTCTCCCTGCCTAAGACATCCTCCCTGCTCCACTAAGCCCCATCCAGACCCGCAACCACGGATCTTGCTACTGTCACCACAGTGTTGCTTTTTCCGGGGTGTCACATAGCTGGAGTCTCACAGGGTCGCTTTTTCGGACGGGCTTCTTTCACGTAGCAATGGCAAGTGAGGGCCCCTCCATGTCTTCCTGGCTTGACGGCTCACTCCTTTTAAGCTGAAGCGCATCCCCTGGTCTGGAGGGACCAGCTTACCCATCCGCCACCTGCCACGCTACCCAAACCTCTTGGTTGCCTGCAAGTTTTGGCAGCTCTGAATAAGGCTGATATTTAAATCTGTGGGTAGGTTTTGTGTGGACGTAAGTTTTCAACTCCTTTGGGTGGACACCAAGGCGCGTGACTGCTGGATCTCACTCTAGGAGTACGTGTAGTTGCCACGCTGCCTCCCGAAGCGGCCGCGCTGTCGCCTCCCTGTCAAGTCAGCCGCGGACGAGGGTTCCTGCTGCTCCACACCCTTCAAAGACCGGCGTGAGCACCCGCACGCAGCTACCTCAGGGCTGCCCTGTGAAGGGGGCTCACGGCTCAGACAAGCGCCTTCGCTCGTGAACTTCAACTAATTGAGAGAAACGGTCGCCCCCCTTCAGTGCCCGCGTGTGCTGCCGTCGTCTGCCCCCGTCGCCTCGGTGGCCTGCTGTGTGCACACCCACCGCTGCCTGTGTTTTACGGACGAGACCCGCAGCCTGGGAGCCCACCCAGCGTCCCGAGGCCCCAGCCGGCCGGCAGCCCCGAGGCCGAGACCCAGGGGCGCTTCCCGCCCGGCGGTCTCTGTCCACGCCAGCATCGCTCACCATCGAGGGCAGCGCCGTGCCCAGCTGGCTGTGGGGCCTCCACCGCTTGGAGTGGGATGGAGACGACACAGACGGGAGTGAAGGACGTAGAGCACGCTCGGGGGGGCCGCGCCCGAGCAAGGCAGTCATGGAACCCAAGGCCCACGTGCCCAGGCCGCCAGGGCAGGCTGGGGGGGCCCGGGGTTTTGTGTTAAACTGTGTGCAGAGCTCCCCATGTTACACAGGGAGCGGTGGGACCACGACTGGAAAGGAAAACGCTCGGGCTGTTGTAACCACTGCTTCAACAGCTTTCCTCTTGGCTATTTCCCCTGGCTCCCTGCTCACTGCCCCAGATCTTCCCTTAACATTTAAAACTCTGCGTAACAGTGCACATAAAACCGTCACAGCCGTTTTCAGCAGCTTCCGAAGGCACGGGGAGGGGGTGGTGGGTGGTAGCTGCGTTTGATCACGGGGGCCCAGGGAACCGGCTTGGATGTGGGGGCTTCCCGGGGGCTGAGTGGACTCCTGCTGTGTTAGAGCCGAGCAGGCCTTGGGGAGGCCCCCCTCTAACAAGTTGGGCCATCACACCAGCCACCAGAGGCCACTCGGCACGGCTCCCCCCTCACCTGGGGAGTGGGTGGTTTGGTGCCTGCCTGGCCGCCTGGACGCCCATGGCTCATGACCAAGGGTGACGAAGACACGTCAGTAGGGAGGAAGCAGCAGAGAGGGACCCGAGTCCTGGGTGCTGAGGAGCCCCGGGGCAGACGTGTGCGGTGATCGGCAGGGGCGGGCGGGAGAGAGGGGCTTTCTTGGGGAGACACCCACCCCCGCCCTGCAAGGAGTGTGGGGCTCTGCTTCCCAAACAGAGGCCCCCAGGCCAGCATCGGCCATCTGGGGGCTTCTTAGATCTGCAGACTCTCGGGCTGGCCCCAGCGCCCCAGCGCCAGCAAGGGAGGTGGGGGGCAGAGGAGAGCAGGACAGAGCAGTGATTCCAGGCCACACCCGAGGGACACACAGGAGGGGGGACTCTCTGCGTCCCAGGAGATGGATGGGGCTGCGGGGTCAGGCGTTTCCTGGGGAGGTGACCTCTGGCCGGGATGGACTAGCGATGACATGGGCTCCCCGTTGTGCGGGGCCGCCTCAGAAGGACACGGATGCCCACCTGTCTTCTTTCTAGGGCGACAGTCTCATCAACACCGGTTTTCTGACGTTTATTCCAAGCGTGCTCTGTAGCTTACGTCTTTACAAAGACACCGGGCGCTGGGAGAGTGTGAGCCCTCAGGCGGGTGCTCCATCAACAACCTTCGGCACTGAACAAACGCTGGGGCCTCTAGACGCGGAGGCAGCCAGGCTTACCTGCCCTGCGTTTACCAAATGTGGCTGTGGAGACGTGATGCCACCTGCTCGGCCAACTGAAATCCGTCAAGTTTTGCTAAGACCCATTTGCTCGCGGGTCGCGCGGGTTGTTTCTGGCAAAGGCACCTGAGTTTACACACTTTCAGAATTTGTGTAGACTCTGAAAGTCTACTAAAAATGCAGAGGTGTTTTTTCAGTTATTACTGTGGAATTAACATCGTGTTAGCGGTAGAATTTAGGAAATGCTGTTGCATTGCAGTCAGAATATTTTTGTAGGAAATTATCTACATAGATTGTCCCCAATAGAGTTTAATTTCATGCTCTTGTCTCACTGGAAAGGCCGGGATGATGACTCAAATGTTAAATTAAATGTCACGTGATAATTAGTCAGGTGCTGTGAGCCCCAGCCCAAGATCTGCCTCCTGTCTCGCGTTTCTTTAGGTGATGAGGACCGAAGCACGTGTGTTATGAGGGTTATGAACCAAGGAGCATTTCATTTAGCTATTTTCTAAGGACTATACAGACATTCGAATTTGCTAATTTTAAGCAGACTCACATATCATACAGGGTGAGTAAAAGTGCCAAATTACAAATGGGACTCTCCGTAAACACCTTTGCTGATAAAAACATTTTCATTTTGTAGATAACACCAGAGATAGTCCCAGGAAAATAGATCATGCACTTATAAACACGAGTGCTTAAGAGAAGCACACTAAGCAATTTTCCGATCTCTACTGGAACCGAGATCCTTGTTTTCACAGCTGAATATTCAAAGCGCTGTTTACCGTAATTGGAAGACACTTGACAGTTTAAGTAGCCCGCATTTAGCAGGCTTCAAATAGGTCCTAAATTATTTGTTGCAAGCCCTTTAGATAAATAAGGGAGAGTGCTGCTCAATTGTCCTAAAAGCCACCAATTAG
Source organism: Phacochoerus africanus (assembly GCF_016906955.1). NCBI lineage: Eukaryota > Metazoa > Chordata > Mammalia > Artiodactyla > Suidae > Phacochoerus > Phacochoerus africanus. The sequence goes on along the minus strand of NC_062555.1, from coordinate 73,485,419 downwards.
TGGCTTTTCTGGTTTATCCCAAGTGACTTCCGAGGTGATGACAGATTTTCTGAGTTTCATTTGTGTCCTCTTCTTGAACTTCACTTCACATGAGCCGGATTTCCAGCTCAGCAACCTGTCATTAAAATACCCCTAAACTCCTAACAGAAAATGGGAAGCCCCGCGTGGACTGGGGCCTCCCCCGTGGCCGTGGGCAGTGTGTGGGACTGAAAGGGGAGGCCTTCCTTGTCCACACGTGGCTCTGGCTCTTTCTGGACCAGGCCTGGTCCTGGCCGGCCCAGTGTCACAGGAATCCCGCTGAGCCAGTTCGTACAGAACCCTCGGCCCCTGCAGGCAGTCAGGCCCTCTTCCCAGCCCTTGACACCTGGTGGTCGGGGCCCCGGGCTCCCTGAGCCGCCGCCTGGTCCTGCTGGGGTCCGTCTCTCTCCTGCTGCAACAGGGCGGAACAAAGGCCACTGTAACCGCCCTCACACCTGCTGCTGCGGCTTTGGAGTTGAGCTGCACAGCAATGACTCGGTGTATGCTGGGTGAGGCGGTGAGGACATCTGGGGCCTCAAAATAAACTCAGTTCAGTCGAAAGCCCCCCAGACACACGTCTGCAGACAAGTTACTTGGGTTCTAGGAAGACACTGAAAAGGCTTGAATTCTTGGCTCCCAAGCTCTCAGCACTTTCAAGTTCGCAGATTAGAAGCAGCAGAGCCTACTGGGCACTTTAACGGACGTTGACAGTTGAGCAAAGTCACGTCAAGCACAGGAAAAGCCAGGATGAGAACGCAGACAGCAGCCTGGGCCACAACTGAGCCCAACACTCTCACGAACCTCACGGGCTGCTGTGCGCGCGGCTCTGCGGCATCTTCCAAGCGGGTTTTCCCAACCATGAGCTTGGACTCCAGGAAAGACTGATTAGGTCCCTGATGTTTCTTCATGCAGCAAAAAGCATTTTAACTTCTCTTTTGTCTTCTTTTAGGGCCGCTCCTGCGGCATATGGAAGTTCCCAGGCTAAAGGTCCAATCGGAGCAGCAGCCGCGGGCCTACACCACAACCACAGCAACGCTGAGCAAGGCCAGGGCTTGAACTTGCGTCCTCATGGATACCAGCCAGGTTCGTTAACCGCTGAGCCATGACGGGACCTCCCATTTTAATCTCTTAAATTTTCTAAATCCCCAGCTGTCCCCCCATTTTGCTGGCACAGGACAGGTTCGGGATGATGATCTCCCGAGAGCTCCTGACAGCCCAGGTGTGGGGCGCCTCCACTTCACCGACCTTGGCTATGGGCCTGCCTGTGCCACCCGCCGGCCACTGGAGGGCAGTGAGAGGGATGGGGGCTGGAAAGGTTTTCTGCCCCTGATCAGCTGCACAGGGGTGGCAGGTGGGCCGTCGGGGTGAGAGGCCCACACCTGGGGCTTCTCGTCTCCCATCCACCTGCGCTGTCAGCCGAGGGGGCCATGCAGCCACGGAAGCACCTGCCCACCTCTCACTTCCGCCCTCAGCTCCTGCGCCTCTGCTCTCGGGGTCAGTCTGGGGGAGAGGAAGCCTGGGTCCTGGGGCGGGAGGAGCGCCCCTGCTGAGTGGGGCAGCTCCAGGCCTGTCTCCAGCCCTTGTTGGGAAGCTGGGTCCTGAGCTCTGGGTCTGGACGAGACCACCAGGCCCCAGAGGAGGCTGCGGGCAGAGTGGCCTCTTTCAGTGAGTCAGAGGTCTGCCCGTGTGGCTGCCAAGCCCTCATATCTGACCAGCCAGCTTCCTCCCCTGGCTGGAGGCCCAGTCCCTGGGAGCCTGCAGTCCCCAGATCCAGGGTGGCTGGAGGTCCAGTGCACAGCAAACCTCCCTCTTTCTTCTGTCAGCATCCCGGACCCCTGGGGGGACCCTAACACTGGCTGCACTGTTGTGAGTTAAAGCGGAGACACTGGAAGGTTTTGCAGGACTGTCGTCATCAAGGTTCTGCTCCTCGATCTTGCCCCGACTGACGCCACAAGAGGACGACGGAGGCAGGGGACGAGGTGCCTCCGCGGGGGCTGAGGCGGAGCCTGAGGTTCAGACAATGGGCACAGATGCAGGGGTGGGGAGGGAGGACCCTGGGCCTCGGATAAACGTGAACCCATCTGTCATCCGGCCGCTGGGTAGGTGGGCCACACGCCTCAGCCTTTTCTCAATTTGGCTGTTCAATGGAATTTCCAAGGCCTTCCATGGGAAGAGGAAAGGTCCAGCACGGGGGCTCCCCTTCCTGCTGAGCAGCCACGCTCCTGACAAGATCTTTCAGGCCTGCGGGCAGCTGTCCTGTCCGCCACCTTCTCTCCTGGGCACTGAGCCTGTTCTGGGCCGAGGACCTGGGTACCGGGTCTGGGTGGGGCTGGGATCTCGCAGGTGTCCTGACCTGCCTGGCCTGCCTCCCCCACCTGGGACACGCAGCCCAGAGGATCTGCCTCGGGGGGTCGCTGGGCGGACTGAATCTGGACAGTCTGTGGGAGAGTTCTCTGGCGCTGCCGTGGGTGGGGTGGGAGGCTGGCTGAGGGAAGATGGGCTCGGGTCGACCCGGTGGTCCCATCCCCAGAACAAGCCCCAGTCCTAAACCCCAGTCAGACGCCTGCCGTTGATCTACCTGCTGCTGCGGGGGGGCGAGGAGGTTGAGAGGGTCTTCATGGTGCCCGTTTTTCCGGGCAGCGCCTGCCCTCGTGTGGGTTTCACCGAGACTGAGCTGCCTGCAGTGGGAAGTCAGAGCCCAGGGCTGGTACAACCTAGTGTGAAACCCTGACCGAAGGTTTGATAAATGGCCCCACGTCGTGGCCCAAAGCCTCAAGTTCCTCATGCCGAGCCCCTGGCGTGTGTCCTCGGAAAGGGCTGGAGGCAACACTGTTCTGATTTCCAGCCTGAAGGGCTCCTGACACAGCTCCTGCCGACGCCCAGGGTCAGCCTGGCGCCTGCCCATCGAGGTGTGAGGGCGACGAGAGGCAGCCCAGAGAGCCCAGGGCTTAGGGCCACCAGGAAGGCTCTGGGTTGGCCGCACTGGAGGAAGGGCGGCACGGCAGGGCAGCCTGGCTGGGGTCCAAGGCCACGGGATCCTGGAGCGGGGTGGCAGGGGCACTGGAGGCGGGGAGCCCGCGCCCGACTCCCCTGCGTTCAGGGCCCCGTCCCTCGGGACGCGGGTCAGATCTGCCTCCTGGGGTCTAATGGGGCCGATGAGCCAGGTCGTGCTCGGCGCTGCAGGGCGCGGCCCCGGCTGGGCAGACGCTGTGCGTCCGTGTGGATCTCCAACTCCTGGAGTGCGCCTGGCACACGGGGCCTCTGGGTCACAGGGTCACCACGAGCCTGCGCTGGGGGCACTACTGCGACGTTATAAACATGCTGCTTCTTCCCCCACTTTCCCAGGGCGGCAGGACACGAGGCGGGGGCAGGTGGACAGGGTGCTGACCCCACAGGCCCGGGGATCTCCAGGCCAGTCCTGGTGACCGGGGAGGTGGCAACGTGAGTCCAGCGGAAGGAAGCCCAGGTCATGCCACACAGGCCTGGGGCAGTCAGCCGCTCTTGTCCAGCCCTCAGGGTGACAGCACACAGCTCCTGGCGGTGCCTGCAGAGGGTGTGGGGGGCGCCCTCCCGGCTCCGTGCCTCCCCCTCCATGGCCTCTTTTCTGTCCCCTGCACCCCCCGCCCAGTGCACATGGGGGCCTCTCCTGCTGAATCCCTCCCAGCGTCCTTGCATGGTCACAAGGTCATGTTTCACTGGGCGGGGGCTCATTTCTATTCCAGCAGCATCTTCACGGCAGGAAAACCCACCTGTGGGCAGCAATGGCTCTGCACAGAGTGGTGTCCATCTGTCCGTCCATCTGTCTGTCCACATCTCGGTGGCACCAACCCTTGGGAGCAGGTTCTGCACCTTCTCCTCACCTGCAGCGCTCTCAGCCCTCACCTCCCAACACCCCTGCTCCTTCTGGCCTTCTTGGCCCACACCCCCTGGACGCCGCAGGCCTGGCTCACTGACCCCATGTCCTCTCGGTGGCCCTGGGTGGCTGTCGCCAGCACACCTGCTGAGCTCGGACACAACCCCTTCTCCTGGCTCTCCTACGTGCCTCCCCCGGTCACCATTGGGGGCTGGTCTGACGATGGGAGATGCCTGTGCTGTGCCCACCTCTGGGGAGGGTGCCGCCGAGAGCAGACACGGGACGGCTGCCGCTTCACTGTCGCGAGAGACACGGCACGGGGGAGATGAAGGGCCCTTGGAAGAAGGGGGACCTGGTGGCCTGCTGCCGGGACAGCCCGCCCGTGCCCGTGCTCCCGGCGCCAGGCCCAGCGGCGGGTCCTGGTTCGGATGACGGACACCACCCGCCCCTATCCCGAGGACGCCTGTGCAGGCGCCGCCACCGCCACGGAAGGAGGTTTTATTTCCTGGCCCCGTCCTATCATCACGCACGTACCTCTCCAAGCAGAGCTAATGAGTATTTTTCATAAACGGAATCACTAACGAGAGATTTACCGCGTGCTATTATTTTGCCTTGAAACGTGTCCTGGCCGAGCGGCTGATGGCCGTTGAGGTGGCGGGGAATCACCCAGCGCAGCATCTGGCCCTTAAAACCCCGCCTTCTGTGACCCGGTTAATTGAGGCGTTTTCATCTCAATGCCCTGTGACTGCCACCGAGGGAGACACAGTTACAATGCCAGGATCCGGCTCCGCCAGCCGCTCTGCGCTGCCGCCCTCAGACCGCAGATGGCCGGGCAGCACGGAGCGCTCCCCCCGCAGCCTCTTATCCGAGGGGGAGGCCACGCGGCTCTCCGTCGAGTCACCAGAGTGAGGGGGGGACTCCGTCTCCTTCCTGGATCGTCTGGCCCTTCGCTCTGCCGCACATGCTGCTTCCCGGCCTCGCCTCTCTCCCTCTTTCAAGCGTTGGGAGGTAGGAGGTGCCTCCGCAGCCGCGGCAACCGCTGCGGGTGCCGAAGAGCGTGGGGCCCCGGCAGCGGGCAAGCACCGCACCCTCAGCCCAGCGCGGCCCAGCTCCGCAGGCCCCTGCGGCCGAGCCCCTGCTGTTGTGAGATGCTCTCCGCCTTCCTCCCGGTGCCACATCCGCAAATCCCACAAAGCGCGGGGCGTGGGGTTGTTTCCAGAACACGCGTCTGCGTGCTCTGCCCATCCAAGGCCTCACATGGAGGATAGCCAGCTCCTCCGCGGGGGCTCTGCCGGGCGTCCGACCCCAGCCTGACCCAGCGGAACTGGAACACTTGCAGGCGGTTGCCTCCACCCCGTGTGCACGCCTGCACCTCCCAGCGCAAGGATGGAGGCAGTTGCATTTTCCCAGCATGAGATGCACAGGACGACTGGGCGACTCACATCCGCCTCAGAGCAAAGCCCAGCGCCCATCTCTTACCGCCCCATCATCCCGAAGCGCCCCTCCCGCACCGTCGTGCTCTGACAATTCCCAGAGCTGCCAGGGTGGAGCGACGAATTCGGGTCCTTTGCTAGGCACGCCTCGAAATGACAAGTGCTGCTGGGTCATGCCAGGCAGTGGGCAGGTCTTCATGACAGACACGTACATTTAAAACACAAAAGTCTTCTACTGCACGGACTCCATGACTGAGGATGGCACCGCGCCCGCCCTATGATACCCTCCAGAACATGGTAACCCCTGCAAACGGTGATGCTGAGTGTCCATCTGCTCAGCGTCAGGGCCGCTCTGGAATCGCGACTTAAAAATGCCAGGGGAGCAGGCGGAGAACGCCAGGAATCCTGCGAGACTGGCAGCCCCAGCTCAGGAGTGAAGGGCGGTCTTCCCATTGCCAGGATTTATACCAATAGATCCGCTGCTTGGCTCTGCTCAGGGAGGAAGCGTTTACCTCGCAGTAGCCATGAAATGAACTTGACGTGCAAGCACACAGACGAGACCCACCTCCTCCGTCCACCCCCAGCGCTGTCTGCTCGACACCTGCGCACTCTGACTCTTCAAGGTCTTGCCCCACCGCCTGCAGGACACAGTGACTGTGAAGTCTCATTACCACGGTCGCCGTGTCATTCATCTCTGTTCCAGGGGCGAGGAGCTTACGGGGCGGATAGCAGAGCTCAAACCCGAAACAGCCCTGGCCAGGACTGGGACACAGGGTCTCGTCCTGGGTCTGCAATAAATCACCCGTGTCTTTGGGCAAATTGTTTGGCCTCAGGGTCATGGAATCTGCACCTGCAAAATGAGCTGATGGCATCGAACGGCCCTGAGGTCTCCCACCGCTGTACTTCCTGCCGTGCTCGGGGGGGACCCCTGCTTGCCACCTCATAACGTGCCCGGTCACATTTCCCTCCTGTGCAGAGCAAGTAACTCCACCCCAAGGGCCTGGGGACCAAGCCTTCCCTGCAAACACTCCTCCAGGCCCTCAGGGCCCCTTGAAGGGGCCGTAGGTGGGGGCCGGGATCTCAGGACTGAGGCGGTGGCAGGATGAGATTTCCAAGGGAAGGGGGTGATGCGCTCACCCTCCTTTCTGTGGGGAAGCGCTCTGTGCTGAGCGGCACCTCATGCTGCCCAGAGATTTGCCTCGCCTCTTTTTTTAGAGCTGCATTTTTAATTTCTTTGTCTTTTCAGGACCGCACCCACAGCATATGGAGGTTCCCAGGCTAGGGGTTGAAGCAGAGCTGCAGCTGCCAGCCTACACCACAGCCACAGCAAGCCAGATCCAAGGCGCATTTGTAACCTATACCACAGGCCACCGCAATGCGGGATTCCTAACCCCCCGAGAAAGGCCAGGGATCAAGCCCCCATCCTCATGGATCCTAGTCAGGTTCATTACTGCTGAGCCACAGTGGGAACGCCAAGATTCCAAACGGCCCTCCAAGTGCCTTCTCCCAGACCGTGGTTCCTCCGGGCTGGGCAGCCCGAGTGGGAGCAGAGGTGCAAACGCGGTTTGCTGAGATGGGGACACAGGGGGAGGTGGCTCGCGCTCTGGCCAACGGGCTCACAGCTCCAGCTGTCAGGACGAGACACCTGTCGGAGAGCAGCGCTGTGTCCTGCGCTAGGGATCGTCTGAGGGGAGGCACGGCACCTGTTCTCAGCACAGTGAAGTACAATTGAAGAAAGAGCGTCAGTGCACAGCGCTCGTCGCGGCAGAGATGCCAGGGGAGGGCCCAGGCCTGGCCACCCTTTACGCTTTCTGGGGGGCCACTAAGTGACAGGTAATTTGCCGGAGGAGCAGCAAATGAAGGAAGCAGCCCAGCAAGAAACCAGTATTTTGGGAGAAAGATATACGTAGACAGTCTCGGCTGAAGGCTTGTCGTTCATCCCGCAAACAAAAAAGTGACCCAAAGCCCAAAACCGTAACAGCGCTGGCATGAGGGCGGCTATGCCGCTCACCTCCCATTTCGCCTGCGACCAAGCTCAGCTCCAGGCCGGGCCGTTCCTGTCTGTGGGGAGGGGACAGTGCGGGATCTCCTAACAGCTGTGCCAAGGGCGGCTCCCGAGAGCTCGAGGGCATCAGCTGAGGTTCTGCAGATGACTCTGGCCCATATTTCAGAAAATGTAAGATACTCCAGGCCCGCGGGCCGGGAACTGGCGTTCAGGGGCGGTGGAGGAAAGGCCGGTGACGGGCGTGGCCCTGCGGGACGTGGTCCAGCTGCTCAGGAAGAAAGGACCACGGAACTGGGCCTCAGCAGCATCGGTATGAGTAACGCCAGACACCTAACTGTGTGCGTTTTTCATCCTAAGCAGCTCGGGGCTGGAGAGAGCGGGTGTGGCCCAGGGTCTCACAGCATGACCCAGGCGGCACCAGGATGCCCGCGGAGGCACGTCTGACCCCAAGCACAGTTCCCGTTCCCATTTTTGACTCTTGCATCTCTTTGCTCGAAATTAAACTTCCTTGTGAGAAGGGTCGAGTTGCTTCTCACGTGGAATCCAAGCGGACCTGGCTGGGGGCACGTGGGGGCTGTAATTCTAGAAGGACACAGGACACAAAGGTGGAACCGGTGCCTCGACCCCCTTGGGGACGGTTGGTTTGTTCCCGGGGGGAGGGCACCAGAGGGGGCAGGCGTCTGGAGCGCGGCTGCTGAGCGGCTGCGACACCCAGAACCAGCAGGATGGGCAGAAGGAAGTGGGGTGGGCTTGTTCTCAGGTCCACGGACGTCGCGGGGAGAGCCTCCCCAGCTGATGGCAAGGGGGCAGCCCGGGTCGTAACTGCAGGTTGTGCTGGGCTACCTCCACTCTCCACCATACTCAACATGGAGCAGGAGGGAGACGTGGTGACAGCAGCTGCGGCGTGGAGACGGAGGCCGGTTCGGGGGAGCAGAGAAGTGGGGGGCAGGGGACGTCCTGGGCAGCAGGTGGCCCTCCTGTGAGGGGCGTGGCTCGGAACCGGGCTATTTTAAAGGGATTATGTGGAGTGGGGGAGGCCACTGAAAAACCTCTGTCCTCGTGCCAAAATCCTGGACCTCCGAGTGCTGGGCTCAAAAAGAGGAGCTGACCGTCAAGTGCCTCTAAGGGGAGAAGAGCATTTTAAGACCCTAAAGAGTGTAATTTAAGGACTTTAGATATGAGAAGTGAACGGCTCAATGCGCAGAGGTCAACTCCTGTGGCTTCTAAGATCCTGAGTCCCAGGAAATGTCCCTTTGAACAATCTACGACAGAAAAAGAGGCTTCTTCCTAGGAGATTTCGCTGCAAGGACAGTGACAAACAGAAGACAAACATCTCAGCTACTAAAAGGGTCTTAAAAAAACCTTAAAAATATTTTTCAGATTTAGAGAAGCAGTAAATGCAAAATCCTGTCTCTCTCCTGAGATTCAAAGCAGAAATTTATACTGAAAAAACACACGTGTGTACGTGTGCACATGTGTGTGTATGTGTGTGTGTGTCTCAGTGGAAAGAGTGAGCAGAATGTCAGGACACTTTCCTAAAGATGGTTTTATTCAGACGTCGCCAAGGACAAGCATGAGAACGCAGAACTGGCTGCAGAAAGAAAGACCTAGATTTGGGGTTTCTCTCGGCCCCTCGCTGCAGGTTTATGATCCGTCCCAGGGGAGGGGCTTGTTGCCCCCTTCTAACCCTCCTGTGCCAGACACGCGTGTGATCATTTCACTCCCTAAACTGCCCTTTTAAAGCATTAAACAGTGCTGGGATCGGGCAGGTTTTGGCCAACACTGAGAGCTGACTTCTGCTGAAGGCCTTCCGACCTGGGGAGTGAAGGAGCCAAGGAAGCCCGTGGTCCGAGCCGCGCCTTTCCTGCGCTGACGAGGGCGGGGCTGGGAGGGCCTCGGGTGGACACGGCCTCAGCCTCGGGGACAAGAAGCTGCAGGTTAGGAAGCAGAGTCACCTAAACGACACGCTTGTACTGAAGAGCTGCTGGGGGGGATACTGTCAGGCCTTCATCCTGAAGTGCCTGATCCTCGAGAAAATTTAAAATCTTCCCTGGAGCAAAGGTCAATAAAGTCTCCTTTTCCTACAAAACCGAACCCGACGTACGACTCGGCGGGCGTGCTACAGACTGCCTCCTGTTTGAAACTGAGCACTTGCCTCCTTGCCTCTGCCTGCAGCCGGGGTTCCCCAGAGAACAGGTTTTCAACTGTAACTGCCAGCACCTCTTGAGAAGGGCTCGCGGCCCCTGCCTCCCAGGGCCGGGCCCTGACCTGATGGGCGCAGGGCACACGGGGGCCCTGCACCTTGGAGACCAGCTGCCCGGGTGGGAAGGGGGCACTGGCCCCTGTGACCTGTGGTGGCCCCAGAGGGGACTCGTGGTCCCTCACACCCCCAGACCCACTCAGAGTGGCTCATCTTCAAGTGAGCTCTCCAGCTTTCCTCCCTTCAGTCCATCAGGCCAGGCGGATGAGCGCTCGGACCTGGCGTCTGAGCTACTGGACTTCCCCGCTGCCTGAGTCTCCACAGACACAGACGGACACAGGGCTGCCTGGTGGGGCCGGGCTGGGGTCCCGTTGTGTCACCGTGGTCCCACTGTGCACGCAGTTAGGTGGCATGAACAGCCGTTATGAAGCAGCGGGAAGGACACAACCGAGTCAGACAAAGGGAGGGTGGTGTGCTGAGGCTCAGGGCCAGCGAGGTGCCAGGCTGGGACGGGGTGAGTGGTGCCGCTGCGGCAGGCGGCTGCTGTCCTGAGACTGACGAGCAGTTAATTTATGTGAAACCTCAGAAGGGCCTGACCGGGCTGTGGTGATAAGGGCCTTGGCTGCAGGGCGCTGATGGCCCGTCTGTCTTGCAGGAACAGCCCGGCTCGTCCGCGGCCCTGAGCAGGGTCACAGAGGCCCTGGGCACCGAGCCCGGCTGCAGGTGCAGATGGTCTGTGCATGCCCTGCCTCTGACACCCGGGCACCTGGAGGCTCCCATCTCCCCAGGCCCAACACTCCAGCGCCACCAGAACTGCTGTCCTGTGGGGAGACTCCTCGAGGCTCCTCCCATGTCTGGTTAAGGACGAGATCCTGGAAAGCTGCACACGCACAAAGCCGCCACGGGCGGGTTCTCAGAGCACAGGGGGCTCAGGGCCCCTCCTCCGAGGCGGAGGCCGAAGGACGACTGCAACATCCAGTGGACTCAAAGCGTAAGAGCAAAGCTGCTGAGCACAGGATGCGAGCAGGTGCAAACTATTCTGTACCACCCTGTACACACGCAGGGAGGACAGACGGCAGGCCTCCCGTGCAGCACAGGAGCTGCAGGCGGCATCCTGTGACACGGCATTGGCACCAACATGAAAAAGACTGTATACGGATGTGCAGCTGAATCACTTTGCCGTACAGCAGAAATTATTACAAACTGTCAATTGACAGTACTTTAATGCAGTTAAGAAGGGTAAAGCTGCTTGAAAAAGTAATAATGAAGATAAAACAAATAACACTAAAAGAAAGTCACTAGAATTCTCAGCTTTAAAATTTGGTGCTACATCTGCGTTATTCTCTCTGCTTTTTATGAGACAGCAAAGTTACATGTTTGATTCATAAAACGAATTTGTAAGAGTAAACATAACATGCATTAAATTATTCAATAATAAGGTCACTCAGTCAAAGAACATTTTCTTGTGTGTGACAAGGATGCTCCCGAAGAGTTTAAAGAGCCTGCGTTCCGCGCTGGATCCCGGGGCAGGTGGGAGCTGTGCTGGGAGCTTGGGGACCGGGGTGTGGGTGGCGCTGGGTGATAGGAAAGCCACCCCATTTGCCTCACTGTTTTCCAGATTAGTGATGCCTTAATAAGAACATATTAAAGTTACTAGTGGGTATGAAGTGACAGTTCTAAAGAGAATGGTTTAAATGTTTGCATGTCACATATGTCATTTAGATTCACAGCCTCCTTTTAAAAAGGCTCAGAGCAGACAGCACTTTGCTTATAAATACTGTGCTTCTCCTCAGAGCTGCAGGAGAGGAATATCTCAAAACCGCAACTATTTAACATAAAACAAGGTAACTCCCCACTGCCAAGGACCCCCGTGCCAGGCTGTCTGACTCTGAGGCCGGAGGATGTGGGCAGACAGGGCGGGGAGAAGTGGGGGCTGGGCCACGTGGCACAAGGCCACCTGCTCGGGGTCACCCCAGGGGCCTCGCGGCCTCTCTCTGCCCTACTGGCTGCTGGGCCCAGGGGGCCTGGTTCTGAGCTGGAGGCTTGGGTGGGCGGCAGGACCACTCTGTGCCCTAACGCCTGAGCCTTCCTACAGGTGACGCTCAGATGCCGAGCCCTGGGCCGGGCATGGGGGCACGGGCCCTGTCAGACGGAGCCCGTGCTGGGGGCTGGGCGAGGACCAGGGGTGTGAAGGCCAGGACCCGCTGGGGACCCTCCATGCGCCCCTCCCCGGAGCTCGCTTCATTGTCGCTCTGCCCTGCAGGCCACGCCCTGCTGGAAGCAGAGGAAGAACTGAGGGGACGCTAATCACAGACCAGGCCGGAGAGCGCTGCGAGCCCGCTTACTGGCTCGAGTCCAGGGGACACTGCGATGTGACGTGGCACTGACTGCACTTCAACCTCGTTTCGCTGGCTCCCAAACCCTTCCCGACGTCACAAACGCGCCTCCAGGCTTTTGAGCTCTATCTACCCCTGTCACCGAGGTGAAGGGATGGACGACTCTTTAAACTTATTTTAAAGTCAAAAATGTAACACCTGCAAGTCGAAAACATAGTCACAAAGTATCAGAGTAGTAAACACAGAGAAAAGCAAGTCGCCCCCCAGAGCCAATGTCTGCGGTGCCGCATGTCCCTCCCGGCCCTCTTCACGACGTCGGGTCATCTGGATGCACGTGGCACCTGGTATGACACTGGCGCCTCCACAGCGCACTCAACCACGCACCGGGAGAGCATCCGACATGGGCACGGGCACGCCCGCCCAGCGGTTTTCAAGGACACACATAACCCACGGTGTGGCTGCACCGGCATGGCACAGGTACCCTCACCATCATGGCATGCACACCGTGACCACAGTGTGGCTGCGCCGTTGTGGTGTGCATGCGCCCTGACCCAGCCAGGGCTGCCCCAGATCTCCTCTCAAGGGCATCTGGTTGCCTTCGGGAGCAGTCTGCACTCCCAGTAAACGCTCCGTGCACACCCTCACCCCAAACCTCGCTATGTGCATGTGTGGGCTCATGTACCAACACAGGCTCCTACACGTTCAGATAGTCTGGCTGAGTTAGGGGATTAAGTGAAGTGGATTCTGGGTTTTGATGGAGCTGAACTGACCACCAAGTAATTTTCACAACAATTCGGTACTTGTCTTTCTTCCTATACCTTTGAAAAATGCCACTGGCAACTCCACCATTAAAGAAAAGAAGATTTTAGGAAGAAACAAACTTCCCTGGCAAAGCCTGCTCACCTGGGACCAATAAAAAGGGTTGGTGGGTGGGAGCGGGAAACAGAACATTGCATGTTCATGTGCTACTTCTTCTTGGACAAAAGGCACCATCAAAAGCCAATTGCGATGAGAGATTAATTCCCACTGGGACGTCAGAGGGAGCCACTGGGCCACGGAGCTCGCGCAGTGCTGGAGCTTAACCGTGGCAGTTTCCCGCAGAAGAAACAGCACCAGGAAGTCTTGTTTTGATACCTAATTAAATGTGAACAAGCTGTTTTGGACGTTAGCAACTTACAACATATCTGCTTCAGGATATTAAACAGGAGCTGTTGGGGTGGTGGTTACAGCTGAGCAATAGCTGGGATGGGGCTGTGGGCAGGCGGCACCTGCCAGCCCATCAGAGGGGGTTCGTGTCTCCAGTGCCGCTAACATGCAAGGGTTTCCTGCATGCTGCTGTTAAAGACGCAGGAAGAGAAAAGCTTAAGGAAGCGAGACGCAGACGCAGCCGGCTCGGCCCTCCTCCTGCATGCTCGCTTTGACTGTCACCCACCCACACGCGTCCTTGAGGCCCCTCATGGCCCACACCCACGGTCCCACCCAGGCTGCCAGCCGCACTCCTAGACTTTCCGTTCCTCCTTCCCCCAAACACGCCGGGCACGTCCTGCTGGGGTCTCCCCCACGACCCCCACATCCTTTTTCCACAAAGCTGCCCTAGGATCTCCCCTAAGCGAAGACCTGAGCCTGCCTACTCACCACTCTGGGGTGAAACCCCGCAGGTCTGGCCCGCGCTCACGTCCCCTCCCCTGTTCATTTGGGAAGCGCCAAACTCAGGGCCTCCAAACGTGACTCTTCGGAGGTGGTTAAGTGAGGTCCTGGGATGGGCCCAATCCCACAGCACTGGCGACCTTCCAAGAGGAGATGAGGACGCAGACACGCACGGGGACCCCCACGCAGGAACCGGGAGCAGCGGCGTCTACACGTCCGGGGCGGGGCCTCTGGGGAGACAGCCCCGTCCACACCTGGGTCTCAGACTCCAGCCTCTGGCACAGAGACGGCGCATCTATTACGGTGTTTACGCCCGCCCTGCGGCGCTGGGTATGTCGTCCTTCGAGCTCAGACGCTGGCCTTGCCCTCCCGGCCTCACCGGGCCTCTGCTCCTGCATCTCTCTGTCGCTCACGTGAGATGATAACGTAAAGCTCTCCGTTGAAAGGACGCTCTTTGCACACATGCTGGAGCTAAGGGCAGCTCCTGGTTGACGCCAGGTTCCCTCTTTCTCGTTCCTCTCACCGCGGCTGCAAACACTCCAGTGGGGGCCGTGCCCTCGCCCAGTGCACAGGCGCGGACAGCCAGGGCTCCCCCAGCACCGCCCGAGAAGGAAGGGAGCCCTGTAGCTTGCGGCCACCCACCCTCCCGTCTCAGCAGCCAGGCCTTTGGAACCAGAGGGCAGCGGTGGGCAACGCGTAAAAGAGACACTACAGAGAATCAGGGTTCAAGGGCATCGCATGCAAACGCTGCACCAACTTTTAGAATTAAGAGCAGGAATCGGTCCGTCCCACCGGAGCTTTATTAAACCTGTGCCAGGACGGCTATGTGGCCATTTCCCCCGAAGCTGGGTTTCAGGCTGAGGGCAAGTGTGGAGACCTGCTGGCCCCAGACCTGCACTGGGACAGCCTCTGAGCCGGGCCAGAGACACTCCCCATGACTGTGCCACATCCCCAGTCCAGTGGGGATGGTTCCGAACCAAGTCAGAGGATCCTGATGAGAACTCTGCCTCGTTACCTCGCAGGTATATGCTACACAGAGAGAGCAGCAGAGGGGCGGTGGCGGGGGTGCGGACCAAACCCCCACCTCAGATGCTCTCCATGTCCACAGTGGCCTGACTTCCCACTGAGGCTTCCTGAAGGCCAGTGCTCCTCAGCCTGGCTGCTGGGGCTGCAGACTTTCCCCCGGAAAGCTATAAATAAGTACACAAATCCAGGAATGGATAACAATGAAACGACTCTTGGGACAAGAACGGCCAAAATACGTCTTAAGTCCAGCAGTCACAGACTGAAACATCTCTCCCCAGTTTCTATCCTGCCCACCGCAAACAGCGGAGGGAGAGTTTAGTTAGCACGGTGGTTGAGACCAAAGGTTCAGCTGCCACCAGTTGCTGAGCTGCAAGGCTGGTTTTCAATCCATGAACCCCCTTCTTCCTCCTTTAAACAGCCCCCCGCAACCCCGGTCTGGGAAGGTGGCCGATCAGGGAGGGAGGGTCGTGTCACCCCTGACACGTGGCTGGAAGTCACCAGCAGGAGGGCGAGCTCTAAGCCCTTCATATCCAATTAGGAAGCAAGTGGCTTTGCCCCCCCGGAGGCTGGGGGCCGGAGAAGCACACACCCTGGACTTCTGACCTGAGGGGCCTTGGAGACAGTGCACAGCTGCCCCCTGCACCAGCTGAAGAGGCTGCGGTCCGGGGACAAGAGGGGCCCTCAAGGCTGCCGTGCCCAGCGTGCTGGGCAGACGGCTCACAAGCGTGGTGGCACAAGTGGGCAGCTGCACCGTCGTCGGAAACCCCTTCTGTTTTCCCTTTCATCACTTTTCTCACTTTCCCGTGTAGTAAGAGGATACAAATATAACTGGAAACAATAACCCAGCAAACTAAAGGCACTTTTCTTATTTAAAATTCTCATGAATTACAGTGAAAGTCATTCATTCCCTAACGCCCTTGACTTCTGCACCAGGGAACGTACATGTCAGAACAGCTAACGTGCTAATAATCACGGCCCTTGGGCAATACTGAGACCATCGCTGCAGACGAAAAGCAGTAAAAGTTCCAGTTCAAAGAAAAACCATCCCCAAATTTCATTGATAAAATATTAAAAATAATGCACTTTTCAAGCTGCCCTTGAAGAACAGATTTGGGCATTGTCTGGTCTCTATGCCCCCGAATTATCTTTGGCCAGCCAATCACCCTATGAGGCTGTCCTAGCAGGCTGGTGACGCGGGGTATCTGCCTGCTCTAGAGGGTCCCCAAGGTGTGTGTGCCGGGGCTCAGGTGCCGGTGGAGCCACCGCTGCCTTGGGAGGGTGCAGCCCCTGTGAGCGCAAGGACTTCTCGAGCTCCTCCTGGTTTGGTCTAATGGACATCTTGCGGGGTATATGGCGTATGCAAATACCGCCTCTTCATTAGGTTATTTTCAGGGCGGTGACAGTTCCGATTTAATGCCAAAGAGCAAGAGCTTCTCTAAGAGATTCTGTCTGGGTTTCTTACATGTCTCACCTACAAGGAAATCTTGATAAAGGTTCACTTCTGGGTGTGAAACACAAAGCTGCTGGAGTCCACACTCGCTTGTGATCCACGAAACACCCCCCATGTTAGAGTCACAGGGTATTTAGCAGAGTTACTGTCTTGCAAACTGTCAGGCGGAATATCCAATTCAGCTTCCACAAGGTCAATCAGTATAAATACCACACACGCTGATTTTGTCTCCTGGTTGCTGATTTTCACTTGTTTGGTCTCCAGTTGAACACAAGTGGCCTTATGAACCCTGAGTGGCTGTCACAGATCCCTGTGCTGAGAATTCCTCTGCCCGCAGAGCACTGTGGGGCCAAGGCAGAGGTGACAGGTGCAGGGCTGCAGGGCCCAGACCCTCGTCCAGCGTGCCCCCTGACCGGTCCTGCGGAGATGCTCTGCAAGGAGGTGACTGAAGGGGGCGCCCCCACATCTCAGCCCATCTTGGAGGGGGATGCGGGGCCTGGCAGGAGGGCGTTTTGGGGAGTGAGGGAGGAAGCCACTGGGTGAAGACTGCTGGGGGCGGGGGGGGGGCAGCGCATGTGACCCTGGGGGGCTGAGCCGTGTGTGCACAGGAGGCCGTGAGGGGGGTGGGGGGAGCGGCGCATGTGGCCCTGGAGCGGGGAGGACACTGGCCTCACTCCTGCCCCAGGGGTGTCCAGACTACTCTGCTCTCAGGACAGCCGGGGCCAAGGGGGATTTGGGGTCACAGTACTCGAGGGTCAGCTGAAGCCCCTCTGGGATTCCGAGCAGACTGAAAACAGACCTCTCGGAGGCCACCGCTGGGGACCGCGCCCTGAAGGCACAAGGCCTGCAGGGCTGACAACCCGAAGGGGCAGTGCCCCTGGGCAGGACGCCCCAGTGAGGGTGGGCACCCAGGAGAGCCCGCAGGCCAGCTGCCCCCTCAGACAGGCCCAACCTCGGCTCCTGGCGGGGTTCAGTGCGCTCCCGAAGCCCGGACGCCTGGGCTGATCGCGCACTCAGGAGCGGGGGCGGGGACAAGGTAGACTTGGCCTACCAGCAGTTTCTAATGTTGGGAAAAGACACAACTCTGGGTCCTAGGCAGGGGTTAAAAGTGGAACAGATGAGGCAGACGGGCTGAACCGTAATTAGAGAGTGACGTCACCCTTGTTTGAGGGTGAATGACCTTTCTCTTCCTCTCAAAATGGTTTTAAACCTCATTTTGTGGAGGGTGGCATCCGAGTGACTTTAAAGGGACATGTCATCAACCAGGGATTTACACACTGCGACACGGAGGGACTCGCTTGGCTGCGAGACCATCACGTCCTAGTTGGTCCCAGTGGCAGGTGGGACGGGTGTCGGGGAGGGCGGGAAAGGGCTGTGCAGGCGACAGGCAGAGGGCCGGGTGGCAGAAGTGGGCCCAAGCCGCACTGTCCACTCACGACCCTCCTTTAAGGGACATGAACGCTGGTGAACCCGGAGAGCGTGACCGAGAGCCCAACCCAGCAGAACACCAGGCCGACCCGTGGAGCTGGCAGAGCAGCAGGCCTTCTGCACAAGGGCCGGCCCGGCTGGTACCGCAGCGTCTGACAGCAGCGGGTGCGAGCGGCCCTGCGACGGCGGGACGGCCTCCGGGAGGGCTGGGGGTGCGGCCCGGGCCCCTCAGCTCTCTCCTCTGTCGAGGCCCTGGGGTCTGCGGGACCCAGATGGACCCAGGATTTCCCTCGGTGCCTCCTCCTCGACCCCTCTTGACTACGACGCACACTGGCCAAACAAAGGCCGCTCATCCAGGACTGCTGGGCCCGGCGAGCCCGCTGCTGCTGAACCCCTAGGACACTCGGCCTGAGCTCCTCCAGCCTCAGGCCCCGCCCCTGGGGCTGGACGCTGCTCGTGCCCGCGGTGTGCTGGTGGGTCCCCCGGGCTTCCCTTAGGATCGGCCCGCGGCCGGCTCACTCTGACTGTCCCTCCCTCAGAAGAGCACCTCGTGACCCTCTGCACCTGAGGTTGCGGGTTAAACACGGAAGCAGGGCTGAGCCACCCGTCCCAGGTACAGGCTTTGAAAGGACCCTGGAAGGAGATGCAGCTACTGCTCCCGTTCCAGGCGGGACGAGAGCAGATTTTAATTTTCTTTTCAAGATTTTTCTGTATCTTCATAAATTTCTGCAAAGGACCTTCAGCATTTTTTTAATGAGAAAATAAAACAGACGCAGAGTGATTTCGAATGGGAGGTGGTGAATGTTCGTTGGTTCCTTACACACACTGGTTAAGCACCTGCTGCATCAGGGCCTCGCCTCGTTCGTGAACTACACCCACTAAAAGGCAAAGAGACGAATGCTCCTGTCCTGGTGGGAGTTTCAGGGTGCGGGGGGCGGGGGGCACAGCAGGCACGCGGAAAAGGTAAAGGAGGGCGCAGAAGGGCGTCCAGGGGCCCTGGGGCAAAGCCCGCATTGGGATGGATGGAGTCCACGCGAATCATTGGACCACTGCCTGCTACTTGCTTGCGTGTGGCTGGATCCAAGGTTTGTTACGTGTGGCCAAGCGTGGTCATTACTGGAAATCTCAAGAGGCACTTGACCATCAGAAGCCGTGTCCAACCGGGGTCAGACTTAGAAAACCACCACTGACGCTCTGCTGCTGTGTGACTAATTATCAAAAAATGCAGCAGCTTAAAAACAAACACTGTCACGAAGGTATGGTAATCCTGAGTGTGTAGTGCTGGCATCAAGACACACGTACAGACCAGAGAAACAGGAGAGGGAGCCCAGAAGTAAACCACTGCACATATGGTCAATGATTTCCAACAAGGGACAGTCTCTCCCACAAATGGGGCTGGGAAAACTGGATGCCCACATGCACAAGAACGAAGCTGGAAGGTGCCCTTCCTTTACGCACCCGCAAGAATCAACTCAAAGTGGACCAGGGACCCAAATCGGAGAATTGAAAGTGTAAAAATCTTGGAAGAAAGCATAGGGGGGAAGCTTCATGACGCTGCATTTGGCCATGATTTCTTGGATGTGACACGGAACGCTCAGGCAGCAGAAGTAAAATGAGACAACTCAAACTACTTACAACTTAAAAACTTCTTTGCATGAAAGGGCGCAATCAAGAGAATGAAAAGGCAGCCCAGGGAATGGGAGGAAGTATTTGCAAATCATATCTGTAAGAAGGAGTTAATGTCTGGTACACATAAAGAAATCCTACAACTCAGAAAGAAAGGAACAAAGCCCTGACTGAGAAGTCAGCAAAGACCTTGAGCAGACATTTCTCCAAAGAAGATAAACAAACGGCCAACAGGCCCACGGCAAGATGCTCAGATCACTGATCACCAAGGAAACGCAAATCAGAACCACAGTGAGACCCCACCTCACATCTGTCAGGAGGGCTTCTGTAAAGGAGAAACCCCCGGGGTGGGGCGGAGGGCGGAGGGCGGAGGGCGGGGGACTTGGGGTTAGTACGTGTAATCTGCTACATTTAGGATGGACGGGCAATGAGGCCCTGCTGCGCAGCTCAGGGAACTATACCTATCACCTGTGACAGAGCATGATCGAAGATATCGGGAGAAAAAGAACGTGTATATTGGAGCAGCTAAGCAATGGGATCCTGCTGTACAGCTCAGGGAACTACATCCAGTCACTTGTGATGGATCAGGATGGAGGATAATGGGAGAAAAAGAACGTGTATACATGTGTCCGAGTGGGCCACTGAGCCGTGCAGCAGAAATTGGCAGAACACTCTAAACCAACTATAAGGAAGTAAAGCATATGATTTATCTGTCATATGCTTTATATAAGCCCATGGGACCATCACCATAATCAAGACAGTAAATACATCCACCAACTCGAAGAAAAAAAAAAAAAGGAATATATATATGTGTGTATACGACTGGGTCACTTTGCTGTACAGCAGAAATTGACAGAACAAGCAAATCAACTATACTTCAATAAAAAAGTCTGAATCCCCAAAATAACAAGTGTGCATGAAGATGTGGAGAAACTGGAACCCTTGTGCATGCCGGTGGAATGTCAATGAGTGCCACCGTTATGGAAAACGATGAAGACTCCTCAAAAAATGAAACACAGAGTGATCATATGGTCCAGCAGTCCCACTTTAGGATATAGACCCCAAAACCGAAAGTGGGGTCTTAAAGAGACATTTTACGCTGGGTTCCATCATTCAGCTAAAATACGGAAGCAACCCAAGGGTCCTGCAATGGACGATGGGTTAACAAGATGGGGACGCACATATAGGGGATACGACTGAGCCTTTGATGAAGGAAATCCTGACACACGCTACAATTTGGAAGAACTTGAGGACACCAAGCTGAGGGAAACAAACTGTCACCGAAGGACACAGGCTGTGTGATTCACCTGGAGAAATCAAGTCCACAGAAGGAGAGAGCAGGGCCGTGGCTGTCCGGGAGGGACAGGACGCTGGAGGTGCCCCTGTCCCGTGGGCGAGGGATAGGAGTGGCTCAGCTCTGCCTCTGCTCCAGGTCCCTCGTGGCTGCAGGTCGCACCTGGAGACCTGCCCGAGGGGAACCACTTGCTGACCCACCCTGAGTCACCACGGGGTTTGTCTGGGAAGGGGAGTGGGCGGGGCAGTCACAGTGGCTCTGTCGCCTCATCGCTAAGCGGCCTCCTTGGCTTCTGTTATATCCCGTTCATGAGCCAGGCATCACTGTGTCAACACTCAAGGTGTGTTTGTGTGTGGGGACAGAGTGACACGGTTCATCTAAGTAGCTTAACAACTGATCCTTCACCTGCAGCGCACGTGTGACCGCGCTGCTCCTCTTTGCTGGGGAGATGTGACTCTGAGGAAAGGAAGCCTTGACCCGGACGAGCACCTCATCACACAGTCGAAGCCTGCCTTTCTCTGGAGCCTAACATCTGGAGGACTGCAGGCACCACACACCTTCTTGCGGGACATGCCGCTGGACGAGGGGTGAGCCCCTGCCGTGTGCCTGCCCTGGCCCCTCCTCTCCTTCTCCCTCTGTCCTTCGTCCCGTGGGCGCTGCAGTCCACGAAGCCAAGCTGATTCTTTCTCCAGAAGACAGGGAGCAGCTGGAGCCCTTGGGGAAACTCAGGAGGACGGCCGGTGGCGAATCCCAGGGCTGCCTCGGGTGCCCGTCACTGTCGCTGTGCCCTGACGGGTCGCCTGCAGCCTTGATCTCATTACCCGCCCACATTCCCAGCAAGGTCTCCACTGAAGTGATTTCAATTGGATTTCCGTCGCACACAGACAGGAGACCGGTTCAGATGCCTCCTCCACGCCCGGTCCCACGCTGGGCGCCGGCCACACTGCGCCCAAGGGCTCCAGTCTCTGCAGGAACTCCCCGCCCGGGGGGACCCTGCACAGAAGAGTGATTAGAACATGAGGTGGGAAACCCTAAAGCAAGTGTCCTACTTAAGTGTGTGGCCTCGGAGAGTCAACAGGATATTTAAGCCAAGAAGCAGTAATTAGACTCAATCCCAAGAGGGGGTACAAGATTGTGAGGCCAGAGATGAGAGAGAAAAGGAATTTTCCAAAAGGCGGAACAGAAGGAAAACTACCAGAGGGCTGGGATTATTTTTTTGTTTTCTGTGTTATTCACTGATGCAGCCACCAAGCCTGCCCCACGTTGGGCAGCTGACAACCATCTGACAACCAGACCAGGGCAAAGAGGCACCAGGAGCCTGAGCGCACTGAGCAAGGCGAGGAGGATGACAGCTGTGTGGCTGGTGACCCAGGGAGGGGACGGGGGATGAGGCGTCCTTGGGGCAGGGTGGTAGGTCAGATCCTGCAGCCTTGCCCCACCACCAAGGGTGGGACTGGGTGCCGTCGGCAGGGGACCCACTGAGAGTCTGAATCCGGAGTGATGGGGCAGTGTTTCCTAACAGCGAGTCGATGTGCTCCGGGTTCTCTGACGGTGAGTCTCTGGACAGCACAGAGGATGGCGCCGTGGGAAGCGTGTGGGTGGGAACCCAGGAGGAGGTGGGCACAGCAACGCAGAGGAAGTAAGAGCAGCAGCTGACCTTCCTTTCCCATGATGTGAAGGAAGCACTTTACGCTGTGTCATTTCGGTCTCAACTGCGTGCTCCTTTCACAGCTGAGAAACGGGCGCACAACGTCCAAGGGCTCCTGGGTCAGGGGCTGAGTCTCTGCCTCTGGGTCCCCAGCTCACCTGCCGGGGCTTCCTGGTGAGAAACTGATGGACGCCTCAGCCACGTGGCAAGTGGGCCGGTGGAGAGAGGGGCTCTGGGGAAATTTGGGATTTGAGGGGCAGGTCCTAGCAGTAGGCGGACCCTGAGCACCCTGAGAAGGAGGGACCCATGGAGACTACTACCGTCTGCGGTGGAGACAACTGAGAGGCTGGTGACGACAGCCCATGTGCCGGGGCAGTGGGACCCGGCCCCTCCCCCCTGGTCACTGTGAGTGGCCACCCTGGGCCCGGGCACGCACGGCAGGCCTCATGTGTCCAGTTCCTGCTCATCTGTCTTTTCTCTTTTACTTACTCATGGCTCATCATCTGGGTGGAAGAGAGAGGTGGAGCCAGCGCTGTGCAGGCCCCGGGCGCCCAGGTGCCATCCCCGAGCATGGCCCAAGGGCAGCAGGAGACGGATACCTTGCGGATTGTTTCATTCGGTGTGAAAAATTTATACCTGGAATCTCCTAATTTCATTAAAATTAAGAGGCAAAATGGGATGGGGGTTTCCATTATTTTGATTAAAGTTTCATCTTCCAAACCTCCATAGTGTTAGCGTGGCTTCAACGGGCCTGTCGTCTCGACAATAAAATGGCAGGTTTGAAGCCTTCGGCCCATGAGACGGCTGTGCTTCAGCGGGCGGGGCCTGAAGCTGCGACTAGGGGCCGGGGGAGGGGGTTGGAAGAGCTGCTGGCGGTGCCAGGAAGGGTCACTGCGCTTCAGCGCTGCCCAGAGCCCCGGGCTGGAATCAGGACCCACCGCGGCCGGGAGGCAGGGTGGTGGGAAAGTGACGGGGGGGGGGTCAGCAAAGGGGGGGACAGTGTCCAGGGACACCTGTAACGAGTGAGGTTAGTAAACGGAGATGCCGGCACAGGCCTGACCACTGAGCAGGGTGCGGAGCGGCATCTTCCCCGGCAGCTTCCACCGGAGTCTTACAGTCACGCCCGGGGCTGTTCTCGTAAGAAACACGTGACCCTCTGGGACCCTCTGGGACCCTCTGAGGACTTCCCGAGGCAGCAGGACACACCAGAGGTGTGAAGAGAGTTGAGTTGTGAGATGGACTTTTGGGTTGATTCTTTCTCGTAAACGTGGCTTCGGGACGGTCACTGGATCAGAAGGTAACCTCCCAGGAGGGTCTCGGGGCCTGAGGCCTGGTTTTAAAGCCCGTGTTTGGCGCGTATCTTACTGTCGTTGTTTATCTGAGGTTCTGGTTCCTACTAATGCTTAACCAGCCATTAGCTGTTATTAGTGGAGCTGAAGCGATGAGGCGGTGAAACGCCGCCCACTTTTACTGGATGAAAGGAGAGACCTTGGGGCTGAGCAGGGCTCCCAGTTGTGTTGCTTGTCTGCCGAGAGGCCCTGCGGATGGAGGCGGCTCTCCCAAACCAGCCCAAAGCTCTGAGGCAGCCCCTCTGTTGTCGTCCTGCCACCAGGAAGCTGCCAGTTCCGTGTGTCACGAACTGTCACGAACGCGGGCGATGGACAGGGACGGAGCGGGGGGCCAGGACAGCAGGTGGAGTCAGGGCCCCACTGCAGAATCTTACCCTCCAGCCGCCCTTCTCCTGGGCTCGACTTCCTCTGGAAGCCAAGAGTGGCCAGGGGTTCTCAAGGAATGGGGTGCTAGCACGGCTGCTGCCCACCCTCCCTCACAGAGCAGAGTCCAAAGGCTATTCTAGGTGTGGTCTTTCCGGTTCCTTTGGGGCCCCCAAATAGTTTGAGTGGGTCACAGTGGAAAGCAGGGCCATTCTTCCTTGAACGCAAATGCACATGCCCAGAAACTAATACACTCAGTGATGAAAAATTGAAAAGCTTTTCCCACTGTCATCAGGAACAAGGCGGGGATCCCCACTGTCACCACTTCTACTCGACACGGCACCGCAAGTCCTGGCCAGGTAACTTGGGCAAGAAAAATAATGCAAAGGAATATAAAATAGAAAGGTAGAAGTAAAATGATCTATATTATATACAGATGACATCATCCTGTATTTAGAAAACCCTAAAGACACCACAAAAATATTATTGGACATAATAAATTCAGTAAAGTTGTAGGATACAAATTAAACATACAAAAATCAATTGCATTTCTATAGGCAAACAGAGAACCATCTGAAAAGGAAATTAAGAAAACAATACTATTTACTGTAACATTAAAAAGGGTAAAATATATAGAAATAAACTCAACCAAGGAAGCAAAATTGTTGTACCAAAAAACCTATGAAATACTGGTGAAAGTAATTAAAGGAGATATAACCCAATGGAAAGACACTCCACATCCATGGATTGAAAGATTTAATATTAAAATGTCCAAACCCAAAGCAATCCACAGAGTCAATGCTATCCTTATCATAATCTCAATAACGTTTTTAACAATCCTAAAATTCATGTGGAACCACAAAAGACCCCAAACAACCAAATCAGTTTTTGAGAAAAATGAACAAAGCTAGAGGCATCAGACTTCCAGATATCAAAATACATCACAAAGCTACAGTAATTTAAATGGTATGGCACTGGCATAAAGACATATACACACCAATGAGCCAGCCTAGAGAGCCTGCAACAAACCTCATGCACAGGTCAACTGGTTTTTGACAAGGGTGCCAGGAAAATACAGGCTAAGTACCATCATCAACAAATGGTGCCGGGAACACTAGATGAAGAATGAAGTTGAACTCTTATTTACATCAAGGGGGCAGAAAAACAGACAAATGGAACTGCATCAAACTAAAAAGCTTCTGTACAGCCAAGGGAACCATCAACGAAAGTGCAAATGTAGCCTATGGGATGGAGAACACACTTACAAAGCACGTATCTGAGCAGGGTGAATTCCAAAATATACAAGCAAATCATACAATTCAATCATGAAGACCAAACAACTGATGAAAAATTGGGAAATGACTCGAACAGACCTCTCTCCAAAGACGATATGCAAATGGCCAGCATGTGTGTGAGCCGTGCTGCACATCGCTGGTCGTCAGCAAATCAAAACCTCAACGAGATATCACCTCGCACCTGTCAGAATGGCTGTTAAAAAACCCCAAACAGCAAAAGTTGGTGGGGGGATGGAGAAGAGGGGACCCGGTGCAGCTGTTTGGGGGTGTGGCAAGGGGTTCGGCCACTGTGGGAAACAGTGGAGGTTCCCCACACCAAGCTGCGAAAATGTTGTTTGGTGTTTTAAGACAAAGGCGTGAGCTCTGAGAGATGGCCTGGCGGCCTGGGAAGAGTGCAGGTTAAAGCCTCTCTGCCACATTCCACGTCGTCTTAGGGCAGCACACAGACAGCACCACCTCCCCCACTGAGTTACCGCGAGGGCTCAAGGAGAAGACGTCCGTGAGAGCAGGTGCCAAGCAGTAGGTGACCATCAAACAGGAAACCCTGCTTCCTTCTGTCTTCCTCTGAGGTCACCCGTACGGTCCTCTCATGGGCCTGTGAGCCCCGTCCAAGAACACCCCACACGGCGGCTCATGTGGGACCCAGGTGTCCCGGGACCGCAGAGGAGGTGGGCGATGCAGATGGAGGGAAGAACTGAGCTTGGAGAAGGAACCTGCTCTCACCCTCGCCCTCGCCCTCTTGACACCACTTGTCTCAAACTAAGTGCCGTCGCTTGGGTGTCCCTTGCTCCTGTGCTGAGCCAGTGCCCGCCGCAGCTGCCAGCTGGAGCCCTGCTTACCTTCCTAGCTGAACCCTCCGTCCAGTGGGTTATTGATCAGCTTCCCAGGGTGACAGGGTAGACTTTCTGCAAATGCTACAATGTACAAATCAAGGCAGCTAATTAACAGCAAAAGATGGCTTTGACGAGCCGCGAGGTCTTTCTTGCCCAGACTGAAGAAAGATGCTGTCTAGCTGTGAAAAACTGTAAATCTGTCTTTGCTATGTCTTGCCAAACATATTTTCACAAAATTAGAAAGAGTCCACCTGTTCTCTTGCCATTGACACTAACTCTCGGGGTTATTAGCCTTTGCTCTTGACGATTCTGACTTGGGTTTGAATTCCACCAGGCAAATAAAAACGCGTGAGCCAGCATTGCTAGCCGCTGTGACGCGGGTGTGTTGGGGTGCTTTTCTTCCTTCTTATTTTTTCTTGTCCACGATGCCTTTGTCTTGGACAGACTTCTGCTCTGAGGCGGGCTCTGTTATGTTTCATTAGATGGAATGGCTCCCGCGGGGAGAGCCCGGAAGCGTTTTCAAAGACAGAAGGAGAGACGGGAACGTCCTGCGGCTGCTCGGTGCCCCTGGGTGACCCTGTCACAGCAGGTGTGGTGGCCCACCTGGTTCTGGCAGGGGAGGGCTTGGGGGGCAGGGAGGGTCCCTGTCCCTTTACCTCTAGCTGGACGATTACCTTGGCTGCTCAGCTGTGTTATTGAGCCATTTCAGCGTGAAATTTGTTTTTTCTCACTGAACTTTAAGCAGAATTTCAAGTGCCAAGTCTCCGAAGCCGAGTGGGGCTATTAAGCGATAATTAGTAATTATGCTAATTTGAGAAGTAGCTGCCTTCGCCTTCCCGGTCATTCCACACCCGCTCTCCTGAGTCTGGTGGGGGCCGCGAGCCGAGCCTCTGCGCCCCGGGGCTTGTGGGTCTGGCGTCCGTCCGAGGAAAGGAAGGCCGCGGGTGTCCCGGGAGCCCGCGTGCTCCTCACCCGAGACGCATGCTGGCTAGAAGTTCGTCCTGCGCCAACCGCACCTGCTGTCCCTTGTCCTCAGACCTGGACAGCAGTTCACCCTCCGCTGTCTGCATTTTCCTCATCATCTCTGAGTCTTAACAGCGAGTCCCGCGCGTCCGTGTCTGTGTCCCAAAGCTCTGAATTAGGTACCAGGGCGTCACGGGTCTTTTTCTCCTAAAATGTCACGTTTAGAAGAAGAACAAACCACGGACGTCTACGGAGTCGATCCCGTGAACGCGGCCTCTGCGACGGCCCGGGGGAAGCAGCTGGACCAGCGAGAACGAGATGATGTTTGGAAAATCCATCTTCGCGTGGGTGTTGGTGAGACCCCCTCACCCCCATTCACTCCGCCCCCCGGAGCGGGGACCTGCCCGGCTGTAAATTCCGGTGATGGATCCCTGGCCTCGCTTCCCCAGAGGTCCCCAGGTCCCGCCCCTGCCCCCTCTGGCGTCACAGCCGCTCCTCCATTCGCTCTCGTCTTGCCATTGACCCGGTGCTGGACGTCAGCCCTGCTCCCGACACTGCTTCTCAACCTGCTCAGACCCCTGGAGAAGAAAAGGGCTTTCCACATGCTCCCGAAACGCCCCGCTTCTCCCTGCGAGCTGCAGGGTGGGCACAGCCAGCCAGGGCGCATATGGAAAGGCGGTGTGACCTGAGCAGAGTCTGTCACTGCTGGAAGTCAGTGCTCACAGACTCTCCGGGAGCCTTCAGCCAGCAGCCGTGGGGCAGAGCGGTCCCCTGAGGCCTGGCCAGTCCTGGGCTCACCAGGTCCAAGCCTGGGTGCGTCCCTGAAACCAGCGGCTCCGCCTGAGAGCTGCAGCTGCATCTGACCGATCTGCCTGCCGGTCCTGTGGGAGCTGGTGCTGCCACCTTCAAGGTAAGAAGGCAAGGATGGAGCCACAGCTCACAGCGGAGGGACGGGCACACACCTGGCGCCCTGGGGAGGATTCGGCCAGCAGGACCCGCGCTGATGGGTGTGGCACGGCGGTGGTGGCAGCTCTGCGCACTGGGGGCTCTGATGGGAGCTCTCTGCCCCGGGCTCCTTCGCTAAGGTGCCCTCCCAGCCTCGACAGACAAGAAGGCATCCGGGGACCTTTAGCGCTAACCTGCCAGTTGTGGGACCTAGTCTAGTCCCTAACTCTCGGGAACTCAGTTCTGTCCTGAATGACAGGTTCCAATAAGCGGGGCTGTGATTGTTCCTAGGGCTCCTGAAACCTGAGTGGGACCCCATCTTCACGAAAATAACAGAAAGTGTCCCCTCTCTGCCCGTGTTATGGTCGATTTGCATGTGTAGCTTCCAGTTTTGTAAGAAAGAGAAGGCGTGCTGGCTCCAGCATTCTGGGTGATTCCAGGCGGTGGCAGACGTCTTGCAGCCGCCTAGAATTTAGCACAACCCCAAGCTGTGCTGCTGTGCTGCTGTGCTTCTGACAGCAGCCTGATGAGAAACGAACGCTTGGAGACACCTCCGGGAGTCCCGCCTGGTCATGCTGGACTGACATTCGGGTTGGATTCCCAAACTGCCCATGATTTTTGTTGCTCAAAGTACACTTGTTAAATAAAAAACAAAAACAAAACTTCCCAACTATGTCCGCCAAAGATCCATTAAGAAAACTCACATAACAATAGTGTTACGAGCTGTATTTGAAGCAGGCGTTTAAAATTCATGCCCTCAAGTGTCTCCTGGACAAAGTCCTAGGTGACAGCCACTGTGTTCTTATTTGAAACTGACTCTTTGAGCAGTGAATTTGACAGCTGACACGCAATAGGTGCTCAGATCTGTTGTTTTATGCAAACTGGTCATTTTCTAAGCAGAAATACAACTTTTTCATCTTGGGAAAAGGAGTATTTTTGGAAAGAATGCACACAGCTCTCATACAAGCAAACGTGACGTATGTCTGACGGACTCTGTTTCGCACAAAAGTGGGAAGTGACCAGTGGGCGACAGTGTTCATTCCTCCCTTTCTTTTCCCGTGGATGTTCTGCACGAAGGAACAGGCATGGTGGCTGTACCTGCGTGGGTCCCGCCTGTGGGGCGCGACTTGGGGGCAGTGGGACGGCTCCCCTTGGCCCTCCCAGAAAGCGCTCGCTCCGTCCTGCTGCTGCTGACGGACACCACCACCCCCGTGTGCCCTGGACAGCACCTGTTCTCCTGCAACCCTGCCGGCTCCTGGTTGTGACAAGGCTGCTTCGTCCGTACTGTTTGTTCATGTGTGCTTCCCGTGAGGGAAGTCGACTGGGCGACAGCAGATTTTGGAAGTGACCCTGGAGGAGAATGCGTAGCTGGGAGGAGACAGGTGAGCGTCTTGTCTCCCAGAACGTCCTCCACCGTCTCTCACCTGCGGACCGGGGCCCAGGGGAGGACACACCTGGAGAGGTCGCAGGTGACTCCGGTGATGCTGGCGGTGCAGCGTCAAGGCTGGTCGATCGTTTCACAAAGGCTCTGCGCGGAGCAGCACAGAGTCCCAGAGAGCTACCTGTGGTCCCGACCAGCAGGCGCCTGCCCTGCAGGTCCGTCCGGGCCGTGTGCAGACCCGGGGAAGGAAGGAGGTCAGGCCACGCTGCCCTTGGGACTTGCCCAGTCTTGCAAACAGGCAGCAGAGCGGGAGGCCGGGCTCTGAAGCATCAGAGGTCGGTTTTGTTCTGGGAGGAGGGGGGTTGCCCGATTGAGGGTGAGTTTCTGACTGAGCCCACAGAGCACCCCATAAACAAGGTGCGAGCCCCTCAATCTAGAAATGGGCATGAGGAGCAAAGAGAATCGAGGCACAGTCTTTAGAAGCAGATGCCGATCTTTCTTTCACTTACTATAGCCCAAGGCGCTTCTAGTCGGCCGGGGCCGCTGCCTCTCCGGCCAGGGCTGGCTTTCAGCGGCGCCTCTCGGAGCCCGTGCACGCGCTCAAATCTAAGTGGTGTTCTCAGCGCTCGGCCTTTCATGGTGAAAGCCAGGCCTGGGTCCTAATCCGTTCCTTACATTTTTTATTTTAATGACTTGAGTTGGCTTCTCCTGCATTGGGTCCCTACCCTCTTGCCATAGGATAATCATACCTATTTTTCTAGTCTTGACACCACCCTGCCAGCTTGAATCCTAAGAAGTGACTCTGGGTGTGTGTTTTAGAGTTGGCTCTGCCTGGACAGTCCACTGGAATCAGCTACTTAAAAACCAGATGCTTCACTGAAACCTGAACGAGGTTCTTTTACAACCATTGTCTCCATTTTGCTACATCTTCTCCCCTATTTTCCCAACTCAGATGACCTCATCTGTTTGTGCCTGGGGCTTGTCATCCTGGGTTGATTGCTTTTATCTGAAAAGTCTCCAGCTCCTTTTTCCCTTCTTGCCTTGGTTACTAGGAAGCTCGGCATTTTATTTAACTAACTATTCAGGTACAATTGTCATAACCATTTCCCAAGACTCTTCCTTTCAATCTGAAAGTATATTTTTATCTGCAAGGGTCCACTGTGCCTCTGACTTTTATGGTGACTGTGTAATTTCTCTTTGAAAGTTAGGTAGGGTTTAAGGCCACTAAATACACTGTAGGGTCTTTCACTATATATAGAATAGATATTGAATAGTTGGCTGAGAATATTACATGTAATAATGTAATTTTTTAAAAACTGTGGATGAAAACTGACCCCAGAGATCTAGGAAGCATAGGAACGAGCAAGGATCAAAATGCTGAAATTAAATCACCTCCTAAAGGATGCTGATCAGGAGTAAAGCGGCTGAGCTGGAGGCGACTTGGCCAATGACTTAACACCCACTTCTCACCAGCGGGTGTTCCTTTTTTGCTCTATTATTTTAAAAGGTCCTGAACAGAAAATAATATGCTAGTTTTTATTTATAAGCTGTTGAAACTAAACCCACTGATTTTAAGCAAAAATAGCATTTGTTAAAGGGAAGGGATGGGCTGGAGGCCCAGGAAGGTTCCAGAGCTGAGTGGCTGGACAAGGGGCTGAGGCCCCCTCACCGCTGCCCTCCCCCTGCCTCCAGCTGCTGGACCAAGCGCCGGGCGCCTTCCTGGACAATCGTGAAGCCGCCAAGAAGCTCGGCTGCCAATTCTGCTTCGTGGAGCTGCTCCAGGTTCAGGCACACGGGCCGGTCCCATGGCCGAGGCGCCAGAGGTAGGTTTCCTGGCTGCAAGATGACTTAAGATTCTGCCTGGAGCGTAGACCAGAACCCTAAATCTGGCCGGCGTGCGTCTGAGGGGGCTGGGGACGGCAAGCAAATCGAAGTTTTAGATAAATTCAGTGGCGCGCCACGGATGGCCGAGTGGCAGATTCTACGGTGAAGGAGCCTGTGAGCAGGTGCAGCGCTGCTCAGGGGTTTGGCGGCCTGAGCTTTAGGCTGCTGGCGGCTGGGTGACTGAGATGCCAACGTGAGTCCTCCGAAGTTTTCAAGGTTGAAATAAGTTTAGCAAACACCACAGGCTTCTCCTTGCCTGGGGTGCGCTCAACATGCACGGGCCCGAGACATCTCACAGCAAAGCCACCTGGTGCACACACACAAATCGAACACCCCGAACCTAAAACACACGTCTTGCACCTTGGATGGAGCTTCACTTGGGACTTTTACCAAGAAGCGATACTTGTCCTTTTTTTCTTAGGGGCGGGGGTGCACCTGCAGCACATGGAGGTTCCCAGGTGAGGGGTTGAATCAGAGCTGCAGCTGCTGGCCTCCACCACAGCCACGGCCATGCCGGATCCTTACCCACTGAGTGAGGCCAGGGATCGAACCCTCACCTCATGTACGCTGAGGTTTGTAACCTGCTGAGCCACAACGGGAACTCCAAGAAGCTACTCGAGTCTTTTAAACTCACACTGGGACACAGAGTCGAGCGCTCCTAAAATTCCCTGACGTGTGCGTTTGGTCAAAGATGGTGATTTTATTCTGCTCACAGGGTTTTCTTACAGGATCCGGGCCGGGGCCTCACTGCACAGGCCTCCCAAAGCAACACTGCCTCTGTGCCCGCTGGGTTTGATGTGCTCGTCTGCGTTCATTTTGGTTTTGGTCCTGTATTCAGAACACTTCCCAGCTCCTCTCCCTTTGCACTAAGATCCGTCTCATTCCAAGGTAATTTGGGGCAGAGACAAGCCAGCACCTACGTGTGGGCCTGGTGGGTACCGAAGCCCTCGCAGTCAGGTGGCCGGGGGCGGGCCCGGGGGCCACTGCCACCCAGTGGCCCCGCCAGGCTGTGGGTGCCACGGGGGTGGGTGGGTGCCCGCGGTGTATTCCTCTCTTCGACCGGGCCTGCTCTCCTCCTTGTTCTGAAACCTGCTTAGAAACAGCTCTAGCCTCTCCCAGCGTGGACTCGGACAACAGCGGTGCGTGGAACGCACGTTCTATTTTAGTGAGAATGAGACCAACATAAAGACCCACAAGTGAGTGGGCGACACAGCTCGGGAAACTAACGAAGGAGGGGACGCGTCTTGAGGGGTCCCTGAGTATTGGGCGGAATAACGTGTAGTGTCGTCTCATAAGTGATGGGGTGTGAGACTGTGTGACAACTGGGGTGTCACGAGAGTGAAACGGGGCATCATGTCTCACCTGCCCCACAGAACAGGTCACAGGGCGCCACCTGGGCACACCTGCACACACGAAAACCCTCGAAATAGCTGGCGAAGGCCTGACAGCCCCTGAAAGCCCACCTGGCGGCAGCTGATGCAGAATGAAGAGGACGAGCCGAGAGCCACGTGCTGACCGCTCTTTGGTCTCTTGGCAACGCCCGCTCGGAGTGGACGCCTGCCCTTGTCAGGGCATCGCAACGTCCAAGACAGCCAACATTTTTCCTTCAATGAGTCTACACGGAATGAGCCATCTGATCTTACCACTGATTTAATGAGAGTGGTTTCAGTGTATAATACCTTTGTGAAACTTGATAAGGAAAACAATGACCGAAACGGAAAGAGAAATCAGCACTCGTTTAAATGAAATGCAGGAAGACATTAATGAACAACTCTCCATTCCAAGCTCGAGGTTTTTGCCTCCTTCAGCTCAGAGAGGCCTCAGCATCAAGACTGACCCGTAGGGGGAGCATGATCCATTATCGCTGAACTCGAGGAAAGGGTTAAAGACACCTAAAAAAATAGGGCAAAACCAAGAGAAGAAAATGGACCCAAATCCTGCAAGAGGTGAAAGTTTACAGTGTGTTTTAATAACAAACAAATGTTAATGTTGGTGTGAAAAGATTTCACAAGGAACGAGCACTGAAAATAAACTTTAAAAACACAAGCTCATTATCACAGTACTTTCCAAACTCGCCCATGCAATTTTTATCTGGGAAGATTATATTTATATAAAGTGATCTGGCTTTTCTGTTTCCATATTTGCGACATGGTGTGCAAAGGCATACATCTGCACTCTCTCTCTCTCTCTCTCTCTCTCTCTCACACACACACACAGACACACACATAAAGATACTCAAGTCAGGGACAACTTCTACTGCAAGTCTACTGGGAGCTGGAAGACAGTTTTACAAATAGAGAATTTGAGGCACTGCTGTGACATCAGCAGGGAAGTGCACAGAGCCCTTTTAAGCCGCATCCACTGACCATCACTGAATCCCACGCATGATGCTGTTGAAAGGCTGCATCCACCAGACACCTGCCCCGAGTCTGGAGCTCAGGTCCCCTTCTACCAGGTGCGGCCTTTCCTTCGGGGCCCGTCCACCAGGTGCGGCCCGTACTTCTACCAGCCCTCAGCTCTTCCCTGGACCCAACTTGGGTTCTGGGCCTCTGCCAGTTCCACAAGATGCTCGGGGCGGGGGGTCTGAAGAACTCTGCCCAGGCTGCCCTCCTGTCAAGTTCAGCGGCATGCACCTCCCACTTTCATGTCTGAAGGGAAAAGGGACCCAGAGCCACTGGCCCATTATAAATACAACGTCACCAAGAATGGTGACTTGTCTACAAGGAGTTCTCAAAGTCCAGAACTCTACCTTGGTGTTTGTATAATGTGATTTTACGCAGAAGATGCTGAACAGATGGGAGAGCAGCTTCAGGCCACTCGTGCCGGTGGACGTGCATCTTGCCCCAGCGTTAACACCTCTGTGATGTTGTGGGCCTGGCCTGTTTGCTTATGAGGGTCTCTGTTGCTCAACTGCTCTGTTTCAGAGTTGACACGTCCAGGAGCATCACCACATGCTGAGTCCAGATGTCCTATCTGACTCTTCTCTACCCAAATTTGTTTTGTGATCTGCTTTTCATTCATTTACTCGGTGAATTTGAAACAGAACCTATATGTTTACCTGTGGCTTCAAGTTGATTTTGACTTTGTACCTCCAGCATAGACTCTGAGCTACTTTAATCTGGGAAATTGGAGCATTAAACTTATCCTTTATGCATGAAAGTGGATGAAAAATATCCTGTACGCAAACACAGACGCACACAGAGAAGTTCAGGGTGTCCTCATTTTAAACCCAAATGCACTGTAACCAAAACGGGGACTTAAGTATGATGAGAGCACTTTAGGACGTTCAGATTTAGTTCCAGAACGAAGAGCAGGCTTCGTTTTCACTGCAAAATATTTACTAATTTGAGCATCGTTATAAACTGTGTGTTCATCAAGCCCTACCTTCTTGTGTGGGTTGTGTGTGTACTGCACGCAGGCCTTCTAGCTCTGATCTTTGTGTTAAAGGTAGAATCACATTTCTTCACCTCTGCTATTACTTCATTGTAGTTGAGTCTTTTACCCTTGCACAACAATTAGTATTTATTTTGGAGTGAATGTGTATCCCACAGACAACCTGAAAGTGAACACGCTGAGTGTGTGAGCGGGTCGAGCCGCCCCCGAGGGCTCCTTTAAGTCAGAGAATCGTGTTACTGAGGCTGCTGATGCAAATGAAGGTGCGGTGGAAGTCGTGTACAAATGTGTGTATGCATGTGTACTTACATGTGGGCAAATACATCTACACAAACGCACACCCACACCCACGCACTCACATCGCGTGACCTTGGGAGCTGGTTTCATGCTTTCCAGCGTCTCTGCGAGTGGGAAGCACAAACCCCTGCAGGTCCGGTGTTTACAGGTGCGGCTAACATTTTCTGAGACGATTTCCCAGGGGTCCCTGAGAGGCAAGGAGCCCCTTTCTCTCAGAGAACCCCCCTCCTCTCAGGCCCCTCCTCCTGGGGATCTGTGTCCAACCCCACAGCAGGGCGGAAGCCCCTTCACCAAGAGCGTCTGGCTCAAACCAAGGCATCCGTGTCCAGTTCAGGCTCTGTCACCAGCGCTTCCAGAAGCAGGCCCAAGCAGGCCCTGGGCCTGTGGGTCTGGCTTCCCTCATCCAGAAACGCAGCCCCTTTTGAGTCAAGGACCTCCTGGCACTCCCGCCCCTCCCGGTGACAAAGGTACAGGAGGTTCCTGGGAGGGGACGTGACTTCCCACCACATGCACCGGGAGGGAACCCTCCTTGTGGGGCAGTTGGCACGCCTTCGAGCCAGCAGTGGGGCTCTTCGGGGAAGGCGAGAGGCAGGATAAAATCACCTCCACGTAGGTCCACACCACACATCAGATGGCAACGCGCGAGAAAACCACCGAGGAAAATATTCGCATGTTATTTAATCAAACCTGATATCTGCTGTAAGTCCATTGCAGCAGGCATTTCTCATCCACTAGAGATTTTATGGCTTATATATTAGAGAGATTATGGTGATGAAAATGGAACATGAATTTTCTGGCCCTTATTGAGGTAGCGATCATGTTTCTAGAAAAAGGACCCTGATAACCTAACAGTTTGCTTTAGTCTCTAGGGAAGGTCTCCAAAGGTACACAGGTCCAGGCTTTTCTGCTGGTGATGCGCTGAGCTGTGTGACCCCTTCATTCATTAGAGCCTGAGCGCCAGGACCTCAGAAGGTGATGTATCTGGAGACGGGGGCCTACAACGAGGTCATTGGGGTACAACGGGCCTAACCCCACAGGACTGGGGTCCTTCTGCAAAGAGGAGACCGGGACACAGACGCACAGAGGGGCCTGTGTGAGGGCGGGAGGCCCGAGGAGAAACCAGCCTGCTGACACCCTGACCTCCGCCTCCAGCCTCCGCCCCTGGGAGGGAACAGGTTCCTGCTGTGCTACTTGTTACAGCAGCCCTAGCTGACTGATACACTCCCCATCTAGACATTCCTGTCATTAGAAGTTCGGTCGTAGGTCAGCTACACAGGACAGAGGCTTTGCTACCCACCGTATGAATGTGCATCTTTATGCACGTGGAAAGCATGTGAGACGCCCACATGCGACTTGCAGTCTCAGAGTTCAGGCTCTGTTGCTGTCCGGCAGACGGGCAGATGTGCAGCAGACAGGAATCCTGAGACAGGACAGTGTAAGAGCTCCGTGAATTCGAGGGGCCAATGTTCAGTTCTCATGTCTTACGGCAGTGGGTGGGACGGCCTCCTCACGGCTGATGACACCGACCAAGCCAGACAATCTTGTTGAAAACTTGGGAGCACAGTCTGGACAAAGCCAGTCTTTCAGGATCTGTCCTCCCCTGTGCTTAGTGACCCTTTGGGGCGAGGCCAGCATTCCGTAAAACAGGTCCACCCATCCTCATGAATGCCTAGTTCACATCCTCTGCCTGTGACGTGGACAACCCCCCTCCCCCACTCCCGGATCAGAGCCCCCCCGGGGCGTCGCCCAGGAAGTCCCCGTTTATTCTTCTCTATCAAGTGTCGGGGGCTTGGAGGTCATGCCTTCCTGCAGAACCAGAGCAGGATAACCCGCAGTGTTGCCTCTGCCCTGCAGAGG
Organism: Phacochoerus africanus; assembly: GCF_016906955.1. Classification (NCBI taxonomy): domain Eukaryota; kingdom Metazoa; phylum Chordata; class Mammalia; order Artiodactyla; family Suidae; genus Phacochoerus; species Phacochoerus africanus. The sequence goes on along the minus strand of NC_062555.1, from coordinate 73,448,895 downwards.
CTCCCCGGACCAGGCAAGGAAAAGGGCCTTCCTGAGGCGACGCCGCGACACAGCCCCGAGGGAAGAGGCTTCTCTGCACTCGCAGGGAAGGGCTGAGCGCTCTCAGACTCCGAGCTGGCTCTTGGAAATAGACATACAAACCCTGGCGCAAGGACAACCCCGTGCAGTGGAGACAGACGTGGCAGGAGGGCCTGCGCGGCCTCAACACGGGGAGAAGCCAGGTTCGGGTGAGGGGAGCGTGAAGGCAGTTTCCTCCCTGCCCGGGGCCGAGAGGGGACGGTTTCTCAGCGGGGAGGCTGACCGCGCCACTCCCGGGCTCCGGCTGTGCCTCGCTCCCTGCGCGTACACGGACGCGAAGGGGCTGCCGCCTTCACTCCACTTTATGGTTTCGAGTCTACCAACCTGCGTTTTGCACGGTTTCCCTGATGTTCCGGTTTGGAAACTTTGCTCAGTCTCATCACAGGTGCACATCCAGCACCGCAGTAGCCGAAGCGGGCAGACTCGGTCACGCACTAAAGGACACGATCTCCCAGCACTGCACCCGCGTCTGCGGCTTCATTAACGTGTGTGAAACAGACAGAGATGGATGGATGGATGGAGAGAGCTCCATGGTCATCCGACAGGTAAGAGGGAAGAAAGACCAAGAAACGTGCCCTCCACACAGAAACAAGGGACAGAGTCAGGGATGCATCTGTTCACAGCGGCGTCTGCGTGTGCGGTGAGTGGACGGGGTGTGCGGACACCGCCTGTGACCGCCGGCGTGAGCCCTGCGTCCCGCTCCCCACGACCTCCAGACAGAGATGCCACCACTGGCTACTCCAGGCCCGATGCCTGGTCTGCTTACTTTCTCAGACGTGGTACGAGACGGGTGTGTCCGCCCTCCACCGGGGACAGAGGGGCACTCTGTGGACCAGGAGGCAGGACGGGGGGTGAGTTTCTGGGCGGTGCCCGGGCCTGTCTAGAAGGCGGAGTCTGAGCACTGGCTGCAGGTGTGGGCGGTTCAGGGACAGGTGTGCACCTGTGAGGCAGGTGGAGGGGGTGCCTCTGCGCCCGAGCTGGACGCACAGGCGGGACAGACGCCTCAGGGTCGGGGAGGGGGCACTGGTCTCCCTGAGAAGCGCCCCTGGCATCTGTTTGGGTCCAAGGTTCCACCTCGTTCTACCCCCACAGAACCCCAGGCGCGTGCTGGCGCTGGCGCGGCTGGCTGGCAAACAGCATGAGGGAGCCCCCACTTTCTGAAAGGGTTTCTCTTCAGCGTGGGCTCCAGAGAAGCCAGGCCCGGACCGGGACATGCTTCTGGCTCTTCCGGCACATTTCCGGAGCGGCTGTGACGGCTCCGTCCCCGCCGTTTGGCTCGGTGGCTGACACGCGGAGAGGGCCCGTAGGTGTCTGTGGACCGAATACAGCCAAACCTCCACAGCCAAGACGGAAGAAGGACGCCGTGGGCGCCCCTCGCCCGCGCACTCTGCCGCTGCCCTGGGGACATGCACAGGGACAGCCTGTGCGCCCACTCGGAGCGCCTGCCCCAACCCTTCGGGGACGGCCAGGCGCAGAGCCACCCCCGGCGGCCTGACCAGCGGGAAGGAAGAAGCCGCGTCCTTCCCCAGCGGTGGCCACGGGCCCCACGCGCCACCCCGTGGGTCTGTCCCCCGACGGCCCCGCAGGGCCCACATGCTCTCCGTGGGCGTCTTCCCTTTGACCACGTTCTGGCTGTTTCTTTAACCAAGTCATACTTCGAAAGTGCCATCAGTTTCCTCAGTGGATTTTAATTGAGCAACTATTATGCTGCGATATTGCGGAGGGAATAAACATGGTGGAGTTTATATTTTAATGACTGAGTTTTTATACCGGAGGTTTCACCAGAAATGATAAAGGAACTCCAACAGAAATTCAATTTTGTAAAATATATGATAATATTGTGTGGTTTAAAAAACCTCCCACAGGACTTAATACCGGGTTGGGGTCAGGGGATCTGATTGCGTTCTCTCTGATTTTACGCTTGTGTGTCTGTGCCCACACGTGCAAGGTGGGCTCAGAGAGCAGGGCCTGCCGGCTCTTTTCCTCGCGTCTTTTTAGTCCGAGGTCCTTGCGCGGCCCGGAGCCGGCCCCGGAGGAGACACGGCCGTAGGCGAGTATGAGGGCCACACATCAAGGCCAGCCCTCGTCTGAAGACACACTCTAAGCTCCCCGCACACTGCACGCAGAGCAGAAGGACCTCACGCCCGTACCTTTCAAGCAAGAGCCCTTTTTGTTTGGAAGACGCAGAAAATAAAATGCAGGAGGATGAGCTCTGACGGGAGCTCAGGAAGAAGAGGTTTGTAAGTTACCGTCTCTTTGTCCCTCCCCTTCCCTCCCCCTCTGTTAAAACCCTCGCCTGTCACCAAGGGCTTTGTTTTTCTTATTTTATGACGTAAGGGGACAGACTGATTTTCACTAGAGACAGAGACAGAAAGGTTATTTCATTTTGTTGTGAACTCAGAATTTAAAATGGGATGTTTCCCTCAAAACTGAAGAGCACAGTCATAAAGCAAGTTCGTTTTTCACCATCTCTCGAGGAGTCTGTACTCACAGAAGCTGAGCCAAGATTTTTTTCTATAGCCGATGTTTTAAATGTTTGTCTAAAAATGAGTACATATCAGATGACACAGCTCCAGACAGTTGATGGAGATTCTTAGAGTATTTCAATAGTCACGATTTCAATAAATGCTCATATATACTTTAAATCTCGAGTCTGTAATCTGCATGTATTGCACGGCTATATTAGTAAAATCTGTAAAAAGTAAAATTTCAATAACTCGAATTCTACGCTTTACCTATACATAAAAGCCCATCTTATAATTTAACTATCTAAAAAATACTGGACTAAGAAACTCAAGTGATAATAAAAAAATTTATACGAGCCTCCACATTGTTTAGACCTAAAATGAGTAAGCTTATCGTCCTAAACGCGTAAGAAGGAAACACCTCCCTGCGCTGAATGGACACCATCTGAGGTCGGGCAGGAGCTGGCGCAGGCCTGGCATGACAGGCGGGCTGCCCACCACAGCCGCCATCAGAGGGGACAGAATTTGCTCTCATCGGTATCTTTCAAGGGCCGTCCAGGGTACTGGAGCCTCTGTTCTACAGTCTCAGAGTTGTTTTTTTTGTTTTGTTTTGTTTTTAAGCTACCATTTATCCCAGGGATACAGCAAAGACTTTCATTTCAAATTTATTTTGTCTTTAGAAAGAACTCTAGCAGCCTGGACTCATCTGAATTTAAAACATTTCTTCTTGCCTCCTGTGTTTTGAGTTAAAGTCTTTTTCTATTAGAATTCTAGAGATGTGGGTGGCCCTTCACAAACTCCCATCCACAGTGGTGATATTCGGAGTTGAAACATAAATAAAATAGCTTTATTCTGGGGCTAAAGTAGGCCTTCCCTGTTTTTCTTCACCTAAGGAATGGCAAAAGGTGTTATTTTTAATATTCTGCTGCTCAGCACTCAAATGTATAAAGGCCTTTTTTAGGAACCGTGCAGGACAGTCGGGGTCTGGCTCGTCAGTAAAAAGAGAGCGTGTTTCCTTTAAGGACACATAGTTTCTGCGGCCTTAAGCCCAACGTGCGAGGAGCATCTGTTCCAGACAAGGATGAGTGGGCTCAGCCAGAGTTGGGGGTAGAGGAGGTCAAAATCTATTTTGCTGACGTTTCTGTCATGTTTATTAAATTGGACTTTTCCAAAAGCAATTAAACTTTTCGGAAACAGTGCATTAATTTTAAAGAGGGGGTGTCTGTGTGCTTCCGATGAACTTAGATTGACAAAATAATCTTGCATCGATTACCGGTGTCCAAGGCGTATGCGCGGGCCCCTCGGTCCTGAGCCCCAGGTCCCGCTCCTGAGACGCAGAAGCGCCTCCACTCTTTGTTTGCTTCCGGCCTGGGCTCCAGTTCCAGAGCACCTGGCCCTTCTGTCCCAGTTAATGCCATATTGGAGAAATCATGTAAGGCATCACGAAACGATGAGGCAGACCTTCCTCCATCGGCGGTCGGAAACGAGACTTAGAGATTCCATCTCAAATAAATGGAGCAGCAAAGATTAATTAAATCTATAAAATTCGCCAAAGCACATCCCGGTTTGGGTGTTTAAAGGAACACTGTCGGTTACGGACGATCACCTGAAGCCGGGAGCGGACATTTGGGTGCCAGAGTCACGTCTGTGTGACAGAGATACCAGCAAGGAGGGCTTACTAATACACTGCGAGCAATGTCAGTGCCATTTATCATTTGGACGGTGAAAGAGAGACAGAAAGAAGCCCTGATCCCTTTTGTAAGTTCTCTGTGGGCGCTATCATGACAGCACTGGCTGGAGGGGGCCTTGCCGGATTTTAGCTGAAGTGGACAGGTGACGACACAGGCGATGCTGACTGTGCCACTCCGTCCTCTGTCTGTGCCCCAGCCTCCCTCCCCAGGCAAGGGAGGTCCTGATGGTGGCAGGTGCTCAACCAGCCACTGTGAGTCTGCACGTCGCGGCTGCGCCAGCGGTTCCACCAGCTCAGTGCTCTGACTGCTCCTCTGCCTCAAACAGCCCCGCGAAGCCCCCTCAGTTCTGTGATTTTAAGTGAACACAGGATTCAGAAATAACGGTCTTAAAGTCTAAAAGACGCCCGGGCAGTCACGTTATTCGTCCCTTCCATTTTAAACGCTACTTTTCATCATTATAAACGCCCCATTATTGGGCACTCTCAATCAAGCATAAAATGCCCTCTTTAGTGTAAATACAACATTTACATTACCTGCTTGTTCTGAGATTTAAAAATGTTAACATTAACTACAGATAATTTTCATAATTTAAAACAGATGACAGTGAATTTGTGTGTATGTTATGACACAAAGAGGACACTTTCGAGCCACTTTTCTTACCAGAAACAGATACCAGTTAGACTTAGTCCCATCCATAAAACAATCAAACGAAACGACTCTGCTGCCCTTCATACACAATACCTGTAACTAGAAGAAGAGCTGACCAAATAGTCACAGTGTGTGGCGAGAACTCGGGCCCTCGGTTAACTCTTTCTTTTCAAATATTTATTGTTCTTCAGAATCCGCTGTCTCTGCCAGTGACCAGGTTTATTGTGGGGAAAAGGACCGACACCTGCAAAGCAGACATGCATTCCTGGGCTGCTGTTTCTTAGCTATGATTCCCGGGAAAGGAGTCACGCAAAAACCAGCGGAGGGAGGTGGAGGAACCTAGGGCTGCGGCGGCTGTGCTGTTGCTGAAACAAAGTCAGGGCAGCAGAGTCAGCAGCCCCGTCGTCCGCTGCTTTTACGGAAAACAAGCGAGGAAAGCAAGCCATGATCCCCGAGAGGGATGCTTGGCACCAAGGCGGCCCCGTACGCACGTACAGAGCGCCTCGGCTTTAAGTTTCGCAGTGGGCCTCCCCTTTCTGCCTTCTCAGGGGCCCCGGAGGACGGCAGACTCGCGTGTGGATCAGGAGTTAAGCAGATGTTTTCCCCTCTTTTTGAAAGTAATATCCTTTCCGGTGGTAGTGACACATTCCTAAGGGAATTATAACATATTACTTGTGAGGAATAAACACTTCCCTCTGCATAATCCAGTAGGTACCAGCATGCACGCCCGTGCTTCAGTGCAGGAGGGCCATTTAACTGAAAAGACAGGGGTTAATTCAGCTTCTCGATTTACAGGCTCGACACCACGCGGCGGGCTCTGCGGGCCCAGGCCTCGCATCACTTCGGGGCTTTTCTCGTGAGGCAGACGCTCCCGGCTGTGCTCACGCCTGACGGCTTGGGTGTTCTGTGAAGGACGTCGTACCTTTCATATTTCACTTGGCATTTACCTTTGCTTCTTTTTTTCAGTTTAGAAATGGCCAAAAGAAGTGCTTTTAACATCTTGCTTACCATGTGAAAATGTATCCTTTTAGAAATCTTGCTTGCTAGTAATGAAGAGCCCCATTTACTAATGCAGCATGCGTTTAGAAATAATATTTTTAAATGAGGAAGAGCAGAGCAGTATAATTATTTTTGGTTTTAGAGTTGTTCGAAACTGTCCATACTATAAAAACAGTGACATTCGGTTTCCAGCATTTTAGAAAAAGAAACAGGCAGACATAAAAACGCTCAAATGTTCTCACTATGTATCGAGGCATATACATGCCTGCAGACACAACAACAAACCTTTGCAGGGTTAAAATCGAACCCTGAATGCTTTCAGGGCCGAAGTTGTCTCTCCACGCCTCAAGAAGAGAAAAATGCAGTTTCCTTATTCTGCATTTCCTTACATAATGCTCTTGTGGGACAGCACTTCTGCAGTAACCGCATCACCACTATTTAGCTATGGATACATGAAGCTCCTATTTTCATTCTAAATTCAAGTTCACTCATCATATCTAACGCCCTCGAAGCAATCTCAAATGACTGCTATTACACGGGTCACTAGAAACCAGAGGTACTAAGACACATTTTAAAAAGAGAAAGGAAGAAAAAGCCCTACATAATTAGAGGATGGCAAACAGTTTCATCAATTTAATTTTATCACTAAACCCAGCCCTTCCTCTGCAGCTGTGGGCAGGAGAGGCCAGCGGCGCAGGCTGCGCGGCTGAGAGGCAGGCGTCGGTCCCCACCGGGCCAGCCGGAGCCCCGCGGTCCCTCGGCGGCGGGGGGGCTGAGAGCCCGGGGTCTCGCCACTGTCAGCCTGGCACATCTTTCTATTTCATTAGCTTGTCGCTGAATTTCATTTCGCAGCAAGAAGCGCCCGTCCATCTGCTCTACTTATTTGGCTCCTTTTGCCAACTTTCGATCTGCATCGCCCCTCGTTCTGCAACCGGCCGCTCCCACCACCTTGGGACCCACCAGCCTCCTTCTGCAGAGCTACCTCGGTGAGAGGTCCCGACATTCACCCTCACTCCCTAACACTCTGTGTCACCGGCCAGCCCGGAACAATGCCTGAAATGCAAGCGTTAACTTAGTTTGCTGCACATGCCTCCACGAGACAGAGGTGCTGTGCTGATGCCCACATTCAACGAGCCCGGCTTTCTGACCGACCGTCTCCACGGCATTTACAGGAATTCTCCAACCTCCCTCCCTTTCTCTGTTTCAATGACTGACGCCCGTCACTTAAGAACCCTGCCTTCCCGCCGGCCGCCTGGAACCAACTGCATCTGCATTCATTTCCCAATCCGTTTCCTAATAGGTTTGTTGAAAGAGCAATCTTTCTTCTTTTAATTTCCAGAAACTTCACTCATTTTATGCATTGTATATATTCATGGGTCAACTATGAAAACTATTTTGTTTACATAGTGCATTTCATGCCAATATACAGCTTCTCTTAGGAAAACTTCTCTCACCACAGAAAAATCCCAGACAGACAACAGAATGCTCGTCCTATTTTAATCAGAAAACTCATCCCCGGGTGCCTCGGGCGTGTTACCTGGGGTATCGGATGGTTCAGGGGTTAAGCGCTGTGGTGCCCAGTGCCTTGCCTTTACCCGTCCTCACTGCGGTGACGAGACGGGCTCTTGCGCGACCTGCGTGAGCTGACACTCACTGAGGACCCCCTCAGTCCTGCCCGGGTTATTCTGGGTTAAAACACGCATCTTCTACAGGCGTCACACACTCGGCCCCTTTGCACACAGGCCGACGCGGCTCGGACACGCCACACACCGGGCTCGTCTGCACTACTGCCTGGCTTCCTCCTCCCCTGACGGCCTCCCAGCGTCTGCGGAAGCCGCGGGCTCCGAGGGTATTTGGTGCAGGCTGCACTCGAGCATCCTAAGCTGCAAGGGCTGCCCGGGTTTTCTGCCAGGCTCTGGGAAGAGCAGCAGAGGAACCAGCTGGGTCTGTCACGGGACAGGAAGGCGACCGCTCCTCAACCGCGGGAAGTGGATGGTCACCCCGTGTCCTTCTCAGGGTCTCTTAGCTGCCTAGGTTTCTCCCATGCGAACGCCAAAATGCGACATTTCTTGTTTGTACAGAAAATGAAAATCATAAGTTTCATTCCTAAGATAAAGTTGCAACTAGAAAACAACGCAGAAAAGCAATGGACAGCATCAGGTCCTAACAAAGTGACAGGAGGTTGGTGTGGGGAGCTTTGCTCAGAATCTTTTAAAAAGTTTAGCTGAGAGACAAACACAGGTCTCAGTAACACCTGAAGTCATAGTCTGTGACTAAGTTTTATCTTTATTTTTAAAGGACTGTTAATGATGTAAACGACTTCCCGTGTGGCACAGTGATGAAAAAATATCTCCTACGGGAAAAGATGTCATTTCTGAGACTCTGGATCATATTTAATAATAATGGGAGTACCACACCAATTCCACCCTGATACTGTAGCTACAGAGATTCTATTTCAGAGCCCATAGGTTATTCAGACAAGAAAAAGCACAATACAAAATCACACCAAAGCTACTTCTAGAGCATACCCACAGAAAGCTGACGGCACGTCAGCTGACAGCACTGGGAGGCTGAAAGTTACAATGCAGCTTCAGAAGGGCTCTTGCTCATTAGACTAGGTGGAAATACACATACCACTGGCAAGAAGTTGAACCTTTCTTTTAATTCATTTATGCTCATATCACAACAACTCTTTCTTTGTGCTCACCATCAGTGGCTTTAGTCAGGGTTCAACAGAGCCTTACTCAAACTCCTCAGTAGCCATCAATACACACGTGGATTTTAACTCATGAGAAATACGGAGTTTTAATTTTAGATAACTTAAAAGCTGAGGCTGTTCTATTCGATCACTGTTGTTAAGACTGATGAATATTAGGACATAAAAATTCACCACTGTCCTGGTGGAAGAGAAGCAGCATCTGTAATAACTAGGCATTATATACACCTGGTCTATTCCCAGGAAAATGCAAATAAAGATTTAAAGGGCTCTGTACTGGCTGTTTTCTTTTCATTTGATCACTCACACTTACACTGTTAACTTTTCTCTAAGAAGTGAGTATTTAGCCGTTGGATTTGCCTCTCCCACCACGCGAAGCTGTCAGCAGACGCCACAGGAAATCTCACCCTGTTCACAGATGGACTTATGCGCGACAGGAATTAGTGCCCAGACCTCACGACCCTGCCCACTGCAGGTTTTGGCTATAAAAATTAAGAGACCTGATATTTTGATGCTGAAGCATAGGAACAGCTCACGTAATTTTTCATTCTGAATACTCACAGTTAAGTTTATAGCCAATGAAGTCTGCCATCAGATTCCTTGCTTTTCTTTCCAAAACTGAATACCTTCTAAGCCAGCATGACTGACATTTAAAGGTACCAAAAATGAACGAAGGGAGAGGCATGAATGCTCATCAGCTTATATTTTCTTTCTGTAGATTTTGCTTTATTGTAAAGTATTATTTCATATCTTCCATCTTGAGTATTTAAATATACTAAATAAAAACAGTGGAAAACACGAGCCCTTGAAGTACACAAGACAATGCTTCCTTTTCATCTCTTTTAAAAGTTATATTCATTATTAAATGCTGTGATTTTTTTTCAATATCACTGTCACTTTTTGTCAGCGTTATTTTTGGAAGACACTCACAGATGTGTTTCAGAGTGAAATTTTCATGTAACAGAGTGAGTGGCTGACGTGTGTCTTAGCAGCTCGAGAGTTAAACAGGCACCACAGAACCTCCCCCTTAGACGGGGGGCTCCACCACCTGCCTGAGATGTTGTCACCTTGCTCCTGCCACCCTGACCTGCAACCATGATTAATAAGTTGATCTACGGAATTCGTGTCTTCATACCATCTGGCTAATTTCTATACTGCAAGAAGCCGGAAGGACTTGGGGACGGTCTGAGCACAGGCAGGAAAAGCTGGGGCAGAAACTCTCGGAGGCCACGGCGAGGAGGAAGCTCCTCAGGGGAGGATTTGCAACCCTCTGGACCAGGTTGCTCTCCGCATCCGACAAGAGACGGTCGGAGCGTCTCATGCCTTTTACTCATGTCTTTTCAACTGTTCTTTATGGCTCTTTAGTCACTTACAAAAATTAGCACATCCCCAATACTAAGAGCTGAACTTTCTCCTGCAGACACATGATAACAAGTCCCTCTCTGGGGAGGAGCCGCTGGCCCTGGAAGGAGCCCGCAGCCTCCTGGGACACGCAGGGGCTAGGATGGCGTCTGGGGACCCGGCCTCCCTGGGGAGCAGCGGCGGCTACACTGGCCCCTGGTGGGAGCCCTGGGCGGCTCGTGGGGCTAAGCTGAGTGACCTCAGGTGGTTGGTCCCCAAGGATGTCGGCAACAAGGCACAAGACAACCTGTCGGCGGCCGCGTCTGCTTTCCTGGTTTGCAGGTTTCCCCCCTCCAACAAGCTCCGATGCTCATTTCTCTTTTCCTGTATTAATTTCTGCTCATTTCCCCAGACGAGCCCTGTCCCCTCAGCAGGTCCCCTTGTTTACAAAACAACGGTGCCACTCTAAATAGAAACTGTCGGCCAGCGTGGGGAGGCGGTTGCCACGGTTTTGCCCACTCCCTCCTCCAAGACAATTTGGATGGAGAAGCTGGCGCGAGGTCCCGGCCCTCGTTTTTTAGGGATGTGGCGGAAGCGAGGGTTTCTGCTGGCACCAGAGCCAACGCTGCCTCTGTGAGGATCAGTGGCGGTGCCGGTGCCGGCGGCCAGGGAGTGCGGGTCCGGGGAGGCCACTGTCCTCGGCCAGAGAACGGCCCCTGCCCTGTCCCTCTGCCCATCATTCGCTGAGCCCGTTTGGCTCGCCAACCTCTCCGGGCTTAGAGAAGCCGCAGCGTTTGCGAAGGGGTCTGAGCGCACAGCGCGGGGCTTTGTACCCACCGACATCCCACTAGCATCCTAAAGTCAAGCTGCTGGAAACCGGCAAACGCCGCCGCCAAGAGGACGCGGCGCAGGGCGAGCGGGAGGCGGCCCAGGAAGCAGGTCCTTACCTCTCCTCTTGGATCGCCGCCGCCTCCTCCGCTTGGACTTGCACCTGAGTTGGCTGCTCAGCCCTCCGGACCCTCGGCTGCTCCCCAAGACCGATGCCATGGCTGGGACCCGGGAGTGAACGGGGCAGGAATCCTTCGCTGAACAGTTTCCCCTTTCCTGCTCCAGTCGCCGCGGCGGCTGCCGCTGGTGAAGGCTTCTGCGAATCAGGGAGCGGGTTCACTTTTTAGGACGGAGCACTCAGGCGCCCTCCCTCCCTCCCCGCTGGTTCTATGTCACTTGTTTCCAGCTGGGCAGAGCGCCTGTGATCCGAGCCCCAGCGCCCCAGCGCTCCAGGGACGAGGGACGGCACGCGAAGGGCAGGTGTGCCTCCCCCTGCTCCTGCCCCAGCGGCCTCTCTGATCTGGGCTCCAAACGCAGGCTTCTACTTTGGCACCTCTGGTAGTTGTTTGGCACAGCCACTTTGAAGCCAATCACGCAGGGAGCTTGTCTATTTGCTGCTGCAAAGTCTAATTAGACCCAATCACAACTGCCTGCTGGCTCTGACATCAGCACCACAGCCCGTGCCTGCCCTGTCAGCTCGCAAACTCAGCTCCATTTGGACGATGGAGCTGCCCAGGACCCGTGCAAGGGAAGGAGGCCGCTGGGGGAGGGAGCGGCGGCAGGCACAGCCAGCAGCTCCGGGAGAGGCCTGCGGGGGCAGCTGCAGAGGACGCCCCCATCCAGCTTCCCGCTCAGACCACAGGGACGAGGCGGGAGGCTCCCGCAGGCTCGGAAAGACGCAGGGACTGTGTCCCCAGCCAAACAGTTTTTAACTAGTTAATCCATTATGCCGCTCCTGTGTCAAGGGGACAACGTCTCCCTAGGAAATGCAGAGCCCTCCCTTCCCCACAAAGGGGCTGAGATTTGCAATTCCCGGAGGGAGGGAGACAGCCTCGGGGGCATTCATTTTTCAGAGCCTGCCCGGGTGTCTGTTTGCTTGTTTTGTTTTCCCCTTCACATCCCTTGGCTGTTCCCTCTGCAAGAGGGAAATACTGCGGAAAGACGGAGGGGCTCCGATCCGAGTCTGATTTTTAAGGCGAAGTATTTCAATAGGTAGCTTTTTTAAGGGAACAATGAAGTGAAAAGGCAGAAAGGGCTTTCATCTGATAGTTTTATTGCCAAATGTAACATTCGGATGCAAGAAAGTAATATTTACGAGGAGGTGGATTGCAAATTGAACTAGTTTTGAACAGTTCTTTTCAGGGTTATCCTGTTTCTTCAAGACGACAGTTATGGAACCCTAAATATCTAATGTAAAATGTAACAAGGAGAATCTTGCAGTCATCCTTGCATTTTGCACTTAAATCTCAAGCTATTAATTATAACAGTAATGGTCTGGGAAAAAACCCACTCCAAAGAGTCATTAGCATTGACGTGACGATACAAAAACGACACACAGACATTTCCATTATCTACCCCCTTCCCAAGTTCCTCACGGACCCCCAAATTTCCAGATAATTTTCCTTCTATGAGAGAAGACCATCCCTCTGGAGAATGCTGAAAAAGCAGTGCTGTCTGGATGTGCTGTCACGTGCTGAGCTGATGGATCCTGGCTGAGTTTTCACTGATGGGAGAGAGAGAAGAGCCTCTGATTTCAACTCCCAATGCACTGCTCTGACTCGGGGCAGGAGATGTAAACAAGGCCTTGGTTTCCCCATCTGGGAAGTGGGGGTGACCACAAAGCTGCCCCCAGATGCCCCCGGGCCTGAGAACCAGCGTGCACGGTGCTGGGGCACACAGGTCCCTCGGGGGTTGCTCAGTAACGCAGGCGGGGACACTACCTTCACAGAGGGAGCGCGCTCTTCCAGGGGCCTCGGAAGGCAGGGGCCTGTGTGGTTCCCTTCAGGGTGCTTGCCAGTGGGCTGGCTGAGGAATGCAGGCACACGAGGGCCCCCTCTGTGCCGGGTGCACCACTTCAGCTTAATGCTGCTGGGAACAAGTCCTGGAGCAGCGGCCCCCGCCGACTCTCGGCACGCGCTCCAGGGTGTGAGCTGGGTCTGGAAAGGCCGCTGACCTGTGACCAACGGAGCTGCCACACACACCCGTGCTGACCCTAAGCTTCCCTGGGTGGGCTTCTGCCCCAAACCGGTCCCCGCGTTCAGAAGCCCAGGGACGGTGCTTCGGGAGGTTTACGAGCGGAGGCAGCCTCCAGCCTGTCTGCGTTAGTCATCAGCGCCCTCACACCCATGGTCAAAGATGCTGCCCCTGAGACGGGGGCAGACTGGCCCCGTGCTGGGGAGGGCAGGGTCACTGGCGATACAGCTTCCAATTTTGGTGGCGTCCAGGCAGCAGAACCGAAATCTGGGTTCCAACCCTTCATCTTGACCCTGATGTGAACACCGCTCCAGGTGAAACTCTTGGCCCTTCTCACCTTTTTTCCGAAAGCTCCTCCAGTCTGTTTATCTGGGGGGCATGACTTAAGCAAACGGGGTTTGGGGGTCGATGGGCGCTGTTTCCGTGTGTTACACGCATCTGGTGTCAGGCTGTGCGGGGCCGATCACACGGGGGCAGGGAGGCCCGGCCGGCCCTGAGGAGAGGCCCTTGAAGAAGAGCTTCAGGACCGCAGGCCTCCCGACACAGGTGGGCGGGAAGTGACCAGTCTGCTCTTCCTCCCAGGCGCCTTTGCCTTCTGTCTGTTTCTCCATGCGGCCAGTGCACCTCGGCACAGAAACTGGAAGGGGACCAGACGCCACGTCACCCTGTCAGCCTACTGCCCGAGGCAGGAGGGGTCGCTGGTGTGTCTTCAGCTGACCTGAGCCGGCCCTGCTCTTCCACAGGACCAAGAGCAGGCGCAGGGCTGTCCAGAAAGTCACAGCCCCATGTGTACCTGTCGGGGAGCTGGACGAGGGCGGCGGGCGGCCTGGAGGGTGCGGTGGTCCTTGGGGCTCCGCACCACGTGTGTGTCCAGGAAGGTGTGGCTGCAGTGAAGGCTGGATGGGGTTCCCGAGCACCGTTCACAGGGCCCAGGCTTTCCAACCCAGCCTTGTCAGGGCCGTGCTCCGTGTGGGGTCTGGTCCTGCCTCAATGTGCCTCTTCTTACAGCACAGGGTCCCTGTGGGGTCTGGGGCTTGAGCCTGTGGGGCCACTGCGTGGGCCCAGAGCACCTCCCGCGGTCCCATCTGCCACTCGCTCAAGACCGTTTCTGAGACTATGCAGAGCAGAGTCTGGTTTGATTTTCACAAAAGCTCGGTGGGAGCAAAGCTGAAACCACGTTCCCCTCACCCGTGAGGGAGCAGGGGCTCAGAGAATTCAGGAACTCTGCCCAAGTGGCCGAGATCGGGGGACTGTTCCAGCGCGATTTTTCACCCCTTTGCTCCAGAGTCTGAGACCCAGTCATCCTGTGAACTTGTGCAGCCTTCTTTGAGATGCTCAAAATACATTAAGGAGTGACGTGGAGCTTCAGGAGCGTGTGTGTGTGTGTGTGTGTGTGTGTGTGTGTTTTGGAGCTTCAGGAGCGTGTGTGTGTGTGTGTGTGTGTGTGTGTTTTGGAGCTTCAGGAGCGCGCGTGTGTGTGTGTGTGTGTGTGTGTCTCGTCTGCAGACCCGGAGAAGACACACATGACACACATCTCTCTCCCTACGGCTGCGACCTCTTCCCAGGTGGGTGTTCAGATGCGGGTGGGCGCAGGTGTGGGTGGCGAGCTGGCTGGGTCACTGCGACACCCACTGCCGCCAAGCGTGGCCGCAGGGAACCGTAGCTTGTTTATCATGGACTTGAAAGACCTTTCCAGCTGCATGTCCCCAAGGTCAGGAAGGCTCAGGGGCTGCAGCATCTGGACCAAGGCCAGGTTCGCAGATAGAGCCAGGGCGGCGCGACGTGCACGGTGCTCCAGGAAGGAAGGCCACCACCAGGAGCCCCAGACTCACGCTGATGACCCGACCTTCCCTTCCCGCGCCAGGACACACGGGCACAGAAACGCACCTCCGCAGCGAAAGGCACGCCCTGCTTCCCTTCCTGCGCGTCTCCTCGAGGCGCCCTGCCTCGGCGCCCGAGCTCACGAGCACTGTGGGTCTTCTGCTCTTCAGCATCCCAAGGCCTGCGCGCCCAGGCAGGGACAGGCCCTCCGCACGGTTTCTCCCAGGTCCCTGGACCCCATATCTCCCTGGGAAATGAGCAGGACTTGGAACCCACGTTTAGTCAACATGCCTCCCTCGGACTCTTCCACTGGTGCGAGACAGCAGAGGCCACCGCGCTCCTGGGAGGTGTTTGCCAGCTGACAACATGGTCTCGTGTTGGTGTAGGACACTGGATTATTACAGAGAAATGGCACGGCGGGGCGGGGGCTTTTTTCCTCTCTCATCTTCATCCACTGTTCCTGCGTTTAAATAACGCACATCAAAACCATGAGGTGAGACCCGGAGTCCCGGGAATGACACGCCCGGGGGAGACCCGCGTGCCACGCGCCCTGACTCCCGTTCTCTCCCGCGGAGACAGATGCCCCCACCGGCGGGAGGGGTGGGGAGAGGCAGAGAAACTCCTGCTCCGCCCTCCCCATTGCTGTCTTGGTCGTTGTCTTCCTTCCCCGGGGGCGGTGGGGGCGAGCTGGTGCGCAGCAGATCCGCCAGGGACGCGGATGGACGGCTATCTCCACGCAAGCCCCGGGCCGCTCAGCCCTGGCACTCAGAGCTCTCGATCTTGGTTGATGCCACAGTCCAGCCTGCAGGTGAGCCTTCCTTGAGCCCCGCCGTTGTGTTAAAGCAACGCCACGGAAAGAAAGCACTGGAGAAGAGGAGAAAGGGCCTGCATTTGCCTCCCTCAGGCCCGACGTGAAACCTGCTGTCTATGCACCAGGTCTCCCTTCGGAAAGGCACTGACCCCTCGGAGCCTTGTCTGCAAAGCGCGGGAAGTGGCGCTGCAGAGCTGCCGGGAGCACACGCGCGGGGGTCCTTGTAAAGGTCCCAAGGCACTCAAGTCCCTTAAGACGCCTCCTGGTGGCCTCCGACACACAGCGCGGGGACGGACCTCAGCTCCCTGAGCCCAGCTCGGTGTTCGGATCGTGGGCTCTGAGATGGAAGGGGCCCTGGGCCATGGCCTGGGAGGGACTGGGGCACACTGGCCTGGCCGCGCCACCCCACGCGGACCCCCGGGGCGCCCGTGTTCGCGCGCACCAACCAGAGCCCACCCGTCTCCTCCTGGGGTGCAGCCTGCTCTCTGCATAGGCTGCAGCCAGGGGACCGCGCCAGAGCCAGTGTCTTACGATCTCCGTGGGCTCTGGGACAGAGCAAAGTACGGGAACCTTCCACCAGATGTCTGCAGAATGAGAGACCATGACCTGAAATAAGCCCTTTCACCCTGACAGACAGATCCCGCCGTGACGCACGTTGCATTTCAGACGCCCTTGGTTGCTTGTTTCTGAGATGTGAAATCTTAACATTTTATTGAATCACAGAGAATTACCTCTATTTAAAGCTTCTTTAATGCACCCCCTGTTCGAGATTTTCCCTTGTGTCTTCAACCAAGACAATTCAAAGAGCTCATGTTTTTCATGTTCCAAATCTCCTCTTGGATCCAGTGATTTCGAGACGAGCCGCGTGGCACGCCCAGAACGCTGCGGGACGGCACCACGAAAGGGAGAAGCGGAAGGCGGCCACGGGTCTGGGTCGTGCTGTGGGGTGTGCATCCGTGCAGCCGGCCACCTGGGAAGGGACGGCTGGGGCCTGTCCGCGGGCGACTCTGGCCCTGGATGGGGCGGGGGCTGGCCAAGGGCCTTGGTCCCGCTCCCCACCCAGGTGGTCCAAGTCTCAGCACTTCCTTTGCTCCCGGGCTCCCGGCTCCCCCGAGCCTCGGGCCGCGCGCAGACTGGGGAAGGAAACCCGCTGCCTGCCTGGGCTTTGCCTCGCCTCCGCCCGCAGCGCTCACGGGGGGAGAGAGGAAGGACTCGGGCTGGTCCCGAGGTGCAAAGGGTGAGCCAGGATCTCCGGACCCCTTGGGGAAGGCATTTGTAAACCCGTGCTTTAGAATGACCTACTTTTGGTCAAGGCGGGAGAGGAAGAGCTAGGAAGACACTGCAAGGAAGACAGGTGAGTTTCCTGGCAGGCTCAGAGCAGGGCACACTCTACCCATGCTCCAGGGAAGGTCACGGAGACCCTCCGTCCAGGTCCCCTGCCCCGTCCCTCTGAGCAGTCATGGCAGACAGCTTGGCAAGAAGGGGCTGTCACCGCGAGCAGAACCCCCCTGCTGGGATCCTGTCACGAGGGGCGGTGGTCCCCAGGCAGGGGAACGAGGTGCCCCGACAGGAGCACGCCTTGGTTAGGAGAGAGCTGAGCAAAGAGCAGGGACAAAGCTAACACCCACAGACAGCCAGATTTGTTGTCACCTGTCCAAGCAAGACGCGTATTTGCAGGTCATGTGGCTGAATTCCACAAAATGTGGTGTCACTCCATTATTAATCGCAGCCCTGCACCCAAGCGGACCAGCTCTGCCCTCAGGACCACTGGGTGTGGAAAATCACTGGGGACAGTGGCACTGTCACAGAAGTGGGCAAGGACTCGCCCTGCAGAGACCGTCAGCCAGGAGCGCGGAGGGCCCGACGCCCTCCCTGGGCCCCTCCTCTTCCAGAGAAAGAGAACCTGCTCCCAGGGAAGCCTTCTTCCCGGCCCAATTCTGGGGCACCTGGGCCTCCTTCAGGCCCTCGGCTCTACAGGTGTCCCGGACACCTGTCCTGAGGGTGCGGCTACTGAGCACAAAGTGGCCCTTCCGGGAGCTGCTCCCACACTTTCCGCTTCGTACTTTCCGTGGCAGCTGAGCTATTTCCAGGGCAATCATGACTCCCATGTCCTGCCCCAGGGATGTTCCAGGAGGGGCTTTCTGCCACTGCGGAGCGCAATGCCCTGGATGCAGCCGCCTCTTCCAGAGAGGCCCGTGGAGATAAGACGAGTTGCGATTTTTAAAAGGTGTTGGAACTGTGGAAAGCCAGGTGCAAATACGAGAAAATGCTGCTGTTGCCACAGCCAGTGCTGTGTCCCCCAACACCTACTGGCCCAAAGACTTGCGACGCCTGGGCAAGCTGGGCCGGGCAGGGAGGCAGAGCGCCCTGGGCAGAGTGCTCACTTCCTGCTGGGCCATCGGCCTCGCGTGGTCTCTGGGGAAAGCACAGCGGCTGTGAAGGGGAACGAGTCACTCGGTAAAGCACTCAGGCCCAGGGCTGGCACATACCACCTGATGCCCACGTACTATCAATAACAGTGGGGGTCCCGGGCGCTTCTGGCATTGCCCTGATGCCAGTCTGGGGGGCCGCCCTCACACCCGGCTTGTGGCCTTGGGAAGGGGGGCGGCATTCTCTGCCTTCCGGACCCTGCCCCCGCTGCGTATGTCCGACCTCAGGGGGCTGGACCCCTTCCCCTCTCCCAGGTAAGCTGCGAGCACGAATGCAGGGAGGAACAGTAACACGCCGTTACCTCCTCAATTCCCGCTTCTCTTACGGGGCCCCCTCTTTACCACAAAGCGGCCTCAGAAGACCCTGGAGGGAAACAGGAGAAGAGGGCCGTCTCTGAAGAAGGTGGGATGCAGGAAGAAGGACTGGGCTCGGGAGCAGCTGGGAGAATCCAGTGACCCCGGGCAGATGGGCAGAGGAGCAAAAGCCAACAGCTCCCTGTACCCAAGGATCCTGGGGGCAGGCCTAGATCAGCTCTCACCTGAGTCCCTGTTTGGCTGTGAGAAACTGGGCCTCAGTTTTCTCATCTGCAAAACGGGCACCTGAATCTGATCTCACAGCTTTGTGATGCACAGTGGCAACCATGGGACCTCGAATGCCACGCAAAAGCAGGACATGCCATCCACGGCCTTTGGTCTCCTGAGAGGAACCCCGGCTACTACGATCACGGCAAATGGTACATTCGACACCCACACTTCCCAACTTCGGGGAGCTCTCGTTGCACGAAATGGAGTCCAGTCCTGAGCCACCTTGGCACGTGTGTCCCCTGAGAGTGACACAGAGCTGATAAAGGTCACAGTGGGTTCTGCAGCTCTCGCCAGCCCGCCACCAGCCCGTCAGGGGGCAAGCGTTTCTCTGGACCTTGGAAAGCGATTGGGGGAACTGCAGCTTGAGCGCCATCAGTGCGGGTGGCAGCCACAGCGGGGCACAGGGAGGCTGTGACTGTGTGGACGTGACAGATGACAATGCAGTTGCATGGAGTAGGTGGGGTCGGGCTCCCCACTGCTGCGTCAGTGCCCGGCCCTGGTGACTGGCAGTGGCAGCAGTGCCCACAGTGCCCGCGGCCAGGGCCTCAGCCCCGTTTGCTCCGAATCTCAGCGCAGCGCCAGCTGCGGCTCAGGCTTGTCCGTGAGCACCTCCCAGTGGACAAGACCCCCCAAAAATATCCACCTCCTCGGCCGGAGCCAGGAGGCCTGTCATTAAAGCCGTAGTGAATTCCGGGGGCTCGCCTGGAAAGGACTGGAACGGAGAATCACTCTGGCTGATTATTAAAATGTTTTCAATTCCTTCTGTATCCAGGGAACAGTTTGTGATAAATGAAGGGAAATACGCTGATATGGTATTTCTTTTATAAAGGAAAAATCTGAGAGGCGATTTGAAAAATTTAATCTTATAGCTATAATCTCCATGTACAATGGTATTTTAATAATTTTAATATAGAATTTTAATAATTTTTGAAGTGTGATTTCTGTGACTTCTATCATTTGTGAATATATTTCTATTTTCCTAA
Source organism: Phacochoerus africanus (assembly GCF_016906955.1). NCBI lineage: Eukaryota > Metazoa > Chordata > Mammalia > Artiodactyla > Suidae > Phacochoerus > Phacochoerus africanus. Next base: position 73,429,307 of record NC_062555.1, on the reverse strand, counting down.
AATTAAGTTGTTTTTTTTTTTAAATTATAGTAGAGCATTACTAGGTGCTGTCATAATTGAACTTTTACAAGGGACTCATAATCTTATGCCTGAAATGGTCATTTACGTCTCCGAAAGTTGCTGTATTGATAACTTAAATATATTGCTTTTTAGATTCTTTATATCTTTAAATACAGGGGAAAAATAAAGTCATTTGATAATTGAGTCATTATAATAACATGTGTATTAAAAATTAAAAATGCCAAAATAAATGGGTGTGGCTACTGAACAGGAGAAAATATTTGCAAAGGGACATGACCAATAAGGTTAATATCCAAAATACGGCTCATACAAGTCAATATAAAAAAAAACCTCAATTAAAATATAAGCCGAAGACCCGAACAGACGTTTTCCCAAAGAAGACACGCAAATGGCCAACAGGCTCCAGAGAAGATGCTCGGCATCACTGACCGTCAGAGAAACACACATTAAACCACAGCGAGACACCGCCTCACACCTGTCAGAACGGCCGTCAGCAAAAAGACATGGAATAACAGACGACGGTGAGGAGGCAGAGAAAACGGAGCCCTCGTGCGCACTGCTGCTGGGCATGTAAACAGTGCAGCCACTGGGGAAACAGTGTGGAGGTTCCTCAGGAAAGTAAAAATAGAACCGCCCTGTGATCTAGCAGGGCATATATCTGAAGAAAACAAAAACATTAATTCGAAAAGATACATGCACCCCAATGTTCACAGCTGCGTTATTTATAACTGCCATGATATGGAAGCAACACCAGTGCCTATCCACAAATAAATGGACAAAGAAGATGCGGTATATATATATATATATATATATATATGAATATATATATATAGTGGAATATTACTCAGCCATAAAAAAGAATGAAATTTTGCCATTTGCAACAACATGGATGGACTTGGAGGGTGTTATGCTTAGTGAAATAAGTCCGCCAAAGACAAATACTGTATGACACCACTTCTACGTGGGATCTGAAAAATAAAACAAAAGAATGTATGTAACAAGATGGAAACGACTCACAGATATAGAGAACACATTAGCAGTTACCAGTGGGCAGCGGGAGATGGGGGAGGTAGGGGTGAGGGATTAACAGACACAAACGATGCTGAACAAACCAGATCAGTGCTCAGGATACACTGCACAGTGTAGGGAAATACAGCCATTAGGTTGGAATACCTTTAAATGCAGTATAATCTATAAAAATACTGAAGCATTACGTTGTACACCTGAAACTAATACAATACTCCAGGTCAACCATACTCCAGGGACAATCAATTTTTGGCGTGGATAAGCAAGGTGTAGCACAGGGGACTGGACCCAGTCACGGGTGATGGGGCGCGATGGAAGGTACCGTGAGAAAAAGAATGTACGTCTGGGTGTGCCTGCCTCACTCTGCTGCACAGGAGAAATTCACAGAACACTGTAAATCAACCACAATAAAAAAATAAAAATAAAATAAAATGACAGATAAAAAAATGGGTGAGGTCCTACCCTTGAGTCGTCACATTCCCCTGGCATAACGGCTGACGCCACGGTGGCCGGAGGCCAGACGTGCCCGCACGTCAGGAAAGGCTGCTCAGCTCCGGAGGGTGGGTCAGCCCCGGGCCCTGAGTCCCAGCACCCAGGCGGGGCTGCCGGACTCCTGCTCGTCCTGTTGCCACGAGCCGTCTGTCTTTGCTTTTCAAACAGCAACTGTTGCGAATTGTCTTGCAGACATTGTACTTCTGCAGACACCGATTTGCCCACAAAGTTAAGAAAAATATTTCAGGGAGGCACACAATGTCGTGTTCATTAACGAGCATTATTTTTTTCAGGGTTTATAGGCAAAAAGGAATGGTCCCGGGAACACAGCACATCCCTACTGAAAACGCTCTTCCTTGGTAAACAATACATTTTTTTACGAAAAAGCGCCTTTGGGAAGGTCTGGGAGGCGGACTCCCTGTCCGTCTCGCGCATCACAACGTCTGCGCCTCACGGAACATTCGCCGGAGCAGGGTCCGCATCCGGCTGCGTCTGCCTTCCCCTTCAAGAGTTCTGCAGGTGTCTGACCTCTCAGAGGCCCTGAGTGGGTCAGGGGCAGCCTCTGTGCCCCCAGAGGCAGGCAAGATGCCTCACCCAGAAGAATGAATCCGGGTAAGCAACTCCGGGAAAGGAAGATTTTGTGGAAGAGGTGGCACTGGTTCCCAGCCTGGCATCAAACCATCCATCTTGGGTATGGTTTTAAAAGAAAGTCAGATTTACAATTTTAAGTAGATATTACTTCTCCCTCTCTTTTCCAAATGAGTCAATTTTCCTCACTGGCGCATTCTGTGGATTTTATCAAAAACAGAACCAAAGGAAAGCTTACATGGCCACCCTGAGTAAGGAGCTTCAAAGCCTTTCTAGCTGAGGTGCTCCTGCTCACACAGAGGGGCACGGGCACCAGTGTGTGGCCCCTGCAGGCAAAAGGGGAGCTGATGTTGGGGGGGCGCGCAGGGCTGGGTTCTGCAGCTGACACCCCAGCTCTCCAGGCAGGTACCGGCAGGCTCCAGCCCGCGAGGAGCAGTTCAAAAGGCACTACTCTGCTCACTCTGCCTCTCCCTGCATTTCTCCAAAGGGGAAACGGAGGCCTTGAGGTCAAGGAAGTGAGCCTGGAGGTCTCCTTCACCACCTGATCCTAAGGAGGCCATCTAAGAAGTTATACCTCATGGCCTTATTTCTAAATTTTCATCTCTTTTTCCACCGAAATTAAACGGAAACTTCTTTTATGAAACTTCATAAAACCCAGCTCCAGCCCACTCCCATCCTACCTAAGGGGGGTCCATCCTAACAAATAAACTGAGAAGCACTGTGAGGGCCACCGCCTGGGCGCAGGCTCCTGAACAGACCGAGACCCGACCCGCCTCCTAGGAAGCAGGACACGTCTGCTCCCCCACCCCATCACCACCACGTCGATTGGGCTCCTGCAAAGTAAGCAGGCCCAGGCCATCCAGGAGGGGTCTCAGAAACCCAAAGATGACAGAGAAGACAAAACCAGGACAAACGTTAACCTCTGACAACTGCAGCTCCAGCAGAGAGTACACCTGGCCTAAAGTGCTGGCCGGCCAAACCCTCACACTCAAAGTCTATTCACCTCATTTCCTTTCACTCGGTACATCATGTCCAACTTCAATGAACCAAGAAATACCAGACACGATACCTGCTGAAAGACACACACAATCGCCACCCCAACCCCCAAGAGCACCATCAGAAGAGACAGGACAAGCATCAGAACCAGGCTCAGGCTGGTGGAGATGATGGGATTATCAGACAGGGAATTTAACCTGTGATTAACGCCCTAAAGGCTGCGATGAAGAACACAGGTAATGTTCCAGGATGGATGAGTACCGAAACCAGAGAAGGAAACTCTAAGAAAGAACTCAAAGGAAAGGTTAGTAACACTGTAACCCAAAAGTACACCTCTGATGAGTTTTCATTAGACTGGATGCGGCCGGAGAAAAATCAGCGATCTTGAAGAAATGCTAAGAGAAACTCCGCAAACTGAAATGCAGAGAGACGAAAAAAGGAAAAAGACAGAGAATGTCCAAGAACTATTTGGACAATTATAAACAGTGTAATAGGAACTCTGGAAGAGAAAGAAATAAACAGAAGAAATATTTGTAGCAACAACGACAGAATATCCCACCGTTAATGGCAGACCCCAAACCACAGGTCCAGGAATCTCAGAGCACACCAATGAGGAAAATATTAAAAAACCTACACCCAGGATCATATTTAAGCTGTAGAAAATCAAAGACAAACAGAAAGTTTAAAAAAAAAAGGCTGAGAAAGGGAGTTCCTGTCGTGGCTCAGAGGTAACAAATCCGACTAGTATCCATTAGGATGCAGGTTTGATCCTTGGCCTCACTCAGTGGGTTAAGGATCCACTGTTGCTGTGGCTGTGGTGTAGGCTGGCTGCTGTCGGCACGATTCAACTCCTACCCTGGGAACTTCCATATGCTGTGGGTGTGGCCATAATAATACAAAATACATACATACATACATACATAAATAAATAAAAATTAAAAAATAAAAAAAGCTGAGAAAAAAAGATCTATAGAGGCACTAACGTATGAATTACTGGACTTCTTTTCAGAAGCTATGCGAACAAGAACAGAGCGAAGTGAAATATTTAAAGTGTAGAAAGAAAAAAAAAAAGCAACCTAGAATTCTGTATCCAGCAAAATTATCCTTCAAAACAGAATAAGAAGACAAACCACAGACTGGGTGAAAATATTTGCAAAATCCTTATCTTTAAAGAACTTAAAACTCCACAATAAGAAAATAAATTAAAAACCAGGCAACACATCTGAATAGACACCTTATTGTAAAAGATATTCATATGGTAACTAAGCACATGAAAACACGCTTCACCTTATATGTCACCAGGGAAATGCAAATTAAAACAATGAGGTACAGTTATGAGAATGGCAAAAATCCAGAACAGTGACCACACGAAATGCTGCCGCTGCTGGTGGGTAAGCAGAGAGGGCAGCTACTGTGGAAGAAGATTTGGTGGCTCCTGATAAATCAGACACACTCTTGCTGCATGACACAGCAATCATGCTTCTTGGTATTCAGTCTGATGGCTTGGACACGGGCGTCCACACAAAAACCTAAACCTGCACCTGGATGTTCAGAGCAACTTTCCTCCTAACTGCCGAAATCCGGAAGCAGCCAAGGCGATGGATACATAAGCCGAGATCCATCCAGACAATGACGCATCATTCAGCAATAGAAAGAAATGCGCCATGAAGCCATGAAAAGGACATGACGGGGACTTATATGCATGTTGCTGAACTAAAATAAGTAACCCAACGAGAAAAAGATACACACCATAGGATTCCGACTACGACATTTTGGAGAAAACAAAATGACCAAGACAGTAAAACCATCAGCAGTTTCTAGGGGTTGAGGAGGGAGGGGGGAACAGGCAGAGCATAAGCCGTTTTCGGGGCAGTGCATCCGCTCTGCGCGCCTCTGCGGTAGCGGGTACAGTCATGCTACAGCACCCACAGAACCTGCAATGCCAAGAGTGGGTCCTAAAGCCAATCGTGGACTTTAGTCAAAAATAATTATCAGGAATTCCCGTCGTGGCGCAGTGGTTAACGAATCCGACTAGGAACCATGAGGTTGCGGGTTCGGTCCCTGCCCTTGCTCAGTGGGTTAACGATCTGGCGTTGCCGTGAGCTGTGGTGTAGGTTGCAGACGCGGCTCGGATCCCGCGTTGCTGTGGCTCTGGCGTAGGCCGGGGGCTACAGCTCCGATTCAACCCCTAGCCTGGGAACCTCCATATGCCGCGGGAGCGGCCTAAGAAATAGCAACAACAACAACAACAAAAAGACAAAAGACAAAAAAAAAATTATCATTAATAAATCATTTGTTCGTCATCTGTAACAACGTGCCACTCAAAGCTGGGGTGGTGCAGTGATTGTACAAGGACGTTCAGTAAAATTTGCCTGTAAATATAAAATTGCTCTAAAATATCAATCAATGAATTACATTAAAAACTAAAAAACCCCTCTCATTCCAGATCATTTGATAAATGTATATGCGAGTACCGTGACTTATTCCTGTTTAATAGACACTAGAAAGAAGGAAAACATGTGAGTAGATCCCATGAGATCAAAAATTAAGATATTTTTATAGAAAGGAACATTTTTCAATACCTGCCGATGTTATATGACAAGGGACATCATTCTCTAAGCTCTCTTTATAGAGAGAGTCATTCTGCTTAAGTTGAGGCCAATTATTTGTGAGACTGGACATTGAGTCCTCCTGAAAATGAAAGTACTTCTGATTAGGCACGTACGTAAAATGATTAGGTGACACTAATTGTCTTGACTGCTGGTAGGTGACACTAGCCACCAGGAATAGTATTTTTCATAAAATCCGAAACTAGTAAAATTTAATACAGATAACTGACTTATCGCAGCTCAATTTCATTTAAAAGGAGGTCTAACCACAAGAGCCTTCAATTAGATGCAGTAATTTTTGGTACATAATAATTGGAAACCAAAGAGACCGTCAAAAAAAAGCAAATCAAATTTGTATCAAAGACGTATAAAATTCAAAATATCTTTCAGAAAAGTTCCTGAGGTCACTACAGAGTCAGTTCTAGGTCCATACAGTGATTCTTAGCCCTGGTTACGTACCACAGTGTTAACTAAAAACAGATGTTAAAGTGTCCACATGAGACAGGATCAGAGGAGTTCCTGGCGTGGTGCAGCAGAAACGAATCCGACCAGGAACCCTGAGGTTGCGGGTTCAATCCCTGGCCTCGCTCAGTGGGTTAAGGATCCGGCGCTGCTGTGAGCTGTGGTGTAGCTTGGAGACATGGCTCGGATCTGGCGTTGCTGTGGCTGTGGTGTAGGCCAACAGCTGTAGCTCTGATTTGACTTCTGGTCTGGAACCTCCATATGCCGTGGGTGTGGCCCTGAAAGAAAAAAAACAAAAAACAAAAAATCAAAAAACAAAACAAAACAGGAGTCAGAATTCCTGACGGTGGAGTCAAGCATTACTATCTTTTAAGGCTTCACAGGTGAGTGAGTGTCTAGTCGGGTTCGAGGACCCCAGACCCACAGCACGCATACAAGGCCACCCACTTCCGAATGACAACTGGGAGAGATTATTTACCACATTTGAAAGTAAAGCATTCTAGGAGTTTCAGCATATACTGAGCAGGGAAGTTGAAGTAGTAACTCTAGGACCATTTTCAGTTTCGCAGCTGGAAAGTCGAAATAACGCCAGTGTCGCCCGTTCATCGAATGTGATTTGAGTGAATGAGGACAACGGTCACAGAAGCCCTGCGGTCAGAAGCTTTTCAGGACTCACCGCCATCCCCTCCCGTTCGGGGCTGATTCCACAGGTCATGGTCTGAACGGAAGAGCCAGTGGAAATTTTCTACTTAAACACCAGCAGAAACAAACAGCACTGGCATCACAGAAGTACTGAGGTGACGGCTTCTTCCCACGGGTCCCTTGTTCCTTCACAGCTGCACCCTCGGTCATCACAGGGGACGGGCCTCTCTGACCACGGGGGACCCGACACGGCCGAGACCTAACAGGTCTCTGCTTTCCAGGCACGTTCAGGAATGAAGGCAAGCGGTGAGGTGAGCTCTGAAAGCATCAGGCCCCAAGGAGGAGGGAGGGTAGCGGTGGGGGGGGGGGTGGTCACAGAAAGGGCGTAAAAGGGGAAAGTGCTGCGTGTTTGTTTCAACCCAGGGCACAGCGGAGAGACCCACGGAGACCTCCACTGTCTCCTGGGCGAACTCTGGCTGGGAGAACCGCTCTGGCCCCCGAGCGGGTCGCCGAACCCCCATCCATGTCGCTGTCCTTTTAAAGGCATGGAGCCCTTTTCTTACGGAAAGGTTCATGATGTGACAGCCACAATCCCTCTCGACATGACAGCCCAGAGGACCAGGAGAAGAGGCAGCTTTCTAAAAATGGCAGTGAGGAAAAACAATACATGCACAGCTCTATAAAAGCCAGAGGCTTCCAACCAATTCTATTACATACTACTATTTCCAGTTTGTGAAAAAAAATCCTCATAGGATTTGATTCCAATTATATCTGGGTGTGGCTAATAAGCACATTTTTCTAAATATTTTCCCCCAAAATCAAAAGAGACATTTTCGCAACTCACACACATAATAGGATATGGCTTATTTTTAAAGTTCAATTAGCACACAAGCAGTCCATTCCCATGGTTCGTTTCACACTTATGTTGCTTTAACTTTTACCTATGTTGTCTTTAAAAGTTTTTTTTGGTAAAAATAGGAGAAAGGTATGAAAGAGAGCTTTCAAAACTCTCCATATTTAACTAATTCCCACCTTCAAACTCAAGGATGTGATGTCTGTAAATTTTGCTCTGGGTTTCCTAAGGATTTACTTGAGGTGTGTAAAATGTGGCATTTTCTATTTTTGCTGCTGTTGTTTTTCTCGGCTAGAGATGTCTCATGCCCAAGGATTTTGTGTCCATCGGCCATCAGAGGCACACTGCAGTGTGTGTCCTCGCGGGTGTTAAGGGAAGATGTGCAAATACACGTCCCCATTTTTACCCCCGTTGGACTGTCAGGCACAGATGACAACGAAAGCTTTTTTTGGATTCTTGCATCATCTGTGTCTCATGAAGTGAATCATAAGGTAAGTTGGCAGGAATCAAGCTCTTTTACAAAAGATAAATAATTGCTGGCCTGTCAAGTGGACCCCTGGGTTAGCAGGTGTGTGCAGTGCTAGGCACCTCAGCCAAACACAAGGTCACCGCGTAAAGATGATTGTCTTTTCCGGGTCACGAACAGCAGGCGGTCAGGGACACTATTTAACATTTCATCAGTGGAGCTGGAGAAGCCAGATTCCCTTTTCCAGTTGGAGGCCAAGGCCACAAGGCTAATGCTGACCTCTGCCAAGTGTAATCCATGGTGAGGACACGCGGCAATTACGCTCCCTGCGCTTTCGGAGCTCAGGGTCTAACGAGGCCTCGTTATGCGGGAGGAGAGCCGTAATTCAAGCCCTGTTTGCTTGCGCTGAGCCAGGGCAAGCCTTGAGGTCAGATGCAGCACCCGGCTTCTGCCAGCAGAATGGGTCCAGGTTGGGGTGGGGGCGGCTGCACAGAGGTTGGAAGGACCCTCAGGGTTCCTGCGCCCCGTATTCGTGGAAGAGGAAGAGGCATCTGTCTTCGAGCTTGGAAACACAGACCTTACTGCCCGGAGCAGGCAGCGGAGAAGCCGGAATTCCTCTGACCTCTGCTCCTCCTGCCGCCCCTCCCTCAGTATCCCGCTCCTCCAGGGCCCTGCGCTCCGGCGGCTGGCCTGGATCTGAGGATGCTGCAGCCTCTGCGTTTGAGTCAGACACCAGCGTTTCAAGGAAGAGGGCACGACACAGTAAAACAAACACAGCCGCAAACAAGCGGATAAAACAGAGGAAGGCACGGGAACCAGAAAGAGCCCGCGTGTGGTTACTCGTCATGTGCATGTGACAGGCCAGCTGCTCCCCGCACTTGGCAACTAATGAGGCCTCGCGGCTGAGACACGCTCTCCCGTCTGTGTCCTGGAGTCACAACTGCAATGCCCCCCCGCACTGCTCACCCCCAATGCACCTCCTGTGCAGCAGTCTGGTAACCATTTCCACCCTAAATGTTCACCATCATCTGAGCCTGTGTTCCAAACGTTGCCTGTTTTCTGCTACTGGGTTCTGAGAAGGGGAAGGACTGTCAGTTTTCAAAGAACTCACCATAAACCTATCTTCTACCTATTCTCTCCAACTCACAAGCATGCAGACGCACAGACACTGGCAACCTGAGAGCCCAGGACTCGGACACGGAGCCGCGCCTCCCTGAGCAGCCACCAGGGGGCGCTGCAGAGCAGCCCAGGACTGGCTCAGGCAAGGCTGCCCTCCTGCCTCTCTGTGTCCAGAAACCACAGGCAGAAACTCTCGCTTTGCCTTAGAATCATCTTATAAAGAATAGGGTTTTTAATGAAGCAAGACTATTTGAGGGGAATCTATCCCTACGGATCTAATAAAGAGGAACAAGAGTTGCAGGTAAATCATCCTGTGAAGACACCATCTCTGCAGAGGCTGCTGTAAAACAGTTGTTTGAGTGACCAGGTACCCAGAAGTTAGGACCCCTGAAAAGAGCTGAGAAAGGGTGCCAGAGAGTCCGAACTTAGACTTCAAGAAAGAGGAGTTACATTATATGCTACTTAAATCATTAAAAAAATTCCATCGTGCTACCGGAATCATTAAAAAACAAGTCTACACAAATGAAAGGATGTGATACCACAGTGTCTAGAGGATAAATCTGAAGAGCTTAATAATAACTACTGTGCCTGGTTTAGTGGCAAGAAATTCAAAATTGACATGCTGAGTCTAAAACCTAGTGTGAGAGAAAATTGTGTCTTATTTCGTTCTCTGGCATAACCCACTGAATCAAAAGGAATGGGCAGAGCTCACCGATTTGACAGGTTTATCTAACTTGGGTGACAGGTTCCTGAAGAATGAGAAAACACCCACAATACTCATGAAAGTAAGAGAGGGATATGGTTTGCTCTGGGCAGCACAGGTGGGCTGGGCTTCTGAGAGCTTTCGGTGACCAAGCGTGGCTTATCCGCGTGTGCATCCGGATTAGCGATGGGAAGAAGGGGGCCAGTCAATGACCCCGAGCACCTGCTGTGGACAAGGCACCACGAGACAGCCGTGGGGATGTGAGTGCACGTCGTGACTGCTCTCGGGGCGCTGCTGAGTCTGGTGCGGCAGAGGGCAAGAAGATGGTATGGTATGAAAGGTAGCTAATAACCCACCATGACCGAAGGTAAGTTCTGGGAGTCTTGATAGAAACAAGAGAAGTTATGAATTAAGAACAGACACCACTGGAGCCGGCCGAGAATTCCTCATTTAGTAGGTGAGCTCTCCCCCCTCCCATAAGCATGGCTGAGCCTACAGCAGCCTTGATGCAGAGAGACGGCTTTGCCTGGCAGTGCCAATCTATGTACTGAAGACTGGAGAGAGGGTTCAGGCAGAAAGCAATGGGGATGGGCTTTTTTCCCTCTTTTTTTCGGGATTCTGAGGAAATTCTGGCTTATGCAGAATATACAAAATAGCAGGAGACATGGCTACTATCCCAAACTGAGGAGCCACTGAAAGGCTTTTAATAGGAAGATACAGATTTGAAATCTGTTCTGTACAGAAGCCGTGGAAAACACTGCAGTAGAAGAGTGGCTGCTGCTGTGGACACGGTGACCATCTGAGCGGACACTCTCCCTGTGACTCCGCCTTCCTGTCGCGGTCTTTTTCAGCCGTGCCCGCTTTCCCGCTGTGAACACGACAATGACCGTCTCCGTGGAAATTCTCCCTCTGACGCCCCTTGTGTGTTGGGGTCTTTCCTACCCATGGCCATGTTCCTGGCTCTAACGTGCACCCAGCGGAGCTTCCTGCAACCAAGGGGGAGTGAAGGGCACACGCGGGGCCCCTCGCCCCTTGTAGGTTGTGCTGCAGTAACAAGCAGTCCCACATCTCAAGGACTTATAACAGTAAGAGCTCGTTCTTGATGCGACTCTTATCCAGAAGGTTCTCATTCTCAAATGGAGCATCAAGACAGCCCCTGCCCTGTGCTCATGGTAGGGGGAAGAGAACAGAGGCAAAGCCAGGACTCGGCTCAAAGTCTGGTCTAGACATGGCGTCCATCATGTCCAGTTTCGTCCTGTGGCCAAGCCTGAAAACAGGGAGGGGAGAAGCGTGATCCTGTCACAGGAAGGGGCAGTGGAAAAGGGCAGAAGGATGGACGTTCATGACCCGGACAGAGGAGTGACATGCGCAGAGGCAAAGCCAAGTGAATTGCAGTCCTCCCCCAGATCTGTCTGGGTCTTCTCCTCCTCTTTCCTGTGGCTTGGGTAGTGGGGAGGGGCCGCAGGGAGGGACGGCCTCTTTCTGTGGGAACCTGGGATGACGCCACGTCAGAGCCCATCAGCAGCACCTTGTCTGGCTGGTTTGCAGCCTTTGAGAACCTTGAGTTCGACCGCCCTCACGGGGCCAGCTGTGCTCCAGTTTGCCACACGTCATGCTGCCCTTTGTTCTGATTCGGACGAGTGTCCCTCCCACCTCACTTGAGGGTGTCATGGACACGATGCCTGAAGGAGGCCTCTGAGTTTACTGCTCAGCCCAGAGGACATCTGAAACCCAGAGGGAAATAAGCAGAAATCCATAACTTGATGATACTGAATGCTGGAATCCACAGTGCTAAGTGCTGGAATCCACGGTACTAAGTGCTGGAATCCATGGTACTAAGTGCTGGAATCCACGGTACTAAGTGCTGGAATCCATGGTACTAAGTGTTGGAATCCATGGTACTAAGTGCTGGAATCCATGGTACTAAGTGTTGGAATCCATGGTACTAAGTGCTGGAATCCATGTTGCTTCAGGTGGTAAATGCAGCCTGAAATCTGAGCTATGGACAGAAAGTTATGACATGTCTTCAACTAGAAAATGATGGAATACAAGCCCTATCAAAATAATCTTGACTTCCTTTTACAGCAGTTTCTTGGCTGCACTGGTGACCAGTCATATCCATTAAAAAGAAACACATATTTTATGCCAAAATGCTTTTAAATTTTAACAAATGTCAAAGGTGATTGTTCTGCTATTGCTATACTTGATTGAGTGCAAAGGGCCCAACAATAAAGAAAGGAATTTTCATGTTTAGCAGCTATAGGGTTTGCTCATCAATGTAAACCAATACCTTGTTTGATCCACCTCCTAGAATAAGGTTAATAACAACAAAAATAAACCAATGGGACCTAATTAAACTCAAAAGCTTTTGCACATCAAAAGAAACCATTAAAAAAAAAAGACAACACAGAGAATTGGAGAAAAGTTCCAAACGATGCAACAGACATAATCTCTAAAATATACAAATAACTCATAGACTCAACAACAACAAAACAACAACCCAATAGAAAAATAGGCAGAAGATCTGAATAGATATTTCTCCAAGTAAGACATACAGATAGCCATCAGGAACATGAAAAATTTCTCAACATCACTAATTATTAGAGAAATGCAAATCAAAACGACAAGAAGGTACCACTTCACACCTGTCAGAATGGCCATCATTAGAAAGTCTACAGATAACAAATGCTGAAGAGGGTGTTGAGAAAAGGGAACCTTCCTTCACTCTTGGTGGGAATGTAAATCGGTACAACCACTATGGAAAACAGTATGGAGGTACTTCAGGAAACTAAATACAGAACTACCATATGATACAGCCATCCCACTCCTGGGCACATATCCACACAAAACATTCATTCAAAAAGATACATGCACCTCTATGTTCACTGCAGCATTATTCACAATAGCCAAGACATGGAAACAAACTAAATATCCATCAACAGGTGAATGGATTAAGAAGATGTGGTATATATACACAGTGGAATACTACTCAACCATAAAAAGGACAAAATAATGCCATTTGTAGCAACATGGATGAAATACGATTCTCATACTAAGTGAAGTAAGTCAGAAAGACGAAGACAAACACCATGTATGTGGAATCCAAAATATGGCACAGATGAACCTATCTACAGAACAGAAACAGACTCACAGACATGGAGAACAGGCTTGTGGTTGCTGGGGGAGAGCTGAGGGATTGGAACGGACGGGGAGGGGGCTTGGTAGACGCACTGCTGCGTTGGGAACGGATAAGCAACAGGGTCCTACTTGCCGGCAGAGGCATTACATCCAGCCTCCTGGGTTAGGACGCGACGGAAGACGGTAAGAGGAGAACAAAGAAGACGGTTAAAAGAAAGAGAAAGGAAAAGGATGCTCCAAAAATATTTTGAGGCAGTTTTTTTTTTTTTTAAAGAAAAATGTCAAGTACTGAAGGTTTTAAACTTTTATTCATGCACTGAATAAAAAATGTAGAAATATATATGTGGCTCATGGGCCATTTTGAACCAAGAATAAAATCTGAAACATTTAAAAAAATGTACAAAAGCTTGCAGGAACCTAACCCTGCATTTCCCCAATATTCACTAATCCAGGGTTCATTGTGAATTTATAGAACACAACCTCCATGAAAAATGAGAACTGCTTTCTTTTCATCTGCAAGCTGTCTTATTTAGCTACCCCTTTCCGCCCTCTGAGTGCCTGACACTGTGCCTGAGGTGGGGCTGTAGCTGGGCAGCACTACCGGGCAGCAAGGCGACCCTGCAGGGGCCTGAGGGTCCTTCCTCACTGCGGCGCTGCACAGCAGGAAAGGCCAGACACGGGTCGGACTGCCTGCCTGGAGAGATGGTGCTAAGGTGAGTGACCGCTCGCCGGGGACTGAGCAGCAATGGCGTGGGTGTGGAAGTGGGGCGCGGGCACCCCAGAGAGGGCTGTTGCTGGAAGGCTGGAACAGCGCCTCTCCCGAGTTCTCCCACAGGGCGCACGCTTCCGGGAGGCGGGTGGGAATCACCCCCCAGTTTCAGAGAGAAGGACTGAGGAGGAGAAGCACCTTGCGGGAGATCCCGAGCTCTCCCTGGGCCGGGCCGCAACCTGGGGCTGGGGCTCGGAACCTTGACTGAGACCCCTGACTCGCTCGCTCCACTCCTCCGTCCCCCCACCCCCACCCTGCCCCTCCTCCGCCCCATCCGCCTCCACCCTCCATCCCCCACCCCATCCCCCTCCTCCACTCCTCTGCCCCCAGCCTTCAACACAGTGACTTCGGCTGAGTGCTGCTTTCTTATTTAACAGCAAAGAGCAAAATGCCATCTTCTTTCCTGAGCCTGCCCCGAAGTCTTAATTCCTTTGTTCTGAGAAAACCAGGACCTGATGCTCCCTTAAACAGACCAACAATGGTGGCCTCTTGCCTTCCAGGGTTAAATGCCCAGAAAACCTCGGGAATTCACTGCATTCCCCGTCATTCAGCTCGAGGTCAGAATAGGTCAGCGCTGGTCAAGGTGATTCGAGACACGGAAATGGCTGAGGACCCCACGGAAACTGACACTCGCGGCAGCAACGCCTGCCCCGCACCCGGGGACTTAAACGTGCCCAGAGCCGTGGTTTCTTCAGAAATGTCTGCACATGCTCTTCCGCGTATTGAATGCACACATACATATTTTTGGGTACTGCACACTCACGCAGTCCCACTCTCTGCCGGTAAAAAGTTACTTGCAGAAGGTCGTTCCATGTACCGCAGCGGCAAGATCCTTTGCTACTATTACTGATGCTACTGTTTGCTCTTTTATGGGTTTGTTTTTAGTTAGACAATAGTATAAGTCACAAATATTTGTACAAGTCTAGTAAATCAGCGCATGTGCGATATCACAAAACCCTACAATTGCTGGCTGGTACCAAACCTGAGCCTCGGTGTCGCTCTGCCCCAGACTGATGCTGTGTGCACTGGCCACGTCCCGATCTGTGAATCGCTGACCTCACTCCACCTGCAAATAAAACGGCTTGGTCTGCTTCTCCTTAGCGCTCTGCCATGGAGCGAAGCCATGTGCAGAGGGCCGATGGCTTCGGAGCTGTGAGCACGTAGCTGTGTTCTGTGTGGAAGCCAAACTCTTGTAACAGGTAAGCCGCCCTGGGAGTGCCTGTCGTGGCTCAGTGGTGGCGAACCTGACAGTCTCCAGGAGGATGAGGGTTCGATCCCTGGCCTCGCTCAGTGGGTCAAGGATACAGCATTACCATGAGCCGTGGTGTATTCACCTTCAGAAGGCATGGCCCTTCCACTCCTCCTTGTCCAGCCATCCACTGGTGAGTGACAGTCACTCCAAGAACACACACTCCTCACCTCACCCAGACCTGAGAGTGGGGCCCAGAGGCAGCTCGGCTGGTAGTTCTGCCTCAGGGCTGGGCTCACGGTGGCAGCCAGGGGTGCCTCCTCTTATCAAGGCCTGGCCGGCAGAGGACCTGCTTCCAAACTCACTTAGGTGGTGTGGGCCAATCTCAGTCCTTGGCTGCACTGGGTGAAGACTTCGGCTGATCGCCCTGTGAGCCTCTCCACGGGCTGCCCGAGGGTCCCTGCAACAAGGCAGCAGGACTCCCTGGAGCAGTGATGGAAGACGGAGAGAGACGGAGAGGCTGAGAGTCACAGACAGGCCGACAGGCACAGACAGACGGAGGGAGTCACGGAGAGAGCCCAACGGAGAGAGAGACAGATACACAGACAGAGAGAGAACGAGGAGAGAGCGCGAGCCCAGGAGGGAAGCAATAGTGGTTTACTTTGTAACAATCTTCGAGGCAACTTTCCATTACCCCTGCCTTCTGCTACTTATGCTCCCGCTCACACCTGGCACAGGTGTGAGCACCAGGAAGCAGAGGTCTCTGGGCACCATCTTGGACACTGCCTGCCACACTCCTCCGAAGATACTTGGTAGCAACTACAATTAATTCACCCGAAGAAAGAAGAAACATGAACTAAATTGATCTAGTGATAATGAGAACTGTCAAACGTGCATGGCCTGGACCAGTGCCACCCAAAGGAAACAATGCAAGTCACAAACGTGAGCCCCCCAAAGAATTTCAGACTTCGGGGCAGCCATGAAGAGTCATGACCTTGACACCCTTTTTAGCTCTCGGGGCCCCGGTGTCCTTGCCAGTGGAGTGGGAGGGTCTGCAGCCCTCATCCCAGGGCCACCAGGATCCTGAACTGTGCGGCCAGGGGAGGCACCTGCCACAGCGAGTTTCCCAAACTAGGCATACAGAGGACCGAGCCGCTGCGCCGGGCTCACCAGGGATCTGGCTCTCGGGGTCACTGTGAGAAGCGAAACGAGAGACGACGGGATAGAGCCCTCTGACCGTGGGCTGTGTTACTGACCCGGAGGTTCCAGAGAAAGTCAACGATGTGACAATCATCACAGCTGTTGCAACAGTTCTGCTGTGAACGAAAAATCTACTGACAAAGTTAGCCCCCAAACAAGTAGAAAAAAGCTTCTTTTCTAAAATCGTGTCTCTCCTGCTACGATTACACGGCTCATAAGGATTCGGCAGTGAGAGCCCGAATCACCGCTCCATCGCTGTCATTACGTTTGTTATCCAAGAGGTTGTAATTATATAAAATACTGGTCTCTGGAACGCCCAAATCGCCGTGAGCATCTGGATGGAAAACTACCGTCAATTTCTCAGTGTTAAAAAATGCGGTTTTAAGACAGTTGTTACCAGTTCACTGTGGTGCGTTTGTGTGTGTGAGAGAGTGAGAAAGAAAAGGGCGAGAGAGAGAAAGAGAGAGAGAGAATTTTAATAGAGGGCTGTAACACTATTTAATCTTCTTTTATATCAAGTGAGTCTCCAAAATATATTTAAAATTCTCCCCTCTCCACTTCCTTTACTGCGTATGTGGTTTTGTGCTAAACTGAATTCAGAAGATCCTATTAATGAAGACGGTTTAATGCCTGCGCATTATTACAATGGACTTCTTTGTTCTACGGTTTCTCCCTGTGTCACAGACTAAGTCATTAATCAATGGGGCTGAAAAATAATTGTCTAGTTCTAACAATCGTCTATTGTTGAAACATTTGGAATGTTAAGATAAAGATGTACAGGCTGTTCTGAAAAATGGTTTAAGATTACCCTTCATGGAGCTGTGGACATATTGTTGGAAATACCAAGCTGCTGACCTGGTTTTAATGCATTTTTGAGTCCCGTCGCTCAACTGCCTATTCAAACTGTGCTGGAAGACTTGCCTTCATTAATGTCAGGAAATAATGATTTTGTATTTTTTATTGAGCTGGCAGGATTATTAAAAGCAGAAATACCACAGGGTTCTTCAGCATTTTAGAATGGAAGTGCGGCACGTTAGCAATCGCGACGGCAACGTTTCCTCCAGTTGGCATCAGCTTTTGTACACGGCGCTCCCATCCGAGACACCTGCTGCAGTAGGCGTCCTGGACCTCCGAGCGATCACTCTTCAGCAGGAAATACATGACTACACCATGCTGTCTTTTTCAGTCGCTCAAAATTAGCTACCTTTCTCACTGAAAATGCTCTAGCTTGAAATGTCAGTAAATACATTTCATGCCCTCTCATACGGTAACAGATCACCGCTTAAATCTGTCCAGACCGAAGTCCAACTTACAAGCTGAAAGGAACGTGGATTCGAAACTGAGGGAGAACGTGCGCCTGACTATTAGGCGCTCCCTTTATGCAAATATCGGCGTCGTGGCATATTCGCGAGGTTCATGCCACTCTCCCCAGACGGGGCACTCTCACGGACAGCCTTCGGTCGTATTTATCTTTGGTGACTCCCTGAGCTACCACAGACCTAAGTTAGTAATGACACACTGGCTTTTGTCTGATGAGTGCCCGAAAAGACAGTACGGCTTAATTGGGGAAGAAGCAGCTGTTTCTCTCAGGATCTCCACTCTGATGGGACTGACGGTACCAATCCATCTTCTCTTGTCCCCGACTACGCCTGGTCCTCAGAGACCTCTGCTTCCTGGTGCTCAGCTGCGGCGTGTTCACGAGGGACACACAGGTGGCCTCAGCTGGTCCCTCCCTTCCCTTGACTGTCTAGGAGCCTGAGACCCACCGGGGGCACGTGATCGAGGGGCGACGCCTGTCCCTTGGGTGGCTTCCGTGGGAAGGCGCCAGGCACGCCGTCCCGCTGACGGAGGCCTGTCCTCACAGGCGGACGGGGAGGTGAGCGACCCAGCTGTGGTCCCACACGGAGTGGCACAGAGCCAGGATCTGGAGCCTCATCTGACTCCAGGGCCCAGATTCTGGCATCGGGAAGGATACTTGCCCTTCTTCAGCGGGACTGACCGCCACTGACTGTTACATGTATTTGTTAGACTGCATCGTAACATGTATTTCTGCACATGCACACGCTGCATGTAGGCACACACATACCGCTCTGTATGGTGTGTATGTAGGTAAAACGCGACAGCCCCTTTTCTCCCTCTCAACGGCGCACATGAGGTCCAGTCTCTACTCACCTACGCCGTCGAGTCAGGCCACATTTCACCGGGTTCAGCTTCCTCTGACTGTGCATGTTTTCTGTGTATTGGGTGATTTCCAATAAACTTTACTATCTGCAGATCAGCTACCTAGTAGTCCATCTTGACTCAGCAAGGACATGGGCAAAAATCTCATTCTAATAAAATGATAGGGATGGACTGAGACGCAATAGGATTTTAGTGGTTATTCCACTTACTGTCCACCTTATAACACATGGCCATCCTTCCTGGGCCCTGCAGTCCTTCTTCTGGCTTCACATGCGTGTCCACACTGCCTTAGATGAGGGCATGGGCCAGGCTGCATCTGTCACCTCTCTCTCACCTCTTCACTCCACTAAGTCACCTCACATGTTAAGTGCAACTTCAGAGCTGGAAGGACACTTAAGAGAATGCATCCCAAGCCTTCTTGTTTAGATAGGGAGCCTCAGTCCCTAAGAGGTGTTGGCTCAAGCCTCCAGGGTTTGATCTTGGAAGAGGATCCTACACAGGGCTCTTCGGAACTCGGCTGTGTCACGCGTGACCTTCGCAGTGGCCCCCCAGGACCGCGGGCCTTCTCCAACACCCTCGGCCAAGGAGGGATCCTCTGCTTCTCCAGAACAAAGCTCACAGCTCTGGGTGCGATGCCGAGTCAGGGAGAAAGCACAGCACCTGCCGGGGCGGCCATACCACCTCAGTCAACACTAGCAAAACTGGACGAGAGGCATCAGCTACACCTGAAACCTCGTAACCAAAGATCAGCCAATAACAAATGTGCACTGACTATGCTAAGAAAGCAAAATGTTGGAAGTTCCCGTGTGGTGCAGCAGGTTAAGGATCCTGCATTGCCACAGCTGTGGCACAAGTTGAGACCGTGACGCGGGTTCAATCCCTGCCTCGGGAACTTCCGTGTGCTGCTTGTGCGCCCATTCCCCAAAGTAAAATGTTAACTGCCCACACGGAGGGCCCTAGGGAGCTGCCGGTATCGAGGCAAAGAGCGGGTACCTCGGAGGGTGAAAGCTGGCACGGGGGTACCCGTCACATTCCTCCTGGATAAAACCCTACGGTCGCCAGATCTTGGTGTTTGCAGGTACAGGTCGAGTAGGATGCGGCTAAGGCCACGTCTAGAGGGAAATGCCTCTCCCGCTTCTACTTAATGATTGGCAGGCGGAAAGTCTTTCCTGTGCTCTTTATCTAAAGTTCTGTTGTTATTCGAGTGCGTTAATATCAGAACCATATCGACCTGTGAAATATAATCATTACCATGAAAGGCCTTGGCGAGTAGAAAGCAGGTCTCGGTGTCTGTCCAGTCACCGTGACCCGAATTCTGTGGCGCCGTTCCTGAGACTCACGGGCCCTCGACACACACACACACACACGCTGTGCTCATAAACCCCGACCTCCCGGAGCCCTGGGTTGGAAAAGACTGTGCCAGACTCTGATTGGTGGCTGTGGCAGTGCACCTGCAGGAAGACACATGGGCAGGCTTGGCGGGGCGGGAGGAGGGGCCCGCCTTGCTCGTACCTGTACCCCACGGCCTTCGGTGGCCTTTGCCTGTGCTGAACACGAGAGATTTGTACTCACAAAATAGGCCTGCAGAAATGGACAAAGAATCGTCTTTTTTTCAACAGTGCACAGGCCATATTCAGCAAGGAAAACAAAAAATGTCGCTGGTGTTCAAAGGAAGTTTGGATTTAAGCAAGCTTGGGAAGAACTGAGGAAGAGGGCCATGGGGAAATTCCAGAATTAGGACAGGTTGACTCTGATCGGTGGTTCTCAGGAACCAAGACTTCCCTTGGCCGTCCCTCGGCCCCCACTGCCTTCCCTCTGCCACCACCAGCGATGGGCCCAGGGTCAGGGCCCGACCAAGAGCTGCCAGCTCCCCTGACTTTGCTCCTGCTGCCCATCGGGCCAGGCAGACAGGCAGAGGAAGCTGCGTCTGCGCCTGAGCAGCCCTGGGTGCCACCCAGGGGTCACACCTGCAGCGGGCACACCTACAGTGGGCTCACCTGCGGCCCACCCTGGCCCTGGCCGGGAGCACTCCCCAACCCTGCCTGCCTCTGGTCGCCCGCCGTCTAAGCTCCGGACGGCTCCCCGTGGGTGGCCCTTCCTTGACTGACTGGTCTGCTCCTGCGACAGAGCCAGCGGTGGGGCCGCTTAATTTAGATGATCCAACCCAGACGTCTACAGACGTTTCCCCAAATGCTGGCGTTCACAGCCTCCTGTGTGTTAGTCCTTTTGGAAAACAGTGGACTCCAACCATGAAAATATAAATAGATGCGGGGAGAAGAGAGACAGGGAAAAAAGCACTATTTAAAACTACAGAGGATTCTAGCCGATCCTGTACCTAAGGTGCTCCTGGCCTAAACTGCCTTGTTCTTTTTCTCAGCAATATACTGTTAACTGTACTTCATAGGAGCGATTATACAGAGAGCCAGCAAACATTTCAAAATTGCTAAGCAGCTCCACATGGCAAAGGAAGAGAAAACGGTGATTTGGGCGGGTCTGGGGCACCGCGAGCTGAGACGGAGCCAGAGGAGGACCCACAGGCACCTGCGGCCGAGGGCTGGAATATGCCGGAGAGAAACCCCAGGGTTGCCACTGCTTTCCAGGGACCTCGGAGCTCTTTGCTTTTCAAGGCCACCTCCCTTCCCACTTCCAGAACCTCATGAAAGTTCCCAACATGCTCGGTATTCGAAACAAATCATTTAAGGGGGCGGCATTTCTAATCCCAACATCACTGTCAAGAACGAGGGAGATGGGCTATGCAGGAGGATACAGAATTCCCCAGGGACCAGAGTCAGGGGGTCTCAGGAAAGGACAGAGGGATCCCAACAGACACTCGCTACACTTGATAATACGGAAGTCGAATAAAAGCACACGAGGTCATATACAGTTACTTTATTATTTTTTTGCTTCTTAGGGCCCCACCCACGGCACACAGAAGTTCCCAGGCTTGGAGCTGAATCAGAGCTGCAGCTGCTACACCACAGCTCACGGCAACACCAGATCCCTAACCCACTGAGCAAGGCCAGGGATCGAACCTGCATCCTCATGGATACTAGTCAGGCTCCTTTCCGCTGAGCCACAATGGGAACTCCCATGGTTACCTTTTTTTTTTTTTTTTTTGTCTTTTTGCTATTTCTTGGGCCGCCCCTGCAGCATATGGAGGTTCCCAGGCTAGGGGTCGAATCGGACCCATTGCCACTGGCCTACGCCAGAGCCACAGCAACGCGGGATCCGAGCCGCGTCTGCAACCTACACCACAGCTCACGGCAACGCCGGATCGTTAACCCACTGAGCAAGGGCAGGGACCGAACCCGCAACCTCGTGGTTCCTAGTCGGATTCATTAACCACTGCACCACGACGGGAACTCCCCACAGTTACCTTTTAAGCGAAATCCAAAGCTTGGTTTTCTGCTTGGCTGTGTGTGTGGATATTTAAGGCCATAGTGATTTTTGATTAGAGGCTATTATTTCTCTGTTGCATTCAAACCACAGAACTTGCTAAAGACACACAAGCGCCTGTGCGTGTTGGGTATGAATCAGCACATAATTATACAGAATCTGAAACAGTTTAACAAAATCCTCCCAAGACTATTCAATCACAGAAGAAAAACAATGAAAACAAAACAAACCCGTGACCATGTCCAGTGACCAAGGCGCACACACCTACATGGAAAGGCTATCTGACCTGCAGCATCAGTGACCCCTGGATATTCTGTGATGATGTCACACTGCCTCCCCCACACCCCCCAGAACAGCCAGACATTTTGCAAAGCTTTTTTGGAGGGAGACATTTTACTTTGGAGGTTTTTTGTTGTTTTGTTTTGTTTTTTTTTGTTTTGACTGGGCAAGACTTGGAACTGTGAGCTTCCAATGGCATTCTAAATTTCGGTCATAATTAAACGTCTGCAGGTGGCTGTGGTTATCTGAAAACTGTGGGGCACTGTTTCAGAGAACGTCAGTGGAACTAACGCACGACTCTGTGTGATAAACACTCGGCAGGAAAGACACACCCCCCCCCCCCCCCCCCCGCCGCCGAAGAGGGAACAGGGCGAATGAACATGACTTCAGACCTGGTTCTACCATTTGCAAACTCAGAGGCTGTGGCTGGGTCTTTGATTTCTCCGAAGTTGAGAGACTACTGGATAGTAGTGATTACCTTTCAAGAGTTATTGCGAGAGCCTTTCTCAGTGCCTGGCTCTCACAGATGTTAGTGACAGCAGCGATTTTGTTACTGCCTTTGTTACTGTTGCAGTTATTATCTTTACACGGGGTCAACACAGTTGCTGACTTTGGCTTGTCTATCGGTCCAACACCAGCTTCTTAAAAACTCCTTCAATAGTCCCTGGGTTAGAATATCAAGTTAAACTCATTGAGAAGAGGAGGTGGGATCATTTATTTCAAAGCTGAAAGAGAAGCAACTGCAGAATGACAGAATTTTTCTGCCCAGAAGGACGTGGAATCATTCTTGAACCCCTTTTCCCGCCCTCCAGCCACCGTGTGGTGAAGATACGAAGGCCAAGGAAAAGCATGTTTTTCAAAGTCACACAGCTGATAACAGCCTGTGGCAGAGCTAGAGCAGGGACCTGGTCTCCCACCAGGCCTACTCCTCTCAAAATCGAGCAGATCTGGGCCTGCTCATATTATCGCAGCCTTTTCTGGCTTATCAAAAAAATATGATATAACAAAAGTTAATTACATATAACCAGCCAAGTAAAAAAAATCTCCAACTATAATTCACTGTAGAATCTTTGTGGTTTCCATGGTAATGGGAGGTTGAGAGTTTTCAAATAGAGCAAGCGTTCACAAGAGACGTATTTGGTGATTTTTCCCAACATCTCAGAAGCGGTTAATCAGGCCAGGGCCATAGCGACGTCACTGGGAGCCGAGTGTTGGAGAAAAGCAGACTGTTTCAGTTCAATCCCACTCAGCTCCTCCTTCCAGGCCCAGCTCCGCTCCAGGCAGGGTGGTCCTGGAATGAGGTGGAGGGGAGGCCTGGAACCTCTGGATGGGGTCACTCCCCAACCCCCTTCCCCTAGTGCAAGGGCTCCAACAGCCCAGCAAGGGCGCGCGCGCGGGTGGCGGCGGTGGTGGCGGGGGGGGGGGGGGGGGGGGGCGGCCACGCCCAGTGATGCCACAGACTAAGTCGCCAACAGGAACCCAAACCAGACACAGACACCTGCCGGGGACACAGCAATGGCAAAGTGCGGCCGCGCGTCTCTCTTCCGAGGTGACCACGACTGCGGTCTCTGCCCTGAGAGGACTTCTGCTCACTGTGACTCTCCGTCCCTCCCTGCGGTCCATCCATCGTGCGCAGTGGTCACGCCGCGTATACGCAGGCTGTTAGCTCCGTGCCCTGAGTTTACAGCACGCGGCTTAGAAGTCATCTCAGTTTTGGGTAGGGAGTTGCATCAGCCTTCTGGGTTTTACTGATATATAATTATATCATCTGCAAATAAGAACGACTTTACCTCTTTCTTTCCAGCTCCTTCTCCTACGACCGTGTGGCTGCTGTGCCGGTTCACCCCAACGCGACGCTGCAGACAAGGGCACGCGCGGCACATCTGCACTTGGACTGAAAACCTCTATCACAATGAGCAATCGCCTCAGATGAGCAACAGGAAAGCTACAACCAAAATATAATCGTTGGGAGAGGTTTCTTACGTATGTATTCCAGAGGAGTCTTGTTAAGTGCTGTCACTTTCTATTGTACCGGTTTTAACTTGAATAAGTGATATGTATTGATTTTACGAAATGGATTTTCTGAATTCTTGGAGATGACCATATGATTTCTCCTTAACTGTATAAATATAAGCTATATCCCATATTAGGTTAAAAGGGTTAATTCTTCAGAGTGAAGACATCGAAAGTGAAGAGTGAACAGACTTCCTCGCATTTAGGTGCTCCTACAGGCCTAAAACAAAGCCCCTTGCTTGGACGTCTTAGTTCCCAGCGGGACGCTAGATTCAGTTTGCCTGTGTGTTAGTTACGTAAGACACAAGCCGCTACATTAATAAACGAAAATGCAGATAGGTTGTTTTTGTTGGCACTTTGTCAGGCTTGAGGATCCATATGTTAGCTTTCTTCATAGGAAAAACATCAAGGTTTTTTCTATGCTCTAGAATAATTTAAGTGACAGTACGATTTCTTAGCACAAAAGCATGGTAGAATGGCACTGCAAACCTATCCAGGCCTGGTGCTTTTTAAATTTTTATTTTTCTCTTTCTTATGGTAGTTTATCTCTTTCTTATGGTATATTTTTCCTACTGGGATGAATTTTGTTAAATTTTAATTTTTGGAAAAGTTATTTTTTCAACTAGGTTTTCAAATATGTTTCCATAGTTGTTTAATCTCATAATTAAAGAAACCTTGGTTATTTATTTAATTTTTTCTGTTCTTGATACTTGGTGGTTCCTCCTTTCCCCTCTACTGTTAACTGTTATTTTAGCAATTTCATTTAATTTTTCACTTATTTATTCATTATTCTGTTGTCTTATTTGGTAACTGATTTTTTTTTTCATTTTCTCAGTCATTAAGTGTTTTATCTTAATTCCTTCCTTTGCTTTTTATCTTTTTTTATTTTTTATTTTTTTTGGTTTTTGTAGTTGGGAAGTAAATTCACTTTTGGTCACTTCTACTTATGAAGCTATTGTATACTGTCCATTTCCACTATTTGGTTTTAGTTGATTCCATGAGTTCTTTCTTCTCTCTCTCTCTCTCTCTTTCTTTTTGCCTTTTAGGGCCGAACCCATGGCATATGGAAGTTCCCAGGTTAGGGGTCGAATCAGAGCTACAGCTGTGGCTGCCAGCCTGCACCACAGTCACGGCAACACAGGGTCTGAGCAGCGTCTCCACCACGGCTCACGGCAATGCTGGATCCTTAACCCACTGAGTGAGGCCAGGGATCGAACCCGAATCCTCATGGATAGTAGCTGGATTCGCTTTTGCTGAGCCAGGACGCGGACTCCCCATGAGTTCTTACATGTCATCTTTTCATTATTAGTCTTAAGAGTTTTTGAGATTTTGTTTTGAATTTCCTATTTTATTCGTGTGTGTGTGTGTGTGTGTGTGTGTGTATGTGTGTGTTCAGTTCTCCCTCTTCCTGGCTGTGATTTAACTTCGCAAAGGAAGCTAAAGGGAGGCCTTTTTGCATCAGATCTTGACATCCGTTTTAATTTTCAACATCTTTGCGCAGCGATCAGAGTGCTGACTGTATCGCTTTTCACTGGGACACTGATGTTCTGTCTGCAGCAGTACAATCTGCCTCACTGATTCCTTGGTTATGTCTCCTCTATTCTTTGTGGGTCTCTGCTGTGTTTTGGATTAAGACAAATATATGAAAGTCTTTTATTATTATGTCTCTGTCTATAACCCTGGGTTGCCTGTGGTTTCTTCCTTATAAACAACATTGCTGTTTTATCTGGTTATATCTCTTAATGACTGCTAGATCTTTCTCATTATTTGTTAACTCAGTGTTATGGAGTGAGATCCCTTCTTTGTCTTATTAAATGCTCTACCATCTGAGCGTCTCTGCTTTCTTGCCAGTATTTGTCACATATCAAGATATGACACCTGCTAATTTTCACTTGCATTCACCTGGTATAAATATATTCATTTTTAACCTTTAATCTCTCTAGAATATTCCTATTCATTTGTGTTTCCTGTGTAAGCACTGTATTGTATCACCAATACCAAGAGTGAAAGAGAAAATTTTGCTACAGTTTTAATAAACATTAAGGGGAAAAATGGCATTCTGAACAAGTTACTGTCAACGGATAAGGCAACTTAGATGAAAGAGACACATTCATACAAAA
Organism: Phacochoerus africanus; assembly: GCF_016906955.1. Classification (NCBI taxonomy): domain Eukaryota; kingdom Metazoa; phylum Chordata; class Mammalia; order Artiodactyla; family Suidae; genus Phacochoerus; species Phacochoerus africanus. The sequence continues at coordinate 73,403,045 of NC_062555.1, read as the reverse complement.
ATAAACTTAGCCCAAACTGAATAAAGATGAAACCGTGCATATAAATAGCCTTATGCCAATTAAATGAATTTAATTAATTATCAAAAAACTTCCCACAAAGAAAACTCCAGGCCCAAGTGGTTTCACTGTGAATTCTCTCACCCGTCTAAGAAAGGAATAAGACAAATCTTACATATTTAAAAAATTAGAGCAGAAGGGAACGCTTCTCAATCAGACAAAAAAAAAAAAAAAGGAAAATGTAAGAAGGCTCTTGCTCACGAATGTTGACCTAAAAACCAAAATTACTCAGGGGCATAGATGCAAATCTAATCAATGATTTATTACCAAACCAAAATCCAGCAATAGATGAAAAGAGACTGTACCATATCCTAGGGGAGTTAATCCAGGAATATGTTTAACATTCTGAAATCAAATAGTGTAATTTATTATATTAAAGAATGAAGGGGGAAATACATATAATCATTTCAATAGATGTAAAAAAAATTGACAAAAATTTAACAACCTCTAATGTTGAAAATAAGACTCTCAGCAAAATTCTCAGGGAATTTACTTAGCCTGGTAAAGGTTATCTATGAAAAACTATAGCTAATCTCACATTTCATGTGATATATGAGCTATTTCTCCCCAAGATCAGGAAAAAGGAAGATATCCACTCTTCCCGCTTTTACTAGTCATTATACAGGGGCCCTCGATGGTATCTCAACAAATAATGAAAAGTACATGAAAGGCGTAAGTATTTTAATGGAAGAATTAACTCTATTTTCAGAGGAGTTTTTTATGCAGAGAGAAAATCCTAAGTAATCAACAACAAACTTGATACACAATGATTTGAGTTCCGAAGATTTTAGGACCTCAGGTCAATATAAAATTTCAGCCAACTGAAATTTTACATGGGAGCACCAAAAAGCTGATAAGTGAAATTAACATTAACATTCCATTTATGGTGTTTTCTAAGAAGATAAAACCATTGGGAATATATTTAGCATAAGACGTGTGAAAATTATAAAATGTCAATGAGAAAAATTAAAGGCCTAAATAAATGTGGATTTACAACGTTCATGAATTAAAAGAGTCAACTGTAAGGTGTCATTATCTACAAATCCATGTGCAGGCTCACACATTTCAAATCAAAATCTCCGAATGAACACAATGACTGCGAAATGTGCATGAAAACGCAAGGGACAGGGGCTACTCAAACACGACCACCAGAGTAACGGCCGCTGCGGGACGCTTTTCCACCTGCTGGCAGGACTGAGGGCAGGGACTGCGGTGACAACAGAGCAGACCGGGCACAGGTGTTGGCAGATGGGTAAAGAGACAGAACAGAACCCAGAGGCAGACCTGCCTGTGAACAGACGACCGACTGCAACGAAGCTCCCAAGCTGCACAGGGCCAAGTGAAAACTCCTCAGGAGACGCTGGAACAAGGCCGTCACGGGCCCCCAGACGGCCTTCACCTTCAGCACCGCCCACCACACACGGACGTCCAGCTGGGGTGCACTGTGTGTGTGAACACAAACGACAAAGCCGTGCGTCTTCAGAAGAAGCACAGGCGAATGTCTCCACGACAGAGCATCCGGGCGGCAATCATAGAAGAGTTAAGTGATAAATTCCTTGCCATCATAATTTTAAAATCTCAAATGTGTGCTTCAAAGGGCGTATTTTATTGCATATAAATTATGCCTCAATAAAGCTAATTTTAGCGTGTATTTTACTGTATATAAATCATACCTCAATAAAGCTAATTTCTAAAATACACACACACACGGGAGTTCCGTCGGGGCGCAGTGGTTGACGAATCCGACTAGGAACCATGAGGTTGCGGGTTCGATCCCTGCCCTTGCTCAGTGGGTTGACGATCTGGCATTGCCATGAGCTGTGCTGTAGGTCGCAGACGCGGCTCGGATCCCACGTTGCTGTGGCTCTGGTGTAGGCCGGTGGCTACAGCTCCGATTCAACCCCTAGCCTGGGAACCTCCATATGCCGCGGGAGCGGCCCAACAAATGGCAAAAGACAAAAAAATAAAAAAAATAAAAAAATAAAAAAATAAAATACACACACACGAATTTTTAAAAAAATCTCTTCCCAAAGGCATCATTAAGAAAATGAGGAGGAGGTCCATGGTGGGGCTGACTGTTCACAGGACGTGCCTTTGGACAAAGAGCAGCCCCCGCATGTACACAGGTCTCCTACATATAACTCAGTAACAAACGCGCAAGCAGTCCAATAAAAAAGGGTGAAAGATGCCAGGAGACGCATCCCCCAGGAGGACAGGCCAGTGGGGAGTAACCACATGAAGATGTGTGACCTCTGCTCTCCGACCAAGTGGCTGCAGCCGAGGAGCGCGGATGCCGAGCACCGAGTACAGAACCTGATGGTTTCAGTCCAAGTACCTACACATCAGAGGCATTTTGAAACAGTAAATAGCAGTTTCATACAAAAGTAAGTACGCCACTAGCAGAGGGTCCAATAATTCAACTCCTGAGAAATGAAAAGGCAGGTTCACAAAAAGACTTGCCCAGGGAGATCCACGAAGCTCTGTTTGTAATAAGCAAAACCTGGAGACCGGTCTGGCGACGCCAATACAAAGCTTTATGAACAAACGGTGATGTGTTCCTACAATGGGGACGGATGAACAACAAAAAAACAGACGGAGACATGCAACAGCATATGCTGCATCTCCAACACAAACGAGCCGAGTGAAACGTGCGCTAAGTAGGAAGCGCACCCGTTGCAGCGATATCGCCCACGGTGAGATGAAAAGTCTGAGTGTGACGCTGGCGGCGGTCTTGTGGGTGGGGAGCCGAGGCCGTGGAAGCAGAGTTTCTGGGGCAGTGCTGATGCTCCCGCCCCCCGAACAGCTGCAATTACGCCGTGGATTTGGGCACCTCAAGCTTTCAGAGATGGGAATGATCAAATCTAGGCCATAAAACAACTAAACACAAGGTACTTAAAGAAATACATGTTACCAGAGAGAAGGGAGCGAGCACACAGGAGACAGCGGAGGAGAGCCAGGCAGGTTTGAGAGCAAACGGGACCAAAGGAAACAAAAATTCCAAAGGCTGGACTTTGAAAGTCAGTGAGCGAAGGAGGCGTCGGAGCTGGTTTTCCTGACGGAGGCTTCATGAAGCCCGAGGCGGAGCCGAGGAAACGGCCCAGGACGGGGCAGAAGGTGGGAGAGGGATTTCCTAACAGCGCTGAGCACGGAGGAGGGACAGGTCCCCGTGGGGGCAGTGCGTCCACGAGGACAGGCGCGTCCCCCGAACCCGCAGAGGACACCCAGCACAGGTGCAGGAAGGCCACGCACCCCCCGCGGAAAAGACGCGTCAACGGACTGCCCATTGCATCATGAAGACACTGCGGAATACAGAAAAAAGAAGGATCTTAGGTAGAGCCAGAAAGGCACACTGTCTACTAAAGAAGGCCTCACTACAAAGGTGGAATCAGAAGACAGAGGGGAAAATGCCTCAAGATGTTGAGAGAAAATAAACTAGGGAGTTTCCACTGTGGCTCAGTGGTAACAAACCCAACTTGTATCCATGAGGATACAGGCTCAATTCCCGGCTTCCTTCAGTGGGTTAAGGATCCGGCGTTGCCGTGAGCTGGAGCTGGAGCTCAGACGTGGCTTGGATCCTGTGTTGCTGTGGCTGCGGTGCAGGCCGACAGCAGCAGCGGCTCCGATTGGATCCCTAGCCTGGGCACCTCCATATGTCACAGGGGCAGCCCTAAAAGGAAAGGAAGGAAGGAAGAAAATAAACTAAATTTAGGTTCGTGTACCCAGCAAAAACATCTTTCAAGAACAGTGATACAGACACTTTCTAATAAACAGACACTGAGAGATTCTTCTCCAACAGCTCTGACCCCCAACGGCAGATCTTGTAAAAACGGGCTTCAGAAAGAAGGAAATCACTGCCAGAAGGAAGACATGCTGTAGGAAAATGTACTTATTTTTAATAAATCTGAGATAGTTACAACCAGATAAATGACTTCCATTTTCTGGTATGTATTTGAAAGTTTAAAGAAGATACTTCACGTGTACAGTTTTCACTGAAAAAAAAAGGAAAAATAACGGTACCTCCTGAGCATCTCACTGGATTCTCCGATCCTGACGCTCTGCTCCCTTGAGTTAAGAAATGCGTCCTTCCCAGCAGAAAATAACTCAGGCCACCGCTTCTCTGCTGCTCATCAAGAGTAACACCGCAGAAGAACGACCAAGTCTGGTCAGAACGGGACCTCTTCGCAACCAGTCCCTAATTCCAACAACACAACAGGAAAAGCCGACGCACTTGGGAGGAACTCGATTTTTCCATTGTTGCGTCAAGGGTCATGTATGAGAATTTCTTAATAATTTGGTAAATTCATTCTCGCGCGCCTATCTATCACCTAGCGGCGATCACTGAAAAGCTTGAGCGGCTGGTTTTGAAATTCTCAGCCAGCAGCACGGGTCTCAGCACACGTGATCTTCAAACAAAGAGACTTTCCGCGAGAGGAGCGTTTCATGGACACTTTCTGTGGACGAGGTCCACAGTCGGTCTCACCCGCTTGGCCCAGGAAGGAACCCGGAAGAGGAAGGTTAGGGCCAACCGGGCCGCCCGGCAGGTCTGTTCTCAGGGTGCGCCTTGACTCAGCGAAGCGCCTTCCTGCTGCTGCATTTTCAGGCTGCTTCCAGTTTACATCTTTGCAAAGCAGGCCGGCACAGACATACTGGCTCGTGCATCTGTGCGCGAATCTCTAATTAGAAAGGGGAAGCTGATTCCTAATACAGAAACAATGCACTCTAAGAGATCTTTGACAGACAATTCCAAAGCAGGTGACAGTATTCCAACACCTATATTCCCACAAGCAGCGTGTGACAGCTCGCTTTTCACTGTGCATTTGCCCAGATTTAGTGCTCCGGTCTAGACACGTGTACGCCTTTTGCTAGGCAAATCACGGTGTACAGTATGTTGCTGCGTTTTTGCTTACTGGGGACATTGTCCACGGTTTAGTGTGTTTACAGAGATTTTTTTTCTCTTTTTAGATATTTGCATTCATTCCCACTTTTCTGCTCCTATTTTATTATTTGTTTTACGAGTCTTTATAGGTTACGATTTTTAACAATATAACTTGAAGTAAATAATTTTCTGAGTTTGTTGAGTTTGCTTTTGATACAGAGAGAAAGGAAGACAAGGAGAGAGGGGCGAGGGAGGGAGAAGAGGGGAGAGAGAGAGGAAGTGAGAAAGAGCCAGAGAGCGAGAGAGGTTTGCTACCATTTTCCTTCCAGGATTCATTTCCTGATAGCTTTACACACTGGCCACTGTTCAACTGGCCCTGTTTTAAGTGCACTTATTCAGAGTGGGTAATTTTATCATGCTTGCCCAGTGTTTTAGTTTGTTCTTTAGATGTTGGCTATTTAACTAAGGGCCATAAATGGTTGTATCTAAAAGAATTGTTTCACAGTGGTTTACTAATATCTAATACTTTATTCAAGGATTCAGGGTAGGTATTTCTCATCACACTACAAACAGGCAGAGAGTGCATCCATCTTTTTTTTTGGATGTGTGGAATAATTTACTAACAAAGCCAGTCTACACATTGCATCTACCAAAGAGGTATTTAGGAAGGGAACATTATACATGAAAATCTATTTATTTTACCAGAACTTTGCAAATCCGTGAGCTCATGCTAGCACCTGTTTGTTCTGCTTTTTTCTTCCTAAGGAAGCTATGCTATCTGAGAAACCCAAGCAGCACCATGGACAGGGTGCTCAACGAACAGGAGGTGACACGGGGATCAGGGCAGCACGCTGTCAGGAAATCGGAGGACTCAGAAAATCAGAATATGTCCTGAACCACAACGGACACGTTGTCACGTCTCAGGTAATTATGGTGTCAGAAAGGCACATATGGTGTTTTTTTTTTTTTGGTCACGCCCACAGCATTCGGAAGTTCTGGGACTGGGGATCAAACCCACACCACAGCAGTGACCCAGGCCATGGCAGTGACAACACTGGAGCCTTAACCCCCAGAGTCACCAGGAAACTCCAAAAAAGGCACACAGAGCTTTGAGATTTCAGAGACGGGTTCCTAAGCCAAGGCCCAAGAGCAGAGGCTTAGAAGAGCTCTGTGAACACTGCAAGGAGGGGAGCTTCGTGAGAAGGTGAGACCTTAACAGTTAAATGCTCTAGCAACACCCTGTTGTGTCGAATCAGCACAACATGACATTGTTCAGACCCGGTCATTCTGCCGCTGGAAGAGCCGGTGTTTCAGTGAAGAAGAAAGACACACTCAGGGATAATCACAAATGTGTCACCAGCGTGGTCATTAGAGGAATTCCAGAAATCCAGCCAGAGCCTAGAAGGGAGAGCCACTCGGTGCATTTGAGCTGTAGGCCTTAAACTGGGGAGCTGGCTTCCGAGCTAGAAGATCAAAGACGATGGCCTCACGGGCGATGGAGAGGGCGAGGGAGCCGATGTGAGAAGAGCAAGGGCGCTGGGGCTGGGTGGGCGGGTGTGGGCACGGCCGGTGTGCACGCATGTCCACGTGTGCAAGTGTGCGTGTACAGGCATGCATGTGTGTAGGCACGTGTGTTCATGCATGGGAATATGTAGGAGTGCACTTAACATTGCATGCACGAGGGTGTGAACGCGCGGGTGCACGTGCGAGTGTGCATGTGGATGTGTGTGTGGGGGTGAGGAGGGCCCTGAGAGAGTAAGACCCGGGGAGGAAAAGGGTCTTACGATCGTACGATCCAGCAGTCCCACTCCTGGGCGTACAGCCAGAGAAAACTAAGTCAAAAAGATCCAGGCACCCCTATGCTCACAGCAGCACTGTTCACTACAGCCAAGACATGGAAGCCAACAAACTGGACAGATGAATGGATAAAGATTATGTGTGCACACACCACACACACACAATGGAGTATGGCTCAGCCATAAAAATGAAGTAATGCCATTTGCAGCCACACGGATGGAACTAGAGATTATCACACTAAGTGAAATGTCAGAGAAGGGCAAATGTATGATATTGCTTATACATGGAATCTGAAGAAATGATACAAATGAACGTACTTACCAAGCAGAAACGGACTCTCAGACAAAGAAAACGAACTTGGGGTTATGTAAGGAGAGAGTCGGGGGGAGGGATAATTAGGATTTTGAGATTAGCAGATACACACGACTGTACATAAAACAGATAAACAACCAAGTCGTAGCGTACAGGCCTGGGAGCTATATTCAGTATCCTAGAATAACCTATAACGGAAAAGAATCTGAAAAGGAATATATCTATATGATATATAGCGGAGTCGCCGTGCTGTGCCCCACAAAGACCCCGTGGGTAGAACGGGCCCACTGCACAGTCAGCGTCCAGGGAGCGAGTCCTCTGTCTGAGTTCCCGGGTCACGGGAGCAGGTGCACAGCTGAGACCTTGGAGCAGACAGAGAACTGTGGCTGCGCAGAGAGCGGTGAATGCGCAGAGGGCCTGCAGCCCCAAGGGCTGAGCCGGGGGGACCTGAAGGCGAGGCTGCCGTTTGGAAATTGTGGAAGAAATTCACTCACTGTGCTTCCCACCCTTCAGTCCTAGAGAAAGGCCTCAGCTGGTAGAACATAAATTAACATGTTTTGTGGAAACCAAGAGAAACTATGGTGATTCTTTCACTTGATAAGCTCTAGCCATCTGTTTCAAGTTTTCATTTTCTTAATATTTAATCTGCGCTTAAAAATTAATTTGTATCAGGAAAAGTGACAAAGCTCCTCCCTAAGTCATGACGGGCCGACGAGGTAACAGCTGCAAAGATGAACTTCCAGCCTTTCGTTCATGGTGGGTGGATTTCGGCAGACGCACTTTTCCATCTAATAAGAAAATTAAAATGGCCCTTTGGTGTTACTTTTTTACGAGTATCTACATTCTGCGATTTCACTAAATTCATAGAACGAATGTTAGAAAAAACTTACATTAAACTTTATGGAAAATGCAACAGATGCGTTAACAGCGAGGAGATTTCAGGTTAACAAGAATACAAGCTATAAAAGAAAGCTGTATCTTCCTATGCTAATGATGGTATGCTTTCTGATAATTACATAATAAATATAGACTACATAGTTTGTTTTGGCTTTTTTGACCCTTTTTTAGGGCCTTTTTTTTTTTTTTTTTTAAGGGCTGCACCCATAGCATATGGAAGTTCCCAGGCTAGGGGTCAAATCGGAGCTACAGCTGCCGGCCTACACCACAGGCACAACAATGCCACATCCAAGCCACATTTGTAACCTACACCACAGCTCACAGCAATGCCAGATCCCCAACCCACTGAGCAAGGCCAGGGATCGAACCTGCATCCTCATGGATACTAGTTGGATTCATTTCTGCTGCTCCACAATGGGAACTCCAAGACTACAAATTTTCAATATGGAACTTTTTCAAATTTTATTTACTACATTTAAATCATGGTTAAAAACAACAGCTTCACATTTTTATTCAGAATATAAAGATATAAAGATACTAGGATTTTAACTTTTTACGAAATTCTGAAATAATCTTTTCTATTTTTTTTTTTTTATGGCCACGCTTGTGGCATATGGAAGTTTCAGGGCTAGGGGTCAAACCACAGCCACAACACCACCAGATCCGAGCCACATCTGTGACCTATGCTGCAGCTTGTGGCACCACCAGATCCTTAACCCACCGATCGAGGCCAGGGACAAAACCCGAATCCTCACAAACACTGTGTTGTTTTCTTAACACACTGAGCCACGCCGGGGACTCCCTGAAAGGAACTTTATGGGTCCTCTTAAGTCTTCCAATGCCAGATACTGGATATGTTAAAAGAAAGCCTCCTGATTAAAGTCGGTGTCACGTGCCTAGTCTTGGCTCTGGGTGTCAGGGACAGGTGCCAAATTGTCTGAGATTCCGGGATGCCATCTGCAGGATGGGGGCACGTGGGCCAGGGGACCTCTCAGCCCCCCTCACCCGTGAAAGGAGACTGCCCTGTGCCTGCAGGAGGCGAGGAATGTGTGAGTGTCCCGTAGTTTCCCTGCACACCTGCACCTACAGGGGTGAAACGGTCGTTGTCTCCTCGCTGGGGCTGGAAGGAAAACCACGACCCGGAAGCACGCTGTCAGTCGGCCGCCCTCCCTCCGGGAGTCAGGGATGTTGCTGAGCTCCAGGGAAGGCCATTGTCTGCCCATCAGTCGCTGCCCTGAGGTAGCGGTGATTACTCTGTCCCTTGACACTGGTTTAGATGACAGGCTCGTTTCCACTGAGATGATGCAGTAATTGAGCAAGCAGGCTGTGGCCGTGTATATTGCTCCAGGGGCTGTTCTCGGCTCCGTGGGCATCTGTTTGGGGCATGAAACCTAGACAGCTCTCTCCCCATGGCCAGCCGGGTGGACCTGTGGCCGGCTTTCCTGACCTGAGGGCGCCAGGCGCCTCTCATAGGAAGGGGCTGTGTTTCTAAGGTGGGAGATTGCTGACCGGCCGCAGGCGGAGGCAGGTCTGGACAGGCGTCTCCCTGTGCGGGGAACCAACGCGGGGTTAAGGAGGGCGGGTGCTGCCTCCAGGCAGCGCAGCGCAGCGCAGGGAGCGCAGATCCGGCTCCAGAAGGAAGCCCCCGGGGCTCTCACGTTACTGGGAAGAAGCAACATCACTCAGAGGGGGTCCTAAGGCCTTTTACAGCCACCTCCTCACCTCTGGAGCTGCCTGATCCAGGCCTGTCCAGGCCTGACTGATGATGGGGTGGCTTCTGTTTTCTCTTTGTCAGTCTAGCTGATTTGTACTCTTTCGGTCCCAGGCAAGGTCTCGCTGTTTCCAGCTCTGACAAGGATGCTATAAACAGTCGGGGAGGGAGACGGGTAGTCCTGAGGAGGCCACCCAGCCGTCTGAGGATCGGTGGTTCAGTCCAACGGCGGAGACTCAGGGCCAGCCAGCGGCCTTCTCGCCGGCTGTACCAGGGGGCTCGGGTGTACCTGACCCTTCTCGGCACGGAGCTCTCACAGCGACAGTGACCCCCGGGCCTGGCAAAGAGGGGACATGCATGCCGAGGGCCCCTCTCACCGCTGCTGCACAGCAGAACTGCAGCAACAAACTCTGCTCGGTTTTGCTCCTCCTTGTCCTTTTGCAAAAAAATCCTTTCTGAGATTCTTTCCTGCTGTTATGGTTCCAGGCAGAAACAGACACCGGAAAGGGAAGAGGCTGAAAGCGTTTGTCTTGCCTGGCGGGGAGCACACGCCCAATGATCAGAAGGTCAGTTTAGAATGCTTTATGTGCTCATAAAACTGCTGTTATGATTTTATTGTTTTTATGGACCTAGATTGTAGGTTTCTGCAGGTCTTGTCCTGCCTGCCACACAGGCCCGGTCACTTGCTGGCAGTCTCCTCTGCTATCACGTCGGCCGTCTCCAACACAGTGACTGTCTCAGCTTTGCCGGGAGCGAGGCCCAGCGGTGCACCTGCCACGGTGGATGCGTCTGGAGCCACGGTGGACGCGTCTGGAGTCCCGGCGCCCACCTCTCCTAACGCAGATGAGCTGTTGTGATGGGGAGAAGGTCTGACCACCCCATTCAGAGCCCTGCGGCAGAATCCAGCCCTGGGGAGTCCTCGGGTCCTTGAGTGACAGGAAGGAGACAGTAAAAATTCATCTTCCTTCCCCCTCGGGGCCTGTGCGGAGGGCGCAGGCTCAGCAAGCCCTGCCCGCGTGACTGAACAGCCAGCTGTTTTCCTCGAGATTGTGTCAAGCGCAGTGATTTCCAGCCTTGACGTCTCCTCTCCCTTCCCCGCCCCCCACTCCCGCCCCTTCGCCCGTGGTCCTTCTGTGCTGGCCCTGCGCTTCCTAGTCAAGTCTCCGCGAGGAAACGGCTCCTCTGCCTTCTGGGGAGCGAGGGCACCACGGCAGCTGCTCCATGATTTACCCTAAAAGGCCGCGCCGCGGACTGGAGCTCTTGACTCGTCGGGAAGGTGAGCACTGTTTCAGGAGACACTGCCGGGGGGGGGGCGAGGCCAGGCTCTGAGGCAGAGAACACCTCCCACTCCGAAAACACCGCCCCTGGCTGCTGCGGGGCTCAGGTGTGGGAATCCACCCGGTCTCGGCCCTGCAGGGCTCACCTGTCACCAGGCTCCCAGATGCAGCAGCAGTTCTTTGACGATGAACACAGTTACAGCTGGATCAGGCAGGAAGCAGGAGCAGATCACGTGAACAGACTCCCCAGTCACCTGATTCTTTTGCCCTGAGACTTATCATCCCCAAACCACATTTGGTGCGATGGTTACCTCTGCCACCTTGACTGTGCCAAGGGGCACTCAGATTAGACGTTATTTCTAGGTGTCTGGATGAGGTCGGCATTTGAATCGGTGGACCCAGTGAGGCAGGCGGCCCTCCCCAGTGGGAGCGGACAGCATCCGGTCCTGTTCCCCGGCTTGCAGACGGCGGCGTGGGGGACTTCTCGGTCTCCGTGATCCTGTGAGCAAACTCCTGGCCAGCGACCTCCTTTCCCACGTGCTGGCTCTGCTCCTCTGCAGGACCTGCTCACACCCCTGCCTCGGGAGGCCTCGTCCTCAGCCGGCAGAGCACAGAGTTCGGAGTTCACACTCTATGCTGGTGCCGACAGAAAGCCTTCTGTGCATTACAGCCCTTTGTCCCTGAAGAGCAGGGGGGCAGGGCATCCTCTGCGTAAGCAGAGAGCTGGGCACACGTCTGGTTTTCTGTTTTAGATGGAGGGAGGGAGTCATGACTACTTGCTGAGAGCCGGGCAGTGGGGAACCCGAGCCACACAGAGCGATCTCTGTCCCGACAGAAGCTCGTCTTCCCTGCAGCGCTGCCCCCCAGTCCCTACGCCGTGGGCCATGCAGCTTAGCGGTTCTTCTGGCAGGGATGGTATCTATGCATGCCTCCAAAAAGATGGGCTCCTTCTCACCAAGGCTGACCCGGAGATGGCTTAGCTCTGGGGGTGGCACCATTCCTGCAGGTGGGGAAGTCACATGAGGGATAGCAGGACAATTGCACCTGCAAGAGGGAGCCCAGTATCTGACCAGAACCATGCATTGTGCAGAGACGGGAGTGCCGTCCCTTCTAGGAACACCTGCAGCCAAAACTGCCTGCCCAACAGAGAGAGGAACTCACACCTTTACCTCCAACCCAGAGGCCCGCCTGAGGGAGAACTGTGTGCACCCAGGAACTAAGAACACAGAGTGACAGAGTGAGCTGGCCTCTCCTTGGGCTCGTCACCTCACCTGGGCCACTAGAGCAGTGGGACCACCTGCTGAAGGCTCAGCTGGGCAAGCCTGTTTCTTCCATGTGTTCTCAGTGTTTCTGGAACCTAATCAATTCTAGGGGGAAATACGTAAATGATAAATTTGAAAGGTGACAGGGAAGCACATTCAGGACAAGTGTCACAGATGGACCACACTGAATACGATACTAGAACACACAAGAATATGATGCCAGACCTGCAAGAATAGGATACTAGAATGCACAAGAATACCATACTAGAACACACAAGAATACGATGCTAGAAGCACAAGAATAGGATGCTAGAACGTGCAAGAAAACATCCACAGAGCATATCCCTTTGTTGGCACCCAGCAAGATCTGGGGACTATTTACAATGGTTGTGATATTCTCTCAATTCATTTAAAATATAATTGAACACGTCTCCCATATGCTGTTGAAATGGTGTGTTGAAATTGAGAAAGTGGCAGTTTTCATTGTGGTGCAGCAGAAACAAATCCGACCAGAATCCATGAGGATGTAGGTTCAATCTCTGGCCTCACTCAGAGGTTTGGGGATCTGGTGGTGCTGTGAGCTATGACGTAGGTTGCAGACAAGGCTCATATCCTGTGCCTTGCTGTGGCTGTGGTGTAGACTGGCAGCTGTGGCTCTGATTCAAACCCTAGCCTGGGAATTTCCATATGCCGTGAGTGGGACTTTAAGAAACAAAAACAAAAAAAAAAAAAAAGAGGTTAACGTTTTTATATAAATGTCACTTGAGATTTTTTTATATTGAGAAATAAGGTCTATGCAGTGAAGGGATTAGGAATTGAGGAAGGCGGTCCCGTCATGGCTCAGTGGTTAATGAACCCGACTAGTATCCATGAGGACAAGGGTTTGATCCCTGGACTTGCTCAGTGGGTTAAGGATCCAGGTTACCATGAGCTTTGGTGTAGGTCACAGATGTGGCTCAGATCCTGCGTTGCTGTGCCTGTGGTGTAGGCTGGCAGCCATAGCTCCATTTCAACCCCTCACCTGGGAACCTCCATTTGCCATGGGTGCAGCCCTAAAAAAACAAACAGAACCCCCCCCCAAACAAACAAACAAAAAGAGCTCCCAAATGTCAAACTACCCTTGCATTCCAGAGATCCATATTGCTGCAGGAAGGGGACCCCTTCCAGGGCCCGAGCGCGGGCTCTCACCTAACCCTTGGAAATGAATGATCGGAGGGGACACACGCGCTGACAGAGCCCGAGACTGTACTGGGAGGGGCGCCAGGGCGGAGAGCAGCAGGTGAGGGGACCCAGAGAAGGGCTCTGCCGCAGGGCTCCCGGTCTCCGGTTTCACAGGAAGAGGGTTAGTTTCCCGTTGTCTCTGGCCAGTCTTCTCGCTCCGCCCCACACCTGACTGACTCTAGGGTCCTTTTCAGTGGCGCAGGCCATCTTCTTCAGCCAAGATGAAGTCCAGCTCCAGGGATCCTGGGAGGTTGGTCGTCTCCCCCCTCCTGCGGGGCCCCTCCCACATCCTCCCAAGCAGCACCTGCCCCTAACCAGGGCCTCCTGCTATGAGACCACTCAGCAGCTCTCATCATTCCTGCCAAGGATCCCTTAGCAGTAATGGTTTGGTAAAGAAGGAGTATTTACATATGCATATACCATCTTAAATGTATACATAATATACGCACATGCACAGAGCATATGATGTGTATATATGCTTTACCTTGTCAACATTTTACTTTCATTTTTTTTCTAATGAGTGATTACTGACTTACAATATTTCTTTCTTTCTTTCTTTTTTTTTGTCTTTTTTTTTTGCTATTTCTTGGGCCGCTCCCGCGGCATATGGAGGTTCCCAGGCTAGGGGCCGAATCGGAGCTGTAGCTGCCCGCCTATGCCAGCCAGAGCCACAGCAACCCAGGACCTGAGCCGCGTCTGCGACCTACACCACAGCTCATGGCAACGCCGGATCCTTAACCCACTGAGCAAGGCCAGGGATCGAACCCGCAACCTCATGGTTCCTAGTCGGATTCGTTAACCACTGCGCCACGACGGGAACGCCTTTCTTAATTTTTTAATACTCAATAGCAATCGGTTTCAAGATTGTTAGCCTCATACAAGAAACGTGGTGGAAATGCTCTTTCTGCTCTTCCTGGGCAAGTTTCATGTAAGAAGAGCGCATCAGGTGACTCACGGTTTGGTAGAACTAACTTCTCACATCAACCGCGCCGCCCTTCCCCGCTGGCACCACCGGAAGGGACGGCCCCAACTTCATGCTCGTTAAGGCAAAGGAGCCCACTCTCAGGGACGGCCCGTGATGAGTGGCCGGAGAAAGCGGTCTCCGACCTGGCTCTGGTAATGGAGGGTGCCGTTTAACCGCCCCTGTGCTGTGACGTCCTGCCTCCCAAGCATCAGGGCTACATCCTGCATGCCTAAACCGCTGTCAAGGTCCTTCACCCAAAGGTGCTCATGAGCCAGGGATCGCTTAGACATAATTCCCGTCACTATTGTTTTAAATAATTCTACTGGGGTACAATTGACATGCATTTATGCACATGCATTAAAACATAGACGCTGATGAATTCTGACCCACGTATGTGCCCAGGAAACTATCATGGAAACAAGGTAGTGACCGCCACCCTCCAAAACGTCCCGACTCCCCACCTCTCATATAACCTAGGCAACGATTTCTACCTTCGCTCCCAATTTGTTCATTTATAACTGTGTTCAGTATTTCCTATCAGTACAGACTCGGCTGTTTTCAATACAGACTTTGTTGTGAAAGTCAGGGGTCCCAGAAAGAGCTTGTTCTGCGAGGTACTGGCTCGTCCTCTGTTTTTCCACCTTTCTGTCTCACTCTTCTAATTTGCAATCTAAAAATGAGTGAACACGCGCTGCTTAGCTGATGGCTTGTTCTGAACAAGAGCCTGGTGACATGAGGCAGCAGATGCTCTCTCTGACAAGACTCTTGGAGGTTAACTCCACTAGATGCTGAGGGTCTGGTTTGCAGATGTTAACATAAAAACTAAAAATACAATTATTGGAAAATTAGTTGATGGCTTTTTTTTTCAGTATGTCAGAAAAAGGCGATATGATGTTTCTAATATATGTTGAACCGTCTGCTCAGAAAACAGAGTAAGACGGCCTGATGTTTCCCTTTTGAAGATTTTTTTTTTTTTCAAATAGAAGTTTCACATATTAAAGATGTGAATATAAACTCAGGGTGCGAAGTGGCTTCCTTAGCCCTTTGACCACGGAGTTACTAAAAATCCAATTTTAATTATAAATAGGTTGATTTTTTTCCCATCAAAATCGCCTCATGTTCACATGTTCCTTAGATATAATTAGGATCAAATATCAAAGAGTGGATTCTGGGTTGGTTAGCCTAGTTTCTTGGTAACTAATTATTCCGCTGGGTTGATTTTTTTTTTTTGATACTTTCTCAGGCCTGGTTCTTTTAAATCTTCTGCATACCATTTTGGAACTGACCGAGTTGGTTATAAAACACTAAAACCGAAGAAAGCTATTCCCTCCAAGGCGAGTCTCAGCCCCGCGTCAGTCTTCACTGCTTCTGTTCACTTTCCGCATGAAAACACGTCACAGTTCTATGAACTCCAGTTAAGGATCAATGCAATCCAAGCTGATGGGCAAAGCACACTCCTTAGAAGGTTCCAGGGGTGCGAACGCAGACTCCTTAGAAGGTTCCAGCGGGTGCTTGACCCGCTGCGGCGTGGGGCAGAGGCCGCAGCGGGTCAAGCAGGGGAGAGAAGCAGCACACCCGGGCACACGTCTGGGCAAGGAAGGGACCATCGGCGCTAACGTCTTACTGGATCATGGGGGAGAACAGGTTCTCTGAATGACGTTCTTTTGCGAAAATCAACCCCTTCATTCCGGATGAATTATATGCCTATTATAAACACAAGACACATTGTGGAAACCATCCCCAATCTTGGCTTTCCTAATACGCAGTGACTTGGAACGCACGGCATCAACGTGAATGTACGTGGAGTTTCTTTTTTTTCTATTATTATTTTTTTATTACGCAAGCGAATTTATGTGCGTGGAGTTTCTATGTACTCGCACCCAAGTGAAAAGAGCCACATCAGTGCAGTACTTGAGGCCCGTGTTGGGATGCTTACTAGTTACGAGTAAGCATTTATATCCTGCTCTTTTTCAGACAGAGAAAGACAAATATATGGTATCACTGCTGCGTGGAATCTGAAACATGATACAGACAAACCTATTTACAGAACAGACACAGATTCACAGGCATAGGAGACAAACCTCCTAAAGGCAAGAGTGAGGGAGAGATACGCTAGGAACTGAGGATGAAGCTACGCACACCACTGTGTACAAAAGAGCCAAACAACAAGGAGCAAGCGTATAGCACAGGAACTAGAGTCCGTATCTTGTCATAAACTAAAATAAAAATAACAGGAAAAAGAACATATATGTTGCTTCCATGCATGTCTTCTATGCACTGAAGTTGAGAAAATGATTCTTCCCTCTGCACACAGCACACATCTTTGCTTATGTATCTCCTTAAGACAGTAGAATCTAGGAAACAAATCACAGTGGGCAAATACATTTCGGAATATAGTGCACAGATGCATGCTTAGCCTCTTCTACAAATCCGTAGATGGAATGTCCTTTCAAAAAAATGTTACATTCCTTAAGATGCCTTGTTTTTCTTGACCTTTATCAATATGCCTCTGCAATAACAAGAGTTGTGAAGGGGTTCCTGTCAGGGCGCAGCGGAAATGATTCTGACCAGGAGACATGAGGTTGTGGGTTCGATCCCTGGCCTCGCTCAGTGGGTTGAGGATCTGTCATTGCTGTGAGCTGTGGTGTGGGTCACAGACAAGGCTCAGATCCTGTGTTGCTGTGGTGTAGGCCAGCAGCTGTAGCTCCAATTGGACCACTAGCCTGGGAACCTCCATATGTCGTGGGTGTGAGCCTAAAAAGCAAAATAAATAAATAAACAAAAATTTTAAAAAAAGAGTTGTGAAAAAATAGCAAGTGTAATAATCATTACTTGAGATGCTTGCAGTTGTCTTAAAATTTAAAGTGTTTTGGTTTTTTCCAGGAAAAAAAAATGTGTCTGTACATATGTATACACACATGTTTTTTATATATATGCACCCAGTTGCATCACTTTGCAGGACACCATAAACTACAATATTGTAAATTAACTACACCTCAATAAAGAGCAAACACAGCCCACTCTTTTCCATCAACTCTGAGGGTTTCCAGTGCCGACAAGTTACTTGAATGCTACTTTGCTGATGGTGAAGGCAGTTAGTGTGCCTTGACGTGAAATGGAATTTTCCATTTTGAGTGCGAGAAACTGGCAATGTCTACTGCAGATACACAAGGAAGCATGAGAAGAAACGCTTCGGTGGGTCCCGTGCTGGCTTCCACTCTTGCTCGCTGGGCACATCTGCGCACTCACGCCGTGACTCCCAATTCTGACAGCCAGCAGTCCGTTGCTTCCCAGTTAGGTTTACTGATAAATTGCTCCGTCCCCTTTTCCTCTTGCCCATGGCTCGCTAGCCTTGACACAGTTCAATTCTGTCTTTGTAACTCGATTCTCAATACTCTCCGTCCCTCTTTATTTTTCCTCGTAACAAGCTAGTAAAGCACAGCTGTTCCATTGTTCTCAACAGTTCTGTGTCGCTTAAAAGTCTTTATCCTTGAAGAGATTTATGAGGGAAAGATGCTTTTAAAACCATTCTCATATTATTAGGAGAATATAGCTCATTTACATTTATTGTTAAAATGGAAGTGATTTATATTAATCCAGCCACAATATAGTAGATTTTCTCTTCATTATACATTTTATTGTTCTATCACATTGATAATGGGTACTGATTAATGAAATGTTATCATATCATATCCTAACCCTAATAGTCCCAACCCTGTAATTTGTATAACTTTATTTAAACTTCTGTGTCTTTATCAACATCTGGAGAAGCGAGACCTTCGATGACGTCCACCGAAATGAACCTGCTTTATTGCTCTCCTAATCCCACTCCTCTACAAATATCTGAGGTTCACTTTTATTTTATTTTATTTGTCTTTTTGCCATTTCTTGGGCCACTCCTGTGGCACATGGAGGTTCCCAAGCTAGGGGTCGAATCAGAGCCACAGCCACCGGCCTACGCCACAGCCACAGCAACTCGGGATCCGAGCCGCATCTGCAACCTACACCCCAGCTCACGGCAACGCTGGATCCTTAACCCACTAAGCAAGGCCAGGGATCGAACCTGCAACCTCATGGTTCCTAGTTGGATTCGTTAACCACTGAGCCATGACGGGAACTCCATGAGGTTCACTTTTAATGGCCTTTAATTTAGCTCTGTTTTCGATATATCTGTAACCTCGCATTAAGCACCTTTATTTTAAAATTTAAACCACTGCATTAAATTTTATAAAATACATTATCAACAATTGTTTTGACCTAACTCTGAATTTTACTAGAGTTAATCGTTCTCACCGTTTCTTCTACTCTCCAATTTCTTCTTTTTAATGTTTCTTACTTTTATGTCTTGCTCGTTTGGCTGGTGTATCACTTGAGCATGTTTTCAGAAGCGCATTCTTATAAACATTCCTTCAGTTGCGTATACTTTTTACTAAGTTTGGTTCTCGTTTCTGAGGTGCTGATGCTCCCTTTGCCTCGTTACACCCTAGGGTAGGAGCCCAGGTGAGGCGTCTGGTTCTGCTCCCCCTGGGCGGCACTGAGTGGTTCTCCCAGAGCCTCCTCTGAGCCTGTTCCACACGTTTTCCTGGGAGGGGCGCCATCTGCCCCCCAGGGTGGCAGGAAGCAGCTTCAGGGGAAACCCCTTGAGAAGGTGAAACTCTGCGTTGGTCCCCTTCTTCCTCCCTAGGAGTAAGGGAGCCGACTCTAGGTGCAGGACGCAGTGGCTATGCACGGAATTCAGACTGTGGCCAGCTTGCGGGCAGCTTTCCTGGGAGCAGGGCTGCAGGAATTCCCAGCTCTGTGAGCAGCATCACTGCATGCCATCAATGTATGAGTATGTGGAACTCAGAATTAAAGCCACTGGAAAGACTGGCCTTCAAAAAGAATAATGGCTGGAAGTTTCCTTCGTGGCCCAGTGGTCAATGAAGCTGACTAGGATCCATGAGGATGTGGGTTTGATCCCTGGCCTCGCTCAGTGGATTAAGGATCCAGTGTTGCTGTGAGCTGTGGTGTAGGCTGGGGGCTGCAGCTCCAATACAACCCCTAGCCTTGGACCCTCCATATGCCAAGGGTGCAGCCCTAAAAAGACAAAAAACAAAACAAAACAAGAATAATGGCAGTAAGGAAGAAGTTTTTAATTGTGGGGCTTGGAGGAGAAAGTTATGTAAAAAACACTGCTCTAACGAATAATTTATCACAGTAAGATTGAACAACCCTGTCTTCATTTTGCTGCATTCACTCCACTGATGCAGAAGCCAGACAAGGCACTAACCTCTGCACTGGGGCTACAGGATTTGCCAGAAGTATCACCACCAATGAAAACAAACTGATACCACATCACTCTTGCAGCTCACTCTTCTACTAGGAATCAGGGCAAAATGTCCCACAAGCTCACTGCCCTGTATCGTGGCCATTTCACGAGTTTCCTGGCTTAGCCAATGTATGTATCATGCATTATTTCTTCCTCAAAGACCTTTGTCCTCATACGTGCACAGAACACACACCCTCATCCTGCACGCTGCACCCCCCACATTCTCGGTGCACATAAACTGTCTCGCTGTGCTTCTGGAACGCAGTCCGCTGCAAACCACTCATAACCGCAGAGTCCACCGTGAAGTTTCTATCAAATTTAGGACTGCAACTTTATGTAGTTTTGTGTGAGGCTGTGTCCTGTGTCTCATTATTTGTCCCAGGGCATCAAGCACAGGGCTCCATACAGAACAGATGCCCAATGACTGTCAATCAATCGATTGTGGCTGATATTTTAGGAACTCTCTCCAAGGCATGAGCACAACCACAACGCCGGGGGAACAAGGGCAGGCCATGCTCTCTGCATGGTTGGCCTACCCCAGGTATGGGTTTACACTTTTCCTCTGCATTCTTTACATAATGAAGTGAGAGGCTTGCTAAAAATACAAGTTTCAGAGATTCTTCTCCACATGGATTGGAGCTGGACTGCTCTGCACATTCTTTGGAGAAAAGACTGAAATCCTGTTAGTTAGCATTATGAGTCAGCTGCCTATATTTGTGACACAGATTTTATGGAGTGCATATATTTATCAGGGAACGGTACCTGAGGGAAGAAGGAAATCAAGACGAATGTCTCCGACTGCCTCCATGCGACGCCTGAGCAGCCGGGCAATTCTACCAAATCAGTAAAAAAACCATGCAAGCATGCAAGTTAATTGTTTGGAATCTCGAGTGCTGAAAATCTGAAAGAATGAGGTTTTCATTTTTCTTTATTTTGTCTAGCGTAGATGCCACTGAAATACTAAGAATTACACCGCACCTTTAAACCAGAGGCATAAAACTGTCTGTGACTCTGACGTTCTCCATCTGTCACATTTATTTCTCAGGTGGTTCCACAATAGGCATCAGAATTCATTTTAGGGGGGACATCATTGCTTGGAAAAATATTTTCCACCCTCAGTGCAGGTCAAGGTAAGACCCCGGGGGTTGAGGTCCCCAAGGCGTCAGGGAAGAGGGATGCTTCTGGTGTGACGAGCCAGCTTGGATGAACTTACTGCTCTGCAGAAAGGAAGAGGAAAAGGCAAGAGAGGAAGCCGACGAGAGCATGTGTGACAAGCACTGCCCGTCACGGAGAAAGAGTTGGGCGGTAGGAACCTGCACCAGGACCCTCCAGCACGGGTGGGTTCCTGTGGGAATCATGACCACACTCGGGTCCCCAGGGCTGTCGGCATCCTCCTCCGACAGGAGGCAGGTCTGGACTGATGCCGGGGAGTCGTGGAGAATGCGCAGGGGCGGGGGGCACAGAGGGCCTTCGAGTTTCCCTTGGACAAGGAAGGAGGGCTCAGGCAACCCCGACTGCAGGGGACAGCCTAACAAAGCTGCATGTTCATGGTACCTGAATAGTAAAGGTACGATCGCATTTAAACATGGGAAAGGCTTCAGTATCAGCATCTAATCCAGCCAATAAACATTTTCTATTGGAAAGGTACCATGGCAACCTCGATGGAGGATGTCCGTGAGCTTGGAAGAGACACTGAGCATGGAAACCAGCAAAAGAGACATCTGATTTGAGTGCTGTGAAACCAGGAGGCAGCCATCACTTCGGGACAGAAACAGGGGACGGTTTCTTTGCAGAGGTGGAGAGCAAAGGAAGGGGTGGACTTGGCTCCTAGTGGGAAGGGATATAAATAAACCAGGGAGTTCTGCAACGGACGCAGCGCAGGAATGCGACTACAGCAACAACCAGTTGCCAGGAAGACGCCTTCAGTGAGGATCCCGGCCGCTCAGTAAGCAGGACCCAGGCCAGCCTCCTCCCGTGCCCTCGGCCACCTCGTTCCTGAGCCCACCTCGCACCCCTGCCCTCTTTCTACAGTCCTGCCACCCTGACCTCTGGAACTGCCAGCCAGAGTGAGCACCACCTCCGACTCTCAGCCCTGCTCTTCACCTGCTGTCTCAGGCTGGGGGGGAACCTGGGTCTGCCCACGGGCACGGCTCCTCGGGGCTGACCCTCCCACCCTCCCAGTGCCAGCCAAGAGTCCAGTCTGCTTCTCACTGTCATGCCCACCTCACTCTACTTCCATTTCCCCCCCCCAGGCGCTGAGGGTCCTGAGCGGGCCTGGGCCGCTCCTTCACTTATCACCGCTCCTGGCACAAGACTCCCTCAGTCCATCCCTGCTGCGTGAACAGAGTCTGTGGATCCGTCTTCTGAGCGAGCTCGTTGGAAGCAAAAATGGGTAACAGCTCCTTAAGCGGTAAGACCGCTTCATCCTTGGCCGGTCTTGGCATTTCCGAGTCTTAACTGACCAATCTGTAATAAAAATGCATTCCAACATTCATCCCCAAGTCCGGAAATACTCTGTTATAGACGCAATTAAATGGTTAACATTCCCCCGTGACACTGAAGTAAAAGAGGCCCCAGGAACCCACATGGTTCTCTTCTTGCGCTCGAAGCTTGAAAATGAATGTATACATTCATACAGCCTCTCATTATTCTAAACAAACACACTGAAGAGTTGGGGTTGTACAGGAAATAGAAGCGGCAAAAGAAAAACAGCGCAGATATCATCAGTCTTTGTATTTGCACATGCATTTTCTTCGGGCGTAACTGGCCAAGTATAATTTTCTGCCTGTGCGGCGGTGCCTCTTCCCAGCTATTTTTAGGTGGTGTCGGAGGCTCCAGGAGCCAGCGTTCAGTCCTCCTGCCTTCTGCAGCTTCGGCGGCACTGACGCTGCCTGATGCCCTGGGAGGCGGCGCCGGGAAGAGGAACCGTGCGGGACGGGAAAGGACAGGGGCTGAGGTGCGGAGCAGACGCGGTGTACAAGGCCGGCCTTCTCCGAGGAGCAGGTAGCTGGGCTGGAGTGAGGAGCACACGCCTCACGCTCAAAACACCACCTGCGAAACTCGCGTCTGTAGGGAGGTCTGGTTGATCTTCTGGAAGAACAGGAGAGTTTCCTTCATACAGAAATGTTTTAACAGCCACCCTGAACCATTTTTAGGGAAATGCCTCTTTTGCATCTAAAGATATCAGCCTGGGAGTACTGCGGAGTCCCTGCTGTGATAGCTGTTTTAGTTTCTAAAGGAACACAGCTTTTACACGGCCGGTGGGCACAGACTAATTTTGGAGAAATACATCCATGACTGTCACTCACATGAACTTTCTAGGGCTAGAGCTCTGCACAAGTTTTGGCCATTGTTTATTTCGATTTTTTAAAAAAGAGTGATCATGAACAGCATTTGATGAGTATTTGGCTCAGCAGCCGCATCAGAACGGCTGGTGGATGTGGACGCAATGAGCTAATCAGTTTAGTGAACTAGACATGAACTCCTGAGTCAAAGCTAAATCCCACAAACAGAGGTTCTAAACACTTGTCACTTAAGAAAAAACGTACCCACAAGGGCTATGCTCAAAATTCCGCTATTGTGTCGCGTTATGTCGAACAAACACAGCTGGTGTAGTTTCTACCCTTTACAAGCGATCTAGCACTGGGTTAATTTGGAATAAGGGCACTCACAAGAGAGTCTGGCTTTTGTGTATAATGCAACTGGAGAGCTTTATATTTTTATTAACTGCATATTAATTTTACAGGTTTTAAACCCTATTTGTTGTATCAATGCCATGTAGTTCTAAACAATCCACTCTCCATGCATTTCTGTTTTCTCTGTTTTAACCACGGTCTGTTTCACGTACTCTGGCGACATTGTTTCAAATGTTTTTAAGACCCACTGCCTTTAAAGAAACTATTGTTTTCTTTTGCTACCGTTTAATTTCATTTTTTTCTGATCTTCTTTGCTTTTTTTCTCTATTAATTTATGCCAGTCATTCGGAAGGAAAAACACAAAACTATTCCTTTTAACTATTTTTGCTTTGACTTACCGAATTACCAAAACCAAGTATGAGACCGCATTTTGTCTTCTGCGAGGGGAGGGGCACACACACACACACACACACACACACACACACACTGCACAGATGGTTTTCCATGTCGCTTTTTAAATTCTGCATGTCAACACTGTGCACTGTAAGGAATTTCAAAGGAATTTTTGAGGCTGACCGTCCTCGAGCCCACTCCCCTGAGCACAGGTGGGACCTGCCACGTGGCCTCTAGCAAAGGGGGTGGATGTCACCGTCTCACTCTCTGCTGGCACCCAGGTGACAGCCAGCACCAACACAGGCCTCCCACTGCACCGGCGCAAGGAGCTAAATTCGGCGACAACCCCACGAGCCTGGAAGAAAACCCCGCGTTCCGGGGGAAGGTGCAGACTCCCTGGCGCCTCGGGCACGGTTCTGACCACGGACGGTGTGAGGTAATGGATGCGTGTAGCTTCCAGCTGCCGAGACTTTACAAATTGCTCCTGGGTGGGAAAAGAACCCCTTTGTTCTCAGGCACTGTGAAAGCGCCACGTCACCGCCCCTCCTGCTCACTTTTATGGGAAGGCCCGGCTGCAGGGCCTCGCTTACCGCCCGAGCCTCTCTCTTCCTTCCTCCGTGTGTGTCTCTGCCCTCCTTTCTCGGCGCCCTGAGAGCCCCGGCGGCGGGCCCGGTTCCCTTCATCCCCAAACTAGGGAAGAGGCAAGGGCAGAACCAGAGCTTCCCCTCTGGGAACATTTATTTGAAGGTAAATACGTATTTCTTGTCTGTCACTTACAGGAGCTCTTAAAGCTCCACATCTGGAGGAGTAAAGACTATTCTCCAGGCCTCGAAATATCTGTGAGAGGAGCCAAAACACCGAAAAAGTCGGGCCAGTCAGTTCCCATCTGAGAATAAACTGGCTTCCTTCGTGGTGACCTTGGCCTGTCCTCAGACTCTTACAAAGCTTGTAAGGGAACAAATTAGCCTGTTCAGGGTCAGCTTAGGAAAGACATACATAAAATGCACCCCCAAGTTCATACATATTTTCTTGTTTACTTAGAGTTTCTGTTTCTGGCTCAAAGCCCCAACTACAACCTCTGCGCCCAGGGGAAGGCTACGCTTTGTTTTCAGTGGATGCTCTGGTGGCGGCAGGTTGCATGAGGGCCTGAGGGGAGACTGCTTCCCAGCTGCACCGGCTCAGTGCTCCTGCCTCCAGCGCTCTGGACGCTTCATCTCCTACAGCCCGGGAGCCGGGCAGGCCGACGGCGCCTGCCAAAGCCCGGAGAACCTCCCGCTGCAGGCGCCACGCACCTCTGCACGCCTCTCTTGCTGGTCCCCTCTGGAGGCTGGTGTGTCACCCCCCCAGGACGCGGTTCTCCTCCACCCTCTCCGTGGCTCTTCCACAGGAACCCCTCTGGCCGGACAGAGCCCCTGCAAGCCCCGACGGCCTGCGCTCCCGGAGCGACGGCGGCTTCACACCTTTCACCGCCTCCTGGGCCTGGAGGCCCAAGGCCTGCGGTGCAGGTGTGGGCGAGGCTGGTTCCCCGAGGCCTCTGCTGGGGGTGGCCGTGACTTCCTGTGTCCTCACGTGGCTGTCTCTGTGCGTGGCTGTGAAGGCATCCCTTTCTTACAAGGACCCCAGCCCTGTGGGACCAGGGCCCACCCCAGGGACCCATTTCACCCCCCTCACCTCTTCAAAGACCCATCGCCAAACACAGCCATGTTCTGAGTCCCGGGGGTTGGCCCTTCACGCATGCGTTTCATGGGGACACAGCACAGTTCACAGCAGTGCCAGTTTCTGCATCCAAGGAGGTGACACCGTCCTGCGACACGGCCTCTGAGAGGCACGTCTTCACGTCCGCAGCCCTAGTCCGTTCCCAGCTTAAAGCACTTCAGACCCACAAAGGCCCACAGACCTGCGCACAGCGAAAGTGAACAACCAGGGCGCTGGCGGTCTCTTTGGACATTTCTCCCTGCCCCTCTAGGCGGCCAAGTCCTGGCTGTCTGAGCTCACGATCAAACACGCTTCCGACCTTGAGTGGGAAGAGGCAGAGCTCCGGGACAGCTCGCTGTGATTCTTAGAGCTGGGACACGTGTGGCTGGACAGCACCAGATGCAGAGATGTTTATCTTTTAGTGAAATGAGATATATCAAGAGCAGACTTTTCTTCAAACAATCATAATATTTCTTATGTTAGTAGAACTGGTGATAAACACTGGTAAAAATCATCCAAGATTTTTTTTTTTTTTTTTTTTTTGCAGCAAACACTGGACAGGAAGGACTGACCATATGCCCGATTCAATACACTCCCATTTCAGAGCTTCCCTTTTTAATATAAAACCAAAGCCAAGGTAGGTAAGGAGAATTCATTTATGGAGAAAGAAATTACTTACAGAGAGAATCTATATCTTGGAAAAATGTGCCTGTTAGCTGTGACATATGGGCTTCTCCTTAAAAGCATCAGCTTTTTAGATCCCATTAGGCATGCATTCTTCTAAATAGTTACCCTCAAACTTCATAAACAAGCCAAACAACATATGGAATGATTATGATTTGCATAAAATATGATCTGGGAAATGCCCCATAAATTCTTCCTAAGTTTCGTTGCACACTTCCTTTTTGGAAACAACAAACCCAAAAGAAAAAAAAAGACTGCACTTCAAGATGAACATGTGTAATTCCACAGGCCTTTGTCTAGGTGCGAGGCCCCCTTTCGCTCCCATGGGGCTGCCCACGCTTTGCTGGCCTTCAGTGACCCTACTCTGGTCACAAACACCATGTTGTTCCTACACGGTTCTCCCCAGGGGTGAGTGTCTCATCTCCAACACTGCCAACCGGCTCTGGTCACCGCGTCAAGGTGCCAGACAAACTCCGCAAGCGGCCAGAGCCGGCTGCGGTCCCCGGCAGCCGAGGCGGGGACTCTCCCATGTGACGGACGGGGGCCTGCCCCCCGCCCCCACTCTCCCAGGACCGCGAAGGCGGCTGGGTGTGGACCTTGTCGCCGCCCCTCACGTGAAGATCCGCCAGCACCAGCCGTCTCCTACCGCCTTGGGCCTTCGGCGCTGCCCCAGGGATGGCAGGGGGTGGGTGGCAGAGGGATGCTGACGCTGAAACGTCCCCTGCTCGTCCCTTCACCCCACTGCCCCTCCTCCGCCAGGGCCACCGTGCGGCGAGCTCCCTGCCTGTGACCGCGCACCTCGGCGTGAAACCAGAAACGGGCCTCCCTGAGCAGCACGAGGGGCTCCTGCTCCTGCTGGGTCTCGGGCTGCCGATTTCAGAGGGGTGCTGCCTTGCACACGCCGGCCACTCTGAAACACGCTCCGCCCTGAACATCCTCAGGGGTTTCGCTTGCCCTTGTTGGTCATGGAGCTGATGTGACTTCAGACCCCTCCCCGCCACTGCCCCTGGCAGAGCCCTGAGGGCGCTGGCAGGGCTGGCGAGGGCCTGCGGGCCCCATGTGCTCTGGCGCTCCCTCCCCAGCAAAGGCAGGGCCCCGCGCCCGGAATCAGGGAGGAAATCAAAGCACAGACGGGGCTGCCCCGTCGCCTCCGGAGTCAGAGGGCCCCAGAGGCTGTGGGCTCCGCAGGCCGGCTCCAGCCTCAGGCAGAAGGGGCGCCATCGCTGCGGGGCCTTTGCCTTGGAGCCCCAGGTTCCCGCTGCCCCTGAGGCCCTGCCTCCCAGCCCCGCAGGGCCTGGGGACGTGGACACATTTCAAGGCGCTGCCTGCTGGGCTTGGCCACACTCTGCTGACTGGTGGGCAGACAGGAGCCTAGAGGAGAGAGCATGGACATGTCTGTCCAGGCCACCGGCATCCCAGCCTGGTGGCACTTCCTGGCGGTGTTAAATGTGGCCTGAGTCCGGATCGCACCAGACACCGCCGGCCCTTCCTTCGCTCTGAGGCCACGGCTGCGTCTGTGGAGGAGGTGGGCGGGCCAGCGGCCACCTCCCCACTTCGACGCTCACGGTTTGCTTTGCAAGCGGCATGAGGGTCAGAACTGCTCCGTGCCTGTCTGTCGTGCTGGGGATGCAGTGCCTTCGGTGGCAGCCATCCTGCTTGTCGAGGTGAATCCATCCATACCGGAGCCGTCATGGCTAACGATCCCGTGAGCGTGGAAATGAAGAAAATAAGAGGGAGGAAAAGGACCAACACGGAACTAGGGCGTCCACTTCCCGTCTTGTCATCTGGATCTCTGTCCATCATGAGTGGCTGGTACTCAAAACACCACTGAGACAAAGCAGGGCCCTCAGAGGGAGAGTGAGATGAGAGCCTCTGCTCTGCGAAGCGGCCGCAGGGCGGACAACAGCATGGCCAGAAAGCAACGACAGCACAGGCGTCCAGGCTCCTAGGAGTGATGGGTCCAGTGATAGAGCTGGAACCCACAGGGGACAACTCCAGTGACCCTGAGAAGCACTTCCCGCAACATCAGCGAGACCAAAAAGCCGAGAGCAGGGCTTTCTGTTCCCGAGGCAGCTCTGCTCCTGGCGATCCGCAGCCTCGGGTAAAGGCTCGTGTGCTAGTTCCACCTTCAGAACCGTAGATGTTTCCCAGGTGTGTGTGGCCTGGAGCAACGTCACAGTGTTTTGAGACGGGAACCGGCTCTGCCTGCTGTTTCTTTTCCCGCCCCGTGTGTGTCTTTACTGGGAGTGGTGGGTGGAAAGCTGGAGGGCCTCGACATGGTGCGGGCGTCTGAGCTGCTCATGGAGGTGCAGCAGGTGGCGGAGGGCAGAGGGAAGAAAGCGGGAACGTACGTCTGACGCGATCGATGGTGGGAACCCGTGTATACGGGCGTGTGCACACGCGTGCACGTGGCAGCGCAGCGTCCACCAAAGACGGCCTCCTCGTGTCCGTGGTCAGGTCTCCTGATTCTGGCATTTCCTTTCCTACACACGATTTCTACTGTGACTTTCTTTTTATTTATATTTCACAGCAAGCATACACTATGTAGATAACCAGAAAAAACCAGAATGAAACCCCACTTCCCATGAAATGAGAATGGTACCCATAGTAAGATTCAACTGTGATTTTCTGAGGCAAGAACTGTATTTTCTCTCCATAGGCCATAAAAAGTCTGGTTGAGCACTTTCACACACACCTTTAGTAAATATTTCTGAACAATTTATTCTGAGGACTTTAGTAAATACTTTTCAACAATTTATTCTGAGGTCTAAGACATGAGATATTATCCACTAAGAAGCTTCGTTCCCATGAAATATGAGTGAAATAGATGAAACTCATTAACGGTATTAGCATCAGTTCTATAAAAATAGAAAGAAAATTTAATAAGGAAGATTCAGCATTAAATTTGTCCTTGGCATGGGATATGATGAACCATCACTATTTGCAAAATTCCAATTTTTTTATTAGAAATATATCTTCTCAGACTTTATGATTTTTTTTACTTTACCACTGTTTCTATATATAATTCCTCAAAACGACGTCTCCAAATGTCAGAGTAACTGCGGACTGAGTGAAGGGCCTTGCGGCTTCAAGCGCGGTGAGGAGGGAACGGGGGTGAAGGGTGCTGGCTTTCTGCAGGACGATTAGTGAGCTCGTCCACATGTTTATTTAAATCCAGCCACGTCAGAAATTGCCTAGCAACACAGTGTAGAGACAGGATTCTGGAAGAGTGGCCGAACTTGTGACAACAGCAGAGAGAAAACACTGCATAGATGAGGGTCGTAACTGCTGGCTTTTTTAGAGGAAAAGACATGAGATTAACTTTCAAGTTACGTCTGCTGTCGAAGCTCAGAGACCTGACCTGACCAGCCAGCAGGACAGGTGCCTCCTTCCAGGCCACGCGGTGCTCCCAGGTCTCTGCTCGTCAAACCAGCAAGGGCTGTGAGGAGCTGTGTCCTAAACCCTTCCCCGAGCTCTGGCTTGGGCGTGCGTGCTGTATGTACGCACGTGCTCACACAACACGAACATGCACGTACGTAGGCACACACGACACACGCACCCGTGAGGCACGCACACAGAGCTGTGGATTAGTTAGTTGCCACGTGGAGGCCAGCGGCTGGAGCGCAGAAGAGCCTCTGCTCTAGTCTGCGGCCGAGTCAAAGGCCAGGAGGAGGCCGACAGGGCGGCTCAACGCCAGGCAGAGAGTGAGCGCTTGCTCCCTTGGGGGCCTTGCTGTCCTCCTCGGGCTTCAGCAGAGCAGACGGGGCCCAGCACACGCACTCAGGAGGGCCGTCTGCTCTGCTCAGCTGGCTATCGAGCCCTTAATCTCACCCAGAAGCACCCTTAGAACACGCTGGACCCAAAGTCTGGGCACCCTTTGGCCACTGGCCATCACCTGCCCCTCTGTACGGATACTGGTAAAGGCACAGGGGCAGACATGGATAAACGGGGGCAGGGACAGACAGGACTGTGCAGAGACCCCAGACTTCTAGGGGCAACCCTGTTACTGACCCGCCCTGGAGAAGCTGGAGATTCATTAACCTCTCAGGGTTATTTTCCTAAATTACACACGAAATACTCTTTCAGACTCCCCCACAGAAACTCGAGTAGAAAAGGCCATGGAAACCAACGCCCACCCACAATGTGGCAGCTGAGGCGACATTGAGAAAAGAAGCAAAAGACAGTCGCTTTTCTCCAGGTTTGCACAATTTAAAACCTGGGTTTCGTGTCTTTCCCTTAACGCCAGGATGGCCGTGACGTCTTCTGAGTAGACGGGTACTGTCAGTTTAGCACACAGAAACTCAAGGGCAGGCCAAGCGGTTTGTCTGCGTTGTCATTTGAGAGGAAGTTTATGTTAGAACATTCATCAAAACACATTTCCATCTCAGTATTCCGTCTTCGACACCACATTCAAATGTAGCTACACTCAGGCATTCAAATTTATAGGTCAAAATTTTCTTAGTATACGCAACAGGAGGACTCTCAGAAATAGTAGAATTATTCACATATATGTACATTATGTCTGTGTTACATAAGGTACCTCATATAATACATATAAATAATATGGCATAAAAGGATCCTGCGGCATCTAGAATTACTGAGTTCATAAAGCAAATGTAATGAATCTAACATTTTAGAAAAACCCTTCCTTCTTAATTTCAAGTGTTCAAAATCAAAGGGAAAACAAAATCTCTGTCTGGCTCTAAGACCTTCCATGTGCCTCCAGCGGGTGGGGCCCGGCTCGGCCAAGGGCTGTGCTTGTCTCGGCTTTAGGTGCCTGTGTGGAGAGTTCCCTTCGTGGGGACCAGTCTGTCCTTTGCAAACGGGTCACCACAGGTTCTGCTAATGTGCTCATTAGGCCTCCATATGGAGCCTGCTGTGCTGAGAGGCAAACAGAAGCTCTGGGATGACTCCGTTATGTAAATCAGGGCTCGCGGCTGGGAGAACGCAAGACTGTGCGGTCTTCACGCCCTTTACCCCACAAACCCCGCTGTCCCTTCGGGCGGCGTCTTGCAGCCCCATCCGAGGAGGAAAGAACGCAGCAGGGAAAGGCTCGGCTTCGACCAGGGTGGCGCTGGAGGGCTCTGTGTTTTGTGGTCGCCCAGGAAAGGGCCGTGTTAAGTTGAGCCACGTGAAATTACTGTGTTCACACACCAAAAATGATCAATTATTGGTGGCTTCCTAGCTTTCCCTATGGAGAGCCATTCAATGCAATGGGTGTCGGTGGATTTAAATGTGCAAATACTTTCTCCTGTTCTGTAGGGTGTGTTTTACCTTCTGGACAGTGTCCTTTAACACAACTTAGTTTTTGTGCAGAAATAATGAACTCGAATTTATCTGTTTTTTCAGTTGTGTGCGTACTTGGTATCTTAGCTAAGAAACTGCTGCCTATTTTAGGAACTAAGAGTTACAGTTATCTTTCTTCTAAAAGTCGTACGGTTTTACTTCTTACATTTAAACCTGTTTTCCATTTTGACTTAATTCTGGTACATGGTGTGAGATGATTCTTTTCCACGTACGGCTCCAGTGATCTCTGTATTATCTGGTGAAGAGACTATTCTTTCCTCTTCCCTTGTTGAAAATCAATGGATTAAATATGTGTGGATTTATATCTTGCGTCTTAGTTTTGGCCCTTAATCTGTACATCTTTCTTTATGCCATGCCACACTGCCTGGATAACTGTAGCTTTGTACCAAATTCTGAAATTGGAAAGGGTAAGGTCTCCGTTTTTATCTTCTTTTTCAAGACTGTTTTATATTTTTGGGTCCTTGGACGTTACGTGTGCATTTTAGAATCAGCTGCATTTCTAAAGTAAGGCAGCAGGGGTTCTGACAGAGACTGTGTTGAAACTATGCATTCATTTAGGGAGTATTGCAATCTTAATATACATAATAAGTTCTCCAACCCGTGAAATGGAGTATCTCTCCATTTGTCTGGATGTTATGTAATTTCTCTCATCATTGTTTTTTAGTTTTCAGTGTACAAATCTTGCTCTTCTTTGCTTAAATTTATTCCCAAGTATTTTGCGCTTTTTGATGCTGTTGTAAATGGAATTATTTCCTTGATTTTATGTTCAGACGGCTTATTGCTAGTGCACAAAATATACCACTGATTTTGTAGGTGGATCTTGTATCCTGAACATTCCCGACTCAGCTGTTAACTCTAAATATCTTCCTTTTTATTTGTTGAAATTCTTGATATGTATGTGAGATCACCATGTCTGCAAATAAAGATTATTTTCCTTCTTCTCTTCCAGCCTGAACTCGTTTGATTTCTCTTCCTTTCCTCGTTGTTCCACAGAAGCCCCCGCGCCAACCTGGGTGGAAACGATGGAAACGCACATCCTGTCACTCCTGCTGCTGCTCTTAAGGGGAAGCTCTGTCTTGACTATTTAGCAGGACATCAGCTGTAGGACCTTCACAGATGCCATCTTAACAGACTGGGAAAGTTACCTTTATTCCTGCTTTTTCGAGTGTTTTATCATGAAAGGGTGCTGATTTCTGCCGAATGCTTTTTCTTCACTCATAGGAATGA
Source organism: Phacochoerus africanus (assembly GCF_016906955.1). Taxonomy (NCBI): domain Eukaryota; kingdom Metazoa; phylum Chordata; class Mammalia; order Artiodactyla; family Suidae; genus Phacochoerus; species Phacochoerus africanus. Next base: position 73,370,422 of record NC_062555.1, on the reverse strand, counting down.
TGATTTTTTTCCTTTATTATATTAATATGTTACAGTGATGGATTTCTCAAATATGGGCCCTAATTGGCAACGGTGGGATAGATCCCTCTCTGGTCATGGTGTATAATCCTTTTCATACGCGGCTGTATTTGGTTTGCCCGTATTTTTTCAAGCACTTTTTCATCCAAATTCATAAGGAATAGTGGCTGTAGTTTCTTTATTCCTTTTCTTTCCTTTTTTGGCTGTATCTGCGCAATATGCAAGTTCCCGGTCCAGAGACTGAATCTGAGCTGGAGCTGTGACCTACACTACAGCTGCAGCAATGCTGGGTCCTTAATGCACTGAGCCAGCTGGCCTCCACAGAGACAAGCCCGATCCTTAACCCACTGCACCACAGCAGGAACTCTGGTCAGCAGTTTTCTTGTGATGTCTTCGTAGCCTTTGGAAATGGCATAATAACTGCATCAAAATATGAGATGGGATGTCACCCATTCCCTTTTTGGGGGGAAGAGATTGAAAAGAGTCAACATATAGTTTTTCTTTTGTCTTTTGTCTTTTTAGGGCCGCACCCAAGGGCATGGGGAGGTTCCCGGGCTAGGGGTTGAATCAGAGCTGCAGCTGCTGGCCTGCACCACAGTCACAGCAACTTGGGATCCAAGCCAAGTCTTCAACCTACACCATAGCTCATGGCAATGCCGGATCCTTAACCCACTGAGTGGGTCCAGGGATCGAACCCATGTCCTCATGGATACTAGCCGGGTTTGTTAACCACTGAGACATGACAGGAACTCTGAAAAGAGTATTAATTCTTCTCTAAGTGTGTGGTAGAATTCACTAGAGAAGCCAACTGGAATTGTATTTTCCTTTGTGGGTAGCTTCTGAATGATTTTTCTCTTAGGTATTACAGGTTTAAAATGATTTTTAAATTTCTTCTGGAACAGATTTGGTAGTTCTCTCATTTCACCTAAATCATCAAACTTGTTGGCACTGAGTGGGTTCACAGCATCCCCTGGCATCGCTGTAAAGTCGGGAGTCGTGGACCCGCTTTCACGCTGCCGCTGCTTCCTTTTCTTAATGGTCACACCTGCGACATATGGACGCTTCTGGGCCAGGGACTGAATTCAAGCCATAGCTGCGGCAACAGCCCTGGATCCTTCAAGCCACTGCACCAGGCCAGGGAGCGAACCGCATCCAAGATGCTGCAGTCGGATTCTTAACCCACTGTGCCATGGAGACCTCTCCGCTTCATTCTCGATTTTAGTAATTTGAGTTCTCTTATTTTTCTTGGTCAGAATATTAGTTTTGTGAATTTTATTGCTATTTTGAAAGAAATAACATTAGGGTTCTTTGCTTTTACTCTATTGCTTTTCTAGTCTCTAGTTATGTTATTTCTAGCCTGAGGACAGAGCACAGAAGATGGAGAAAGACACTGGACTTTTGGGCTCTCTTCTCAGTGATGCTGGTTTCACTGTGGGGGGAGATCAAGAGGTTTAAATCCAAGCGAAACGACCACTTACACTGAAAGATCAAAGAGAGGGTATTCTCCAAGAAAAGTTCCTTCTAGAACGTAAGTCTAGGGTTCCAGAAATGAAGATGAGGGGAGAGATTTGTAAAGATGGGAGAAATTTAAATACGGACTGTGCAGTGGGCTGAGAAAGACTCACTGCGGGAGCCTTCCTCCCCAGAGTGTGTGCCCGGCCCGGTCCGGTCCCGTCCTCCGAGGGAAAAGTCTCGGCGGATGTGAGGGGGCTAAGGATTCTCAGATGAGAGCGGCCTTTGTTATTTAAATCAGAGTCTCCGTATGAGGAGTGGAGCTCAGACGGAGAAGCCACCTGAGGACCCGAACGACTTGCCAGATGCAGGGGCTGCAGGAACCTCCTGGATGAAAAGCTCTCTTGGGCCCCAGGCAAGTCAGACGCCGTCACTGTCCACCCCCCACCCCCACCCCACCCCCCGCTGCGGTGCCACCGCTGAGAACTGCGGAGACTCAACCTGCCCTCAACCCGTTAACAGCCTCGGCTCCAGTTGGACCCCGGGTGGCAGACACGGGACAGGGAGCCCCAGAGGAGGTTCCTCAGGCCAACGGCAAAGAAGCCTGAGCCACAGGCTTGCGGGGACGCGGGAGATGGGTACTCAAAGAGGTGTGGGAGGCGACCCCACGCCTGAACAACAGAAGGTAAAGTGGGATTTTGCTTTTGGATCCGACAGTGTGAAACGGAGTGCCCAGGGCGCGAGGGTGGGAGGGGAGGGCGTCGGGCCGGGCTGCCCTGCGGGGGGAGGGGGCTGCAGGTGGGGGAGGCTCGAAATTGGGGCTCTGTGGGCTTTTCCGCACTGACTTCTGTGTCACACGGTTTAGTTTGGGCCCCGAACCCTGACCCTGTGGGATGGGGGGCATCCCCAGAGGAGGTAAGTTAAATGGGACCTCGGCGTCTCGCTCCTGCTTGCACCTCTGCCCGAGTGTGCGGATCCCAAAAGGCAGCTGTGTAGAAAGAGCCGGAGAGGCGAATCTCTTCTGCACGTTCAGACAGGATTCCCGTGGCAGCTGCCGACCCCGCGGGCTCCGCGAGCTTCCGGGAAGAACCTTTACCACCCCTCGCGCCTCGTTCGCTTCCTCCTTCGGTTCCCCTTTCTGATCCTATTACCCCCTCGAGCCCTGCACACACTTTTCCTCTGCCACCCTTTCAGGGTGCCACCTTGTTCATTCTGACTCTATTTCGCGCGGGGCATCTGTGCAGAGGCAGGTGGAGCGCGCTCCCGGCCGCTGAGCGCCTCGCTGGGCAGAGGGTCTCCCGGAGTCTCATCAGCATCACCTTCCCTCGTTTCAGCGACACGTGTGTCTTCGCTTTGTATCAATTTCTGTTCTGCCTGAAACCGCTACTCTGTCACATCACAGCAAAACAGGAGGCACCAAATACTTCTCTCTTTCATAAACCACCTTGAGCTTCACCTTCCGCTGAGAGGCAGGGAGCCAGTAACACCTCTGCGGCCTCGGGCCAGGGCACCTGCACACCTCTGCAGTGCCCATGCCAGGTGCTCTTCTCGGAGCTGTGAGGTTTACATCACGAAGTCAGATGCTTCTGCTCTCAAGCCCTGGCCGCCCCCTCCAGAGGCTGGGACACACTTGCACACGGGGAGCCCCGGGCCTCTATCGCCCTGTGGGGGCAGAGCTACGGAGGGGCTGCAGGCTAGAGCCAGACGCACATTTGGCCGAGATCTTACTGCGGGACCCTTGAGTTGGGGTGTGCACAGAAACGAAGGGGTGGACAGGCTGGCAGTGTGGTATGGACTCCGGCCTGAGGAGTTAGCCAGGGAGACTGTTAACCCACCCAGGTTTAACGAGCATCACATTTCTAAACATGTAACATCTACACGCGGTGGGACCCACCTTTCTGCCATCGGAGGGCTCTCAGGGAGCCTCCTCTCTTGTCTTCCGACAGGGACTGGGAGGCCCGCGCCCCTGGGCACGTGATCTCAGTCAAGTCACCTTCCGGACTCCAGGAGCCCTTCCAGCCTCGGCATAAAAGCAGCTTTCCCTTCCCGACTCACGTTAGCAGCAGGCCATGGGGAACCAGCAGTGCCTCACGCAGGCCTTGGCTCCACGAAGTCTGGAGTGTTGATGCCGAGTCTCCCACGCGGACTGCCGTGAAGGGCGGCTGGGAGGCAGACGGCCCTTCCTCTTACCTGCCGAGCTGAAGAATTCCCTCGGAGCTGCCCTCCCAGGCCAGCACGAGTCGTCCACGTCTCCGTGAAACGTCCTTTCGCTCCTTCCTGGGGTGCACACTTATTTTATCAGGAGAGGAAAGTTTCCCTAGTGACTCATGGCTGGTCTGGTCTTTTCTGGGTCACTCTAGAGGTCCCGAGTCCAGAAGGGGCAGTGCAGGGGCCCAGGACAGATGCAGGCGGGGGCAACCCAGGTTCCGGGGTGAGGGAGGGCACGAGAAGGCTTCCACGGAGGTGCTGCTGCTCCTCTTTAACCGACGGCCCGTGAGCACACGGACACTCAGTGAATAGGGGAGACTGACTCCCCACAGCGGTTAATTCTCAGGAACGACCCAGTCCATGTCAGGCCTCTGACTCCCAAATAAGCCAGAAACGCTCTCAACTCCTCAGTAATTGTGGAGTAAGGCCTTTGACTCTTCTTGGGATAACAATGGTTTGCGAATTTCTGACGGTGTTGACGGTGAATGATAATAGCTAATACTTGTCTGGCGCTCAGCGTGTGCTGAAAACTCGCCGAGGTGCTTGGAGCACCATCCCTGTGTAACGTCCACAAAGTGCTGGGACCGAGGCACAACCATTATGCCGATTTCTATGAGGAAGCTGACGACCAGAGAGGTCGGGTCACTTTCCCGCGATGACACAGCTCGTGCGTGGTGGATCCTGGGGCAGAAACTAAGACACCTGATGCCGTAGTCGTGTCCTCCAGCCCGAGGCCACACCGGTGGTGGCTCATCCCCTGCTGCGTCCTCGGGCCCATCACCAACACCTTCAGTTCACGTCTCGAGGGAGCGGCTGTGCCTGCGTCTAAAGGGTAGCGACTGGCTTTTCGCGTGATGTACTTCGACGGATCTCTTTAAAAGTTGTGATGAAATCTGTAACTGATCTAAAGTTAGCCTAGACAATCCCTTCAGCATACACGCAGATCGAAGCGAAAGAAACGCAGTCTCCTGTGAGGGCACTGCTGGCCTCGACGTCTGGGTTTCTGAGCTGCTGGTCCCGCCCACGTGAGGAGACAGCAGCCCTCGTGAGGACCCGCCTGTGTCCCCCCCCCCCCCCCCCCCCCCGCCACCTTCGGAGCGACGGTAACGCCTTTCGGCGGAGATGCTCGCAACGGAGTCACGTGTACTCGAATGCGCCTGTCCTAATCGGCACAGTGGGCTGTGCGACCCCCGGGAGCGAGCCCTTTAATGAAGAGTTGGAGATGCGGCGACGGGGCCATCCCCAACGGAGTTCTGATGACCTCGTCTCTACCGGGAATCCTATAATAAAACGAGCAGACATTTCTCAGGAAATGAACATATTGCTAAGTCAACAGAGAGCAGAAGTGACGTCTTTGGTTTACTATAAAACGGCAAAACTCTCCTTGCCACATGTGCATGGGAAGCATCATCGTTAGGTCAGTAAGGAGGGCCTCGAGACAGGACGTGAGGTCATGTTTATGCTTCGGTTTTTACAGTGAAATGTTGTATTATTTTTTCTAATCTGAAAATTAGTGGGAGTAACAGGGACAGGTAATGCTGCCTCTTTTCCTTCCAAGTCTGAGGTGTATCCAAAGACAGCGAAGTGTCAACCACTTCCTGGGATGTTCGTGCACTCCCAGAGAGCGAGGCCGGCGCCCCTGCGAGGGAGGACGGGCGTCTTTCCCGATGCCCGAGCTGCGCACCAGCCCGAGCGCCCGGTGGGGCGGGAGGACGGGCCGCGAGGCGAGGCCGAGCCCTCGCTCCGGCGGGTGGTTACGAGGGAGGAGCCGCGCCCAAGGAAGGGTCGTGACGTGGTGACCCTTCTCTCAAAGTTACCGCGGGGTCTTTGAGACACATATTTTTCATTTCCATGTCCTTTTTATGCCTGATCCCCAAATGAGGAGCTTAAGAAGGTCACAGGGAACTAAATTCCTTAATGAGCCTGCATTACTCAGTAATCCAGCATTTTCTACCTCTCATTTTTGTCACTTGTTAGGTGTAGCATTTTCACCCACTGATAAGTCCCATCCCTAAATTATTCACCAAAGGTCCTGCGACATCTGCCCAACTCACCATCGCCTTTACAAAGGTTCATACGTGCCCCCCTTCCGCACTCAGAGGCTAGATTTCCATGACTTCACATGTGGGCTCCTTCAGGAATGCGATGCCTTCTCCAGCACGCACACATGCACGCATGCACGTAATGGTGTGTCTACGAGGAGCCAGGTGCTTTTCTGAATGTAGGAGAAAAAGGTGTACCCAGGCCTCAGAGAGCTCACCTCTTACCAGAGGCGAGGAGCACATAAACATGTGTGCAGACATCACGTGTGCATAAACACACAGCACACGCCTCTCCGACACGCACACACATACGTGTGCATAAACACACACACTCACAGCCTCATGTGCCAGTCGCTGGCTGGTGCTGAAGGCCTTCGGCGATTGCGCCCTGAGCGCCTTCCAGCTGCAGCTTCCCCCGCTGCCCACACAGCTCTGGATCCAGGCCCCACGGCCCGAGCAGCCTCGGCCTCGTCCCTGTGCACTGTCCATCTGATTTCCTGGTCCTGTCTCGCCCTCAGCCCCGCGTGGAGCTCCATCTCCTCAATGAAACCATGTTTGCGGGAAGGGGTGTAAAAGCTAGTGTGGCTTCGGCGTGCCCATGGCCCTGGGAGTGCCCACTGCCCTTCGTGGCTTCTCCACGCCCTGTGTGCTGCTGAGCTCTACACATGTTCTCTTGCCTACATGTGAGGTTGAGCTTTAGGCGAAAAGAAGAGCGGCCAGAAACACGCGCTCGCGAAGTGGCCCGAAATACAAAGAGCCGTCTTTCGTCGTTGCCGGTGGCTGGAAATGGGTCCTGCAGCAGTGCGGTGTGTGGACGCCGACCGTGGCCAGTCTCTTAGCCCCATCCAGTACTGCGGCTGCGAGTCACACGTGGCTCTGCGTGCCTGAAAGCAGCCAGTGTAACTGAGGAACTGAATTTTTGGTTGCAGCCGATAAATATAAACGCAAACAGCCACGTGTGGTTCATGCAGCTCTGAGCGATGGCCCGTCACGCGGCGCGTCTGGGGGAGAGCGGGCTCCGAGCCGTCAGCAGAAGCGGACGCAACAGCTCACCTGGGGGAGAGTGCGACACTCTCAGCCCTTCTCTCTGGAACGAGGAGGGACTCCCGGGTGTCACATAAATGGCAAGTGCATGCGTCGCTGTCGAAGAATTTAAAATCTAGTTGAAAGTAGAGGATGAAGCCACAGGCAGCGGTAGCCAGTAAGGAGTCCTTATTCGCGGGAGTATGGAGTTTAGGAGGCAACACTCAGGGAAGAGCTCACCGAGCAGTCAGTGAGAAATCAATGCACTGACAAGCCCAGCATGAGCGCGTCTATGCCAGGTCTGGGGCACCCAGCTTACCCTGGCGAAGCTCTGTGGATATGGAGGTGCCCGTGGTGTGGGCCAACGAGATGGTAGCTACAACATAACCAGCCCAATCACATCTGTGTGTCCTAAGCACACGCAGCAGAGGAAAGGGGTGGCCACCCATCACGGGCCACCTCGCCGGCACCTGCTCTCGCTCACGTCCTGCGAGCAGCCAGCTCTCCTGCACTCAGCATGCAGCTTCCACGCTTGGAGGCTCCAACCAAACTGGACTGGGAACCCTGGAGTCAGAAGTGCTCCCCGTTATTTGGAGGGAGAGAGGCTCTGGGAAGGGCCCTCGGGGACAGTGCTGGTGGGGAAAGTGCTCCAACGAGCAGCAACCAGCTTAGGGAGGGAGCAGGGAGACTTGAGTCCCAGCACCCGGTGGCACACGAGGGGCAGGGGGCGGGCCGGCACCCACTGCGACACACAGTCCAACACCCAGAACCTGCGTTCTGCCCCGGAGCTTCCAGGGAGCATTGACTTCTGCAGAAGATGGATCCCAATACAGCAGGTTCATCCCTGAAAACATGGGGTCAACACGGGGAAGGCTCAGGGACAGTGAGAGGGTGGGTCTGTCCAGGCTGGTGGCCGGGCAGCCCCTTCCTCCTTGGGGCGGGCCTGGGATCACGTGCACACAGGCTCTGGCGGAGCGGCCCCTGCGGCCTCCCCTCCGTGGGACTGCCGATCCCCCACGTCACTGCTTTGACAAGCAGGTGTGACTGTGTTTTCCTCTTCTCCCCACGGACTGCACTCTGCATGAGTGCACAGCGCTCAGAAAACAGTCATCAAACTGGGTCCAAAAGATAAGAAAGGAAAGGCTGCTGAACCAGAACAAGTCCCTGGCGACTCTCCCGACATGTGCGCCGGGAATCCCGGGTGGCTGCGGTGGAGACCATCCAGGAGAGTTCTAAACTCTCCTGCGACCGTGGCCTTCGAAGCCTAAAAGTACCACAGCGGAAAGGGCGTCCCAAGACGGGAGCGGTGGGACGTGGACAGGCTCTGTCGCAGGGAAGGAGCCAGGCCCCGCAGAGAACCAGGGCCTCGGGGCTGGATGAGGAAGTGGACTGCGAGAGGCACGCGCTAGCGTATCCGACTTTCTCTTTAAAACCTGGGCTTGGAATGCCTGGCAGGGTACCTATCTGCACAACTGGGAGGAAACTGAAGGAAAGCACGCACATGCACACACACACTGCACCCCCCCCCCCCACACATGCACACCCACACATGCACTCACATGTTTCCACACACACACACATGTTCCCGCACAGAAGTTCCCTCAAGTATTTCTTAAGCACCTGCCACGGGACAGCCGTAAAAACCCCGTCCCGTGGAGCTGGGGTGGCGTGGGGGAAATGAACCAGGGCAGTAAAAGGGACCGCAAAGGAAGGCGTGAGGGCCGCTCCGGGGAAGGAGAAACTTCCAGGAGCGGGAGGCCAGGCAGAAGGGCATCTGGAGCATGGGAGGAGGAGGAGGGAGCCCAGGGCAGCTGGGACGTGGGCCTCGTTTGTCTTCAGGGCTCCGTGGGCCTCTGCGGGTACAAGTCCCTCGTCGCCCACCTGACGCCGAGGGGTCCAGGAGCATGTCGGAACTCAGCTCTCCCCAGGTTTGCATAGAGTTAAGTAATCTTTATGAAGGGAGCTTCCTGGTTGGAAGACTTATAGGAAGACATTAGGGCAGTAACATGCTGGTGCTCCGGTTATCCGCGCCCCAACCCAGGGCCGTGACGACATCCGGAACCCCGGCCAACAGGGCTGTGGGGTAAGAAGGGGCAGTTCTCTCCCGCTGGGAAGGGGCTTCCTCAGGGCGCGAGTCGCATTCTGCTACATCGAGCCAGGAGGATTCACCCTGAGGAGCTCAGAGGTCAGAAAGGGGACGGGGACCCTGTCGTGCAGCTGCGGTTCGAGGGAGGCGGGTACGAGGAGGGGCTGAGCAGCAGGGCCGAGAGCCCAGCGCTGGGCTGAGGTCCGGGGCGGGTCTGTTCACACCCCAGGCCCAGGGCGCACGCGGGATGCCCGGTTCTCCTGGAGTGGACACGCCAGTGGGTGATCTGCTCAGCCGCCGCCCTGTCAACGTCTGAAGTCTGTGCATTTCCTTCACTGTTTTCACGAAGGTTTTCTTACAGCAGGTCCCCTCGCAGTAGATCCACCAACTTGATGGGCCAAGTCTCGTATTTTTCAACGTTCAGGTTTCCCTCCCTCTCGTGTTTACATTACACGCGGCATGTTGATGTAACGTTATCTGTGGACGGCTGAGCAAATATCCGTTTTGAGCACGGATAACAGTGGTTTCCATAGCTACCTGGTGGCAACAGCTAACTACAAGTGGTGTCCCAAGCCATCAGAGTGACACCTGTACTCGACAAACTTCTAAATGCCGCCTTCACTTTAACCCACGCTTCCCGCTCCGAGCCGGAGTCCCGCTGCGCCTCGCTGGTGTCTCAGCAGAAACTGCAGGCTAGAGTCACGCTTTGTCTCTGTTTCCTTTCATCTTCCTGACCGCAAGGTTGATCGTCTGAACACTTTTCTGCAAGGAAAGGGGCAGGTCCCGCTTCCTGCCCAGGAGAAGAAGGCACCCGACCGGCTGCTCTGAAGGCCGACGGCCCCGGGTGCGGCCGGGCCTCGCTCGGATGTGCTGCCTGCCTGCGAGCTTAAGGGGAGGGCCAGTGTCCGAGCTTGTTTGTGATTCGAATTCAAGCCACTGGAACTGGCTCTTTTTTTAACAATTAATAAATGGACTTCTGTGTGAGGTTTTTTTTTTTTTTTTTTTTCTCCTTTCTTTTCAGGGCCGCACCCGCAGCATATGGAGGTTCCCAGGCTAGGGGTCCAATCGGAGCGGCAGCCGCCGGCCTACGCCACAGCCATAGCCACAAGGGAGCTGAGCTGCATCTGCGACCTATACCACAGCTCATGGCCATGCCGGATCCTTAACCCACTGAGCGAGGCCAAGGATCGAACCTGCGTCCTCATGGATACTAGTTGGGTTTGCTACTGCTGGGATGAAACGGGAACTCCCTGGGTGAATTCTGTTTCAGATGGAAATGAGGTTGGCGCACGGAGGCACCAGAGGAGGAGTCTTGAGGCCCTGGCTCTGGCCCTGGATAGAGACTGACGGCGCCCCGTGCTGACCCCCCCACCCGGGCGCCTGTCCTCCCTGACCTCAGCTCTGCGCCCTGAGGGGCCGTGGGCCTGGCCCCCCGCTCCATGGCTTTGCTGGGGACCCAGGACACTTAGCGCTGTCCTCCACGTCTCTCCACGGGGATCTGACGTCCACGAGGGCAGACGCCTGTGGTGTGGATTTTCTGAGCCCGAGTGAACAGTGCCTGCTGCACGTGAAGTGCTTGAGAACCTACTTGTCAAATGAATACTCAACAATACTGCGGAGGTGACCGTGTCGTCTTTAAATTGCCAATATCTCACTTCGGCCTGGGACCAGCCTACCTGCTAAGTCAGCTCGAATGAAAACTCGGGCTGCTCATCTGCACCTGTCCCCCTCCCACAGCACCGGCAGCTGTGCTGGTTCCCCGGCTCCTCCTGCTCTGACAAGGCCCCTTCACAGCCAGCACGCCAAGAGGTCACATGATTTTGTTTTTTTCCCATTTCTCATCATGAAACTCTCCCCAGGAATCACCATTTTAATGATAATGGTAGAGTATTAACCAGATACATGACATGGAAAAGACCTATCTTGAAACAGAAATAGTCAAACAATAACAGAACAGAGAGCACAAAATCATGTTTCATATTCGTCTAGTTATTTTTGAGTCATTTACCAGAAAGAGCATGATATTCTGATATTGGGAAATAATGTATGATTAAGATGCTTTTAATGCCCTATAGACCTGTTTTTCTGTAATTAATAAACAGATCAAGTTTTTAAGAATGAAAACAAATAACTAAACACCATTCCTTGTGAATGTCCTGTCTGGTCACAAATCCTAGAGCACAGTCCTCTCTTCCCGGACCATCTACCAGGTCAGGAAGCAGGAAGTCCCTCCTACCAGTTTTGTGTCAGTTAAACACATGTGCTAGCATTTTTTGATCTCTGCTTTCCCACGGATACATTAAAAAATTAAAGACATTACCTAAAAGTGCCGCTTGCAGCTGGAAGATTTGACATGTGTTTCCATCTCTCTCTTTAAGGCCTTTGCATTGTAATTACTAACATCCCAGCAAAGAAAACAGAAGCTGCTGAGACCTTTTCGGCATCGCTAAGCCCTGATCCTGCATCGAGGGGCCTGTAGTAGTTTCGAAGGAGAAGAAAGTGTAACACAAACCATACCCTGTTGGGACTGTTTTTGAGAAATAAGACAAAAATAAATGAGAGTCAAATGATGGAGCGTAGTGGGTATAAGGCTGAACGTCGCCGTGGTGGAGCTGAGGACTGCCCCAAGGGTGAAGGCCACGGAGGGATCCGCCGAGTCCGTGATAGCAGGGGCTTCTGGAGCAGAGGCCCTGAACTGAGCCTGCCGAGGGCTCTGGGAAGCTGGATGGCCTCCACAAATGCTAATCGCAGGGCACAGGCCAAGATCACAGAGGCAGCTCTGAGTCTCTGTGATGGAGAGGAACTGATTAAGCAGGCGACAGAAGAGGCTGCCACGCCACACACAGGATGTGGGGGTCCCTGGGACCTCCCAAGGCAGACAGGGGCTCTGGCACCTGGCTGGAGGCAGCAAGAGGGCCTCTTGGAGACGCTGAAGTCCCTCCACCTCCCTCCTGCACCCCCTCTCCTGGGAGCCGGCTGTCCCCATGGACACGAATGGGAGCAGGGGCAGGGCCCACTAATAGGTGCTGGTCGCCACAGAACACGGGAGGGGGACACCACGCTTCGTGCCAACCACAAGAGTTTGTCTTGCCTACATCCTGGGACGTACATTTTAGAGATCAGAAAACAAAGTGTGTCAAGATGAAGTGACGCTGACATGGCTGCAAAACTACAAACCGGAAGAATGGAATTGTGAGTTTTGTCGGATCCCAAGTCCCTGCTTCCACTCCTGGTCCGAGAGATGCCCCAGGGAGCAGGTGCCAACGTGAGCAGTGGCAACTGGCAACTGCTCTCTGAGAACCACAGTATTTGGTAGAACGTGGTACATTCTAGAACACAGGGGCGTCTTGTAAAGAATTTGGGCTTAATTATGAACCCCTCTGTCTGCTCTAGTAGCTACAAGACCATCATGGATGCTTCAGCCATGCTTCTTTCAGGAGCCAGAGGTCTGCTGGGGTATGAGAACACATCAGGGAGAACTGCAGCAGGCTGAGCATTTAAAAGTTCGGATGGAATATTCCAGAGAAAAAATAACGAGAAAATCAGTTTTGTGAAAATGATTTATCATGTGGTTGACACACACTGATCTTATAGTAAATTCTGTACATTGTTTGGGTGTTACCACCAACTCTTGATTGCAATTAAAATGATCACTCTCAATTCATTTTTATAAACCAAGTCCTCTTCTCAAATGGCTTGGTAAGGTCTTTGCTGTCTTGGATGCAAGGCCTAGCCGCTCCTCTGACCCCGCTGCAGGCCCGCTCCTTCTGCGTTTCTCTTATTCCCGCTCCTCTGAGGATCCTGTCCACAGCGCGTGTTGGGGGGAGGGCATGTTTGTTGCTCGGAGCACATGTGAACAACACTAGGCATTTTCTCCCCCTTTTTGGCCATGCCTGCAGCATGTGGGAGTTCCCAGGCCCGAGATCAAACCTGAGCCACAGGAGAGACCTGAGCCTTAGAAGTGAAAATAGCCGAATCCCTAACTGGCTGTACCACAAGGTAACTCCAACACCAGACGCTTCTAATGATTCTAGGTTGCAGACTTTTACCATCTCATCTCTACAACGTGCTTTGTCCCTGCCGACGTCGCAGGATGTCAATCCCCAGCTTGGGGTCAGTGATCCAGGGTCCTGCCTGGGAGGGGACACCTGAGATCCCCCCAAGGCGCAGAGGGTGCTGATGATGCTGAGGGATTTCTGTTAGTGTCGAAAGTTGTACTTTATCCATACACATGCGCAAACGTATACACCCTACAGAGACGGAGATGGCCATTCATCCCTAAAGCTGCTATTGATTCAGAGCCGTCATCAGGGAGCTCGAGACAAGAGTACTTGGTTGGTACGGGCAGAAAAGACAGACGGAAAGGCAGAGGAAGGTGGCTGCCCCCCCCCCCCCGCCCCCCGTCCCGCCAGCAGCAGCAGCACACACACGCTTTTACTCACACATCCTTCAAGAGCTTTAGAGGCTCAGTTCTGCAGTTAGAGCCCACAGATTAGGATTCTCTTTGTACATTGCTCCTCCATCGCTTTCCGAACCACTAATTAGCATTTCAAAGACAGGGGTTAGGTATCAACCCCATGGCAGGGATTTGTGTACATGATGTGTACAATTACATTTAGGGGCTTATTTTTAGCTTCTTTAAAATACTCTCATTAAAAATAAGATCATGACACGACTCAGCTCATCAAAAGTACACATCTTTCACTAGGAGTTCACTTATTTCTGCCTCCTCTTCAGAGGAGGGACAAACCAGTAAAGGCTTATTAGCTGGAGAGTGATGAAAGGAAGTTTATTTATTAGGTCACAGAATCTATCTGGTTATTAAAGAGCTTCTGAGTTCAAATGAGCTCTATAGAGCTTCACAAAGTTTTAACATGTCTAACTGGAATCAACAATTACATGGATTTTTTTCCCCTACAGGTTCTTTATAAAAGAACTGAAATGACGGAAAAACGACTTCATTCCATTTGGGTAGCTAAGACTATTCAATGTCAGGAACGTGCCCTCTTCAACTAGTGAATAAGTTTGTGCTTTAACATAGGTGCCACTGCAAAGTGGCCCTATGGTGACGGTGGACGTCACACGGGATGGCTCCACATACACGGAACCTGTAAGAGCAGCTGTCGGCTGTGCAGTTATCTGGGGGCATGGGCCGCGTGATGTTCACTGGGCCTAGAACGGTAAATACCAAACCTCCACAACCTCGTCTCACGTGAGGGGCTCAGCACCTCCTGCACAGGCAGCTTTCACGGCGACTAAACTCCCACCCAGACGGAGCAGCAGTTCCGGCTCAGGCGAGAGGGTCTGCTGAGGCCGGAGGCGGTGGAAGGAAACCAGGGAGGGAGAGGCGGCGGCGGCGCGAGCAGAGCACCAGGGCGCAGGGCAGCCAGGCAGTTCTCTGGAGAGCCCCCGACAGGGAGACCCACGAACCCAGCTGAGGGTACGAGCCTGGCAACCACGTAAGGGACACCCTCGTGCAGATCAAACAGGATGAAACCGTGCAGACCAACAGAGGATGGAGACACTCCGCACAAGGAGAAGCCCGGGCACTTCCGCCAGCGTGTTGGTGAAGAGGGAACCAAAACAGGGCCTCTTTACAGCATCTACTCTGTGTTCAGGTAAATGTGCGTGAGCCGGCGGGAGAACAAGACCAGATAACAGCCAGCACACGACGTCCACCCCTGGCAAAGGTGCAGCCGTTCTCCAATGACTCGTGTTATGCGTTGATCTTTCTGTGTGTGTAGAGAGTCTCGAAACTTGAATCCAGTTAACTTGACAGAGATTTCCAGGCTGCACAGAGCCTGCGAACGTCAGGCAATGTTCTGACTTCAAGGGGGACCAAAGCCAGGGAAGAGTCCCCCATTAACCCTGCGGCCCCTAGAGCACCATCGTCTTCACAGAAAACGTCTTCTTCCTCGTCCAGGGCTGTGCCCGCGGGCTGCCTCCGAGCCGCACTGCCAGGCGCACGCTGCAGCTCCCTGGCGTCCAGCGGCCTGGCCTGGTCCTCCGTCTCAGACTTTCAGCTCAGGCTCCTCCACTTGGGATGTCAGGACACGTTCTGCTCACGTCAGAGCTGCTGACGGAAAAGAGCTCTGAACCAGGTGCTTGGCGCCCAGAAGGCCTTGTAAGCGCTCACTCCTGTCCCCGCCGTCTCCACCGTCGGCATCAGCACTGGCACCGGCACCAAAAGGCAGAGCCCCTGCGCTTTCAGTTTGGACTGACGGACAGGAAGCTGCTTACAGGAAATACACTTCAAAATGTGTTTTCCTGGAGTTCCCGTCGTGGCGCAGTGGTTAACGAATCCGACTAGGAACCATGAGGTTGCGGGTTCGGTCCCTGCCCTTGCTCAGTGGGTTAAGGATCCGGCGTTGCCGTGAGCTGTGGTGTAGGTTGCAGACGCGGCTCGGATCCTGCGTTGCTGTGGCTCTGGCGTAGGCCGGTGGCTACAGCTCCGATTAGACCCCTAGCCTGGGAACCTCCATATGCTGTGGGAGTGGCCCAAGAAATAGCAAAAAGACAAAAAAAAATGTGTTTTCCTTTTTTCTTTTTTTGAGAGGAGAGGGACCACACGGTCTACCTGGAGGAGGATGGGACTGACCAGGTGAGTCCACCCTGAACGAATGAGCGGCTCAAGGACGTGTTACCCCGCAGGGAAGCCTGCTGGGAAAATCCGGGGAGGAAGGAGAGAACCGGGACCAGAGGCCGCTGCCCTGTGTCACCTCCTCTGCGGTGGAGTCACACATGCAACGTCCTGATGGCGAGCTGACATGCGGGGAGCTGGCGAGGGACACGCTCTCCCGGTGGTCAGAGCACTGGCTGCTGTGGGCCAACGAGGGCCCGCTCATTGGCCCGCGCTGGGCGCACGCGGTCGGCACCCGCGCCGCCTCTCCCGCGCGAGGGTCTGGGCACACGCGGCGGGACCTGCCATCTGCCGGGCCTGGGGGGCCGCTGGGGAGGCTCGCGGCGGTGCCGGCAGCCTGCGGGAGTGGGGGGTGGGTGGGGGGGGCTGGGCCTCGGACGCGGAACCTGGGCCCAGAAGTTCCCGCAGTGGAGGGCGCGCTACTGCCACAGCCGCTCCTCTCCCGGGGTCCGATGACGATGACGCCCTGGCCTCGGGACCCACAGACGCGTGAAGACCGCCCTGGCCCCAAAGTTGTCCCGCCGTGGAAGCTCCGGAGAGAGACGCGGTCCCTGGAGTCCCTTCTCGGGGGCCCTGCTCCCACTGACAGGCCCGCGGGGGCTGCCGCGCCGAGGAATCAAGAGGAGCAGGACGGCCGGGGGCAGGGCCGCGCTCCCGCCGGGCGCAGCGACTGAGCCCGCAGCGCCCTTGGCGGTGTTGGCGTGTCTGCGGCCTCAGCGGGGGATGGTCCGCTGCTGCCCCGGGTCCTCGACGATGCTCAGCCCCGCCGCCTCTCGTCTCAGGAGCCGCAGCTGGAGAGGCCTGTGCGTGTGAATGGCTGGATACATCGGATGACATAAGGAAACTCTGGCACAGACCTGCAGAGCAGTGGGGTTTGGGTGGGCACAGAGGCCTTGCTTGGGTGCTGGGTCTGGCACTGCGTGTTCTTCAGGGCCCGGTGAACGGCGGCTGGAGAGTGGACGCTGATCCCCAAACTCTATGACACACGGCTACGACTTACTCCCACTCGAGCGACCACGTGACACCTGGAAAGAGGGACATTTTACCCTTTCCTGTGTGAGCCTCAAGAAAGCAAAGCCGCATCTGTCCACTGCTGAGCTGTCAAGTTTCGGGGGCGGGGGGAAGTGGTGACCTTGGTTTATCCGTTAACACCACAGTGGTGAGAGGCAGAGCACCCTGTGCAGCGCCACCTTCGGGGTCCCTGAGCATGGTCCTCCAGTGGACCGGTGTGTGTGGGGGACACAGAGTGCAGGCGGAGACGTCCTTGGGAATGAGGGGCCCAGAAAATTCCATTAGAGTTACATATATGCGTGTGCGTGCGTAAGAAATGCGTAACAATACATACTAACCTATAATGCAGTGCACTTCAATGTAAGTGAATACATTTTTCCTTGTCCGGTTGACCTGAAATACGACCCTCAAACCCAGGGACTAAGAGTCTAACAGCGCGTTCTCTGGAATCTCTGGAATGAAATGCCTGTCCTGATGCTGCTGAGGACGACAACAATCCAGCAAGCAGTCCCTGACGGCTGCGGTGCAATTCAGTAGATTTCCATCCATCCATCTCCGTCCTCGCTATCATCTGCCTCCTTCTCTGCTTTGTTATCTATCTTTACACTTTCAAACCATGCGTGTAGGTTCCATTCACGGTCCGGACTTGCGAGTGGCATCTGAGGCACAGAGAGAAAGCACATTCATTGGGTTCACAGGGCCCAGTGATGAGCGGTCTTAGCTGAACCCAGTCCATTTAACTGGATGTTTTCTACGAATGGAAAACAAAGCAAACATCTTTAATGGAGTAAATTCTTTACAGGCATCATCAAAGCAGGGGTGTACAGATCAGTAACTGATAGTTATCAATGGTATTCTCTGCCAAGTCATGATGGGTCAAAGCACTTAACTGGGCGGTAAAATACACTTTGTCACCAATCTCATGGAGGCCCCGTGACCTTGGATAATTCAGCTCTCAGTTGCCAGAGCACAGAGTTAAAGACTCAGCATCTCCACAGGACAGAGTCTTCCTGGGAAAGAGCCCAGGGGCTCACCTGGGAAAGTGGGGAGGAGAAAACGCTGATGGAACCAGAGAGGGAGGGGGGATGGGAGTGAGGTGAGCAGTCGAGACATAAATCCAAATTTCAGATCAGAAGAGCTGCAACTGGGGTGTCCTTCTCCGGGTGTGTGTGTACACACACACACACACACACACACACACACACACACACACACAGTGTATATGCATTTCTGAGATTATTTAAATCTGTCACACACACACACACACACACACACACACACAGTGTATATGCATTTCTGAGATTATTTAAATCTGTCTTTCATAGATATACTTTGAATAAACACATTGACCACATCATATTAAAATAACCTAATTGTTACAGCTTTCACTTCTCCAAACAGCTTTTAAAAACACACAAACTTGACAATTTATACAAAGCTTCTTGAAAAGACTTTAACAGACTTTTCATAAGCAAGTGAAATAAAGAGGCCGGAGTTGTCTAAATTGCACTTCAAAAGCAGCACAAAAGTCTGTAAACAGTAAAAAGTGGTATCACCTTTCATGCATTGACTAAAAATGTGTGGGGGTCTGAACAGTTTAATCCAGAGGAGAATTCACAAACCTTCGTAGAAATAAAAACAGTGTCTTAACCCTGCAATGAATGACCTTTGCGATCCATTTTGGGGGTCATTTCTTTTCCGGTGAATGCTTTGTGGATTCTAAGTCTTAAACATGAGTAGAAAATTTTGTATTATTCATTTTGAAGGCTCTTTTTATTAAGAGAAGAAATGAAAATCATTTTGCTGATAATTATAGTGAAACATGAAGTGCTCTGAATATATTCTATTGCAGGCATATAGAAGAAATGGCTCTATCTGTTCCATGCCTGGTTTAATGGATTGGCTCCGCAAAGCTTGGTCCTGGCTCATTTTTACACGCAATCGTCTGTGATAGTCGGTGAGGTTGCTCCAAAGGGGGACCTGGTTAGAAAGAGCAGGAGAATCACAGACAACCCTGTTTCACTCCCCAGAGGCTTAACCCCTTGTGAGCGGTTACTGGACGGTGTCAGTTAGCAGTGGCCATCGACCTAGGACGGAACGGTGGCCGCAGGGAGCAGAGAAATTCACGCCGGCCTCTGTCCCTGAGGCGAGGGCTGCAGCCACAAGCCCTGCTTTCAGTGAGGAGTCACGGCAGGCACAGGCCTCAGTCCTCACGCCGCTTAGTCTCAGATGTCGGCCCCGCTTGTCGAACGCGGCCCCAGAGCCCTGCTCTTTCTCCCTCATTGGTTTTTAAGAGACTAACGCTAACGCCCAAGTCAGTGTGAGTAAAAGAAACCAGTGGTGAAGAAGCAAAGATTTTTAAAAACACGTGGGGGTGTAGTTCCAGCTGTACGTTGTGTCTAACGTCGGGGGGCCCACAGGCCACAGCTTCCTGTGTGCGTCCGGGCGGCTGACCACACCTGCTTCTTGGTGCCAGGGACCTCGGGAGGGACAAGGTGGGGACTCAAAATACAAGGCCAGAGTCCAGGGACAGTTACGGTGTTAATTTGTTAATTATGAACAATGGAGTTGAGAATATTGTGATGAGACAAATTAAAACCCATAATATACTTTTTTTTTTTTTTTTTTTGTCTTTTTAGGGCCGCATGGAGGTTCCCAGGCTAGGGGTTGAATTGGAGCTGCAGCCGCCGGCCTACACCTCAGCCCAGCAACGCCAGATCACAGCCACTTACACCACACCTCAAGGCAACGCCAGATCCTTAACCCACTGAGAGAGGCCAGGGATTGAACCTGCATTCTTATGGATACTAGTCAGATTGTTTCTACTGGGCCATGACAGGAACTCCCAGAATATACATTTTTAAAGTCAACATAACTTTCAGAAGGTTGAGAGCAATACAGATCATATAGAAGCCAATCTCTCGCATATTTTAATCTAATTGGTTAAAAGTGAGATTTAAAGTTCAAAATGATAATCTAATGGCGCAAAAGAACTTATTTAAAAAGTGGTTTTTATTGTTTTCATTAGATTCTGTTTATAGTTTTTCAGCTAGAACACACCCTAACAGTGAAAAAGCTCATTTTTTACATTAATTTATGAGAAACTATACATACAAGAATCCAAGCCCAAAAACCTAATTAGTGATAATATTTGGACTTGACACCTAGCAAACCTGCATGTAATCTTTAGCTGCTTTTAGTTATGCCACTGAGATAAAGGGGTTTCAGTGTTACTTCCTAATTGTCAATCAGCCACTTATTCGATGGGAGCCTGCAAGTGACTGACACTTTGCGCATCTGTAATGTGGGCTAATGACACCCCCACGTCACTGAACCGTGTTACAAATTGTATGAACAGAACACACATAGGCCGGTTTCCGCAGTGCCAGGCGTACCTGTGAATACTCATAAACTGTCAGCCCTTGTTGTGAGAAACAAGGGGAGTGAGAAATCCGAGTAACGGAACTGAAACACTGAGACACACACAGAGCACGCGTGTGTGTGTCCACAGGCAGGTCAGCGAGCCTCGCTTCTGGTGCAGTGAAACGCCTACTGATGGACTCGGAAGCGGTCAGATCAGCCCACCTAGGTGAGTTGTCCCTGAATTCCACCAAACAGGCAATGCTTTCATCAGAGGGAATCTTGGAAGGCATGAAGTCCTAAAGGAAGCGAACAGGACTCCTTGGTCAGAGATCGCCATGCAATCTAAATGGAGAAAAACAGTAGGATGGACCCTGCGTGTTACAGGAACAAACCACCTTACAAACTCCACTGGGCGCTCTGGCCCTCGACGACACCTCAAACCAAGTGAAACCTTCAGGCTTGGTCTTGTGTGTTCAGGAGTCTCTGACTGTCACCTCGATCCTTCCTGAAATAGTTCAATGAAGATAAAAAGGTTGGGTCTGTCTGGGCTGGAAAGGCCCTGTTGGATTTATACCCGGAAGATGCAAGCCTGCAGCTCCGATGCACCGACATGATTTGAAGTACATGAACGCTGGGGCACTTCTGTCGGATTTGGAAAACCTCAAATGCATACCAAAGGCAGCACCCTTATCTGTGTATGAACCATTTTTAAAATGATCAGGAAGATCCTTCTTGAATTAGCTCACTGCTTAAAACATGAAGAAAACTCCCAAGAACGTGAGTTTGCTAATGACCTACCTATACGCTCAATATGATCAGCGTCTGGTCACAATTTGGAGGTGGCCACACACGTGCACCAAACACTCCCTTTGCCTGGAAGCCATCAGTATTCAAAAAGAACATCCTTTTAAAACTTGCACATGAAGGCCCTTTTAAGCAGTACAAACAGTCAGTACCAGAGAGAGCTCAGAAGAGCCAGGGAGACGCAGTCCCAATTCCTCAGGGAGAATCTAGTCAAATTTTGACGGTGCTATCTAGCAGAGCCTTTGAATATCTTGTCCACCCTTTAAGCTCCTGTGTGAAATTAAGAAAAAACAGTGGAAACCAAAACGCCGTCAGTTTTGTATAATGACTTGAACTGCATGTTATTCTCACTGCTGTGAATTTCACCGCATTGCCGTCTGAACCCCTCTGCCGTTTCCATAACTAATTTAAAACAGTGAAGGCAGGCATCGGGAGTTGATCAAGGTGGAGGTGATTAAGACTTGGTCTCTCCTCGTATTTTAGCTGTAAAACGGAATTTCATGCTTTTCAAATCCTATCAGTGTGCTTGGCATGAGTGACCTTCCCAATAACCCTTCTCCGGCACAGGGTGGCTGGGCCGTGTTTATCATCGGCAGAGAGCTATGCCAAACGCGACTTCTAAAACTAGCTTCTCATTCAAATTTAGTAGATCTAATGAAAAAAAAAAAATACCTTCGGCTTTGCAGCTGCACCCATTTGTACATGCAAATTCGGCATAATTGCTTATATAAACTGAGTAAACTGTACGTGAAAACAAGCTTTTCAATGTTCACTTAATCGGTTTGCAGCAATATCCCAGGGTTCTAGCGATCAGCAAACTCCCCCGATCATTCCTAGAGGCTGAAGGCAGTCTGGACCTCATTGCACATGCAGCGAGCTTTCTTCTTTCCCTCGAGCTGGCTCTGGTCCCCGAGGTCAACACTGTTTCCTACACCGTGTCGGTCCGAGAGCCTCTGGGGACGCGGAAGGGCAAACCCGTCAATTATGCTCATCGTTTCACGCCGAGGAGCCACAGGACTCAGCTTAAGGTACCTCTCCTCTGTGCTGCTTCTTCGTTCCTCTTTCTTCCGTGTGGCCCCCGAGTCACCCCGCTATGGAAGTAATGCAGCACTGAGATCGTTTTCACTTTCAAGGATTTGAATGCATGCAAAATAATCTGTGTGTTTTTGACAATCTCCTCGTGTGTAAAATGAGGGGGGCTGGCTGTGTCGCGCTCACCCCGAGGCTCCTCCTCCCTCAGTGGGATGGCCCAGCCAGTGCTGCTCAGCCGGGGACGTGTCCGTCCATCCACCTCTCGGGAACCCGCGCCTTGAAAAGCCGATTCTAGCGAGGCAGGTCTGACGGTGGAGTGTGTGGGCGCCTGACGCTGCAGGAGATGCAGGAGTCCTCTGCGCCCGCGATGCCCTGTGCGCTCAGAAGCCAGGGTGCGGCCTGGCTCTGCTCCACATCGGCCCAGCCTGGCTTCCACGTCTAGACTGGGCTTGGGGAAACGCAGGGTACAGCTAAGAGAAGGAGGGCCTTCTTCCCGACTGGCAGCACAGGCGGGGACAGGAGCCCACAGCCGGGTTGGGTGCGCACGGCAGGAGGCGGCAGAGATGTCAAAGCCTCGCTTTGAACTTCCCGGCGCGTCTCCATTTCCTGGGTGGTGATGCAATGGGCGGGGCTCGCAGGGGAGCCTTTCCCCCTTGTCCTCCTTTCAGGAAATGACAGGGCTGCCCTGCCCTGCTGACCGTCCTCCGAGGCTTTTCTCCCGCATTGCAGCAGCCTCCTTTTCACTGCCTGCGTCTGACAGAAGGAAACGCAGTCCCAGAGCCGTGAAGTAATTTCCCCCATCTCACAGGACGAGTAAGCGGTGGAGCTGCACTTCCAAGGCAATTGTGTGTAATTCCAGAGCCCGTGCTATGCAAAATTCTCCCATTATCACTCAGCACTATCTCCTTCCATATCTTGATACAATTACTGGTTCGGTTGTAGAAGACACATTATGCAGAGAAATGAAAGAACACTGATTTTATCTGCTTGATATTATTTAACACGTCAACATTTGGCGTAATTCATGTTTCTTGAAATGATGACCTATTCAAGAATTTGGATTTTTACATTTCTCAGATTTAATGAAGATATAGTTCAATGGATACAGCATTCTACAAAAGTTCCCATCAATATGTAGGTGTAATAGGAAAAAACCCTTTCGCCAAGTGCTCAAGATGTGCATTTGATTACCAGGTTCTCAAAATCCTTTCTCGAGTGAAAAAATAATCTACTCGTAGAATTTGGGACCGAAAGTTCTGAGAATTTTTTGGTTATCTACTTTCTCTGAGGGTTGGAGAAACTTTATTTTCTTAAAAATAAAACATGCAGGAGTGTGGAAATAAAGCGGTATTCTCATTTTCGGTGTTTTCTTCCTTCCCTACGCAGGTAACCCTGTACAGCAGATGATAAGCTGCTGTTTCCGGAGTTTCCTTCTGAAAACGTAGGAAGATCTGATCATATTTATCACCTGCTCGGATGTGATGGTGTGTGGTGACCCCCACAATAAATGCTGCTGCGACATTTCTGGAAGCAGGGTTTAGGAAGAGACCAACGTCCCCTCCCTCCGCCTTTTCCAGACCACAGAAAAAAGGCATTTGCTTCTTCTCAATGTCATGCCTTAAAAAGGTTGCAGAGAGTGGGATTTTAAACAAGTGGCTGGAATGCTAGCTGCCTGTGGGTGAATGCTGGAAGGACGGGGTGCTGGTGTGGATGTGCAAAGCTGGTGGGGTGTGGAAAGTTTTTCAGGCACACGGAGGGCTGGCCTCTGGAAGATGAGGGCGATTCCTTCCACCTGACCTCTGTCTCCAACTCGTACCAACCAACATGTGGCGGCAGATGGGGGCCCCACAGGAAGAGCTCTTCCTCCCAACTGGCTGAGGGGCAACCACTGCCTTAGGCGCTTGTGCGTTCTAGGAGTCGGCAGAGGCAGAGCCGGTGCCGGGGAGCATGTGAACAGCAGGGGGCGCTGGGCCAGGTCGTCCCTAAGCCCCTTGCCGGTTTTCACCTGGGGCGCTGCCGCTGGAGGCTGTTTACCGACAGGCACTGGTAGGAATCACACTGGTTTAGGTAGGAAAGATCGGGAGCCAAATCTCAACTATCAAGATTTTTTTTCTTTTTTTAAACTTTCCTTCTCCTATACCTTTCCCACAAAGAAAAGTTTCAAGTTTCTTTTTCTTAAAAAGTCTTTTTAGGAGTTCCCGTCGTGGCGCCCTGGTTAACGAATCCAACTAGGAACCATGAGGTTGCGGGTTCGGTCCCTGCCCTTGCTTAGTGGGTTGACGATCCGGCATTGCCGTGAGCTGTGGTGTAGGCTGCAGACGCGGCTCGGGTCTTGCGTGGCTGTGGCTCTGGCGTAGGCCGGTGGCTACAGCTCCGATTTGACCCACCCCTAGCCTGGGAAGCTCCATACGCCACGGGAGCGGCCCAAGAAATGCCAAAAAGACCAAAAAAAAAAAGTCCTTTTAAAAAATATTCTTTACTGAAGTATAGTTGATTTACAATGTTGTATTAGTTTCAGGTGTACAGAGAGGTAATGCAGTTACACATGTACATCTATTCTTTTTCAGATTGTTCTCCACAGATTGGTATGAACTATGGGGCACAGCTCCCGGGGCTGTACGCAGGTCCTTGGTGTTCATCTATTTTATACACAGCAGTGCGTACACGTTAATTCCTGATTTACGCCTTCTCCCGATCCTTCCCTATCGGTAACTGTAAGTGTCTTTTCTGTGTCTGCGAACCTGTTTCTGTTTTGTAGATACGTTCATTTATATCATTCTTAAGCGTCCACATGTGACTGTGTCATCTTGTATTTGTCTTTCTCCGACTGACTTCACTCAGTGTGATCATCTCTAGGTCCATCCACGCTGCTGCCAATGGCATTATTTCATTCTTTTTTATGGCTGAGCAGTATTCCTCTGCATACATGCACCACTTCTTTATCCATTCCTTTCTTGGTGGACATTTAGGGTGTTTCCATATCTTGGCTATTGTGAATAGTGCTGCAGTGAACACTGGGGGCATGTATCTTTTTGAATTAGAGTTTTCTCCAGATGCATTCCCAGGGGTGGGACTGTAGGATCATATGCTATCTCTCTTTTTAGATTTTTAGGAATCTCCATACTGTTTTCCAGAGTGGCTGGACAAATTTACATTCCTACCAGCAGGGTAGGAGGGTTCGCTTTTCTCCACATCCGCTCCAGCACTTACTGTTGGCAGAAGTTTTGACTGCGGCCATTCTGACTGGTGTGAGGTGATACCTCATTAATTATTGCCATTTCTCTAATAATTGGAAACGCCGAGGATCGTTTCATGTACCTTTCAGCCACCTACATATCTTTTTTTGTAAAACTGTGTATTTAGATTTTCGGACAGTTTTTGATTGGGTTGTTTGATTTTTTGATACTGAGCTATACGAGCTGTTTGTACCTTTTGAAGATTAGTCTCAGTCATTTCATTTGCAGGTGTTTTCTACTATTCTGTAGGCTGTCTTTTTTATGTTTTCCTTTGCTATGCAAGAGCTTTTAAGTTTAAGGAAGCCCATTTTACTTATTTTTGTTTTTATTTTCATTACTCTAGGAGATGAAACCAAAAAGGTATTGCTGTGATTTATGTCAGAGAGTTCTATGTTTTCCTCCAGGAATTTTATAGTATCTGGTCTTACGTTTTAAAGCCATTTGACTTTATTTTTAGACAATGTTCTATTTCTCTTCTTTACACGTTGCTGTCCAGTTTTCCCAGCACCACTTATTAAGGAGACTGTCTTTTCTCCGCTGTATGTTCTTGCCTCCTTTGTGGTAGATTAATTGTCCATACGTGTGTGGGTTTATTTCGGGGCTTTCTATCCTGTTTCATTGAGTAGGATATGTCTGTTTCTGTGCCAACACTGTACTGTTTTCATGAATGTAGCTTTGTAGTATAGGCTTAAGTCAGGCAGCCTGATTCCTCCAGCTCCATTTTTCTTTCTTAGGATTGCTTTGGCTATTCAGGGTCTTTTGTGTTTCAACACAAATTAAAATTTTTTTTTGTTCTAGTTCTGTGAAAAATGCCCGGTAATTTGATAGTGATTGCACCCAATCTGTACATCGCCTTTGGTAGTATGTCACTTTGACAATATTGAGTCTTCCAATCCAAGGCCAGGCTATGTCTTTCTATCTGTGTGCATCACCGTCAGCTTCTTTCATCAGCGTCTTATGGTTCTCAGAGTACAGGTCTTTTGTCTCCTTAGGTAGTTTATTCCTAGGTGTTTTATTCTGTTCGATGTGGTAGTGAGTAGGATTGTTTCCTGAATTTCTTTTTCTGATCTTTTGCTGTTAGTGTATAGAATTGCAACAGATTTCTGTGTATTAACGGTGTACCCTGCACTTTCCCAAGTTCATTAATGGGCTTGAGCAGTTTTCTGGTACTGTCTTTAGGGGTCTATGTATAGCATCATGTCATCTACAAACAGTGACAGTTTTACTTCTTTTTCAATTTCAACTCCTTTTGTTTTTCTTCTGATTGCTATGACTAGGATTTTGAAAATTATGTTGAATAAAAGTGGTGAGAGTGGACATCCTTGTCTTGTTCCTGATCTTAGAGGAAATACTTTCAACTTTTCACTGTTGAGTAGGATGCTAGCTCAAGTTTCTTCCTGTCTCATGGGCTATGTTCCTCTACTCCGATGGATCACTTCGTGCCGGAGTTCAAGCTGTTCCCCTGACTTCTACTCTAGGTCATCAAACCTGTCTCAAAACCAGGGTGGAGCCCTCAGGCCCTGATGGACCAGGCAAATGTGGGCTTCTAGAGTGCTGGAAAGAAGCCCTGCCAGTATGTTGGCGTGTATTCATCTTTTAGGCAATATTAAATGTATGGCTGTTTATGGGACATTGACAAGGGAGGGTCTTTTTTAGGGCTCTAATACTCAAGGCGTGCAACAATAGTCCCTCTGTCTTGACTACAGCCCCTGAGTGTGAGCACAGAGGGAATAGCGACAGGGCTCATGGCCTTAACAGTGAGTCTAGACTGTTCGATGGGACAATGCAAACCAGAGCTGGGAGCCTGAATGTGAATGCTGTCTGGGATGAGGGGTAAGGGGTGAGGCCTTTTCTTTTCAGGAAGGAAGGCGAGCATCCCACTTCAATCCCAGGAACAGGCAGAAGTTAAGAGTCAAGAGGAATATCAACATGTTTAAAGAGAAAATGAATATCAACCTCAATAGTGGCTTCTGGGAGAAGCAAGGACAGTTTAACAAACTTTAAAGGTAGTATAAATATAAGACTATTCAAGCAGACTAAATAACCACTGAATACGCTGTCTTAATTCCATATGCATTTTCAGAAATCAGATTTATTTGATGCTATAATGATTATTTTCTGAATCCTTTCAGGTATATCATTGCAAATCTGATTTTTAACTTATTAAATGGTCACTTAGTTATCAATTTCTCAAAAATAATGGTGCAGAAAAAATTTTCTATTAATTATTTGCTGATAAATGACCTGGCTTGAGGATAAGTAGGAAGATTAAAGGAATCAAGTAGAAGAACATTTAATTTCAATATGTACCTTGACACAGTAATTAAGTTATTCCAAATTGTCAGTTTTACATTTGTATCAGAAACTGCTTTAGAACTGTACAAAATGCACATGTATTTTATTATGAATTTTAAAACGTTAAAATTATGAAATATTTTTGAAAGACAGGTATGCATATCTAATATATAAGCATTATATATGTACTTATAAGCAAATGTGTGTGTTAATTATCCATTAATTAATATCCAAGTACACCATATAATGAGGAATATTACCACCTGAAGAGAGACATATATAATAATAAAGAGATGATTCATCAAGAAGAATTACTGTATATAAAACTAAGTTCAAAAATTTAAGACAAGTCTGGTAGAAGTGAAAATAAGCAAATCCAAAATTACTTCTGGAGCATTGAACAACCCTCTCCTGGTAACTGAAAGAATAAACGGGCCTGCAAAACACAAGCATACAGAACCCCTGAACTACACCGACCTCCTGGTTTTAGCGAACTGACATTCTGGAGGACGCTGCACCCAGCATCAGAGGAATTCACATGACTGTGAGGTGCAGTGAGGCAACTGTCAAGACAGCCTGTCCTCTTGGCCATAAAACAGATATCGACACTCACAAAGGCACTGAAATCACACTAAGCACGTTCTCTGAGCACAACACAAGGGAACTAGAAACGTCAGCAACACACAGGTATCTTGGCAACATCCAAATAGTTGGTAATTAAACAACATTCTTTACATAATCCAATAGTCGAAGAAGCAATCTGAGGGAAGTTATACTGTCTTAACTGAATACACATGAAGCAGAACCATGGAACTGCATCGGATGTATCTAAGCAGTGCTCAGAGGGGCTTTAATCCATGGAATGCTTATGTTAGAAAATGAAAAACAGTCTCAAACCAGTAGTATACGTTTCCAAATTTTGAAAACAGAAAAAGAAAAAACCAATTAAATTCCGAGAAAAGGGAAAATATAAGAGCAAAAATCAATGAAATAGAGAACACAAAACTAGAAACCAGTGGAACCGAAACCGACCTTATGAAGAGATTAAGAAGATTATTAAAATTATAGCTAAGGTGATCAAGGAAAAAAAAGGAGACATAAATTGCCAATATTACCAATAAAAGATTTAGCTCACTGTAGACCCTAATGGCATTAAAAGGGTGAAATAATTTTAAAAAATCATAAGGCAATACATCCAGTAGACTAAATAGAAAGTGTACAATCTGGACCCAGAGACCGGTGACCACAATTACCAAGAACTCACTATTCCAATTCCAAACGTCTTCCCTGGTAAAATCTACCAAGGAATTTGTGGAAGAAATAAGCGCAATTCAATACAAAGTCTTCCAGAAAATAAGAGAAAACACATTTCAATTTACCTGATGAGACTAGAACTACACTAAAAGCAAAAGCATAAAAAAATTACAAGAAAAATAGAGTACAAAGCAGTAGTCCACATGAGCAGAGATACAGCAATCACTTACCCAAATTTCTAAAAACCAAATCCAAAAATAATGAGAAAAATGTAGGATGACCCACTGAAATGCATCCCAAGAAAGCAAGACTGTATCGACACTTGAAAATCACCTTACTGCAGTTCCCTATAAAATACATTAAAATAAGAAAAAAGTATATAATTCCATTATATGAGTTTAGGCCAAGTCCATTCCTGATGAAAATGCTCAACCAAAGTAGAGAGAGGAGACTTTCCCAACCTCATACGAGGATGCCATCAGCCTCCAGGAAAGACCTGCTCTAAGACGCGCGCGAGGAGGGCCTCCCTCGCCTCCCTGCTCACATCTGCGCACGTAACCAAAGCAGTGAGGCGAGATGCTGTTTTCCAAAGGTTAGAAATGAAAAGGCAACGTAAAAGTGTTTTTAGTTGAAGATATAAAATAATTTTCAAAGAAAATCCAAACATTCTGAAAAACACAACCAAAATAGATGAGTTTAGCAAATTTTCAGGAACAAGCCTGAAATACAGAAACCAATATTTTCCATAATTACCAATAAAAAATTAAAATTAAAATTTACAAAATACATTGGCAATAGCATCAAAACTCTGGAATACTTAAGGTTAAAGGTAAAGTATGTGTGTGCAATTTCTCTGCTGAAAACTATAAAATATTGTTGAGTAAAACTAAAATATAAATTAACCTCTTAAAGAAAAAAGCATATACCATATTTATGGTGATAAAATTAATAATGTAAAATGGTCAATTCTCCCAAAAGTTACTTAGAGATGCAACACAATAAAAATTGCAACAGCTCACTTTTTTGAAATGCATAAGCTCTTTCTAAAATTTATTTGGAAAACAAATGACCTAGAATAGCCAAAATGACTTTGAAAGAGAGCATTAGCCGGTTTTCAGGACTCTCTATCGAGGAACAGAAACAGTGCGTACTGGCATAATGACTGACGGCTGTGCACTAGTAGAACAGAACCGGAAAACCCTTACTGATGGGTGACGGCGGCACTGCATGTTCAAGGAGTAAGGATAACCTCTTCAATTTACACGGAAAGTCATAAAAGCTAAACTGACAGACTTCATTACATCAAAAGCTCTTGGTTTTGAAAGATACTGCTAACCAAACGAAAGGAGAAAACACGGATTGGGAGTCGACACTTGAAAAACAGGTAAGTGATTAAGAATTAGTAGCAAATATGTATAAAGAAATTTCCAACCTCTGTAATAAAAAGACATAATCCAATATATAGTGGGCAAAGTATTATAGAACTTTATAAAAAACACAGATGTCCCGTAAAAAGATGGAAAGGTAATTCATTAATAATGAAATGCCAACTAAAACCATACTATGACACCCTGTTTTCCCACTAGAATGGCTAAAAACAATTAGACAAAAAATTGACAAAACCAAGTGTGGGCTAGGACACGGAGCAACGGGCACCCTTAAACACTGCTCATGTAAATGCCAAATAGTACAGTCCATTTTGAAAGCAGTGTGGTCGTTCCTTACAGAATTAGACATTCTTATCATAAGGCCCGGGATTCCACCAGACTTCTCCACTCAAGTGAAATGAAAACATGAGGACACCCACGTGACGCATGTTTCCGACTGTTGATCGTAACCACCCGTATGCGGGGACACCACATGCCCACGGGCTTTTGAGAAACAGATGATGGTGAATCCACAGCAGAACAAGACACAGCACGACCAGCACGGGACTCACGGCAGCACTGGCGCACCCAGCAGCTCTCTGCCAAGTCAGAGAGACCACACGTCTACGCGGGTCCGATTCCAGTTACAGGTCCTTGCGCAAAAGGAACATTGAGAGGGAGACCAGGATGAGTCAGGGGAGGAGCAGGACAGGGGGCTGGCCGCACAGCGGATAAAGGAACACTCGGGGGCTGAAACGGCAGGTCTTGTTTGTGGTTGTAGTTAAGAGACCTGGAAGTCCTTCTGTCCAAGCCCCTCACAGGCGCCCTTAAAGACAGTGCATTTTACCATGTGCCACTTAGGTGCCTCACAAGCTGATTAAAAAGAAACTGAAAACTCCCACTGCAACACGGTCCCCGGGGTGCAAAGCGAGGAAGACGCACGTGGCGGGAACCGGGGAGGCGGCCGGGGGCAGCGAGCCCGCCCAGAGCCCCTCCTGCGTCCACCTGCTGACTGAACGGATGCAGAGGCGCCACACGGTTCAGCCCCCTGTGACCCTCCCCCCTCCCGGCAGCTGCTTCCATCTAAAACACCTCAGCAGTGTCGCAGGTCACAAAAGCAGCCTCACTAGTGTTTGCCTCCGCTGCTCCCCGTGCCCCCGCCCCAAACAAGCAACCCCGTGAGAAGACCCTAAACCTGGATGCAGGCTGGAAGGAGGCTCCCGGGCCACAGTCTCGGTAGTAACAGGAAAACGTACCTGACCACCTCGTCCTTCTCCGAGTCCTGCGCTGTTAGAGGCACTGTCTCCAGGGACAAAGGATAGAGGGTCTCAACTCCTCCTGCCCGCTGGGCTTTTCGGTATTTCTGGGGCTGGACTCCGAGGAATGCCTCTCCCGGGTCCTTCACTAAGGCTGGCTCGATTCTCACCCTCTCCCAGTTGTACGCAGAGCTCTCTTGCATGAAATACTTCCCACGAGCCAGGGCCTTTCGCTGGAGTCCGTGGGATTCCTCCACGGCCTGGATCGTTTACTCCTCGGCCTTCCCCTCCCGGGTCTGACACGCCGGCACCGATGCCCGCCTCACACCCATCAGCCTGCAGAATCCCACCCACGGGAGACGCCTGGATGGCCAGGAGGCACCTGCGCCAATGGAACTGCAGCACTGCCCACAGTGGTGCTCCCTCCTGAAGGCTAAATGTCTGAGGGACAACCTCGCCCCCCAGGACTGACGAGCTAAAGCAGGGGCAGAGGTGGCGGGGCGGCGGGAGGTGCCGTCCAGGGTCCTCCCCCACAGACAAGGCCAGAGCCCTGCTCCCCGTGCCGCTCCGGCTCGCCTAAGACTCACAGGGCACTCATGTGCCCTCGGCAGACGTCTGAGGACAATGACACTGAGCCCCCACGACCCCTTACCGGTGCCTGGCGACGGGAGCCCGGTCCTGCAGCCGTCGCCTCCCCAGGCGCTGGGCAGCTGTCCTGCAGCAGAGCACACTGCGGGTCTGGCTCGCTCGGTCCTCCCAGGACCGCCAGGGAGACGTGTCCAGGCGTGACGTAGTGGAGACAGTCTGGCTCTGAACCCGGAGGAAGCGGGTCTGCATTTCAGCTCCTCACTCAATGGACGACACTGAACCTGCCTGTATAGAACAGGTGTAACAATAATTACACACCAGGCCACAGGGAAGGTTCGAGATCGCCCTCCGTTCTTAGCACAGGGCTTGCACACGGACGATGCTTAGAAGCAGTAACTGCTGGTGTTCCTGTCAACTATACGTGGGTCATTTAAAATAGTTTCATTTAAGCGATATTTATATTTTAATGAACATAACAATAAGAAAAAAGGCATGTTGATTGTTTAACAGGAGACCCAAATAGGCCATGACTACTCTGTTTGGGGGGCGGGGCACAAGGACCATGAAGACTACCCCGGCACCAGAGCCCCTGTCCCCCCGAGACCTGCCCCTTGCCCACGAGGCAGAGCCTCAGGTGTGGAGGCTCGTCTGTGTCCATTCGCCTCTCTCGGCCGCCTCCAGGGTCCTCCATCCGCCGGGAGAGACGAGGAAGGGACCGGGCACAGAAGGCATGTGGGCGACTACTGGGCCTCAGACTCGGACCCACTCTCTCCTGCGATGGAGAGGGTGCTGTCACCCGCACGAGGTGGGGGCCGGGAGTCTCTCGTCAGAGGTCTGGGTTTAGGCAAGATTGTGTTGAAGGAACAGAGGGTGACCCCCGCCTGGGACCAGTGGGGATGTTCTGGGCGCAGAGAACAAGGCACGCAGACCCCTCACTGATCCGGGGGCCAGGCGCCCAAGATCAGGGCGCCTGCAGATCCCGCGTAAGGAAAACTCCTAGGAGCTTCGGTTCCCCAAGGTGCTGCGGACCTGGGTCTTGAAGAGCCAGCAGGAATCTGACAAGTAGCAACAGCTGATGACCGAAGGGGAGGTGCACGTGCCAGAGGGAACACTGTCGACCTCTGGGGCACAGCCCCAAGGGGCACAGCGGGGCGCTGGCAGGCCCTGTCCTCAGTGGGCAAGCAGCCTGCGAAGCACCGGGGGCACGGCGGCCCTGCGGGGCGGACAGGGAAGCTGAGACGCCTTCCCACGCGACCCGGCTCTGCGCCACCCGCTTGGCTCTCCCAGGACATCAGCTGCGTGTGGGGTTTCCTCTGAGACGCCCCGACTTGCTCTGCGGGTCTAACCTCACTGCAATTCTGACACCATCTGCCGTCTCAAAGGACGGTTTTCTGAGAGTCGCCATATCTAGGGACCCGGACCCGGAAAGCCTTCCACTCCATCATGTCACCTGCGGCTCGGCCCACTTCCACCTGCCCGAGCCCACCTGACCTAGTGGTCTCCTGCTGGAACCCTGCTCCCAGGCTGTTTCTCTGGCTGTACGGCTGAACCCCACGGCCACGTCCAAGGACGGTTAGGGCAACCGTCTCCTTAACCGGGTCTCACGTTTCCCCTTGTCCCCAGTGCTGCCTGTCACTGAATCTTTGCTCATGAAATGCTTGAGGCAGAGCCTCTGGTGGACACTGACACGGCAAGAAAGGGAAACGCTTCAGAAACATCCTGCCCTTGAAAAGCTCTTCTATGTGGCAGATGAAATTACTTCAACTGCGAGCAAATGCAGAAAAGTGAAATTGCTTTAGAAAATCATTAGATCTATTTAAAAACTGTAAGATGCTGGTTAACTCTGAAAAAAAGGTGAAATATATATGCCATCATATGGCTGAATATCCACAACCCCAAAATGACAATTGTTAATGTCTCTGCCTTTTAGTTTTAATAAATAAAATACACAGATACACTTAGATTCCTCAGGACAGTCACAGGCCACCCTCGAGACTAGAGGGACGCCCTCCCTCTCCCTCCCTCTCCCTCCCTCCCCCTCCCTCCCTCTCCCATCACCATCCATCTACAGCCCTGCCTGCCCACATCATTTGGAGCAGATGATGCAACTAATCTGGTCACTGAGATTCTCCCACATCGAAACACGTCTGTCGTTCTAAATTTCCACCATTGCCCAGCAGAGTGGAATTGAGCCCCATGTGGGAATCTGAAGACACGCACGCGGCTTGCTCAGCTGGGGTCACGTCTCCTGTGAAGAAGGCTGGAGTGCCTAGCGCCCAGGGGCCTGCTGGCCGTTGGCCAGCCCTTCACGTGGCCCTTCCCAGACCGTGCAGGGGAAACGTGTTCTAAGAACCCCCGGAGCCACGTGGGGTGAGGCGCCCCCCCAGCCAGCCCTCCTGGAGGACGGGGTCAGTGCTCAGTGCTCAGTCCTGCCTCTGGGACCTCGAGGGCACAGGTGTCCCTGTTATTAGAGACTCGCTGAGGAGCGGGTGGTGTCCCTGCTGCATCTCTCTGTCCTGCACCTTCACAGTGCCAGCCGCTGAGAGCTTTTCCATAAATACTTATTGACGGAGGAAGAGGACGAAGATGAGTGGAATTAACGTGGAGCTGATGACATGTGAGGCCAGAGTCGTGAAGCTCTGAGGAACTGCTCTTGCGGACGGACTGGAGGAGAATTAGTCTCCACGGAACTTTATTCTGAAAGGGAGGCCTTGGACGCCTGGGCTGCTCCTCCCTTTCTTGTCGCAAATGCCCCGACTTTGGCTCAGAGGGCTTCCCAGCCCTGCTGGAGGCCCCCGTCCGAGTGGAGACTTAGGCCCCTCCACAGGCTGCCTCCGTGTCTCCTCCACTTCGGCGATACGGACCATGTGCACGAACCTTTCTGAGGAGCTCGGAAGAGCCTGGAGTATCTGCATGGTTCCTGCTTGCCTCGTCGATGCAAATTCCATTTCTGTGACAGCAAAGTAAAAACAACGGGAGGGCGACACACCTTCTAGCACGGCTAACGGCCGCTCTCGCGTGGTCATGCCAAACACTGGCCCGTGTATTCCAAAAGGCTGTGTGCTCTTGGGGTTACAGCAGAGTTCATTGCTTATATTTCAAATGTTTCTACTGTTTTACAGTTAGCACTGCTGAACAAAAACGAATTTTTCTCAGAAGCCTCTTTTCCACTTTGCTTTCCTACCACTGTTTTCCTACGTGCCTCTCACAGCAGTCACAGGAGAAACACAGACAGACGTCATGCAAAAGAAATCGTTAAAAAACGATGAGGCCTTTCCTGTTCCTTTTGTAGGTAATGCGATTGGCATGAGAAGCTTTTGATTTATAACATGATGCAAAAAAGTACTAACTCCCCGTGTACTAGTTCACAGTTTAAAAATTATTTTAGGACCCCCCCCCCCCAAACACAGCAAGGGTGGGTGGTGGTGTTTTGCATGTGACTATTTATTTTACACAGAATCACTTCTTCTGGCCTAATACCTTTACGCGTTACACACAGTGTCTCCATCACTTAAAATGCTGTATCCTTGAAAGACCATGTCTGAGTTATCAGATTATCTGCCTCGTTTATCCTGTACATTGGCTAATATTTATCCAGGTTTCATTGCATCGTGATTAAGTTACATTAAAACTGGAATGTATGGAGTATGAGTTACCCAGACCTGATTTCATTTCTGAATTTGGATTTCTGAAAATAGTCACAAAACCTAATTTATCTCAGATGTATAATCATAACAAATTTCTATAGTTTTTCTTTTTTGTCTTTCTGCCATTTCTTGGGCCGCTTTCGCAGCATGTGGAGCTTCCCAGGGTAGGGGTCCAATTGGAGCTGTAGCCACCGGCCTACGCCACAGCCACAGCCACGCAGGTTCTGAGCTGCGTCTGCGACCTACACCACAGCTTATGGCAATGCCGGATCCTTAACCCACTGAGCAAGGCCAGGGACCAAACCTGCAACCTCATGGTTCCTAGTCAGATTCATTAACCACTGAGCCACGACGGGAGCTCCCAAATTTCTACAGTTTCTGAAACTTTATCCAAGGAACTGCAGCTTATCTCAAATAATCAAATTCACATTTAGCTTTATTCACTGTTCACTGCCTAAGAAAGAAGCATTTACTGACTCGAGTTTAGCAATGCAGCAAACATGTGTGTTCCGTGGAAGCTCCATCCCAATCACTAAATACCAAGCAGAGACTTTTGCAAAATAAGTAAGCAGAGGATTATTGGCAACTGGACATGACTGAGTAGTCATTTCTCGGTCCTAAATGGTGACGTCAGCAGCCTTTCAATGCGATTCCAGCAGAGGGAAGCTGACTTTGCAGGAAGGCGTGTCCCTCGGAGCCTGGACCCCCGTCTGGGCTGCCCATTCTCTGGGACCCAGGCAGACGAGGAGGAAGCCTGCACAGGCTCTGAAAGTTTCTGGGTACACGTGACACCCGCTTCCAGCTGAGGCTTACGGGCGTGAGGGGATGTGTCATAGGCACACCTGAACCGAACAGGGCGGGCGGGGACTCGGGCGCACACACCCCGCCCAGGTGAGGCGTGGATATTCCACACGGAACCACGGGTGGCGTGGCGATGGGCCCAAGGTGCTTTTCCAGCCATGACAATTGGGACCTTTTCTGGCTTTAACTTTCTGGAGTCTCACTGTCTCCATCCTTGGCCACAAGCCCATCCTGAAGGACGGCTGCAGCGCAATGAGACAGCCGCACACGCCTGGACAGGCTGGGCCTCCCAGGAGGCCCCAACCAGCCCTGTCAGCAGCCGTGCTGCTGACCGTCGGTGCGGAGGTCCCGTGGACTCCGCACTTTCACTCCCAGGCGACCCACTCCCTTCTACACATAAAGAAGGTGGGAACCGAGGAGCTCAACTGAGGCCACAGTGACGCAACGGTGAAGCCAGGCCGGGTCCCCCCGGAGGAGGCTCGGCCTCGTAAGAGCGGGGACGCAGCGGGCCTGGACGCTGTGGAGGCGGCCACACTCCCCCTCCCCTCCGGGGGGCAGCGGGCCGGGGGTCCCCGACGTGCAGTGGACTCTGCGGCGACGGGCACTGGGCCAGCCACACCCGCGACCCTGCCCATCAGACAGGCCTGGCCTTGGCGCCCTTCAGGCAGGGAAGCTCACGTTGCGGCTGGAGGAAGCCACGGGCGTTACTGACCTGGGGACGGGCGACCCTGCCAGGAGTGAGGGCTCCTGCGCTGAGGGGGCGCGTTTCCAGCGTCGCCAGAGCACAGGGGACAGCGAGGGTCTGCCGTTGTCGCGCGGCGCTCAGGTTTGGTTGTCTCCGGTTCAAAGCTGAGGCCCGCAAGGCCAGGCTCACCCGGAACCCGCCCGGGCCCGTCCCGCGGGCCGGCGGCCTAGCCGACGTCCAACCCACCGTCCACCCGACGCCTGACAGGCCCAGCGTCGCCCGGATCACAAGGGTAACGGCGAGAGAGGACACCGAACCTCCGGAAATGCCCCCCGACACACCGCCTTCCGTGCAAACCCATCCCTGAAGAGAGGAGCTGCTTCCTGGTTTGGTTTGTGTTTTTCCGCTTCCCTCGGCCCCCAGGCTGCCACCCCTGCAGGCTGCCTGGGCCGCTTCAGGCTCTGGGCCCTTCCGCACCGGGAAGCAGCCGCGACGGCCTCCCTTTTCACCGGTGACGTCAGATACATTTACTCCCTAAGGGTCCCTGCCAAGGGATTTGTTCATCACCCGACCCACCTCTTCTTGCCGACTGTCTAGTTGGGATTCTTCAACAGTGGGCACTAGCAAGCGTGTCTCCTTCTCTGTCTGCATCTGCATCTAATGTCTTCCTTTGTCTTTCTAGGGCCGCTCCCACAGCATGTGGACGTTCCCAGGCTAGGGGTCTAGGCGGAGCTGCAGCCGCCAGCCTACACCACAGCCACAGCAACACCAGATCCAAGCCGCATCTGTGACCCACACCACAGCTCACAGCAACACCGGTCCTTAACCTGCTGAGCGGGGCCAGGGCCTGAACTCGCGTCCTCATGGAGACTAGCTGGATTCATTTCTGCTGTGCCACAAAGGGAACTCCTCTCTACGCTATTATTAATATTTATTTGTAATATTTACATATTTGTACATGCATGTAAACTACATGCCTGGAGCTTCAGAGAAACCATTTTAACTCCTTTTACTGTCTTTACTCAGTACCCACATTAAGTGACTAGGACACAGGTAAATGTTTCTGCACAGACAAATGTTCCCATTTCAGTTTAATGGCTGCTCCC
This sequence comes from Phacochoerus africanus, assembly GCF_016906955.1. Taxonomy (NCBI): domain Eukaryota; kingdom Metazoa; phylum Chordata; class Mammalia; order Artiodactyla; family Suidae; genus Phacochoerus; species Phacochoerus africanus. The sequence goes on along the minus strand of NC_062555.1, from coordinate 73,332,508 downwards.
AATACTGAGATGAGCTGGATCGGCTATATAAAGACATCCAGTCCGGACATGAAGAGAAATTAAATGTTTCTGCTGTGTGCAATCCCACAGGATGTGGGAAGGAGGCCCAGGGTTATTAGATAATAACCTTCTCTATTTCTGGAAGTTTTCTATTAAAGGACAAATTGTTCGAATCAACTTCATGAAAAAAATGATTTACTGTAATCAACATACTTCATTTGATTAGCAATATCCCAAGTGTAATAAATGCATATAGATCCATACCATATAAAGCATATACACACCACACCACATTGTGGGGATTCTGCATTCATCTCAAGGTCATGCCAAGTACAGAACTATACAATTGACATTTTATTTTTCTCTCAGATACTGAAAACCCTTTACGTTTAGTCAGTTCAAACTTCTAGATATTTAGCAGATATAAAAGCAGGACCAAAAACCTTTAAGAAACATCTTTCCACAAAGTTCTTTTTCCTAATTTTTGGAATGTATTAAAGTATCAGGAATCATTAATACATTGCTATTAAGGAATGATTAAGGTATCTGATATTTGAGAGGCATGCTAATTTTAAAATACATTTAGGAGTTCCTGTCGTGACTCAGCAGGTTATGAATCTATGCGGGTTCAATCCCTGGCCTTGCTCAGTAGGTTAAGGGTCCAGCGCTGGCATGAGCTGTGGTGTAGGTCACAGATATGGCTGGGATCTGGCGTTGCTGTGGCTGTGGTGTAGGCCAGCAGCTGTAGCTCCGATTGAACCCCTAGCCTGGGAACTTCAATATGCCACAGGTATGGCTCTAAAAAAAAGACAAATAAAACTATATTTAGACATAAATGTTTACCTTTTCTGTCAAGTCAGTTTCGGTACATGGACAAGAAGTCTCACGGAATTTTGTCTGAACGCAAACCAAAGTTCCCCTGACCCCCACACGCCACTTCTGTGACCTTTGTTTGTCCTTCTTCAGAACCTGTCCTCACACACATACTGCTGTTGACTCTGCTGCCAACCTGTCCCATTGGGAAGCACGCTGCAACCTACACTTCCAGGAACTGAGAGGTACAGCCGAATTCCCTCACGGTGCATCCATTTTTAATCAGATGGTGTTTCCTGAACATTCATCCTACTTCGGCCTGCGTGTCCTCCATCCAGACCAAGAGTTTCCACGAGCACTCAGTTCTCCCGTGAGCTCCAATGGCCTTGGTGCTGGGTACAGACAATGCCTCTCCTACAGAATCACGCAGGACACGCCAACTACTCAGATCCCCGTGCTCCACCCAAACCTGCTGAACGCACCTTGCAGGCAGTGGCCTGAAATGCAGCCTCTTTTCATAGCCACACAGAGGTCATCACTGCAGGATATGCCAGCAGAACGGCCCAATGATGTCACTAATCCCTGTAACCTAATCCGTTCTCTTTCCATGGCAGAAAGGCCTTTTCAAACGCGGTTAAGGCCACAGACCTTAAAACTGAGACGTTACCCTGGATTATCCAGTGTGCCCGTCTACTCACAGGGGCCCTCAAGAGCAGAGAATGTTCTTTGTGGGGGAGGCAGGAGACGGTGGCAGAAGGGGATCTGAGAGGCTCCAAGAGTGAAAGCAGCTTGACCCCCTGGATGGAGGAGCCACGAGGAAACCTAAGACATTCAGGAAGCCTCCAGCAGCAACCATCAGCAAAGAGACCAGGGACCCCAGTCCTGCCACCGCAAGGACCTGAACCCCACAGCTACTGGAGCGAGCTTGGAAGCAGGTTATTCCCAGAGCCTCCAGAAGGGAGGCTGACAACTCACTCCAGGATGCAACTCCCGCCAGCAGGAGGCATCAGACAGGGTGTCTGTTCTGAACGCAAGTCTGCGAGACGCCTGTCTCCACGCCTCGCCAAGGCGTTTTCTCCTAAGGCCCACAGCTCCCAGGCTCCAGGCTGCACGACAGTCTGACCTGGACCCTGGACCTTGCTGGGCCTGGGATTGCGGACCCTCAACAATCCCTGGGGCTCCTCTTCCCATCACCATGGCTGCAGGTGCCACTTGCAGCAGGTGGTGCTGGGTGTCCGAGGCCTGGGTGTACCTTGGCATACACATAGCCACCACAGGAATGCTGCTTCCACCCTCGAGGTGGGACCTCCACACCAGTCAGGGGGGACCCTCCTCGTGCCGTCTCCACACCGGCTGTGGACGTGGAGAGCGCCCTCCTCCTGGGGACTGGCCGTGGCCCCCTCCCTGGCTTCCACCTCTTCCTGCTTGCCTTCTGCTGAACATCGAGCTGTGGATATCTCAGCACTTTTCCCCAACCAGGCCCAGTTAGGTTTTGCTGTTTTAAGGGAAAACTGTATTTTGAAATAGGACATTTGGGGTGTGAACGTGCTGACCTGACCGCGGTGTGCGTGGACCTCTGGGCATGGAGCCCGGGGCTCTGCAGCTGCGACGTGCGTCTCCAGGTAGTTCTGAGCAGCTGGTGTAACTGCTGAGGACCACACTCTCGGTACGCCTCTGTCCCTTCTGGCCCGTGTCATCATCGTCTCCCCCAGTGGACTGGAAGCTACCTGCTAACCTGATGGATCCAGTTCACGCTCAAGTACAAATGGTTGATGACTTGTTGAAACCTGTTACTCTCTTAACCCCAGAAGCGAACAAACTGGCAACTTCTGCAGTAAAGAAGGTGACAGAGCTGTTTATGGCTCCTGACAGCCACTGGGCCAGCCTCCCTTCACGGGCAGTCCTGGCCACCTCACCCTGCCGGCTCCACCCTACAGCTCACCGGGCTGGGGGATGGGCTGAGGGAGGTTTTGCTGAGCTAAGCAGTCTATTTATGTTCACAGTAGCCTGCCTATGGGGACCAATCCCCTAAAATTGGATTTCTTCTCTTTTATTGACAAACAATAAAATGGACAGTTAAAAATCAATTGGATGTTTGACCTGCATGTGTATGAATAGCCCCAGGTCCCATCCCACAGGACCGCGCTCTGGGGTCAGGGTGGAAATTGCCTTGTCGTGTGCTGTGGACAATCTCCAGTGAGGAAATTTCATTCCAGTCCCCCGCGGAGACAACGGGTGCTACTGGCCTGTGCTCGTGTGGGGCTGATCGCAGGCTGCTGCCCGCTTCGGCCTTGAGAGTCTCCCCGCTGTGATTCACAGCTCAGGAGCCGCGGGCACTGGGGGCTGCAGCTGATAAAACGCGGCGGTCGGCGCTGGAGACGAGGTGCTGCCGCAGTGGCCCCCCGCAGCCCCTCCGCGGCCAGGGAGGCCTGCACGGTCCGCGCGGAGGAAGCCCGCATTCAGGGGCTGGAGGGCGGGAAAGAAGGAAGAGCAGAGACCCAGAGACAGACACGCAGGGCGACCACGTCCACGTCCAGGTTTTGGGCTCCGACTGCTGCCCCTCGACGCCGATCGCTGCAAACTGCGAACCCCTGACTCTCATTTGCCGTGTTTGAGTCAATGTGATGGGTGAAGCGGGCGCCACGCGCCTTTAGGGGCACAGGATCCAGGGAGCCCACCTGAGCCTCCCTCCCGGAGCACTGCCCATGCCAGTAGGGGCACCCAGGTCAGCCCCGCACTGGGCCAGGGGCCGGGGTGTTGGCAAAGGACAGACTCTCCAGCCCCCAGAGTGAGACAGCAGCAGCACAGGACACCACAGCGCAATGGGACAGTGAGGGCACCCTGCTGCCCAGGGCCTGGAGGAGCCGGCCTGCGGCCATCATAGTCACTGGGCAGCTGCCCGGAACCCCTGTGCTTCTCGAGAGCAGGGCTGGGTTCCCAGGCGGCCGTGGCAGCGCGGGCCTGGGCGAGTTGGTCAGGAGTTCTCTCCAAGGACCCTGCCAAGGCAGCCACCCTGGGGGCGCGTCTGTCGAGGGACACCCTCCAGGACAGCACTGGACATATCAAGAGTGGCGACTGCAGATGAAGGGAGCTTGAGTCTGGAGAATTTGAATTCATTTGACTCTCTGTACACATTATTGTAGCAAAGAGAAATATTTTTCTCCAAGATAGATCTCCTTAAAAATGTGGAGAGCAGAAAAGTAAATTTCAGGGGAACGTAAATGGCTTTTATTTGTATCTGCTGATGAGTAACCTCTTGGTTGAGCTGAGGACTGAGGTCTGTGTTTGGCACTCTTGGGAAAACCATGAAGTCATTAGCACGTTTAAACTTTAGAAGGGACAGTTCACTGGGAGCACAACAAACAGAAAATGAATGACTTAGAGAACAAAGCCTCGGAACGCGGTGATTTCCCTCGCTCTGCTCTTGTTCATTCGCGGCGTCCGGTGGCAGTCAGCTCGCCCTAACAGGACAGTGATTTTCCCTCCTGGAAGCGGCGACGCTTCAGTGACCGATAAGGTGCATTATTTTAAGTACACGATAAGCTGGCGGCCGTTCCGCGGAGCCAGCTCTCCAAGTGGAAGGTCGTCATCACTGCCATTAGGAAGAAAGTGCTTTCTCACCATCACCCCCTTAAACTCTGGCCCTCCAGCCAGTGGAGAGGTGATCTGGCCCCACCGCAGCCTAAAGAGCTGGGTGGTGGGTCAAGGAGGCCAGGGCTGGGTGCTGACAATACGGGCTCCCCTGCCAAGCGGCCAACACTTTCCTGTCGCTGCAGCCACAGGATGCAGGCAGAGCAGGTGGCCTGGCGGAGGGAGCGCTTTGTCAGGTGCTTAAGGGGCCAGGTCTGACCCGCTGACATCTCCTAAGGGACACTCCTGGTGAACTTTCTGCCGGCAACAATGATGAGCTGGGTTTCTTTCTGCCTCATCTCTGTCCAGGATGAAGAAGTCTGACCACAGGGTCAGGTGTGAGGCCTGTCCTCAAAGCTTCCTCAGTCCAGGTGACCTCTCCTGGCCGCCTCCTGCTGGGCTCTCCGCATCACCAGGATGTTTTCAACACGGTAAGAAACCAGCATGGCGGGCAGCCAGAGGGTCCCAGCGGGTTGAGGACAGGGGCTGTGCACTCACCAGGGTCGGGGGGGGGGTTCCTTCCACTCTTCCCTTTGGTTTGGCTGAAGCTTCAGGACGGACTGAACTTGGCCTTGGTGGCGGGTGAGATAATGCTGAATGCGCAGTTAGTGCAGAGTTAAAGGCTCACCGAGCCCAGCCCAAGGGTGGGCCACACCACCACGACTTTCGTGCCATCCGAGACCCAGACACCCACTCGGACAGCACGCGGGAAGCTCTCGAGCAAGGAGGCGGTGGGTGGAGAGGGGCTGCCGTGCCAGGAGGTCGTGTCTTTGCAGAGACCCCTGGAGCTCCAGGAAGCCGGACGCCAGCCCCGCCTGACACCCGCCCACAGACAGATTCTTCTGGAGATGGAGGTGCCTGAGGGGTGCTCGGCAGTTGGGAAAATGTAGAAGTGGGAGGTGGCAGCACTGTTCACCTGAAGGATCCAAGCTGCCTGTTTTTGGTTTTATCATTTACTGCATCTTTTGGGGGAGAAGTTTTCGGTTTTCAGAAAAGTGAGAGGAAAACAGCACACACTGCTTTGGGGTGCTCAGAGCTCCCCATTATTAACACTTCTCCTTAACTGTGGCACACTTGACCGCCAGTACTGACACGACGCAGTTAATTAAAGAGCACTGCCTGCTCTGGTCACTCCACAGATTTGGACAAATGCGGAAAGACGTGCATCGGCCACAGTACGTCCCCCACCGCGTCCCTCCCGCCCTGGCCGACCCTGACCTTGCCACTCCCGCCACAGCTGGCCCCTTTCCACTGTCAGTGTTGGACTCACCCAGTGCACAGCCTTTTCAAACAGGCCTCACGTGCATTTCCATGTCTCTTCATGGCCAACAGCGCATTCCCTCTTCATGATGAGTACGAGTCTACAGTCTGGATGGATAAGTTGTTTATCCACCACCCGCTGAAGGGCAGCTTCTGAGTTTTGGCAATTATGAACAAAGCTGCTGGAAACATCCATGTGCAGAGTTCTGTGTGGTGATGTTTTCAATTAACTGGTAACTACCAAGGAGCATGAGTGTTGGTTTTAGATAGTTAAGAGTTTTATACAAAAAATTTTTTTGGGACTTTTGTAAAAAACTGTCTTCCAGAGTGGCTGTACCATTTTAAATTCCCACCACCAACAGATGAGAGTATCCACTGCTCCACACCCTGGCTGTTGTCACTGTTTTGGATTTTAGCTATTCTAACAGACATATGGTGACATCTTATTACTGATTTAACTTACATTTCCCAAAAGACACATGATGGGAGGCACCTTTTCATGTGATTATTTTCCTTGTGTATATCTTCAGTGATGAGTCTGTTCTTTTTTTTGGCCCAATTTTGAGTGTTTAAAATATTTTTATTAATTGTTGGACTTTAAGAGCTCTTTGCATATTTTTGATACTGGCCCTTATCAAACATGTTCTTTGCAATTTTTTTCCCCACATCTTGGCTTCTCTTTTCCTACTAGTTGTGTCTCTGGCAATGCAGATTTTCATTTTATTAGATTCCATCTCAGCAGGTCTTTCTCTCAGGGATTGTACTTCCAGTGTTGTGTATAAAGTCACTGCCACACTGAAGGGCACCCAGGTTTTCTCCTGTGTGCCTCCTGCCTGCCAGGTTTACAGTTCTCTTCTACATCAAGAACTATGATCTATTCTGAATCAATTTCTGATACTGATGTAAGGTCAGGGTCCAGGTTCTTTTTTTTTTTTTTTTTTTTTTTGCACGTGACTAGCCCATCATCCAGAACCCTTTGCTGATGAGACCGTCTGTGACACTCAGATGCCTCTGCTCCTCTGTCAAGGCTCAGCTGACGACATGCATCTGAGTTTATGTCCTGGCTCTCTATTTTGTTCCACTGATCCATTTGTCTGTTCTTCTGCCGGCACCACACTGTCTTAACTACTGCAGTTTTGTAGTAAGTCTTCAAGTCTGGTAGCATCAGTCTTCTGACTTAGTTCTTCTCCTTCAATATTGTGTTGGCTGCTCTGAGTCTTTTGTCTTTTTACATAAACTTTAGAATCCATTTGTCAATATCCATAACATAACTTGCTGAGATTTTGATCAGGATTTCATTGAATCTGTAGGTCAAGCTGTGAAGAATGGAAATCTTGACAATATTGAACTGCCTAGTTTTTTTAAACTTGGGCTATGGACTGAATTTAGCCTTCCACTCCAAAGCTCTATTTTGAAGTCCTTCCACTCAATGTGATGGTGTTTGCAGACAGGGGTCTTTGGCTCATGAGGCCATGGCGGTGGAGGCCCCAAATGGCACTGGTGTCCTTCGTGAGCAGAGACGCCAGAGAGCTGGCGGTCTCTCCGAAGCGTGAGGCACAGTAAGGAGTGGCCTCTGCAAACCTGCACGAGGCTCTTACCCGAAAAAGACTCTGCTGGCACCCGGACCTCTGACTTCCAGCCACCGGGACCTTGTGAAACAAATTCCTGCTGTTTAGGCTACCAGCCTATGGTGTTCCTATCTCTTAGCCCAGATGGACGACGCCGTGCAGAGAGGCAAATGTGAGGTTCATACACGGAAAGTATTACTTAAAAATTTTACATTTCCTTAGTGAATTCTATATAATTATTTAAATTTGATTATCTCAGACTTAGCTGGGCTCTTATCATCTGACAACTTGCACTTGAAAGACAGTGAGATCAACTGATTATCATTCTTTGGTACACATTTTTTTTTTTCCTGAAGAGAATGATTTAAATACACACAAGAGGACCTTTTAACAAATGAGAATGATCAAGTGTAACTGTGATTGTCTAAGAAATTCATGTTTTCGTTTCATAACAGCATTGTGTTATTTTGATTGAGAGTCTTCATTTTCTCTAGAAAGTATGATATGGGTATTAACTGTCAATAAACTATATAGTCTTTTACAAAGAGAATAATCTGTTGTGAAAACAAAGAGCTACTGATTCCCAAAAATAAATTAAAAAATATATATTTTCTAATAGATTGGCATGAAAATTACAGCAACGTCTGCCTTTTAGTGGAAGCAATTTGTGTACAATCTGACTTCGGAGACCCAGGAATGTGGATCATGGTGCTAGTGCCATGGGCAGCTTAGAGCACAGCAGTAACGAGACCAAGATCAGGATGGAGGGCCTCTGAATGCCGCCGTAACCTTTCAAAGCAGGACAAAGTCTCTCCATGGCTGTTGCTCAAAGGCAGATGGCAGAGGTGTACAGAGGCGTGTGGGCAAACAGGGAAGGGGCAGGGGCAGGGGCTCAGAATGCCAGCCTTGCGGAACTGATGCAGAAGTGCTGTAGGGAGACAGAAAAAACACCACCATTTCACAGGAAGTCTCGTAAGGTGGGATTCGGCCTTCTTGCTCATCTGACTCTTACACCATCCTGTTAGCGTTTACTTTTTAGGTATGGCTTTTGGAATATTTCGCTTCCTTTTCTTTACTATATTGCCATCAATTTAGTCAATGTGGTGTTCTCAGTAGTAGGGTAAGATGCAAATAAGAATTAGCTTGATATTTAAACACTGAGTTGGTTGCTGGGTAAAACCAAACGAGTTAATGAGCTGAAGAATAAGCAAAACTGATTCGTGAAACTTTACTTGGGGAAGTGTCCCATTTGATTGCGTCACGTGTAATATGCAATCATGCCACCTTTTCCCTCTGATGTCACTGAACGGGTGCACTTTTAGTGCCAAAAAGCGTAAAACAAACCTACCACTGTTGTACTGCGTCGCGACGGTGTAGCTGTTCAGTTTTAAAGTGCTGCGCAGTTAAAAGCTATACCTTCTCTACCTGATGAGTGACTCTGTTACTAGGCAGTAGAGTCTTAATCACTTCTTTCAAACAGAGGTTAGCATATCAACTTTCACTATCTCACAGAAGTTGACTGGAGAAAAACACATGCTTCCGCAGTCATCTTACCAGGACTGCAAGTGAAACGTAGGCAGGCGCAAACGACTTCTTTGAGGGCATGGCCTTCCCTGTCAGGAATAACGGATTCTCAGTGCGCTTAATTCAGCAGTGACCACACACGCGCTCAGAGTCAAAGACCAGGTTTTGCCCAACACGCCTGAATTGGAGCGAAAGTGGTTGTGAAAATGGGGGAAAAAATAGAAACAAGATGAACATTTGAAAACAGACACGGAGAACAAAGTCCATAGCAGATTCAAATCCCCAATCGGGGTTTACCTGAAATACGCGCCAGAGCTTTCTGTGTCCCAAGGGCAACTATTATTTTTGAGCTAACAGGTACCTTTTTGTTATTACCATTTGGATAGCCATTTGAAATAAAACCATTTAAATATCAAATCAATATTTTCACCTGATTCAGAGTATCTCTTAAAAATATATTGAGATGTGAACTTCTTTGAAACCAATATATAAGAATACTAACTCTGTTACTAGGCAATAGAGCCTTAATCACTTCTTTCAAACAGAGGTTAGCATATCAACTTTCATTATCTCACAGAAGTTGACTCTGGAGAAAAACACATGCTTCATACAGGAATTTGTTAAAGCCAGGAATTTATGTTTTGATTTTCAACTGAAGTATAAATGCTGCTGTGAGTTTTCAACTGTTTGGACAGATACTGTTTTGAAATCAATGCAACCATGCCCTAAGCCCTGATAACCCTCCACAGACAGCAAAACTGAGCTTCCCCTAAGGCTTATAGTAGGAGAAACAAGTTTCTTCAACTTCCTATTCTCCCACCCCACCCTGATCTTGTTGGCTGTTCAAGATTCCTGCCACCTGTGCTGTTTTGGGTAGAAGAGAAGCAGTAAGAACAGAGAGAAGGTTCATCTTAAGAACCACGCAGAAAGATATGATATAGTGACCATTCAAAGGTGTTTATATAAGGAAGTAAAGATCATAACTGCATAGGTAAAGAGATGTACAAGTTTTCACCTGTGAAATAAGTCGGTCGTGGGTATGAAGTGTGCAGCTTGGGGAACATGGTCCATAATGATGGAGTATCTTTGTACCTGATGGACTGTAACTAGAGTTATCGGCTGATCACTTTGAAATGTACAGAAGATCCAATCACTATTTTGTGTAGTAGGAGTAAACTTGGTGTTGTAGATCGATTATACTTTAAAAACAAATAAACTCATAGAAAAAGAGGCCCTATTTGTGGTGATCAGAAGAAGGAGGTTGGGGAAGGAGAAATGAATGATGGTAAACAGAAGGTTCGAAATTCCAATAACAGGATAAATGAGTACTAGGGATGCAGCATACTACAATACTATAATGAACACTGCAGTATGTTACGTGTGTTGAGAGAGTAAAACCTAAGGATTCTTATCATGAAAATATGTTTAATATTTTAAAAATTTTGTATAAATATGAGACAATGGATGTCCACTAAATTTACTGTAATGACCACTTGATGATGCATGGAAGTCAAGTTGTTATGCAGCACTCCTTAAACTGAACACTGTCCTGTGTGTCAATTCTCTCTCATAAAACTGGGGGGAAAAAAGGACCCCTCATACCTACACAGCAATCCTATCAATTCCATCACATCTTTTTTGTCCCCCCTTACTCTTATATAAGCCACCAAAATCAAGTCCTGGATTTAATTTGTAAATTACAAAGGCAGACAAACACTTTGCACCTTCTGCCAGCAACAAGTGGGGTCTTTTCTCGGGTCCAGGAATCTTATTTTGACCAGCGGAATGTTGCATTTCTCAGTCCAGCCCTCAAAAGTGGTGAGGGTTTCCCTGGATGGGTCAACATGCAGGAAACACTCCCTCCTGTGCTGGTGACTGAGATGCCCCCGGAGCAGGGTCCTGGGTGAGGGTTCCCTCGGCCGACCAGGCTTGCTGGTGGCCAAGCTGCCTGCAGACACATGACTAATTCCCACTGAGAAACAGTGTCCAGCTGAGTTCAAACCAAATTGAATTCATAGCTGTTGTTCTAACCCACCAAGCTCTGAAGTCGTTTGTTATATACACATGTAAACTGATAAAGGAACTGGAACATGGAAATAGGCTGCTGAAAACAACAGCAAAAGCTGAAACGCAGGACCCTGGCACTGGGATGAGGCAGTGCGTGGAGGCTGGAAGTAAAGGCTGGAAAAATGATGAACAAATGAGTGGTGGAGGCTGGTCATAAAACACCAAGGGGGAGAAATGGCGGCCTGTGTTACGCAGGCGAGAAACAAGGGGGAACACGTCTCCTCTGGTAACCGGCGTGACAGGAAATGTCCCTGAAGCACCTGTGGACTTTGCCAAGGTGACGTCCAGGCGCAGTGTGGGCCGTGCTCACTGGCTTCTTCCGGCCGTTTGTGATGCGTGCGAAGGTCGGAAGAGAAGTTATTCCGTTCTGCACATGGAATTTCGAGGGAATCCAGAATAGGCAGGGCTTGATGGTTTGGAAAATAATGCAACTGCTCTTTCCCAGGCTGCACAGCTGGCAGAGGGCCCTTACAGCAAAGGACGCCTGCAGGTGGAGCGCAGATGCAGTGCGGCGGGCGGGAGCCTGCCTGGTTCCCTGACAGGGGGCTGCTGGGGCTCAGCCCACCCTCTCCGCCTCGTCGGGACTTGGGAGTCTGCTCACAGACGTACACGCACGGGGTGGCTGTGAGACGAGCCTGAGAGAGACGTGTCTCCGGGTCAGTGGGGATGCGGCTGTTGACTGAAAGGGCTGACTTGTCACACACGAGAAGCCCGCCTGATTTTAAGAGGGTTATGCATGAAAATGGGACAATAGCTTGCACGACAAGCATCCAAGGTTAAGAAGGCAGAGCGGCCTCGGGTCCTCAGTGTCCACAGACAGGAAGCTGCTGAGAAGGCTGATGACCTGCCAACCCGGTCATTCCTCCTGGGGAAGGGAAGCTGCCTTGGCGCACAGAGCCAAGAGCCTGCAGGCGAGACCGAGACCCACAGGGCAAAGGGCAAGGAAGCCCCTTTCCAGAGCCGAAGGGCACCGCAAGCTGGGGTTTCCCGAGGAACAATGGACCGCAAGGTCACGCACAGGGAGCAGAGCCAAGCCAGTCGGGAACGCTGCCAGCCCCGCTGAGAGGCGCGTGGTGACGACGCCTTGGCCGGGATTCAGAGCTACTGTGCGCCCGGAACTACGGCACGTCTCCACTGCTCCTCGGCTCAGGAGGGAGTGTCTGAGAGAGAATCCAACCCGCTCACCGCCCTACTTCCAGGGGGAAGGACAGAAAACTCATCTTCTCAACCCTAGAGCCGAGTCAGGAGGGGCGTGCCACGGAGCTGCATGTGGACGGACTGAGGAGACACTGGGCTTTGGGTTGGGCGAGTGTCTTCTATAATAGGGCGGGGTGTGGGTCGCCTGGGCCACCGGGACTGTAACTGTCGCAGTAGCGGTCTGATGTGGTCTTGTCTCAAACGGGGTGACCCTTACGAGGTCTGGGCTTGGTTGCCGAACTGCTCTGGCCGATGGCACATCAGCACACACGATGCAAGCACCGTCTTGAGAAGCGCCTTCCAGACGGATGAGCTCTGCTTTGTGCTCAGGAAGGGCCGCCACCAGGCGGGTGTGATCAGCGAGGGGAAACGCTGGTCCCTCCTGCTGCCCAGCTGACAGCCAGCAGTGAGCAAACACGTGAGAGGCCACGAGGGCAAGTAAATGCCCCCCTAAGGCCATGAACAAAACACATGCCATGTCAAGGACTGAGCTTCAGCGCAGTGCTCTGGATTACCGAGGGTTCCAGGTCTTAGAGTATTTAATCCTCCGACCTCAGAAATAAATACATAACGTGCTGAGAGATACCGCTCCTTATCTTTACATCTAGGTGTTCCTTGGGCACAGATGCCACTGACGTGTGTGGCACTCAAGTCAGAGCAATAAGCAGGCACCTCTCCACCCTCTTGCTCCTTGCTGCATGCATAGGGTCAGGCCTGGTACATGTGAAGAGTACAGGTTTACTTTACTTCTGCTCCAATTCTTATTGAAAGTCCTAAGGTTTCTTTAGACGTATCTAGACAAAGACAAAATGTATAATTGGAGCAAACCATGCTGTTGACTGTAACACTTGCTAGCATGCTGGTCTGCCTGCAAGCACGGCTGTTCAGTTATGGCCCAGCTTTTCAATGCTCTCGTCCGGTTCTGCAAACTGTAGACGGTAAAATCACTGCGCAGCGCGCTGACAGCGAGAGCCAGACACTTCAATAAACGCCCTTCCGGACGGAAACACCTCCCTTCCCAGCAGCAGGCCTTTTCAGGGCGCGCCCTCTGAATGCTGTCATTCGGTGGTTATTACTATAATTTTGGAAACAGGGCAATACACACTGCCTATGCCCTAGCTGGAGATGCCCCTGAAATGTGTAATTTTAAAGGTTCACGGGCTTTCTGTGACTGGCGTTGGCACAGGTTCTCAGCTGTCAGCGTCTGGCAGCACCCTCACAGCAGCAGGTGTTTCTGGGATTCTTCTTCACACGAACTGTGAAGGCTACACCGCAAGAGACAGATGTGCTGTTTGCATTTCTGGGTTTTGTTGCTTTTTTTTAAAACCACAATACCGAAACATCACACTTGCTGGGAGAAAACAGCGTCTCTCTTAGGAAGCATCCCTTTACTTGACAGGTGCACCGGGGAGATTTTTGACTCCGCTTCCAGCCCGGACACAGGAACTGGCACAAGGCTAGCTCCTCCCATCCTTGACAGCCACGATCCTGGATAAGACCTTCAAGGCGACGGTTCCCAGCTTTGGACAAGGACAGTCCAAAGCTGCCGTCCGTTCAGTTTTAGAAGTGGGAAGCTTTATTAATCACACTTTTTCTCCATCTGAGGACAATTTCCTCCCACAGGACACTATGTGGCATCCAAGCAGAGTGCTGTGATCCCACTGAGCTGAGAGCTCAGAGTCTGGGGCAGGGGACGGGGTTTGACCCTATGGGGCTTGCGCTGGAGAACAGCAGCCTGCACAGAACAAGGCTCTAATGCTCTGGGCGAGCAGCAGCAAATCGTGCAGAAAAAGGGTGCTCTGTAGCTAAGAAGTGAATGAACTGAGAGTCTGAAGGTCACACTGAGGTAAAGTCTGCTGGAGTTTTAGCTCAGTCAGAGTGGAGAAAATGCAACTCTTTGTAAAAAAATCTAGGCATCAAGATGAAAAACAGAAAATGCCAGAGTAAAGATAATACACCCAGCACGGCCCACCCTGTACCCACCCCGCCCAGTGCCAGGCAGCATCTTGTGGGAGGATGGGCAAACGGAGCCTCAGCGGGACTGAATAAAACCACTGCAATGACAGTCGGCGATACTCTGCTAAAGCAGCGGAGAGGAACGCTTATAGGACCAAATGCTTGTGCAAGAAAAGCAGAAAGTGTTGATGTCACTGAGAGAAGCACGTGCCTTAACAGACTAGACCAGGAAGAGCAAAACGGGAGTCGGTACGAGGAAAGAAATTATAAGACAAGGGAGACACCGACTGCGTTGAAATAGGAAAAACAGTAAGAAAACCGAACCCCAAAGCTGGCTCTTTGAGGTGGTCAAAGACACGGATGAGCCTGAATCTGTGAGGATTCACAGACTAAGGAAGGAAGACTAAACAGAGCACTAATACTAGGGGTGACATCGGGGACACCAGATCCCACGGCCAATGAAGGAATAATAAGGGGAAGAACATCAACTTATGAAATAAAACTTCCTTGAGAAGACACAAATTACGAGAGCTCACTTAAGAAAAGCGAGAATAACCCTCTATCTGTTAAATAAAGTCTTTGTTAAAACAGTGCCCCCAAAGCAAGCCTTGACCCACGGTTTCAGTGGCGAATGCTATCAAACGTGCTGGAAAGAAATAATATCAATTCTATGCCAATCCTTCTATTTATAATATTAGTATTTACCCTGCATTAAACCAGAAAAGATATAGTAAAATCAAGCAGAAAAACCCCATTATCCTTCATACATATAGACCATAATTTTAGTAGAATATTTTTAGAATATTTTTGGATTCATAGCAAAATAGTGGGGGTACAAAGACCTTCCAAATATCTACTGCGTGTGCACACACATACACACACACGCGCGCGCGTGCATACTCACGCGCGCACACACACGGCACAGCCTCCCTAACCGTCAGAACTCCCCACCGGATGCTACACCTATGCAGTCAATGAGCCAACACCGACACGTCACATTGCGCAGAGCCCGGAGCTTACACCGGGGTCGCTCTGCGTTGCGCACTCTATGGGTGTGGACGCGTGTAATCAACGACCTGTATCCATCATCACTGGGTCCCACGGCCTCAAGGCCCTGAGCACCCTCCGTGCTCCTCCTGCCCATCTCTCCCCATGGCCCAACCCCTGCAACCACTGGTCTTTTCACTGTCAGCCCCGTTTTGCCTTTTCCAAAATGTTCTATGGTTGAAATTACACAGTGTGCAGCCTTTTCAAAATGGGCTTCTTTCACTTAGTCAAATGCATTTATGTTTCTTCCCTGCCTTTTCATGGCCTGATGGCGCTTTTTCTCTGTGCTGAATATGACCTATTGCCCGGATTACCAAAATTTATTTTTCTTAGACTCAACAATTTTTGAGGAAATACTAGCATATAGTATCCAGTCATATATAAAACACATCATGACCAAATGGAGTTTAACCCAGGGAAATGCAAGGTTGTTTCCACTTCTGAAAATCAATTTAATTCACTCAATTAGCAAATTAAAAAGTAAAAGTTACATAACCATATTTAAAGCTGCAGAGAAAAAATTTTACAAAACTCAGTACCTAATTTACTAAAAATCTTCTCAGAAAACTAGAGATATAAGGGAACCATACTAGCCTCAAAAACCTACAGTCATATGATACTAAGTGGTGAGTCAAAGGATTTACCCTTCAGTCAGGAACAAGACGAAGATATCCACTCCCACTAGCTGTGTGAAGCATAGTAGTGGATAATTTAAAAAGCACAATAAGGCACAAAACATTTTTAAAATGAATAAACTGACAATATACAAATAACATTAATATTTTCAATAGAAAATACCTAAGATTCTACCAGTAATAATAATAAAGTTTATTTAATAAAGTTTATTGATAATAATAATAATAATAAAGAGCCAAAATCAAGCTTGGCAATGTTATAGCTTTACAATGTCAATATCAGAAATGAACTGTATTCCAATATATTTACTCTGAAAAAAATGGAAATTGAAATTTGGCAGGCAGAAGAATTTACAAAAACATTTAACACATGAAATCCTTAGGGATAATTCTATGCCAAATCTATACAATATATGTATATTGAGAAGCACTCAACATCTTGGAGAGAAATTCAAGAAGATTCAAATATATTTAGAGATTTACAATATTCATGGATCATACGACCCAATATGTTAACATGTTACTTCTCCACAAATTAATATAGTCAATATAATGTCAATTAAAATTTCATCAGGTTTCTTTTTTTTTTTTTTTTGGCTGTGCCCCTAGCAGACATTAAGTTTCCAGGCCAGGAATCAACCCGTGCCACAACAGTGACAATGCCGGATCCTTAACCCACTAGGCCACCAGGGAACTCCTCATCGGGCTTTTTATTTAGAAATTTACAAGCTGATTCTGAAATCTGTGTGATAATGCAAAAGATCTAGAAACGGTCAAAAAATTTTAAGCAGAGACCAAAGCTTGATTATCTATATTAACTAATTTAAAGACATAATATGAAGATTCAATAAAAAGACACTGTAGTTTTTGTATAAAGACAGAGGTATATATTAAAGAAACAGAATAAGGAATCCAGGAGTAGAGTCAAACATTTAAGGCCAGTTGGCAATTAACAAAAGTGCGATTTTAGTTCAATGGAGAAAGAACTGTCTCTAACAAATGGTTCTGAAAAAATCACTTTATATACACACACATACATATATATGTACACAAACATATATCAATCTTTACTTCATATTGTGAAGTAATTTCAAATGGATCACAGATCTATATGTAATAGCTAAATAACTTTCAGAATAATACACAGGAGAAAATCTTCATGGCAAAACAGATTTGTGGTTTGGCATAAAAAAATAAAAACCAGAAAAAAATATTCAAGTAAGCTGAACCTCGACAAAATTAAAAAACAAACACAAAACGCTCTTCATAAATCACTTTTAAGAAAATAAATGACAAACCGCAAATAATATATTTTTAAAACATTTATCTGATTAAGAATTTGTATCTAGAATTTAAAAAGAACCCTTTCAATTCAATATCAAGAAGGGTTTAAGCTGGAAAAAATTTCAAGAGAATCATCAGAAAAGAAAATACATGGATGGAAAACAGTCACATGAAAAAGGCACTCGACACCACTAGCAATATGTGAAATTTAAATTAATATCACTGTAGCTAATACTAAGCACACTCTTGAACTGTAATCAAATTCATCATTACAATTTTCTTTCTACAAAGAATGTTCCAGTTCCAGTGGATTTATTGACAGATTTACCAAATAGATAAAAAAGATACACCATTTTACATAATTTTTTTCCAGAAATACACTTTGGAACATTATTCAGTCCACTTAATGAGGCCAGTAGTATCCTGATACATATGTACATACAGCTACAGCTATATCTCCATCTAGATAGGTAGATATATATGAATATAGATTTAACACTCCTTACGAAGAATTAGGTTATCAAATCAAAGATATGTAAAAATGATTATACATTATGAGTAAGTCTGCGTGAAGAATGCAATTTTGGTTTAATATTTGAAAAAAGTAATTTATTGAATGTAATTTACATTTTAGGCTCTTAAAATCTATATGATTTTCTCAATTGCTCATAAAAGGCTTTTGAGAATCAAAACTCATTCAGGATAAAACCTCTCAACAAACCAGAAGCAGATTATTTCCTCAGCCTGGTAAATGGCATCTCCCAGTAACCCACAGACACCGCCAGGCAGAGCTGCACTTCCTGTAAGAAGCAGCACAGGACTTGGACGTCAGTTCTCACCACATGACCCCAGTCCTGGGGAGTAGTTCCCAGCCCACACAATATATCAACGATAAGGAATGACAGTTATAAAGACTGGAAAGAAAGAACTAACTTTATTTGCACACTGCCACAATGCACACCCAAGAAAATTTCAACCATCTATAATGGAAAAAATAGAAATCATTATAAAATTAAACAAAAAAAGAGAAAATTTCGAAGTACAAACTATAGGATGTAGTAAATGAAATTAAGTCTCAGGATACAAGGTCATTGCATTTCTTTGTTTTACCTATGAACAATGGGGAAATGCCAATAAAACGGCATTTACAATGGTAGCAAAACCACCAAATACTTAAGGGGAATTCTTTAATAAAAGCTAAAGCATAACTACTAAAAAACTACAAAAATTTGTTAATGGTAAAGTCAAAAGCCCTTAAAAATTGGAAAATTATACCAAGTTCATAAGTTGGAACACTTAGCATTGTTAGGATTTCATTTTCCACCGATTATTCTGTAGGTACAACGCATTGAAATCAACATTTCAGTATGTTTTTTTTTTTTCAGAAATTGACAAGTTAATTCTAAAGTTTATAAGAAAATTCAAAGCATCTAGAACAGTCAAGACAAGCTTAAATGAGAATAACAGAATCGAGAATATACAACAGAGAGAGAAAATCAGATCAAAAGAATTAACATGGAGCTCAAAAATGTACCCATGCTAATTGGGTCATTTGATTTACAATAAAGACTCGAAAACAATTCAATAGGTAATGGTAAGTCCATACAAATTTTTTTTTCTCGCTAAAATAACAAGCTGTTGATATAGAAAAACACTAAGTTTAAAATGATTTTTAAATAAGGATGAACACAAGTGTGGGACATGGAGAAGCGGAAAAGTTTTACTTCATCATAATTAAATGTTTCTGTTCATCAGGATACTGTAAGAAATGGAGCAGCCAACCATGGATGTTTACAACATGTGTCAAAGGGCTTTTGATCTTGGTATGTAAGGAAACACTACTCATCAGAAATGAAGACAAACCACCTCTGAAAACTGGAGAAAAGACCTGGAGAGATACATCACAAAACAGACGTAGAAATAGTAAGCGTTTAGTTTCATTAATCACCAGAAAACGGTAACATTGAACCACGAGATACCACATACACATGCTAGAGAGAGAATGTTTAAGAGACTAAAAGTACATGTTTTCTGAAATGTTTTCAAGAGCCTTCTGAAACATCAATGCACGTATTTATAGCTATTGGAGAAACATGAGGAACACTGTCTGTCCTGATAATGTGCAATTGTCACATAAAATTTAAGACTGCAAGTGACAATGCCATCTGCGGCCTGCTCGTGCCCTGGGACTTTATCCTTATCAGCCATGCTTGAATGTTTCCGGAGCATTCTCCTCTGGCAGTATCTTACTCCCTCTACTTAGAGACTGTAGACAGACACGCAACCACAGTGCGTTTTCATGGCAGCGTACAGTGTGGAATGCCCTCTGCGAGCAGGCGCTGGAGAGAGGAGCTGCCCCAGCTCAGATTTCTCTTCGCTCTTCTGCAAGGGATGGCACAGGCACCGCTGTGCCCACCCTGGGCTGACGTACAACTAATACTGTGCTACAAAGTCCCGGAGTGCACACGAGTTCCCTTATGACATGATTAACACCAGGGATTCTAGGCACCAGGAGTCAGTCACAAAGTGCAAACTCACTGACCCTGGAGGGCCAGTGAGGTCATTTGTAAATCAAATGGCGACGGCACCAAGCACAACAGTATCAGAGTGAAGCTGAAGCAGTAGAAACGGGGACTTGTTCAAACCGAATACTGTGATCTTTCTCTTCATTTCTCCTGTCAGTTTCTCCTGATTTTTTTGCATGTGAAGTAGTGGGGATATAGGAAAGAAAGAAATTACTACAACCACACAAACATAACACGCACACTATGGGAGAACAACAATATTCTGAAACACTGCAGATGCCACAGTTCAGCAGGCAGATGCTTGGACACTTGGAGGGACCCTGTGAGAAGGGGTAAAGTCCATGTCCTCGCTGAATCCTCTTCCCTTCTCGTCACAGGAAGCACAGAAGATATGAGCCCAACAGTTCAGAAACAGCTTGTCATGCAATGCTGCATCCACCCTCTAACATGTAACACGTGAGACGATTAAAAAGATAAACACAAACAACAAAAGTGAAATAAAAGACATCTGATGTAAAGGAATGATGCCATTCTTATAGTTTATGGAACTAAAGAAAAAGACTCTTCTAGAATCAAAAAGTGGCACCTCGAAGTTCTCCCATTTAACCCTACCAGGAGCAATCTGAAAAAAAAATGCCCCTTGGTTTTTCTCTGGCTTTTTATTGATGTAAATTATTGCCAAATGGCAAAACACAATAGAGCACAATCCCTACTGATGTGTTCTAGAAATGTAAAGATACATGCTGCCGTTTCGGCAGAAATCTGTAGAATGCTCCATATTAAGGATAAACACTAATGACTTAGGCTAGTTAGAAAAGTCACTCAGACACATGGAATAGAAGGGTTTCATCCACTGTGAGGGCAGCTGCAGAGAAAATGGGGAAGATAAGGGATTCCCACTCCCTGTTATGTAGTTTAGGACACACTGATCCAAAGAAATGGTGGCAGCAGGTTGTGGACAAAGCTCCCAGGTAATCCAGTGTCTCTGAACCATGCCGTAAAATATGTGACAGAACATGACAGTTAAAGCTCCCACGGATATTTGACACCCAGAATAACCCTACACTGAGCACTTGATAATCGTGTGAAATAGCTGGAGGCACAATTAGAAACCCTACAGCACACAGGTGGCATGTAATCTTTTTGCAGATCCATAATAAACACGATATGATACAATCAGGAAGCCTATTTGGGAGTGGAAAAAAAAGCTCATACTTTGTTAAACCAACAGGTTCCTGCCTTTTCTTTAATCCACAGGATTCTATCTCAAATGCCATTTTTAAAGGGGAAAAACTTCTTAAGATGTGCTTGTTTATGGTGTATATATTTATAGATTTATCTCTTCAAATGGTGCCAATGATTACTGGCAACAGGTAGCTTTCTTCTTCAAATACTTGCAAGTGAGGGTTAAGCAGCTAAGTGAACTGGACGTCTGTAAAAGAGTCCAGCGAATTCAGAAAGGACGTTTGTTTAGATGATTCACAGGAGCCTCCTCCATCGGAAGGAGGCATTAGTGGAGCACGCCCACGTGTGACAGGACAGGCATCACAAAGGCAGCGACTGGCATGCGTGGGACTTCCGTCCACCCTGGAGGGCAGAGCAGAGGACAGACGGGCACCGTCTTGGGCAGTGCTTTATTTGTAATTTTTAGATCTGTAATCTTCAGAACATTGTCAGTGCATTAAAGGGCTGCCAGTGAGTCCCAGCTTAAGTCTCAAACATGCTTTACTAACTTTGGCCTGGAAATAAAAGCAGAGCTTTGTTGGATTAAGTTGTTAATGACTCACTGATCCAAAGAGACTTATTATGACAATCAAACCAAACGTCCTGTTTGGGGAAATAAATGACACTGAACTACTTTCTGATGCAGCAGGAAAAAATCCTGTTGCCACAAACCCTAAACGGACGTACTGTAAAGTGTTTTAAAATGTTATTATCTTGTTGTCTCTATATTTTGATTTCTCTTTCCTTTGGCTTTCTCTATTCTTAGCGGTTCTGTTGACTTAGCTCAACATGCCCAGTTGATACACTGTGCGTCTAGCCTAAATCTTACGTCTGCCATTCTTTTATAGTTATATTAAAGTGTGGAAGCAAAGCCTGAGTTTACATTGCCTCAGTCTGTTGTTTATTTTCACGTCTGGGGCTGAGCATCATTCTGGGCAGCCCACTCCTGGGGCCATGGATGCGGTCTGCAAGAAGGCTCCGTCCTGGGGTCAGATCATTAGAAGATGCTTTAATCCTTCAGAACAATTTTTCAATATTGTTTACACCAGGGACTTTCTTGTACAAATCCTCTTTACACAGACAAGAATAACATGGCAAGGAACTATTTGTCTCTGATCTCTGCAAAGAAGGAGAGTACACGGGAGCCCTTAGGGGGTTTTCCATCTTTTAAACCTACCAGGAGGAGATTAATCAAAGACCTCTGTGCTCCTGATGTACCATCAGTTCCTGAGCTGCAGTGCCATTGATCAAGCAGCGGTGGAATCGCAGGATCAGAGCACCCATGCAGTGCATGGCTGGAGCAGAAACAGAGCAGGAATATACTCACAAACATCTGGGTGTTGGTTCACTATTTTCCCCAAACAGCCTCAAACGCAGAACCTCAAGGCTTCTGCCCTCACATAAGCCGCATTTTAGGGTCCTGAAAGCCCATCATGTTCCCAGTCCACAGCTGAGCCATGTCCGTGGAGGTCCTCAGGCTTACTGGCCCCAACTTCTCATGACGCAACCCATGTTCCCACTTTACACTGTGCACACCCAGGACACGTGCATGGACCTGGTCTCATTCAGTGCCCAAATGAACATGTGAACAAAGCCTGAAAGCAGTGACAGAAAACCAGGGTTCTGGCTCTGTCCACGGCCCCTGCAAATGACACGTCGGAATATAAAACCCAGCGCTGTGCCTCATTCAGTCCTCACGGGATCAAGGTCTAAGACACATGCTCAAACACCTCAATCTACACAAACGTGCGAACACTTAGTACACTTTCTTTGGACATTACTGCAGGATGTAACCCAACAGGGAGGTATCTGAAATATTTTGTGGTATGGGAAGTTGAGATGCACACTGAGTTTGCCAAAACATAGTGAGGAGTGTGAAGTTTTCGAGGCAGAAAGCAAGACAAAGCATGGCAAAATATTTCTGTTCAGTGGGTGAGCTGTATGATCACTTATATAACATTCTACTGTGTGGAAGTAGATTTAATTGATGTCAATTATTAAATATTAGTGGACTTGAAAAATATATTTCATTTTTAAAAAGATGAGATCCACGATTATTTTCTTTGGGTAATACCCTTGAAAGGAAATTATTGGTATGAAAAAATGACATTAAAATTTTTTGATCCATATCCTACATGAGCATCCAAGAGTTTTTTCCAATGTATAATTACAGTAGTAATATTTTCACACTTAAACACTTTGGCTTTTGCTTGTTTGATTGTTTCGATACAGGTTTTACTTTGTAGAGCCGTTTTAGCTTCACAGCAAATTCAGCAGAAAGCATGGAGAGTTCCCATGTAACCCCTCCCCACAGCACCTACAATCAAAGTCCCCCAGCAGATGGTATGTGTGCTGTGTAATCAGTGAACCAACACGGACTGCATCATCACCCAGAGGTCCCGGTTCACAGGAGGGTTTACTCTTGGTGTTGCACATTTTAAGGGTTTGGAAAAATGTAAAGTGACATACATCCACAATTACGGTATCATACAGAATAATCTCAATTTTCTAAAAATACCTTATTCACCCCTCACTCCCCTTAACTTCTGGCACCCACTGATCTTTTTATTGATTCCATAGGTGTGCGATTTCAGGATGTCACAGAGTTGGAATCACACAGTAAGCAGCCTTTTCAGGTTGGCTTCTTTCACTTAGTAATGTGCATTTAAGGCTTCTCCATGTCTTTTTGCAGCTGGATCATTTCTTTTTAGTGCTGAATAATATTCCATCATCTGGATGGACCATTCAACTGTTAAAAGACCTCTTGGTTGCTTCCAGTTTTATTGATTTAAAATAAAGCTGCTATGAACAGGTTTTGTGTGGACCTAAGTTTTACCCCTTTGAGTAAAGATCCAGGAACACAATTGCTTGGTCACATGAGAAGACCAGGTAGGCTTCGTAAGAAACTTCCGAACTGCCTTTCAAAGCAGCTGCACAAGTTGCCTTCTGTCCGATAACATAAGCTCCTACTGCTCCACATCCTCTCCGGCATTTGGGGTTGTCAGTATTTTGATGGATGTGTAGGGGTATCTTTGGTGGTATTGCTGCAACTTGAATTTCTCTAATAACACGTCATGTGGAGCATCTTTTCATGTTCTTATTGCCCATCTTTACATATTCCTTGGTGAGGTATCTGTTCAGGTCTTCTGTCTTCTTTTTTTTTTTTTTTGTCTTTTGTTGTTGTTGTTATTGTTGTTGTTGTTGTTGCTATTTCTTGGGCCACTCCCGCGGCATATGGAGGTTCCCAGGCTAGGGGTTGAATCGGAGCTGTAGCCACCGGCCTACGCCAGAGTCACAGCAATGCGGGATCCGAGCCACGTCTGCAACCTACACCACAGCTCACGGCAACGCCGGATCGTTAACCCACTGAGCAAGGGCAGGGACCGAACCCGAAACCTCATGGTTCCCAGTCGGATTCGTTAACCACTGCGCCACGACGGGAACTCCTTCTGTCTTCTTTTTAATTGGTTGTGTCCCACTTATTTGATTTGAAGATTTTTACATTTTGGACACCAGTGCTTTGTCAGATGTCTTTTGAAAATGTTTTCTCCCAGTTTGTGGTGTGTTTTTTCATGATTAAGTGCAACTTATCAATTTTTTTACGGATCATGCTTTCAGTGTTCTATCTTAAACGTCATCACCAAATCTAAGCTGGGCCAGATTCTCTCATAAGTTATTTCGAGGAGCTCTATCGTTTTGTTTTACATTTAAAGCTATCATCCATTTTGAGGGCATCTTGTGAAATTACACAAGATCAGTATCCGAATTTCTTTTTCTGAGTGTGGATATTCGGCTGTTACAGAACCGTCTGTGGAAGAGACCGTCCTTCTCCCGCTGAGGTGCCTGTACTCTTCTGTCAAAGACTGGCTGGCTCGATTTAAGTGTGACTCTTTCCAGCCTATTTTGTTCCATTGATCTGCGTCCATTCTTTCACCAACACCACACTGTCTCTTCGTAAAAACGTCTTCATTGAGGTACAGTTGACATAAACATAAGGGCACATATTTAGGATATACAATTACTGACTTTGGACATAGGCACAGAGCTGAGACGCCATCACAGTTAAGGTAATAAACACGCCCATCAGCTCCAGAACGTCCCTCTTACACTCCCACCTTCTTGTGTTAACATGAGATCACAATACGGTCTCGTTAGCCTGCGGAACTAGGCTCCACGGCAGCTCTCTAGAATTTACTCATCTTGTGGAACCGCGACTTTATTCACTGAACATCAACTCCCCGTCCCCACCCCATGCCGGTAAACCACCGTCTACACTCTCCTCCTACGAGGTGACCATTTTAGGATCCACACCTAAGGTGTCTTCCTGTGACTGGCTCATTCACTTAGCCTGATGTCTCTTGATGTCTTAAGACACTGTTTCCCTCTTTGCTATTTTCAAGAAGGAAGGAGCATGCTGTTTGGATTACTGCAGCTTCACAGCAAACCCCGAAGCCAGGCAGAGGCAGTCCTGACTTTGTTCTTCTCCTCAAGTGTTGTGCTCGATGCTCCGGGACTCCTGCCTCTCCCTATGAACTTCAGAATCAGCCTGTTGATAGTTACAAAATAACATGCTGCAATTATGATTGGGACTGCACTGAATAACTGGATCAAATTGGGAAAAACTGACATCTTGACAATATCGTATCTTCCTATAAACGAGCATGGAATATCCACCTATCGTCTCTGATTTATTTAACCAATGTTCTGTAATTTTCCTCATATAAACCTCATATATATTTTATTAGATTTATACCAATAACATTTTTGATGCTAATGTAATTATAATTATGTTTTTAACATCAAATTCCACTAATTCATTGCTGGAATGTAGGGAAGTGGTATTTTTACATATTAATCATGGGTCTTATAACCTGCTATCAATGCAGGTCAACAATCGCAGATCCTTAATTCAGGGGTTTCTTGTCAATTCTTTCAGATTTTCTACAGGCCAACATGTCATTCACAAAGGCGGTTTTATTTCTCCCTTCCTGATTTGTGTAACTTTTACTTTCTCTTCTTGTCTTGTTTCATTAGCTGGGACTTCTAGCATGATGCGAAAGAGAAGTGGTGAGAGGGAGCATTCCTGCCTTTATCCTAATCTTAGTGCAAAAGCTTCAAGTTTCTCACCATTAAGTATAATGTTGGTTGCAGGCTTTTTGTGGACAGTCTATCAAGTTGAGGGAATCTGTTAGGAATTTGTACCATGAATCGGTGTTGGATTTTGTCAAATGGTTCTTCTGTGCCTACTGATACAATCATATTTGTCTTTAGCCTGTGATGTGATGGACTATATTAACTGATTTTAATATGCTGAGCCAATCTTGCATACCTTGAATATGAAAACTCACTGCCAATATAAAACAGTAAAAATAACAGCTTCATTGCTAGTGAGGGTAAACTTTTTAAATATACCAATGTCTTGTTTTGCAAATTTACTGTCTGTATACCTTAACTACTTTTATAATGGCATGATGCTCTTTGTTACAAGTACAATTTATGAGTTGTATGCTAAACTTTTATCTTTCGCTTGTCAGACAAAAATGTGTTCTCAGTTTATTTTCATTTCCTTGAATTTCTATGGTTTCTTCACCAATCAGTTCTAATTTCTTTTAAATTTAGTCAAATACACTGACATTTCTATTGAGTCTATAACTAATTTTGTAATCCTCAGAAAATCCCTAACAAATTCTAGACACATCTCAGTTCCTTCATGTGTGAAATAAGGCAATTGAAATAAACTCTGAAATTTCTTTTATCTCTAAAATATTAGAATTCTCTGCCTCATTTCTGTGCAGATGGGATGCCTGCTTTTTCAAAGATTCTAGCCTAGCGAAGAGATAGGAGGTGATTTTGCAGTGGAGGTGGTTCTGCATCATCCTTGCAGGCCGGGCACCCTGTTGGTCTGGAGATGGCAGAAGAGCACGTCATCAAGATTTCCTTGGAAAACCGTCTTCTTCATTCAAGAGAGAACATGGTAGAGATTTTAAGTGGCCCTCACTCTTCATTCATTCTTATTTATTTAATTTTATTGAATTTTCACTCATCCTTAATGCTATCGCCGAATTTTACACTTTACAGAAAACTGCAGAAAACCCACACAAATAATCTTTATTCAAGTCACATGTGAAAATAAACGGTAGCTGTTGAGATTGATCATAAGAAATTCTGAATTTGATGGCATTTTACTGGGTTCATGATTGACCGCTCCTTCTGTTACTGGCATCTATGGTGCCTGGGCAACATGGTGAAAGTCCCACCCTCCTTAAAATAAATCAAAAACATTTGTCTTGTGTTTTACAATGTTTTAGAAATGATTCAGTTGCATTGTCACCTAAGCCTCTCTTGAATCGCAAAACACCTTTTGGGGCTAGAAGAAGCATTTTCTGTCCTGAAGGCCAATCTATGACTGTAGATGACTTCAGAACTCCTGATTCCCAAGCCTCACCAGGTTTCTGTGATGCATGTCAGTCAAACAGTCACTGATATTCTGTCCCTATCTAGTTTCAGTACTCCTCAACTTCTCACTCAAACTCATTTTCTACACACTGAATGGATAAGCCATGGCCATTCCCACTCAGATCTCCTACTCTGCATTTTATGACTTAAACTGAATATACAAGGTGGTCTGTTTTCAGTAGATTTCAGAGTGTGGCCAACAGATTTTCATCCAAAATCATAACATCTCATAAACCCTTCAACAGCTGCTAGGAGGCACAGAAATAAGCTTGCCGTTGGATACATGCAACAAAGTGAACAGAGGGAGAGGTACAGCATTGAAGAATGAAAACACACGCAGACAAGAACTAATTGGAAAATGATAAGCAGCAGTTCCCTCAAATCTGTGCATCTGCAATTTCCTCTAAATGGCTCTTTTCCTAGGCAACAATTTTTGTATAAGGAATTCATTTTTAAAATCACAGAACTTTATTTAGGGGTGTGTGCACTTTGAGAAGCTCCCAAAGGCAGTGAGATCATGAAAAAAAAAAAGAACTAATTTATTCTGAAGGTGTCAAATTGAAGGCAATTACAGCACATATGCATGAAGCAGCAAACAAATCAAGCCACAAGTTAAAACCCCCTCCCAAGCTTTTGACAGACAAATTACATAATGAGGAGGAATACTCTGATTGGACTATTGTCTTTCTTTGAGGAGATGGGAGAAACTGAAGGCAGTGTCTATATGGCAACTTACTTAGATTATGAATAAAATAAACGAGTTTCTGAGCAAAGCGTCTCTTCCCTCTGTCAGACTATGCAGAGAGCACACTGACCACTGAGGATGGTTCCAATAAAAAAAAAAAAACAAGACACCCAAACCAAAATAACACAAAAGCACAAAATCCTGGCCCTTGGTGCTTCTGTCCTATGACATGAACATCTGACAGATGACTGGAAACCAATCATCTGCCCCTGGAAGTGCTTTAAAGTCCGCCCTTCATTTCCCTGATAAGAACAGGGCTGCCCCAGGTGCTAAGGGGCTGACCTTTAGTCACCGGCTGTTAAATGAAGAGAGAAGAGCTCTGTGTTAGAGTCTCCACCAGGTGTCTTGTTTTTATGCACTTGGGTGTTTGTTTACTTTTCTGATATTTATCTGGTGGAGTAAGAAATACACAAATTTATACACAGGGACAAAGTGAGGAAATGAAGAATGAGTATCCCTTGGTCCTATCTATCCCACGTTCCTCCTCAGAAGTTAAGAAATTTTACTAATTTCACATTTATCTTCACTTACATAAACACATCTGCAGAGACATACATTCCTTTGTTTCTTTGCCCTCTATCTTTTATTTCAACATGTATACAGCACCCCTTAAATGTTCCCACTGGGTCCTCAGTTTTATTGGATGTGCATGATTTACTTAACAAGTTTTCCATTAATAGCTCTTCATTTCTTAACCAATTTGTGTTTGTAGAAACCCTGCCACAACAATCTTCACAAACCTCATTTCCCACAGGTGAAAGAGCACCAACAAACTAACTGCTAAGGACAAAAAAATCGCTAGATCAGAGTTACTGCCATACATATACATGTGGGTGTGCAAAACTGTAAAACCATAAACGTAGCTATTGTTCCATTACCTTCTACTGAGTACTACCCACTAACTTATCCTTCTTGAGGAATAAATGGAACAGTCTGTTTCCTATTTTTTTGGTGGGCTATGTTCTACCTAGCTCACCAACCATCACCTGTCACCTTTACCACGTAACTAGGTGAACAATTATCAACTGATTTAAAGTTTTATTTCCATCATTTGAGCATCCTTTCATAGGTTTAAAAAGCACTGCGTTTCGTTTTCTGTTAAACACAGATGTGTAACACACACAGCATACACACGTACACGCACACACACCATTATACACGTACATGCTTAAAGCAGGCCTCCAACCCCCACAGCACGTAGGCACAGTTAACCCTCCAACAACAGGGGCGCGAGGGCGCCACGCCCCTCGCGAGAAAACCCCGCCACAACCCCAGCGGCGCGGCGCGGAGCGGCCTGGCCCGCGGCCCCGCGCTGCCGCCACAGCAGCTGCTCACGCCCGTGGGCCCGCCGGCCCCGCCGCGGAGTCGCGCAGGGTCAGGAGAACGCGGCACCACAAACACACAGACACCCCACCCACGCGCGCCCGCTCCCGCCCCCCGGGGCACGGCGGCCGCGGAGGGCGAGGGAGCACGTGCCCGCCCGGGTCTCCGGGAAGGGTTACCTTCGGCCTGCAGCGCGCCTGCCGCGAAGGTGCAGCTGTGACAGGAAACTCCGAGGCCTCTCCGGGAGGAACAGGCGCCGGCGCCCGGGGCCGGGAGGGGTGGCCGCTGCGGGGTTTTCTCCGCTGGCCACCCCCCTGTGGGAGCCAGGGTGACGGCCGGGACCCCCACAGCCGGACACTGCCGACGCGGCCACCGGGGCAGCTGGAAAGACCGGCCAGACGACGCCCTGGTCGTAAACCAGGCCCAGCCGTAAACCTGGGGACCAGCCGTAAACCGCCCCCACCCCAGACGAAACCGAGGGCCCAGACGTCAAGCCCCCCGCCCCATCCCCCCACGGGTCGTAAACACGGACCAGATGCCATCCCCCAGGTCGTAAAGCGGGCGCGGACAGAAACGCCGCAGACGCAAACTTCCAGCCCAGACGTAAACCTGGGGCCCAGACCTAACCCCCAAAGTATAAACTAGGCCATTCGTGACCCCCCGAAACTAAACCCCTCCACCTGTAAAGAAGGACCAGATGTCAACCCCCAGACGTAAATCCTGGGCGCAGCTGTAAAGCCCCAGGCTAGACCCGGGGCCCAGGTGCAAAACCCAGACGTAAAGGTAACCGTGGATGCCCACCAGGGCCGGACACTGCGTGCGGGAGCCCAGAGGGCACCCCAGACCCGCGCCCCGTGTGCCTCACACTGCGGCCCAGCCTGCGGCCCACTGCACCCCGGGAGACCCTGGGACAGCGGCCTCGGTCCTGCGGACCCCAGGACCCGAGAGGATGCCGCCTGCGGGGGGTAAGTGCGCGGCTCCGGCGGGGCGGCGGCCCTGAGCTGCACGCGGGGGGCGCGGCCTTGGGGGCGGATCTGCCGGGGCGGCTCTCCGGGCCAGGTTAGGGGCGTCGTGGGGAAAAAGCCGCCCTCTGGCGGGGCGTCGAGGCCTGGGAGGCCGGGCCGGGCCAAGATGGGCCTGGAGCTGGTCTGTGGATCCTCCTGCCAGGCGGCTGCGCCGGAGCCACCAACATTTCACGGTCCTGATTGTTTGGTCCAGAAGAGTGTGTGTGTGGGGGGAGGGGGGGGGTGTCTAGCTTTTCTCTTCTGTTGTTTGAGTTATGAAATAGTGGGACGTCTTTATGCCGGTTCTTTTATGGTTTTATTTACCTTATCCTTTCTCGACTGACCCAGAATGGTTTTAAGATATGTTATCCAAATTTAGTATTTTCCCAGGTAGCTAGACCACAGTAGTGACAGAATTACCGACCTGCGCGCTTATTTCTCTGAGTCTCTGATGACAGCT
Organism: Phacochoerus africanus; assembly: GCF_016906955.1. Classification (NCBI taxonomy): domain Eukaryota; kingdom Metazoa; phylum Chordata; class Mammalia; order Artiodactyla; family Suidae; genus Phacochoerus; species Phacochoerus africanus. The sequence continues at coordinate 73,301,790 of NC_062555.1, read as the reverse complement.
CTTTGGGGCGCATGTGTGGCCCTGGAGGGGCCGGGGCACTTCTCATTCTGTGTTGCTCCATTTATGGAGCCGGCTCACTGTCCACAGGCAGCCCCGCTACTGGCCCCACCAACAATGTGTGATGGTTTCTCTGCGTCCTCACGGACACCTTGTTTTGCACTTATTTCCTTAGATTTTCGCTTATTTTTGTTGTTATAGGTTTCTTTTGTGGATGTTAGGTAGTGTAGCAGTACGCCTTTGAATTGCATTTCTCTAATAATTAATTAGAGCATGTTTTCGTGTATTTACTGGCCATTTTTGTATCTTTGCAGAAATGCTTATTGAAGTCTTTCTTTTACATTTTAATTGAGTCGTTTATCTTTTTGTTATTGAGGTGTAAGAATTCCTTGTATGTCCTTTCAAAGGTTTTCAGTTTTAAAGTTCAGCTTAGCCATGTTTTCTTTTGTTACTCACGCTTTGGACTCCAATCTAAGAAGTCTTTGCCGAATCGAATCTAAGGTGATTCGGCACCTGTTCACTCCTGTTTCTTCTTAAAAAGTTCAGTAATTTCAGCTCCTACATTTAGGTAATTGAAACTCTTACAAACAATTTTTATATATGGTGAGCTTGCAAGTTATTTGGGCACTATTTATGTATTTATTTTTCTTTTTAAGGTTGCGTCTGTGGCATATGGAAGTCCCCAGGCTAGGGGTCGAATCAGAGCTGCAGCTGCTGGCCTACGCCACAGCCACAGCAATGCGGGATCCAAGCCTTATCTGTGCTCTACACCACAGCTTAGGTCAGTGCTGGATCCTTAACCCACTGAGCAAGGCCAGGGATTGAACCCACATCCTCAACATGGTGTCTGGGTTCTTAACCTGCTGAGCCACAAAGGGAACTCCAAGGACTGTTTAAGAGACCATTCATACCCATGGCTGGTTGCCGTTCTTGTCAAAAATCAGTTGGCCACGGATATGTGGGTTTGTTTTTGAAATCTCAATTCTATTTCATTGGACTAGGATGTCTGTTCTTATGGCATTACCATACCATTTTAAAAATTACTATAGCTAGACTTTGGTTAATTTCCAAAATTCTGAAAATGTTCATTATGAGAATTTTTGCCAGTTTTTTTGGTTGCTTATGTGGAGGTGCAGATTTTCAGAGGTTGTTATACTCCCATCTTCATGGAAGACCGGTTTGTGTTATTTTTTGCATATGTATGCAAAATTATTAGATATTTATTGTGTATTTCATCATTAGAAAGTATTTACCTCTCTCTCACTTTTTTTTTTGTCCCTAACTAGAAGTTTGCTTGATATTCAAGTTGTAACGCTGGTTTTTTGTGTTTTTTCATTTTGTTGCTGCAGTGGTTTGTGATGTCTTTAATCATCATTTTATTTTTGCCTACAATTGGAGGCATCCCATCCGATTTGTAAAAAGGTTTATTTTTCAGTGCAGCGTATGCAGAAGAGCAAATATCCTGGAAGGTGTGCCTTTCACAGTCTGGTCCTGACACATTTGTATCAGTAGCATCCAGCTCAAGGAAAATAACGTTCCCCAAACCTCAGAAATCTACTTTGTAGGGGTAACCTCTGTCTTGACTTCTAATAGTATAGCTTAGTTTTGCCTGTATTTTTTTGTAATGTATATAAATTATATAATCATTGTATGTTTTCTTTCTTTTCTTTCTTTTTTTTTTTGTCTTTTTGCCTTTTCTAGGGCTGCTCCCACAGCATATGGAGGTTCCCAGGCCAGGGGTCTAATCGGAGCCGTAGCCACTGGCCTACACCACAGCCACAGCAACACAGGATCTGAGCCGCGTCTGCAACCTACACCACAGCTCACGGCAACGCTGGATCCTTAACCCACTGAGCAAGGCCAGGGATCAAACCCGCAACCTCATGGTTCCTAGTCGGGTTCCTTAACCACTGCGCCACAATGGGAACTCCACTGTTTGTTTTCTCTCATGGGACTTATTTTGCTAACCCTTAGGTTTGGATGTTTATCTCATTGCGGTGTGTTGTTGTAGAACGTTCATTCATATTCGGAATATTTTTCTCTTAGGTAAACACACTGAGTGTCCAGCGTTCTGTTGGAGGGCACTTGCGTAGTTGGCATTTTGTGGACCTGTGATAGCGCTGCTCGGAACATGCTGGTCTGTGTCAGGGTGCATGTGTACGTTTGGGTGTGCGTTTCTTAAGTGCAACCGGGAGTGCGAGTCCTGCGCTGGGGGACGTGTGTCCAGTGTTGGTAGCACGGATGGAGTTTTCCAGCAGTGCTTCCCATTCATTCGTCTGCTCTGTAGTTCTTAGAAGTGTCATCTTTTTGTGAATTTTAGCCACTCCGGTGTGTCTCATGTGTCGTGGTGTCTGTCATCTGCACCCCTCTGACTGTTACTCAGGCTGAGCAGCTCTCGTGTGCTGCTTTGCCGTCTGCATCTGTTTCTACTTGTCTTTACAAGTCCTTGCTCAGTGCATTACTCAATTTTCCCTGTCTCCCGCAGTGATTGTGGGAATTCTTACATATTGTGGGCACTAGAGTCTTTTGTTGGTTGTGTTTATACAAATGTCTTCTCACACTTCGGGCTTTTATTATGTTTCAAAAAGCAAGTTCATAACTTTGGTATAGTCCGACTTATCATTTTTCTTTGCTAGTATTATTTTTTCCTTTTAGGAGATATTTGCCAAAACGGAGACCCCAAAACTGTTGTCCTCCATTTTTGGTAAAGCATTTTTTTTGACACTTAAAGTTGAAATCCTTTGAATTTCACTTCTAAGGTAAGATAAGAATTGAATTTTGTGGAGTTCCTGTTGTGGCGCATTGGAAACGAATCCGACTAGGAACCATGAGGTTGCGGGTTCGATCCCTGGCCTCGCTCAATGGGTTAAGGATCCAGCATTGTTGTGAGCTGTGGTGTAGCTCGCGGATGCGGCTCAGATCCTGTGTTGCTGTGGCTGTGGTGTAGGCCAGTGGCTATCGCTATGATTCGACCCCTACCCTGGGAACCTCTGTATGCCATGAGTGCAGCCGAAGAAAAGACAAAAAAAAAAAAAAAGAAGAAGAATTGCGTTTTGTTTATAGTATGAGATGGGGATATAGCATTTTTTGGTCTCTCTGGGTCTGTCTCCAATTGTGGTGGTAAAATTCTGAGATGCCTCTGAGATTCATGCCCCTGGTATCTCATGTAATCTCCGACCTCTAGAATATATGATTGATTGGGTTGTGCCAAAGAGCAAAAGTAAAGTGATTTTTCAGGTGTCATGAAGGCTCCAGTTTAGCTGAATTTGATTTAATTAAAATGGGAACCGTTTTAAGTGATCTGATCTGGTCAGATGAGCCCTTCAGAGGGACTGTGACGCTTTTTGAAGGGAGGGCTTCGGAGCCTGCCAGCCGTTCTCCTGTTGGCTTTGAAGCTGTGCACTTCCGCTTTGGAGAGGAAGCTGCTCGCGAAGGAAGAGATGGTATCCGTCAGCTGAGGGCTGGAGCCCAGCGGCCTGAAGGCAACCAATTCCAGCAAGAGCTCTGTGCCTGCAGGGGCCCCGGAGCCTTAAGGGGGCTCCAGCCCCGAGCTCCTGTGCATCCTGGTGAGGCCCTGGGCAGAGGATCCAGCTCGCCTGAACAGGTCCCCAGAGGAGTGGTGAGCAATACATCTGCATTGTCTTAAGCCACTACATGTGTGATAATTTTTTTCTGGTGCCATAGAAGACTCATGTGCCAGTTGATACAAAACTACTTACTGAAAAACACACCATTTCCCCCACTGCCTTGTAGGGCCCCAGTGGCCGTCAGCCACCTATAGCTATGTCTGTTTCAGGATTTACTGTAGAGTTTCTTTGGCTACTCAGTCGATGCTTGTGCCACATTATCTTTTTGCAGTAAACACTGGTATCTGGTAGTGTTAAATCTTTCAGGTTTGTTAATCTGTTTGCAAATGTCCATGGCAGTTCTTGGTCTTTTGTGTTTCTGTATGGATTCTAGAATAAGATGGGAGTATTTTGAAAAAATAAAAGCAGCAATTTTGATTTGGATTGCATTGGTTCTACAGAAATACCTATAATTTCATATTCTATTCATGGTGCCTTATTTTCTGTAGTAAAAATCGATTCATACTATGAGCAAGAACGCAATAAATGTATTTCTTTTCCCTTTGTATTCCTCTTTTAAGTTCACGACCTAACCTAGCAGCTGTATAAAAGCTTGTTTTACTCTTTACCTTTATGCTCATGTGCACGTCTGTCTTTGAAACGTATCGTGTTTAATCCACACTGTTCATCTCTTAGCTTGAAAGAGTGTGAAATCGGGATGTCTACACCGTCTCACACTTTCCTATGTCTTTCCTCAGCACTTTTGTTTTATTTCTGCATTATTTTGGCTTATGACACAAACATTCTGTTCTTTACCCGTAAATAACATATTTGTTTTAGTTTGCCCTAAAATAAATAAATTCCATGATATTTCTATTTTTTAAATAGTAGTTTTTCCAGTCATCTTTTGATTAGTCAAATTTTGTCCTCCAGGTTTTTTTTTTAAGGATTTATAGGTTATTGAATTTAAACTTTTTTTCCACTGTAGTCCTTTTTATTTAGAGTTACAGTTTGGCTGTTTATAAAATTCTTGGTTCACATATTCCCGCATTCTGTGTATTGGAGCTCCTCTGTCTGCTAGAATTTAATTTTGCTCCAGAGAAATTTGAGGACAGACCAATTTTTATTCCTTTTGGCCGCTGTTCTTCGGATGACTTTTCTCTGTTGTCTCTGCTGAGCTCTGCAGCCAGACTCAGATATTGCAGATGGCAAGGCAGTTGTCTTTAACTCTTACTAAATCAAGATTTTGCATTTCTGATTTTCCTTGTTAACTCTGCAGCAATACTTGAGTGAAGAAATTGAAAATACCACTGCACTCCGTCACTCGTAAGCCAAGAAGTGTCTCTGCTACACTGCTTCCCTGGTTTGGTCTCATGGGTTATAAATGTGTCTTTTCAGATATATATCACCTTTCTTCTGGTAGGTTTATAGCTTTACCCTTGAATCAGCAAAATAGATGGCATCTCATAGTGGTTAAGTCAGAGAATGCTCTTCTCACCACCTACTAAACCCTTTATTTAGATGTGACTGTTTCCTTTGGTTAAGAATAATTAAAGCAGCAGCAGTAGCAGCAGCTGCCAGGTAGTAAGTAGCCACTGTGTACAGAAGAGAGGATAACCACTCCGGGTGGCTCGTTGCGTTTACTTCTCTCAGCGGCACTGTGCTTAGGTGGCTGCCAAGGTCTAGGGAAGGAAAGTAACCGCTAAGGTCTGGTGACGGAGCAGTGATGGGCCCCGTGCTTCTGACCTGAGAGTCTTCACTGCCTTGGCACAGGTGCTGCTCAGCCGACACACACTTCCTTCTTCACGTCCGAAGTCGGCATTGTTTTCTGGGACACCCCAGGTCATGTGGAGTGCTGCTGCTTCTTTGATGGCCTCGTACCATCTTTTCAGAAGGGTCTGCTATCTGTGGTACAGTTTCAGGGCCCAGGACCTCCTTCTCTTCATTTCTCATCTATTCCAACTCCCTCTTTCATAGACATGGAGAAAATAATGAAAACTGGAAGAGCGTAAAAGATCACCTTTAGAATTTGAAGACCCAGAGGTCTTGTTTAGGCGGCGTGGACAGGGAGCTCTGCTCAGTATTCTGTCATGAGCTGCCTGGGCAGAGATTCTGAAAGGGATGGCCGTGCGTGTGTGGGACCGGATCAGCTTGCGGTCCCCTGGAACAGACACAAGGCTGTGAGTCAGCTACGCGCCGGTACAAAGTCAATGTCATTAATAACTGAAGTGGTGCGGAGCCGGAGCTAATGGCTCTGTGATTGTGGGACGTTATTTCACACGTTTAAAAATTCGTTTCCTCCGGAGTGGAGTGAGGATCTGCTGGGGGTTTGCTCCTGTCTAGGTGTCTGTCCCCTTCCCCCTCCTCGACGCACATCACGAGTCGGGACGTTGTGAAAGCTCTCCTCGGCTGCGGAGTGTGGGTGGTTGGTCTGGTCTTCCCGGGACTATTGTGAGAGTTACATAAAATAACCCTGGGAAAGAGGATTGCTGTTACTATGACTGGTCCTCCCTGGTTACCTAAGGAGTAGTACACTTAGGTGGCAAAGCAATATCAGGACACGGGGTAGTTCTTGTGATGACTCGTTTTCTCTCGCCAGGGGAATTACTGAATCACAGCGGCAGTCTCCAGCCCATCGACGTGTGGTAGAGACGAGAATGCGAGGAAGGGGACCGACACGGCATTCCAGTGTTTGGACATCACCACCAACAAAACAACCGGAAACTATTAGCTTTATTGTTTGCCTAATTTAGGAAGAACAAATTGATGGAAGTGCGCCCCAGCAACTATTTAGTGATAAAGTCAATGCAGGAATGAAAGTTCCTTCCCCGAAAACAAACGAAAGACTGAGTTAGTCAAGGTTTTACTAATGATACCAGAAGATATCCTAGTAAATTAAAAGTTTCTGTACACAAAGAGTTGAAAGTTTCAAAATGAACCTTCTGTACCCACACGCCTTGCCTGAGAATCAGGTCTCCTGGGAACCTTTTTTTTTTTTTTTCCAGATTTATTCAGTAGACTGTTGCACATTGTGTCTTAAACTTTGAAATTACAGTCACCTCATGAAGTAGTGCAGTTGTCTGCATAGAAATATTTATATTTATGGTGGAATCGATGCGTTACCATACCGATAAAATGCAATTATTTGAACTCCATTCTTCAGAAATGGCAACGTTTAAAATTATGTGTATTCTTCCTGGTCATGGTGTGTTCTGTCTCAATGCCCAGTCGTTGGTAGGGCCGTATACCCCACCCCTCAGCCGTGGGACACCAGATCAGAAGCAAGAACTGGACACAGCAGACGTTGTTTGGTGTGACGCCGCCCGAGGGACACGCCGCCCGAGGGACACGCCTGAGGGACACTCCACCTGGGGGACACGCCAGTCCCATCCAGACATTCTTGGGGGACAAAGCAAAGACTGAGGATAACCGTCCGCAGCTTTGGGCAGTTTCCATGTGGCTCCGGAGAGCACCGCAGTGGAAACCCATTTCTTGCTGAAACTCATGTCATTTAATAGGAGCAAAATGACTCAGTTATTAGGATCATCCAGGACACATCTTTTATTTCAACTGTTCAACAGGAGTTCAAAGGAAAAAAGTCTTCCAAACAAGCAAACACTGCTAAAAATTAATGGGGAGCAAGAAGAGCCATACCCGCGGCTGGAGGACAAAGGCAGTAGCAGTTTGTTACCGCGAAGTATGTGTTCACCAACCTCCTGAAATTACTCCAGAATATTTTACCATCAAAGGGAACATTATTGTCTTTTTTTTTTTTTTTTGCTATTTCTTGGGCCGCTCCCGCGGCATATGGAGGTTCCCAGGCTAGGGGTCGAATCGGAGCTGTTGCCACCAGCCTACGCCAGAGTCACAGCAATGCGGGATCCGAGCCGCGTCTGCAACCTACACCACAGCTCACGGCAACGCCGGATCGTTAACACTGAGCAAGGGCAGGGACCGAACCCACAACCTCATGGTTCCTAGTCGGATTCGTTAACCACTGCGCCATGACAGGAACTCCCCAAAGGGAACATTATTTATGTAATTTTGACCAAGACTTAAATGGGTAAAGGAGAGGTGTAGGCTATACCAATATATAAGGTGGCAGAAATTTCAGAGAACACTCTGATTGGTTGGCTTCACGTCAGATCTCTTCAGTATTATTCAGCCACATACTGTACCCTCAAGGGTTATGCAGCCTGGAAAGTGGAGCTCCTGTCTCTTCTCCCATCCTCCATTAATCCACCAGGGCCCTAGGATCTTCCTGTAAGGTGTGTCTGGGTAATGACCATCTAAGCAGAATCAGAGCTAACCCCAGTGTCAGACTTAACCACAAACCATGGTCACCGTTACAAAACCACACAATAATTTCAGAGCCAGGATATTTATTGATGGCAATACCACTTATTTACCGTGTGTGTGTGTGTGTGTGTGTGTGTGTACATGCATGTATGTGTGTGATCTCTTATGGTTCTACAGTTGGAAAGAGTGGGAAAGTGAATTCATAAAAATTTCATAGTTTTCAGGAAACCATGGAGGCTCACGTGAAGTCTGTGATTGTGGGTTTTTTTTTTTTAAGTGAGTCATAGATGTGTGTTTTTCTTATCTGCATTAATGAAGATGTTGCCTCTGTTTAGAGTAAGATTTTGAAACAGTTTAAATCCCCCACCCCCACCCCAATATCCTGGCAAAAGGAGGCAGGAAACAAAAGAATTGAACGTGCCTGAGCAGAGTCGATGCTCATACTCCAGTCTAGTATAAAACTGGAAACATTGTTCGCAACAACCAAGAAGATGATTAAAGGCAGACTATTGATTGGGAACTGCTTAATCATGAAAAACCGCTGCTGTGTTGGGAAGAATGATAAACCTGACTTGGCTGCCAGGAGCATGCGAGTGCTTCCACCCAGCCTTGGACAGAACTAAGGGCCGCTTCGGCTGCAGGGGTTGGAGAACGGGTTGTGGCCGTCAGAGGAAAGCCAGCAGCTTTGCCAGCAAGAAGTGACAGGTTCTGTTTGGTTGAGAAGCAAAACCCCAGCACTCCTTTGTCTAAAGCGGGAGACGCGGTTCAGGGTGAGGCCCCCCACCGCTTTGCCAGCTGGTGTTGATGGACTCAGTTCGGGCATGCAGCAGATACGGACAGCTTTCCTGGATAGATTCTAAGGTCTTGAGTGGGAGCCGATGGTGAATCCTCGAGAAAGGTAGCCGGCGGGCTGCGGGGGCGGGGGGCTTGGCCGTGAGAGAACCAGGAAAGGGCTGAGATGAACCCTCCATCCACACACAGCTCAGTGCCAGAAGGTAGAAGCCTGTAAGCTCAGGGCGTCTGAGCGTAACTGCCCACATCATCGGGTGACCCTAAACTACACCTCAAAGGAGGCCTCCAGGGAGCCAGGGAAAGGAAAACAAGCCATCATGTCACGTAGCAGGAGCTGTCCTCACGGGACGTTTTACAGTTTAAGTCAAGGTATTTTCCAAAAATAAAGCAATACCATGTCATTTGGTATATTATTATTTTTTTTTGTCTTTTTTTTTTGCTATTTCTTTGGGCCGCTTCTGCAGCATATGGAGGTTCCCAGGCTAGGGGTCCAATCGGAGCTGTAGCCACTGGCCTACGCCAGAGCCACAGCAACGCAGGATCCGAGCCACGTCTGCAACCTACACCACAGCTCACGGCAACGCCGGATCGTTAACCCACTGAGCAAGGGCAGGGACCGAACCCGCAACCTCATGGTTCCTAGTCGGATTCGTTAACCAGTGCGCCACTACGGGAACTCCTCATTTGGTATATTATTTATGATGTCAGGTTCTCAACCCGAATTCTTAGAAATGCAAAGAAACGGAAATGTGTGAATAAGACAAATATCAGCCACTATAAACTGAAACCAAGTGGACACAGATGTTGGGTTTAGCAGACAAAAAATCGAAAGCAGATGCTACAGATATGCTCAAGGAATGAAATGAAAATATGTTCAAATGATTAAAGCAATGTATGCTGATAGTTAATCAACAATTAGAAAAAATAAAAAGAGAAACAGAATCTACTATAAAGCAACCAACTGTTAATTCCAGAGCTAAAATTGCAGTGACTTAAATAAAAAATTAGCTAATGGGTCTCAACAGTAGATTTAGTTAGCAGAAGATTCTGTGAAGTTGAGGATATGTAAATAGAAATTGTATAACTCAAAGAATAGTGTGAAACAATATTGGTGGGAAAAATCAAACGTTTAAAAATATGTATAAAAGAAATTCTGCACTTCCATGTTCATTGTAGCACTATTTACAATAATCACGATGGGAAAACAACCAAAATGCCCCTCAACACATGGACAAAGAAAATGTGATGTATACGTACAATGGAGCAAAACACAGCCTGTAAAAAAAGAGATTTTGCAGCATGAGGCAACATCATAAGCTATGATTTCACTGATGTGAGGTGTCTGAAATAGTCAAATTCATAAAATCCAGAGGTAAAACGGTGGTTGCCCGGGACTGGGTGGAAGAGGAAATGGAGAATGACGAATCAAAGGGCAGAGCGATTGGAGTTCCCATCATGGCGCAGTGATAATGAACCAGATTAGTATCCATGAGGACGCAGGTTCGATCCCTCAGTGGGCCAAGGATCCAGCAGTGCCGTGAGCTGTGGTGCAGACCGGCACCTGCAGCTCCAGTCCAGCCCCTAGGCTGGGAACTTCCACATGCCATGGGTGTGGCCCTAAAAGACAAAGAAGGACAAAGAAAAAGAACAAAAGGACACGAGGATTTAGTTAAACAAGGTGAATACGTTCCGGAGATCCGCCCACCGCAGTCTGCCTGTGGTCTACAGTACTGTGTCATGTGCTTAAAATTTTGTAAAGCTAGTAGATGTCAGGTTAAGTGTTTTTTTCCCCAATAACGTAAAATGCTTGAGAAAGAAAGAAGGTTAAAAAAAGAGAAAAACTAAAGAAAAAGGAGCAGAAAAACCGAAGAAATAATGACCAAATTTTCCAAATTGAACCATGAAGTTATTAAATAGGACTTTGTATATCAAAGAGACTCAGTGAACCTCAAGTGATATCAGCACAAAGGGAACCACACCTAAACTCATTATGGTCAAATGGCTGAATGACAAAGTTAAAGACCAGCTCTTAAAGGCAACAGGAGAGGAAGGACACATTATATTTTGGGGACAGCAGGAGGACTGGCATTGATTTCTCATCCTCAGAACAGAGGCCATCAGGCAGCAGAAAACTCATATTCAAAATCCCAGAAGAAAAAATTAAAATGTTCAACCAAGGTTTTTATGTTCTGCGAAGTTACCATTAAACATGCGGATGAAATTAAAGCATTTTAACATAAATAAATACTGGATGAATCCATTTCTAGCCATCTTGCATTATAGGAAGAACTAAACATGAATGAGCTGGGGCAAGTGACAGTGGCAGAACCGAGTGACCCTAAGTAGAGTGGTCACAGGACAGCACCAGGCCGTTACTGACTGATGGCTTCCAAAGAACCAGTGGAAAAGAGTGTGGGCTCTTGAGCCACAGAAATATCTGGAGTGGGCGGTGGGACCAACACATCAATCAATCTCATATACATACTGCATTAACAGAATTTTTTTTAATTTATTTTTATTTTTATCTTTGTAGGGATACACCGGTGGCATATGTAGGTTCCCAGGCTACAGGTCGAATCAGAGCTGTAGTTCCTGGCCTACACCACAGCCACAGCAACGTGGTATCTGAGCCACGTCTGCGACCTACACCAGGGCTCTGGGCAACGCTGGATCCTTAACCCACTGAGCGTGCCCAGGCATTGAACCTGCGTCCTCATGGATCCCAGTCAGATTCGTTTCCACCGAGCCATGATGAGAACACCTACATTAACAGAATTTTAAGAAAAAACACATGACCAGCTCAATGAATGCAGAAAAACCATTTGACAAAACAGCATATTTTTATTTCAAAAACACTCAACAAACTAGAAATGAAACTACCTCAAAATAATAAAGGTCTCATATGAAAAATTCTGACTTCATACTCAGTGGTGAAAGACTGAAAAACCGTTCTTCTAACATCAGGAAGACCAAGGATGCCTTCTTTTACCACTTTTCTCTTTTTAATGATTTTTTATTTTTTGTGTTATACTTGGATTACCGCGTTCTGTCTTTCACCACTTCTAATCGTCATAGTTTTGAAAGTCCTGGCCGAAGTAATTTGAAAAAAAAAGTAGAAGAGATGTCCAAATTGGAAATAGTGAAGAGGAATTACCTTTTTGCAAATGATAAAACCTTAGCTGTAAGAGGCAGTGAAGATCACACACACACACCTGTTGGAACCATTAAAGGAGTTCAGTAAACTGTCGGGATACAGAATCACACACACAAATCTGTTGTATTTCCATATATTAGCAATGAAAAAATTTGAGTAGGACATTAGGAATTAATTTATAATCACATCAAAAGAAAAAAAGTACTCAGGAATAAATTTAACCAAGAAGGTAACAGATTGTATGCTAAAACTGTAAGATGTTGCTGAAAGATGTTTGAAAAAGACAAAAGAGAAATGTGGAAGCATCTGGTGTTCATGAATTGGAGGATTTAGCGTTATGAACATGTCAGCACCCTCCACGTGACCCGTAGACTCACTACAATCCCTATCAAAATCCCAATGACTTTTCTTGCAGAAATAGGAAAGAAAAAATTCTAGAATTCGTTTGAAATCTCAAGGAACCTCAGAGAGCCAAAACAGTTTCGAGAAAGAAGGAAAAATGTGGAGGTCTCCTAGTTCCTAATTTAAAACTAAATACAAAGCCGAGGAAATAAAACAGTGTTGTCCTGACGGAATGACATAGAGATCAAAAGAATAGAATGGAGAGCCCAGAAATAAGCCCTCGCATTCACGGTCCGAGAACACACAAACGGTCAAACGGTCTTTGTCAAGGGAGCCAAGACTTTTCCAAGGGGAAAGGACAATCCTTGCCACAAGTGGTGCTGTCAACACTGGATATCCACACGCAGGAGAAGGAAGTTGGACTCTGGCAGCATATATAAAACGAATTCAAACTGGATCAAAGACCTAAACGTAAGAGCTGAAACTATAAAATCTTAGGAGAAGACAGAGGAGGAGCTTACTGACATTGGATTTGATGAAAAATTCTTACATACTACACCACCAACAGACAACAAAAGAAAAAACAGAGAAATTAAACTTCAGATTACAAACTTCTGAGTAGCAAGGAACACGATCAGCTAAGTTAAATGACAACCCACAGGAGAGAAAATATTTACAAACCATGAGGTTAATATTGAGAGTAAATATTCCTGCAGTTCAACAACAACAACAAGCAAGCGGCCTGTTTAAAAAATGAGCAAAAGACATGAATAGACATTTCTCAAAGAACATACACAAACGGCCAAGAGACACATGAAAAGTTGTTCAATATCACTAATCGTTAGAGAAACGCAAATCAAAACCAGCATGAGAGACCACTTAGCAACTATTCAGATGGCTGTTAGAAACCCCCAAACCATAAAATAACGAGTATTGGTGACGACATGGAGGAAAAGGAACGCTTGTGTGTCCGGGTAGGAATGTAAAATGGTGCAGCCCCAGTAGAAAACAGTGTGGCTGTTTCTCAAAAAATCAAACACTGGGTTTCCATATGGCCCCGCAAGCATACGTCTGAGTATGTGCCGAGAAGATGGAAGGCAGGTTTCAGAACAGATGTTTCTTCACCGATGTTTACAGCAGCGTTATCCATGAAAGCCAAGAGATGGAAGCAGCACAGGTGTCCATCAGCAGATGAGTGGATAAACGATCGTGATGTGTGCATGCGTACGGAGCCGAATGCGGTTCTGCTTTAGAAAGGAATGAATTCTGCCACGTGGTGTGACAGAGGTGAACCCTGAGGACACTGTAATTGAAGTAAGCCCCAAACGATAGGCTAAGTAGTATATGCTTCCACTTTCTTGAGGGCACAGTCGGACTCGTAGACAGAAAGTAGGACAGGGATTGCCGGGCACTAGAGGAAGGGAGGTGGGAAGTGACTGTTTAATGGGGCTGGAGTTTCTGTTCTTCAGGATGAGCGGGCGCTGGGAGAGGATGCTCGTGCTGGTTGCACAACAGGGTGGTTGTACTGGATGTCCCTGAGCTGTGCACTGAACTGTGATTAAAGTGGTCGATTTTATGTCGTGTGTATTTCAGCCTAATTAAAAAAAATAAAAACCTGGGGGAAGAGTATTCCACATGACGGACGGGTAGCAAAAGCAGACAAGAGTGACTGCTGAGGAGCTACTTCAGTCACCATGAAAAAAGGAGTGGTGGGTTAGACCTGAGTTAACACGTTATGGTGAAAATAGTTTGATCTGGCTTCATTTTGGGTGTAGCGCCTACAGGACGTGCTGGCGAGTTACACGTGCACGTGAAGGGACGTGCGCTCAGTGTGACTCTGGGTTCCTTTTCTCCCGAGCAGCCGAAGGGTCGAGTTTCCATTAACTGAAATGGAGGACACGGTGGGGGTCCTGGAGAAAGGCGCTAGTGTTCTCTGGACAAGTTTGGAAATACTTGCTTAAACAGAGGACAGACGGCCCAGAGACTCTTGATTCGGGAGCCCAGAGACTCTTGATTCGGGAGCCCAGCGCAAAGCTCGCGGTCTGATGAGGCCTAAGCTCACAGCAGTGGTGTTGTCATCCTTAGGCCATTGTGCGTGGACAGAGGCTCCAAAGGTAATTCATCACTAAGACATTTTGATTTCTGGTTTCTTCTTTCTTCCTGGTTATTGCAGCAGAGAAGGGTAGTGTGGAGTTGCTTCGGCAGTGCGAAATCTTGACGGAGAATGAAAACAGACGGCAAGACCAGTCGTGGCGTAGCCTCGTTGAGTGAGTGGGAAAATAATGCAAAATCACGTGTCCCATTACAAAAAGTTTTTATTCTCTCAGACAAGAACAGAGGCCTAGGGTAGAGGCACAGGGAGTGTTAGACTGTGTGGAAGTGCGCAAGTTGTACCATAGGAGTACGCAGCTCAGTCAATTACCAGGAGCAGCAGGCCTTGTGTAACTGCAGTTCCCATGGTCAGAGCCAGCCTCTTACGCATCCTCCAGCCATCAGCACCTTCCTCAGGGGTAACCATCAAGCTGACGGTGACACCACAGGTCCACCGCATGTTTTAAAAACTGCATGTAAGTGAAATACGACAGAATGGTTCTACCGGGATTACCTCATTTGAGAGTGTGACTCTGCCATTCCCACATGTAGATACACCAGTAATGTAGCAATTCTTTTTAAGTTACACTAGTCCATTTCCCGAGTATGCTGTATTGAGTATTCTCCCTATGGTGGAGATGTGGTCAGTTTTCACTTTTGTCTGTTAATGGGTGTTGCTGGTTCAGATGCTCTTTCTTGAGGCACACGTACACGTGCTGCCAGTGGACCACGGCCTAGGAGGAGAATGGCTGCGGCACGTGGATAGATCGATGGACGATGGAAAGTTGTTTTCTGTGTAATGGTTCAAACCCTGCCGGTGGTGTATAAGAATGCTTTTGCCTCACCTTCTTGCGGGCTCTGTGTATGCTCTGTGTTTTTCGTTTGAGGCATCCTGGAGTGTGTGTGGTGGCGTCGTGCTTTCTAAGATGAAGACACTGGAAGTGTGCTCTTTGGGGTCTCTAGCTTTCAACTGTACGCTCAGCCTTAACTCCCACTGACTTATTTCATTGTCTGAGTTTGTTTTTAACGTGCAGATTTTGCACATTCTGACTGTTTGAACTTTGCCAGTTGGATGTGTTGAAATACATCCTCCCGTAACTCTGTGGTTTTCATTAGTTGGTTGGTGGCATTTGAGAACAGAGACTCTAATCTTAGGGTATATGGTTTTGAATGTTCTTTGTCTTCTTGTGATTTGGGGTTTTTCCGGTGCATTTTTTGCTAAGTCAAGCTTATAAATATAGTTTCTTTTATAGTTTCCGAAGGTTTTATTCTCTCCCTTCCACATGTACCGATACAATCTGCCTGAATTCTGTTTTCTCTGTGAAGTGAGGTAAAGATGGCACTTTGTTTGCTGTGTGACTGTGCAGTTGCTGCATCGCTGCCTACCCAGTGTTCCTCTTTGCGCTACTTGTTTGTAGTACCAGAATTGTCCTGCACCGGTGCCCACCATGTGCCTGGGCAGGTTTCGAGACATGCTGTTTGTTACATTAGTTCCTCTGCCCAGCTCTCTGCCAAGTCCACTGTCTTGAGTACTGTAACCTTAAAGTCTGTGTGGCTCTGGGTCCGTCCTTGTCCTGCTTCTCTAAGAGTACAGCAGGAGTAGTAAAAGAGCTTCCTCCTATTCATGGTCCTTTCTATTTCCACATACATTATTTCTTTATTTTTTCTTTTTCAGCCTCACCCACAGCATATGGAAGTTCCTGGGCCAGGGACTGAATCCCAGCCACAGCTGCAACTTAATGCCATAGCTGCAGCAATACCAGATCCTTAACCCACCGTGCTGGGCCAGGGATCAAACTTGCCCCACCTAGCAGGAACTCCCCATATAATTTTTAAATTTTTAAATTTTTAAAAATCAGTCATTTAAAGGAAAAACCAGTGCTGGAACTTTTATTATGGGGGAATTATATTGAATTTATGCGTTAATTTGTGAAAAATTAAAAATTTTTACAGTTTGCCTATGAATCCATGAAAACACTTTATCCTTTGTTTAATTTCCATGTCCTTTAATTATTTTCAATCACATTTATAGTTTCCGGTGTAAAATTCTTGAGTATTTTTTTCTGTACTCATAGGTATTTCGTATTTAAGTAGTATTGCATGTTATTTATTTTAAAGTTTTAGTTTCTCTTCACTGATATTATTTAAATTTGATTATTTTGTATTAAATTCTAATCATTTCCTGTGCATTCTACTGAACTTTTAAACTGCAGAACCATATAAACTGCGGATAATGAGAGTTTTACTTTGCTGTTTTAGAGGCTTATATATTACATTATTTGTTTATGCCTTATTGGATGGGCTAACAGTTCAGTAATATACAAAATAAATATGGTGAGAGAGGCATCCTGGTCTCAGATTCAAAGAGAAAGCTTTCAGCATTTCTCTATTAAAGTATGTTATTTCCCTTAAGTATTTTGTACATACTCTTCCTTTAGCAGACTAAGTGAGTTCAGTTTGATTCTTAGATTGCTGATTTTTTCAGTAAATATGAATAGCTTTTCAGTTACATCAATTTCATGTTCTTAAGTTTATGCATATATATATATATATGTGTGTGAGATTAGCTTCTAATGCTCCATTCTTAATCATGTCTCTGTTAATATTTGGATCCAGTTTTTCCCAGTGTGTAAAAGTTGTTAGAATGTGTTTAATGTCTATTTCCTGGGTAGTTCTGTGAAATACGGCACAATTATTTCGCTCAGTATTTGGTAAAAGTCTCAAGTCTGGAGTTTTCTCTGTGGGAACATGTTTCTAATGATTCCTTCATTTTTTAAAAAGCATGTGATGGCTTAGAGCTCTGTCTCTATTTGGCCAGACTTTGCAAATCTCATTTTTCTGAGGATTAATCTATTTAATCTATACTCCGAAGTCAGTGCCATTTTCTCTGATAGGTAGTTCTCTGTTGACATCTTTGATATGGATAATGATGTGTGCTAGCATTTCTGATATTGATTATTTCTGTTTTCCATCTTTTTTCTTGATCAATAGTCCCAGGGGTTTATCAACTTTAAGAATTTTTTTTTCAAAGAATAACTCTAGATTTTGTTGACCTGTCTAGGGCATTTTTGTATGATATTTCATTGATTTCTATACTTCTCTTTAATATTTTATTTTTTCCATTTTTTTCCTGAAAATTAATCACATAAATTAATACATTAATTATGTAATTACATAATTACTTATCTCAATGACTATTTTCATTTTATAACTTTTTGGCTTTTTATTTTAAAATTTATTTTTATTTATTTATTTGTATTGTCTTTCTAGGGCCACACCTGCAACATGTGGAAGTTCTCAGGCCAGAGGTTGAATCGGAGCTGCAGCTGCCAGCCTACACCAGAGCCACAGCAACATGGCATCCGAGCTGCATCTGCGACCTACACCATAGTTCACGGCAACGCCAGATCCTTAATCCACTGAGCAGGGCCAGGGAACAAACCTGAAACCTCATGGATGCTAGTTGGGTTCGATACTGCTGAGCCACAACAGGAACTCCTCAATAACTTTAAAAAGAACAATAAATTTTAACGCTTCATATTAAATTTTTGGGTAAGCAAGTTTTAATTGCAAAATATACTCTAATATCCTTCATAATTAATTATTCTTTACCTTATGGGTAATTTAGAACTGGTCTCCTTAATTTCTGATTTTATGATGATGTTTTACAAGTATTATGTTATTTATAGAGTGGTCAGAAAAATATATTCTGTAGGGTTTTAAACCTTTGAAGTGTGTTGAAACTTGTCTGACATATTGGAAGCAAAAAATTCTCATAATACCTTTGTAGATGATTTATTCATTAAAAATATGAGCAACAATCTATAGGAATACACGTTTAAAAATAGCTCTTTCAGAGTTCCCGTTGTGGCTCAGTGGTTAATGAATCCGACTAAGAACCTTGAGGTTGCGGGTTTGATCCCTGGCCTTGCTCAGTGGGTTAAGGGTCTGGCGTTGCTGCGAACAGTGGTGCAGGTCACAGACGCAGCTCAGATCTGGTGTGGCTGTGGCTCTGGCATAGGCCTGCAGCCGTAGTTCCAATTAGACCCCTAGCCTGGGAACCTCATATGCCTCGGGGGTGGCCCTAGAAAATCTCTTTCTAAAAGTATACGGGTATTATAGAAATAGAAAATAAGTCAGTACGCTATTGACGTTAAATAATTAATAACTGAAAAGTTATGAGTGATGAAGGTAAAATATTGTTTGGAATTTGGTTAAATGTCAGATGTTCTGAGTGAGTATAGAGGATAAATGTACAATATTTTATAAGTGACCAAAATCTAATTTTTTTTTTTTTGTTAAAACATACATATGTTCTATCAAGGCCGAGCTATTTGGAATTTGCTGTGAAAGCACGAGCCATATCTTTTGAAGAGATGCAGTATATCATGCTTTTAAAAAGTGTCGGGAAAAGCCCATAGAGTTAGTAGAACAAGCTCTTTTGTTTTGATTCGATTTCATTATGTTAAAGTAGACATTGATCCATTCATTTCTGATAAATAGCCTAGAGGAACTGGGTAGGCAGCATGCTATTTTTGACCCGTTCTCTAGAATGAGGAGGCAGGGATGCGCGTGTGATAGTGGGAGGCAATTTGGGAGATAGGGATCAGGAAGCCTTCCGTTTCGGGATCGAAGGAAAACAGACACCAAGAGATGAGATTTTGTGTTTCCTCACCCTCTGTATTCACCTGGTGGGTGGGCTGAAAACTAACCATGAAACAATTGGGTTATGTCCCTTATTTTTATGTATCATGAATTCATTTTATACTTTATAAATAGTCTGATGCAGAAGCCCAGCTCCTGTAAGAAAGGGCTAATTGAGTAAATACAGAAGGAGGAAAACCTTGGGAAGCCTTGGAGTGTGCACTCCGTCTAGTAAAGTTTGCTGAGTTTAAGACGGTGTGCGGATAGGAGGTAGTGTGGGATGCGGGTCCTCTGAGACTGTCTCAGTCCAGAGCCGAGACCCAGTCTTTTTATTAAGCCTCATCTGTGGTGCACCCGTTAGCTAGGACTGGACAGCAGGAATGTACTCGTTCTGAGAGGCAGGGAGAAGAGATTGAATGTGGTGGGAAGTGTGGTGGGTGAGAAAATAGCTTTCTCAAGATGCAGGTGGAAGAGAAGGATGAGGTTTTGTTTGGGGATTTTATCTTTTTGGCATTTTATCTAAGGATTTTGCAAAGTAACATAAGTCTTTGGGAAAAAAGGAGAAAAATGAGATTCCATTTAATTAACTTAGACATGCTACAAATATTGTGAGTCTCCTTAGGATTCATTGGAGTCTTCTTTTCCATGAAAATATACTATTTTGTCACAACTCCAAAAACAGGTGCCATTTTACCATGCATTTGTCAGGATACTTCATTGAAATACTGCAAAAAATGATTGTATTGCACAAAACACAGAGATCCTCCGTTTGATTCTCTTGAAACATCTCTGATGGTCACTGAAGTTACTCTCTGGTTGCCAGTGGCCTTAACTTCTTTCTCTTTATTTCACATAGCATTTAAATCACCCAGCGCTGTCAAGGGTAAGATAACTTTGGCCGTTTTCGGAGGGCACATCCAGTAATTGGCAGGATCTAAGCATTCCTGTGTTAGAAGAGTGCTTGTGCTGTGTCATGACCCTGGGGTTCTCAGCCATAGTGCTGGAGATGTTATCAGATGTTTATTCAGGAGAACCAGAAACTTCTACCGGACAGCCGGGAGTGAGTGCTGTTTGCAATAAAGGATTTTCCCATAGCCTTGGGTCATTTATAACTTTTGCTGATTTTACTTTGTTTTCTGACTTACCCAAGCCTGAACTGCAGGATAAAATCAATTTTTCCCATATAGGAGCAAACAGTCACAATCAGGAATAGAATATAAATCAGTTTCTCTTAGAAAGGGTGGGTCAGGGTAATATTGGAATGCCTCAAGTCATTCTTTCCCCGGCTTCAAGTCTTGTGTGTTTATAAGGTCTGAAAACCATCACCACGTTTCAAATTCACCGTAATAAAGCAAAAAAAAAAAAAAAAAACAGTCAAAAACAGCTTATTATCTATAAGACTTGCACAAACAGCATTTGAGTAGTTAGATCTATGTCCAAAATAAGTGTGTGTGTGTGTGTGTGTGTGTGTGTGTAATATTTATATATTATTGACAGCTCTTTTGCTGATAAACTTGAGAAAGCAAAGTATCGGCTGAGCTAAAGTCAATGGGGTGGGAAAAATGACAGATGATTTTTACCTCCCAAAATGTTATGAATAACTTTTCGTGAACACGTGTCCTGCTCCAAGTGAGGTCCGTGCATTTTGTACCATATTCATCACATGTCGTTTGAGGCTTCACTTTATTGGGGTATAACTCGAAGTCACATGTCTGGAGAATGTGCAGCCTCTGGGGTTCCTGTTTATATGAACCACAGTGAGACTGATGCTTCCGAGGGAACTTACAGGTGCGAATTCCTGAAGTGCAGTACCCTGGCATCCTCTCTGTACTTGCCCTTCTCTCCCCCCGCGTTGGTGATTATTTGACGGTGTTTATCTGGGAACGCAAATAACAACAGTAGCAACAAAAACTTCTGTGTGTGCCATGCTTCACGATGGACACACACAATTGTACAAATGGGTACCGATCAATCATGTTTCAAAAACACTTGATCCTCTCCCCTTCAAGTCCCAGAGTATCAGGAGGCCACAGTAGGGCCTGGGAACCTGGCCCCCTGCGTGTTACTTGTGCACAAATTGTACGTTGTGAATGTAGAATAAGTGATGCCATACAAACCTTATTCCTCAAGCCCTTGTTTCTTCTCTAGGAGAAAATGCTCAAGTAAATGTTCTTAACAGAATACAAGAGAAAACACAGACGCTAATGCTCACAATAGCATATCAAATAACTTACAACTATCCAGAGAGACAAAATAATGAAAAATCAGTCCTCAACATTGAGACAAGTCAAACCTATTCCCATGTGGGATACTTAAATGTGTATTTAAATACAAAGCTCTGCAAAGTCCCATGCTGTTTTGTAGGTTAATTAATTTTTGTTCTTTTATAAAAAATGAAACTTTTGTAAAGGTTATTTCCCCATATTAAAAAAACAAAAAACAAAAACAAACCGTGTTACTGGGGAAACCTGTTTTGAGAACTGCTCTCCTCTGGACCTACACAGTTAGTTTCAGAGGGTGGCACAGTTTCCAAGCATGACCTCTTCTTAGTTCTCATTTTCTTTGATTATCTGAGAGATATTCCTTGAATAATGGTGCTTGGGGAATTGCGACTCTCAGACTTGAGTTACGTCATGTTCAAACATGCGGTTTTTTTTTTTATTAAGTAATTAATCATGTCTGTCTATACCTTTTAATTTTTCAATAATTTTTATTTTTTCCATTATAGTTGGTTTACATACACAATGGAATACTACTCAGCCATAAAAAAGAACGAAATAATGCCATTTGCAGCAACACGGGTGGAAGTAGAGACTCTCCTTCTAAGTGAAGTATGTCTATACCTTTAGATCTTTTGGAATTCAGTGGAGGCATGCATTTAAAAGGTTTACACCTTCGATTTATCTCTTAAGAGGATGACATTCAGTTAGTCAATACAAATAAACGTACCATGAAAATAATAATTTATCTTTTCATACCGAGTGGCTAAAGCATATCCTTCTTTCTATGTGAATCTGATTGTTTATATTGCATTTTAAAAAAGTCATTTGTATTGAGATGCAGTGGCCCTATGACACTGTGAAAGTTTAAACCACATGGTGTGATGATGTGTACATTCATGTACTGCAGAATGCCTGCATCTGTACTAGTGGAGACAATTAAGACCTAGTTTCTTAGCGACTTTAAACTCCAAATCTGGCATTGTTGTCTGCAATGACTATGCTATGCACAAGGTCTCCAGAGCTTATTCATCTACTGGTTCCAAGTGTGTACCTTAAACAATATCTCTTCAATTATAGGCCATATGAGAGTATTTAGATTTGAAGGATAAAATTAAAGAGGTATTGGGACGATTTTAAAGTTGTTCTTAAAGTTTGTTCAAGTTTATTTCTCCCTCACAATGAGACCAGGTCATCTCAGTGCTACACTTAGCCTTGAAGCATGACTTCCCACAGTGTTTGCCCTTTATAAGCACCGTGGGTTGAGGACACTGTTTGTTGAGGATGCCTTGAGTGAAATGATTTGGCATCCAAGAACTAATGTGCTTATGTAACTCTAATGACAAAGTTGGTTAAAAGAAAGACATGTTTCTCCTTTGCCTTGACTGCTAGAAAAGAAATAACTTTAGCATCATTTCTTCTGGGAATCTGTCCCAGTCCTTCCCAGATGAGATCCGTTTGTTATGCGGTGTCACTGCATCATTCTGCTTCCTCCATACCACATAGTTCTTTTTTTTTTATTTTTTGTCCTTTTGCCTTTTCTTGAGCTGCTCCCGTGGCATATGGAGGTTCCCAGGCTAGGGGTCTAATCGGAGCTGTAACGCGGGATCCGAGCTGCATCTGTGACCACACCACAGCTCACAGCAACACCGGATCCTTAACCCACTGAGCAAGGCCAGGGATCGAAGTAGAAACCTCATGGTTCCTACTCGGATTCATTAACCATTGTGCCACGATGGGAACTCCATACCACGTAGTTCTTAAATGTACATTCTTGTATAATTATTTAGCTTTTCTGTAACACATCATAGTGCAAACTGTAAAGGCCTGTATATACATTTTTTATACATTGTTCATTTTCTTTTTTTATTATTATAATTGATTTACAGTGTTTCATCAGGTTCTGTTATACAGCAAAGTAACCCAATCACACACATTTCCTTGTACCATACAGTAGGGTCCCATTGCCCATCCATTCCAAATATAACCGTTTGCATCCCCCCCCCCCCAAATGAACATCCATCCCATTCCCTCTCCTTTCCCCGCCTCAGGAACCCCAAGTCTGCTCTCCTTGGCCTTGATCTGTTTCTGGTTTTTTGGTTTTTTTTTTTTTTTTTTGGATAGGATCATCTGTTCCATATTTTAGATTCCACAAATAAGTGCTATCATATGGTATTTGTCTTTTTCTTTCTGACTTACTTCACTTAGTATGAAAGTTTCTAAATCCATTCATGTTGCTGCAAATGGCATTTGTTTGTCTTTTTTATGGCTGGGCAGTATTCCATTGTGTACATATACCACATCTTCTTAATCCATTCATCTGTCAGTGGACATTTAGGTTGTTTCCATTGTCTTGGCTATTGTGAATAGTGCTGATATGAACATAGGGGTGCATGTATCTTTTTCAGTGAAAGTTTTGTCTGGATATATGCCCAGCAGTGGAATTTCTTGATCATATGGTAGTTCTATATTTAGTTTTCTGAGGTGCCTCCATACTGTTTTCCACAGTGGTTGTACCAATTTTCATTCCCACCAGTGATGGCGGAGGGTACCTTTTACTTCACACCCTCTGCAGCATTTATTTTTTTGACTTGTTAATGATGGCCATTCTGACTGGTATGAGATGGTACCTCATTGTAGTTTCAATTTGCATTTTTCTAATAATTAGTGATACTGAGCATCTTTTCATATGCCTTTGTCTATCCTTATGTCTTCTTTGAAGAAATGTCTATTGAGGTCTTCTGCTTATTTTTCAATTGGGTTGTTTGTTTTTTTGTGTTGTTGAGTTGCATGAGTTGTTTGTATATTTTGGAGATTAGGCCCTTGTCTCTTGCATCATTGGTAAAGATTTTCTCCCATTCTGCGGGTTGTCTTTTCACTTTTTTAATGATTTCCTTTACTGTGCAAAAGCTTTTGAGTTTGATTGGGTCCCATTGGTTTATTTGTGTCTTTATTGTCATTATTCTAGGAGGTGGATCAAACAAGATGTTGCTGGGATTTATGTCAAAGAACGTTCTGCCTATGTTTTCCTCTTGGAGTTTTGTAGTGTCTAGCCTTATAGTTAGGTCTCTCCAGACAGTGTAGATAGAGAGAACCTACCTCAACATAATAAAAACCATATATGAAAAACCCACATCTAATATCATTCTCAATGGTGAAAAATTGAAAACATTTCCAGTAAGATAAGGGACAAGACAAGGATGTCCACATTCACCACTATATTACTCAACATAGTTTTGGAAATCCTAGCTACAACAATCAGAGAAGAAAAAGAAATAAAAGGAATCCAAATTGGAAAAGAAGAAGTAAAACTATTGCTGTTTGCAGATGACATTATAAAGTACATGGAAAACCATAAATACTGCACCAGAAAACTGTTAGAACCCATCAATGAATTTGACAAAGCTGCAGGCTACAAAATTAATACACAGAAATCAATCGCATTTCTATATACTAATAATGAAAGGTCAGAAAGACCCAGAAATCCCACTATTAGGCATATATCCAGACAAAACTTTCCTTGAAAAAGACACATGCACCACATGTTCATTGTAGCACTATTCACAATAACCAAGACATGGAATCCACCCAAATGTCCATCAACAGATGATTGGATCAGGAAGATATGGTATACATACACAATGGAATACTACTCAGCCATAAAAAAGAACGAAATAATGCCATTTGCAGCAACATGGATGGAACTAGAGACTCTCATACTGAGTGAAGTAAGTCAGAAAGAGAAAGACAAATACCATATGATATCACTTCTATCTGGAATCTAATATACTACACAAATGAACCTTTCCACAGAAAAGAAAATCATGGACTTGGACAATAGACTTGTGGTTGCCTAGGGGGACGGAGTGGGATGGATGGGGTGCTTGGGGTTGATAGATGCAGACTGTTGCCTTTGGAATGGATGGGCAATGAGATCCTGCTTTGTAGCACTGGGAGCTATGTCTAGTCACTTATAATAATGTGAGAAAAAATGATAATGTGAGAAAAAAGAATTTATACCTGTATGCATAACTGGGTCACCATGCTATACAGTGGAAAATTGACAGAACAATGTAAACCAGCTATAATGGGAAATACAAAGGATCATAGGAGACTACTATATGCAACTATATGCCAATAAAATGGAAAACCTAGAAGAAATGGACAAATTCTTAGAAAAGTGCAATCTTCCAAGACTAAACCAAGATGAAATAGAAAAGATGAATGGACCCATCACAAGAACTGAAATTGAAACTGTGATTACAAAACTTCCAACAAACAAAAGTCCAGGACCAGATGGCTTCACAGGCAAATTCTATCAAACATTTAGAGAAGAGCTAACACCTATCCTTCTGAAACTATTTCAAGAAATTGCAGAGGAAGGGATACTCCCAAACTCATTCTATGAGGCCACCATCACGCTGATACCAAAACCAGACAAAGACACCACAAAACAAGAAAACTACAGGCCAATTTCACTGATGAACATCGATGCAAAAATCCTCAACAAAATACTAGCAAACCACATCCAACAATACATTAAATGGACTGTACATCATGATCAAGTGGGATTTATCCCAGGGATGCAAGGGTTCTTCAGTATCCACAAATCCATCAGTGTGATACAGCACATTAACAAACTGAAGAATAAAAACCCTATGATCTTCTCAATCGATGAGGAAAAAGCCTTTGACAAAATCCAACACCCATTTCTGATTTTAAAAAAAACCCTTCAGAAAGTGGGCATAGTGGGAAACTATCTCAACATAATAAAGGCCGTATATGACAAACCCACAGCGAACATCATTCTCAATGGTGAAAAGCTGACAGAATTCCCACTGAGATTGGGAACAAGACAGGGATGTCTGCTCTCCCCACTACTCTTCAACATAGTTTTGGAAGTCCTAGCCACAACAATCAGAGAAGTAAAGGAAATAAAAGGAAACCAAATTGGAAAGGAAGAAGTAAAACTATCACTATTTGCAGATGACATGATACTATACCTAGAGAATCCTGAAGACTCTACCAGAAAACTGTTAGAGCTCCTCTGCGAATTTTGGCAAAGTCACAGGATACAATATCAATACACAGAAATCAACGGCATTTCTATACACTAGCAATGAAAGAGCAGAAAAAGAAATTAGGGAAGCTATCCCATTTACCATCATATCAAAAAGAATAAAATACCTAGGAGTAAACCTACCTAAAGAGACAAAAGACCTGTACTCTGAAAACTATAAGCCACTGATGAAAGAAATGAAAGATGACACAAATAGATGGAAAGATATATCATGCTCATGGATTGGAAGAGTTAATATTATCAAAATGACTACTACCTAAAGCAATCTACAGATTCAGTGCAATCCCTATCAAAGTACCAAGGACATTTTTCACAGAACTTGAACAAAGTATTTTAAAGTTTGTTTGAAAGCACAAAAGACCCAGAATAGCCAAAGCCATCCTGAAAAAGAAAAATGGAGCTGGAGGAATCAGGAGCCAGGACTGCAGACTATGCTACAAAGCAACAATCATCAAAACCGCATGGTACTGGCACAAAGACAGAAATACATATCAGTGGAACAGGATAGAAAGCCCAGAATTAAACCCACGCACCTACAGCCAACGAATCTATGACAAAGGAGGCAAGAACATACAATGGAGAAAGGACAGCTTGTTCACTAAGTGGTGCTGGGAAAACTGGACAGCCACATGGAAAAGAAGGAAATTAGAACACTCCCTAACACCATACACAAAAATAAACTCCAAATGGACTAAAAACCTATATATAAGACCAGACACTATAAAACTCTTAGAGGAAAACAAAGGCCAAACACTCTCTGATGTAAACGACAGCAACATCTTTTCAGATCCACCTCTTAGAGTATTGATGATAAAAACAAAAATAAACAAATGGGACCTAGCTAAACTTAAAAGTTTCTGCACAGCCAAGGAAACCCTAAACAAAACGAAAAGACAACCCACAGAATGGGAGAAAATCTTTGCAAGTGAATCGACGGACAAGGGATTC
This sequence comes from Phacochoerus africanus, assembly GCF_016906955.1. Lineage (NCBI taxonomy): Eukaryota > Metazoa > Chordata > Mammalia > Artiodactyla > Suidae > Phacochoerus > Phacochoerus africanus. The sequence continues at coordinate 73,274,658 of NC_062555.1, read as the reverse complement.
ATCTCCAAAATTTAACAACACCTTCTACAGCTCCATACCAAAAAAACAAGCAACCCCATCAAAAAATGGGCAGAAGATTTAAACAGACAGTTCTCTAAAGAAGACATACAGATGGCCAAAAAGCACATGAAAAGATGTTCAACATCACTCATTATTAGAGAAATGCAAATCAAAACCACTCGGAGGTACCACCTTACACCAGCCAGAATGGTCATCATCAAAAAGTCTACGAACAATCAGTGCTGGAGAGGGTGTGGAGAAAAAGGAACCCTATGACACTTTTGGTGGGATTGTAAATTGGTGCAACCACTGTGGAAAACAGCATGGAGATTCCTCAGAAAACTAAAAAGAGAACTACCATTTGACCCAGCAATCCCATTCCTTGGCATTTATCCAGAGAAAACCATGACTCTCAAAGACACATGTACTCCAGTGTTCATTGCAGCACTATTTACAATAGCCAAAACATGGAAACGACCTAAATGTCCATCGACAGAGGAGTGGATCTCTTGATGTGGTACATGTACACAATGGAATATTACTCAGCCATTAAAAAAGAACGAAATACTGGCATTTTTAGCAGCATGGATGGACCTAGAAACTATCATGCTAAGTGAGGTCAGCCATACAATGAGACATAAAATGCTTTCACTGACATGTGGAATCTGAAAAAAGGGCAGACTGAACTTCTTTGCAGAATACATGCTGACTCACAGACATTGAAAAACGTATGGTCTCCGAAGGAGACAGTTTGGGGGGTGGGGGGATGTGCTTGGGCTGGGGGATGGAAATTCTGTGAAATCAGATTGTTATGATCATTATACAACTACAGATGTGATAAATTCATTTGAGTAATTTAAAAAATTAAATTAATTAATTAATTAATTGAAAAAATGGATTAAACACATCATTCATTTAGCAAATGAAATTGCCCCAAACTCAAGTGTAAGCAAATGCCCCCAAACTCAAGTGTCATTTAAAGAAGAAGACATTGGGAGTTCCCATAGTGGTGTAGTGGTTAACAAATCTGACTAGGAACCATGAGGTTGCGGGTTCGATCCCTGGCCTCGCTCAGTGGGTTAAGGATCTGGCATTGCCGTGAGCTGTGGTGTAGGTTGCAGACGTGGCTCGGATCTTGTGTTGCTGTGGCTCTAGCGAAGGCCGGTGGCTACAGCTCTGATTAGACCCCTAGCCTGGGAACCTCCATATGCCAGGGGAGCGGCACTAGAAAAGGCAAAAAGACAAAAAGATCAAATAAATAAATAAATGAATAAATAAAAATAAAGAAGAGGACAGTGCCAATTGAATCAATAAATTGATTTGAGCATCAACAGCTTCCCTGGACTAATTTAAAAAAGTACTTTCAAAAAGAGATAATCCCTCATTTTCTTTCAGTTCTTCTATTTGTCTCTCATCTATCAGTCATCTATTTTCTATTACCTATTCTGTCATCTATCTCACTGCAATCTGACTACCTATTTATCATCTATTATTACGTATCAATCACTAATAAAACTGTTTACTGTATTTTCTTGATTACGGTATTTAACATTATTTCTGAAGCTATTCTTATATTTTCCCATAACTTGCTATTTTTTAAAAGAATTGTTGCTTGTGAATTTACATTTGATGTGGTTGTATCTAGCTGTTCTTTTGTCCAGCTCAGGGACTGAAATCAGTAATGACTTCAGACTCTTTCATTAGTTTCCCAAGTGTTTTAATAGCCAACATATTAGTTATGAAGTTGAGTCTCCTTTTAGTTAATGATGAACTAAGAGAAGTTGCATTAAGGTCATGGTCAGTGTATGGCGATGTCGACATTGTGACGTGCCTATGTTGTTGACCCATACGAAGTTTTATAACAAAACCTTAAAAGATAGATCCTATTTAATTAGTTGGCTTAGTTTTGTTAATTCCTGTTTAGTTTCTATCCATGAAGCATTGTTAGTGACATTTGGCTCTGTTTCAATAGTTGGTAAACTGTAAAGGAATAAATATACAAATTCTACTTTTTAATCAGACATTGCCTTTTCATATAATTATTGCACAATCTAATAGTTTTATTCTTGGAAAACACATTTTCTATTTCATGTTATATCCTGTTGCTTCATTTCTGCATCTCTGCCAGAGTTCTTTCATTTGATTAAATCAAATTGCCTTCATCCAGTCTTTATGGTTTAATAATGGAATTATTTCTTCCTTTAAAAACAAAGAGAAATATTGATGTATGTGTTAGAATGTGTTTTTTATTAAAGCCAAATTATTATAGTAATTGAATTTTTAAAAATATTTTAAATTAATCTCCATTAGAGTAAATTTATAGGATTTGATAAAATTTCAAACTCTTCCGCAGCATTTACGCTCAAGCCTAACCATTCAAAGTTCAAATTTCCTTCCAAATATCATTGTTTTTAGTCTTGGTATTTAATTTTGTGAGAAAACGATTTGACATATGGTTGAAAACATTTAATTTCATTTTCAAGAAGCTTTATTTAAGTATAGTTGATTTATTTACCATGTTGCGATAATTTCTGCTGTGTAGCAGAGTGATTTGATTACACATATATACACATCTAATTTTTTTCAGATATGGATGCTGTGCATGTGAGGGCTGAGAGTAGATGGGGAATTTCTGTACCATCCTTTCAAGTTCATTGTGAACCTAAAACTTCTCTAAAAAATAAAGTCTTAAAAATATCTAAGCATCTTGCATCTAATCCAAGAAATATTATTAGTCATCTAAAACATAAATGGATTAAATACTCCAAATAAAATCAAAAGCGGTAAAAGATTTGAAAAGAAGACTAACAGTGTTGTATCTAAGACATAAATGTTAACACAGAAGTGGTTATGTTGCAGCAAAACTATGAACAAAGGTACACCATGAGAACACTAACCAAAAAGCCCAAAGAACAAAAACCCGGGTTACCTATCTAAATAGCATATGAAGAATTCTTCCCGTGGGAAAGCATTACTAGCAGTTAAGAGACATTTTATAATTGCAAGGAGATGATTCACCTGCAAGATACCGTGATCCACAGTCTTTATGTGGGCACTAAGGTGATCTGGGATCGTGTCCATATCGGCCCCGTGTGCATTCACTGTGATGCACTCTAAGCTTTAGTAGACTCACCAGGTGATTACACTCCAGTTGTTTAGTTGCTGTGGCTGTCACTGTTCCTGGGTAGGTTATTTTCAGATCACCTTTAACATTCACGTGGGCAGTGCTTGTGTGAGTTCTTATTATGCAATGTGTACGTTTATAAATTAGCTAATTTTTAATAAATCAATAATACAAAAAACCTAGAATGGAAATATAGGTAAGTTTGGATGAGTTCATACCTTTTAAGCATAATAACAAATCTTTAAATTGATTAGGAAAAAAGAAAAGATATTCATGTACAAATCCTAGAAAATTTATAACATCGTGTAAGTCAGAATAGATAGGAATATATTTTGACCATAAACAAGAATAAGTAAAATTGAACCAATTTATTTCAAGAAAACAAACAAGCTTCCGGAACAATAAACAATTACAAATCATGGCAAAATGAATATAAAATCAGTCAGTCATCTCCTATGAACCAGGAATGAACGAGTGGAATTTGAAATTAGAAGCCAAAACAATTCACATCAACACCCTGCAAATAAAACAGATATAAGTCTAAGAAAATGTATAATGTCTTTATGAGAAATTCTGTGAAACTAGGTGAATGGAACCAAAGAAGAACTAAATAAACAGACAGTTATCCCATGTTTATGGATAGAAAGACTCAGTATTGTCCAGGCATCAGTGCTTCTCAACTTGACCTATCAATTCACTGCACTTCCTATCAAACCCCATTAAATTGTTTTATAGATATCAACAAGCTGACTCTAAGGTTTATAGCAAGAGGCGGCCAGAATAGCCAAAACAATACTGAAGTTCACAGTTGCTGGACTGATGCTATGTGACCTCAGGACTTACTCTAAAGCTAAAGTAATCAAGGCAGTATGGCACTGGTGGAAGCCAGAAATGTATCAGTGAACCAGAAGAGAGAGCCTAGAAATAGACCCACATAGATTTAATCAGCTGTTTTGTTTGTTTGCTTTTTGCAAAGGAAAAGGCAATACAGTGGAGCAAAGAGAGACTTTTCAGCAAATGAATGTGGAACAACAAGACATCCGCATGCAAAAAAAATGAATCTAGACACTGATCTTACGTTTTTCACAAAAATTAACTCTAAATGGATCATAGCTCTGTCTTAAACTTTAAAACTATAACACTCCTAGAAGAAAACGTGGGCCAGCACCTGGATGGTCTTGGATGTGATGATTTTCAGAAACCATCCAAGGCACAAAGTTCATCAAAATTAGAAACTGCTCCGCAAAAGGCACTGTAAAGAGAATGAGAAGACAAGCCGGGGAGTGGGAGAAAACCCTTCCAAAATACACACATGATAGTGAACTTTTATCTAAAATATACAAAGAACACTTAAAACTTATTAGTAAGAACACAAATAACATGATTAAAAATCAGCCAACACTAAAAGACACCTCACTAAGACTAAGACGTACGGCTCATGATTAAACATATGAAAATACATTCCACATCATGTATCATGAGGGCAATGAAAATTAAAACTGTAACGAGATACCACCATATACCAATGAGGAGGGGGGAAATTGCAACACTAAACGCTGGTTAGGTGTGGAGAAGTGGGAATCCTCCGTTCGTTACTGGTAGGAATGTAAACTAGTACAGTTACTTTGGAAGACAGAACTAAACATACTCTTACCATATGATCCACCAATCGTTCTCCTTGGTATTCACCCAAACGTCTTGAAAACTGCACACACAAAAACCACATATGTATGTTTATAGCAGCTTTATTCACAGTTGCCAAAAGTTGCAAGCAACCAAGATGTCTTTCAATATGTGAATAGACAAACTGTGGTACAGTCAAACAATGGAATGTTATTCATTACTGAAAAGAAATGAGCTATCAAACTGTGAAAAGACATGAAGGAAACAAATGCATATGATTAAGTGAAAGAAAAGGTGAGAAAGTACGATTTCGACTATATGACCTTCTTGAAAAGACAAAACTGTTACTAATTATGATGTCGGGTGGGGGCTTATAACATGTTTCAATATTTTCCTTTTTATGTGTCTTTTGCGTAATTGCATCATTAGTTGTTTCTGAAAAAAGTAGAGACAAAAAAGTAAAATATAAATTAATATTTATAAACATATGATATGGTGAAAATACTTCTTATCTATTTTTTAAGTCCTGGCTCAAATATCACCTCATTTAGAAAGTGTTCTATTATTTTCATCAAAATTTGTTCTCCTCCACCAAAACCATACTTTTAATAGTATGGTATCTAGCATATAATTTGACAATTAGTAGTAATACTCAATTTATACTCTGATTCGATGTGGTTCAGAATTTTTCTGACTGCTGAACATGTGTTGGTCCTTTTTCTCTAAGGATAGTTCTTGAGAACGCATGATAAATAAGCTCAGTTCATCTTTCTACGCCCTTGTAAAGAGAGAACCCGTCAGCATTCTCAGTTCCTGGCAGTTGATGGCCATGCGCTTTTGGAATCCACAGACGGGCCCCGTCGCAAGTCCCTGGAGGCAGCCAGCTCTTCCACCCGCTCACACAGTATGTGGAAAATACATGTGTATATAGTATGGATTAATCTCGATACTGTAGAGTTCCCAGTATGGCTCTCCTTCTGTAAACATAAGTGTCTTGCTTTATTACGACTGGAATTGGAGATACACAAATACATCACATACATCTTGATAGGCAGTTCCCTGAATGTGTTTGGAAAATGGGAGAAAACAAGTGATTGGACAAAAATCACTAGACTGACTCCAAAACCGTCTCCCTAAAACTTCCTTCTTTCACTCTTTCAGCATTTCCCCTTTCCCTCTTTAGAGATCCCAGACACTATCGCATGTCCTACTATAATTTTGTGTTTCATATTTCTGAGTTTTTGGAAAAAGTAAGGATGCTTTCCCTGCATGAAAGGACAGTGGTCAGGAAAGGGCAGTGGTCAGGAGAGTGAGGCCATACAAAGCTCAGAAAGCAGACTGATATTGTATATTTCAAGTGTATACCTTTATTTTATTTAAATTCTTGACCCGTCAATTTTTATGAAAACCTATAAGGATAGCAGAGCAGTCAAGAGTTTAAAATATATGGAAATTCACTTAAGATGATTTCCTAGTTTTAAGCTTTTTCACCTCTTTCTGCATGGGCCTGAGAAAGAGGGTGTGGAAATTAGCTTTTGGACGGCATGGGATTGAGAAAGATCAGCTTAGTGGGCAAAGCTCTGAAAAGCAAACTTCTGTCTGCCGGAACGTTCACACTGAGGGATGCGTTTTCCCTAATCCGTTATCCTGGATGCGCAATAATGCAGTATCCGCCAGGAAATTAAAGCTTTGAAATGACAGTTATAAATTATATCGATGGATATTAAAGAAGTGATGAAAATTGCATTTCTGAAAATTATTTTTGCAAAGTCTCTTGATCAGGTTCTATGAAAGATGATTTGTGAATTATAATTACAGAGGTGAACACTCTGGTACTGTGGTTTGGGGCCGTTAGAAAACACAAGCAAAGCGTTCAGCACATTAAAGATACTCACACTGGGAGCTGCTGACACCAGAGAAAACCCCAAGGTTCAACATTTTAAGACTCGCTGAATATACTCAGATTCTTAGACTGTGCCGTCAAGAAACTCACTGTGGATGTGATAGTCAGAATTAAATTGCATTAGGTTGCCATGCTTAGAGAGATAACAGAATAATTTTTTCGGTCAATATAAATGCAATGTAAATAAAATGAAAAGCGAAGTAGCGAAGGCCAGCACACAGCACTCACCTGGCACAGTTTGTTGTTGCCTGAAGGAAAATTAATGTTTGAGAGCATGAAATCTTAGTGATTGGTCTTCACACCGATGAGTCATTTGTACAGTGAATTCCTTCATCAGAATTCATAAACCTGGACCTATTAAAAGAATTTTCGTAAGATGAATAAGATGTGACCTTCCCCAATTATAAAAACGTATGATGTCGATGGACATCCTGCAATGTCCACTTTATGAAATGCCTCTGACTCCGAATCGCTTACAGACAATAACCTATTAGCTCTTCCTAATCCAGCAGCTTGACGCTGTTGCTTAATAAAATTACGCAAGTGGTTCGTCATTTTAAAAATTGTGCTTTGGTTGTCAAAGTCCATTTTGCCTATTTCTCCTACTTCCAATCCCACAGGATAGTTGAATTAAATTAACCCTCGGTTTGATCATTGTGTCTTTGCTCTACTGCCAAAGTGAAGCTCCTCCTGGAGAGAGACCCTAGTCTTCCAGTCGATCTATCCGAGACAGCCCGGTGAGAAGAGAAGCCTTCCTCAGTGCGTCAAGCTGCCGAAAAAATCTATGTAGACTAAATAACCAAGGTGATTCTTTGTGCTGAGACAGTAATTTAATAAAATTGCTCTTGTCCATTACACTTTTTATACCTGTAAAATTTATATGAATGACTATAACAGAATTTATGCATGCATACAGAAAAAAGCCATCCATCTTACACATGCAGTGGTGGTAAGATTTCAGAATTAACTACAGCAATTGGTCAGTTAGTCAATGTTTTTTTTGTTTCATCTTTAGTTCCAGAGCACAAATAAAAATAAGATGAATTTATATTTATAGTTCTCAACTTCAAATTGTAAATTGCAGCAAGGTTCTATAAGTGACTGGTTATGTATCCTCTGGTGTCTTTGGGGTTTCAGTCCTTTCTTTAGTATGCCCATGCAAATAACTCCTTCCTCTTTAGAAGATTTATGCTTGCTGATAAAGAATCCACACAGAGTTCATTTGCCTATATTATGCATGGCTTCTTAAATTTCAGCTGCTTTCTCTCATGCCAAGCACCAGGGTCTGATTTTGTTTTTAAAGGCCAGCGTTCAGCGGATTCCAGTAGACATACTTCCTACCATTCATCATGTTTTCTCAGTGAACAAATGGATTGGGGCAGGTGCAAGTATACCTTCTTTCCATTGCATTTGTTTCGTAATAAGCATTCTTCTAGTTGTGTTTGAGACCACTGGAGGGCTGAGGCTGCATTTCTTGTCTTTTTATTTCTAGTATTTGCCTCAGGGGCTTGTGCCCACCTGAGTTAATATATGAGCTTTCTTCCAAGTACTTGTGAGTGAGCCAGCAATAAAAAAATCTTCATATCTGTGTTTTGGGGGGCCTTCATTGACTGCTTGGAAATGTGGGGATTTTTCCATATTCATCCTTCACATTTAAGTATCTCTAAATAAACCACATGACATGAACTCTAGAAGAATCCTGTGTTTTGGATGACCCTCTAAGGAGAGGGCAAGGTTTGTTGGTCATTACAAATCGGATTCTACAGATCTCATGATTTCTCTTACCCTGGCAGGAGGAGACTGGCCCCAGAAAGAGAGCGTCTGTGGCCCAGATGGGGCTACATGCAAAGGTTGGACAGCATCAGCTGCTACCTGGAGTATTCCTACCTGTCGATTCAGGAGTGAATGATGTTGAGGGCAAAGGTTCTGTGAGATCACCTAGGGTTTTTTAAGTTCCAAATATTACATGTTTTTCTTAATGCTTAGTTAAAGCATTTCCTATTAAAACTGTGATGACATCACACTGCATCTCATTTTAATTTTCACACACTCACTGTATAAATCCTTGTTTGGTTTTGATATGCTGCTTGGATTGATCGTGCCTGATGAAAAATGTTCTTGCTCAAGAAGGCAAAACATCTGTAAATAGGCAAGAGCAGAATGGAACCGCAAGGTGTTTGAAGTGTGGGATGCACGACAGACCATCTGCTTGAAGAGATGTTTTTGTCGATGCTGAACAGAAGCCTTAGTCTCCCAGTTGACTCCCAGACACAGCCCAGGGACAAGAAAAGCGTTCATTTAGCACGTTAAGGTACAGAAAAAAAATCTATAGAAGCTAAATAACCATGCTGATGATTTGTGCTGAAAGAGTCATTTAATAGGATTTAATAAAATGAGCCTGAAGATTCCTATAGGTGAGTCCTGCTGCAGAGAGAACACTGGTGCCTGGCTTCCAGTGACCCGCCTCAGTCCCGCAGGGATGCGCTGGGATAGCAGCTGCTGTTATTCAGTCACGTTCCTTCTAAAAAAATGACGTAGGAAAACTCTGCCAGCGGATCTTACGTGACGTCTTATTGGGGCAGGCGGGGAGTCTGGCTTCGGAGGCATCTTATAATATTTTCACAACAAATTGTTCTGGGCGCCGTCACTGAGATGTAATCTGAGGAACCAAACTGAAATGGCATTAGAGGATGTGCACCTTTTTTTTTTTACAAATTTTTCATAATTTCACCTCTTTCTATTTTGTAAGTATAGAGAGATGATATAATATAGAGAGTAGGATATATAACATAATACAGAATATGTAAAATAATATATAATGCACTATATATTAATATAATATGTGTAATATATTCTATCACCTATTTATCATCCATCTGTTCGCCGGGAGATCACTCTGTAATTAATTTCATGCTGTGTTAACAGTATTTTTAAATTATTTGGTTTAAAGTAGTAACAGATTCACAGGGAATTGTCGGAAGTATACAGTGTAAGAGTAAGGGACTCCTGCATCCCTCACACAGTTACCCCAGCGGCAGCATCACTCGTACCGTGTCACAAGGAAGAAAGTGCGTTGGATGGATACGTAGACCTTACGGTTACCAGCTTTACGTGTACGCATGCATGATTTAGTCCTTTGTAATTTGATCATATGTGGGTCTGTGTGGCCACCGCAGGACACCAGCACACAGGAACAGTTCCACCATAGGTTCCCTGTAACACTCACAGGCATGGCCATCTCCCCACCTGCCACCTGCATGGATCCCGGCAGCTGCTAATGTGTCACCCAGTCTAAAACTTTGTCACTGCCAGGGTGCTGTACGGATAGATTTACTCAGTACGTAACATTTGGAAATTGGGCCTTTTTCACTCGGCTTAATTTCCTTGAGATCCTCCCCAGTTGTTGCTTGTGTTGGGAGACTTCTCTTTGTCACTGTTGAATGGTATTCCAAAGTACGGATGCACAACAGCTGTCTACTCAAAACTGCAAACAGTTTGGTTGACCACTCAGCCATAGAAGGATGCTTTGGTTGTTCCGGTTTGAGGCTATCACAAATAAAGCTGCTGTGAACATCTGTGTGGTGTGCGGACTTTGTGTGAAGCCGTTCTCGTTGGTCTGGTGTAAATGCTCTGCAGCGCAGTCTCTGAGGTGTACAGGAAGCTCATGTTTCGTTTATAAGAAGCTGTCATGTGCTTTTCCAGAAGGGGTGTGCAGTGTTATTCTCATGAGCAATGTGAGGAAGATGCAGCCAGTGTTAACAATACTTGTTATCACTATTTATTTCCTAGAGCAGTTTTAAGTGTATAGAATATTTGCATAAATGTATCAACAGTGCCATAGGAGTTCCCCGTTGTGGTGCAGCAGAAATGAATCCAACTAGGAACCTTGAGGTAGCAGGTTCAATCCCTGGCCTGGCTCAGTGGGTTAAGGATCCAGCATTGCTATAAGCTGCGGTGTAGGTCACAGACACGGCTCGGATCCCTTATTGCTGTGGCTGTGGTGTAGGCAGGCAGCTATAGCTCTGATTGGACCCCTAGCCTGGAAACTTCCACATGCCATGGATGGGGCCCTTAAAAGCAAAAAGAAACAAACCAGTGCCACAGACTATCCACCTTTCCCTATTATTGTTCTCTTAGATCAGTGTGGCATCTTTGTTACAGTTAATGAATCGTTGTTGTTACCTTGCTATTAAGGAAAGCCCTTACTTCACACTGGGGGTCCCGCTTCACGCTGTATGATCTGTGGATTGTATGTTCTTTGGATTTTCCCCAACACAGACTGTCACGTGTCCACAGGTGTAGTTTCATACAGAATCAGCTTTGCCACTCCAAAGATCCCAGTGCTCCACCTGCTTATCTGTGCCCCTGCCCCCAGCACTGGCAGCTACTTGCCTTTTTCTGTGCACCCCCCCATAGTTTCGCCTTTTGCTAGATCCCCGTCTTGTGTTGTTTACGTTTCCCTGATGACATGTGACATGGAGCATCTCTAAATATGCTCATTGATTATCTCTGTATTTTCTTCGGCGAGGTGTCTGTTCAGATATTTCCCCCACTTTTAATGGGTTAGGGATCTTATTTTTGAATTTTATGGGTGTGATGAGTGTGTATCTAAAAAACCATCATGATAGTCAAGTTCATTTAGGTTATTTCCTATTTCATCTTCTAGAAAATTTATGGTTTGCCTTTTATATTAGGACTATGATCCATTTTAAGTGTTTCTTGTGAAAGGTGTGAAGTCAGGGTCTGGAGTCATCTTTTTGTTGTGTGGATATACAGTTTGTTCTGTTACCAGTTTTCATTGAATTTTCCTTTTTTCCTTTGTCAAAGATCAGCACACTATTTTGAGTTAGTCTATTTTTGGATTTTTGTTTGGTTCTATTGATCTATTTGTCTTTTCTTCTGCTGATATGACACTGTCTTGATTACACTCACTTTATAGAAAATCTTGAAGTTGGATGATATCCGTACTCCAACTTCATTCTTCAGCTGCGTGTTGGATATTCTGGGTCCTTTGCCTTTCCTGAAACTTTGGAACCAGTTTGTTGATATCCACAAACTTACTTACTGGACTTTTTATTGGGATTGTGTTGAACCTATACATTAAGTAGGATAGAATGAACATCTATCTTAACAACATTGAGTCTTCCTAAGCATGAAAATCTCCATTTGTTGAGATTTTGGACTTACTTTATAAGTGTGTTATAATTTCCTCATATAAAGCTTGTACATATTTTGTTAGATTTGTGCCTCATTATTTCATATTTCTTATGCTAATTTAAATGTGAGTGTTTAAAAATTCAAATTACATTTGTGCATGGCTGGCATATAGGATAACAGCTGGCTTCTATGTGTTAAACTTGTACCCTGCAGTCTTTCTTTAATTGCTTATTAGTTCTAAGAGCGTTTGGTAGTGCTTTGGGCTACGTAGAAAATCACATCATCTGGGAACAAATGCAGTCTTATCTCTTCCCAATCTGTGTACCTTTAATTCCTTTTATTTCCTTTTCTTGTCTTATTGCATTAGCTAGCACCTTATTGCATTAACACACACCTTGGTGTGATGTTAGATAGAAATGATGGGGGGGGGGCATCCATGCTGGTTCCTAACCTTAGGGAGGAAGCCTTTGTAAATAATTTATCAAGTTGAGGATATTAGCCTCTGTTCCCAGTTTGTATATATATCAAGTTTTACCACATATTGGCCTTGAGCTTTTCACATGCTTTTTCTGCATCTATTAATATGATGATGGGATTTTCCTCTTTGGCGTGTGTGATAAATTACATTTATCTTTATATATTCTTCATTATATGACTCTGATTATGTGACTGCTTATATAAATCATAAGCAGAGTCATATAACAAGTTACAAAACAATAGCCTAACACTCACTGCAATCCTACAAACTGCAGGAGGACCATAAGCGTATAGAATATTTTAACAATGTCTGAATTAAAGAAACTCTGTGTTCAGCTTTGCCTGGCGAAGTAACTTAAGTAAGCTGCAGCTGCGTGTATGTTCAGACAGCGCATAGGAGGGAGCCGACCCCCAGAAGAACGCCAGAGACCTGATCTCTGGGCTGACAAGTTCAGAGCGAGATGTGCTGTGGACAGCAGAAGGGAGGTTACTTAGAACTGTCAACCCTCCCACTTCCCTGTTTCAGTTTTACAAATGTGCTGCCAGCAAAATGTTCACATCCAACCCTCCAGCTCCAGCAGCCCAGTGGAGGTTTAGTTGTTAAGACGTTGATCAGTGTCTCTGGGAGGAACCATGGATAGAAGTTAGAGTGAGTGTCCACGCTTTAGAAACAAGCCACAATCTGGAGTAGAGAGGGTGGCGTCTTCCACAAAAAGTCTCCTTCAGAAGTCTCTTCACTCCATATGCACAGAGGCACCAGTTAGGCTTCCTGTTGCCTCATCTTAAAAACAGATGACAGATCCAGTATAAATATGCTTGAGTACGTCTTCAATGTAAAATTGAAATTTCAAGTTAAAGAAACAAAACAAGGAGCAAAACCATCTAATTTCTGTATTCAAGAATTCAAGATGATATTATATCTGTAGAAGAGGACCTGGATTTTAAAAATAAGAACAAATAGAAAATGATAAATAATTTTTTGCAAGATAAAAATGATTGTTAAAATTAAAAAAACTTGGAAAATAGACTTGAGGCAGTCTTATAAAACATAAAATTAAAATATAGTGTTCAAGATAGGTTAGAGAAAAATTGAGAAAAACCAATTCAGGGGGTCCAGCCTTTGACTAGTAGGATTTCAAGAAAGAGAACGTAGAGAAAATAAAGAGGAGAAAGTCATCAGCGGTCATGACTCTTTTAAGACAAAGGACATCGTGAGTGTTAAACAGGATTTTTTTTAAACAAGACTGACACAAACCCAGTATTACGAACTTTTAAAACTCTAAGGATAAAGGAAAGATCATAAAAATTCCCACAAATAAAAACGAGATCATCTTTACTAGAAATGGAGAGCAAACTGGTTGGTGTTCCACTTCCTATAACAATTATGTAAAATGAAACAATTTCATCGAAATATTTTCAGAAAATGGTTCTGATACTTTTGGCCCCCATTTAAAATATAAAGAGCAGTGTCTAAAAGCATGTCAGGTTTGGAAGCAAAGACTGAGGTCTAAGAATTAATGCTTCCACCACAGGTGGCAGTTCTGCAGAGACCAGCGCTTTTCAGCTGGGGCAAAGGGAGGAAGGCAGTGAAAGGTCTGTGGAGAGAATTCCAGAGGCCAGACAGGGGGCTGGAGACAGCCACGGAGCTTATGTGGAAAAGGGAAGGAGTGACAGGGAATTCCTAGCAAAGAAAACCTTGTCAATTGGAAAGTCAAGGAACATTTAAGAAAGTTGTTCAAAAGAGAAGTTTCATCCTAGGAGACGATTTCATCGTTTTTCTACACCGTGAACAACACTTATACATAATGCATTTCCGGCAATTAGAATCCAAGGACAGATGAAAGTGGAGAGAGTGAGGCTGAGATGGTGACGTGTTTGTGACCAGACTCCGTGCTGTCAAAGGACAGACCGTTACGTTAGGCAAGATGAATGCAGTGTAGCCAACACTCACATCCTTTGTTTACAGAATAGGAATCAAGACATAGACTCCGAATTTGCAGAGACAAAAGAAAGACACAGAAGCAGAAATTTGGGTATAAACTGTCAAAATCACCAAAGTGATCAACAAGTGTTAGGCGTCCTGAAAGAGCGGGCAGGTGGGGCAGCGGGGAGCGCGAATGAACTAGATGGTTGTACCCAGTGACACACCAGTGGAGAAAGAGCAGCCTCCTCAGTATCTAGAGAGATGAGGCAACCGCCAGAGCAACCAAAAAAGGAAGGATTGTAAATGTTATATATTTGAAAGAGTTGTGCTGTGTTGCAGTGGGGGTAGGGAGCTGTGCGGTGTGCAGTAAACAAAGACTGCTTTATTAGTAATCCTTTACTACAACTTGATTTTTAAACAATATGTATTTTTTTCTAAACTATTGCAAGTTAAAAATGGTAACCAAAGTATGATTTTTGTTTCATAGATAGGAAAGCTCTCTTATTGTGTGCTCCGCAGTGCTCGAGGTCTGGTCAGTGGTGGCATGAGGCCTATGGCCAGGATTTCGTGGTCCGCTCCTCTTGGTTCTACAACCCAAAAAAGGATGGCATGGGGTAGGGACCTCCATGAAGGCAGGGGGTCCCTTCAAATGTCTGTGAGGACGTGCTAAGAAACTGTCGATGCGTAGAAAAGCGATGGAAACCCAACCACACGCTGACGTTTTTGCCAGAGATGAGGCTGGAGAATTCGTGAGGAAAGCCAGCCAGCCCAACTTCCTTACTAAGGCGGAGGGGCTGTTTCCATTGAAAAGAAACTCCCCGTGGTCCTCACAGAGAATTGAGATGGTTCTTGTTTTCCCCTTTCCTAGTGGAAAGGAGTGACAGTTGGCCCCGACCAAGAATCCCCATTCATTTTAAGTACCCAATAAAAGTCTTGTAGATGTACTTGGAGTACCAGCCAGAGGAGAGGAGATTAGAAACCAGAATATATTTGAGCACAGGTTTGAGGTTATTTCAACTAACAGCGGCATTTATTACTAATGCGGCTGGACATACGATTAGACTTTCTTTGTGAGCAAGTGCAGCATCTCCTGGCAGCCACTGATTTTATTCCAGAAAAGGGACCCTTTCCGTAATCACACGGAGCTCTCTGGCTACGGGACTCAGTTGTTGAGATATCGAAGTATTGTTATTTATTGTAGGCAAATCTGCCTGCACTTTCCCTGAAAAATATTTGTCAGCTTCCACTGTATGGGGGGAAAAGCCCCATAATAGAGGAGACTCTATTAAATATGGGGAGACTTCACTTATTTCTGCAAGGCTTCTTCTGTTGATAGCAAGCTAGCATGTAAATTCGGAAAGGATTTTAGTCTGAGGGATGTTGTGCGGCGAGTCAGTATAGCTTAGCCTAATAAACAGCATGCTACTCAAAGAGGAAGGCGCTCCAGGGGCGTGTTACTTCTGTATGTTTTTCTCTGAGTGCCTTTAGGCACGTGGCCGGAGCGTGCTCTCCTTCCTTGGACAGCTGGCCCCGTATCCTGAATCACAAAGTTCTGTGTATAAAGCCGAAGATTGGCTGCGAGAAGATGAAGTCATAATTTCATAATTTTTGTTGAAGTATACCAAACACTACTTTAGTACAAAAATAAAACGACATAAAAATAAAATCAGTGTTCAAGTTAAAGAGGGTAAAGATTGAAATATCTAGTTAATATTTATAGATGAATTAATTATATTATCTCAATTTTTATAATTACAAAATCTGCATCTTTTTAAAAGTACAATAGCACATGGAAAACTATTCTTTTATGACCTGCGCTTTTTCACTCATGACTGTTGTGCGCCACAGGCACCTTTCCAGGTGTTCTTTCAGTGTGACTGCCGTCAGATAGTCTTAAATTGCTTTCAAGATGATGAACAATCTTCTTAAATGTAGAGAATTTTCAAGATTAAGCTAAACAATATTACCATACTGTTCAAAATGCAGCAGAAATGACATACATGTGATTGTGTTCTTGGGTTCGTAAGAAACCAACGTGGATAATATAGTACGAGAAAGCTAACTAGAGATGTTAAGTAATAATGAGCTAGAAGGAACATTCTTAAGATTGCTGAAGTCAAAGTTACGATCCTGCTATGGAATTTTGAGGGATATTAGTCTACATGTATTAAAAAGGAGGCTGTTTCTATAGTTAAAACATCCGTCTGTGAAACACGATGTAACCCATGCAGAATGCCAATATCAACTTTACTTTTTTAATGGTTTTTTGCTTTCCCACCGAGGGACCTTTTCCCAGAAAGTTTGGTGGATACCATGAATATTCTGGAGGCCCTGTGGCCTTCTTTGGATAACAAAAACCTGTCCAGATTCCAAAGGTTCTAAAGTTTTATTAATAACCACTTTTCCCCAGGTATCCCCATAGGTATGTTGGGGGATTGCTCATCTTATTTGAATCAATAAATGACTTTTCCATTTAAGAAATAAAGGTAGAGGCGTTAGCTGCTCAGGGTTCTGTTTCCCAGGAGGGCACCCAGCATGTGCTCTGTAATGAGCAGGATGCGGATTGAGGGTGCTTGTGGCACGTGCTACAGTGGCGGCCGAGTGCTACCAAGTCGATGCAGATATGAGGAGGAGGCCGAGGAGGCCGCGGTGGGCGCAGGCCGGCTGCGAGGGAGGGCCCTGGACAGGAAGACTGCGGTCTGGATGGGAAGGAAGACAAGCCGTGTTAGAAGCGGCCTTGCATCTGTGCCGTTAGTCCGAGGGGTTCCTGACCCAGAATTGTTCAGAAGTGATTGTGGAGAAAGAAAAATTCACCTCCTGCATCAAAATCAGGGTTATCAACACTTCGTTCCTTGAGCAAGATCTGAAATTGAGTGGTTAGTGGAGTGTGCCGCCAAGGGAAGATTGCAGGCAGAGGGAACTGCGGAGCAGGGAGCCCCGAGGGAGAAGGTGCCTGCCTGTTCTAGGAAGAGCCTGGAGGTCCGGGCACAGGAGCAGGAAGCAGCAGGAAATACGGTAGGGAGCAAGGAACCGCATCATGGAGGCCTTGGAAACCGTTGTACCAGTTCTGCCTTTACTGGGAAGGCACTGCCGGCAGGTTTCCTCCAGGACGGAACAGGAGTGCGGGAGAGGAGAGGAGGCGCGCTCAGGGTTTTGCTCTGAGCAGCAGGAAGGATGGAGTTGGCATCAGCTGACAGGGAGAAGGCTGACCTCACAGTAGAACAGGTTGCATTTTTTCAGGAGGAGGGCACCTGTTGAGTTTTGAACATATCACACTTGACATGTCTGTTAGGCAACCACGTGGACATGCTTAGGGCACAGCTGGATATTGGAGTCTGCACTTCCAAATATTATAGACCCTGGAGACAGTGCAGATTCAGTTCCAGACCACTGCAATAAAGAGAGTCAGGTGAATTTTTTGATTTCTCAATGCAATAAAAGTTATTTTACACTATATTGTAGTCTGTCATGTGCCCACTACCATTCTATATAAAAACAATGTATATCTCTTCATTTAAAAACCTTTATTGCTAAAAACGCATAATTATTCTCTGAGACTTCATCTAGTCAAATCTTTTTACAATAACAGCGTCAAAGATGACTGATCACAGATCACTGTAATGGGTATAATGATAATGCGTTTGAAATACTGAAAGAGCTACCAAAATACCGTAGAAGCGTAAAGTGAGCAGTTGTTGGAAAGATGGCACCAACAGACTTGTTCAAGGAGGGTTGCCACAGATCCTCAATCTGTAAAGAGCAGTGTCTGCAAAACACCGAAATGGAAAAAAGAATAAAACGAGGCATGCCTGTACCTCTGCCTCGGTCTCGGCCCCCTTCTCTGTCTCTCCAGCTCCAGCTCCAGGTTTGGATCTTGGGCTGGATCTGCATTTAGGTCCAATCGATCCGTATGCAAAGCGCATAGATGACGTTTAATGCTCTGAGACTGGATGAGGTCACCAAGAAAGAAGAGAGAAGAGGACCGAGGTCTGAGGCTGGGCCCTCCAGCTTTGAGACGCCCGCGAGAAGAGGAAGGAGCAGACAAGAGGACAGGGATGAGCAGCTCACTAGGGGGAGCATGTGCAGTCACGGTGGGCGCACAAGGACGTCCCAGAGCCGCCGGGATCGGGGTGGAATGTGGAAGTTGCTGTGGGGCTTCGATTTTACATTCCCCTGGGAGCTGCTTAAGCTGCATACGTGCCTGTCACTGCTGTGTCTGGTGCTGGACCTCTCCTGGGGGCTGGAGCGGGGCTGAAGGAGACAGAACAAGAGGCAGAGGAGCCCTCCAACAGGCGAGCCGGCAGAGGGGCCGCAGTGCCTGTGTCCTTGCACTCACCCTCAGGCACGCGGAGGATACGGCCGCTGCTTATGCCGCCAGGTCTGGCACCGCCTCTCATGCGGCCTGAGATGTCAGTCCTGAGAAAGGAAGGGGTTTCAGGAACTGTGTTTCCATCTTCGACAAACTCAGTCCAAAATCGGCCTCCAGGAAAAGCTCAGAGAGCGCGGTGACCTAGAAGCTAAGCAAATAAAAGCAAATAAAATGATTAAAGGAAGAGGAAGTGGCCATGTATTTCACATTTTTCTAAGTAAGTTGAAGATGAAGCAGTTCTCATTCGGTTTCGCAGTATAGAGGCCGTTGGTGAATTGGACAGCAGTGGGTCCAGTGGAATTGAGGGGAAGGGACAGCACGGTACAGAGTGAAGTGGATTTAAAAGAGGAGAGAAGTGAGAAGCAGCAATGGAAACAGTGTTGGGTGGAGGCCTTGCCGCACATGGAGAGACTAAGGAAATGCATGATAATTGCCAGCGAAAAGGACTTAGACTTTTTTTAAAGAAGGGAGAAAGGTCAACATTTAAAAAGTTGATGGGAATAAACTAGAAAAATAAAACTGAATAAATAAAATTTTGATGTGTTAGGGGAACTTCTGGGTAATAGCCTCTAGCAGGCAAGGGGCTGTGACCCGGCACAAATGCCAGGCTGGGCTTTAGGCAGAAGCCAGGGTTCTTCCAGGGTAGATGGGGAGGCGGAAGTCAGAGGCGCCGTGCAGACCACGGGGTGATGGGCTCTCGGCCGTCTGGGTGATGTTTCATCCACGCACTCCAGATGGAGGCGGGAGGCAGGCACCTCTGCTCAGGGGATTTGGAAGAGGACACGTGCTGACGTGATCACCCAGGGGGTGGGAGATGCGTGGACCCAGGCTTTCAGCACAGTTGCCTGGTGACTTTGGGGACCCACTGAGGTTCATGGTTGTGCTATACAAAACAGTTCCGTGTTTCCCCGTTTTTAATTACAGAGACAAGGAGTAAAACTTTGCAGCAAATTTGCATTGCTTCAAAAACCCTTCTACTCAATTAGAAGCAGCAAAATGCCATGCTAGGTAGACAGAGGCCAAATCCCCTGGAAGTTATTTACATTAAGCTCTGGGTAGCAGCAGTTCACATTTAATAACATGCCCATAATGAAACTCATAACCTAAATTTGAGAGCCTTTCCAAAACACTTAGGAAGGTGGAACTGTAGTGCAATTCTAATTATAAACTATGCAGGGAGATTAATGTACCAGAGCCTTGGTCCATGGCCTGTCCTGTCCATGGCCTCTTTATTGCCGCCCCAAAGCTCGCGTGGCTGGGGCGTCCGGGCTCATCAAGCTGCCTGCCCAGAGCAGCCCCTCAGCGTGTAACGTGTGCGCTCTGGAATGAGTCAGTCATTGGCACCAGCTAGCACCACAGCCATATGCAGCTCACTTCATCTTATTTCCATTTTTTGTGTTTCTCCAGCCCACCCGCTAAAGTTTATTCCTTTTGCCAAGTTCCTCCCCTATGCTTGGTTTAGAAACAAGACACAATACTACCCTTCAGTTTTCACACTTAAAACACAGTAGTATAACATCGATTTCTGATCTCTCTTCAGTTGATGTGGAAATGGGGAAGGGCCTGAGTGAGAGGACAGAACTATTCAAATGGATCGACTGAAGTTGCGCAGTAGTTGAGAACACGAGGGCATACCCAGGGGTCGGACTTTGCTGCTGGCTCTGCACTGTCAGCCTCAGAGTCTGCACGGGAAAGTCGGGGCCAGGGGAGCAGGGAAAGGGCAAACCTGCTTTGAGGCCGGAGGGAGGGCGGGGAGAGAGGTGGTCAAGCAGAGACATTAGCCCATTTCACTCTTGACGGAGAACGCGGATGTTTCCCAGAAAGTTGAGTCCATTCAGAAATTGCCCATGGAAGCTGGAAAAAATTCGGTTTATGAGGGATTGACATCAAAGTCACATCACCGGAGGCTTTGGAAGCCCAGTCAGATGTCAGAGTCAGTGCACAATCGAGGGTGTGCTCCAGCACCTCAGTCTTTGGATGGATGCCTCTGCACTGATAGAGTTCTTACTTGTAAGTGTCTGTGACAAGAGTCTAAAAATTAGGATAGGCCTGGAGTTCCTTTTGTGGCTCAGTGAAAATGAATCCGCCTAGTATCCATGAGGATGTGGGTTTGATTCCTGGCTTTGCTTAGTGAGTTGAAGGACCCGGTGTTACCATGAGCTGTGGTGTAGGCCTGCAGCTGTAGCTCCAATTGTTGTTGTTTTTTTTAATGTGCATCTTATTTTTTATTTTTTTATTACTCAATGAATTTATTACATTTATAGTTGTACAATGATCATCACAATCCAGTTTTATAGGATTTCTATCCCACAACCCCAGTGCACCCTCCCACCCCCACCCCAAACTGTCTCCTTTGGAAACCATAAGTTTTTCAAAGTCTGTGAGTCAGTATCTGTTCTACAAGGAAGTTCACTGTGTCCTTTTGTCAGATTCCACGTGTCAGTGATAGCTTTTGATGTTGATGTCTCATTGTATGACTGACTTCACTTAGCATGATAATCTCTAGGTCCATCCATGTTGCTGCAGATGCCATCATTTCTTTCCTTTTAATGGCTGAGTAATATTCCATTGTGTATATGTACCACATCAAGAGATCCACTCCCCTGTCAATGGACATTGAGGTTGTTTCCATGTCTTGGCTATTGAAAATAGTGCTGCAATGAACACTGGAGTACATGTGTCTTTGAGAGTCATGGTTTTCTCTGGATAGATGCCCAGGAGTGGGATTGCTGGGTCAAATGGTAGTTCTCTTTTTAGTTTTCTGAGGAATCTCCATAATGTTTTCCACAGTGGTTGCACCAATTTACAATCCCACCAAAAGTGTCATAGGGTTCCTTTTTCTCCACACCCTCTCCAGCACTGATTGTTTGTAGACTTTGTGATGATGGCCATTCTGGCTGGTGTAAGGTGGTACCTCCGAGTGGTTTTGATGTGCTTTTTTCTGATAATGAATGATGTTGAATATCTTTTCATGTGTTTTTTGGCCATCTGTATGTCTTCTTTGGAGAACTGTCTGTTTAGATCTTCTGCCCATTTTTTGATGGGGTTGCTTGTTTTTTTGGTATGGAGCTGTAGAAGGTGTTGTTAAATTTTGGAGATGAATCCCTTGTCAGTCAATTCATTTGCAAAGATTTTCTCCCATTCTGTGGGTTGTCTTTTCGTTTTGTTTAGGGTTTCCTTGGCTGTGCAGAAACTTTTAAGTTTAGCTAGGTCCCATTTGTTTATTTTTGTTTTTATCATCAATACTCTAAGAGGTGGATCTGAAAAGATGTTGCTGTCGTTTACATCAGAGAGTGTTTGGCCTTTGTTTTCCTCTAAGAGTTTTATAGTGTCTGGTCTTATATATAGGTTTTTAGTCCATTTGGAGTTTATTTTTGTGTATGGTGTTAGGGAGTGTTCTAATTTCCTTCTTTTCCATGTGGCTGTCCAGTTTTCCCAGCACCACTTAGTGAACAAGCTGTCCTTTCTCCATTGTATGTTCTTGCCTCCTTTGTCATAGATTCATTGGCTGTAGGTGCATGGGTTTAATTCTGGGCTTTCTATCCTGTTCCACTGATATGTATTTCTGTCTTTGTGCCAGTACCATGCGGTTTTGATGATTGTTGCTTTGTAGCATAGTCTGCAGTCCTGGCTCCTGATTCCTCCAGCTCCATTTTTCTTTTTCAGGATGGCTTTGGCTCTGGGTTTGTCCTATATGGCCTTTATTTTGTTGAGATAGTTTCCCACTATGCCCACTTTCTGAAGGGTTTTTTTTAAAAATCAGAAATGGGTGTTGGATTTTGTCAAAGGCTTTTTCCTCATCGATTGAGAAGATCATAGGGTTTTTATTCTTCAGTTTGTTAATGTGCTGTATCACACTGATGGATTTGTGGATACTGAAGAACCCTTGCATCCCTGGGATAAATCCCACTTGATCATGATGTACAGTCCATTTAATGTATTGTTGGATGTGGTTTGCTAGTATTTTGTTGAGGATTTTTGCATCGATGTTCATCAGTGAAATTGGCCTGTAGTTTTCTTGTTTTGTGGTGTCTTTGTCTGGTTTTGGTATCAGCGTGATGGTGGCCTCATAGAATGAGTTTGGGAGTATCCCTTCCTCTGCAATTTCTTGAAATAGTTTCAGAAGGATAGGTGTTAGCTCTTCTCTAAATGTTTGATAGAATTTGCCTGTGAAGCCATCTGGTCCTGGACTTTTGTTTGTTGGAAGTTTTGTAATCACAGTTTCAATTTCAGTTCTTGTGATGGGTCCATTCATCTTTTCTATTTCATCTTGGTTTAGTCTTGGAAGATTGCACTTTTCTAAGAATTTGTCCATTTCTTCTAGGTTTTCTATTTTATTGGCATATAGTTGCATATAGTAGTCTCTTATGATCCTTTGTATTTCTGTTATGTCCATTATTATTTCTCCTTTTTCATTTCTAATTTTATTGATTTGAGTCCTCTCTCTTTTTTGCTTGATAAGTCTGGCTAGGGGTTTATCAATTTTGTTGATCTTTTCAAAGAACCAACTTTTTGTTTCGTTGATCTTTTCTATGGTTTTCTTTGTTTCTATTTCATTGATTTCTGCTCTGATCTTTATGATTTCTTTCCTTCTACTAACTTTAGGTCTTGCCTGTCCTTCTCTCTCGAGGCGGTTTAGATGTAAAGTTAGCTTGTTTATTTGAGCTTTTTCTTGTTTCCTGAGGTGGGCTTGTATTGCTATAAACTTTCCTCTTAGAACGGCTTTTGCTGCATCCCATAGGTTTTGGAGTGTCATATCTTTGCTGTCATTTGCTGCTAGGTATTTTTTAATTTCCTCTTTGATTTCTTCAGTGATCCATTGGTTGTTTAGTAGCATGTTGTTTAGTCTCCATGTGTTTGTGTTTTTTGCAGTTTTTTTCTTGTTGATTTCCAGTCATATAGCGTTGTGGTCAGAAAAGGTGCTTGATTTGATTTCAATTTTCTTAAAGTTACTGAGGTTGGATTTGTAGCCTAGGATATGATCAATCTTAGAGAATGTTCCATGTGCTCTGTTGCTTTTGGATGAAATGTCCTATAAACATCTATTTAGGCCATCTGGTGTAATGCTTCATTCAGGGCCTGTGTTTCCTTATTGATTTTCTGTCTGGTTGATCTGCCCATTGCTGTAAGTGGGGTGTTAAAGTCCCCCACTATGATTGTGTTATTGTTGATTTCTCCTTTTAAGGTTGTTAGCAGTTGCCTTATATATTGTGGTGAACCTGTGTTGGGTGCATAGATATTTAAAATTGTTATATCTTCTTCTTGGATTGATCCTTTGATCATTAGATAGTGACCTCCCTTGTCCCTTAAATATTCTTCATTTGAAGGTCTATTTTGTCTGATATGAGTATTGCTACTCCAGCTTTCTTTTGATCCCCGTTTGTATGAAATACTTTCTTCCATCCTCTCACTTTCAATTTGTATGTGTCCCTAGAAGTGAAGTGGGTCTCTTGAAGACACCATATATATGTGTCTTGTTTTTGTATCCATTCAGCCAGTCTTTGTCTTTTGGTTGAGGTGTTTAGTCCATTAACATTTAAGGTAATTATTGATATGTATGTTCTTATTGCCATTTTATTAATTGCTTTGGATTTGTTTTTGTTGCTCTGGTTTCTTCCTTTCTTCTCTTGTTCTTTCCTCTTGTGGTTTATCTTTAGTGTTGTATTTGTTTGTGTATCAGTTGTAGATTTTTGGTTTGCAGTTATTCCGAAGTTTTGATATAAGAGTCTCTCTCTATATATGAGATTGTTTTAAGTTGTTGGTCTCTAATTGCAAGTGCATCTCCAGTGTCCTGCATTTGTACTCACATCTTCTCATGATTTCTGATTTTGGTGGCATAATTTTGTGTGGGTGATTTTGTATCTTTACTATATATGTACCTTTACTGGTGAGCCTTCTCATTTGTGGTATTTTTGTTTCCTGCTGTGGCCTTTTCTCTTCTGCCTCGAGAAGTTCCTTTAGTATTTGTTGTAAAACTGGTTTAGTGTTGCTGAATTCTCTTAGCTTTTGCTTATCTGTGAAGCTTTTGATTTCTCCTTCAAATCTGCATGAGAGCCTTGCTGGGAAAAGTAATCTTGGTTGGAGGTTTTTTCCTTTCATCACGTTAAGTATATCATGCCACTCTTTTCTGGCCTGCAGAGTTTCTGCTGAAAAATCTGCCGATAACCTTATTGGGGTTCCTTTGTATGTTACTTGTTTCTTTTCCCTAGCTGCTTTCAAGATTTTCTCTTTGTCTTTAATTTTTTCAGAGTTTCTGCTGAAAAAATATGCTGATAGCCTTATTGGGGTTCCCTTGTATGTTATTTGTTTCTTTTCCCTAGCTGATTTCAAGATTTTCTCTTTGTCTTTGATTAATATGTGTCTCCTTGGGTTTCCTCCTTGGGTTTATTTTATATGGTACTCGTTGTGCTTCCTGGATTTGAGTGAGTGGTTCCTGTCCCATGTTGGGGAAGTTTTCAGCTATCATCTCTTGGAATATTTTCTGTCCCCTCTCTCTCTCCTGCTTCTGGCACCCCTATAATACATATGTTGTTGCGTTTAACATTGTCCCAGAGTTATCTGACACTCTCTTCATTTGTTTTCAACCTTTTTTCTCTTTGCTGTTCCACATCCATGATTTCCACTCATCTGTCCTCCATCTCACTTATTTGTTCTTCTGCCTCCTGTGTTCTGCTGTTAGCTGCTTCTAGTGAATTTTTAATTTGTTATTGTATTTTGCATCTTTCTTAAGTTTGATGTCTTGTATCTCTTTGCTCAGTGTTTCCTGTAAGTTATCCATCTTTGCCTCTAGTTTATTTCCAATGTTTTGCATAATCTTCAGCATCAACAGTCTAAAGTCTTTTTCCTGGATGCTGAGAATCTCTTGATCACTTAGCTGATTTTCTGGGGTTTTTTCTTTCTCCCTCATCTGAGTTATAGTTTCCTGTCTTTTCATTTTTATTGGTTTTTTGGTGTGGTGATCTTTTCACAGATGATAGAATTGTAACCTCTCTTCCTTCTGGTGTCTGCCCCCCTTTGGCTGAAATTGGTACAGGGGCTTGCTGTAGGCTTCCTGATGGGAGGGGCTGATGCCTGCCCACAGGTAGGTGGAGCTGATTCCTATCCCTATGCTGGGTGCAGCTTTGTCTCTGGATGAGATTAGAGGTGGCTGTGTGCCTGGGGGGTCTTTAGGCAGCCTGTTTACTGATGGGTAGGGCTGTGATCCCACCTGGATTGTTGTTTGGTCTGGGGCTTCTCAACACTGATGGGTGGGGCCAGATTTTCCCAAAATGGCCCCCTCCAGAGAAAGGCGTGCTGCTGAATATTCCCCAGAGCTTTGCTTCCAATGTCCTTCCCCCACAATAAGCCACACTCACCCCTGCTTTCCCACAAGGTCCTCCAAGAACTGCAGTCAGGTTTGACCCAAATTCCTATGTAGCCTCTGCTTTGCCCTGGGACCCAGTGCACGTGAAAGTCTGTGTGCTCCTTTTAAGAATGGGGTCTCCATCTCCCCCAGTCCCGAGGAGCTCCTGCACACAAGCCCCACTGGCCTTCAATGCCAGATGCTCCGGGGCTCTTTCTCCCCGTGCCAGATCCCCACACGAGAGAGTTTGATGTGGGGCTCAGAACTCTCACTCCTGTAGGTTAGTCTCTGTGAACCAGTTAGTTTCCGGTCTGTGGGAGCTATGGGGTGGTTTATATTGCATAATCCCCCCTCCTACCTCTTGATGTGGCCTCCTCTTTGTCTTCTGGAGTAGGATATTTTTTTGAAGGTTTCTGGCCCATTTGGGTGAAGAGTGCTCAGTCTTTAGTTGTGAATTTTGTTGTTTTTAGGAGGGAAGTTGAGCTCCAGTCCTTCTATTCTGCCATCTTAATCCCATCTCTGTAGCTCCAATTGAATCCCTAGCCTGGGAGCTTCCATATGCCACACCTGTGGCCCTAAAAATAAATAAACTTAAAAAATCAGGATAGGCCTAAAATTATGAATTTGAATCTTATTTCCATACTCCCCCCATTTTTTGCTAAATATGAGCTTCCTGTCTCATTTACTTTACAGTGTAGAATTTTAGGCATGTGATACATCATAATAGACCTTTCTTCTTAGACTCTAACCTGCCCAAGGGAGTGATTGGGAAACATACCTTCAAGGAATTTCCTAGATAAATATTAGTGCAGCACCTTCTGACTACTTGATAAAAGCCATCATAGCAGTGACTAAAGCGATCATAACATCCTTCTCTTCCCAAGGACAAAAGCCTTTGCAGAGCTAACATGTGGTACTAGAACCAGTAACAAACATACATTTAAAATGCCTCTCTGTAAGAAGACCTGGAAAACCTGCAGTGTTAACTCGGTCACTTCTGAAAAGAGCAGCAAGTTACCAGGCGAATGAAGAAGGAGTAAAAGGAGCAGAAGAGTTTGTTAAAGAGACTAACCCAGCCCTTTGTTCTTGTTCCTCTCACCAGCATCGGTTCCCCTGACTCCCCCCCTTTCTGAAATAAATGCATCTATGTGGGAAAATAGCGACAATGCAGAGGCAGTGAGGAGTAAGACAATGTGGCAATCCGTGTTACCAGGACTTTACCACTGAAAAAGGAAGGGCAAGCTGCTTCTCCTGTCCGGTCCTAATTTCTTGGCATCAGGAAGCCATAATCTTAGTGCTGACCTACAGGTTGCGTTCCGTTCCTGTTGCTCAGCACTGCACATTTATTCGCTTTATCACACCAATGAGTAGGTGCAGGAAGGATCAGGGTTCAAGGCTCGCTTAGAGGATCTGTCTCTTTGCTACTAGAGATGACATAGCCTCGTCTAATGAGGCAGTTTCCCCAACGAGACACCCATGCAGCTCATTAACATTGGGTATAATTAGCATCAAGTTATAATCCTCACATTTAGGAGATTCTGTCAGACCCAGGTCTTGAGTTCTCTTCAAGAATATCTTCAGAATTTTTTTGGCTGCAAAGAATACACACAAGCAGATAGATGCCAGTTAGCAGTGCACCTAGGCATCCTTGGTATCAGTTTAGCTTTACCTTGTACCCGTGCTTGTGGCAACTTAGGCTGCAGGAGCATTTTCATTTTATTCAGGCAGGTATGATAAGCGGCGCACATGGGAGTGGTCCCCTGCTGATGCCCACGACCCAGACGGCTGGAGAGTCGCCTTGATTTCCAGAGTTCTCACTGTCACACAGGGTCCTCTGAATTAGGTGGGCATCACAGCAACAATTTGATTTTAGCTGAGCTCTCAGACTCCAGGTGAAGAAGAAATGAATCTCCAAATGCTGAAGGGACATTATTATGCAACTGAAGGGACATTGGCAATTAATTTCCCTTCTGACTAATGATTATGGATTTTGCCAAACTAATTCAAGTTGCTCTTTAGAGTTCAGTGAATCTATTATTTTTAAATGTAAAGGGGTCTCTTATGAAAGATGTATTTACTTGCTCTGTGCAGCAGTATATCCGAAGGAGGTGGTGAATGGTCTACCCACAGCCTGATGGCATTTCAATACGTGAAGTTCATGTGTCCTCTGTGGCAGCAGGAATAACAGATGATGAAATCCCTGCCTCTGGGGAAAGGTGTCCAACGGGTACTATGAACCTTCCCAAGTTTACTGCAGAAGGGGATTCATAGGAGAGCAGAGAAGTAGCAGGAGGCACTCGGGAGAGGGGACGCGCTGCAGCCCCAGCGCATGCTCCCCAAGTGCTGTCCGTGCCTCTGGCCTCATTTTGCACCAGCTTCAGAGACATCGAGGACCAGCTAAAGAACAGCCAGGCTGTGAGCAGGTGCCCTCGGGCAGCAAACACGAGTGTGCTGTTAGATGTTCTCATGTATAGTTGTTCTTCTTCCCGAGCTTCTGCTTGTCTACACTCCAGTTATCTGCTAGCATCCGTGCAGAATTCATTCCCATGAGTCGGGACCCTTGGGGGAAAGTGTGTCTCCTTCCTGGTTTGCCCACGGTGTGCAGGGCAAGGCTGGCATCCACAATCCAGGCTCTGTGCTGGGTCCTGAGGCTGGACACAGGGTTTCCTGCCACAGCATTGCTGCCTTACTGCCAGACTTCTCGTTGTCTCTGTCTTCACTGTGGCAACCTGGAAGTCACTTGTCAAGTGGGAAGAAAAGCTGTTCCTTTTTCTGTTTATGCTCGCTAAAAGAGAAACCCAGAGCTGGGTTTCCTAACTCCAAAATATTTAAAAAACCTGAATAGTTAAGATGAATTCACAAGTACGTTTCACCTTGCGCTCGCTCTGAGGGGCGGGGCCGGCCGGCCGTGACGTGCTGGGCGTGGGGTCTCTGCTCCCCTGAAACCTCTGGGGCGTGGGTTGTGTCCCAACCAGGCGCGGCTTCTCCGTGCTCAGGGCGCTCCCCGTGAGCTGTCCTTTCAGACGTGCTCTGCTTGAGCGGAGTCCAGCCCGGGCCATCGCACATGCATTCATAGTTCTGGCAGTATGGTCGAAATCTCAGTTCTGCGTCTATTTTCCGGTGAATCCCCCGATCTCTACGCAAGTTAGTGTATGTGGCTAGAGATGTTGGCAGGGGCCTGGACGCATCCAGACCCCGGGTCAGATGCAGAGGAGTGAAGCCCAGCACCACCATGCATCAACAGCATCCCATCGGAATACAGGAGGCTCCTGTTATTGTGGGCCCACCATCCATCACCTATTTCGCTGAGTGTTTCTTTTCTGGCCGCCGCAGTGCAGTGCTGCAGAGAGGTGACGCATTGCCTGTCACCCCTATCTGGGACTTAGATTCAATGTAATAAAAAGCGACTGCGTGCAGAGGAGCGGTGACTTAACCGGCACGGGAAGATGAGGAGAGGGCAGGGACAGTGCCGTGTAAAAGCCTCGTTCTTCTGGCCCAGAAAGAACCAAGCACGTACAGCGCACTCGAAGCCAGGCTGCAGGTCACTCAGATAGAGCGAAGGGCTTGGGGATGGATTCCTTCCACTCTCTGGGGTCTGAGAACAAGCTGCACCCCAGCCCTGTTCCAGCTGCGAGTGGACGCGCCTCCGTGTGTGTGCTCACCTTTGAAGGGAAGGGACACCTGGTCACTAGAAACCTTTTGTCCTCACTGCGTTTGGCGGATCATGACAGGTAGCAGCACCAGATCGTTGATGACTTTCTGTTGCATAAGTTACTGCAGATAGTTAGAAAACGTGGACTTCCTGTTGTGGCGCAATGGAAATGAATCCGACCAGGAACTATGAGGACACAGGTTCGATCTCTGGCCTTGCTCGGTGGGTTAAGGATCCAGCGTGGTGTGAGCTGTGGTGTAGGTCGCAGATGCGGCTTGGTCCCTCATGGCTATGGCTGTGGTGTAGGCGAGCGGCCACAGCTCTGATTCGACCCCTAGCTTGGATTCGACCCCTATGCCGTGGGTGAGGCCCTAAAAAAAAAAAAAAAATTGGAGAACAGTAAGTCTTGTTCAATAATGTTGGTCAGTCTGGGGGCGAGAGTCAGGCACTGTTGTTATGGTGGTTTTTTCTTTTTTCTTTATGCGGGGTTGTTACATCGCATTGGCTTGAGAGACTCCTAGTGTCGAGTTCTGTCTCAAGCGTCCAACTCGCTGACCCAAATTAAAACTTCCAGTGTCTGCGGAGTCAGCTCTGTGTGCCTCATGTCTCCAGGGAGGCGATGAGTGAGCGCGTGTTTTATTATGTCCCAGTTAATAGACGAAGTAGAGCAATGAAATCACTTCCCGAGAGGGGCGGCAAGATGTTGGCTCATGAAATGCTTGATCAGGATGCACTTTTCAAGCCACAAATGAAGAGTAAATACATCCTAGTACCATCTATGTTCAAGGAAATGCTACTCCATGAGAAATACAGGTTTGGTCTCCTTCTTCCATGATTAAGTTTTAGCACAGGACTGTATGCAAATATTTTATTGCCTTAAGATGTAGTTTCAAAGAGATCCGTTATTGCAATTTTGTTCCATAGCTTTATGGAAACTATACAAAAGGTTCCTTCATTTTTTGTTTTGTTTTTGTTTTGTTTTGTGTTTGAAGGCTTCTGAATTTAGGTCATATGCATCTCAATTATGTGAACACATTTCTTACTGAAGTTTCAAATATGCATGTTTCTAACTAAATTGCCCTTGCTCTGCCCAAGCATCCCGAGTGTTGACTGTGTGCGGTAGTTTGGCTTTATGTCTGTGCATGTGTCTCTTACACGGTCCCTGTTCCTCCGTCTTCCGAGGCCTTGTAGGTCTTTGTTCCCTTCCCAGTCCTGGATTGTTACTTCTTTGCTTTGAGAAGTTAATTCACTTTTTTGTTAGAAACACGTGAGTCCTGAAAATACTGTTTTTCATGCTTACAGCAATTCCACGTCTGCTTGTAGCTCTATTTGTAAAGTTTAATTAGTTCTTTAATCCTGCTGCTGCTTTTGTTTCACTAGCTAATATCTTGCACTGTTTTTAAACGGGTGTAAATGTACTCTGCTTGTTGACATGCTTAAGTGCCTCTTCTAAGCTGTTCCTACAAGCTACTGACAAATTGAAGACGTTATTAGACTAGAAAAAGTAAATAACAATACTTTTTCCTGAGAAATCCGAATGCATTTTAGGATAGCTGTGAAATGCTCACAAGTTTGGAGTTAAGTGAGTGCAGGGAAAGTGATCTCCGTAGTCTGTGGGGAAATGCTTATGCTATCAGGTGGTGAGGTTATTTCTTTTCCCCATTCGCCGGTGACAGCCTTTCTCCGTGGTCACTCTAGGCTCCCTTGGTGAGGGGCACACGCCCCCCGCTCTCCAGAGATGATCACCGTGCCCCCGAGGGCGGGGCTGGGCCCGGGGCTGAGCGAGTCCCTACGTGGCGAGTGGGCCTCTCAGTCCTGTCCGCGGGTGAGCTCGGGACCCAGCCGGAGTGAGGTGCTTGGAAAGCTCCCCTCAGCCAGCTCCTCCTAAGCACTGGATCACCTTCAGCATTTCGCCCTCAAGCATATAATGTTTCACTTCCTGAGTTCCCCACCCTGGTTCCGAAACCCCCGCCGTTCTGCCTGCAGCCCTGCCTCTCCGTCCCGGCTGGTTCTCCGTGGACCAAGACCCTCCATGTGTTCAGCAGCCTCGCCCGTGAGCGTCCTTCCCGCCCTCTGCTTCTTTCCTCACCCCTGTTGCCCTGCAGTGCGTCCATTTCTATACTGAACATTTACGGTTTTTCTGTCTTTTTAAGTTCTCTCTTTATTAGATTGTTAATACAGTGGCTGCACATGTGCCACTGTTTAAAAGTAGTAAAACTGGATAAATTTAAGCTCTTCCTTTTTTTTACTTTTCGTACTTGTTAGTTGAGAGTTCATTCCTTCCCTTACTGGTTCGTTTATTCATCCATCGCCAAGTACTTACTGAGCCCTTTCCACGCCAGCCGCTGCGCTGAGTGAGCAGGGACTGGGCCTGTGCACCTGTAAGGGGGAGCATCATGCCGAGGTGGATGGCTGTGCTTCCGGGGTGTGGGCCCACCATCCTAAACTCATCTCAGATCTACTTGTGCAGGAGGTTTCACGTGCGATATAAGCTCTTTCACTAACTGGTTCTAAGCTTTGGACATAAATTTAGGGGGTGCTTCTCCATTTTTGGTTAATCCAGAGAAACGTGAGTGCCGAGGCCGAGGATGGGTATGAAAAGTGGTGCTTGGTCCAGAAGGAGCAGGAGCTGAGCTGTCGGCTTTGTCTAAGCACGAAGCACTGTTGGGAAACGTTCGACGTCAGGGGGTTGGTTTGGGCCAAAGAAAAAGCTGCAGGCGTGTTCAGAACACTCCCGGTCACGAGAAAGCTCAGGCAACTCAGTTCTAAACACTGAGGCAGATGGAGAATGAGGACCAGGCTTCACAGTTACGGAAGTAAATGGGAACTTTCTAAACTCCTGTTAATATTTACCACTGGTGTGAAAGGGGTAAAAATCAAATATTACTGCAAAGTAGATTCCAAAACATCCACCATGGGTGCAAACTTGTTCAATTTTAAATCTAGTAGATTTAATTTACAAGATGAGGGTGGCAGAAGGATTCGTGTTATCTCCCCAGCAGTAGAGGAAAACCTAGAGGGTTTATGGACTTTGCCACCGCGGTGTTTGCACGAGTTTCTGAGAGCCGTTTCCTGGACTTGCTCCTTAGCGATCGCCACACGTTTCAGTGACGCTGCGTTTTAAAATGAGTAGCGTTTTATGCATTTGTAATTATTCTCATTGTGCAGACTTTTTAAGACTAGTTTTAGGTTTTTACAGCAAAACCGAGGGAAGGTCCAGGGACTCCCCATGTCCTCCCTGACCCCTCAGGTGTAAGACTCCCCCCAAGGACGAGACGCGCGTTACAGCTGCTGAGCCAACACCAACACACCATCATCACCCAGAGTCGGGTTTACCTGAGGGTCCCTCTCGGGGCTGCATGTTCTGTGGGTTTGGACAAATGTGTAATGGCGTGTACCCCCCTATAGTGTCACACGGAGAAGGCTCACTGCCCTCACATCCTCTGTCTTCCACCTGCTCCTCCTTCCCCTTCGCTTCCCCTACGGCCTCCATCTTTCTGCCTTTTCTGGAATGTCATAGGGTTGGAATTACATGATTTGTAGCCTTTTCAGATTTGCTTCTTTCATTTGTAATATTCATTTAAGAATGTTAAACGATTATGTCTTTTCTGGGTTTGACAGCTCATTTTTATTGGCATTGAATAATATTCCAGTGTCCGACCACAGTTTATTTACCCATCACCTACTGAAGGGCATGGTGGTGGCTGCCTGCTTTTGGCAGTTAAGAATAAAGCTGCTGCAACCATCCGTGTGCAGGTTTTGTGTGGACATAAGTTTTCAGCTTCCTTGGGTATTTACCAAGGAGCACAATTGCTGGATCATATAGTTAGAATAGGTTTGGTTTTGTAAGAAAGCCCCACATTGTCTTCCAAAGTAGCCGCACCATTTTGCATTCCCAGCAGCAGCGAACGAGAATCAGCCTTGCTCCACACCCCCCTCGCACTTGGGGTTGTCTGCGGGGTCTTTTTGGCCAGTCTCATGTGTAGTGGTGTTTTCTTGTTGTAATTTGCATTTTCCTAATGACATAGGATGTGGAGCATTTTTTCAAATGCTTATTTTCCATTTGAATATCATTTTTGATGAGGTGTTTGGTAAGGGCTTTGGCCCACACCGACTTGTTTTAAACTGTGGTTTTGATAGTTAAGCTTCGTATAAGGATTCTGATCAATACAGGGCTTAAGATGACGCCCATGGAAGAGGTGCTGGGGGCTCTTGCTCATCCTCCTAGGCTCAGAGTTGTGGTTCAAGTGCATGGTGGCCTGATCTCCAAGGGCACAGGCCTCCTCTCCCTGCTCGAAAAGCAGCCAGAAGCCCTGGGGAATCCGTCCTAAAGGGGCCTGGTTCACAGCTCTCCCAGCTCCCACACACCCCTCTCTGAGTGGATAACTGTGAACCAGGCGCTCTGGACTGGCCTTTGTGGGTCTCAGCTGAACTGCATTCCACTTACTCCAGGGGCGACTCCTTGAGAATGTCCCTGATACTGGACATTCAGTATCACCTCCTCATGTCCCTTCCTCAGTCTTCTGCAGTATGTCCCAGGGCTGCATCCCAAATCAAACACGTGCCCTCAGGGAACCTGAAATAAGAGAGACTTCATCCCCAGTAATAGAAGCTTGGTGTTATTTACTTACTGCTGTGCATCAGCATAAGCAGATAGATTGCTAGGAGTGTTTAGTTTGCTCTCTGACTCTCTCATAAATCAATATCATAAGAACCTTAATCGTGTTTGCTGTTCTCTCCAAATTCCTTTGTTATGGCCTCATCTTTCTGGGATAGACTCCTATTAGCAGACGCATTACTGACTGGATGGGACTTGGGCTCACGATCCAAGGCGTGCGATTGGAGAAACGGGGGGCGGTCCACCTGCAGGGAGAGCGGAGCGCCGTCAGAAGAGCTACGGCGCTGACCACGGTCCGACGAGACAGGGAGGATGGGGAGGAAATGTGCAAAGAACAAGCTCGAGCTCGAGACTTAAAGGCTGGGTGGGTTGTCTTTGTCCAGAGCAGAATACGGTTCTTTCTCGAAGTGTCTTCCTCCCTAAGTTTTTCTGTTGACGTGACGAAAGCACAGGAAGCTCTGCCCAGTGGCCTTTTCCCAGACAGGCTGAGTAAGGGACTCAGAGCAAACGAGACTGATAAGGAGGCACAGTTCTTAGGGTGAATATGTTTGTTCGGCTCTCTCTCTTTTCTAGAGAGATATAATTAAGTGGGAAGAACTATGAGGAGGTGAAGTTTAATTTTTTAAACAGTTGGAAATCCTAGAAAAGACGCAATAGGAAGCAGTACCTTCAGACGGATTGATTTTCCACTCGTAGGGAATCCAGTCCATTCCCAAGAGTTAACGTCAACCTGCATCAACCCCTTCAGTCTTCTTCACCTGGACAGTGTCTCCGCCTCCTAGGACTGCGGTAACACAGGTGCCACAGCAAGGGCAGCGTAAAACAATGGAATTTCAAGTTCAAAATAAATTTGATTAGTTCGTATTATTTGCTTTCTTCCTTCTTTCCTTTGTTTCTTCCTTTCTTCTTTTTTTTTAATTAAGGTATTGTTTACTGAAGATGTCATTATAATAGCTATCATTGATATTATTTAAACAATGGCTTAGAAATTTTATATTGGAATATTCCACATTAGGGAATAAAATTATGCTTTTTCAGTAGAAAGCCCTTTAGTTTCCTAGGACAGATTTAAAGAGATAGAATAAGAGCTCACAGTTTTGAAATTTGTGTGGACGAGTTTCTTTTGGGACTTGGAAAAGAACTTTTCACTAAATTTTGTGCTACATGAACACAGAGCTTCATGGTGTTTGTAAGTTTTGTTTATGTGACAAAAGAAAATATGACATTATATTTGTGATTTAAAAAGAAGTGAAGGTGCTTTAAATAGCCCCTGGTAAATGTTTAGTTCAGCAAAGTTAATTCTAATTTTTCAAATATTAAAAATAAGTGTCTTTATACAAAAAGACTTATTTATCAAACAGAAACCAACTCAAAAACGTTGAAGGGATGGGTAAAATAGGAGCTTGGGATTAATATATACACACACTACAATATATAAAATAGAAAACTAACAAGGACCCACTGGATAGCACAGGGAAATCTACTCAAAATTCTGTGATAACCTATATGGGAAAAGAATTTGCAAAAGACTGTGTGTGTGTGTGTGTCTGTGTCACTTTGTTGTGCAGCAGAAACTAACACTACCTTGTAAATCAACTTCAATAAAATTAAAAATACAAATAAATATCTTTAGAGAAGCTTCGAATGTTTGGAAATCCAAATAGTGTATTATTTTTGCTTTCCTTGTAAATACACTTTTTAGGAACGTGTTGGTCCGTAAGTGTCCAAACTCCCCACATAACCGAACTGAACTCTGTTCTCTTGGTGGAGGAAGCTAGACGACTTTTGCTCAAGGAGACTGCCGTGATTGCCCCCGGCCTTTGCAGATGGCAGTTCACGGACCTTGTTGCGTCTGACCAGCGAAATGGCCCAGGCAGGAAGGCGGGGTGGTTTCATCATGCACCCACACCGTCGCTGCCCTCTGTGGCTGTTCTCAGCTCTGACCTCGAGGGGTGGCCTGAGAAAGACCACGCCTTGCAGCCAAGTGGACTGAGCTGCAGGGAAGTCCATCTGCTTACTGGGTAGATGGGGCTTTGGGCCAGTTACTCGTTGTCCTGCTCGGTTTCCTTACCTTAAAATGTGGCTGCAGCTCTATGTGTTAGTGAGGTTTTTGTGAAAATTCAATAAGGATACACAGTTACCACTTCAAAACACTGCTCTCAAATTGCTGGATATTATTTGCTGTAATTGAGACATGTTAGCTTGTAACAGACAGAAACACCTTGCTGTTTCTAGATTTGTATGTGTCTTCCTTGATAAAGGATTAATCAGTTGATCTGAACAAAAGGGATTTAAAACGTAGCTGTGTGTTTTAGTCAGTGGATCCCTTAGTTAATAAGGGCTGTTTCCCGGGCGTAGAAGGCAGTAGCAGGGCTCCAGCTCTTTGGAAGGAGCGTTTCACACAGCTAGTGCTCCTCGCCGTGAAGTCCGCCAGCGATGACAGAGAGAGAGCTGCTTGCTCGTCACATGTATTTATTGGATTGCTCCGAATAAAGCTGGAAGGTTCCAACTGCCTTTGAGAAATGTACAGTCTGAACTATTTTTAATTAAAAGTATTCATGTTTGCTGCATAGTTAGAGGAAAAACAGCAGGCAGATTATAAAGGACAATTTGACAAAACATATTTCGGGGAATTTCTAAGATATTATTCTAGAAGGAATAGATTTGAAATAGAGCAACAAGCAAGAAATATAGACAGGGTTGCGTCTGTGATACTTGACTTCTCCTAAGGAAGGGAAGGCAGGGGGAATTGTGTGAAATCGTTTGTGCCATAACCTCCGGCCCCGGCTGCGGCTGCATTGTCCCACCGGGTCGCGGGCAGCAGAGGGCTGCGGGTGCCAGGAAGAGGCTGGGATTTCGGAGAGCCCGCCAGGAGGTAGCAGCCCCGGTGTGGCTGAGTAAGTCAAGGTTGGCACAGAAGGAGCGCCGTCCCACCGCCAGCGGCGTGGCCCAGTAGGGCGGGCGGACGCGGGACCCCGAGGCCTGCGCCTCGGCAGCAGCGGTGCGGCTCCTGGAGCACGTGCTGGCTGTCCAGGGCCAAGCGGGGCAGCCGAGGGAGGAACGCAGCCCGGAGGCGCAGACGGCGATCCCCAGCAGCAGGGGCTGGCCGTGGGGGCCCGTGAGGAGGATTTCTTCGGAAGGGCCGCCCCGCTCCTCTCCACGGCCGTGGCGGCTCCGCGGGGTCCGGCGGGTTCTAAGCGTCTGGCCAGCAGCCCCCGCCCCCCGCCCCCCGCCTCCGGGGTCTGGAGCCGGATCGCTCCCCCAGCAGCTGAGCGATGCGGCCGTTTTTCTGAGGACGGGATCAGTGAAGCAGACAACTTCCCATTTGAGAGAAAAGCAAAGGCAAGAAAAAGGAGTAGTAGTCCCCCTCTTCACTTTGTAACCTTTCACCTTGTCGCCACATGAGACAATTAAATGAGAGCTGAAGTAATAGGCATGGAAATGCTCATGATTCCTTAACTGCTGTTTGGGCCGCGAGCGTGATGCCCAATGGAATGGTCCTCGAAAAACACTTAGCAACAGCAAGGATCCCAAGGTCATGCCCTATCCTGTCTTCCCTCTTTATGTCATTTGTAACAACTGTGGTCTCTGACATTTAGTTAATTAAATGCGCCCACCGTGTCTGACTCGGCTGTACAGCTCCTCTGAGAATGTAATTTTTAAAGGAGCAAGAAGAATGGTAACCTTGATGAGTCCGTTAGCCACTGCAGCCATCTCTTCACGAGCAAGGAAGGGGCTTGGAAGGCAGGTCCAGTGTCTACAAGCCCCTCCCCGCACGTGGGTGTGGAATGTTTGTGAGCTGTAGGACGCCTGGGAAACCAGATAGCGGGAGTCCCCTCGTGGAACCTGGTGGTGTCAGTTGTCACTGATGTGGCTCTGCTTACAGCTGCGGCAAGGGTCAGCCCCTGGCCTGGGAACATCTGCATGCCATGGGTGTGGCCAAAAAAAAAAAAACAGAAAGAAAAAAATACTAAATGACTGTATAATTGCAAAATCTGCCCCATGCCAACTGGGGCTCTCTAAACATATTAATTTAATTTATTAAATGTTTATGAAGAGTTTTAATGTTTTTTTGTTATTATGGCTGCTTGAAGTTTCCTTTAAGTTCATGTCAGTTTTTTCAATTTTCAGTTTGCAAAATTTTCAGTATCATTTTTTTTCATCTGGCAGTTTTTGTTATGATTTTATAGAAGTCAGGCAGTGCCACTATTTTATCATTTCCAACATTTGGATCAAACTAAAACACATTTACTGAAGATAATGGACTGGAGGGACGTCAGATTGAGGCATGGTGGGAAGTTGATAGCGTCTGGCTGCTCAGCAGTGAGGAAATTAATTCAGTGATGAGAATTGAGAGGAAATCCTGATGTTGGCATGAGAAATGGGCCAAGGAATTTTTCAGACCGAGGCTGGGTCTGGGTAAGCCAAACCCATCTTGTGTAGCCTTCTCATCTGCCAGTCCCGTTAATGTCTGTGATTTTGCTGATGAAGGTCTTTGTGTCGGAGTCTCATTTTCTTTCTCTGTCCTCAGTCGTACAAAGCCTTTTCTTCTTTAATTTTAATTTTTTTCATTATAGCTGGACATTTCATAATAGTGTTCTGTCAATTTTCTGCTGTACAGCATGTTGTATGGATTCATCAGAAGTGATGAGACAGAGTTCCCAGTGCTACACAGCAGGATCTCATTGCCCATCCATTCCAAAGGCAACAGTCTGCATCTATCAACCCCAGACTCCCAGTCCGCCCCACTCCCTCTCCCTTCCCCTTGGCAACCACAAGTCTCTTCTCCAAGTCCATGATTTTCTTTTCTGTGGCAAGGTTCATTTGTGTAGTATATCAGATTCCAGAAAGAAGTCATATCATATGGTATTCGTCTTTCTCTTTCTGACTTACTTCCTTCAGTGGGAGAGTCTCAGGTTCCATCCATGTTGCTGCAAATG